>NC_059125.1:41573229-42948229 GCF_020740685.1 Jaculus jaculus
ATGATGGCTTGGGGCTCACATGTCTCCTTGGTCCCCATAGGTGGCAATCAATCTATTGAAATGATCTGTTATTTCTGGCTCCCTTTCAATCCACCTGAAGAATGGAATGGACAGATAATGAAGTCCGAATGAACAAGGATTTATTTTTTTTAATTAAAAATTTTTATTAACATTTTCCATGATTATAAAATATATCCCATGGTAATTCCCTCCCTCCCCACCCCCACACTTTCCCATTTGAAATTCCATTCTCCATCATATTACCTACCCATCACAATCATTGTAATTACATATATACAATATCAACCTATTAAGTATCCTCCTCCCTTCCATTCTCCACCCTTCATGTCTCCTTTTTACCTTACTGGCCTCTGCTACTAAGTATTTTCATTCTCACAGAAGCCCAATCATCTGTAGCTAGGATCCACATATGAGAGAGAACATGTGGCGCTTGGCTTTCTGGGCCTGGGTTACCTCACTTAGTATAATCCTTTCCAGGTCCATCCATTTTTCTGCAAATTTCATAACTTCATTTTTCTTTACTGCTGAGGAGAACTCCATTGTATAAATGTGCCACATCTTCATTATCCATTCATCTGTTGAGGAACATCTAGGCTGGTTCCATTTCCCAGCTATTATAAATTGAGCAGCAATAAACATGGTTGAGCATGTACTTCTAAGGAAATGAGATGAGTCCTTTGGATATATGCCTAGGAGTGCTATAGCTGGGTCATATGGTAGATCAATATTTAGCTGTTTTAGGAACCTCCACACTGTTTTCCACAATGGCTGGACCAGATTGCATTCCCACCAGCAGTGTAGAAGGGTTTGAACGAGGATTTATTTTTACAGAAATGTAGTGTGAATATACAACGACCTGAATAAGGACTGAACTCCTGGTGGCTATGTTTGCCAGCCAAGAGGGCACAAAAGTGCCACAGCTCCATCTCTTATTGGCAGGAGGTTGCTGACCAAGAGGACTTGAAAATGTTACAGATCTGAATCCTAGACAGGCTTCAGGATACCACTGCAGAGGCACAGAAGCAGGAGCCAGCACCCCGAGAACAATTGCCCATCCTCTAGGATCAGGAGCGGCAACAGGTCTCCTCTGAAACAGGAAGCAGAGGGTACCAAGGAAGCAGGTCTAATTGGGTCTCTGTGAGACAGGGTGGAGTCCAGACATTGACGAGCCAGGTGCCGAGTAGTAGAAGCAAGTCCTGGCCAAGAGGAGCTTCCTTCCTGCAAAGGCAGAAACAAGTTCAGCGCCCAGAGCACAAACAGCTCCAGGGGCTTTGGAGTCCAGCACCCGGAGCCCAAGCAGCTCTGGGAACTCTTAGAGGTAGAAGCAGATCCAACTGCCAAGCAAGAGGCTCTGGGAGCCCAGGCCCAGCCAATGCTCAGGTCCTTGGGTCTAGTAGCCCAAGCAGGCAGCCTCTCAGGGACCAGACTTCCTTGTTTGAGGCTTCTCTCTTTGGAGTCCCAAGGATCTACATGCGGAGGAGATAACTGCTACAGCTTATGTTGACACACATAGGCCCTGATTGGTGTATGCCAACAAGGTGAATACCAATGAAGTGAAACCAAGGGAAGGTTGGTGGGCCAGTGAGCCCCCACTCCCCCCCAAAATTCAAAAGTTCCCACTAAGTGTAAGGTTCAGGAGTGACCAAAACCACAGAGACCACTCTGAGGCAAAGATGGAAGCTTTCATTAGGGAAAACCACCAGCTGCCAGGACTGACTCTCAAGAGTGGATTCCAGATAATGGGCTACATAGAGCTCTTTAGTTGGGGGAAGGAAGAGAAAAGAACTGCTTTGTTCTTTACATTAGCCATCTCACATAGCTAGAGTGTGAGACCAGAAGTGACTAGGTGACCTGGGAGATAAGGGGACAGGAAATCATGACCTGGGGGATTGTTGGGTATGGAAGGAATAATGGCTAGATGGCTCCTTGAGGAATGTGGATGACCACTTCCTTATGTCTCTGTCGCCCTCCTGCTGTCCTCAGTGACTCCATTTTGTCTTGACCTAACACTAAGCACTCCATTTTCCTTGGTATCATGGCCACCACCAAGCAGTCAACCAGCTTTCAAAAACAGCATGGAACAGGAGTTCCCAGCTAACACTCCAGCCAATTCTCTGCAAGAGCCCTTTGTTCCCAGACTGTTGCAATAGCCAGTCTTCTGGAGTGGCACTCAGGCGTTAAAATGGAAGCACCCAGACAGCCAGGTGGTTTGGTGTTTGCGCTGGGGGGAATCTCTCCTCTCCTCTCTCACCGGTTTCACGGATTTCAGTCCATGGTCATTTGCCGTCATTGATTTTGGACTTGTGGAGAGACTACATCAGGGTGGAAATGACACAGGAGGCCTGTTCTCTTGGGAGTCTGGGAGGAGGGAGGGAGAGAAAGAGAGGGAAAGAGAGAGAGAGAGAGAGAGAGAGAGAGAGAGAGAGAGAGAGAGAGGGAGGGAGGAGACCTGGGCCTCAATACCCCCTTCAAAGGCATACCCCAGTGACTTAACTCCCTTCCACTAGGCCCTAGCTCCTAAATTTTCCAACACCTCCCCACGCAATGGGATAGGAGGACCTCCACCCAGACTATTGAATGGCGCCCCCACTGAAAAGTGAAATCTTTAGAGCTGCCCTCAGATATGACTAATCACGGGTTGTTTCTGCCTTTTTGATATTTGATTGTTTCCCAGTGGTCATGAGGGGCACTTTTCCATAGGTGATTGGAGTACTGGTGAGACTGGAAAGGAGGGCTGCTCCCTTCACTACTGTGATTAAAACAGGCAGTGCCACAGCAAAACCTTGTGCGCTAACCACAAACTGCATGGCAGGTCAGCATCTGTGTGTGTGTGTGTGTGTGTGTGTGTGTGTGTGTGTGTGTGTGTGACATATGAAGGTGTGTGACATCCATGCAGATGTGCGTGCCCCATGCACATGCATACGGAGATGAGAGGAGAATGTCAGGTGCCCTCTTATCTCGCCCTCATCTGTAGCTTTTCTTTTTCTTTGAAGCAGGTCTCACTCTAGCCCAGGTTCACCAGGAGCTCACTCTGTAGCCCCAGGCTGGTCTCAACTCACTGAGATCTTCCTACCTCAGCCTTTTTGAATGTTGGGACTATAATCATGCACCACCATGTCCCGGCTCTATTTATTTTTAAGAATAGTTTAGGGCTGGAGAGATGGCTTAGTGGTTAAGCGCTTGCCTGTGAAGCCTAAGGACCCCGGTTCGAGGCTCGGTTCCCCAGGCCCCACGTAAGCCAGATGCACAAGGGGGCGCATGCGTCTGGAGTTCGTTTGCAGAGGCTGGAAGCCCTGGCGCGCCCATTCTCTCTCTCTCCCTCTATCTGTCTTTCTCTCTGTGTCTGTCACTCAAATAAATAAACATAAAAAATGAACAAAATTTTTTTTTAAAAAAGAATAGCTTATTGAGCACACTGTAAGAAAGCAGATGATTGGGTAGTAACTAGGGTACTGTTTACAGCCCATTACCCTCTTTTTAAAACCAATAACAGCATACCTTAACCCTGTTCTATACCTTGCTTTTTCCACTTAATAGATCCAGAGAATCTTCCTATATCGTTTTACAAAGAGTTCCCTCTTTAAAAAAATATAATTATTATTTCTTTGTGTGTGTGTGGGTGTGTCCGTCTCATGGCACTGCAAACCAGCCCCTGTCCAGCTTTACATGGGTGGCTGGGGAATTGAACCCACAGCCTTCAGGCTTTGTTAGCAAGCACCTTTACCCGACGTGCCATCTCTCCAGTTTCACCTGTGTATTTCCTAGAGATAGATTCTCTCTATCCAGAGTTGATCATCAAGTACCAAAGATTTTCAGGTCTCCACGTCCCACAGACGAAGTTACACATGCGCATGGCCATGCCCAGCTATTGACAGGTGTCCTGAGGAGTCAAACTCAGAGGTCTCTAACAGAGAGGCCCTCATGCTTAACCAGCAAGCATCCCCCCTTTTTTTTAGGCAGGGATTCACACTAGCCTACACTGACCTGTAATTCACTATGTAGTTTCAGGGTGGAACTCATGGCGATCCTCCTACCTCTGCCTCCCAAATGCTGGGATTCAATGCGTGCCCAGCAAGCATTCTGAACTAGAGCCTGAACATGCACCCCAATTGACACCTGAGTGCTACCCCTGATTGCTGGCTGCTGCTACTGTCTGGGAGCAAAGGGTCCTTCCCTGGCAATAGTTGAAGAGCCGGGGAGATCTCATGCCGCTGCTCCATGATCTACCACATTCTTGAATACTTGGCACTGGGCTCTGACATTTGCTTCTGCCTCTGAAAGCTCCCAGAGCTACTTGAGCTTAGGGTGCTGAACTTGAAAGCCCCTGGAGCTATTTATGTTTTGGGCACTAAACAAATTCCTGCCTTTGCAGGACCGGAACTCCTCTTGGCCTGGATCAGGGGTGGTGGCATACTCTTGTAATGCCAGATATTCCAAGGGTTGAGGAAGGAGGCTCACAAGCTTCAGGCTAACCTATGCAATTCAGTCAGACTGTGTCTTAAAAAAGAACTTTAATTTAGCCAGGTGTGGTGGCTCACGCTTTTAATCCCAGCACTGGGAGGCAGAGGAAGGAGGATTGCCATGAGTTCGAGGCCACCCCAAGGCTTCGTAGTGAATTCCAGTTCAGCCTGGGCTAGACTGAGACCCTACCTTGACAAACCAAAAAAAAAAAAAAAAAAAAAAAAAGAACTAACTTTAAGCTGCTGGGCAGATGGCCTGTGGTTAAATGACATTACTTGCAAAACCTTCTAGTCTTGGTTCAATTCCTTAGCACTCACATAAAGGCAGATGCACAGTGGCCAAACCAGCATGCTTACAACAATGGGAAGCAACCTTTACAGTCTAGAATTGCCTTTGCCGCTGCAGGAAACCCTGTTTCAAAGAAGGTACAGAACAGACACCTTGAAGCTAACCTCTAAACACGTACATACACACATAAGTAAAAATAATAAATTTCTTTTCAAAAAGAAACTGAAAGAGGGGGCCGGAGAGATGGCTCTGCAGTTAAGGTGCTTACCTGCAAAGTCGAATGACCTGGGTTCAGTTTCCTAGTACCCACATAAAACCAAATGTACAAAGTTGGTGCATGCATCCCGAGTTCATAGAAGCCCTGCTGTGCCCATTGTTTCACTCGCTCTCTCTCTCTCTCCTTGTGAATGAATAAACTAAAATATTTACAACTGGGGCTGGAAAGATGGCTTAGTAGTTAAGTCACTTGTCTGCAAAGCCAAAGGACCTCAGTTTGATTCCCCAGGACCCACATTAGCCAGATGCACAAGGTGGCACATGCATCTGGAGCTCGTTTGCAGGGCAGGAAGCCCTGGCATGCCCATTCTCTCTCTCTCTCTGTCTCTCTCAAATAAATAAAATTTAAAAATATATTTAAAATTTTTAAAAACCTGAAAGAAGGATGGGGAGATGGCTCAGTGGTTAACAGCATTTATTTGCAAAGCTTGCTGGCCTGGGTTGGCCCTGGTTTGATTCGCCAGTACCCACGTAAAACCAGATACACCAAGCGGAACATGAGTCTGTAGCTTGTTTGTGGTGGCCAGAGACCTGATGCACCCATTTATTCATGTTTTTCTCTCTCTCTCTGCTTGCAAATAAATAAATAAATAAAATAGTTTTTTTAAAAAGAGCTTTTAAAAGGCTGGGAGTGGTGGCTCACACTTGTTCCAACACATGAGGGCCTAAGGCAGGAAGATGGCTGTAAAGTCAAGGCCAGCTGAAAAAGAGTTCCAGACCAGTCTGGGCTGCAAAGGGAGACCCAGTCTCAAGTCCTCCACAAAAAGGTAAGGTTGGGTTGATGATGCGCCTCAATGTTAGAGCACTTTCACAGCATTCAAAAGGCATTGAAGGGCTGAAGAGATTTCTAAGTGGTTAGGCACTTGCTTGCAAAGCCTAAGGACCCAGGGTTAATTCCCTAGCACCCATGTAAGCCAGATACAAATGGTAGTGCATACATCTGTAGTTCATTAGCAGTGGCTAGAGGCCCTGGCACACCAATTCTCTCTATCTGCTTCTCTCTCTCAAATAAATTATATATATATTTGGCTGTTCGAGATAGGGTCTCACGCTGGCCCAGGCTGACCTGGAATTCACTATGTAGTCTCAGGGTGGCCTCAAACTCCAGGCGATCCTCCTACCTTTGCCTCCCGGGTGCTGGGATTAAAGGCCTGTGCCACCATGCCCGGCTAAAAGATGTATTTTTTTTTAAACATTTTTTTATTTTTTTTATTTATTGGTTTGAGAAAGACAGACACAGAGAGAAAGAGGGAGAGAGAGAGAGAATGGGCGCGCCAGGGCTTCCAGCCTCTGCAAACAAACTCCAGATGTGTGCGCCCCCTTGTGCATCTGGCTAACGTGGGACCTGGGGAACCGAGCCTCGAACCGGGGTCCTTAGGCTTCACAGGCAAGCGCTTAACCACTAAGCCATCTCTCCAGCCCTAAAAGATGTATTTTTTTAAAAAAGGCATTGGATTCATCCCCCAGCAGTAAGAGAGAAAGAAAGAGAGAGAGACAGATACGGGGACAGAGAGACCTTTACTTAAGTCAAAGTGACGAGCCCATATGGGAGATATAAAGGCCTGGCCCCTGTGCATCAAGTATGAAGACAATGATGCCATGCTCATATTTACACTGCAGAACGTCCTGGAGCCATCCTCCAGCAGAAGCTAATGTTGGTGGACTCCATCCTTTCTCAGTTGCTTCCCATCCTGCTGAGCTTCTCCTCATCCTTACTGTTTCTTGCGTACCACTAAATGATCCCCAGGGCCAGAGTCACTGTCTAGGGCTCTATTCCTCGGGAACTTTGATCTAAGACGCTGCTGGTCACCATGACCTTCAGAATAACCCGGCACCAAGGTTGTTACCAAGTCATTCCGCTGTCCCCCCACTTAAGTAATTTGTTACCTCTCAGGGTTTATTTTCCAGCCCTTTAATCAGAAACTGGCACCGGAGGGAAAGGATGAGAAATGAAGCAGAGGGTGGTGTCGCAGTGAGCGGCGGAGCAACGCAGTCACCTGGGAACCAAGAACAGCAGGACGTTCCCTCTCTAACCCAGCGTCAGGTTCACGGGCTGGAGACACTAATTTGCCTCTCCTTGCCGCCTGCTTGCACCCTGAGGTCAAGAGCTTTAATAGCAGCGAAATAGCATCAGTCAGCGCTGCTTGCTATGGAGGTGGTAAAGAGGATCTGCTGAAGTCTGGGGGCGTGGGAAAGAAAAAAGAGACTTAAATTGGTTCCTGCCATTGCATCTTAGATAGGACAGGGCAGGAAGGCACTGATGTGTGTTAGGGATGGGTGCCTGTCCCGGCTTGTTGTTACAGAAACAAACCTGCAGCCAGGAATGGGATGTCGCACCTCACTGCCTTTTGGTCTATCTGCTTCTTGATAAAGATCTGTTGGCATCTGAGCTTTTATGTTTCTGTCTGCAGTGCGGCTTCCTGGAAGCTCTCCAGAAACCTTTTTTTTTTTTTGCAGGCAGGGGATACTGCATATGGGGTTTAACTTCTTTTCTTAATTCTCCAATGAGGCCAGGCAATATGTGGCTTGTTCTCTCCCTGATGAGTTTTCTTTTTGAGGGGGGAGTGACTGGGAGCCCCACAGCTAGGCTAACTATAGAGAGGGTGACCAAGAAGCCTGGAAAGAAGGTATCAGGTACAATGGGGACTACTTGGCTTTTTTTGTGAAAGCTACTTATATGTGTGATGTGGGGACACAAGCCTTTAATTCTGGCACTTAGGAGGCTAAGGCTGGAGGTTTGTCACAAGTTTGTGGCCAGCCTGGGCTACATAGTGAGTTTAAGGCCAGACTGAGCTTCATAGCAAGACTCTGTCTCAAATAACCAAGGGCTTGGGGAGGAGCTCAGTGGTACAGTGTTTGCCTAGCATGTTCCAGGCCCTGGGTTTGGTTCTCAGAACTGAGGGGGAGGGTGCCTATTAAAAAGCAAGGATTGAGGCTGGGGAGGTATCTTAGCGGTTAAGGCACTTAACTGCAAACCTTAAGAACACATGTTCGAATGTCCAGGTCCCACGTAGCCAGAAGCACAGTGATGCAAGCATGCAATATCACACATGCATACAAGGGAGCACACATGTCTGGAGCTCATGCACAGCAGCTGAAAGACCCTGGCGCATCCATTCTCTCTCTTTCTCTCGCTGTCTCTCAAAAATTAAATAACAAAAAAGCAAGGATTAGGCTTGAGAGATGGCTCAGCAGTTCAGATGCTTGCCTGCAAAGCCTAACAAACCAAGTTCAGTTTCCCAGTACCCACATAAAGGCAGATGCACAAAAAGGCACATGTGTCTGGAGTTCATTTGCAGCAGCTGATGGCCCTGGTGTGCCCATTCTCTCTATCTCTCATCTCTCTGTCTCTCTCTCTCTGCTTGCAAATTCAATAAATAAATAAATAAATACTGAGGATTGGTAGCACATACATAACTGCAATCCAAGTCCTCAGGAGTTTGAGGCAGGAGAATTACCATTCTCAGGACACCCTGAGTTACATAGTGAGACCATGTCTCATAACAATAACAATAACAAAAAACCCCACAAAACTAAAAATATATACTTCTTATTTGAATACAAAATATGGTGCACAGGGCAAAATGTAAAGAAATAGGAACACCTAGGAGTAAATCTAGAGACTTACTAAGTTTTAAAAAATATATATATCTTACTAGTCGGGCCTGGTGGTGCACGCCTTTAATCCCAGCACTCGGGAGGCTGAGGTAGGAGGATCAATGTGAGTTCGAGGCCAGCCTGAGACTACATAGTGAATTCCAGGTCAGCCTGGGCTAGCGTGAGACCCTACTTCAACCCTCCCCCCAAAATATTTATTTAATTTATTTGAGAGAAAAAGAGAGAGAGAGAGAGAGAGAGAGAGAGAGAGATAGAGAGAGAGAGAGAGAGAATGGGGTCTCTAGCCATGCAAAGGAAATCCTGATGCATGTGCCATCTTCTGCATCTGGTTTATGTGGGCACTGGGGGAATCCATACTGGGTCCTTGGGCTTCACAGGCAAGTGACTTAACCACTAAGCCATCTCTCCAGCCCACTAAATTTTGATTGACAATTAAATGTCTAGTCCTCTTCTCGTTTATCTTCGTTGGCTTCAAGAAAACTCTTTAATTTACTGAAAAAAAAAACACAACTTTTTTTTTCTTTTAAACAGGCTCATGTATCCCAGACTGGCCACAAACTCCCTATATAACCGAGAGTGACCTTGACTTTCTGATCTTGTTTCCATCTCTGTGTTCTAGAATTATAGGCATGCGCCACCACTACCTATTTATGCAGTGCTGTGCACCAAACACAGGATTTTGTACATGCTAGGTGCACATTCTATTACTGAGCCACACCCCCAGCCCTGTTTAACTGATGTGGAGGAATATCAGGTGTGGCAAAATCTTCTTATCTCCTTCACAACATGCACTTTATTAACCAACACACACTCTCTCTTTCATTTCTATGCACACATATAATTAATGGATTTTATTTCTCTTTTTTTTTTTTTCGAGGTAGGATCTTACTCTAGTCCAGGCTGACCTGAAATTCACTATGTAGTCTCAGGGTGGCCTCGAACTCAGGTGATCCTCGTACCTCTGCCTCCTGAGTACTGGAATTAAAGATGTGCACCACCACGCCCGGCGATTTTATTTCTTTTAAAAAAATTTAAAACTACATATTTTATTTATTTATATGAAAGAGAGAAAGAAAGAGAAAGTGGCAGATAGCTAGAGATAGAATGGGCACACCAGGGCCTCTAGCCACTACAAAGGAACTCCAGATGCATGTGCCACCTTGTGCATCTAGCATATATGGGTTACTGGGGCTTCCCAAGGAAGTACCTTAACCCCTGACCATCTCTCCAGCCCCTGGGTTTTATTTCTTAGGGCATTATTAGGTTTTCAAGAAAGCTTAGCAGAAAGTTTAGAGTTCCAAAATATTGCCATGCAGTTTCTGCTATTATTAATTTCTTGCATTAAAATATCAGTTCAATTCCTCCAGACACAAAATGGCCTGAGTATCCATGACCTCACAATGCCTGACACTACCTACACAAGACCATCATAATAGGAGGAAAAGATCATGACATCAAAATAAAAGAGACTGATTGAGAGGGGAAGGGGATATGATGGAGAATGGAGTTTCAAAGGGGAAAGTGAGGGGAGGGGGGAATTACCATGGGATATTGTTTACAACTATGGAAGTTGTCAATAAAAAATTATTTAAATATTTCAAAAAAACTAGCAAGAGGCCCTAGCATGCCCATTCTACCTCCCTAAATAAACTAACTAACTAACTAACTAATACATAAATATTTAGCTGAAGAGATGGCAGGGACCCACATAAGCCTCATACACAAGGTTGTGCATAAGTCTGGAGCTCATTTGGAGTGGCTGGAGGCCTTGGCGTGCCTATACCCTCTCTCTGTCTTTCTTTCTCTCTCAAATTTATATATATATATATATATATATATTTCCATTTCTCGATGTAGGGTCTCACTCTAGCTCAGGCTGACCTGCACTCTGTAGGCTCAGGGTGGCCTTGAACTCATGGCAATCCTCCTACCTCTGCCTCTCGAGTGCTGGGATTAAAGGCATGTACCACCATGACTGGCAATAATTTTTTTAATTAGAGTTTTGTGCTCTTCCTTTTTGGAGCAATATGCTACACAATAGTAAATGATTAACACACATCCTAATTTAAAAATAGATATTGTCAGACTGGATTAAAAAAAATAAAGGTCATGGTTGGAGAGATTTCTTAGTGGCTAAGGCACTTGCCAACAAAGCCAAAGGACCCAGGTTTGATACTCCAGTTCCCATGTAAAGCTGGATGCACAAGGTGGCACATGCATATGGGATTTGTTTCCAGTGGTTAGGCCTTGGCACATCCATTTTCTCCTCTCTCTCTCTCAAATAATTAAAGTATTTTAAAAAAATATTAGTTCAAGGGATGGGGAGATGGCTCAATAGTTAAGGTGCTTGCTGGCAATGTCTAATGACTTGGGCTGGATTCCCCAGTACCCACGTAAAGCCAGATGTACAAAGTGTCTCATGCATCTTCAATTTGTTTGCAGAGGCTAGAGGCTCTGATACACCCATTCTGTATGTTTGTCTCTCATTTCTCTCTCTCTCTATGCTTGCAAATAAAGAAAGAAAGAAGCCGGGCGTGGTGGCGCACGCCTTTAATCCCAGCACTCGGGAGGCAGAGGTAGGAAGATTGCCATGTGTTCAAGGCCACCCTGAGACTACAGAGTTAATTCCAGGTCAGCCTGGACCAGAGTGAGACCCTACCTCGAAAAACCAAAAAAAAAAAAAAAAAAAAAAAAAGAAAGAAATATTTAAAAATTAGTTCAATATTGTTGAGCCAGTATTGATACATTATTATTATTATTTTCATTATTATTAACTAATGCCCACAGTTTAAGTCAGGTTTCACTCTGTGTTCTACAGTCTATGAATTTTGAAAAATTGCCATTATTTTCTGTCTGCTTTTGACTATTCTAGACTAGTATATACTAAGAATCTAAACTATCATATGCTAAGATCCACACAATATAGAGCTTTTTCTGATGGATTCTTTTACTTAGTAATATACATTTAAGGCTCTGCCATGTCTTGTCAAAACCCAATTTTTGTTCTCTTTCTTTCCTTCCTTCTTCCTCTCTCCCTCCCTCTCTTCCTCCCTTCCTTGATCTTTCCTTACTTCTCTCTTTGAAAAAAGTCTCCTGTATACCAGCTGGTCAGCCTCCAATCTTCAATGTAGCTGAGGATGTCCTTGTGTGGTGGTTTGATTCAGTTGTCCCCCAATAAATTTAGGTGTTCTGAATGCTAGATTCCCAGCTGATGGCAATTGGAAATTAAAGCCTCCTGGAGGTGGTGGATTGTTTGGGGCAGGGTTATGGGTGTTATAGCCAGTGTCCCCTTGCCAGTGTGTGGCACACTCTCCTGTTCCTGTTGTTCACCTTATGGGTGCCAGGAGGTGATGTCCACTCTCTGCTCATGCCATAGTTTTCCCTTGCCATCATGGAGCTTCCCCTAGAATCAGTAAGTAAGCCAAAGTGAAACTTTTTTTTTTCCCCCAAAGTTGCTCTTGGTCAGAAGATTTCTATCAGCAATGTGAACCTGACTACAACAGCTATGTTGGTACCAAGGAGTGGGATTGCTGCTAGACACCTGACTGTGTGGCTTCGGCCTTTTGGAGCTGATTTTCAAGAAGAATGTGGAAGGATTTGAAACCTTGGCCTGAGAGACGCCTTGCAGTGCTGTAAGTTTGGCTTGATGGACTATTTTGGTCAGAGTTGAAAGACCTGAATGCAGTAAGAACTATGGACTGTGAGGTTTGGCTTATGGGAGTGAGAAAGAGCTTTGCTTGGACTGGGCTAGAAGCATGTTGTGTGAAAAGATTGCTGTTATGTCTGTGTCCTGAAAATTGGTGCAGAATTGCATTGCATAGAAATGGACTGGTGTGAGCAGAGGGATATGGCACAGAAGAAATGAAATCTTTGGGTGAAACTGCTGCCCATTCAGCTGCAATTGAGAGATTACAACCATTGAGATTGGGCCAGCTGACCTGCACTGGGGCAACAGGAAGAATATAGACTCTTTTGAAGGGGCCTCATTACTCAAGGAGTGTCTTGTTCTTCAAAGTCTTCTTTATTTTCCCCTGGATTAACAAATTGGCACCCTACCTGATATTAAGGAGTATAAGAAATGCAGGAAAGAGAGGGTCATTAAGCTTGCAACGAGGTCTTGTGTTTTGGAAATGGCCATGGGCAGTGTGAAGCAGGTTTGCTGGTTGCCTGCATGGACACCCTTTGGAGGCATGAGGCTGAACTGTGGCTTGCAGTGGATACTCAGTGGAGATGCTGGGACTACGAGATGGCTGCTAAGGAAAGCTGCCAGCCCCTGATGAAGGTTTCCAGGATTGTGAGTAGCCTAGCTGGAAGATTGGAATTGGAACTCCAGAGAATTATTGCTGGTTAGAATTATCGGACTTGGAGATTTGTCGCTGACTAGAGTTGTTGGACTTTAAGCTGCAGAGTTTGATGTTTGCTCTGGTTGTTTAAAATCTTGTATTGGTGGAATATTTCTTTGCTATGCCCAATGCCATCTTTTGCAGTGTGAATATTTATTCTGTGCCATTATGGGCTTGGGGGTGATTTTTTGGTATTATGACTCAGTTGAAAGATCTTGGACTATGGGAATTTATGAATATCATTGGAATTGATAAAAACTATGGGGATAGCCAGGAGTGGTAGCACACACCTTTAATCCCAGCACTTGGGAGGCAGAAGATCGCCATGAGTTCAGGCCACCCTAAGATTGCATACTGAGTTCCAGGTCAGCCTGGGCTAGAGTGAGACACTACCTTGAAAAAAACAAACAAACAAACAAAAAAATCAAAAACAAAAACAAAAACAACAAACTATGGGAACCTATAAATTTGGACTGAATACATTGTATTTTATATCATGGATGGTTATCAGTTTATGGGGGCCAGGGGAAGAATGTGGTGGTTTGATTCAGGTGTCCCCCATAAACTTAGGTGTTCTAGATGCTGGGCTCCCTAGCTGATGGCAATTGGAAATTAAAGTCTCCTGGAAGGAGTGTATTGCTGGGGACAGGCTTATGGGTTTTATAGCCAGTTTCCCCATGCCAGTGTTTGGCACACTCTCCTATTGCTATGGTCCACATTATGTTGGCCAGAGGGTGATGTCCACCCTCTGTTCATGCCATCATTTTCCTTTGCCACTATGAAGCTTCCCCTCGAGTCTGTAAGCCAAAACAAACCCCCCTTTTCTCCAAAAGCGTCTCTTGGTCGGGTGATTTCTACCAGCAATGCGAACCTGACTGCAACACCTTACATTCCTTATCCTCCCATTTCTACCTCTAAAGTACTGGGATTACGGGGGAATTGAACCCAGGGACATGCTCATGGTAGACAAGTCCTCTGCCAACTCAACTGCATTCCTAGCCCCAAGGTTTATCTTTTACTGAATCCATTATCTAGTTCTGCTGACCCTTTGCTGTATACTAGATACTGATATGAGCCAGAGAGACTAAGAAGAGACTAAGAATTAATGTGATTAAAAAATTGTCAAAAAATTTATCAGATTGGAGAGATGGGTTAGCGGCTATGTGCTTGCCTGTAAAGCCTAAAGACTGGTTCGAGGCTTGATTCCCCAGGACCCACATAAGCCAGATGCACAAGGTGGTGCATGCATTTAGAGTCCGTTTGCAGTGGCAGGAGGCCCTGGTGCTTGCATTCTCTCCCTCTCTCTCTCTCTCTCTGCTTCTTTCTGTTTGTCTATCTGTCTCTCTCAAATAAATAAAAATAAAGCAAAAAAATTTTTTTTAAAAAAAAAAAGCCAGGCATGGTGGCACACATTTAATCCCAGCACTCAGGAGGCAGAGGTAGGAGGATCACTGTGAGTTCAAGGCCACCCTGAGACTACATAGTAAATTCCAGGTCAGCCTGGGCCAGAGTGGAAACTTACCTTGAAAAAACAACAACAAAAATTGTTTCTTCTCACTCTCCTGCTCCTCTATCCTCATCTCTATCTTCTTTCTTCTTCTCAAGTTGTTATTGTTTATTTATTTGAAAGAGAGAGAGAGAGAGAGGTGGGGGGTGCAGAATTGGTGTGCCAGGGCCTCTAGCCACTGCAAATGAACTCCAGATGCATGTGCCACCTTGTGCATCTGGCTCACGTGGGTCCTGGGGAACCGAGTCTGGGTCCATTGGTTTTGTGGACATGTACCTTAACCACTAAGCAATCCCTCCAGGCCGAAATTAAAAAAAAAATAGTCTGGGTGTGGTGGCTAATGCCTTTAATCCCAGCACTTGGGAGGCAGAGGTAGGAGGATCGCTGTGAGTTCGAGGCCACCCTGAGACTACCTAGTGAACTCCAGGTCAGCCTGGACTACAGTGAAACCCTACCTCCCAAAACCAAAAAAGAAAAAACAAAACAAAACAAGCAAACAAAAAAACCAACAAGGTGTCCCTATGTAGTCCCTCCTCCTTCTGCCTCCCAAGTACTGGGATCACAGGCATGTACAACCACACCTAGCTTTGGAAGCCAACATTTTAAAAGCCTTTTTATTGTGGCAAGATATATATATATTGCTGGACTGGAGAGATGGTGTAGCAGTTAAGGTACTTGCCTGTCAAGCCTAAGGACCCAGGTTCGATTTTCCAGTACCCACATAAGCCAATACACAGGGTGGCACATGTGTTTGGAGTTCATTTGTAGTGGCTGGAGGCCCTGGCATGCCTATACTCTCCCTTCCTTTTTCTCTCTCTCAAATAAATAAAATACATAAAAAAATAAGATATTGGGCTGGAGAGATGGCTTAGCGGTTAAGCACTTGCCTGTGAAGCCTCAGGACCCCGGTTCGAGGCGCTATTCCCCAGGACCCACGTTAGCCAGATGCACAAGGGGACGCACGCGTCTGGAGTTCGTTTGCAGTGGCTGGAAACCCTGGCGCGCCCATTCTCCTCTATCTCTCTCTGCCTCTTTCTCTCTCTGTCTGTCACTCTCAAATAAATAAAAATAAACAAAAAATTTTAAAAATAAGATACATATTGTTATTGTTACCATTTTTTTAGTGTACAGTTCTGTGCATTTAAGTTCATTCCCACTGTGGGTCATGCGGCCATCCCCCCATGTCATCTCCAGAGATTCTGGTTCCAGCTCAACTGAAACTCTGTCCCTCTTAAGTACTAACTCCAGTACCTCTGCCCCAGCCCCTGGCATCCACCTTTTCTACAGCCTGTGCCTGTGAATTTGACTGTCTGAGTTATCTCCTATAAGGAGAACATACAGCATTTGTCTTTCCTGCCTGGCTCACTGTGGTGCTCGGCACCTGAACCGTTTTATATTCCCACCAGCAGCCACGTGCTCTGCAACCCTCCGCGTGTTAGAAGCCAGCCCACCCACCTCTGGCAGTTCACATGTCCTCTGGGGTCTGTTGTATAAAATATGTATAAAACGTTAAAATCTTTTCCCCACCTCTGGCGGCACTGGCCTTTTTTTCCCCAAGGGCTTGCAGTGCTACCCATTCATATGCAAAACTCTGCTTAATATTTAAAAAGCACACATGTATTCGCTATAATTGCATTTCATCTTTTGTGTTAGTTTGTTTTGTTTTGTAGTGGTGGAGATCTGACCCAGTGCCTCAAGCATGCTAGACAAACACTTTACCCCTGAGCTGGATCCCCAGTCCTTATCTGGAGATCTGTAATTGATTCATTGGTACTTCTTTATTTTTATTTATCTTTTTTTAAATGTTAGTGTTTGAACTCAGGGCTCCCTGCATGTTAAGCATCAGTTAGATTTCCAGCCCCATTCATTAAGTTCCTCCTTCCTTACTTCCTTTCCTTTCCTTTCCTTTCCTTTCCTTTCCTTTCCTTTCCTTTCCTTTCCTTTCCTTTCCTTTCCTTTCCTTTCCTTTCCTTTCCTTTCCTTTCCTTTCCTTTCCTTTCCTTTTTTTCCCTTTTAGACAGGGTCTCATGTAATCCAGGCTAGCCTTTTACTTGTTAAATAGTTGAGGATGACCTGAACCCCTGATCTTTCTTCCTCCACCTTTTACCATTAATGAATTTTTAAAATGGCAAAGAAGGGGCTGGAGAGATGATTCAGTGGTTAAAGGTGCTTGCTTGCAAAGCCTGGTGGCCTGGATTTGATTCCACATTACCCACGTAAGTCCAGCTGCACAAAGTGGCACATGCATCTGGAGCTCATTTGCAAGTGTCAAGAGGTCCTGACATGCCTATATTCTCTTTCTCTTAAATAAACTATGGCAAAGAATCTCACAATACAAGGGATTTTTCCCAGTTCATTGTGTATTGCTGTAACAGTATGTCTGTAGCTGGGTAAAATATGAAGAAAAGAAGAGGCCAGACAAGGTGGTTCATGCTATTAATCCTGAGACTCAGGGAGGCGAAGGTAGAAAGCTCACTGTGAGTTCGAGGCTAGTCTGAGACTACATAGTGACTTCCGAGTCAGTTTGGGCTACAGTAAGATGCTACCTTAAAGGCGGGGGGTGGGTGGTGGAGGAATGGCTTAGCGGTTAAGGCATTTTCCTGCAAAGCTAAAGGACCCAGGTTCGATTCCCCAGGACCCACATTAGCCAGCTGCACAAGGGGGTGCACACGTCTGGAGTTCGTTTGCAGTGGCTGGAGGCCCTGGCGTGCCCATTTGCTCTCTCTTTCTCTCTCTGTCTGTCAAATAAATAAAAATATTTTTAAAAAGTTTTGTTCTCTACCTTAATTTTTTTTTAATTTATTTTCAAGGAAAGAGAGAAGAGACACAGAGAGAATATGGGTGTGCCAGTGCCTCTAGCCACTGCAAATGAACTCCAGATGCATGCACCATTTTGTGCATCTGGCTTTACGTGGGTACTGGGGATCAAACCTGGGTCTTTAGGCTTTGCTGAGACCATCTCTACAGCCCCTCTCTTTATCTTTTATTTGCAGGTAGGGTCTCACTCTAGCCTAGGCTGACCTGGAATTCACTACGTAGTCTCAGGCTGGTCTTAAACTCACGACAATCCTATTAACTCTGCCTCCCTAGTGCTGGGTTTAATGGTATGTACCACCACTCCTGGCCTTCTATTTATCTTTGTTTTTGGAACGTGTGATATGTGCGCTGTGGATGCATGTGTGTTTGTGTGTGTGTGTGTGTGTGTGTGCGTGTGTGCATGTGCATGTGAAAAGGCCAAAGGAGTATATTGGATGTCCTCCTCTGTCCCTTTTCTACCTTATTTCCTTGAGGTAGAGTTTCTCACCGAACCTGGATCCTTAGGCTTTGCAGGCAAGCTCCTTAACCACTAAGACATCTCTCCAGCCCATCGCTGTTTTTTTTTTTTTTTTCCTTAAATTAGGCTGGCTGACCAAGGAGCTCCAGCAATCCTCTAATATTTGATCCTCCCAGGGCTGAGGGTACAATGCCTGAGGTTGAACTCAGGTCCTCATGCTTATGCAAGAGAAGTTCTCATCGACTGAGCCATATTCCCAGCCTCAATGTTTAATTAATTTATTTTTTAGACAGGTCTTGCTGTGTAGTTCAGGTCTCAAACTCTCAATCTTCCTGCCTCAGCCTCAGTACTGGAATTAGAGGTGTCTACCATCGAAAAGGTTTATTTAATATTTTATTTATTTGTTTGAGAGACACACAGGGAGAAATAAAGAGGCAGAGAGGGCAGAGAGGGAGGGAGGGAGGGAGAGAGAGAGAGAGAGAGAGAGAGAGAGAGAGAGAGAGAGAGAGAGAGAGAATGGGTGCGCCAGGGCCTCCAGCCACTGCAAACGAACTCCAGACACGTGTGCCACCTTGTGCATGTGTTTTACGTGGGTCCTGGGGAATTGAAGCAGGGTCCCTTGGCTTTGCAGGCAAATGCCGTAAACGCTAAGCCATCTCTCCAGCCCAAAAAGGTTTATTTAATATCTCACATTTCAGCCGGGCGTGGTGGTGCATGCCTTTAATCCCAGCACTCGGGAGGCAGAGGTAGGAGGATTGCCGTAAGTTCTAGGCCACCCTGAGACTCCATAGTGAATTCCAGGTCAGCCTGGGCTAGAGTGAGACCCTACCTCGAAAAAATAAAAAAAAAATATCTCACATTTTGGCAGAAGGTAGGAGGATCACTATGAGTTCGAGGCCACCCTGAGACTATATAGTTAATTTCAGGTTAGCCTGGACCAGAGTGAGACCCTACCTCGGGGGAAAAAAAAAAATCTCACATTTCTAAGAGCCAGGCGTGGAGGTGCACACATTTAATCCAAGCACTCAGAATGCAGAGGTAGGAGGATTGACATGAGTTCGAGGCCCCACTGAGATACAGAGTGAATTCTAGATCAGCCTGGGCTACAGTAAGACCCTACTTTGAAAAAGCAATAAATAAATAAAATAAAAATCTCACATTTCTTGGGCTGGAGAGATGGCTTAGCGGTTAAGCGCTTGCCTGTGAAGCCTAAGGACCCCGGTTCGAGGCTCGCTTCCCCAGGTCCCACGTTAGCCAGATGCACAAGGGGGTGCACGCGTCTGGAGTTCGTTTGCAGTGGCTGGAAGCCCTGGCGCGCCCATTCTCTCTCTCTCCCTCTATCTGTCTTTCTCTCTGTGTCTGTCGCTCTCAAATAAATTAAAAAAAAAAATCTCACATTTCTAGAGATCTAAGATCTGGTGTTGGCATCTGATGAGGGCCACACTGCATAAAAAAGAGTGAAAGGAACACGGGTATGTTCAGAGTTAAGTACGTGTATAAGAGCAGAAGAGAGACTAATCTGCTGTATAAATAGCCCACTTTTGCTGAAAGTAATCCAGTTTTGATCATTCTTAGAAGACTAATCTCATCTCAAGAGAAACATTAATGTATTCATAAAGGTTGTTCTTATGACTTAACAACCTCTCACTAGGTTTCCCCCTTAAAGGTTCCATCACTTCAATTACATTACATTGAGGACCAAACTTTCAGCACATTAACCTTTTCTTTTTTTATTATTTTTATTTATTTAAGAGAGAATGGGGGGGGGATGGGTGCTCCAGGGCTTCATGCCACTACAAATTCCAGATGCATCTGGCTTTATGTGGGTATTGGGTAATTGAACCCAGGGCCATCAGGCTTTACAAGCAAGTGCCTTTAACTACTGAGCCATCACTCCGGCCCTTTTCCTTTTCTCTCCCTCTTTCTTTCCTTCTTTCTTTCTTTATTCCTTCCTTCCTTTCTTTCTTTTTGTGCTGGGGATCAACCTTAGGGCCTGGCACATGCTAAGCAAGCGCTTTCCTGCTGAGCTACAACCCTAGTTCAATTTTCACATTTACTTTGAGACAGTGTCAGCAAATAGCCCAGACTGCCCTTGAATTTGCAATCCTCCTGTCTCAGCATCACATGAGCCCTCAGAGGACAAGTCATATCTAACTCATGAGCACACTCAAAGCCAGGGTTGGCTGAAGTATGCTGGGTGCAGAGTCAGATAGGGACAGACACTCAGAATTGGTAGCCCAGACTAGCCTGGAACTTACTTACATGGCTGACCAAGACTGGCCTCAAATTTACAGAAATCCTTCTGCCTCAGCCTCAACTGTTGGAATTATGGGCCTGAGCCACCATGCCCAGCTTTGTTTTTATTTCTGCAATGCCCTCCACTGCCTGTAGTCAAGCACATATAAGAAGACCAGACAAAGCCAAACCCTCTTGCAGGTTTGGTCTCTGTTACTTACAGGAGCAGTAACAGGAAGATGAGCTAAATGGATAGGCTCTTTGAATCTTTGGCATACACTAAATAAACAAATACATAAAAAGAAAGAAAAAGAAAAAAGAGAGAGGAAGAAAGGGAGGAAGGAAGGAAGGAAGGAAGGAAGGAAGGAAGGAAGGAAGGAAGGAAGGAAGGGAGAAAGAAAGAAAGAAAGAAAGAAAGAAAGAAAGAAAGAAAGAAAGAAAGAAAGAAAGAGAAGGATGGCATTGAAACAAAGGCATGGATGACTAGAAGGAAGTGTGGGTTACTCTCTTGCTGAGACTGGGGGAAATAAAATGAGGCAGTTAATGGTCTGCAGCTATGTCATGAGAAAGCCTCATACTTCATCAGTTCCCAGGAGGTGGAGACAAAGGGTCTTCTGAGAGACCCTCAGGGGAGATGGGGAAGTGTTAGGATCTAAACTATGTTCCCACCCCAGTCATGTGCTGAAGTCTCAGCCCCTAAGACTCAGAGTGTGGCTCCATTTGGAAATTGGTCTGTAATGAGGCCATTAAGGGTCAGGGATGTAGCTCAGTTGATAGAACACTTGCCTAGCATGCACAAAGCCCTGGGCAAAGACCCCGGCGCTGCATAAAATGGCCTGTACATCTGTAATCCCAGTACTCAGGAGGTGTGAGCAAGAGGACCAGGTGTTCAAGGTCAGCCTCAGCTACATCAAGGTTGAAACTAACCTGGGGTGCATGAGATACTGTCTCAAAAAAAAAAAGACAACAAGAAAAAAATAGGCCATTAAGTTAAGGTGAGGTCATGGTCATGAGAGTGGATGTCCTTGCACCTTATGAGTAACTGGGACACAGATAAGCACAGAGAGAAGATCACGTGAGGACACAGAGAAAAGCGCCATGTGCAAGCCCAGTACATAGAACTGGGATGGACCATGGCCATCAGAGGGAACCAATACTACCTACATCTTTTTTTTTTTAAAAAAAAAACAACTATTTATTTATGTATTTATATGAGAGAGAGAATGGGTACACCGAGACCTCTAGCCACTGTGAGTGAACTCCAGCCACCTGCGCCACCTTGTGCATCTGGCTTATGTGGGTCCTGGGGAATGGAACCTGAGTCCTTAGTCTTCACAGGCAAGTTCCTTAACCATTAAGCCATCTCTCCAGCCCTAAATTTTAGTTTATTTATTTGCAAGCAGAGAAAGAGAGAGGGAGAAAGAATGAGACAGAGAGAGAGAGAGAGAGAGAGAGAGAAGAGAAGAGAAGAGAAGAGAAGAGAAGAGAAGAGAAGAGAAGAGAAGAGAAGAGAGGAATGGATACACCAGGATCTCCTTCCACTGCGAACAAACTCCAGATGCATGTGCCACTTTGTGATTCTGGCTTTATGTTGGTCCTGGGGAATTAAAACCAGACTATCAGACTTTGCAAGCAAGCACCTTTGACCACTGAGTCACCTCTCCAGACCTTACTAGCACCCTGATGGCAATCGCTTTATCCACTTAGTCATCTTGCCAGTCTAAGAATTATATATTTTTATATTTACATTTTATTTTATTTTTTGCAAGTAGAGACAGAGACACAGAGAGACACACCAGGACCTCTAGCACCTGCAAATAAACTTCAGATGCATGCACCACTTTGTGCATCTGGCTTTGTGAGAGTACTCGGGAATTGAACCTAGGTTGTTAGTGCCTTAACCACTGAGTCATCTCTCCTGCTCTCAAGTATTTATCTCTCTCTCTATTATATATAAATTGTATATGTATATATGTGTATGTATATATTTTTTAAGTTTTTGGTAGGGTTTCACTCTAGCCCAGGCTGACCTGAAATTTACTATGTAGTGTCAGGGTGGCCTTGAACTAATGGCGATTCTCCCACATCTGCTCTCCCCCTGCAGTGCTGGGATTAAAGGCATGCACCACCACATCTGGCCTAAGTATTATAATTTCTTTTTTTTAAAAATTATTTATTTATTTATTTATTTGAGAGTGACAGACACAGAGAGAAAGATAGATAGAGGGAGAGAGAGAGAATGGGCGCGCCAGGGCTTCCAGCCTCTGTAAATGAACTCCAGATGCGTGCGCCCCCTTGTGCATCTGGCTAACGTGGGACCTGGGGAACCGAGCCTCGAACCTGGGTCCTTAGGCTTCACAGGCAAGCGCTTAACTGCTAAGCCATCTCTCCAGCCCTATAATGTCTTAAACACACCGCTATTCAAGACCACAGGATGACTCCAGTCTTTCTAGGTTACCATAAATACCTGTGGTAGTTTGAATAGATGGTCCCCAATACATTCAGTGTTTTATTGGTTTGTAGTTTGCATCTGCAGCCACCTAGCTGGAGGCAGTGTCACTAGGTGGATCCTAGGGTCCAGCCCTAAGATGTGGTGGTGGGTTTAAGATTCCAAAATAAAGATAGGCAAAGTGTGCCTAGCTGGAGTTCCTGGTGTGTGCTGTGCTGTGTGGCTTTTGGCTTTTTGGTTTGTGCTTTTCTCTCTCTGCCTAGTCCTGAAAGAGCAGGCCAGTTTCTTCTGCCATTCCCCGGGATCTGTAAACTTTAATAAATATTCCTTCCTCCATAACTGTGCCTGGTCTGTAAGTACATCTCAGCAAATCTGAAGCTGCCTGCTACAATACCTTAGACAGGTAATCTTGTGCTCACAAGTGCTTCTGTAAGCTCGGCCCCTAGAAAGTGCTATCAAGTAGGTCTGCACCTGGTAGAATGCGCTTCTGTGGGCACAAAAGACCTTGATCATGCTCCTTAGCTGAATAGGTGGCACCTATTTGTAATCCAAGCACTAAGAGATGAGGCAGAAAGAACAAAAGTCTGAGGTACATATTGAAAGTGTCACAAATAACCGAAGACTGAGGATATTGCTCAATGGTATCTCACTTGCCTGACACGCACAAGGCCCTGGGTTCCCTCCCTAGCACTGAAAAAAAAGACTCCTTGGATGCACTGTATAATAGTCTCTCTATCTCTCTCTCTCTCTCTCTCTCTCTCTCTCTCTCTCTCTCTCTCTCTCTATCTATCTATTGGGGGATGAATGAATCCTGGGCCATGTGTGTGCCAAGCATAAACTGCCTTTGGGCTACCTTTTCTGTACCCAAGTATTCCTCAACAATACAAGAGCATGGTAAAGTATGGTTTATGTATGCAATGGAACTCTATGCAGCAGAGAACATGAACATCCAGCTTCACAGAGCAGCACAGATGATTCTTTTTTAAAAATATCATGTTCGTGGGCTGGAGAGATGGCTTAACAGTTAGTATGCCTGCAAAGCCAAAGGAACCTGGTTCAATTCCCCAGGACGCACGTAAGCCAGCTGCACAAGGCAGCACATGTGTCTGGAGTTTGTTTGCAGTGGCTGGAGGCCCTGGTGCGCCCATTCTCTCTCTCTCTCTCTCTCATAAATAAAACTTAAAAAATAATTTTAAAAAACTTGTTCAGTAAGAGAGACCTGACAATTACTAAACACTGTGTAAGTCCATTTATGTAATTTTTTTTTTAATTTTTTAATTTTTATTAACATTTTTAATGATTATAAAAAAATATCCCATGGTAATTCCCTCCCTCCCCCCACACACTTTTCCCTTTGAAATTCCATTCTCCATCATATTACCTCCTCATTACAATCATTGTAATTACATATATACAATATCAACCTATTAAGTATCCTCCTCCCTTCCTTTCTCTACCCTTTATGTCTCCTTTTTAACTTACTGGCCTCTGCTACTAAGTATTTTCATTCTCACGCAGAAGCCCAGTCATCTGTAGCTAGGATCCACATATGAGAGAGAACATGTGGCGCTTGGCTTTCTGGGCCTGGGTTACCTCACTTAGTATAATCCTTTCCAGGTCCACCCATTTTTCTGCAAATTTCCTAACTTCATTTTTATTTACTGCTGAGTAGAAGAACTCCATTGTATAAATGTGCCACATCTTCACTATCCACTCATCAGTTGAGGGACATCTAGGCTGGTTCCATTTCCCAGCTATTATAAATTGAGCAGCAATGAACATGGTTGAGCATGTACTTCTAAGGAAATGGGATGAGTCCTTCAGATATATGCCTAGGAGTGCTATAGCTGGGTCATATGGTAGATCAATCTTTAGCTGTTTTAACCTCCACACTGATTTCCACAATGGCTGGACCAGATTGCATTCCCACCAGCAGTGTAGAAGGGTTCCTATTTTTCCACATCCCTGCCAACATTTATGATAATTCGTTTTCATATTTATGTAATGTTTAACATAGGCAAATACAGCCAGAAACTAGAGTAGTGGTCACCTTGGGGAGGGCTTTACTGACTGGGAGAGTTCATCAAGGGGCTTTCAGAGATTACATCTGTTCCTAGAGATAAATGAGTGTGTCCCATTTTATGAACGTTTTATTTATTAAATATCTGTTTATAAGAACACAGAGAGAATAGGTGTACCAGGGTCCTTAGCCACTGCAGATGAACTCCAAATACATGCCCTACTTTGTGTACCTGACTTGACTTAGGTACTGGGGAACTGAACTCATATATTTAGGTTTTTTGCAGGCAAGAACCTTAACCACTGAGCAACTTATCCAGCACTGAGTGTGTTCCATTTTATTTTATGATTTACTTATTTATTTATTTATTTTGGTTTTCCGAAGCAGAGTATCGCTCTAGCTCAGGCTGACCTGGAAATCACTATGTAGTCTCAGGGTGGCCTGGAACTCTTAGCAATCCTACCTCTGCCTCCCAAGTGCTGGGATTAAAGGCATGTGCCACCAAGCCTGGCTAAAGTGGCTGAAACTGATTTTTTTCCCCAAGGTAGAGTCTATCCCAGGCTGACCTGGAGTTCACTATGTAGTCCCAGGGTAGCCTTGAACTCATGGTGATCCTCAAACCTCTGCATCCCAAGTGCTGGGATTTTAAAGGGGTGTGCCACCATTTGCAGTGTGTTCCATTTTAGACCCACACACATGATCTGTGTTCTTTCCTACAAGCATGTTAGCTTTGTCTTTTGGGGGAGTTGGGGTCTCACACTAACTCACACTCACTTGGAACTCTATGTGTCCCAGGCTAGCCTCAAACTCAAAGCAATCCTCCTATCTGAGCTGGAATTATAGGTGTGAGACACTGTACCTGGTTTATGCATGCTACTCTGCAATCATACCCCGGTTTCTTTAAAGGTGTGTACATTTGGGGCTGGAGAGATGGCTTAGCGGTTAAGCGCTCACCTGTGAAGCCTAAGGACCCCGGTTCGAGGCTCAGTTCCCCAGGTCCCACGTTAGCCAGATGCACAAGGGGGCGCACGTGTCTGGAGTTCCTTAGCAGTGGCTGGAAGCCCTGGCGCGCCCATTCTCTCTCTCTCCCTCTATCTGTCTTTCTCTCTGTGTCTGTCGCTCTCAAATAAATAAATAAAAAATGAACAAAAAATATTTTAAAGGTGTGTACATTTGTTTTGTCTTGTTTTTGAGACAGGGACTCATGTAGCCAGCCCATAATGGACTGGATATGTAGCCAGTGATGACTGTGAACTCCTAATCCTCTTGTCTCTACCTCCCAACTGCTGGGATTACAAACACACAGGAATGTATATTTCAAATAATGATGTTGAGCTAGAGAGATTGCACAATGGTTAAAGGCACTTGCTTTCAAAGCAATGCACAGAGTGGCACATATATCTGGATTTCATTTGCAGTGGCAAGAGGCCCTAGTGTGCCCATTCTCTCTCTCTCTCTCTCTCTCTCTCTCTCTCTCTCTCTCTCTCTCTCTCTCTCTCTCTGTCTGTGTGTGTGTGTGTGTCTTAACCTCTTTTCTGCTTACAAGTAAATAATACAAATAAATTAAATATTGATGTTTTGCTAGGAATGGTGATCCAAGCTTATAAATTCAGCACTTAGGAGGTGGAGGAAGGAAGATCTCATGTTTGAGGTCAGCCAAGTCTCCATAGTGAGATCCTCTACCAAAAATAAATGACTTTGGAGGTAGAGGCAGAGGATTGGGAGTTCAAGGCTACTCTTGGCTACAAAATAGACCAGAATTGGTTACACAAGATCTCCACCTCAAAAGCTAAATAAATTAACTAAGAGTAGTGAGCAAAGTTGGGTGTGGTGGTGTGCACCTTTAATCCCAGCACTCAGGAGGCAGAGGTAGGAGGATCACTGTGAGTTAGAGGCCACCCTGAGACTACATAGTGAATTCCAGATCAGCCTGGGCTAGAGTGAGACCATACCTCGATAAACCAAAATAAATAAACAAACAAATAAGAAAAACTACTGAACAAACCTCTAAGAAGGTCACACCAGTTTACATGCTCACCAATAACATACACAAGTTCTCTTCCCCATGTCCTTGCCAACAGTGGATGCTAGAGAGCTATTTGATGGTCTGAAAAATAAAAGTAGGTCTGGAGACATGGCTTAGTGGTTAAGGCACTTGCCTGCAAAGCCAAAGGACCCAGGTTTGATTCCCCAGGGCCCACGTAAGCCAGATGCACAAGGTAGTTCACGAACCTGGAGTTCAGTTGCAGTGGCTGGAGGCCCTAGCACAATCATTCTCTCTCTCTCTCTCTCTTTCTCTTTCTCTGCCTCTTTCTTGGTCTCAAACAAATAAATAACTAAAACTAAAAGTATTTGCTTGGGGCTTGGGACAAAAGTATTTTCTTGGAGATGTCTCAGAGGACAAGAACATAAGCATGAGATCCCAAGAGGGTGTGAGTTCAGTCCCCAGCACCCACATAAAAAGCTGGAGATGGCCAGGCGTGGTGGCACACGCCTTTAATCCCAGCACTTGGGAGGCAGAGGTAGGAGGATCGCTGAGAGTTCAAGGCCACCCTGAGACTCCATAGTGAATTCCAGGTCAGCCTGGGCTAGAGTGAGACCTGACCTCAAGAAACAAAAACAAAAACAAAACAAAACAAAACAAAAAAGCTGGAGAGGACCACTCATACCTGTAACCCCAGCTCTGTGGCAGATCAGAGACAGGTAGGTATCAGTGGGGTTCCCTGGTCGGTCAGTCTGGCTGAAAAACTGGCAGTTCCCATATTTAGTGAGAATCTAATGTGAAGAGTGATAGAGGAAGGTACCAACGCTGTCTTCTAGTCTCTGAACAAATGCTCATGGGGCACACTCATCTGTGCACACACATGTGTCATGTGTATACTGTACACACATGCACCGTTCATACCACCCCATGCATACTAAATGTGCACACACATGCAAAACAGAAAGTACTTTCTCCGGTTTTGTTTGTTTGTTTTTTAGTTTAGTTTTTTTTTTTTTTTTTTGAAGTAGGGTCTCACTCTAGTCCAGGCTGACCTGGAATTCACTGTAGTCTCAGGGTGGCCTCGAACTCACTCACGGCGATCCTCCTACCCCTGCCTCCCGAGTGCTGGGATTAAAGGCTTGCATCACCACGCTCAGCTGCTTTCTCATTTTCTTTTCTTTTTTTTTTTTTCTTTTTTGGATTTTCGAGGTAGGGTCTCACTCTGGCTCAGGCTGACCTGGAATTCACTATGGAGTCTCAGGGTGGCCTCGAACTCACAGAGATCCCCCTACCTCTGCCTCCCGAGTGCTGGGATTAAAGGCGTGCGCCACCACGCCCAGCTGCTTTCTCATTTTCACTAGTCCTTTCCTAGTCACCAGAAGTTGCATATCTTTCCTGCTTGTTGAAGTTCTTTTCTCACGATTTACCTGTTTCAGCTCCCTCTCCCATCTATCCATTATACTGTTGGTCTTTCATTTCTAAATAATGCATAGTAACTTTTTGTTGGATGTGTTGTAAATGTGGTCTCTTAGACTATCTTTTGTCCTTCCCTTTGGTTTATGGCAAATCTTAGTGTCTGCTAGGCTAAGCAAGGAAGTGCAGTGGCTTTTCCAAGATTGACAACTCCTGTTGGCCATCTGCCAACTGCTGCTGGGCGCCAACAAGGAAGCCAGGGTTACATCCTCTGATTCTTCCGATGCCAGAAATTTGGATTTTTATAGGAAAGCGAGTTTCTATTTCTTTCTCTTTCACCCCTTCCTTCCTTCCTTCTTCCCTCTTTCCCTCTCCCTCCCTCCCTTCCTTCTTTCCTTTTTTTTTTTTCATAGCTCATGCTGCCCTTGAACTTTGTATCCTCCTACCTCTGCCTCCCAAGTGCTGGGATTAAAGGCATGTGCCACCATGCCTGGCTAAAAACTGGAAGTTTTAGATTGGCACATGGTGACACATATCTGTAATCTTAGCACTTGGGAGACAGAGGTAGGAGAATCACTGTGAGTTCAAGGCCGACCTGAGACTACATAACAAATTCCACGTCAGCCTGGGCCAAAGTGAGACCTTATCTTGAAAAAAAAAAAAAAACAAAAACAATAAAGCTTCCAATTTTGAAATGCTGACAACTTAGCTTTTTTTTTTTTTTTTTTTTTTTTTGAGACAGTGTCAACATATCTGTGATTGGCCTTGAACTCACTATGTAGCTGAGGAAGACCTTGAACTTCTGACCCTCCTGACTCTACCTCCCTAGTGCTGGGATTACAGGTATGTGTAGCCATACCAGGTCTATGTGGTGTTGGGGATGGAACCCAGGGCTTAGTGTGGGCCAGGCAGGCACTCAATCAGCTGATCTATATCACTGGCCCTCATTGGAAAAACCTTAAGCATTATAAGGATAATGCCTAATTGAACCAGTTTGGATCTACAAGATGGGAGTTTGCAGCCTCTGCTTGATGATTTATTTTACTGTAAAGGAGTTTGGGGTTGTCAGGTCTGTCCACCTTTTTTTCTTTTTCTTTTCTTTCTTTCTTTCTTTTTTTCTTTTTTTTTTTTTTTTTTTGGAAAACAGCAATGAGTTTATTTCACTGAGTTACAGAGCCCAGGTAATATGAGGTAGCTCCTGGAGGTTTAGAATCGTCTTTACACCCCTCCCCATCCCCAAACAAATAAGCAAAGCAAACATCAGCCAGCCATCTAACTCCTCTTTTCTTTTAGGACTGGAGGTCTGTGCCTTTACCCTTGCTCAATTTACCACAGTACTTTTTCTTTTTTTTCACTTTTTTTAAAGTTTATTTTTATTTACTTATTTGTGAGTGACAGAGAAAGAGAGAGAGAGAGAGAGAGAATGGGTGTACCAGGGCCTCCAGCTACTGCAAACGAACTCCAGACACATGTGCCCCCTTGTGCATCTGGCTTATGTAGGTCCTGGGGAATCGAGACTCGAACCGGGGTCCTTAGGCTTCACAGGCAAGTGCTTAACCACTAAGCCATCTCTCCAGCCCCTCTTTTTTTTCACTTTCTAAATTCTTGCATTTTAAGGACCTAGAGAAACTTTTCATGCTTTTCTATTTGTTTGTCCTTAATGAGACATAAATGACCATATACACATTACTGGACTCAGCAGGATAAGTCCTGACCTTGGGAACCTGGGTAGCTGGAGCTGGGATGACTAAAACATCAGAATTAGAACTCCTTGCCAGCTTCCCATTTTCTCACGTAAGGCCAAGGACCTACCCCATCCTGAGCTTCTAGGGGAAGAGAGTAAAGTGAACACTTGCACTCATCCTAAAGAATAAATGACTTAGCCGGGCATGGTGGCGCATGCCTTTAATCCTAGCCCTGGGAGGCAGAGGTAGGAGGATTGCTGTGAGTTCGAGGCCAGCCTGAGACTCCAGAGTGAATTCCAGGTCAGCCTGGGCTAGAGTGAGACCCTACCTTGAAAAACCAAAAAAATAAAAAATAAAAAAAATAAATGACTTGCTTCAAACCCCTTCTTTGGGGTGGGTACGTGAGTCAGGGTAGGTACAGAGTAAATGGGTATCAGAAGTTTGAAGAACCAGAGAACCACTCACCTTGACTCCCACTTCCTGCCTGAGGGAACACAGGTCCTCTCTGAACACTTGGTTTTCATTCTAGCTGGGAGTGTTGGCAGAGCTCCAAGGAGAGCTGATGGGACACAAAACAAACACCCTCAGCCATCTGGGGCCACGTATGGCCTTCAGTGGCATCGTCTGGACATTTCTTCACCCAATGCTAACAGGCAGCTTGCTTTCACTAAAGCAGCAGCAGACCTGACAAGGGACAAAACAAGAGAAGGGCTGGCTGAGGGTGAGGCCTGACTGATCGTTCGGTGGCAGATGGGAGGCGCTGGGTTCACCTGGCAGAGGTGGTGCCAGTGGGCTACATTTATCTTAACCGCATGCACTGAATACGCACGGACTGCCTGCGGGGAACTGTGCTGAGATAATCACTAGCTAAGCGCGCCTCACCTCCTTGAAGCTGCGCTCAGCCTGCAAGCTAGGGATGTCCATGGAGGCGATGGGCCCCCGTGTGTTGGGATGCACTCAAGAACCTGTTCTCCATCCTCAGTTCTTTGGGTCTGCTGCTCATGGAACGTAGCCTTGAGGGGTCAGATCCCTGCATGGTGGCCCCATGCTTTCTGTCCTGTCTACCTCAAACCTTTGTGCCTTGTCTCAAGGTCCCCATTCCCTTTTCCCTCTGGGGTGGTGCGTCTCCTCTGCCATCTCTCCCTGTGTACTATTGATGTGTCCTGTCCTGAAACACTAGCTAATAAACTGTGTGGGAGCCCATATTGAACATGTTGCACTAAAAGGGTTTTAAGGTGTGACTTTTCCAAACCATTCACATTTACCCACGGTGACCCAAATACAGTTGATTTTCTCAGTGTGAATGCACTTCATGCCCTTCATAGAGAAAGGGAGGGTATAGCAAAACTCACTATACCACCTGCATTTTATAATCATGGTCAACATTTTCAGATGCATCCTCCAAAAGTCACTTCACATATGGAATTTACACACACACATTCTCAGCAAAGGAAAGATCGGTCGAGAGCAATGTACTCTCAGGTCAGCTCTCTCAGCCCTCTGGGTCACGTGAACACTTTGGAAAGGGTCTCCTAAATGCAGAGGCTTCTTGAGCGAGACAATGGAATCAGAGCAGGAGATGCTTAGCATTGGGTTCCTTATCCCACCCATCAGGCACCTGCCCAGGATGGAGAGGGGTGCTGTTAGGTTGAGGGTGAAGGAAGAAGCTCTCTGCCACCTTCCTCAGAGTCACTCACTGGACAGCAGGAGCCTCTGGTCATGTTTCTTCCCATCCCACTGTGAGTCAGGTCCTCATGGCCCCCTGGGTGAGTGTGTGAGTGTGTGTGTGTGTGTGTGTGTGTGTGTGTGTGTGTGAGTGTGTGTGTGTGTGTGTGTGAGTGTGTGTGTGTGTGTGTGTGTGTGTGTGTGTGTGTGTGTGTGTGTGTAGGGGTAGGGGGCAGTCTCATGGAGCCGCAAAGGGCTGGCTTCTGGGTTGGAGAGATGGCTTAGCGGTTAAGCACTTGCCTGTGAAGTCTGAGGATCCCGGTTCAAGGCTCGATTCCCCAGAACCAACGTTAGCCAGATGCGCAAGGGACCGCACGCATCTGGAGTTCATTTGCAGTGGCTGGAGGCCCTGGCGCGCCCATTCTCCCTCCCTCTCTCTCTCTCTCTCTCTCTCTCTCTCTGCGTCTTTCTCTCTCTGTCTGTCACTCTCAAATAAACAAATAAAAATAAAATTTTTAAGAAAGGGCTGGCTTCTGGAGTTGGGGACAGGGCACCCTTGGCTGAAGCATTTCCTGTCTCTTGAAAAGTCAGCAGCCTTTTGGCTGTGACCAGGTGTTGCTGACCCCCACTAGCTGTTTTCCTAGAAATGAAAATGGATTGGCTCCAAGTTCTGTCATCTTGTGTGACCCAGGGTTCATGGAAGCAAGGCCAAGAACATAAGACTGGCCACCAAACAGAGCCGCGCTAAGCCTCCCTCAAGGGGATATGGGCTCCAGTCCAAGTTGGCCTTGTGAACAAGCCACCAGCCTCCTGGGGAATCACCAAAGACCAAGCTCTTGAAATGTGAGGCTTTGTGTTCCCCAGAAGTCCATCCATTCACGGGTGCCAAGGGAGAAGACCTTGTTAGAACCTCTTAATGGTCCCAGCTTTGACCATAGCTGGACCACCTGGCCAAGTATGATGATTAATTTTTTTTAATATTTTAAATTTTTTTAAATTTATTTATTTGAGAAAGAGAGAGAGAGAATGGGTACACCAGGGCTTCCAGCCACTGTAAACAAACACTCCAGACACATGTACCCCCTTGTGCATCTGTTTTAAGTGGGTCCTGGGGAATTGAACCTGGGTCCTTAGGCTTCACAGGCAAATGCCTTAACTGCTAAGCCATCTCTCCAGCCATATTTCTGTTTTTCTCCCAAGGTAGGGTCTCACTCTAGCCCAGGCTGACCTGGAGTTCACTATATAGTCTCAGGCTGGCCTCAAACTCACAGCAGTCCTACCTCTATCTCCCAGGTGCTGGGATTAAAGGCGTGTGCCACCACTCCAAAACCATGATTAATCATTGTTTTTATTTAATTGTGTTCACTCAAGTGTGTAAGTACAGGTGCACTTATGTGGAGGACAGAGGATATCTTTTGGGTTGTTCCTTGCTAGTCCCCCTAATTTGAGGGAAGGTTTCTAGCTCTGGATTCTCGCTCTGTTGTTCTTTGCTGTGCTCTCTATGAGCTTCCAGCAAATCCTCTTGTCCATGAGCTTCCAGGACATTCTCCCATCTCTGCCGCCCATCTCACCATCACTGTCAGCAGACTGAAATTATAGAAGCCCAATATGGATTCTGACTTAATTATTTTTTTCCTTTTTTTCGAGGTAGGGTCTCACTCTAGCTCAGGCTGACCTGGAATTCACTATGTCTTCTTAGGATGGCCTCGAACTCACAGCAATCCTCCTACCTCTGCTTCCCGAGTGCTGGGATTAAATGCGTGTGCCACCACACCTGGCAATTTTTCTTTTTTTAATGGGTGCACCAGGGCCTCCCGCCATTGCAAAGGAACTTTAGTTGCACGTGCCACCCTGTGCATCTAACTGTATGTGAATACTAGGGAAATGAACTTGTGTCTTTAGACTTTGCAGGAAAGCACCTTAACCACTGAGCCACCTCTCCAGCCTCTAAAAAGTTTTATTCTAGAGAATAAATACACAGTGTGTATGTCTGTGTGTGAGAGAGAGAAAGAGAAGAGAGACAGAATGGGCATGCGAAGGCCTCTATTCACTGCAAATGAACTACAGATGCATGTTCCACCTTGTGCATCTGGCTTTATGTGGGTCCTGAGGAATTGAACCTAGGTCCTTAGGCTTTGCAGGCGAGTGCCTTAACTGTTAAGCCCTCTCTTCACCCCTGGATTCTGACTTTTTATGTGGGGGCTGGGGATTGAACTCAGGTACTCTAGCTTAGCAGTGAGTACTTTATCAGCAGAGCCATCTCTCCAGTCTGATGATTAATCTTGATTGTTGATTATTTGGTTTGAGAAATACCTAGGAGACTAGTAAAGCATAGCTCTGGGAGTATCTGTGACAGCATTTTCAGAGATGATTAGCTCCTTAGGGCTATGACCTAATGAATGCATTAATCCCTTGGTGAATTCCAAATATGATGGCATTGTTGGAAGATGGTGAAAAGTTGGAGGTAACCAGGTGGAAGCTATAGCTGAGGACATGATTTTGAAGGCTATATCCCACCCTGACCACTTCCTGTTACTGCTCTGCTTCCTGGGTGCCATAAACTGAATAACCTCTGCTATATGTTCCTACCACTGTGAAGTTCTACTCACCACTGGCCCAGAATCAACAGTCAAAGACCATGACGACTGAAACTGTGAGCAAAAAGAAATCTTACCTATTTTAAAGTTGTTCTCTTGAGCATTGGGGTCATGGTGACAGAAAGTCTAATGAGTTACGTAGCCTCTCTGAATTCTACTTTAAATGGCACACATGCCACCACATTTTCCACAGCGCCTAAAACACTGCCGAGGCACAGCAAATGGTCGCTGTTACTGTGCCTTAAATTTACTTTGCAGAATGTTTATAAATATGTAATCCATTTTATAGAAGGGCCACTGAGGCTCAGAAAGGTTCAACAGTGTACTGCTATGCAATCTGCTGGGGGAAAAAGCTGCCACTATTGTGAATGAGCAGTGGCTCCTGCAAGCTACAAAATCAACCATTCAGGCAAGCTGTATACACCAGTGCAATAGTGGCACATAGGTCATGGGGGTAATCAATGGTTCTCTGATTGGACATGAGGCCTGTTCAGTGTGAGGGAATTCATGCTTGATATTGAGAACTAAGCATATGGCTTGGAAAATAGTAGGCTATAGAGAGAAGCTTCCACTGTTCTTTGGCTAAAAGGCGAGGTTATGCTCATCATAAAGTCTTCAAAATGTCTCTGTTTATCCAGCTTGATTCATGCTCCTCTCACTCTTGGTCAGAGAATATGTTTTTAACAGATAGCAGCAAATACAGGGGAGACCTAAGACCCTTCAGAATGACAAGAAAAGAAATCTGACTGTCTAGCATGAGATTATGCACCTCGATCACATCTGCCAGGGCCCAGGAAGCATTACAGAGGAAGTGGCAGATTACATAAGAATACTGACCTCGAGGAGTGCTCAGCACTGCAATATCTCTATCATTCCTTCCAAGGCTCAGGTCCCATTGCAGAAGAGATGGTGGAAAGAATGTAAGAGCCTAAGTAAGGGTAGGACTCCTTACAATGTGCTCCTCCAGACACAAAATGGCCTGGATATCCCTGTGGGAATATGATCAATTTGCAATAGGTTCATATAGTAAAGTTTTTTAAATTGATATTTATTTAAGACATAGAGAGAGAGAGAAAGGGAGGATGGGCATGTCAGGGCCTCTATCCACTGCAAATGAACTCCAGATGCATGCACAACTTTGTGCATCTGGCTTACGTGGGACCTGGAGAATTGAACCTGGATCCATAGGCTTCACAGGCAAGTGCCTTAACCTCTAAGACCTCTGTCCAGTCCATTTTTAAATTTTTTTAATCTATTTTTAGTTATTTGAGATGGAAAGAGAGAGAGAGAGAGACAGGATATAATTTTGTGTTTTTTTTTTTTTTTTTTTTTGGTTTTTAGAAGTATGGTCTCACTCTAGCTCAGGCTGACCTGGAATTCACTCTGTAGTCTCAGAGTGGCCGTGAACACACCGTGATCCTTCTACCTCTGCCTCCCAAGTGCTGGGATTAAAGATATGCACTACCACACTCAGCTGTACAATAATATTTTGAATTAAAAAAGAAAGGTTCAACAGTGTTCCAGTTCTTTTTCTTAATTGTATAATCACTCTCCCAAACCATAGTGGCTTAAAATGACAATGGAAGGCTGGGCGTGGTGGCGCACGCTTTTAATCCCAGCACTCGGGAGGCAGAGGTAGGAGGATCACGGTGTGTTCAAGGCCACCTTGAGACTACAGAGTGAATTCCAGGTCAGCCTGAGCTACAGTGAGACCCTACCTCAGAAAAAAAAAAAAAGAAAAAAAGAAAAGAAAAGAAAGAAAGAAAGAAAAGAAAAAGACAATGGAGTGAGAATGTTTCAAGATCTTACAGACTGACTTATAGTTCCTAAATTCTATGCAGAGTCAGTCTGGGTCTTTCAGGTGAACACAGAGAGCTGATAACTACACTGGGCGGAAAGATCAAAAAGACCTTTCACATGAATGAACTTTGGTGTTGGATGGTGGCTGGAGATCCAGGCAGTCATTTTCATGATCTTATCACTTGGCTAACTTGGCCACCAGTGGGGCTCCCGGAGGGTGGATTCTGAGAAGATTGCAAGCCTTAGCATGCCTCCATTTCCAGAATGCTGGGATTACAGGCTTGTGCAACTATGCCTATCTGTGACATCGTTTTCAAGGAGAATTTTACTAGAAATGTAAAGATTATGGGAACAAAGACAGTGCCAGAGAGAAGTCCAAGTTTGTAGCACATTGTCATCATCTCAATGGACTTCTAGAATGGCCAGAGGTCAGGCAATCCTCCCTGGAGATGGGCCACTACACTGGCCCTGTCTGTTCTGCCACTTAGAACTGGCTCCATAATGAAGACTGTGGGAACCTCAGGTGTCTCCTGCTGCAAGCCTCTGGCTGGGGGAGCCCCCAGACAATTTCTCTTGCTGATCAGACTCTGAAAGAGGTGGGCATCTAGGTGAGAGAGGCTCCTGCGATGGTTACTCTCCATTAGCAACTTTAAAAGGATCTGGAATCAGCTAGGAGACAAATCTCAGGGCACGTCTTTGAGAGCATTTCTAGACTAGATTGAGGGTGGAAAGACTCACTCTAAGGGCGGCACCATGCCACGGGCTGTGGTCCTTAGCTGAAAATAAAAGAAGAAAGTGAGCTAAGCGGCAGCATTCATCTCTCTGCTTCATGACTGAGATGCAATGTGACCGGCTCCGGCTGCCATGCCTTTCCTGCCATGATGACAGTACCCTTAAACTGTGAGTGAAAATAAACCTCCTTTGCTTCAAGTTGCTTTTGTCACAGCAACAATAAGAAAAGCAGCTAAGGGCTGGAGAGATGGCTTGGCGGTTAAGCGCTTGCCTGTGAAGCCTAAGGACCCCGGTTCGAGGCTCGGTTCCCCAGGACCCACGTTAGCCAGATGCACAAGGTGGCGCACGGTCTGGAGTTTGTTTTCAGTGGCTGGAGGCCCTGACGCGCCCATTCTCTCCCTCTCTCTCTCTCTGTTTCAAATAAATAAAAAAAAAAAATCAGAAAAAAAATTAGAAAAATAAAAGAGGGGGAGGGAGGGAATTACCATGGGATTTTTTTTTATAATCATGGAAAATGTTAATAAAAATTTAAAAATTAAAAAAATAAAATAAAAAGAAAAGACAAGCAACTAATATAACCATGTATGACCTTCCCTGCTCCCAGTTTATGCTGAGAGTGAGCATTTCTCACTGTGCCATGGCTAGACCCTCACCTCCTCTCATCTCAAGGACCTAAGAGCTTAAGCCACTTATTCACATCCCACTGTCTGAAGATGGCTGGCCTGGAACCTGCGACTTCATGTGAAGGTGCTATTCCGATAGTAGTCTCAGGGCTCTGATGTACACTTTTGAAGTCTGAAGAGGATCATAGCTGTTCTGCTTTAGTTGCGGTGTGAAGGCTGACCAACAAAGTAAGGTCTGTGGAGAAAAAGCAATTGTTCTCTGGATGCTATATTGATGACCTTGCTCTGCGTGTGTGTGTGTGTGTGTGTGTGTGTGTGTGTGTGTCTCCCTGGAAAGGTCCTGTTCAACAAGAAAGCTGTTGACAGGAGAGTCTGAGGAGACACTCAGGAATGTCATCCTGCAACTGCCTGGGATGGATGAGGGATCTCTCTCTCTCTGTTTCTTTTCTTTCCTCCCCTCCTTTCCTTTTTGACAGGGTTTCATGTATCCCAGGCTGGCTGGCCTGGAACTTGTTATATAGCTGAGGAGGACCTTGAACTCTTGATCCTCCTCCTTCTAGCTCCTGAGGGCTGGGGTTACAGACATGCGTCACCTTGATGTTAGATCTACAGGTCAAGGTCTTGGGGTGTGGGGCTTGTTGTAAGGGGATTGGGATGCCTGAGGTATCTAGGAATTAGTGGTGCTCTGTGTGGTCTTAACTGAAGGAATCCAGGCAAAATCTGGTGACTCAGCTATAACATCCAGGGCTCTTGGCTCCAAGCCAAGACAGGAAGCAATTCTGGCTTATTGAAGCAAAAAAGAACTTTATCAAAAGGATCTTGGGGAAATCACAAACTAACCAGAGTGGGTGGCAATGGTTTGTACAGGCCAAACAAGAGAAGCTGTGCTGTTGATCAGGAATATGGCCAAAGTTAGGCCAATTGGGTGTCAAACCCTGATGGCAAGTCTAAATGGTCTCTGCAGCCCCAGAATATGAAATGCCACTGCTCTGGTGACCGCCACCCTCCATTGGTTGAGTTTAAGTCAGAAGCCCTTGGCAGCGGCAATGGTAACAGGGAAAATGCCTTGTCTGCAAGTTTTAGTTTTAACCCCTTGGGTGGAAGGCCAGTGGGATGTTTTCCCAAACATGGTAGGAGGGGCCAGGTACTGGTCAAATGTGTGCCTACTTCCCCTGTAACAATGAAGAGTAATTGTTTCCAGTAAGTGTATCGTCAGTGACAGCCTGAACTAGCTTCCCCTTCTGCCCAAAGGTGATGAAATGGTGTGTGTACGGGGGGATAGGAAGTACAGCATGTGGGGTTAGGAACCCTAGGTTTGAGCTTATTATTATTTATCAATTTATTTGTGTGTGTGTGTGTGTGTGTGTGTGTGTGTGTGTTTGTGGCATATTTGTGCGCCATGGCACCCATGTTGGTGGTCACAGGACAACTTCAAAGTATCTGTGCTCTACCTTCTTTAAGAAAGGGGCTTTTGGGCTGGAGAGATGGCTTAGCGGTTAAGCGCTTGCCTGTGAAGCCTAAGGACCCCGGTTCGAGGCTCGGTTCCCCAGGTCCCACGTTAGCCAGATGCACAAGGGGGCGCACGCGCCTGGAGTTCGTTTGCAGAGGCTGGAAGCCCTGGCGCGCCCATTCTCTCTCTCTCTCTCTCCCTCTATCTGTCTTTCTCTCTGTCTCTGTCGCTCTCAAATAAATAAAATATTAAAAAAAAAAATTAAAAAAAAAAAAGAAAGGGGCTTTTGAAGTTGCAAACAAACTCCCAAACTGCAAAGGAATATCTAGCTAGCTGGCCAGCCTGAGAGCTCTGTATTCTCCTGGCTTCATTCCCCATTGTTGCAGGAGTATTGGGATCACAAATGCATGTACCACTTTGCATCTGGCATTACGTGGTGCTGGGTAATTGAACCTTGGCCTGGCAGGTTTTGCAGGCAAATGACTTTAACCACTGAGCAATCTCCCTGGTCTCTCTGGCTTTGATTTTAAATCCTCTCTATCAGCCTTAAACAAGCTATTGACAGTCTTTGGGCCTCAGTTGTACCCCATCACCTGCAGCTTAGTCTTTAAATTTGCAGAAGGCGTGGGGTGGCCTCCACTTTCTTCTGGGCCATTTGGAGAAAAGTGTTCCACAATTGCCAAAGCTCCAAACACAGTGAAGCAGTTGATTCAGTGTAACGGTAAACAGAGACCAGAGTTCACCAACTATGTCATCCCCAGCACAGTCCTAACTTCTTCGAACGTCAGCTTTCTTATCTGCAGCATGGAGGAAGCACTCCAGTTCCGTCCTAAGGTGCCTCCTTGCTCTGTAGAGACTGGAAGGTTAAAAACTACATCTCCCAGATATCTTTTGCAACTGGAGCCATAGAAAGTTCAATTTCAGGGAGCGATGGCTTAGTGGTTAAGCGCTTGCCTGTGAAGCCTAAGGACACTGGTTCGAGGCTCAATTCCCCAGGACCCACGTAAACCAGATGCACAAGGGGACGCACGCATCTGGAGCTCGTTCGCAGTGGCTGGAAGCCCTGGTGCGCCCATTCATTCTCTCTCTCTCTCTCTCTGCCTCTTTCTCTGTCGGTTGCTCTCAAATAAAGAAGTAAAAATAAACAAAACATGAAAAAGAAAGTTCAATTTCCCCAGTTGGAAGCATTTGGTGATACTGCCTCATACTGAAGAAGGCAGACTACTTGTCTTCTGCTCTGATTGGTTATTGGTGGTGCTGGACACACTGTGTGTGTGTCTGTGTGTGTGTGTGTGTGTGTGTGTACATTCCAGCATTTGCTTAGTCACTAGCTCTTCTGGGTATTGAGAGGGTGTGATGACAGCAAATTTCTGGTCCTCGGATGGCAGTTGGAAACTGGAAATTGCCACATTCAAAGGCAGCAGAACGGGGGTGGGGGGGTGGGGGGCGGGGGGGGTGTGGGGGGTGGGTGATGGGGGGAGGGGAAACAATCTTGGTGACTAATTCAGCGGTGGTGTCCTGTGAATCTACAGACTGTTTCTCTGAGGTCTTCCAAGAATTTTATAAGCACCCAATTTCCTGGAGTTCCTGCTTAAAATAGCTGGAGACATTCTATCTTTCCTGCGATTGAATTCTAGCTGCTGGGTGGTAACACCCCTGTGCACACATGGGTGGTGATGGGATGACTCGAGATGGAGGGCGTTCCCCAGCTTTGTATATTATAAAGCCCTTCATGGACCTTTGACATTTCCCAATGAACGGTATGTCTTTTTGCATAGAAGACTAAATGTGAGAGACACTCTTGTGCAGAGCCACTCTAAATTTTACAAGCTCCTCATCAGCTGTTTAACATAGAGTCTCTGGGGCTGAAAACAACCCAGAAGAATTCAGGTGGGTTGCCTGCTTGCTGAGGCTGAACAAGTGCTTGCTCCTATGAGGAGGGGGCATCTCACCTTTCGGCCCACCTTTAGAGCAATGACTGGCACCCGGGAGGTGCCCCAGGCACCTGGAAAAGGTGACAGGCTTCCTGATGTGAACCAAGAAAGTCAGAAGCCAAAGGCTCCTCCCCCACCTGTGCCTTTGTTCCCACCATTGTAACTACCAGTGGGTGCTGAACCTTGTGGCTTAACTCCTCACTCCTCAGCTAAATGTTTGCATTTCAAACCCTCTCCTCCCCTCCCCCCACCCTCCTTCCCTGCCATCAGAAATTTGAAGAACAGCCTGCAGAAAGCTGTCTCTCTGTGGGGAATAACACGGCCGCAGCACTGGCCCCAGGAATTAAAAAAGTTTCTAGAGAAGCTGGATGCCTGGCGCCAGCACCTAATCCCAGTACCCTCAGCGCTGGCTGGGTGGGTGGGGGGCATTAGAATCAGGAGTTTAGAGTCCTTATAGCTTAAGTCCAACCTGTGCTACAATGAGATCCTGTCTCAATAAAACAAATGTTTCCAGAGAACCAAACGGAGGGAATGACAATGATGTCTGGGCATTGCCTGGAAAGCAATTCAAAATACGAAGCCGGGCTTGAAACCTGACAACCCTCGCACAAGGGCCCTGGGAGTCAAGGGAGGGGGAAGGTAGGGGTAAGGGACCTGGGAGTACAGGGGGGACAGACTGTCTCGCCCTATTCTGGGCAGAATGCTTCTGTCCCATGATGGATCCCAGCCCCTCATCAACCATCCCTTGGCTCTTCTTCATCTTCTTGACACAAAAATGGGGACCCAAGCCAGGCGTGGTGGCGCACGCCTTTAATCCCAGCACTCGGAAGGCAGAGGTAAGAGGATCGCTGTGAGTTCGAGGCCACCCTGAGACTACACAGTGAGTTTCAGGTCAGCCTCGAAAACCTAAAAAAAAAAAAAAAAGAAAAGAAAGAAAAAAGAAAAAAAAAGCGCGTGGGGTTGGGGGGGGGTCAGTACCCATTCGGAATGTAGGGCTAGCCAGAGAGCCTTCAGCTTCCTTAGCTGGGGGAGAAGCTGGATTCAGGTTGGCTTTCAGGACACTTCAGGTCCTTCTCCAGCTCATGGATGGGGGTGGGGCTGGAGGCTCCCTTGAGAATGAATTGTTTCAGTGATTTCCAGGAGCCCTAATCTTCTGCCAGACATGGGCTAGATAAAGGTAGCTTTGCTTGCATGCCCACCCGAGTTGGTGCGGTTGGAAGTTTGGTGTGGTCTGTCCACCTTCCCTAGACGATCCTGTTCCCAAACTGCAGACCCCTGTGGCAAATGGCATTGAATCCTACGAGCCACCCTTGAAATTGAATAGGTCGCTGTCTGGTCGCGTCTCCCTCATGGTCCCACAGGCTCAGGAGGAGAGAGGCCAGGAGCCCGGCCGGCTCGGGCCACCCGCCAAGCTCCTGGGTAGCGCAGGGTGTGGATGTTTATGGAAACGCTCCCTCGCCAAAGGCAGGCGACACCCTCAAGTTGGCGAGCCAGTCTGCGGCAGGTTGGATTGTCTGGCGAGGCCTCCAAACTAGAAAGACGGCCACCCGCTCTCGAATTTCATCTTCCGTCCTGCGCAGAGGAAGTCTGCGACGCTGGGGACACCGCCTGGAGCCTGCGCGCATAGCAGCGGGCGGGTTTTTTTTTTTTTTTTTTTTTTTCCTTCTTCCAGCTCGAGGCTGCCCGGTTAACCTCTGAAGTGCCAGAAGATCTGGAACACTCGCCCATGGGCCTTGGACTGAGGGTCGATGAGGCTACGTCTCCGGATCCGGTCGCCGCCGGCGGGCACCCGGCCTGTGCGGGAGAGGAAGGCTGGGGCGCGGTGGACCCTAGCGGGGCTCCATCTAATAATGATCAGTCTTTTGCCAAGCCTGTTGCAGCACGTTGCGGCGGGGTGTGTGTGTCGGGGGGCGGGGGGGGGGGGAGTAGGCACACAGCAGCAAAATAGATGCAGGAATCTTTGCTGCTTGGGAGGGAAGCCTGGGCGACTGGCATATCTCCGTGTGCTCGCACCCTCCAGGGACCTTCCTGCCTCCACAGAAGGTGGTGATAGAGGGGGAGGCAAGAGTGGAGAGAGAAAGGGAAGTGGGAAGAAATTGGTCACGGAGGAGGCTATTTTTATTCTTTGCTACAGCTGCTGAGTTGCTCTGACCAAATAGGCAGCGAAAATAAGACTGACTGAAAACAGGCCCTAAACTTCCCCGGGGATTGTGGTGTAGGGGTGATGCAGGGGAAAGAGGGAGTGGGTGGTACAGGAAAGGACTGAGAAGGGGAACTCCCTGAGGATTCTGAAAACCCCTATGTGCAACCCTTCCTTATAGAATGAGGTCCGCTGGCACCCCCCACCCCAGAAGTCTCAACCTTCACCGTGTGTCTCAGAGATGGACAGCCTCTCTCCTCAGTGTGACATCTTGGACACACACAGCTAAAACTGGGGATTTGTCCATTTTCTTCTGTTGTTGGGTCTCAGAGGAGTGCCTTGTCCCGGTCTGGCTGGGGACAAGGCCTCCTGGGTGGCATCAGTCACCATTCAGTCACCCGACAAGTAATCAGAATCCCAAACAGGAAACCTGAAATGGTCATAAGGACTCTAGAGTCAGAATCTTTGGGTGTGGGGGAGTTCCTGATTGTTGACGTCAGCAGTTGCCATAGTGCGATCTCAGGATTCCTGAAGTCTCCTCAAACCCTAGAAGCCCTTGGATACTTTAAAGCTGCAGGAGGCTGGATGTTCATCAACCAAGACAACTTAATCAGTATCACAAGTGGACGGATGCCCAAGCATCTAGAGAAGGAAGACAGACCAGTGTAATGGGGATGTAGCTCAGGGGTGGATCGCTTGCCCAGCATCCACTAAGGCCGTGGGTTTAGTCCCCAGCGCTCCTAAATCAATCACTCACTCAATGTGAAATAGGTTTACAAAATGTAAGTGACAGGGTGGTGAAGCACGCCTTTAATCCCAGCACGTGGAAGGCAGAGGTGGGGGGATCGAGGCCACCCCGAGACTACAGAGTGAATTCCAGGTTCGCCTGGACTAGAGTGAAACCCTGCCTCAAAAAAAAAAAAAAAATTAAAATGATTCTACTTTTTCCCTGTGCTTTTTGGTTTTGAAAAATATGGTGGCAGGAGCTGGGAAAATGACTGTGGGCAAAGTGCTTGCAATGAAAACAAGAGGAACCTGAGTTCATATCCCTGACACCCATACAAAAAATGCCAGGTGTGGTGGTTTTGAAGCCAGGTGTTAGGGGTTCAGGAAAGTCCTTGAACCCTAAACCCTGGGTTCGTGTCTACTTCTAACCAGAAAATTGGATAAAATAAGATCGAGAAGGATAATTAGTAAATTATTATATTTATTGAGGGAAGTACAGAACCAAGGGAAGGAAAATGGATATATCCACATGGTGTGAGCGCCCATGGGGTGGGCCTCTGAAGAAACATAAAAAGAGATTTAGGACAAAAAAAGTACAAAGAGCTCCTGCCATGTGGAGGGCAGGAGGGGGTAAAGAGCCCGTGTGGGCAGTAAGGGTCAGGGGATTTTTCCCCTCATCGCAGCCCAGCTGGGCTGAAACAAGGGGGAGACTCATCAGAACCTGGAGGTTCACAAGTGATGAAGGGGCTGCCAAGAAAGGATGCCTTTCCCTTATGTATTATAACCTTATGGTGGTAGGCCCTACCTCTGGCTCAGATGAGCCGGAGAGATAGCCCATTGGTCTGGGTTAGGGGCTGTCTCAGGAAGAGGCTAGCCATGGTACCACGTTCTACTGAATTTGACCAACCACAATGTTAGGATTAAATCCTAGATAAGGAGCTGGGAGTGGTGATGCATGCCTTTAATCCCAGAGGCAGAGGTAGGAGGATTGCTCGCAGTGAGTTCGAGACCACCTTGAGACTACATAGTTCCTGGTCAGCCTGGGCTAGAGTGAAACCCTACCTTGAAAAACCAAAAAAAAAAAAAAAAAATCTTAGGGAAGGGCTAGAGAGATGACTTAGTGTTTAACGTGCTTTCCCTTGTTTTAGGACCCAGGTGATTCCTCAGTACCCACGTAAGCCAGATGCACAAGGTGGCACATGTGTCTGGAGTTTAATTGCAGTGGCTGCAAGCCCTGGCATGCCCATTCATTCATTTATTCATTCTCTTTCTCATAAAGAAATAAATAGTAGGGCTGGAGAGATGGCTTAGTGGTTAAGCGCTTGCCTGTGAAGCCTAAGGACTCTAGTTCGAGGCTCAATTCCCCAGGACCCATGTAAGCCAGATGCACAAGGTGGCATGTGCATCTGGAGTTCGTTTGCAGTGGCTGGAGGCCCTGGCACACCTGTATTCTCTTTCTGCCTCTTTCTCTCTCTGTTGCTCTCAAATAAACAAATAAATAATTTAAAAAAGAGAACTAAATAGTAAAAATTATTTTTAAATCCTAGGAAAGAAGACCTCCCTCGCAGGAGGAGCCCAGGGTGTTTGTGGAAAAACAGATCTAGGGAAGACATAAAAGGTCAGATCATACTTGGATCTCTAACAAAGTGGAGACTGCAAGAGTACTTTTCAGGGGCCCAGTCACCCTAACTGCCTAACAGAGCTACCTGACTCCCTCTCAGTTTATGCCTGTAATCCCAGAGCTGGGGCAGTTGAGACAGGGAACACCTGGGCTTCACTGGCTACCTAGTCTGGCCAAATCAGTGAGCTCTAGATTTAGCAAGAGAACTTGTCTCAAAAAATAAGGCGGAGAGTGACTGGGGAAGACCTCCAACCTCTGACCTCCTCATGCATGCACACCAAGACACACACACACACACACACACACACGCACATGGGATATAGTGGTTTTTCTTCACTTATTTAAGGCTGGTGAGATGGCTCAACGGTTAAAGGTGCTTGCTTGCAAAGTCTGCCAACCTGGGTTGGCCTTGGTTTGATCTCCCAGTACCCATGGAAAGCCAGATGCATAAAGTGGTGCATGTATCTTGAGTTCATTTGCAGCAGCAAAGGGGCACACCTGTTCATGTTCATTCATTCTCTCTCTTCCTCACAAATAAATAAATATATTTAAGATTTTGTATATTTGCATGTATGTGTGTGTGTGTGTGCATGGATGTGCCAGGGTGCCTTGGCACTTAGTTAAAATAAACACCAGTCACTTGTATCATGTTTTGCATCCCACTTACGTGGGTGGTTTAGGAATTGAACCCAGGCCAGCAAGCTTTGCAAGCAAATGCCTTTAACTGCTGAGTCATCTTCCCATCCCTATTTTTTTCATTCTTTTATTTTATTTCATTTTATTTTGAGGTGGGGTTTCACTATAACCCCTGGAACTCACTTTGTAATCTCAAGCTGGCCTCAAAGTGGTCCTCCTACCTCAGCCTCTTGAGTGCTGGGATTAAAGGTGTGTGCCACCATGCACAGCTTTTTTTTTTCATTTGCCCCCACTTTTTTTGGGGGGGGTTTCGAGGTAGGGTCTCACTCTGGTCCAGGCTGACCTGGAATTCACTATGTAGTCTCAGGGTGGCCTTGAACTCACGGCGATCCTCTTACCTCTGCCTCCCAAGTGCTGGGATTAAAGGCATGCGCCACCACGCCCGGCTGCCCCCACTTTTTTTAAGTAGAAACTTTATACAGACACATTATGTGTGGGTACCATAATTTCCCTCCCCCCTGCCTCCACTCCACTGAGGTCCCTCCTCAGTATTTGCCGTGGGGTTATGAGTTGTGAGAGCAGTGGGCGGCAGGGAAATGCCTCTGGATATTCCCTCCCACGCTGTGGCTCTTAACGATCTTTCTGTTCCCTAACAAATTCCCTGAACCTTGGTGGGTGTGTTTTAAGGCTACTTTAGTGTTGAGCTCTCAGCAGCTTCTGGATTTCTGCTTTGATACATTTTGAGTCTCCTCAGTGTCTGTCTCCATCACCCTGGCACAGATTGTCAGGCTCCACGTGGAAGCAGCGCTCTTGCTCATCACCAGTTCCCCGGTGGTTTCACCCTGGCCCTGACTGCTGTTTGAGAAGAGTCTTCAGAGGCACGTTCCAGCCTGGGAACCTGTCATTAAAAAAACAAAACAAGGGCTGGAGAGATGGCTTAGCGGTTAAGCGCTTGCCTGTGAAGCCTAAGAACCCCAGTTCGAGGCTCGGTTCCCCAGGTCCCACATTAGCCAGATGCACAAGGGGGCGCACGCATCTGGAGTTCGTTTGCAGAGGCTGCAAGCCCTGGTGCACCCATTCTCTCTCTCCCTCTATCTGTCTTTCTCTCTGTGTCTGTCGCTCTCAAATAAATAAATAAAAATAAAAATAAAAAACAAACAAACAAACAAAAACTCTCCAGATAATTCTTTTTTTTTTTTTTTTTTTTTTTTTTGGTTTTTCGAGGTAGAGTCTCACTCTGGCTCAGTCTGACGTGGAATTCACTATGGAGTCTCAGGGTGGCCTCGAACTCACAGCAATCCTCCTACCTCTGCCTCCCGAGTGCTGGCATTAAAGGCGTGCACCACCACCGCCGGCCTCTCCAGATAATTCTGACACCTATTCAAGTTCAAGTGTGAGAGTGTCTGCTTTAAAAGTGTATTATTTCTATTTAACAGAAAGAAAGGTTCAGAGGGGGTAAGTCACCTTACCAGGATCATGTGGACTGCAAGAAGGAAGCAAGAAGCAAGCTCAGATTTTTCACTAGAACTATATTCTCTTTTATCTCTGTCACCATTCCCCTCCACTTTTTTTCTCAGTCTCCGTCTCCTATCAGAAATGTTTTGCAATGTGGCTACATATTTTATTTATTATGTTGTAAGTGTGTTTATGTGGTTTTGAGACGGGGTTCCATTCTGTAGCCCAGGCTGGCTTTGAACTCACTCTAAAGCATAGGCTGGCTTCAACTTCATGGTGATCCTACTGTCTCAGTGTCCTGAATGCTGGGATTATAGGCATGAGCCACCATGCCATGTTGTAGTTTGCCTACATATTGACACCACCTGGGAACTTTTGAAAATTATATATATATATATTTTAATTTTTTATTTGAGAGCGACAGACACAGAGAGAAAGACAGGTAGAGGGAGAGAGAGAGAATGGGCACGCCAGGGCTTCCAGCCTCTGCAAACGAACTCCAGATGAGTGCGCCCCCTTATGCATCTGGCTAACGTGGGACCTGGGGAACCGAGCCTCGAACCTGGGTCCTTAGGCTTCACAGGCAAGCGCTTAACCGCTAAGCCATCTCTCCAGCCCTTGAAAATTATATTGAGGTACTGCAAATGTAGTTTAGTGGGTAGAGTGTTTGCCTAGTATGCATGATGCCCTTGGTTCAATCCTCAGCACTACATAAACCTGGCATGGTGGTGCTTGCCTGTAATCCCAGCACTCAGGGGGAAAAAGCAAACCAAAACAGAACCAAAACAAAGCAAACAAACAAAAAAACTGGATGGATGCTAGGGCTCCACCCTAGGAAGCAGAATCTCTAGGGGCATGGCTCTAGTGAAGGTTAATTTGATTTCCAGCCATTGTGGGAAACTTTTCTCCTGGAGATTCACCACGTTTTCACACACAGAAGATAGACCAAAGTATAATTGCACCAGTGCCAGTTTGGTGAACCAATGAGTTCATTGGGTTACTTACTATATATATATATATGGCGAGGGGTTATTTACAGGAACGTGGGGTCCCCAAAGCAGATGCACCACTGAGAAGTCTCATCTGATCCTGGATGGTGAACTCCCCAAGGTCACTTAGGTGGAGGTTCCTATGTCGGGATTGCCCCCAGGATAGTCTTCTTTCAGCCAAAAGATGAGGAGTGAGGGTTCACTTACAGACCATGGAGACCCCAAAGCAGCACTTCAGTGGGGGTCCCTCCTTTTGCTCTCTATATCCTCTTTTTTTTGTGGTTTTTCGAGGTAGGGTTTCACGCTCAGTTTCTCTATATACACCTTATCTTTCCCTGAGCTAGCAAGGGTGGGAAGTGAGAGGGATGGATGCTCGAGATATCTGCTGGCAGTCTGAAGACCCTCCCCAAATCCTTCTCCTGTGAGAACTACATTTAATAAAGCCAGTTGTTTACCGCTTTTCAGTGCAGAGGAATTTGCCATACAACATCAGCTCACAGGCAGACTCACCTAGATGCCCCTGTCCTGGCAAACATTTGCAAGGAATGTGGTTTGTACCAGGGTGTGAGAGGCTAAATGCATCTGCATTTGAAAAATAAGAAAGAGAAGACATGAGATAATGACCGCATAATCAGCTCAGCAAGTGAGGGAGATAAACATTTGATCTGGGTTCTCAGGCTTGCAGCTAAGTGATTGTTTATTATTATTATTTAAAAAAATTATTTGGGATGGAGAGATGGCTTAGCGGTTAAGCGCTTGCCTGTGAAGCCTACGGACCCCGGTTCGAGGCTCGGTTCCCCAGGTCCCACGTTAGCCAGATGCACAAGGGGGCACACGCGTCTGGAGTTTGTTTGCAGAGGCTGGAAGCCCTGGCGCGCCCATTCTCTCTCTCTCCCTCTATCTGTCTTTCTCTCTGTGTCTGTCGCTCTCAAATAAATAAATTAAAAAAAATAAAAATAAAAAAGAAATTATTTACTTGAGAGAACAGGGAGAGAGAATATGAGCTTACCAGGGCCTCTTGCCACTGCAAGAGGTCTACAACGAGCATGTACCACTTTGTGTGTCTGGCTTTATGTGGGCACTGGACAATTGAACCTGGGCCAACAGGCTTTGCAAGCAAGTGCCTGTAACTGCTGAGCCATCTCTCTAGCCCAGAACTGATTGTTTTTCTATGCCCTGTCTAGAGGCTCATGGCTGTCTTTTTCAGAGGGGCTTGGGCTAGAAGTACTTGAATGCATCTTCTTTGAACACTCCAAAGCCATTCCCCTTGCACACAAAGGGTCAAGTCTCCAAAGCCAGCGCCAGCCCATCATAGTCATTCTAACTTGCTAACAAAATCAAAATCTTTAAAGCAGGAAAGAAACTGCGACTGGTTCAGATTTCTCTTCCAGAGCCCGAATAAACACAGCCACAGAAATCAAGGTGGCATCTTCTCTTCAAGACAGGTAAATGTAAGTTCTTAGACCCTCAAGTCAGCCAAATTGTGTGAGATCCATAGTGTGGTTATCCTTAAAAGATGGAAAGATTTAGTGAGGATGGAGATAGCTTGCTTTTGTCCACCATTCATTTTATATGAGAGAGAGAGAATGAGAATGGGCACACCAGGGCCCCTAGCCACTGCAAACAAACTCCAGATGCATGCGCTGCCTTGTGCATCTAGCTTAGGTGGTTACTGGGGAATCGAACCTGGGTCTTTCAACTTCACAGGCAAGTGCCTTAACAGCTAAGCTATCTCTCCAGACACCACCATTCATTTTAAATTGTGACACCTTTGATTTTTTTGCTGTTTGTTGTTTTCAAGGTAGGGTTTCATTCTAGCCCAGGCTAACCTGGAATTCACTATGTAGTCTCAGGGTGGCCTCAAACTCATGGTGCTCTTCCTACCTCTGCCTCCTAAGTGCTGTAATTTTTTTAAAAAATATTTTATTTTTATTTATTTACTAGAGAGAGAAAGGATGGGCACACCAGGGCTCCAGATACTGCGGTTGAATTCCAGATGCATGTGCCACCTTGTACATCTGGCTTACATGGGGCCTGGGGAATTGAACCTGGGTCTTTAGGCTTCACAGGGAAATGCCCTAACCACTAAGCAATCTCTCCAACCCTTTTTGTTGTTGGTGGTGGTTTGTTTATTTATTTATTTATTTTGAGACTGAGTCTCACTCTGTAGTGTAGGCTGTCTTGGAACTCACTATGTAGCCCAGGCTGGCCTCAAACTTGTGGTGATCTTTTGGCCTCAGTGTCCAGGAATAGTAGGATTATAGGCACAAGCCTACATGCTTGGCTAAATTTAGTTATTGATTTTTGTGATATTGGGGATTGAACTTGGGATCTTTCAAATGCTAGGCAAATACTCTACCACTGAGCTACATCCCCAGCCCTGTAGAAACTTTGACATTTAATGTTTTTGTTTGTTTATTACCAAGTAGGATCTACATAGTGAATTGACCTGCAATTCACTATGAAGCCTCAGGCTAACCTCGAACTCACAGCACTCCCCTAGCTCTGCCTCTCAAGAGCTCAGATTAAAGGTGTGTGCCACCATCCCCTGCTAACCTTTGATTTTTAACAGTGAAGAGAAAAAAAGCACATTCTGAAATGATTTTTCAGTTTTTGAGATCGGGTCTTGCTCTTGCCCAGGCTGACTTGGAATTCACTATGTAGTCTCAGGGAGGCCTCGAACTCATGGTGATCCTACTTCTACGTCCCTAGTGCTGAGATTAAAGGCACCTGGCTTGAAATGATTTTTTAAGGGCAGTTACAGTCTCCCCCCACTGTTTGCTGCATCTGGTGGGAGACCAGAGTACCTTCATCCTTCAGGAAATGGCCCACTTGTCAGCAACTTGGCTCCCAGGAACAAAGGCCTTAGGTCATTACCACAGTATGCACTCTGACACATTCTGGTGGGCCACCTCCCCCAGAGTTCCTCAATTCACACCCCCAAATGAAGTGTAATTGGGCCTGGACACCTTTGAAGTCCCCTAGCCGATTGCCAGGGGTTTGAAATGTCCTTGCATGATGAGGACCTGGTGGGAGGTGGCTTTTTCCTTCCCCTCATCCCCCAGTTTAGTGTAGTGTAAAGCCAGCTGTCTTCCTTTCCAGCTGCCGGGGTTGTTGCGTCACTGTAATCCCAGCTTCTTCCAGAAGCCATCCTCTGAAGCAAATGGCCCTCTCCTCCAGAGCAGAGCTGCCCAGTGGAAACTTCTGTGGGCCTAGAAGTGTCCTATTGTTGTGTCACTAGCCATTAGCTTGAGGTGAGGCTGGTGGCACTTGAAGAACTCAGTTGTACATTTTATTTAGTTTTAATGAAGTTACATAGCCAAATGTGGCAATTGGCTATGGGATAGAGAGCAAAAGGATAAACGTCTGGCTTGTGAGGCTACATGGTACTATCTACAAACTCCCCACCTCCCAAATGTAACAGGGTGCTTGAGGTCCAGGAAAGTCCTTGAACCCCAAGCCCCAGGTTTATTTCTTATTTGAATCAAGGAATTGAATAAATAAAGACTGGGAAGGATAATTGAGGGAAGTACAGAGCCAAGGAAAGGCACCACATGGCTGGAGATCTCACATGGAGGGCCTGGGAAAACCATGGAAAGAAAAGAGAGAAAAGAAAGTTCAAGGAGCTCCTGCCATGTGGAGAGCTGGAAGAGCCCATGTGGAGAGTAAGGGCTAGGGAGTGCTCCCCTCAGCTCAACCTGACTGGGCCTGAACCCCAGCCTTCTCATTTCTTTTGAGATGAAGTCTTATGTAGCCCAGGCTGACCTCAAACTTGGTAAGGAGTTGAGGATGACCTTGAACTTCTGATTCTTCTGCCTGCACCTCTCAAGTGCTGGGACTATAGGCATGTGTCACCACATCCAGTTGTTTAAGATAAGTGTTTGGAGTTTGCAGTGGCTAGAGGCCCTGGCACAGCCATTCTCATTCTTTCCCTCTCTCTCTCTCACTGACTCTTTCATATATATATATGTGTGTGTGTGTGTGTGTGTATGTATTAAATTATATATCCATATATATATATGGATTAAAGGTGTGTGCCACTACGCCTGGGTTCTCTTCATCATTTCTGTATGTCCCATACACATATAAAATGGCCTCATTTAACATGGGGGGAGCCTATGCTAGGAATTACAATCAGGAGGTAACAGTCCCCCAAAGAGTCAGCTGTGCAGTTTCAGTTCTGAATGGTAAATAGGGTAAGGGTAAGGAGGAGGAGGTTCAGGGCTCACAAGCAGCGGAGGCAGGTCTGACTATGTTGGGAAAGGGGACACTGATTGGCCTAACCTCCCGCTCACCTTCTCTCGCACATCATTCCAGTCACCGTTTTGTTGTGTAACAGACTACTTCAACATTTAGTGACTGGAAAGGATTGTCTGGATCAGGCATTCCGTCTTCTTTTTATTGCTGGGGATTGTGGCTGCTAAACATTGCCACGCCCAGCCTGTATTGAGACCCAGCGTTTCAAGGGTCCAGTAGGCAAGGTCGAAACTTCATAGGCTTTATGACCTGGCTTTGGGAATCGCTCAATTTCACCTCCATGGTGTTGCTTGGAACAGTTGCAGACCTGCCTTCATTCAAGGAGGGAAACAGAGACCACATATCAATGGGACTGTCACAGTCACCTTGTAGAAGAGGACACGAGATGGGTGATATTGAGATAGCCATTTCTGGAAAACACAGTCTATAACTTGCACAAGTTTCCCAAGCCTCATGGTGAGCGCAGCGGGGGCTGACCGAGTCATCTTTGTGAGGCATTCCTCTTGATGGCAGGTCACTGGCTCCGACGGTCTGAATGTTTGGGTCTCTCCCTACTTTACCTGTAGATACCTAATCCCTGAAGGCAGGTGGGGCCTTGGGGAGGCGATTAGGTCACATTAGTGCTCTTGTAAAAGACGCCCAAGGGAACTTGTTTATCCCTGCTTCTGTGTGTCCCTGAGGATACACAGAGGCACCATCTGGGAAGCACACAAACCCTTACCAGGCAGAGAGTCTGTTGGGGGCCTTGAACTTAGACTTCCAGCCTTCAGCGCAGCGAGTGATACACGTCTGTCATTTAGAAGATGGCCATTGTTACTGCAGCTTATGCTGCCTCCAGCCTGAGTGCAGTGGCCTGCGCAAGGAAGAGGCAAAGAGGAACCCAGGCAAGAGAGCTCCGCATAGGACAGTGTCCCAGAAGACACCGCAGAGAGCTCCACCCACTACTGACTGTGTGGTTTTACCATTGTGTACCTTATCTCTAAATGGAGAATCCCAAGCCTTGCCTCAGGACACTTGAGAGAGGCAGGTTCTGGAAGGTGGCTGAAGTTGTAAGTGGGGCACACAGTGAACACCCCAGCAGATGGTGGCTGTTATAATGTTTTGAGGTTTTTTTTTTTTTTTCCGTTTTGGCTGTGCTGGAGATAAAACCCAGGACCTTGCACCTGCTAGGCAAGCATTCCATCACTGAGCCACACCCCAGCCTTGGTAGCTGGTATATTTGTATTTATTTCCCAACTCCCTGTGCAACCAAAATTCAAGAATCTATGGCACGGTATTAGTAATAGATTACTGAGTAACAAGTCACCCTCAAACTTAGTGACTTAAAAGAAGTCTTTAATAAAACAAAACAAGGGCTGGAGAGATGGCTTAGCGGTTGAGCGCTTGCCTGTGAAGCCTAAGGACCCCGGTTCGAGGCTCGGTTCCCCAGGTCCCACGTTAGCCAGATGCACAAGGGGGCGCACGCGTCTGGAGTTCGTTTGCAGAGGCTGGAAGCCCTGGCGCGCCCATTCTCTCTCTCTCCCTCTATCTGTCTTTCTCTCTGTGTCTGTCGCTCTCAAATAAATAAATAATTAAAAAAAAATTTTAAAACAAAACAAAACAAACCCTTTTTGGTTTCTGTGACTCAGAACAGAGCTGGAGTGGACAGCTGGGTTTGAAATGATGGCTCAAGTGGTTGGTTGAGTCAGAGGCTGGCCAGCACCCCAAAACACCTACTTCCAAGGGACTGTAGAGCCTAAGTGTCTTCATGAGATTGTAGTTGGCATTTCCCAGATTTTTTTTAACTTCTTAAATTTTGATTATTTATTTATTTATTTACTTATGAGAGAGCTCAAGAGAGAGAGAAAGAAAGAAATTATGGATGTGCCAGTTGCTTACAGACACTGCAAATGAATTCCAGGCACACGTGCCACTTTGTGCATCTGGCTTTACGTGGTTACCGGGGAATTGAACCCGGATAGTCAGGCTTTACAACCGAGAGCCTTTAATCACTGAGCCATCTCCCCAGCCCTCTTTTTAAAATGTTGTTTGTTTTGTTTTGTTTGAGGTAATATCTCACTTTAGCCCAAGCTGACCTGGAATTCACTCTGTAGTCTCAGGGTGGCCTCAAGCTCATGTCAGTCCTCCTACCTCTACCTTCCAAGGGCTGGATTAAGGGTGTGTGCCACCATGCCCAGCAGGTTTAAAATTATTTTAAAACAATGGACAATTTTCATACATGTACATGATTCAAGTCATCCTCAGCTACCTAGCAAGTTGAGGCCAACCTAGGCTACATGAGACTCTGTCTCAAACAATATAATTTTCCCCCCAAATATTTATTTATTTGCAAGCAGAGAGAGATAGAAGAGAGATAAAGAGAATGTGCTCCCCAGAGCCTCCAGCAAATGGAATCCTGATGCCTGTGCCACTTTGTGCATCTGGCTTGACATGGCTACTGGGGAATTGAACTTGGGTCCTTAGGCTTTGCAGGCAAAATGCTGAGCCATCTCTCCAACCCAGAAAATACATGTTTTATATTTGAATTTTTTCTTGGATAAAGAGGATTTGCAGATGGAAAAGTTTAAGTACTTTGGAGCAGGTTTCTTTACAAGGCCTGGAATCTGGGTGTGTCTTCATCCCTACTAGATTCCCAGAGCCAAGCTTAATACCTGGCTCAGAGCATTCCACAAGGGTCTGTCTTTCTAGTCTCCAAGGTCTCTTGTGGACTCTGCCTTTGTTAGTAGTGGTCTCAAGCTTAAAAAAATTTTTTAATCTATTTGAGAAAGAGAAAGAGGGAGAAGGATAGGGAGAGAGAGAGAGAGAGAGAGAGAGAGAGCAAGCAAAAGTGAGAGAATGGGTGTACCAGTGGCTCTAACCACTTCAAAAAAACTGCCGACGAATGTATTGTCTTGTGCATCTGGCTTTACATGGGTCCTGGGGAATCAAACCTGGGTCCTTTGCTTTGCATGCAAGTACCTTAACCACTAAGCAATCTCTGCAGTCCAGGGCTCAAGCTTTGAAAGAGGCTCCATCACCTCTAGGTGGCTACAGAGAAAAGTTAGGCCCCTCAAGTCTGAGAGCTGTCCGCTTTTCCTCAGTACAGAATCGCCATCCAGAGCTCAGCCTTGGGCTTGGAGTACATTCATGGAGAGTCTACTTCTTGGAAAACCCAAATAGCTGTCCTACAAGGCAGAGAGTTGTGCAAGCCCTGGGAAAGTACTATGCCTATGTGTCAAGGAGCTCACATCCTGCTGAGGGTGGCTGAAGGTCCTGGCATTCCAGCTATGGAGGACTGGCCACAGTCGCTGTGTTGAATGTGCAGCATGTGTCAGGGCCCTGAGATAGAGGGGTGGGAGGTGAGTTCTAAGGCTGCTGAATGGCAGGGCCAGGGAAGATAAGGAACACAGGTCAACTCCAAATTTCAGAGCAGTGTGAAAACCAAAACAGCCATAGGGAGGAAGGTGAGGCTGGGGTGGAGAACATGGAGAAGGGAGGCCTACAAGTGTCTAAGCAAAAGCAATGAGGGTCTTAACCAAGGCCACAACCCTGGGAAAGGTGTGGGAGTGCAGGGGAGGAAGGTTGAACAGATATTGCAATACAAATTTGACCAGACTAGACGCCTAGGTTAGATTAGAGGGTAGGTTGTCGGGGCAATGGTGAATGAGTGGCTACACCTGTGAATGTTTATTTACTCTGCGTCCTGGTGTCAGAAAGCCTGGAGTTCAGCTCAGTTTTAACCAGGACGTCACCCACACAGGCAACATAAAGCCTAGTCTGGAGTGAGGAGCAGCCACTTCTGCCTCAAAGCAGGCTACCTACTCTGCAGAAAAGCACAAAGGAACACCCCTCTCATTTCACAGGTCACCAAGCCCCTGAATATCTATCTCTTCCCTTTTAATTGTCCTTTCTTTTACAGGTAGAGCAACCCAAGATCTCTAGGTTCAGAGAGGCCCATTATCTTCTCTCAGGTCTAGAAACACTGGAGCCCTATTGTTCTAACTTGCAGTTATGTCTTTTTTTTTTTTTTAATATTGGGCTGGGGAGATGGCTTAGTAGTTAAGGCACTTGCCTGCAAAGTCAAATGACCTGGGTTCAATTCCCCAGGACCCACGTAAACCAGATGCACAAGGTAGCACGTGCATTTGGAGATTGTTTGCGGTGGCTGGATGCTTTGGTGTGCCCCCCTCTCTTTCTCTCTCTCAAATAAATATAAATAAAATATTTAAAAAATTATTTACTTATTTACAAGGGGAGAGAGAATAAGGGTGCACCAGGGCCTCCAGCCACTGCAAATGAACTCCAGATGCATGCATTTTGTGCATCTGGCTTTATGTGGGTACTGGGGAATTGAACCCGGGTAGGTAAGCATTGCAGGCAAGTGTCTTAAACCACTGAGCCATCTTCCCAGCCCTGCAGTTGAGTTGTGTTCCAACACACTGCACTGCTCTCAGGTCTCATGGCTCCCATATTAAAGCATTCATATAGAATCAAGTTCACAAGTGTTTGCCGAGGTCCTCTTGAGCTACATTGGTAGGTTTGATGTGAAACAGCTCTGGGGATACTGACAGAAATGTGGCTGTTTGAAGTAGGAGGATCACAAGTTTGAGACTGGCCTAAGTTAGCAAGATCCTCAAACTCTTCCCCACTAAGGTGTAGGATATGGTGGAGTAGGAATTGGGTAAGAGGATGATAGAGAGATGGATTGCACCTGCTCATCACAAATGGGTCCCTGATATTAGATCAATATGGCTGGTCCCAGCTCTCCAAACCCAGGAGTTGTTTCATCGTTGGTTTTGAGACAGTGTTCCATGTATTCCAGCCAGGCTGGCCTTAAACTTGCTATGTATCCAAAGATGACTTTGAATTCCCACCTCTATCTCCAAAGTGCTGGGAGTTCAGACATGCTGCCTGACTTCTGTGCTTGTGGAATTGAACCCAGAGCCTCCTGCGTCCTATATGGGGTATCTACCAGTTCAGCTACCAGCCCATCTCTGCTTTCTCCCTTGCAGGTTGTGGTGCAAGTTCAGGAACTTGACCTCACCTTTCCTGGTTGTGTCTTGTTCATTGCTCACTCTCTGCAGTACAGGCCTCTCTTTACAGGCCTTCTCTTTTGGAATGGATGGCCCAGGTACTATCAGGGTTTTATATATATATTCATTCCACCCTCTTAATTCCTTTCCCCACCTCCTTTTGCAGCTGGGACACCTAGGTGCTTTTTGTGACAAACTCCCTAAATGATCGAGACCGAACTTTCTCCAAAATCAGCACCTTTTCATGCTATATTAGCATTTATTGGTTTGATATTTGCACCTGGCAAAGAAGCACCCAGTCACTGGATTCTTGGGAGCACAAGCCTTCAGCTGGAATGGTTGCTAATTGCCCCTCCTTTTCTTCCCTCAGAAGCTCCCCCATTTGTCACCTGCCTTGTCCCCCATTCCGAGACCATTAAAAAAAAAAAGTTTGTAAGAGTTATCTCATAGATCAAAAGCTCTTCTGATAATCAGGGACCTGCCCAGAGGATCAGAAGGGCTCCTTATTACAAAAGGCCTGGCAGTGAATTGGTAGTGTAATACCCTTGAAGGCTGCCATGTTGAGGACCCTGGGCAGCAGGCTCTCCCGTAAGGCTGTCTACTCTGCAATTAATAAGAAGCCCCTTCTCCTTTCTCTCTCCCTCTGTCCGCTGCAGGGAAATGAAGGGAACATGGTAAGGAGGAAAATTCTCCCTTTCAAATTCTGCTACAGATTGGGCCAAGAGGACAGTTGTGGACATGGAGGCTGTGACGGGGCGGGAAGCCGTAGGGGCCGCAGCTCAGAGCCCAGCTAGCACCAGCCCATGGAGTCAGTGCTGCTTTGGGCCTGGTCTGGGGCATTTGCTCTCTTTTCGGGATCTGGGTGTCATTTTGGGATTGTGAGAGCTCCTTCCCTCATGGGCTGGTTGTGAGGATTGAGATCAGGTATGATTAGGACTTGGGGTCTCCTGCAGACCCTGTGTAAGTTTAGGAGTTGGCTGTTCCTGGTATTTATGCAAACATGTGACTCCATGCTTTTTTTATGTTTAATAATTTTTTATTTATTTATCTTGAGAGAGAGAAAGAGGCAGATAGACAGAATGTGTGCGCCATGGTCTCCAGCCACCGCAAACAAACTCCAGACGCATGCACCACCTTGTGCATCTGGTTTACATGGGCCCGGGGAATTGAACCTGGGTCCTTTGGCTTTGCAGGCAAGTGCCTTAGCCACTAAGCCATCTCGCCAGCTCTGTTTTTTAAGTTTTTTTTAAAAAAATTTTTATTAGCATTTTCCATGATTATAAAAAAATATCCCATGGTAATTCCCTCCCTCCCCCCCCCACACTTTCCCCTTTGAAATTCCATTCTCCATCATATTACCTCCCCATTACAATCATTGTACTTACATATATACAATATCAACCTATTAAGTACCCTCCTCCCTTCCTTTCTCTTCCTTTTCTGTCTCCTTTTGAACTTACTGGCCTCTGCTACTAAGTATTTTCATTCTCACGCAAAAGCCCAATCATCTGTAGCTAGGATCTACATATGAGGGAGAACATGTGGTGCTTGGCTTTCTGGGCCTCACTTAGTATAATCCTTTCCAGGTCCATCCATTTATCCGCAAATTTCAAAACTTCATTGCTTTTTTTTATTATTGACAACTTCCATAATTATAGACAATAAGCCATGATAATTCCTTCCCCCCGACTTTCCTCTTCACAAGACCACTCTCCTTCATATCCCCACCCTCTCTTGATCAGTCTCTTTTATTTTGATGTCATGATCTTTTCCTCCTATTATGACGGTCTTGTGTAGGTAGTGCCAGGCACTGTGAGGTCATGGATATCCAGGCCAGTTTGTGTCTGGAAGAGTGCATTATAAGGAGTCCAACCCTTCTTTTAGCCCTTACATTCTTTTTAAAAGTGTATATATATATATATATATATATATATATATATATATATATATATATACACACACATACATAGCATATATATAATAATATATATAATATATATCTATATATAATATATAATTATATATATATATATTTATATATATTTATTTATATTTGACAGAGAAAGAAGGGGGGAGAGCGAATAGGCACATGTCAGGTCCTCCAGCCACTGCAAATGAATTCCAGACATGTGTGCCCCCTTGTACACCTGCCTAACGTGGGTCCTGGGGAATTGAACCTGGGACCTTTAGCTTTGCAGGCAAGCACCTTAACCACTAAGCCATCCCTCCAGCCTTCTTACATTCCTTTTGCCACCTCTACTGCAACAGACCCTGAGCCTTGGAAGGTATTACAGAGATGTTTCAGTGCTGAGAACCCCTCTGTCACTTCTCAGCACTGTGGTGACTGCTGAGGTCACCACCATCTGAAAAGAGAAGCTTCTCTAACCAAAAGTGAGAGTATCATTAATATATGGGTATCAACATTAAGTGCTTACCAGGAAGTTTAATGAGCATAATATATGCATTTAGCCAGACACCAATAGGTGTTATAAGTTATACTCCTAGGGCTCCTGGCTACCCCTGTTGTATGTAGGTTTTCAGTATCAGGGATGTAGTCTCTCCCATGGAGCGGGCCTCCAGTCCAATTATAGAGTGGTTGGTTTCCCCCATAACAGACATGCCACTATTGTAACATTGGCTCATTTGGCCTGGCTGGCCAAACTCAAGGCCTGCAGTGTCCACTGTTTTCACCACTGATGACTTCTCTCTCTCCCATGGAACTGCATGCAGTGTAGCTTTTTCTAGCTTTCTATCAGATGGTCTACAAGGTTGAGGTTTTCAGCTCAGCTCCAGCTTCAATTCTTAGTGATGTTGCAGCCCAAGCATATGGGTGACTCTATGTTTTGTGGGACTTAAGTCCTTAATGTTTGTCAGAACTTCCAGTACATCCAGATGATACTGTCTTCTGTGTTTTCTTCCCTCCCTTCCTCTCTTGTTCTTTGTTTCTTTCTTTCTTTGTTTCGTTCTTTCTTTGTTTCTTTGTTTCTTTCTTTGTTTCTTTGTTTCTTTCCTTCTTTCTTTCTTTCTTCTTTTTCTCTCTCTCTCTCTCTCTCTTTCTTTCTTTCTTTGTTTTTCGAGGTAGGGTCTCTCTCTAGCCCAGGCTGAGCTGGAATTCACTATGTAGCCTTAGGCTGGCCTTGAATTCACAGCGATCCTCTTACCTCAGCCCTCTGTGGATTTTCAAAGGGCAATCTCTTGTCCCATCCTCAGGGGCTTGCTACTTAAAGTGGGATCTGCAATGGTGGCAGTTGTAGCAATGGCACCGGGAAGGCTGTGAGCAAAGCAAATGCTCTGACTCACCCTAGCTCTCTTGAGTCCTCATCTGGATTGAAGGTCCTCCAGTGACACATGGTATAGAGGCCCCTGAGAAATTAGTGATGTGGAAATGACAACTCGCATTCTGATGAGGAGAAAATGTCCTAAAAAAAACCCCTGATGATTAGCCAGGTGTATGGTGCAGGATCTGGGAAGGTGAGGCAGGAGGATTTCTATGAGTTTGTGAGGCCAGCCTAGAGTACATAGTGAGACCACTGTCTCCAAATAAATACTCAAATGAATAAAAAGAAAGAACTGGCTGGGCATAGTGGCACATGCCTTTAATCCCAGCACTCGGGAGGCAGGGGTAGGAGGATTGCCATGAGTTCGAGGCCACCCTGAGTCGCCACAGTGAATTCTAGGTCAGCCTGAGCTAGAGTGAGACCCTACCTTGAAAAACCCCAAGGAGTACGGGGCATTGACCCATGAAATTTAGTTAGGATGACAAGGAGGTTGGAGAAACAATGCCGTGTCAATAGACACAAACATTCCTTTGTTAAAGTAGAATCTTCAAAAGGTTAGAAAGCTTGTCTCTCTTGCAAGTATAAAATGATCATATGTCAAAGATTTAATTTAACTCATTAATGCACGAGGGGGGCCTGTAGGATGTTAAAACCAGTCTAAAATGGGAATATAAGGGGCTAGACAATTTAACAGAAGAATGTTAGGATGACACGGCTGGTTAGAAATTATTTCCATCTCTACTAGATGAAAAAAAAAAAATCTCAAAGTTAACCTTTGACCCTGGGGGAAGGGATGGAAAATAGCCTAGCCGCAGGAAGTCAATCAAAAGTGCAAGCCCGGTTTTCTATGAAAAGAACACCCAGTAATCTCTTTTGCCTATTTCCAATTTGGGGTAATTTTTCCTGACACTGCCCTTGGTGAGTCCTTGAGAATCCCAAAATAGCTGTTGCCTGAGAATTACTTTTGGAATGGAATGCGGGCTTTGGAAGGAAAGTGGCTGGGGGGGATGACCAGACCCCTCTTGAATCAGACCTGCTCACCTTCCCTCAGTCTTGTGGAGAGGGTGCAGGTCACGTCACACGGAGGACAATGACTGCTCTCAGGAAGGAGACAAAGAGGCCTGTTCCTGGCTTTTCATTCCCTTTAACCTTGGCCACTGCACAGAGGGAAATGCTGGATCTGCAAACATACACAGCCTTATCCAAAATATTTTTCCCCCTTTTATAGTTCTTGCCAATATTGTTAATCTGTGGGTTGACTTCAGACCAAAATAAACCTCCCAGCTCTGGCCACTAGCTAGCTAATTTTACTTTGAAACCAGGTCCTCAGCTGACCATCCTGTGTTTATTTTGCTTTCTTGCTGCTGCACTTAAAAAATTACATTTGGGGCTGGAGAGATGGTTTAGCAGTTAAGGTGCTTGCCTGCAAAGACAAAGGACCCAGGTTCAATTCCCCAGGACCCACGTAAGCCAGATGCACAAGGTGGCACAAGTGTCTGGAGTTCATTTGCAGTGGCTATATGCCCTGGCACACTCGTTCTCTCTCTCTCCTTCTCTTTCCCTCTCTCTCTGTCAAATAAAAATTAAATAAATAAATTAAAAAATTAATGCCGGGCGTGGTGGCGCAGTCCTTTAATCCCAGCACTCGGGAGGCAGAGGTAGGAGGATCACCACGAGTTCAAGGCCACCCTGAGACTACAGAGTTATTTCCAGGTCAGCCTGGACCAGAGTGAGACCCTACTTCGAAAAACCAAAAAAAAAAAAAAATTATATCTGGGGGCTAGAGAGATGGCTCAGCGGTTAAAGGCACTTGCTTGCAAAGCCTGCCAGCCTAGGTTACATTCCTCAGTACCCATGTAAATCCAGATGCACAAAATAGTAGCACATGTGTCTGGTGTTTGAAGTGTCAGGATGTCCTGGCATGCATGAATGTTCATGTGTGCACACATACGTTCAAATAAAAAAGAAAAAACATTTTATTTTGGGCTGGAGAGAAGCTTAGTGGTTAAGGTGCTTGCCTGCAAAGCCAAAGCCAAGTGTTCAGTTCCACAGGACCCATGTAAGCCAGATGTACAAGGTGATGCATGTATCTGGAGTTCATTTGCAGCAGCTAGAGATCCTGGCATGCGTATTATCTCTCCTCCTTCTCTCTATCTGCCAGTCTCTCTCAAATAAGAAAAAATTAAAAGGTTTTATTTATTAGAGAGAGAAAGAATGGGCATGCCAAAGCCTGCATGCAGCCCCTGCAAACAAACTCCAGATGCATGTGCTACCCAATGCATCTGACTGTTATGTGGGTAATGGGGAATGGAACTTGGATCGTTTGGCTTTGCAGGCAAGTACCTTAACCACTAAGCCATTTGTCCAGCCCCCCCCACAAATATTTTAGGTGTTTTTTATTTTACTTATTATTTTTTTTATTAACAATTTCCATGATTGTAAACAATATCCCATGGTAATGCCCTCCCTCCCCCCACATTCCCCTTTGAAAGTCAATTCTCCATCATATCCCCCCGCCCCCCCCGTCCCAATCAGTCTCTCTTTTGTTTTGACGTCATGATCTTTTCCTCCTATTATGATGGTCTTGTGTAGGTAGTGTCAGGCACTGTGAGGTCATGGATATCCAGACCATTTTGTGTTTAGGGGAGCACATAATAGGGAGTCTTACCTGTCCTTTGGCTCTTACATGTGTTCCGCCACCTATTCCGCAATTTAGGTGCTTTTTTTTCTCCCTTTTTTCCAAGGTAGGGTTTCAGTCTAGCCCAGGCTGACCTGGAATTCACTATGTAGTCTCAGGGTGGCCTTGAACTCATGGTGATCCTCCTACCTCTGCCTCCCAAGTGCTGGGATTAAAGGCATGAGTCACCATGCCTGGCCCCAAAACTATTTTTTTATTTTTTTGTTTGTTTGTATTTATTTATTTGAGAGTGACAGACAGAGAGAGAAAGAGGCAGAGAGAGAGAGAGAGAGAATGGGTGCGCCAGGGCCTCCAGCCACTGCAAACGAACTCCAGACGCGTGTGCCCCCTTTTGCATCTGGCTAACGTGGGTTCTGAGGAATCGAGCCTCAAACCAGGGTCCATAGGCTTCACAGGCAAGCGCTTAACCAGTAAGCCATCTCTCCAGCCCCCCAAAACTATTTTTAAAAATAAAAAAATACATTTGGAAAAGCAGAATTGTAGGCAAAAGAACAGACATGGAGAGAAACAACAACGGAGGTGGATAGATGGAAATATGGCCGCTTGCTATTGCCCTCCATGCTTTCTCTTTGCTGCGTCGGGGGCACTGATCTTGTCCACTGACCTTTATTTTGTTATATTTAGAGTTACAGAACATCCCAAAGCAAATGGAGCCATAGCCATTTGGGAAGCATCTTCTTAAGGGACTTGGAAAAATTGTCCTTGAAGTTCAATAGGCTAGTTGGCTCTGAATGGCCTCTATCTTTAGTGCTGGGGACTATTATCATTAAATACCTTATTGATTTATTTGCAAGCAGAAGAGATAGAAGGAAGACAGAGCGAATGGGTGTGCCAGGTCCTCCAGCCACTGCAAATGGACTCCAGATACATGTGCCACCTTGTGTATCTGGTTCCACATGGGCACTGGGGACTCAAACTCGGGTCATTAGGCTTTTTCACTGAGCAATTTCTTCCAGTCCCCATTTGATCACTCTTGACCTCACTACCTATATGTAGGTAAGGATAACCTTGAACTTCTAATACTCTCACCAGTTTTATGTGGTTCTGGGGGTTGAACCCCGGGCTTCATACATGCTACATAAGCACTATACTAGCTGAGCTGTATCTCCAACCCATGTGAAAACATGTAGGATGCCCAGTCTCAAAGGAGGCATGTAGGATGTGGGTAGACTTACTTGTTAGTCCTGGAAGAGACCTTGAAGGGCATCTAGTCCAACCTTGCCAGTTCAGAAGCAGGACTATCCAGTGGCTGGGAGCATAGCCTGTTTGAATCTGCCTCCACCAGCTATGTGATCTATCCTCCAGCTCAGCTTCCAGATCTTTAAAATGAGTGTAGTGGTAATGACATTTGAATCATAGGACTATAGTGGGGACTAAATGAGTTAACATACTAAGCACTGGATACGGAAATGAGAGGGCAGGGGATGTGGCTCAGTTGGTAGTGTTTGCCCAGCATGCACACAAGTCCCGGGTTTGACCCACAACACTACATTAATCAAGTATTCTGGTGTAAACCTGAAATCTTAGCATTTTGGGGGTAACTGGAGGAGGGTCAGGAGTTTAAGTCCAGCTTTGGCTACATAGGATGTGACAGGTCAGCCTGGGCTACATGATATCCTGTCTCAAAAAACAAAGCCAAAAACAAACCAGAAGGTCCTTCAGGGAGTTGCCAAACTGAGTTGAATTCCACGAAAAAAAAGAAGAAATTTCGACTAATTGTAGTTTTCTTTGCCCATCTTACATCCTATTTGCTTCACACTTGGAGAGACTCACAATGTGAAAGTCGGAGCCGTGTGTTCTTGTCTAGATGCACCTCTAGCTGACAGCGACCTTGACAGAGGCTAGTCATTTGAGGGCTGGATGGTGTGTAGGATCCCTGTTGGTACTAATGGCTAAGCAATTTGAAATTAGCGTCTTAAGTCTCCATTCCAGTTAAGCCTATCTCTTCCTACAGGAATTTCACCCCACTGTTTTGTCAGTGCAAAACACAGCTCTCACTCCAAAGGGAATAAGAGAGGGTTTATTCTGAGCCAAATATTAGTGACCATGGTCCCCAAACAGATTCAGGTCATCAGGTATGACATGTTCTACCATTAAGTGAGTTGTTTTTGAGGTAGGGTCTCACTCTAGCTCAGGCTGACCTGGAATTCACTATGCAGTCTCAGGGTGGCCTCAAACTCACTGCGATACTCCTACCTCTGCCTCCCGAGTGCTGGCATTAAAGGCATGTGCCACCCCGTTAAATGAATTTTAAAATATTTATATTTATTTATTTGAGAGAGGGAAAAAGGCAGAGAGAGAGAAAGAGAGTGAGAATGGGCGCGCCAGGGCTTCCAGCCACTGAAAACGAACTCCAGATGCATGTGCCACCTTGTGCATCTGGCTTAGGTGGGTCCTGGGGGAACTGAACCAAGGTTCTTTAGCTTTACAGCCTTAACCACTAAGCAATCTCTCCAGCCCTTAAATGAATGTTTTATAGTCATAGAACAAAAGAAAGTCATAAATCAATACATTCACCAAATACTTCGGTGGGGACATCAGGTAGGCAGGTTACAGCAAAGGGATGGAATCTCTGTTATAGGTTTCACATATTAGCTGGTGATATTCTTAGCTTTGGGGTTGGTGGAAGCTAGTGGTAATACATTTCAAAGGCTGTCCCTGGTAGTCAAAGGGATATTCAGTCAGATATGGAGGTAGGCGATACATAGCTATTAAAGGGACTCAAGATAACCCAAGACAATTTTGGCCCTTGGCACAGTGAAGTTCTAATTAGTCAGCATGCAGAATCTTCAATGTAGGTGTGACTTTTGGGGGGAATTTAGTGCATAGTTTGCTTCTGCTGTCTTCCTTTGCACTTTGCCCAAGTGTATCCCATATGCTGCTCTGACGCTGTCCCTTCCCTCATTGCTCCTCCCTTATTGCCCCACACGCGAGCCTCACAAAAGCCATGCTTAATTTGGTCATACATCATCAGTCTTAGAGACATCTTGAAATTTCCCACATAGACCCCTTGAAGGTAAGGCCTTCATTTGTTCCTTCTCGTGACTCACTTTGCGGGTCTAATAGAATACCTTTTGCACAGTGATATAGTCATTAGAGTTTGTTGACTAGCTCCAAAATGACTTAGAATATTAGATCTTATATTATTAAAGCTCCCATTAGTTCATTCAGTACAGATATTATTGATGCCCTCTGAAAGGAAGTTAGTATTAGCAGACTTCAAAAAGCCTCATACATGGAGTATTTTACAGCAACTACAACTTCTTACTTGAAAACGGGGACATAGTAATATGGTAGATACATCCCCTACCTTCCTCTCTGCGCTCCAGTCCTATCCTCTACCCTCCTGCCCGCCAAATACAAGTCCAAACCAAATATTAAACTGCCACATACAGGAGAAATGAGGTATCGTGGCTCAGGTCTACAATGAACTTGTGATTGCCTATTAGAATGTACTGGGGATTAAAATGCTTCCAGCTGAGAAGGTGAAGTCAGGTGTGGCATAGAGAAGTGCAATTTACATGGCAAGGCCATAGATAAGGCACTCTGTCATGGTTTGGATCTGAAATGTCCCTTGAAGACTCGTGTGTTGAGGATTTGGTTCCAGATGCAGTAGTATTCCTTGGGACATGATCGGGTCCTGAGTACTCTACTCTCGTCATGGTATTATTGGTTCACTGATTGACTCATAATTGAATGAACTATTTGGAAGTCGTGGAAACTGTGGAAGGTGGAGCCTTGTTGAAGGAAGTTACTCCCTGACAGCATTCCCTGGGACACATATTTTGTACCTGGCGCGCGCTCTCTCTCCCTACCTCTGGCCTCCAAAAGGTGAACAACTTTGCTCTGCCATGGAAATCCACCTCACCACAGGCCCAGAAATAATGGAGCCAGCTGACTGTGGACTGAACTCCCTAAAGACATGAGCCAAAATCAAATTTTCCTCCTAAGTTGTTTCCTACTACTACTATTATTATTTATTTTTTCAAAATATTTTTATTTATTTATTTGACAGAGAAAGAGGGAGAGAGAATGGGTGTGCCAGGGCCTCCAGCCACTGCAAAAGAACTCCAGACATGTGTGCCTCCTTATGCATCTGGCTAATGTGGGTCCTGGGGAAATCGAACCTGGGTCCTTTGGCTTTGCAGGCAAATGCCTTAACTGCTAAGCCATTCCCTCCAGCCCAATTTTTAAAATTTTTTATTTATTTTTAAATTTTTATTAGCATTTTCCATGATTTAAAAAAAAAATCCCATGTTAATTCCCTCCCTCCCCCCCCCACTTTCTCCTTTGAAATTCCATTCTCCATCATATTACCTCCCCTTCCAATTTTTTTTTTTTTAGAGGTAGGTTCTTACTCTAGTCCAGGCTGACCTGGAATTCACTATGCAGTCTCAGGGTGTCCTTGAACTCACGGCTATCCTCCTACCTCTGCCGCCTGAGTGTTGGGATTAAAGGCGTGTGCTGCCATGCCCGGCTTAATTTTTTTTAAAATATTTTATTATTATTTATTTATTTGACAGAGAAAGAGGGAGAGAGAGAATGAGAATGGGCACACCAGGGCTTCCAGCCACTGCAAACGAACTCCAGACATGTGCATCTGGCTAACATGGGTCCTGGGAAATCGAACCTGGGTCCTTTGACTTTGCAAGCAAATGCCTTAAGAGCTAAGCCATCCCTCCAGCCCGTTTCCCATTATTTTGACACAGCAACCGAAAGCTGATTAATGCACACTGTAATTAACAGCTATAGCCAAGTCACCAGCCAGCAGCCAATAGGAACTGCTAGCTTTATCAGTGAAACATCTTTTTGTTTGTTTGTTTGTTTGAGGTAGGTTCTCGCTCTAGCCCAGGCTGACCTGGACTTTACTATGTAGTCTCACAGTGGTCTAGAGTTCATGGTGATCCTTCTACCTGGGCTTCCCAAGTCCTGGGATTAAAGGCATGAGTCACCACACCCAACTGAATATACCATCTTTCATGTCCAACTCTGTTCAGCCTTCAGATGACTCCAAACAGGCACTTGACTGCAATGGCATGAGAAACCCACAGTAAAAGCCTCCAGTTGAATCTAGTCAACTATAAGGGATAATAACCAAGTATCATATGAAGATATTAGGTTTGGGGGTGCCATGCAATAAGAAGTAACCAGGGCAATACTAACTTTGGTTAGGCATATGAGGAATGTACTGACATATGGTTTTTACAATCTTGGTTTTAGATTCAGGGTCCCTAACATCACAGGGTGACACTATTCCAGTTCACACCTGCTGCATTGGATCAAGACACTTTTTTTAAAAAAAATTTTATTTATTTATTTGAGAGCGACAGACACAGAGAGAAAGGCAGATAGAGGGAGAGAGCGAGAATGGGCGCGCCAGGGCTTCCAGCCTCTGCAAACGAACTCCAGACGCGTGCGCCCCCTTGTGCATCTGGCTAACGTGGGACCTGGGGAAGCGAGCCTCGAACCTGGGTCCTTAGGCTTCACAGGCAAGCGCTTAACCGCTAAGCCATCTCTCCAGCCCTCAAGACACTTTCTTGCACCAAGAGACAGAAAGAGAGGGAGAGCGAGCGGGCATTTCCTGACTGGTGTCCCCTTGCATCTGTGTGACTGGAGACCTCAGTGCCTCACACATTCTAGCTCAGTGTTTGGTGCCCATTGCAGGCCTTGAGGAAAAAGCCATCCTGTTGTCTTCAGCTGTTTTGGTAGGCGGGGCTATGATATGCAGCAAACATCCACTCTCCCTTCTCCTCTCTCTTCTTCCCTTTCTTCCTTCTTTCTTTCTTTTCTTTTTTCTTTCCATGTAGCATGTAGCCCAGACAGTCCTTGCCCTTGCTATGTAAACCAGGATGACCTTCAACTAGCAAACCTCCTAAGTACCGAAATTGTTGGCCATCATGCCTAGTTTCTTCATATACTGTTTTAAAATATGTTTTATTTATTTGCAAGGAGAGAGGGTGAAAGAGAAAGAGAGAGAGAGCAAGAGAATGAGAATGGGTGTACCAGGGCCTCTCTCCACTGCAAATGAACTCCAGATGCATGTACCACTTTGTGCATCTGGCTTTACATAGGTACTGGGGAATTGGACCTGGGTCATTAGGCATTGCAAGCAAGCACCTTAACAAGTGAGTCATCTCTCTAGTTCCCCCTTTCTTGAAAACATGTTTTATCTTTATTTACTTATTTATTTCTTTGTCAGAGAAAGAGGGAGGGAGGGAGAGAGAGAGAGAGAGAATGGGCATGCCAGGGCATCCAGCCATTGAAAACAAACTCCAGACGTGTGTGCCCTCTTGGGCATCTGGCTAACGTGGGTCCTGGGGAATCGAACCCAGGTCCTTTGGCTTTGCAGGGAAGCATCTTAACCATTAAGCCATCTCTCCAGCCCCCCCCTTTTGAGACAAGGTTTAATGAGGCCCAGGCTGTCCTGAATGCACTATGGAGAGCAGACTGACCTGAAACACATGGCCGTCTGCTTGCTTCACCCTCCTGAGTGCTGGGGTAATAGGAGTGAGCAACCATATTTTCTTTCAGCTCCCCTCTTGTATTGTCACCATCATTTTTGAGACAGGATTTCATATAGCCCAAGCTGGCCTGAGACTGGCTATTTCCTATTTCCTATTTCCTCCAAACTGAAACATTTCATCCTGGAGGGAGACTCCTTAGGAGGTTACCAATGGAAACATAGGCTCCTTAAGACATAGGAAGTTCTGGAGCTCTTGAAGGCTCAGGAAGTAACCATGGTTCAGTACCTCATAAGTCTCAGGAAGCTCCTGAAAATGAAAAGATTCACAAGGTCCCTCCCCAGTGGTATACGAGAAGCCAGCTCTGCTTGGGAGAAGACTCTGACCAGTGAGCTGCCTGCAAGTTGTGTGTTAGCTTCCTTGAGTCACCACCTATGCTGGGGTGGGCTTTTCAGTGACGCAGCTGGCTTAGGGTCATGCATGCTCCTGTAAGTAACCCCTCACCCGTGCTCCTGTATGTCACTGCACTAAACTCATTGGTTCACCAAGTTGGATGTTTGTGTAATCATTACTTGGGTCTGTTGTCAGCCCTATCTAGGATGAGCAGATGCTTTGTGCATCTCCCCAGGAATTGTTGACAAGTCTAGACTGGTCTCAAACTCTCATTGCTCTTGCTTCAGCCTCCTTAATGCTGGGATGACCGGCATGTTCCATTATGCTGGGCCCAACCACTTTTATTAGTGATAATTTACATATAATGAGTGGCACCTTTAAAAAAAATATTTATTTTATTTGAGTGAGTGGGCAAGAAAGAGAAATAAAGAGAGAGAAGCAGATAGAAAGAATGGTCACACCAGGACTTCTAGCCACTGCAAACAAACTCCAGACGCATGCACCACCTTGTGCATCTGGTTTATGTGGGTACTGGGGAATTAAACCTGGGTCCTTTGGCTTTGCAGGCAAATGCCTTAACCTCTAAGCCATCTCTGCAGCCCAAGTGGTACCTTTGAAAAACATTTTTTGAGATAAGGTCTCACTCTAGCTTGAGCTGACCTGGCACTCACTCTGTAGGCTAGGCCAGCCTTGAACTCATGATAATCTTCCCATCTCAGCCTCCTGAGTACTGGTGGAGTAGGTTTGAGCCACCATGCCCAGGCAATTGTATCTATTGTAAGCATAGTTTGATGCGTTTTGACCAATACAACCTGTGATGGTTAATTTTAATTTTCGTGGGTTTTTTTTTTTTGTTGTTGTTTGTTTGTCTTTTGAGGTAGGGTCTGGCTCAGGCTGACCTAGAATTCACTATGTAGTCTCAGGGTGTCTTGAACTCACAGCGATCCTCCTACTTCTGCCTCCCAAAGTGCTGGGATTAAAGGCATACACCACCACACCCGGCGTTAATCTTAATTTTCAATTTGACTGAATTTAAAAATCATTGAGGGTGTGGAGAGTTGGCTTAGCAGTTAAGACATTTGCCTGCAAAGCCAAAAGATCCAGGTTCAATGCACAAGGTGGTGTATGCGTCTGGAGTTCATTTGCAGTGGCTGGAGCCCTGGCATGCCCATTCTCTCTCTATCTCTGTCTTTCTCTCTCTCCCTCTCTTTCTCTCTTTCAAATAAATAAATAAATAAAAATATTTTAAAAAGCATCTAGGGGCTGGAGACATTTCTCAGTGGTTAAGGCATTTGCCTGCAAAGCCTAAGGATCCAAGTTCGATTCCCTAGTACTTATGTAATTGCAGATGCATATGCTAGTGCATGTGTCTGGGGTTCGTTTGCAGTAGATGGAGGTCTTGGCCTGCCCATTCCTTTATCTGCTTCGCTCTTTCTGTCTCTCTCTCAAATAAATGAAATATATTAAAAAATCATCTAAGCCGGGCATGGTGGCACATGCCTTTAATCCCAGTACTCGGGAGGCAGAGATAGGAGAATTGCAGAGAGTTCAAGGCCACCCTGAGACTCCATAGTGAATTCCAGGTCAGCCTGAGCCAGAGTGAAACCCTACCTCGAAAAACAAACAAACAAACAAAAATCATCTAGATCCAGGCATGGTGGCACACACCTTTAATCCCAGCACTTGGGAGGCAGAGGTAGGAGGGTCACCATGAGTTCGATGCCACCCTGAGACTACATAGTGAGTTCCAGATTAGCCTGGGCTAGAGAAAGACCCTACCTTGAGAAAAAATAAAATCATCTAGGGACACACACGTGTGGGAGTGCCTACGCAGACATTTTCAAAGAGATCTAACTTAGAAGGGAAGACAGACTGTATAAAAAGGAAAAAAGGAGGGCTGGAGAGATGGCTTAGCGGTTAAGCGCTTGCCTGTGAAGCCTAAGGACCCCGGTTCGAGGCTCGGTTCCCCAGGTCCCACGTTAGCCAGATGCACAAGGGGGCGCACGCGTCTGGAGTTTGTTTGCAGAGGCTGGAAGCCCTGGCGCGCCCATTCTCTCTCTCTCCCTCTATCTGTCTTTCTCTCTGTGTCTGTCGCTCTCAAATAAATAAATTAATTAATTTAAAAAAAAGGAAAAAAGGAGAAAGCGAGCTGAGCCTAGCATTCATTTCTCTTCGCTCTGGAACTGCAGATACTACCTCTTGCTCCCATTGCTGTACTTTTCAGCCACCCTGCAACAAAATAACTCCTTCTTTCCTGAAGTTACTTCTGTCAGATATTTTGTTATAGCAACAAGAAAAGTGACACATGAAGGCACCATGAGAAAGTGTAGAACATTCTCATTAAGTTACATAGTTACCTTCTGCCCCTTTTGTATCCAATCACTTCCTCCACTTTTAATCCTAGGCAAGCTCTGATTAGCTTTGTTACTACGTGTCTTTTTTTTTTTTTTTTTTGTCCTTTCTGGCATTTCACATAAATGGCATCGCACAGTGTTGCAAGTCTTGAGAGCAGCTAAGCCTTTCTCAGCTCTGGCTAGGCTTAGCTTAGGCGTTAGAGCACGGGACACTCAATAGTCATTAAAACTCCCCGAACTAGTGGCTCTTGAGTATGTTGCCTTGTGACCTGCAAAGAATGACGAGGACCGATATGGAAGCAGGTCAACTTAAGGCTTTATTAGAAAAGAAAATGAATGGAAAGCAGATGTGAAGTAGAACACCCCCAGAGCTGGGGACAGGGGAGTCTGAGTGGGTACACACTAGTAACTTGCATGAGCATTTTTATACCCTTGGGGATGTCAATTGAGTATCAAGTTGGGGTGGATTAGCGGGCTCCTGATAGGCTGATGTTGATAAAGAGTTGGCTACTTTGTATGTGTGGCCAGCTAGCTTCCTGGTGAGTCAGGGATTTGGAGCTGTCAGTCAATTAGCAGGAGTCGGGGCTTTTGGGGGTTCAGATCCAGGTTTCTGGACTTATACAATCTCTGTGCTCATTGACTCTCTGGGGCCATATATATTTAATCTTTTGGGGCTTGTAACCCTGACTAGCTGCCTACAAAATGGGGGCTACGTTCCCCCCCTAATTATATCAATAGGATATATTGATTTTGTGTAGGGCGAGGGAGTTCTTAAGGTTTATCCCTTGTGTCTCATCTTGCTGAGAATTTACTTGAAAATTTCCCTAATAACACTCACTCCTAGTAATAGTGTTCATTTTCCCCTCCTTGTAGTTTCTCCTAGTCTTTTCTCATAGACATTGTTATCTTTTTTCCATATACAAACTTTTATCCAGTCATATGTATCATTCTTTTCTGTGACTTCCAGACTTCATAGCTTGTCTAGAAAGGATTCTCTTACTCCAACAGGGTTAAAAATCATTTTATGTTTTCTTCTATTTGTTTCGAATGTTTGGCTACTTTAATCCCAGCATTCAGGAGGCAGAGGTAGGAGGATCACTGAGAGTTTGAAATCAGCCTGAGATTATACTTTTGCCTGGAACACACTTTTGGTTATAGATCTAATGCCAATCCCCCATCCCAGGTCAATAGCAGAATTTCTACCCTTGAGGCTATTCTCCAAGTGTAAAATTACTGTATTGTATTCATTGTATAACAAGTGATACCAAAACTTAATAGCTTAGAACATTGAAGTGAGTCAAAAATTCTAGAAAAGCTTAACAGTATGGTTCTGACTCAAGGCGTGTCATGAGACTGTAGTGAGGGTATTGGCTGACTTGTACGGCTGTAGGCAATAGGCCTATATCTCACCTCATATGCCTCTCCATAGGAATCTCCGAGTGCCTATATAGCGTGCAGGTTGATTCATGAGCTAGCAGAGGAGAAGCTACAACATCATCCAGCCTTTCAAATCTGTTACTCTGTCTCTCTACAACAAGCTGATGGTTTGTGTCTTAGCTACTTTTCTTAGTGGAGGTGTGTACATGTATCACAGCATATACATGTGGAGGTCAGAGACCAACATCCAGGCGTTAGTCCTCTCCTTCCGTCATGTTTGAGACAGAATATCTCCCCTCCCCACAACTAGGAAGGCCAGTTGAGGTGGCCCACAAGCTTTGGGGCTCTCCTGACTCTGCCTCTCAATGCTGCAGGTGTGTTGGTATTACAGACATGTGTACCATTTGGGGTCTGGCTTTCTGAGGACCCTGGGGATTGAACTCCAGTCTGCAGGATTGTGAAGCAAGCACCTTGAATCACTGAGCAATCTCCCCAGCTCTAGAGGCAGAGAGAGAGTGAGAGAGAGAGAGAATGGGTGCGCCAGGGTCTCCAGCCACTGCAAACGAACTCCAGACGTGTGCGCCCCCTTGTGCATCTGGCTAACGTGAGTCCTAGGGAATCAAGCCTCGAACCGGGTTCCTTAGGCTTCACAGGCAAGCACTTAACTGCTAAGCCGTCTCTCCAGCCCATCTAGTTACATTTCTTTTTTTTTTTTTGGTTTTTCGAGGTAGGGTCTCACTCTGGTCCAGGCTGACCTGGAATTAACTCTGTAGTCTCAGGGTGGCCTTGAACTCATGGTGATCCTCCTACCTCTGCCTCCCGAGTGCTGGGATTAAAGGCGTGTGCCACCACGCCCGGCTTTAGTTACATTTCTTGATGCTGTGACCTGTCAACTTAAGAAGGAAGAATTTATTTGGGCTCACAGTTTGAGGAGACACAGTCTAACATGGAAAGGAAGTTATGGTGACAGGTAGCTCCATGGTGGCTGGTACTATTTACCTCTCCTTCTCTCGACACAAGAAGCAGACAGGGGACAGGAAGCGAGGCTGGGCTATAAACTGCAAGTCCTATTGCATGCCAGTAGATATTCACATCCTTCAGCTAGGCATTGCCTACCAAACATTCCATAGCTGCTCCAAACAGCACCACCAACAGCTGGGGACCAAGTGTTCAAACACATGAGCCTATGGGGGACATTTTTATAGTCAAATATAGAGTTGGGGAAGGATCAGACAAGGCCACAAGCAGCAAAAGATGGGGAATCAGGGCTGGAGAGATGGCTTAGCGGTTAAGTGCTTGCCTGTGAAGCCTAAGGACCCCAGTTCCAGGCTCGGTTCCCCAGGTCCCAAGTTAGCCAGATGCACAAGGGGGCGCATGCATCTGGAGTTCGTTTGCAGAGGCTGGAAGCCCTGGCGCGCCCATTCTCTCTCTCTCCCTCTATCTGTCTTTCTCTCTGTGTCTGTCGCTCTCAAATAAATAAATAAATTTTTTTTTTAAAAAGATGGGGAATCATTGAAGGTCATCTTGGAGGTTCCTACCATATTTACTGACTGGCCAACATTCTTGGCTGTTTGATTCCTGAGCCTGCAGGCTCAAAGTATCAATCAAGAAATGGAAGAGTTATGAATGTCAGATAATTGCTTAAAATGTCTGAAGAGGGAATTGAATATTTGAACTATAAATATATGAGCCTCAAGTACTCTTATTTCGTTTTGTTGCATTAGGACCAAGGAGAAAAACAACCTTTTCAAATGGAATCAAATTGATTGATAGATTAGATGGCCAAGACTCGATCCCTGAGTTTTGGACAGAAACTTGATTTTCTCTTTCCTACAAGCCCTGACAGGTCCTTGAAAGCTATCTATTGATCAAAGTCCAGTCAAGGAAACAGAAACAGGGGCTGAAGAGATGGATCAGCACTTAAAGGTACTTGCTTGCGAAGCCTGACAACCCAGGCCTGATTCCCCAGTACCCACATAAAGCCAGATGCACAAAGTGTCTGGAGTTCACTTGCACTGGCAGGAGGGCCTGGCATACCCATCATTCCTCCCTCTCTCTTTCACTCTCTCTCTCTCCCTCTCCTCTTTCTCTATCTCCTTGCAAATAAATAAGTAAACATATAAAAAAGAAAACAGGGCCTGGAGAGATGGCTTAGCAGTTAAGGCACATGCCTGTGAAGCCTAAGGACCCAGGTTTGATTCTCCAGGTCCCACATAAGACAGATGCACAAGGGGGCACACACATCTGGAGTTCGTTTGCAGTGGCTAGAAGCTCTGGCATGCCCATTCTCTCTCTCTCTCCCTCTCTGTCTGGTTATAATAAATAAAAATGAAATCTTTAAAAAAAAAGAAAATAGAAACACCTCTCCAAAAATATCTAAAATATATACATATACATAATTTTTTTAAAAAAATTTATTTATTTATTTGAGAGCGACAGACACAGAGAGAAAGACAGATAGAGGGAGAGAGAGAGAATGGGCGCGCCAGGGCTTCCAGCCTCTGCAAACGAACTCCAGACGCGTGCGCCCCCTTGTGCATCTGGCTAACGTGGGTCCTGGGGAACCGAGCCTCGAACTGGGGTCCTTAGGCTTCACAGGCAAGCGCTTAACCACTAAGCCATCTCTCCAGCCCCATATACATAATTTTTATTTATTTTTTCCATTCTTAACATTTCATACATGTATATTATGTATTTTGATCTTATTCCTCCTAATTACCCTCTCTTATCTTCTCCCCCCCCCCAACACCCTTCTTCTTCCCCATTAATCCCCACCTTACTTCATGCCTTTTAAAATATATTTTATTTTTATTTATTTATTTGGCAGAAAAAGAGAGAAAATGAAAATGGCATGCCAGGGCTTCCAGCCACTGTAAACAAACTCCAGATGCATGTGCCACCTTGTGTATCTGTTCATGCCTTTTTTTTTTTTAACCCTTTGAGTTAAACTTGGATTGCTTGCATGATCATGGGTATAAGATTGCTTACTGTGGAATGGGCAACTTGCCAAGTGGCTACAGCACTGATAAACCTGAGTCCCCATCTCCCAGCAACCATTACCTGTTATTCGTTACTCTGGGAGGTCTGGGGTCTCATAGGCCCTTTCCTGACTAAAGACAAAGGATTGATAGGTCGGTCGGGAGCAGGGAGTTATGAGCTGCCGTGAAGTCATGAGCATCACTGCCATGTCTTATCCAGCAGACAGGGAATCACAGCCCTCCTCCCTTTCCTTAGCCTTGGAGGAGGTGGTTTGGATGTCCTATTTGAAGCTGAGCACATAGTAATCACTTGTTTTCAGCAATTTTGCCAGCTGTGCATCTTGGCATTAACTACTGTCCGTTATAGTAAGAAACTTCTGTGACCAAAGTTTGAGGCAGTAGTAATCTATGGGAACCAATATAGATTTTTATTTAGAAGGCAGTTTGATATGCTGTGGAGTTAGCATAACCATAGCACTAGGTTCCTTCCAAAGACCTATGACCCTGGCCATAGGCTTTAATTTTTTTTAAATTTATCTGTTTGAGAGGGGGGGGAGAGAGGTGGGGGAGGCCAGAGGACAACCGTGGTAGTCTTCAAAAACCCCATCCACCTTTTACTGATGCAGGGTCTCTCATTGGCCTGGAGCTCATCACCTGGCTAGTGAGCCCCAGGGATCTTCTTAGTTTTGCTCCCTCGGTGCTGGGATTATATATAAACCACCATGATTGGCTTTAAAAAATATTTTATTTATTTATTTGTTTATTTTAGAAAGGAAGAGAAAGAAGAGATTGAGAGAGAGTGAGAGAATGGGCATACCAGAACCTCTAGTCACTATAAACAAACTCCAGAGGCATGCACCACTTTGTGCATCTGGCTTTACATTGGAACTGGGGAATCGAACCCAGGTTTCAGGCTCTTTAACCACTGAGCATGCTCTCCAGCCCCATGATTGGCTTTTTTGTTTAAAAAAAAAAAAAAACAAAAAAAAAAACAAAACCTTGATTCTAGGGATTGAACTCAGGTCCTCATGCTTACAACAGAAACACTTTACCAACTGAGCTATTTCCCTAGCTGCTTTTTCTTCCTCTGTGTGTGTGTGTGTGCATGCACGTGCACACGCATGTACACACGTGTACACTGTCTCTTTCATTGAGGTAGGTCTTGTTGGCTGGTTTCAAACTCCTGAACCCAAGGATCTTCACACCTTAGTTATGCCCAGGTGTAGTTGTTTCCAGCAACTGGAATCGAATGCACAGAATTGTGTATCTATGTGATGGGAAAACTAAGAAGCCAAACAGGAGAAGATGGGCCTATCCTGTGCCCTGCAGCTGCAGGAAGTCTTCATGCCCTGGAAAGCCGGAGGAAGGGACCTGGGGAAGAGCCAGGATGCTAGATTCCAGCCTTATGGCAGCAGGCACAGACTACAGCTGTGTGACCCTTGTCCATTGGGATCTGGGCCATGGAGAAGATCCAGTGCTGAGACAGAAAGAGAAGGGGAAAAAAAAGACCTTAGCTTTTCCCTTTCTCTGCCCTCCAGTGTCCTTCCAGTTGCTTCCATTGCTGCATTGAGCTGGATGCTAGGAAACATACAGACAATACATTGCACAAGAAGAGTGGAGAAGGCCCAGAAATGGTGTTCTGGTATTGGACATGCAAGAGTGTTCTTTCCCCAAATAGCTACAGCTACAGCAAGTGCAGTCTCCCATGAACAGACGTACTATGAGTTTCCCTCTTTTGTCCTTTGTTAATATTTTTGTGTGTGTGTGTGTGTGCGCGCGCGCGTGCGTGCGCGTGGCACAAAACGTGTGTAGAGGCTGAGGCAACTCTGGGCATCGGTCTCCACCTTCCACCTCCTTAGAGGCAGGTTCTCTCTTTTAAAAAAAAAAAATTTTTGTTGTTATTATTTTTATTTATTTGAGAGCAACAGACAGAGAGAGAAAGAGGAAGAGAGAGAGCGAGAGAGAATGGGCGCGCCAGGGCCTCCAGCCACTGCAAACGAACTCCAGACACATGCGCCCCCTTGTGCATCTGGCTAACGTGGGTCCTGGGGAATCGAGCCTCGAACCGGGGTCCTTAGGCTTCACAGGAAAGAGCTTAACCGCTAAGCCATCTCTCCAGCCCCTAGAGGCAGGTTCTCTTATTGTGCACTGCTGTACATCAGACTAGCCAATCCACAACCTTCTTCTCCTTTCTCGGCCCCTCCCCCCTTGGCCCCTGCAGGAAGATGGGGATTACATATGCTCACTACTGCCTCTGGCTTCTACATGGGAGCTGGGGATCTGAACTCGAGTCCTCATATTTGGGCAACAAGCACTTTACCTACTGAACCATCTTTCCCAGCACCTGTTCGTTTTTGTGTTTTTTTTTCTTTTTTTAAAATTTATTTTGTTCATTTTTATTTATTTATATGAGAGTGACAGAGAGAGAAAGAGGCAGATAGAGAGAGTGAGATTGAAAATGGGCGTGCCAGGGCCTCCAGCCACTGCAAACGAACTCCAGACGCGTGCGCCCCCTTGTGCATCTGGCTAACGTGGGACCTGGGGAACCGAGCCTTGAACCGGGGTCCTTAGGCTTCACAGGCAAGCGCTTAACCACTAAGCCATCTCTCCAGCCCTGTTTTTTTTTTTTTTTTTTTTTTTTTTTGAGACAGAGTCTCACTCTGTAGCCCAGACTGGCCTCAAACTTGTGGCAACAGGTCAGCTTCAGTCTCCAGAATGCTGGGATTAGAGGCCTAAAGCACCATACCAGGCTTTGGGGTGGAGCTCCGTAATTGTCCAGATGAAAAGAATGAGTCAAGGGGGGCAGGTGGCTATGTGACTTCAGAGGCTGGAATTCTCTACCCTCGGACTTAGCCCCAGGCTTGAGCAAATCTGAACAGCTCCCGCACACAGCCTATGTGGAGAAGAGGCTCACAGGGAGAGAAACTGAGGTCTTATCTGACGACCTCGCATCGTCCTGCAGTCCCAGCCTCTGAGTCTTCCTGCTGTAGCCTCAGACGTCACAAAGCAGGTACATGCTGCCTATGCTTCCCTTCGTCGGGGTTTCTGGTCTGCAGAATGTAAAGACATAATCACTTCTTTTTCTTTTCTTTAAAAATGTTTTTTTGTTCATTTTTATTTATTTGAGAGCAACAGACAGAGAGAAAGAGAGAGAATGGGCGCGCCAGGGCCTCCAGCCACTGCAAAGGAATTCCAGATGCGTGCGCCCCCTTGTGCATCTGGCTAACGTGGGTCCTGGGGAATCGAGCCTTGAACTGGGTCCTCAGGCTTCACAGGCAAGCGCTTAACCGCTAAGCCATCTCTCCAGCCCCATAATCACTTGTTTTACTCAGTACCAAGCCTCAGGCAATTTGGTTATCCAGCTGGGACAGATGCAGAGAAGGGCTAGAGGGGTCTGGGTGCATAGCTGGGGCTCGGGGCCATGTTGGCCTCCCCCGTATATTTTTGGTGTGTGTGTGTGTGTATTGAATTGCACCTGGTGTGTGTAGTTGCACATGTTCGTGTGCACACATGTGGAGGCCCAAGGAGCTACATTGGGTATCCCCTTCTATTGTTCTTCCACCTTACTTCCCTGACCCAGTCTTTCACCGAAGCTGGCGCTCACCATTTAGTAGGGAGCCCAACAATCCTCTTGTCTCTGATCCTGTCAGTGCTATGCTTACAGACATATGTGGCCATGCACAGCTGTTTACAAGGGTCCTGGTGATTGGGCCATCTCCCCAGCCCCATTCAATATTTCTTTCTTTTCTTTTAATAGGAGGAAGGGATTATTTCAGGTTTACAAATCCAACAGAAGTTCCATTAATAGTGAAGAAGCTTAAAGCCGGGCGTGGTGGCGCATGCCTTTAATCCCAGCACTCGGGAGGCAGAGGTAGGAGGATTGCCGCGAGTTCGATGCCACCCTGAGACTCCATAGTGAATTCCAAGTCAGCCTGGGCTAGAGTGAGACCTTACCTCGAAAAAAAAAAAATAGTGAAGAAGCTTTCACAGATCCACGCAAAGAGCACCACAAGCAAGCAAAGACAAAATGGGCAGCAAACAACATGGAACCTAGGCAAAGTCAGACTATTCAGCAAACCTTTGGGCTGGAAATCAGATCTGCCCCCAGTGACATCTCAGGGCTAGACTCCAGGATCTGCCCCCAGTAAACACCTGCTCCAGCCAGGCAGCTGGAGGGAAGCTTTAATGAAACACCCGAGTCTACCCGGAGCATACATTCAAACTACCACACATGGGTACTGAAGAATCAAACCTGGGCTGGCAGACTTGGTAAGCAAGTGCCTTTAAATACTGAGTAGTCTCTCCAGCCCCCATTTTCTTTCTGCAGTTTATTTTCTTTTATTTATTTATTTTTTGGTTTTTCAAGGTAGGGTTTTATCCTACCTCAGGCTGACCTGGAATTCACTGTGTAGTCTCAAGGTGGCCTTGAACTCATGGCGATTCTCCTACCTCTGCCTCCCGAGTGTTGGGATTAAAGGCATGCACCACCATGCCCGGCTTATTTTATTTATTTTTATATGGTTTTTGCATGCACGTATATGTGAACATATGCATGTGGAGGTCAGAGGTTGACGTTGGGCATACACTCTGCTGTTGTGTTTGTTTTGTTGTTGTTGCTTTGAGGCAGATTCTCACTGTTGTTCAGGCTGACCTAGAATTCACTCTGTAGTCCAGGCTGGCCTCAAACTCACAGTGATCCTCCTACCACAGCCTCTCAAATGCTTTCAAGGTGTGAGCCACCGCACCGGGTTGAGTTTTTTCTGTTGTTGATGTTTTTTAATTTAATTTTTTTATTAACATCTTCCATGATTGTAAACAATATCCCATGGTAATTCCCTCCCTCTCCCCACTTTCCCCTTTGAAACTCCATTCTCCATCTTATTCCCTCCTCCTCTCAATCAGTCTCTCTTTTATTTATTTATTTATTTATTTATTTTTTGGTTTTTCGAGGTAGGGTCTCACTCTGGTCCAGGCTGACCTGGAATTAACTCTGTAGTCTCAGGGTGGCCTTGAACTCACGGCGATCCTCCTACCTCTGCCTCCCGAGTGCTGGGATTAAAGGTGTGCGCCACCACGCCCGGCTCTCTCTTTTATTTTGATATCATGATATTTTCCTCCTATATGATGGTCTTGTGTAGGTAGTGTCAGGCACTGTGAGGTCATGGATATCCAGGCCATTTTATGTCTGGAGGGGGCACGTTGTGTGGAGTCCTACCCTTCCTTTGGCTCTTACATTCTTTCTGCCACCTCTTCCGCAATAGACCCTGAGCCTTGGCCATCCAGTATTTCTTGTGGGCCTAGAATGCCGATCAATGTTTGGATTTGGTTTATGAGCCCCAGAAAGTTGGTCTCAATCCTCTGCAAATTCTTTTTTTCTTGTGGTTTTTAAAAAATATTTTATTTTATTTTTTTGTTTGTTTGGTTTTTCCAGGTAGGGTCTCACGCTGGTCCAGGCTGATGTGGAATTAACTATGTAGTCTCACGGTGGCCTCAAACTCTCAGCAATCCTCCTACCTCTGCCTCCCTAGTGCTGGGATTAAAGGCGTGCGTCGCCGCCTAGCATTTAGTACACATGAATTTATGGGGCATAGCTGAATCAAACCATCACACCGAGTATGAGTTTGAACTTCTGATCCTCTTGCTTCCACCTGTAGTGCTAGGGTTATCAGCATGCACCACGATGCCTGCTTTATGTGGTACTAAGAATGGAACTCAGGGTTTTGCGCATGCTCGGAGAGTACTCTACCGACTGAGCTACATCCTCATCACCTTCAGTGAATTCTTTTCTTTTTTTTTGGCAGGGGGTTGGTGTGTGCGTGTGTATGTAGGTGTTTGATGTGTGTGTGTGTGTGTGTGTGTGTGTGTGTGTGTGTACAAGCACCATGGTGTGCAGGTCAGAGCACAACTTTTGGAAGTTGGTCTTCACCTTCCGTCTCATTTTTTGAGGCTAAGTCTCTCATTCGTGGGGTGTTGTTCACTGCTGTGTTCCCAGGGCTAGCTGATCTTTGAGCTTCGGGACCCCTTCTGTCTCTGCCTCACATCTTTCCGTCAGAGTGTAGGGGTTACAGAAGTCCCCATAGCTTCTGGCTCTTATGTGGGCTCTGGGAATCTGAATCCAGACTCCAGCAGCAAATGAGTTATCTCCCCAGCCCCCCTGTGCATTCTTAAATCTTTGGTTTGGAACACACCCCCTTCGAGAATTCATTACTTCATTTAACTTATTGACTCTTTGAACTGCACTAGGCAATGGTTTCTACACTTGGACAGGAAACAGGCACAGTCAGTAACCTCAGACAGCAAACAAATTACCTTACAAGTAAATATATAATCGCAAATTGAGAAAAACGCTCCAAGGGAAGTACATTGAATACCCAGCAAGAGTAAAATAAAGGCTCTGGATTTTGTCTGGGATGTTGGCAAAGCCTCCCTGAAAGAGAAATCCCTTCCTCCTTCCCTCCCTCTCTTCCTCTCTGCTTTTGTAAACTGTCTTATTTCTTCAAAGCCATGAAATTTGTTATAATGCATCATGTTTTCAGTGCTGGGGATGGAACACAGGGGCTTCTGCATTTTAGGCAAGTACTCTGCCACTGAGCTACATCCTTAGTGTTTTTAAATATTTTATTGATTTATTTGACAGAGAAAGAGGCAGATAGAGACGAGAAAAGAGAGAGAAGAGAGAGAGAGAGAGAGAAGGGGCATGCTCTAGCCACTGCAAATGAACTTCAGACACATGTGCCACTTTGTGCATCTGGCTTTATGTGGGCACTGGGAAATCAAACTTGGTCCTTAGGCTTTTCAGGCAAGTGCCTTAATTACCATGCCATCTCTCTAGCCCATCAGCACCTTTAAAAGGTAAAGAGCTAGGTATGTTGGAGCAACGCCTTTAACCCCAGCACTCAAGAGGCTAAGATAGGAGGATCCCTGTGAGTCTGAGGGTAGCCTGAGGCTACAGAGTGAATTCCAGACCAGCCTGGGCTAGAGTGAGACAGTATATCAAGGCAAAAAATAAAGAAGCTACTGGGGAGGTGGTGCAGGGGGTAAGAGTATGTTCTGTGTAAGCAGGAAGGCCCACATGTGCCTGATTCACCCCGAGTTTGATTCCCCGATGTGACAGCTGATGGCCACACACACCCAGTAACTCCTGTGGGGAGTGGAGGTGGGAAAATTTCTGAGAATCACTAGTCAGGTAATCTTACCTAAAATGGTAGCTCCAGGTTCCGTGGCCATGCTCACCTGTATTGGCAATATTGTGGGAAGCAGAAACAAGAGAATCTCTGGGGCTCACTCGGCAGCCAACCGGATCTAAATGGCAGCACCAGGTTCAATGAAAGACATCATGTCTCAAGAAAACAATGAGGGGCTGGAGAGATGGCTTAGCGGTTAAGCGCTTGCCTGTGAAGCCTAAGGACCCCAGTTCGAGGCTCGGTTCCCCAGGTCCCACGTTAGCCAGATGCACAAGGGGGCGCACGCGTCTGGAGTTCGTTTGCAGAGGCTGGAAGCCCTGGCGCGCCCATTCTCTCTCTCTCCCTCTATCTGTCTTTCTCTCTGTGTCTGTCACTCTCAAATAAATAAATAAAAAAATAAAAATAAAAAAAAGAAAACAATGAGGAGGGTGATAAAGAACACCCAAAGATCCTGTCCCTCCATACACATCTGCACACATACACCACACCACGTATAATCAACAGCCAATGTTCTCTGGTCTCCACACAGATCTGCACACATACACCACACCACAGATAATTGACAGCCAATGTTCTCTGGTCTCTACACACATCTGTGCACATACACCACACCAAATATACTAGACTGCCAATGATCTCTCACTTCAATACACGTCTGCATTCATAACCCCACCACACCACACATACTACAAAGACAATATTCTCTGGTCTCCACTTATATCTGTGCACATAAAACATATATACTAGACAGCCAATTTTCTCAGTACTCCACTCATATCAGAACACCATACCACACACACTAGATGGCCAATATTCTCTATTCTCAACTCACTCACATCTGCACACATATACCATATGACTCATACTAGAAAGCCGATGTTCTCTGGCCTTCACACACATCTGCACACATACACCACACATACTAGACAGCCACTGTTCTCTGGACTCTACGTATAGCCGTGCACATATATCATGTGACACATGCTAGACAGCCAACATTCTCTGGTCTCAATTCACATCTGCACACATACACCAAGCCACACAAACTACACAAGCAATGTTATCTGGCCTCCACACACATCTGGACACATACTAGGTAGCTAATGTTCTCTGGTCTCCACACACATCTGTACACATACTAGGCAGCTAATGTTCTCTGGCCTCCACACACATCTGTACACATACTAGGTAGCTAATGTTCTCTGGTCTCCACACACATCTGTACACATACTAGGTAGCTAATGTTCTCTGGTCTCCACACACATCTGTACACATACTAGGAAGCTAATGTTCTCTGGTCTCCACACACATCTGTACACGTACTAGGTAGCTAATGTTCTCTGGTCTCCACACACATCTGTACACATACTAGGTAGCTAATGTTCTCTGGTCTCCACACACATCTGTACACATACTAGGCAGCTAATGTTCTCTGGCCTCCACACACATCTGTACACATACTAGGTAGCTAATGTTCTCTGGTCTCCACACACATCTGTACACATACTAGGCAGCTAATGTTCTCTGGCCTCCACACACATCTGTACACATACTAGGCAGCTAATGTTCTCTGGTCTCCACACACATCTGTACACGTACTAGGTAGCTAATGTTCTCTGGTCTCCACACACATCTGTACACATACCAGGCAGCTAATGTTCTCTGGCCTCCACACACATCTGTACACATACTAGGTAGCTAATGTTCTCTGGTCTCCACACACATCTGTACACATACTAGGCAGCTAATGTTCTCTGGCCTCCACACACATCTGTACACATACTAGGTAGCTAATGTTCTCTGGTCTCCACACACATCTGTACACATACTAGGTAGCTAATGTTCTCTGGTCTCCACACACATCTGTACACATACTAGGTAGCTAATGTTCTCTGGTCTCCACACACATCTGTACACATACTAGGCAGCTAATGTTCTCTGGTCTCCACACACATCTGTACACATACTAGGCAGCTAATGTTCTCTGGCCTCCACACACATCTGTACACATACTAGGCAGCTAATATTCTCTGGTCTCCACACACATCTGTACACATACTAGGTAGCTAATGTTCTCTGGCCTCCACACACATCTGGACACATACTAGGTAGCTAATGTTCTCTGGTCTCCACACACATCTGTACACATACTAGGTAGCTAATGTTCTCTAGTCTCCACTCATATCTGCACAAATACACAGCTCATACCAGACAGCCAGTGTTCTCTGGTGTCCACACACATCTGCCCACATACAGCAACGCCACACATACAAGACAGCCAATGTTCCCTGGTCTCCATTCACATCTGCACACATACACTGCACCACACATACTACACTGTCAATGATCTCTGGCAGTCATGCAAATCTGCACCATATATCACTCATCACATACTAGACAGTCAAAGATTGTGGTCCTCTGCACATATCTCAGCACATAGCCCACACCCCATGCACTAGATAGCCAATATTCTCTGGTCTCCACTCACACCCGCACACATACACCATGCCAAACATACTAGACAGCCAAAGTTCTCTGGCCTGCACACATATGCACACATACACCACACAACACATGCTAGACAGCTTATATTCTCAGGCCTCCATATGTATCTGCACACATACACCACAAATTCTAATGTTCTCCAGTCTCCACTCACATCTGTGTACATATACCACACATACTAGACACCCAATGTTCTCTGGCTCCCACACACATCCATGCACATAAACTACATATACTAGACACCTAATGTTTCCATGCCTCCACAAACTTTGGCTCACATACACCACACCACACATATGAGACAGCCCATGTTCTCAGGTCTCCATACACATCTGCACACATGCACCACAGCATACCATACCACACAGATTAGACATTCAATGTTCTGGGGTTTCCATACACATCTACATACACACACAACACATACTAGATAGTCAATGTTCTTTGGCTACCACACACATCTGCACACATACACCACACCAAACATACTAGACAGCCAATGTTTTTTGCCCTGCACACACATCTGCACACATACACCACACATACCATATTCTTGGGCCTGAATACATATTTGTGCAATACACCAAACTATACATATAAAAGAGCTAATATTTTCATTCCTTTATAGCCATCTGTACATACATCATACCACACATACTAGACAGTGAATGTTCTCTGGTCTCCACACACATCTGTACACATACACCACCCCACACATACTAAACAGCCAAAGTTCTAGGCATTACACACATATTTGCAAACATGCACCACATCATACATACTAGCTTACCAATGTTCTAAGGATTCTACACATATCTGCACACACACACACACACATACCATACCATACATACTAGACAGCTAGTGTACTCTGGCCTGCACACACATCTGAATACATATACCACACCACACTTAATAGACAGTCAATATTCTCTGGGATCTGCACATATATACTACACCACACAAAATGGATACCCAGTGTTGTCTGGCCTTCACACATCATCCCACACATACTATATCACCAATGTTCTCTCGTGTGCACTCACATCCGCACACATACACCACACCACACATACTAGACAGGTCAATGTTCTTGGGCTTCCACAAACATCTGTGCACATATACCACACCAGACATTCTAGACATCCAAGTTTCTCTGGCCTCCAGATACATCTGCACACATACATGACACCAGACACATTAGGTACCCAATATTCTCTGGGTTTCACACAAATTTGTGCACATACATCACACCATACATACTAGACAGCCAATGCTGTCTGGTATCCACACACACCTGTACACATATAACACACCACAAAAACAATATAGTCAATGTTCTCGGGCCTTGACACAGTTCTGTGCACATATACCACACCACACATCCACACATACTAGCCAGCCAATGTCCTCGGGTATTCCCAACCATATGCGAACATTTACCACACCACACATATGAGAAAGTCAATGTTCTCTAGCCTCCACTTCCATCTGCACACATATACCACACCACACATATTAGACACCTAATGTTCTCTGGTCTCCACACACATCTGCACACATGAAACACACCACACATACTAGATAATGTGGAGGAGATGGATAAATTCCTGGACACATACCATCAATCCAAGTTAAACTCAGAGCAGACTAATCACCTCAATGAACCCATCACACTCATGGAGATTGAAAAAGTAATAAAAAAAAAACCTCCCAAAAAGAAGATGGCTTCTCAGCCGAATTCTATCAAACCTTCATGGAAGAATTCAAACCAATATTCCTAAAACTGTGCCACACAATTGAAGAACAGGGAAAGCTACCTAACTCCTTCTATAAAGCTAGTATCACCCTAATCCCAAAACCAGGCAGAGATGCAACAAGAAAAGAAAACTACCGGCCTATTTCCCTAATGAACTTAGATGCAGAGATCCTGAACAAAATCCTTGCAAACCGAATCCAACAACACATCAAAAGCATTATCCACCTTGACCAAGTGGGATTCATCCCAGGAACACAAGGTTGGCTCAACATACAGAAATCTGTCAATGTAATACACCACATAAACAAGCTTAAACATAAAAACCACACGATCATTTCAATAGATGCAGAAAAGGCCTTTGACAAGATACAACATCACTTCATGATCAAAACATTGGAGAGAATTGGCATGGTTGTTTCATGTCGTAACATAATAAAGGCAATATATAAAGCTCGGAAGGCCCAAATAATACTTAATGGAGAGAGACTGGAGGAATTCCCATTGAGATTGGGAAGAAGACAGGGATGTCCTCTCTCACCAATGTTCTTGGGTCTCAACGCCCATCTGTGTACATATGCCAAGCTGTAAATACTAGAGAGCGAAGGTCACTCCTCTACAACCATCTGCACACGTGCATCACCCCACACATACTAGACAGTCAGTGTTCTCTTGCCTCCACTCACATTTGTACACATATGCCACATCACATGTACTATACAACCAATGTTCTCTGGCCTCCACACACATCTGCCCACATAAACCATACCACACATACCCTATAGGCAATGATCTCTAGTTTCCACTCAGCTCTGCACACATACACCACCCCACACATACTAGAGAGCCAATGTTCTCTGGCCTCCACACACATCTGCACATATACACCACACCACATACAAGACAACCAATGTTTTCCGGCCTCCACAAACATGCACACATGCACCATAGCACACATATTAGACAGCCAAATTTCTCTGGCCTCCACACACATCTACACACCACACTACACACACTAGACAGCCAATATTCTCTGACCTTCATGCACATGTGCACACATGCCCCACAGCACAAATATTAGAGAGCTAATGTTCTCTGGCTTCCATACTCATCTGCTCACATACAGTACAGAACACACACTAGACAGCCAATGCTCTCTGGCCTCCGCCCACATCTGTGCACATACACCACACATAGTAGATAACCAATATCCTCTGTCTTCCACACACCTCTGCACACATATACCACACCACACATACTTGACAGCCAGTGTTCTTGACCTTCCTGCACATCTGTACACACACTCCACACCAACCATACTAGAAAGCCAATGTACCTGTGCCTCCACATACATCTGCACACATACACCACATCACATGTACTACCCAGGGAATGTTGTCTATCCTCCATACATATCCACACACATACGCCCTACCACACATACTAGACAGCCTATGTTCTCAGGCTTCCACACACATATGTGTACATACACCACAGGAACATACAAGACAGCCAATGTTCGCTGGTCTGCACACACATCTACAAACACACACCACAGCACACATACTACATAGTCAATGTTCTGGGGCCTCCACATGCATCTGCACACATACCCTACACCACACATACCAGACAGCCACTGTTTTCCATCTTCCACACACACCTGCACATATATACAACCCCACACATAATAGCCAAGGTTTTCTGGCCTCCACACACATCTGTGCATACACACTACACTTTATATGTAGCCAGTGTTCTCAGGCCCCACAAACATACACAAGCACACTACCTCACACATAAAACACAGCCAATGTTCTCTGGCTGCACACACATCTGAACACATAAGCTATGCCACACATACTAGACTACCAATGTTCTCTGGACTCCATACACATCTGAAAACATATGCCACACCACATATAGTAGATAGCCAGTGTTCTCTGGCCACCACACACATCTGAACATATACACCACAACACACAAACAACAAAGCCAATATACCGCTCTGTCTCTTCTTTTCAGCACTATAGTGCCTTTTGGGTCATCCCAGGGGTCACCACCATCTGAAAAGAGAAGCTTCTCTAACCAAAAGTGAGAGTAGCATTAACATATGGATATGTATATCAAGTAAAGTGCTTACAGGGCATCTTGGTGAGCATAATATATGCATCTAGCCAGACAAGAGTAGGCATTACACTCCTAGTCTCCCCCGCCATAGGCTTTTGATTAGGTTTTCAGTAACAGGCATGTATTCCCTCCCCTGGAGTGGGCCTCCAGTCCAATTAGAGAGCAGTTGTTTTTCCCCATAACAGACATGCCACTATTGCACTGGTTCTGTCATTTGGCCTGCCTGGCCAAATTTAAGGCTTCCAGTGTCCACTGTCCACTGTTTTCACTGCTGGTGCCTGTCTCCCATAGGGCTGCATGCAGTGCAGCTTTTCCCAGATTCCTGTCAGCTGGTCTACCCTGAGAAGGTTTTCAGCTCAACTCCAGCTTGATTTCTCAGTGACCTTGTAGCCCAGGCATGTGGAGTCTTCAGCAGTAGGATCTTACCATCTATTTCTGGTGGGAAACCAAGAGCCTTGGCAATGGCCTGTAATGTTTTGGGTTCATTAGGGTCCTCCCTGGCCAACAACTCACTGGAAGGTATTTCATCCCTGGCACTGACATTTTTCTAGTAATATTCTAGGGCATCTGAGTGTACCATTATCCAAAAGGTAGGTTTCCGTATGGCTTATTCACAACATCTTGAAGTTTGATTAACCCTTCAATCACCCATCTTTTACTCAATCTTTTCTCATGACCTCACTTAGGCCATTCCATCCCCAGTAACCTGTTCATCTACTTATATACATACAACACCCTCTCCTTAAGTCCTCCCCTCTCCTCCCTCCTTTATAGCCCTTTTCTAGCTTCCTGGTCTATGCTACCAGTTTTTACTCCAACTCACACACAAGTCTATTTTGTAACTAGGATCCCCATGTAAGAGAGAACATGCAAGGTTTGGCTTTCTGGACCTGGGTTGCCTAACAATATAACTGTACAGATCAATCCATTTCCCTGCAAATTTCATAATTTCACTTTTCTATACCGCTGAATAGAACTGCATTGTATAAATGTTCCACGTCTTCATTATCCATTCATTAATCGAAGGACAACTAGGCTGGTTCCATTTCCTAGCTGCTGTGAATAGGGCAGCAATAAACATGATTGAGCAAGTATCTCTAAGATAGTGAGGAGAATCTTTAGAATATATGCTTAGGAGTGGTATAGCTGTGGGCCTCCACACATCTTTGTGCATATATACCACACCAAACATACTAGACAGCTAAAGTTCTCAGGTCTCCACTCACATCTGCACACTTACACCACATCACACACACAAGACAACTAATATTCTCTGGGCTCCACAAGCACATGAAATATACACAACACCAAACGTACTAGACAGCCAATGTTCTCTGGCCTCCACACACATTTGCACACATACTAGATATCTAATGTTCCCTGGTCTCTGCTCTCACATGTGCAAATACACCACACATACTAGATTGTCAGTGTCCACAGACCTGCATACAATTTTGCAAACATACACCACACCACACATACAAGGCATCCAATGTTCTCTGGCCTCTACTCACATATGTGCACATACATCACACATACTAGATATCTAATGATCTCTGGCCTCTACTCACATATGCGCACATATATCACACATACTAGACAGCCAAGGTTCCCTGGCCTCCACACACATCTGCTCACATACACAACCCATAATAGATAGCCAATGCTCATGGAACTTCACACACTTTTGCCTACACACACCATACCACACATGCTAGACAACCAAAGTTCTCAGGTCTCCACTCACATCTCCATGTATGGATCACACCACACATACTAGACAGCTAATGTTCTCTGGACTCCACACACACATGTACACATACCCTGCAGAACACATACTAGACAGCCAATGTTTCTTCCTCTATACACATCTGCACACATACATCACACCACACATACTAGACATCCAATATTTTCTGCCCTCCATACACATCTGCACATATACATGACCATACATACACTAATCAGCCAATGCTCTCAGCACCTCCCCACATATATCTGAGCATATATACCACTCATATTAGATAGCCAGTGTTCATGGGCACACATTTTCACACATATACTACCCCACACATACTAGAGACCCAATATTCTCTGGCCTCCATGCACATCTGGACACAGTTACCACACCATACATTACCAGTCAGCCAATATTCTCAGGGGTCTGCAAACATCTGCACACATACCCCACACACCACACACACAAGACAGCCAATATTGTCTGGAATCCACACACATTTGCACATACACATCATGCCACACATACTAGACAGCCAATGGTCTCTGCCCTCCATATATATCTGAACTCATAAATTACACCATTCATACAAGACAGCCAATGTTCTTTGACCTCCATACACATCTGAACACCTACACCATACCACACATACAAGACAGCCAATGTTCTCTGGTTTCCACACATATCCACACACGTACCCCACACCACACAGACAGCCAACATTCTCAGACCTTCACGCACATCTGCTCACATACACCACACCATGCATACAAGATGGCCAATGTTTTCTGGCATCCACATCCATCTGCAAACATATACCACAACACATATATTACAGAGCCTATATGCTCTGGCTTCCATACTCATCTGTGTACATACACCATACATGTATACCAGATATCCAATTTACTATGGCCTCCACAAATATTGGTGCACATAAACCACACATGGTAGACAGATGGCCAGTGTTCCCTGTCCTCCACATATCTGCACACACACACCACACCACGCATCCTAGACATCCAATGTTCTCTGTCCCCCACACACATCTGCACAGATACACTACCACACATACCATAATCATCCAATGTTCTCAGGCCTCCACACACATCTGTGCACAAACACCATTCATTCTAGATAGCCAGTGCATGCAGGCCTCTGCACACATTTGTACACATACACCATACTACACATACTAGACACCTGACATTCTCTGGCCTCCATAAACATCTGTACACATACACCAAACCATGCAGACTAGACAGTTAATGTTCTCTGGCTTTCATGTACATCTGCACACATACAACACACCGCACATACTAGACAGCCAATGTTCTATGGCCTCCACACATATCTCACATATATACCACAACCATGCATACTAGACAGTCAATGTTCTCTTGTGTCCACTCACATCTGCACACATACACCCCACATACTAGACCCCCAATAATCTCTGGCCCCCACACACATCTGTACACATATACCAAACCTACTGGAAACATACTAGAAAGTCTATGGTCTGTGGCCTCCAAACACATCTGCACACACATATCCCACACCACATATACATGACAGCCAATGTTCTCTGGCCTCCACACACATCTGCACACTTACCTTATACTACACACACACTAGATAGCCAATGGTCTCTACCCTCCAGAAATATATGCACACATACTCCACACCACACACACTAGACAGCCAAATTCCTCTGGCCTCCACACATATACCACACTACACATAATAGACAGCCAATGTTCTTGGGCTTCCACACATCTCAATACATACACCACACCATGAATATGTGACAGCCAGTGTTCTCTGGCTTCCACAAATATCTGCACAATGTGCCACACATAGTAGATAGCCAGTGTTCTCAGTCCTCCACACACATCTGCACCTATACACCACTCATACTGGACAGCCAGTTTTCACGAGTCTCTGAACACATTTGCATACATGCAACACGCCACACATCCTAGACAGCCAATGTTCTGTGGCCTCCACACATATCTCACATATATACCACAACCATGCACACTACACAGTCAATGTTCTCTTGTGTCCACTCACATCTGCACACATACACCGCATATACTAGACACACAATAATCTCTGGCCCCCACACACATCTGTACACATATGCCAAATCATGCATGCTAGAAAGTCAATGGTCTGTGGCCTCCACACACATCTGAACGCGTATACCACACCACACATACTAGTCAGCCAATATTCTCTGGGCTTCATACACATCTACACACATACAGTGTGCCACACATACTAGACAGCCAATGTTGTCTGGCTTGCACACACATCTGAACACATATAACACACCACACATACTAGACAGCCAGTGATCTTGGGCTTCCACACACATCTTCATACATACACCACAGGAGACATACAAGACAGCCAATATTCTCTGGCCTCCACACACATCAACACAAATACACTACACCACACATACTAGAAAGCCAAGGTACTAAGGCCTCCAATCACATCTGCACACATATACCACACCACACATAATAGAAAGCCAAATTTCTCTGGCCTTCACACACATCTGCATATATATACACCCCATATATTAGACAGCTAATGTTCTCTGGCTACCATTCTCATCTGTACCCACACACCACACATACTGGACAGCTAATGTTCTCTGGCCTCCACACACATCTCAATACATACACCACAACACACATAGGAGACAGTCAATGTTCTCTGGCCTCCACACACATCTGCACACATGCATCACACATACTAGACAGCCAAAATTTCTGGATTCCACACATATCTGCACACATATACCACACCACACATATTAGACAGCCAATGTTGTCTGGCCTCCACACACATCTGCGTGTGTGCACACACACACACACCATACCACACATAAAAGATGGCCAATGTTGTCTGGTCTCCACACAAGTTGCACAGATACACCATACAACACATACTAGACAGCCAAATTTTCTGGATTCCACACATATCTGCACACATACACCACACCACACATATTAGACAGCCAATGTTGTCTGGCCTCCCCACACATCTGCATGTGTGCGCGCACACACACACCATACCACACATAAAAGACGGCCAATGTTGTCCAGCCTCCACACAAGTTGCACAGATACACCATACCACACATACTAGACAGCCAATGTTCTCTGGCCTGCACACATATCTGCACACATATAACACACCACACATACTAGACAGCCAGTGATCTTGAGGTTCCACATGCATCTGCACACATACACCATACGAAACATACAAGCCAATGTTCTCTAGCCTGCACATACATCTGCACACACACACCATAACACACATACTAGACAGCCAGTGCTTTGGAGCCTCCACATATATCTGCCTACACCACACACACCAGACAACCAATGTTCTCTAGCATCCATACACATCTGCGCATATTACACCACTCCACACAAACTAGATAACCAATCTTCTCTTGCTTCCAACATCTGTACATATATACTGTCCCACACATATTAGACAGTTGATATTTTCATGCCTTCACACACATCTGCGCCCATATACCATACTTTCTAGATAGCCAATGTCTTCAGGTCTCCACAAACATTAGCACAACATGCATACTACATAGCTAATGTTCCCTGACCTCCACACACATCTGTGCCCATACACCACAGCAGACACAAGATTTCCAGTGTTCACTGGCCACCACACCCCTTTGCTCACATACACCACAATACTAGACAGTCAATGTTCTCTTGCCTGCGATCACATATACACACATATACCACACCACATGTAATAGACAGCCAATGTTCTCAGGCAACTACACACACACCATACATACTATATCTAATATCTGGTCTCCATTCACATATGCATACATATACCAAACATACTAGACAGCCAATGTTCCCTGGCTTCTCCACACATCTGCACACAAACACCACACAAAATAGCCAATGTTCTCAGAACTCCACACATAAACTATACCACACATATTAGACAGCCAAATTTCTCTGACCTCCACACACATCCGAAACATACACCGCACCACACATACTAGACATCCAGTGGTCTCTAGCATCCATACACATCTGCCAATTTTCTGTGGCTTCCACACACATCTGCACATACAACATACCACACATATTAGACAGCCAACCATCTCTGGCCTACACACACATCTGCACACATACACCACACATACTAGATGGCCAGTGTTCTCAGTCCTCCAAACACATCTGCACACACACACCATACTACATATCATAGACAGCCAACATCATCTGGCCTCCACACACATGTGCATACATATAACACACCATACATACTAGACAGGCAATGTTCTCTGGACTCCACACATATCTGCACACATAAACCACAACAAAAGTACTAGACAGCTAATGTTCTCTGTTCCTCACACACATTTGAACACATATACCATACGACTTATACTTGACAGCCAATGTTCTTTGGCCTCCATGCACATCTGCACACATACACCACCCCACACATACAAGAAAGCCAGTGTTTTCTGGTCTCCACAGTCATCTGTACACATACACCATATCACACATACTACACAGCAAATGTTCTCTGGCCTCCACACACATCTACATACATACACTACTCCACACACGCTAGACAACCAGTGTTCTCTGGCCTCCACACCCATCTGCATTCTAACACCATACCACATATACTAGACAATGTTCCCTGGATTACAAACATATATGCACAAATATACCACACCACACATAATAGACAGCCAATGTTCTCTGGCCCAAACAAACCCATGAACGCAACCACCACACCACACACAACTAGACAGCCAAGGTTCTTTGGCCTCCACACATATTTGCACATGTACCACACCACACGTACTAGAGAGCAAATGTTCTCTGGCTTCCACAAACATCTGTGCAAATATACCACACATCCTAGATACCTAATGTTCTCTCTTCTCCACTCATGTATGTGCACTTCCACCACACGTACTAGACAACCCAGGTTCTTTGGCTTCCACACACATCTACACACATACATCACCCCACACATTCAAGAAGCCCATGTTCTCTGCCCTGCACATTCACCAGAACACACATACTAGACAGACAATGTTCTTTGGTTTCCACAAACAACTGTACACATACTAGACAACCAGTGTTCTATAGCCTCCACAAACATCTTCACACACACACCCCATCACACATAATACACAGCCAGTGTTCTCTGGCCTCTGCAAACACACACACACACACACACACACACACCACACATGCTTGACAGCCAATGTACTCTGGCCTCCGTATGCATCTGCACATATATTTCACAAATACTAGATAGGCAATGTTCTTATTCCCCTACACACATCTGCACACATACAACACACCACACATACTAGACAGACAAGGTTGTCTGGCCTCCACACACATCAGTGCACATACACCACCCACACGAGATAGCCAATGGCCTTGGGATTCCATACACATCTGCACACATACACCATACCACACCTACTAGACAGCCAATATTCTCTAACATCCACACACATCTGTACACATAGACCACACAACCCATACTAGACAGCCAGTGTTCTCTGGCCTCTAGACACATCTGCATTCATATGTGACGCCACATATACTAGACAGCTAATGTTCTCCGGTCTCCACTCACATCTGTATACATACTACCAATATTCTCTGAATTCATATACATCTGTGCTCATACATTACATCACCCATATACTAGACAGCCAGTGTTCTCTGGCCTTCACATACATATGTGCACACACACCACAAACGCCAGGTAGCCAATGTTCCTAGACTTCCACACACATCTGCATACTTACACTATGCAACCCATTCCAGACAGCCCGGACTCCACACACATACACCACACCACATACACTAGACTACCAATGTTCTCTGGCTTCCACACACATCTGCACACATATACCACACCACACATACTAGCCATCCAAGGTTTTCTGGTGTCCATTGACATCTGCACACCTGCACCACACCACACATTCTAGATAAGCCAATGTTCTCTGGTCTCAACACACATCTGCACACATCCATCATGCCACACTTACTAGACAACCAATTTCCCTTGTCCTCAACACACATTTGTGCAAGTACACCTCACATACTTGATTGCCAAGTTCTTTTTTGAAATTTTATTTCATGTTTATTTATTTATTTATTTTCGAGGTAGGGTCTCACATTAGCCCAGGCTGACCTGGAATTCACTATGTAGTCTCAGGGTGGCCTTGAACTCACGGCGATCTTCCTACCTCTGCCTCCTGAGTGCTGAGATTAAAGGATAGCCAAGTTCGTGGGCCCCCCACACATATGCCCACATACATACTAGACAGCCAATGTTCTCTGGCCTCCACCCACATCTTCACACATACACCAAACATATTAGCCAGCCAATGTTCTATGGTCTCAGTGCACATTTGCACATGTACACTACACCCTATGTAAGAGAAAGCCAATGTTCTCTAGATTCAACACACATCTGCACACATACATGACACTACACATATTAAACAGCCAATATTCTTTGGCCTCAACACACTTCTGTGCATATGTACCACAGCACACATACTAGATAGGCCATGTTCTCTAACCTCCACACACATCTGTACGCATACACCAAACCAGGCATATTAGACAGCCAAAGTCTCTGGCTTTCACACACATCTGCACATATACACTGTACCACAGATAGTAGACAGCTAATGGTCTCTGTTATCTCCACACATCTGCACATATACACCATAGCACAAATACTAGACAGCCAGTGTTTTCTGTTATCCACACACGTAAATCACACCACACATAGACAGCCAATGTTCTCTAGCTTCTACACACACCTGTGCATATAAACCACACATACTAGACAGCCAAAGTTCTCAGGTCCCCACACATACCACACACACACACACACACACACACACACACACACACCGTGTACTAGACAGTCAATGTTCTCTGGTTTCCATTAACTTCTGTGCACATACACCATACCACACATACGAGACTGCCAATAGTTCTCTGGCCTCCACACACCTCTGCGTGCATACACCACATCATACACACTAGACAGACACACACAAAAAATAGAAGAAAATGTAGTTGCACATATACATACTAAATAGCATTTGCCCACAAACATACCAGTTCACCATTTAGAGTTTTTGTCAGGAGACGCATGGAAGTTAGGGGCAATCTATAGTTTTAGGGGAATGACTCCTCATTCCTAGAAGCCATAGTCTGTATTTTATTTTTATTCATTTATTTATTAGAGTTAGAGAGAGGGAGAGAGAGATATAGAGAGAAAGTGCAAATGGGTGCGCCAGGGCCTCTAGCCACTGCAAATGAACTCCAGACGCATGGGCCACTATGTGCATCTAGCTTACGTGGGACCTGGAGAATTGAACCTGGGTCCTTAGGCTTCTCAGGCATGTGCCTTAACCACTAAGCGATCTCTCCAGCCCCATAGTCCATATTTTATTGGATATGTATGGCTGCTTTTAGCTAGCACAGTTGTTTCCAGAAACTTAAGCAGAAGGAGCCACTGTAGGCTCCAGACAAGGAGGAGACAGTGGGATTTTGGAAGAGCCCAGGGTATTGGGATCTATCACAACCACAATTGCATGCCTGGGCTTATCAGTTACCACGGAGAAAGTGGGTGGCTATGGCTTCCTGGAGCAGGCCCTTTGAGGATAGGGTAGGCCTCAGACTGTTCCCAAAGCACTTGATTTTTCTTCCACCAGTGGAGAGGGTTCCTGTGTAGGTGGATCTGGCCTTTTCCATCTGCTGGCTCTCCACAGGCCTCTCCTGCCTACAGAGGCACCTGTCTGCCCAAGGGATGCTCTCCCACACACAGATGTAATGCAGACCTGGTGATGGGCATTAAATATTGCTTTTCACATCTTGCACTGTGAGTACCAACCATGGCTGTGCTATTGCCTGCACCCCCACAGCCTGGCATCTAGAAGATGCTTGATAAATGTCACTGGCAGGGATGCCCCCCAAACACATTTTGGTGTGTGCTTAGTATGTGATATATGTTTGTAGATGCTTGTGCCCTGTGTGCATGCATGCAGAAGCCAGAGAAAGATATTGGATGAGCTCCTCTATGGCTTTCTTTTTAAAAATTTTTAAATATTTTATTATTTATTTATTATTTTTTTTATTTATTTGACAGAAAGGTGGGGGGAGAGAGAGAGAGAATGGGCATCCCAGGGCCTCCAGCCACTGCAAACGAACTCCAGACACATGCACTCCCTTGCGCATCTGGCTTACATGGGTCCTGGGGAATTGAACCTGGATCCTTTGGCTTTGCAGACAAATGCTTTAACTACTAAGCCATCCCTCCAGCCCCTCATCTATTACTTTCTTTTTCCTTATTTCTGTGAAACATTAGCCTCTTACTAAACCTGGTGCTTGCTGCGTTTTGGCTACATTGGCTGACCAGGAAGCCCAAGCAATCATTCTATATCTACCTGCCACCATGCTGGGGTTACAGGCATGCACACACATGCTTGGCTTTGTATGTGGGTGCTGAGGATTGAAATCAGGTCTCTATCTGTGTCTAAAGCCATACAACCCTGATCACACTTGATCTCGTCAATAAGTCATCTCTCCAGCCATATCCCTGCTTCTCCATACTGTGAGAAAACCAGAACTCCAACAACAGGCAGGAAGGCATGAAGCAGGGCATAAAGCGCCGCTTACTTCCTATGACTCCCACTGGCTGCCTTGATTCTGGTGTGCTCCGCTCTGATAATCCCCTCCCCAAAGAGACAGAGCCCAGGCTTATTATTAATCACCCTCCGCTTTATGGGACTCCAGGACTACTGTACACACCGAGGCCTACATACCATATCTGTAAATATTTAACAATGAAAATTGAGTTTACATAAAATACGTTCATGAATCCGACTTCATAGTGACGGGATAGGCCAGGTTTAAATTTAGAATTTTTTGAGTTCCTTTGAGTTTGTTCCAATATGAATTACAGAGGTGTCTGGAGAACCAGCTCCTAGCCCCTCTGTCCCCTCTTTGTCTGACCTTGGGGGCTCAGTCCCACACTGAGAAGAGCCTGGTGTACTTAGATATATCCTCCCCAGCCCATGTGTTTTGGATCAGTCCACTCTCTGCTTCCTCCAACCCTCTTCCTTTCATCAGGCATCACTTGCCCACCACTCTGACCTAGGGAGGAGTTGGGCCTAGATTTGTTCCTCCCAGGTTCATATCTCAAAATTTAATTGTCCGTGTGATAGCATAGAGGTAGAGTCTCCTTTAGGAGGCGGCTAAGTTGTGAGAATAGAGCGTGAATGGGATTTGTGCTCATATCAAAGAGGTGTGAGGGAGTTGCTCACCCCTTCATCTATGTAAGACCACCAGAGGCACCATCTGGAAAGTAGAGAATCCCTCATCAGACATTGAGTCAGCAGGTTCCTTGATCTAAGACTTCCCAGCTCCCACAACTGTGAAAAGATCAATTCCTAGTGCATCTAAATGACACAGTCTCAAGTATTTTGTTATATCAGCTGGAAAGGACTAAGGTGAGGGCATGCAGAGGGTCCTATGGAGTTGTTGATAGTGGGCTGCAGGCTGTCTGGCACCCCAGGGTACCAGAGTGTGTGCCCAAAAGGACAGGAGAGGTCCCAGGTGGGTGTCCCTTTGGTTTTGTGGGCTCCTTGGTTTCTAGGTACATGTGTGGCATGAGAAGAGCCCTCAATAAGTAGGACCCAGGCAAAACTGCCTGGTTCTAAGGGTTAGTGTTTATTTATTTCCTTACTTATTTATGAAAGTATGTGTATGTGTACACCAAGGCCTTCGGCTTCTGCAAATGAGGGTCCATTTTTTTTTTTTTTTTGAGGTAGGGTCTCACTCTAGCCCAGGCTGACTTAGAATTCACTATGTAGTCTCAGGGTGGCCCTGAACTCACTGCGATCCTACCTCTGCCTCCCTAGTGCTGGGATTAAAGGTGTGCACCACCATGCCCGGCTGAGGGCCCATTTTTAAAATATACATATTTAATTTTGTTATTTATTTGCAAGCAGAGAGAGATAGAAGACATACAGACAGAGATAATGAGCATGCCAGGGCCTCCAGCCACTGCAAATGGACCCTAGATGCACGCTCCACTTTGTGCATCTGGCCCTATGTGCGTACTGGGGAATCAAACTTGGATCGCTAGGCTCTGCAGGCAGGTGTATTAACTGCTGAGCCATTTCTCCAGTCCAGTTTTTTTTTTTTTTTTTAAGATGGGGACGTCTCACTAATGTAGCCCAGGCTGACCTGGAGCTGACCTTTTCTGCTCCAACCACCGTACCTGGACAGGCTGATTCTTACCCTAGAGAGCAGACTGGTGCTTTGTGTCCTTGTGAGTGCTCAGTGCTATTTCCTTTTTCCTGGAAAATGGTCAAGAACCTTCCTTTTGGTTTGTCACCTCCCATGGGTGTGTTTGAAACACTTCATCACTACACAACACTGGCACTGACTGATCAGAGCAGTTGCCTGTCCACTGCTGAGGTGGGATTCAGGAGGCCACGTGCAGGCACTAACCCTTTGATGCTAGGCTATGGGGAGCTAGAGGAGGGGTCAGGATCAGGGGCACAAGATGGTTCACAGGGGTGGGATGAGCCTGAAGGAGGGGCCAATTATCATCACTATGGAAATGCTTTAGTATTTTAACAACAGTACCCCCAAAGCCATGAACATCATTTTGGCATTCTCCCTGACTTCTTTGCTTTTATTAAGTGTAGCTTTATGTTCAACTGCATGTTGTCTCTAGCCAGGCATGGTGGCGCACACTTTTAATCCCAGCACTCAGAAGGCAAAGCTAGGAGGATCAGCATGAGTTCGAGGCCACCCTGAGACTACATGGTGAATTTCAGGTCAGCCTGGGCTAGAGCAAAACCCTACCTCAAAAACAACAAAATGTCGTCTACAGTCTTGCTTGATGCATAGAAATGGCCAATGCTTAGAAAGGTACGTTTTCAAAGGGCCTCATTCAGCTGGCGAAGAGAGGTCACCTTTCTCCCTTACCTTTCTCCTTCTTCCTACACTTGTGATATTAACATTCTGGTAGCCATCTGGTGAGCTTGGGGAAGGAAGCTCTATGTTAAAGAAACATAGAAATGGCCTGGGTTCTTGACGACCACCTCAGCCCTAGACTGGCCCCTTCTGAACTCCTTTTATGACAGAATGAACCTCATATTTATGTGTTAGTCTATTATTAACATTTGAACTCAAATGTTAACTCATCTCAGTCATAGTCCTCAATGTCCAAGTATCCTCAGGGCTGGCCCAAGGTCAGGAATGGCAAGAGAAAAGGAACCATCCTTTGGCATGTGCCTTCCATGGGCTAGTTGTATTTCTTTTTTATTTTAATTTATTTGCAAGGAGAGGGAGAGAAAGAGAGAGTGAGAATAGTCACACCAGGGCCTCTAGCCACTGCAAACAAATTCCAGATGCATGCACCACTGTGCATCTGGCTTTACATGGGCACTGGGGAATCGAACCTGGGTCATTAGGCTTTGCAGGCAAGTGCCTTAACCACTGAACAATCTCTCCTGCCCAGGCTAGTTGGGTTTTGTCAGCAAATCCTCAAAACCCTTCTGGTCACTAGTGTGACTTACCGCACAGTTTGGCAGGTGGGAGAAGTGGCCTCATAGGTGATGTGGACAGATCTGGAGGTGAGGCTTGCATTCCACTGTGCACATTTGCCCCACCACACCTGTTGGTCTATGAAGCAGTAGGATTATCCAGAAAAGGGGCACATATGTCAGAAAGGAGCCTTAAAAGGATCTCCCCTTGGGCTGGAGGGATGGCTTAGCGGTTAAGGCATTTGCCTGCAAAGCCAAAGGATCCAGGTTTGATTCCTCGGGACCCACGTAGCCAGATGCACAAGGGGATGCATGCATCTGGAGCTCACTTGCAGTGGCTGGAGGCCCTGGCGTGCCCATTCTCTCTCTCTCTTTCCCCCACTTCTCTGTCAAATAAGTAAATAAATAATTTTAGGTACCAGCCTGCACCAGAACCCGTGGGAGAAAATCTCAATAGGGTCACAGGCTAGAAAGTGCAGATGAGCTGTGAGGCTGACGCCCTTCTGCTCTGCAAGCTGAGGGCATGGAAGATGGGGCTCTGAGGGCCTGAGAAGGCACGCTGGCTTTGCAGGCTTGCAGGCAGCCTCATCTTGTGCCCTGAGCAGTTGTTTGTCTGCAACCTGACTGGCCAACTTCTCCCTGACCTTCGAGGGCAGCTGCAGCAGGCAGATCATTATCTGAGGCACATTTGTTATCCCAAAGGTTACTAGCAGATGCTGTAGCCTAATGCCTGCAAGACGGTTCCCCCCAGCCCCCACCTCTTCGCCTCTCCACCATTCCTAGTTTTGAGGGAGCAGGCAGAATTGTGGAGAAAATGAATGCCTTCATCTTCCTACTTTCTACAATCCTGGTTTTTCTCCTCTGAGTCTAAGCCCCCTCTTTCTTGCCCTGTCCATCTGCCCTAGGACTTGGGGCTTCTCATACCTCCCAGAGTTCAGCATGGGCAAGAGGGAAGAGCCGTGGATTTCTAGGTCTTGGAGAAAGGCGACTAGACAGGCCACAGGCTTCCGGGCCTGGCTGAATGTAGCAGCCCCTCAGTCCCCAAGTCGAAACGTGGACCTCCTGACACCCCCTATGGGCTCCCCCTCTTCCCGATCCCCACCCCACGCTCCCAGGCAGAGATGGAAAGCAGACCCTCCTGACTGTTTAACTTCAGCGTAGACGATTATAACTTTCCCATGGACGCCACCACTGCATCCTTTCCCTGTGTTCCTTGGGGATCCCGAGACTCCATACGGTTCTCATTTGCAGCTCGTTCCTGAGGAGGCCTCATTTCCTCGCCACACACCCCTGATGTGGTCAGGGTCTCCCTCCCGCAGCCAGCCGCAGCCAGTGGAGGAGGGGGCTCCCTAAGCTAAGCTCGAATGGCTGCTCCAAGCCCTTGTCTGCCTTTCACACGTCCCAATTTTGGCCTCCGCCCTTTCCTTACAGCCTTCTCCTCCCCTAACACCTCAGGTCTTTCAGTTCCTGCTCTCCACATCCAGGGGCTGTGCTCAGGGCTGGAGCTGATCTCTTGGAAGACGTGCCCTTTCTAGAAGTTTCAACCAGTCAGCCCAGTGGGTGAGTGGAATGGCTGAGTCAGGGGGGGTGGCCGGCACGAACACTGAATCTCACGTGAATGGCGCCTCTTGGAGTTACAAGTAGGTTCTGAAAGAGAGAACAGTTTGCCAAGCCCTTTGTCAGAAGGTTCCAGTGGCTTTTATTTCCACACCTCCACCCTCCCTTGCCTGTCAGCTGTTTTCCCCAGAGACTTCCACCACAGCCTTCTAACTTTGATCTCGCTGGAAGCTTAGAGGAACTGAAAAGAGGAAAGAAAAGCCCAGTGAACTCTTGCATCTCAGTGCTACGCGTTTGCTGTCAACGCTTATTCATTTCTGGTATAGCCTGGGCTTCAGAATACCGAACGGGAGTGTGGGCCGGGGGTTTGTTGTCACGTTTGACAAAACAGAGACCCGCGGGGCTTGCGATGACAAGCCTGCGTGCCAGAGGCAGATAGATGGCAAGTGAGGAAAAAACACGAGAGCGAGCAGGTGTAGAAGGATCAAAGTCTCCTACACCACCATTTGCAAATTGTGTGGCATTCACCCTCTCAGGGTCTCAGTCTCCTCATTCGTAAAATGGGCATCATATCAGAGTTGATATGGACGATAAGGGAGAATGGCCAAAACCATTTCTGTGCCCGGCACAAAGGCAGTGTTATTACTGCTGTGTTATGAGGTGAAGGCTAAAAGTCTTTCAGGATAGGCGATCAAGCGCCTCAATGTCTTCAGGTCTAACCACCACTTTTCACTGGCCAAGCTTGGCTCCCTCTCCCTAGGGGCAGGCAGTTTTCTGGGTCCAGGTCAATCAGGATCTATCTGGCACTTTAGATCCCTGGGCCACCTTGGTTGCCCAAAGTCCCCGCATCCCACAGAGAAGCTAGTGCTGAGAGCAGCGCTTGCCCTCCAAGGTCCTTCTTTTGTTTCAGGTTGGGCCCAAGATGAAAGAAGTGATTAGGAGATCAAAGTACTTTGCATGGGTTTGGCCAGAGGGGTCCCTTTGATGTGTTGGTATTCCTTCAACCCCCATCCCGGAGTCTTCGCCATCCCCACCTCCCCTACCTGCTCCCCAGCCAGCAGAGTGGGATACTTCCTTGAGGTGGTTTACTAAATCACCTGCTCTGCTTTGCAGCCACCAAGACCATAGCAATGCTGCCCAGCAGGCCAGGGAAACCCAGCAGGCTGCATGCAACAGGCCTCCCCAGCAAACCTGTACCCAGGCTCTGCTGGTAAGAGCGGGGTGGTGGGGGGGAGGGTCAATGAATTGTGACCTGCCGCGGGCTCTAATTACATGCAGATCCTGCCCCCCTTTCCCCAGCCCTGGCCCAGGGAAGGCGGGGATTATCTCCTTTGCACAGGATAGGAATTCTCCCACGTGCTTTCTGGGAGAACCTGCAGATTTTCCTTAGGTTTTTGTTGTTGATGTTGTTAATTTTTTTAAAATTTATTTGAAAGTGACAGACAGAGAAAAGAAAAGGCAGAGAGGGAGAGAGAGAATGGGCACGCCAGGGCCTCCAGCCACTGCAAAGGAACTCTAGACGCATGTGGCCACTTGTGCATTTGCTTAACGTGGGTCCTGGGGAATCGAGCCTCGAACCATGGTCCTTAGGCTTCACAGGCAAGCACTTAACCGCTAAGCCATCTCTCCAGCCCTTTTCTTAGATCTTGAGAGATAGCTTGGAAGACTATGCTGGAGCTGTTCACCGTTTGCCTGGGCACGCTTTGCCCAGATGGGGTCCTCCAGCTGTCCAGGCTGCTGGGCTCCCAAGACTGAGAAGGCTGATGTGGTTAGGGCATATTCAGCCAGGCTTCCCTGCTCTCCAGACCTTGAGGCTTTTCACTGACCTGCTCCTTACCACCATAGCTCACTTTTCTTGTCAGAGGAATCCATTGGCTTGGAGATAAGAAGCATTTCAGGGGCTGGAGGGATGGCTGGTGGGAATGGGAGACAGATAATAAACATGATAAGTAAATGATCTTGCCTGTGAAAGCGAGAGAAGTGGGGCTGGGCATTTACTGACAAAGCCAAAGGACCCAGGTTCGATTCCCCAGGACCCACGTTAGCCAGATGCACAAGGGGCGCATGTGTCTGGAGTTTGCAGTGGCTAGAGGCCCTCATGTGCCCATTCTCTCTCTCTGCTTGCAAATAAATAACTACATTTTTTTTAAAAGGAGAGAAGTGGGCTGGAGAGATGGCTTAGCGGTTAAGCGCTTGCCTGTGAAGCCTAAGGACCCCGGTTCGAGGCTCGGTTCCCCAGGTCCCACGTTAGCCAGATGCACAAGGGGGCGCACGCGTCTGGAGTTCGTTTGCAGAGGCTGGAGGCCCTGGCGGGCCCATTCTCTCTCTCTCCCTCTGTCTGTCTTTCTCTCTGTGTCTGTCGCTCTCAAATAAATAAATTTAAAAAAATTTAAAAGGAGAGAAGTGCTGTGGACAAAAGCAAAGGGACAGAACAAGAAGAGGGAGTGGGCCAGTGGGCTGCTGAGGCAGCAATTGAGCCCCTTGGAGAGGGTGGCTGTGGATCAAAGTCTCAAAGCAGGGCGGCTCTGAAGACAGCACATCCTGGAACAAGCTGGAACAGGGGAGCTCCCAGTGCAAATGGCTGGAGGCCTGTCACCTGGACCACTCTCGGGACAACCAGTGGGCTACCGAGACTGGAGCCAAGGAAGAGGATAGGAAATGCAGGCAGCCAAGTAAGGGGTTGAGAAGATTATGCTGCTATCTGAGAGGCCATTGTTCAGATTTTGGTTTTGGGAAGCCAGGCAGGGTGATGACAGACAGCACACGATCTGGTGTAGGTTTTGTTGTTGGTTTTTGAGACAGGCTCTTACTACACAGCCCAGGCTGGTCTGAAACTCAGATTCTCCCGTCTCTGCCTCCTCGAGTGCTGGGAGTACAGGCAAGGGATATCATGCCCAGCCTGGCATAAGTCCTGAATGGATGGCCTTTCAGATATGGCTATTCCCAAGCTCTCATGCAGAAGCCATATCAGATTTCAGTAGTTTGTTTATGACACCTGCTAGGTATACTGAACCCTCTTCATCCAAGGAACTTGCTGTGTGTGAGGGGACGGGGACATGGTTGTCTTATTAAAGACAGGACACAGGGCTAGCAAGATAGCTTAGAAGTTAAAGGAACTTGCCTGCAAAGCCTGCATCTAATCCCCCAATTTCCTAGTACCCACACAAAGCCAGATGCACCCTGACACATGCAGCTGGAGTTCATTTGCAGTGGCAAGAAGCTCTGGTGGGCCCTTTCTCTCTCTCTCTCTCTCTCTCTCTCTGCAAATAAATAAATTTAAAAAATAGACAGGACACAAATCAGTGATAACCTGAACCACAGAGGTGACAGGTGGAAAGAACCCATTGCTTGCTGAGGTAGGAGGGGCCAGAAAGCTTCCTGAAGAGATCTCTGAGTTGGGTTCTGAGGGCTGAACAGGAGTTTGGAGGGTGAACGAAGACACAGAGGCCATTCCGGAAGAGGAAATGACAGTGCAAAGGAACTGAAGCTTAAAAGGAGAGAAGTGTAAGCAATTCAGGAAGGAGTGGGCTTTGGGCTATGGAGTGTTCTGGAGAGAGCTGACAGGGAGGAAACTGAGGGGAGAAAGGAGCAGAGAGACTTGGAGAGGGAAAGAGAAAAGGCACCTGCTTCTTTCTGGTGGTGGATGAAGATGCCTGTCCTGAGAAGTTGGCTGATCTAGTTTGATTGTCCCTTGTGTTGGGGTTTGTCCTAGCTTGGGCACAGGGACCCATGGGGCTGGAGACAGGAAGATTGAGAAATCTGGCCCACAAGGAAATACGTAAGGAGCCACCTCACTCCAGCCAAACCCTGGACAGAAATAATCATGTGAGGAACACTTTTGCCCCTCAAACAATGAGGACTTAGGATCATCTTGCAGGACTAGAGCTGAGATAATGGTCAAGAAGACCACACCTCCTGCTCCTTTAAACATAATGCTCCTGTCAGTAACCCGAAGATGGACTTGAGGTCACTGGACTCTTATCTGTCCCTGTTCCCAATGTGGCCACGCTGAATCAATATCCTTACTGCTTTTCATTATTGCTGGCCTAATGTGCATTATTGGCCATTGTGCCCAAAATTAACTTTCTATTTATTTATTTTTTTAAAATAGTTTTTGTTCATTATTTATTTATTTATTTGAGAGCTTACAGACACAGAGAGAAAGACAGATAGAGGGAGAGAGAGAGCATGGGCGCGCCAGGGCCTCCAGCCACTGCAAACGAACTCCAGACGCGTGCGCCCCCTTGTGCATCTGGCTAACGTGGGACCTGGGGAACCGAGCCTCGAACCGGGGTCCTTAGGCTTCACAGGCAAGCACTTAACCACTAAGCCATCTCTCCAGCCGTTAACTTTCTATTTATTTATTTGCAAGCAGAGAGAGAGAAGAGACAGTGGGCATGCTAGGGCTTCCAGCTGCTGCAAATGAACTCTTAGATGCATGCACCACTGTGCATCTGGCTGTACATAGGTACTAGGGAATCATACCCTGGTTGTTAAGCCTTGCAGGCAAGTGCCTTAACCACTGAAGCAACTTTCTAGCCCCCCAAAATTAGCTTTTTCTTAAAAAAAAAAACATTTTATTTATCTGTTTTATTTGTTTATTTGAGACAGAGAGAGGGAGAGAAAGAGAGAGATAGACAGAATGGGCACACCAAGCCCTCCAGCCACTGCAAACAAACTCCAGACGCATGCACCACTATGCACATGTGGTTTACATGGGACCTGGAGAATTGAACCTGGGTCCTTAGGCTTCACAGGCATATACCTTAACCACTAAGCCATCTCTACAGCCCCAGCTACAGCTTTTCTTTTCTTCTTCTCCTCCTCCTTCTTCTTCTTCCTCTTCCTCTTCCCCTCCTCCTCCTCCTCTTCCTCCTTCTTCTTCCTCTTCCTCTTTCTCTTCCCTTTCTCCTCCTCCTCCTTCTAATTCTTTTTGGAGATAGGATCTCGATTTAGCCCAGGTTGACCTGGAACTCACTCTGTACTCCCTAGCTGGCCTTGAACTCATAGCAATCCTCCTACCTCTGCCTCCCAAGTGCTGGGATTAAAGACATTTGCCATCACACATGACCCCAAATTAATTTTTTTTTAATAAATAAGGATTGGTACCTCTTATTTATTTATTTATTTATTTTTATTTATTTGAGAGCGACAGACAGAGAGAGAAACAGGCAGATAGAGAGAGAGAGAATGGGCGCGCCAGGGCCTCCAGCCACTGTAAACAAACTCCAGATGTGTGCGCCCCCTTGTACATCTGGCTAAAGTGGGTCCTGGGGAATCAAGCCTCGAACCAGGGTCCTTAGGCTTCATAGGCAAGTGCTTAGCCAATAAGCCTTCTCTCCAGCCCCCCAAATTAACTTTTAAAGAATGTCAAAGACCCACATTTCACCCCCAAAACTCCAGTTCTATACGGATGGAGCACATTTTGTTTATGGACACGAGTAATTTCAATCCCAGGGGGTATGCACTCAGCCAAGGAATTGCTGACTCATGGGGCAGTTGGGGTTAACCCATGCCCTCTTTCTGTAGGGGTGACACTTTTTCTTCCCTACTAGGATGCATGAGGATCTCTTCTAGGGACACCTGGTATGGTAGTCACACTGGCCGGGGAAACTGGGAGGGGACAGGGACTGCCCCACATAGACCAATGAGGATGCATAGACTCATGCAGCTAGCTGATTTCCCAATACAGTCCATGCACAGTTGGGTGACTTTGCTTGGAATATGTCACAGCGCGAGACCGCTAGAAGGACATTGGTATGCTTCCTTCCCTTATCATGGCTATGCGGCCTCAGGCAAATGATGTCATCGTCCCAAGCCTCATTTTCCTTCTCTAGACCAAACAGTTGACAGAATGGGAGGGCTGCATGGGCACTGGAGGATTTACAAGCGCCAGGCTCAGCATGGGCTCTGGCGGGTGACGGTGCTCAGGCAGGGTGCCATTCTCTGGCCCAGTACTAAGGCGATTCTCAGCTGCAGCTTAAGAATTGTTCATGGGCTGGAGAGATGGTTTAGCGGTTAAGCGCTTGCCTGTGAAGCCTAAGGACCCCGGTTCAAGGCTCGGTTCCCCAGGTCCCACGTTAGCCAGATGCACAAGGGGGCGCACGCGTCTGGAGTTCGTTTGCAGAGGCTGGAAGCCCTGGCGCGCCCATTCTCTCTCTCTCTCCCTCTATCTGTCTTTCTCTCTGTGTCTGTCGCTCTCAAATAAATAAATAAATAAATAAAAAGAATTGTTCGTGGAGGTTAAGTGCCCACTTGATGCCAGGGCTTGAAAGGAGCATTATATTCGATTCTATGTTTCACCACCACCTCCCTCCAAGGAAGGCATGTGTCCCAGTTTGGGAATGCTTTAACATCCCTCCACAGTTGTTGAGCTGGCAGCATCTGCTGCAGGTATAGTGCTTCACCCAGAGTGACACCTTTGCGGTGACCTTGTCTGATTATCTGGTAGGCTCAAGGTAACTTCAAAGGCCTTTCAAGGAAACGCCAAGCAGATCAGCCTCGGCGAAGGTGACTATGGCAGGGCAAGTAGAGACCAGCTTGATGTGACTCATGCTTATGTAGATGCAGGAAGGGGCCACGAGCCAAGGGCCCTCAGGAGGCTTCTGGACTCTGGAAACGGCAGGGAAACCATCTGGCTCAGCCTCCAGAAGGAAGCAGCTCCACGTAGAACCTGGTTTTAGACTCCTGGCCACCAGAACTTGAAGAGAATGAATGTTGTTGTAAGCCTTCCCTACTAGGCCTCCCTTACTTAATTCTTTCTTTTTTTTTTTAATTTTTATTTATTTATTTATTTGAGAGCGTCAGACACAGAGAGAAAGACAGATAGAGGGAGAGAGAGAGAATGGGCGCACCAGGGCTTCCAGCCTCTGCAAACGAACTCCAGACGCGTGCGCCCCCTTGTGCATCTGGCTAACGTGGGACCTGGGGAAGCGAGCCTCGAACCGGGGTCCTTAGGCTTCACAGGCAAGCGCTTAACCGCTAAGCCATCTCTCCAGCCCCTCCCTTACTATTCTATGACCGCTTGCTGCAGCAGCACTAGGAAGTGAGTTCAACTCTGGAGACTTGTTCTCACTCAGGGCTGGAGTAGATGTCCAGGGAACGCTGAGGCTCTGGGGTCATTATGAGCTCCCTCTTCCTGTTCTTAGCTTCTCCAGATCATGAAGCCACAAGCCTGCCCCAAAGAACCTCCTGCCACCTTCTAGTTGCTTTCAGACTTCTGGAGGAAACCCAATCTGCATGCAGGATTATTGGCATTCTTTAAATAAAAGGTTGACTATGGAAAAATTCAAATATATCTAAAATTAGTACGAATAATATAAAGATGTTCCATGGTCCCATCACCCAGCTGTGACCATTGTGTTTGATAGACAGGTGGCTGTCTGTGTCTGTGAGTTCCACATTTGCAGATTCAGCCAACTGTGGATCCAGAATATTAGGGGAATAAGCATCTGTACTGAACACGTACGGGCTTGCTTTCTTTTCCTAAACAATATAGTGCAATGACTATTTACATCCCTTCTACGTTGCAGTAATACTGTAAGCATCCGGAGATGATATAAGGTGTTCGGGAGGATTCACATGGGTTCTGCATCATTTGATATAATGGACTTGAGCACCCATTGATTTTGATATGGAGAAAGGGGGAGTCTTGAAGCTACAGCAGGGAATTGTCATTTGAAGGGGAAAACCGAGCTCCAGCCCTAAAGACTGTCACTATCTAGAAGGGGCGTGGAGACATTGCAGAGAGGATTTGGGGACTAAACACATCAGCGAGGGTTGGGGCAGGGGGTCCGAAAAGCATCTTTGCAGGCTGGCGGGAAGAGAAGAGACAACAGGGCAGGTCATGTTGTGATGAAAGCTCCTGGGTCTCCAGCAAGCTCTCAAAGCGCCCTGCTGCTAAGCAGGAGGCAGGAGAAGTAGAAGGGCCAGTGACAAGGAGATGCTTTCGGTGTTTCATTTCATTGTCACGAAGCTCATTTTCTTTCTTTTGTGTGTGTGTGTGTGTGTCTCCACTTTAACCTCTGTTCATATGAACATTAGACTTGAGTCAGCTGCTAGTTGAGCACTTTCCAGGATTTCCCTCATTAATCTATCCTCCAGCCCATTCTTGGCCCCATTTCATTTATTTCCAGTGACGGAAGACCATATAGCTAGGCCCTCACAGATGATGCATTCACTTACCAGGGCTGCTGGGACAAATGACCACAGATTGAGTGGCTATAAGGGCAGAATTGAATTTGCTCACAGTCTGGAGGCCAATAGAGGCCAATAGCATGCTGCCGTCAAGGTGACTACAGGCTCACAGTATCTCTGAATGCTCTAGGGAGCATCCTTCCTGCCTCCCTCAGCTTCTAATAGTTCTAGGTGGCCTTGACTCTGGCTTCACCACTAGTCTCTGCCTCTGCTCTCTATGTCCTTTGTTTTTCTTTCCATATGTGCATCCGTTGTAATCTAGCTGTTTCCTCTGGGCATTGATAGACATTTTATAAGGGAGACATGTGAAAAGCAGGCTCAAAAAAAATTAAAAAATGGGCTGGAGAGATCGCTCAGTGGTTAAGGCACTTGCTTGTAAGGCCTAACAACCCAAGTCCGATTCCCCAGTACCCACGTAAAGCCAGATGAACAAGGTGGCACACACATCTGGAGTTCGTTTGCAGCTTCTAGAGGCCCTGGTGCACCCATTTTCTCTTTGGTGGCTCACGCCTTTAATTCAATGCTCAAGCGGCCAAGGTGAGAGATCACTGAGTTCAAGGCCAGCCTGAGACTACATAGTGAATTCCAGGTCATCCTGGGCTACAGCAAAACCCTACCTTGAAAAACCAAAATAACAACAACAACAACAATAATAAAATGAAAAGGTGAAATCTATATAATACCTTAGCCCTACAGTCACGTCAATGAAATAAACGAAAACAATCCAGTGAGAGCTGGGTGTCTGGTAATGGTAATGGTGATAGTGACAGAGCTAAGTATGTGTAGGCTAGAGTGTACAGGAAGTGAACAGCCAAGTTAAGGTAGGACTCTAGCAATGCAGTTTTTCTTTTTCTTTCTTTCTTTCTTTCTTTTTTTTTTTTTTTTTGAGGAGGAGGAGGATCTGAGGATGTTTATACATTGGGCAAGAGCCAGGACTCAGGAGAAATTTGGGCTTCCCATTTACATCATGACCTACTAGTTTACCTTAGACATGGCTTGTCCACATTGATTTAGTTAGACTATTTTTTTACACTTTTTTTTGACAACTTCCACAATTATAGGCAATAAACCAGGATAATTCCCTTCCCTACCCCACTTTTCCCTTGACAAATCCACTCTGCATCATATCCCCTCCCTCTCTCAATTAGTCTCTCTTTTATTTTTCTCAATTTTTATTAACATTTTCCATGATTATAAAAAATATCTCATGGTAATACCCTCCCTCATCCCCCCACTTTCCCCTTTGAAATTCCATTCTCCATCATATCCCCTCCCCATCTCAATCATTGTACTTAAATATATACAATACCAACCTATTAAGTATCCTCCTCCCTTCCTTTCTCTTCCCTTTATCTCTCCTTTTTAACTTACTGGCCTCTGCTAATGTAGCTTTTCTTAGTCATCGTCCATGCTGGGGTCGTACTTTTCTGTGACTCTGCCACCTTTGAGTCACCGATGCTGCTGTAAGTAGCCCTGAAAAGACTCATTGATTCACCAGGCTGGATGTAGGTGGAATGCTTTCTTGCATCTGTCAGTACCTGGGGAACACATATTTTTCTGTGTCCTTAGGAAAAGTCACCCAAGAGTGCCTCTTACAAAGATACTTGTCATCGGGCCTAACCCAGGATGATCTCATGTCAATGTCCACATGACAAAGACACTTCCTCCCCACTTTTTACATGGAGCTTGGGCTCAAATGGCTCAAATGTAAAGATCCTTCTTTTAAATCAAGTCACCAGCACAGGCTTAGGGGTGAGGCTGCCAGCAGAACTTGTGGGTCACCATTCAACCCCCTCCAGATCCTGTCAAGTGGGGTGGGGCTCTGAACTTAAAGCTGCCAGGCTGTTGTCTCTGGAGTGTGATGTGATCTTGCCAAGAAAAGCTGAAGCAGGAACTCTTGTGACAGTTTTAAAATGTGTCCACAAATTCTTTCACACTGAAAGGTGCCTCTGCCCCTCTAGGCTGGGAACCCAAAGTGCATGGTGAAGGGTTGACGTATGACTGCCACCGATGTGTCAGAAAAGGCCATGCAGCAGCTGTCTTTTGTCAGAAACATTTGCCCTTGGAGCCTGGAGCTGCCAAGTGAGCCATCTCCATGTCCTGAGGCTTCCATGCTGGGAGGGAACCCAAGCCACATCGGGAGGTCACGTGCACACATTCTGACCAATAGCTCTAGCAGAAGTCCCAATGATAGCCAGCATCGTCACCTAGCTGATTCCAGAGTGAAAAAGCTTCTAGATGATTCTAGCCCTAGCTGTCCAGTCACCCCAGCCTCTAGCTAAGGATGCAAACATCACAGAGCAGCAATAAGGTATCCCCTTTGAGTTCCTGGTCCACGGAACCTACGAGTGATCAGATCAGTGGCCACTCAATGCATGTGTTTGTGTGTTTTAAGTAAGAGAGGGGCTCATGCAGCCTGGGCTGGCATGGAACTCCTGATTCTCCTGGTAGCTTCTGCCTCCAGACAGGTAGGATTACAGACGTCACACAGCAACAGTAGTCACAACACTGTCTTTTTCCAGAAAGAAAAAGCCCAGAATCTCAAGGAGCAGTTCCTAAGAAACAAATCTGGTTCAGCGAGAATAAAAGGTTTCTTCTGTCCGGAGTCGTGTGTGAGGAGGTATGAAGGGTTAAAGGGGTAAGGTGACCAGAGGATGGCACGGGGTGTGGAAAATGCAAACAACTTCTCTTAACACGGGAGTCCCCTCCACCTGCCCCCGAAGCCCAGCCAGAGCAGCTTGAGTAGGTGAAGGCTGCGGTCAGGTCACCCCGAGCCACCTTACTTCTGCCAAAGCCAGGAGCCTGGCTCGTAGCACCTGGACGGGGGGCAGCAGCCACGACAGAGCCAGCTGCAGCTCCCCTTCCTATGACAGCTGCTGAGAACGAAGGGGATCGGGTGGGGGGCCGGGGGAGTGTTGGCTCCTTGACTGACCACAGAGCCCCATCTGCCCCCCTCCCCAGCTCGGCCTTCCCTGGCCCAGCAGGCTGGCTGCTTCCCAGTCCTGCCTCTGCCAGGGTCTGGAGATGCTCACAGCCCTGGTTGCCAATTATAGCACAAGCACATTCATTTGCTGGATTGCATCTTTGGATTTTGTCATTTGCTATGCGAAGGTTTCCTTTCTAATTTGTTTACCAGGTTTAATTCTTCAATCATGTTTTCATTTTAAGAGATTTCAGGGTAATTATGAACTTTGAATAAACCCATCTGAGGCACCCAAGGGCTCCACGCGCAGCTCTGTCAGGGCCTGCCATGCCACGGCGGCACTGGAGGGTCCCTGTGAACGGGACCTTGCCTGTCCACCCCCAGCCTAAGGCCTGCAATTGAAAACAGCTGGGCTGCTAGAAGCCATCTGAGAGAAAGCCACAACTGAAAGCCACGCTGGCTGGCGGTTGGGACTGGAATGGGTTGGGGCTGCGGAACCGGCTCCCCAGGATACTTTGCAGAGGGGCCTGCTGCTTGGGCTGTCCCATCACTACCCAGGGAGCGTTTGTCACAGCAGTGTGTGCAGTTATTGGGGAGGGAAAATAGCTCCGCTCTACCCCGCTAAGTTCTTCTGGCTCAGCTATGAATTCAATTGATGTAAAACAGATTAACAGGAGAAAAAAAAAAACCATTTTAATTATGGATGCACACATGGGAGTCCCACAAAAATATGAGGCTCAAAGAACGGCCCAATGACTGAAGTGACTATAGTATCTTCAGTCACAGAAAGGAATGGGGTCTTGGTCTTTTCGGAGAGGTGGAAAGAAATTATGGATGGGTGAAGGAGGACATGTATGCTGAATAAAGGTTCTTTTAAAAAAATATATTTCATTTCTCTCTGTGTGTATGAGAGAGAGAGAGAGAGAGGCAGGTAGAGAGAGAATATGGGCATGTCCAGGGCCTCTGGCCACTGCAGATGAACTCCAGACGCATGCATCTGTGTACCTGGCTTATGTGGGTACTGAGGAATCAAACCTGTGTCCTTAGGCTTTGCAGGCAAGTGTCTTAACTGCTAAGCCATCTGTCAAGCCTGAATAAAGGTTTATATATCTATTTTTCGAGGTAGGGTCTCACTCTGGCCCAGGATGACCTGGAATTCACTATGTAGTCTCAGGGTGGCCTTGAACTCATGGTGATCCTCCTACATCTGTCTCCCAAGTGCTGGGATTAAAAGCGTGCACCACCACACCTGGCTTTTCAGCCTTTTTTAATTTTTTTACATTTTACTTGTTTATTTATTAGAGACAGAACAAGGAGGGGAGGGGAGAATGGGTGCACCAGGGCTTCCAGCCACTGCAAACGAACTCCAGACACGTGCCATCATGTGCATCTGGCTTACGTGGGTCCTGGGGAATCAAGCCTCTAACTGGGATCCTTAGGCTTCATAGGCAAGCTCTTAACTGCTAAGCCATCTCTCCAGCCCAAGGTTTATAATTTTTTTTAAAAAAAACATCTTAAAGATATCTGGCCTTGGTAGTGCACACCTTTAATCCCACCACTCTGGAAGCAGAGGTAGGAGGATTTTCGTGAGTTTGAGGCCACCCTGAGAATACAGAGTGAGTGCCAGGTCACCCTGGGCTAGAGTGAGACTCTATCTTAAAAAAATAAAAAAAAAACATAAAGAGAGACTTGCTGTGTTGTCCAGGAAACCCTGAACTCCTGGGCTCAAACCATACACCCACCTGAGCCTTTGAGTTGCTGCAATTATAGGCAGTGAACTGATCAAAGGTTGTCCTGATATGCAATGCAACTCTCTCAGATTGTGAAAGGTGGACAGCTCTCTTTCTGATCCAGATATATTCACTAATGGAAATTGCCATTATAAAATAGGAGTCTTACAGGGCTATTCCTATGTCTGCAATATCTCAAAATAGGTAACTTGAAATAATAAATTTTAGGCTGGCATATTCTGGTTTCCTACTGTCATATTTTGGGGTGGTATATTCCAATCCCTAACAGACTAGGAGACATCTAAGTGGAGAGGCTAGTGGTTGCAACTTTATTTTTATTGTTTATTTTTATTTATTTATTTGAGAGCACCAGACAGAGAAAGAAAGAGGCAGAGAGAGAGAGAGAGAATGGGCGCGCCAGGGCCTCCAGCCACTGCAAACGAACTCCAGAAACGTGCGCCCCCTTGTGCACCTGGCTAACGTGGGTCCTGGGGAATCGAGCCTCGAACCAGGGTCCTTAGGCTTCACAGGTAAACGCTTAACCGCTAAGCCACCTCTCCAGCCCATGGTTGCAACTTTAGACCTGGTGGGTTGTGGGAAAGAGGCACTTTCAAAGTGCCTCGGGAGTGAAATATTCCCACTGGAGGCTGGAGAGATGGCTCGGCTTTTAAAGGCACATGCTTGCAAAGCCTGACAGTTCAGGTTTGATTCCCCAGTACTCACATCATCCAGATGCATAAAATGGCACATACATCTGGAGCTTGTTTGCAGTGGCCCAAGGTACTGGCATGCCCACCTCCCCACCCCTCTCTGTTTGCAAAGAAATAACTAAAATATTTTTAAAGATGTATTCCCACTCTATAAGGCTTTATCTGTTTGAAGGCTTGTCACAAAGGCACTGAGGTAGGAAGAGTCATTCTGTGAGTGTGTCACGTGGCACACTTGCGAAATGGTGCTGTGAGTCTGTGGAACCAGGTTTCTTGGTCATATCAGCAGGGTCCCTGTGGCAAGCTGGAGTGATTTGTCACCCAACCAACCGATAGAAAAGCCAGAAATGCCATCGGGCTCTGAGATGTCTTGACTCTGTCACTGTTTCTCAGCTAGCGTGTCTGGCTCCTGGGTGTGCTGGGATGGTTTGTATGTGCGCATCTGCACTGCGTCCTGGCCTCGGTGCTTTATCAGCATCATGCAGGAGGGTTGCCTGAATCCAGGATCTTATCATCATCAACAAATTAGTGTTGCTTAATTTGCATATCCATGTCAAAGGCATAGCCAGCTGTGCCCGTAGTTGGTGCACTAATCATGTCTAGGATGGCCTTATACAGCTTAGCCTATTTGCATGCAGCCAATCATAGCAAAGATTTGAAGAACAAACTGGACAAGGGAACCAATCACAGGAGGGAATTCTCTATCAGGATGTATAAGATTCAAGACTTCCGTTCCTGCTGGCTAGAGGAAGAAGTATCCATACTTTGAATTTTCCAGAAGCAAGGCCGAGACAAAGCAAGCAGCAGGGCAAAAGTAGATGTCAGGAGAGGCAGCTAAAGAAGACTGTAGGAGCAAGCCAGGGACTTCTGTGGGTGACTCACAGGCAGGATTATGTCCCCCAAATTCATTTGTTGAAGTTCTAACCCCCAAGACTTCAGAATGTGACTGTATCGGGATAGCTGGCACTTAAACAAGGGATGGAATTAAGATGACATGATGAGGCTGGGCCCTAATTCACCATGACAGGTGTCCTTATATAGACACAGACACACCCAGAGGGTGTGACTCAGGGAGAAGGTGTACAGGTCTAATTCCAGGAAAGAGGCCTCAGAGAAAAGCAATCCTACTGACACCTGAGATCTTGGGCTTTGAGCTTCTAGGGATGTATGTAAACAGGTTTCTGTTGTTTAAGACCCCTAGTATTTAAAGGGTTGGGGGGTAGGTATGACTCAGTTGTATAGCAATTTTCTAGCATGTACAAGGCCCTGGGTTCCATCCTCAGTAATGTGCGCATGCACGCAAGCCCGTGCACGCACAAACACACCCACCCTCTACATGGTACTGTTGCAGTCAGGTTCACATTGCTGGTAGAAATCACCCAACCAAGAACAGCTTGTGGGACAAAAGAGGTTTATTTTGGCTTACAGTCTCGAGGGAGGAGCTCCATAATGGCAGGGGAAAACGACAACATGAGCAGAGGGTGGACATCACCCCCTGGCCAGCATTAGGTGGACAATAGCAACAGGAGAGTGTGCCAAACACTGACATGGGAAAACTGGCTATAACACCCATATGCCCACCCTCAACAATACACTGCCTCCAGAAGGCATTAATCCCCAAATTTCTGTCAGCTGGGAACCTAGCATTCAGAACACCTAAATTTATGGGGGACCCCTGAATCAAACCACCACATTCTACCCCTGTCCCTCATAAACTATATAATATATGATACATGATAACTATACATGATATAAAATGCAATGCATTCATCCAACTTTAAAAGTCCCCATAGTTTTTATCAATTCCAATGATGTTCAAACATCCCCATAGTCCAAGATCTTTTAACTGAGCCATAATACCAAAAAATAACCTCAAAAAGCCCATAATGGCACAGAATAAACTTTCACATTGCAAAAGATGGCATTGGACATAGTAAAGAAACACTCAAACAACACATTTAAACAGGGCAGACACCAAAATCCAAGTCCAACAAGTCTCTGGAGTTCCAATTCCGCCCCTCCAGCTAGGCTACTCACAGTCCTGGAAAACTTCATCGGGGCCGGCAGCTCCTCGACAGCCATCTCATGGTCCCGGCATCTCCACTGGGTCTCCACTGAAATCCACGGTTCATCCTCATGGCCCCATGGGGTCTCCATGCAGGCAACCAGCAAACCCGCTTCACACTGCCCATGGCCATTTCCAAAACACAAGACCATGTTGCAAATTCAATGACCCTCTCTTTCCTGCATTTCTTATACTCCACAATACCAGGTAGGGTGGCAATTTGTTAATCCAGGCAGGGAATAAAGCAGACTTTGAAGAACAGGACACTTCTTGAGCATTCATGCCCCTTCAAAAGAGTCTGCATTCTTCCTGTTGCCCCAGGGCAGGTCAGCTGGCCCAGTCTCAAAGGGTGTAATCTCTCAATTGAAGCTGAATGGGCAACAGTTCACCCAAAGATTTTTCTTTCTGTGCCATATCCCTCTGCACACACCAGTTCATTTCTACACAAAGCAACCCTGCTCAACTTCTCAGGACACAGGCATAACAGCAAGCTTTTCACACAACATGCCTCTAGCCCAGTCGAAGCAAAGTTCTTTCTCACCATCATAAGCCAAACCTCACAGTCCATAGTTCTTACTGCATTCAGGTCTTTCAATTCTGACCAGAATAGTCCATCAAGCTGTACTTACAGCACTGCAAGGCATCTCTCAGGTCTAGGTTCCAAATCCTTCCACATTCCTCTTGAAAATCAGCTCCAAAAGGCCAAAGCCACACAGTCAGGTGTCTAACAGCAATCCCACTCCTCGGTACCACTTTACTGTTGTAGTCAGGTTTGCATTGCTGGTAGAAATCATCCAACCAAGAGCAGCTTGTGGGGGAAAAAAGAGGTTTATTTTGGCTTACAGGCTTGAGGGGGAAGCTCCATGATGGCTGGGGAAAATGATGGCATGAGCAGAGGGTGGACATCACCCCCTGGCCAACATCAGGTGGACAATAGCAACAGGAGAGTGTGCCAAACACTGACAAGGGGGAACTGGCTATAATACCCATAAGCCAGCCCCCAACAATATACTTCCTCCAGGAGGTGTTATTTCCCAAATCTCCATCAGCTGGGAACCTAGCATTCAGAACACCTAAGTTTATGGGGACACCTGAATCAAACCACCACAGGTACTTTGTCGTCACAGCTTGAGCAGACTAATACCTAAGGGGCAATAAGATTCACTACCTTCTCTTGAGACAGTCTGAAACAATAGCTTTCAAGTGATGCCCCCTGATATGGAAAGAGGCTGGGCTCTTTTTTTTAAAATTTTTATTTATTTATTTGAGAGTGACAGACAGAGAGAGAAAGAGGCAGAGAGAGAGAGAGAGAGAGAGGAGAGTGGGCGCGCTAGGGCTTCTAGCCACTGAAAATGAACTCCAGTCGCATGCGCCCCCTTGTGCATCTGGCTAATGTGGGTCCTGGGGAATCAAGCCTTGAACCGGGGGTCCTTACGCTTCACAGGCAAGCGCTCAACCGCTAAGCCATCTCTCCAGCCTGAGGCTGGGTTCTTTATGCACTAGTTTGTATCAATCGCTAATTGGGGCTGTCCTCAGGGGAGTAGTAATTCCCACACTTCGATCTCACCTCAGCCAGCCAGAGCAGCTTTGATGACTAACTGGAGACCCCACATGAAACACAGAGGTTATCAATGGGAAGCTGGACTCAAAGGCACCGAAGTGTAAGAGAGAAGGGGCTTATGAGAGGCTACAATGATGGTGACCATTTCACAGGCCTAAGAACTGAAGAATGCACTCTCTTAGGGACCTGCCTAGGGGCTAAGGGAACTTTTGTCTCTATCTCAAAAGAACACATGTGTGGTATGTGTATTCATTCAAAGATTGGCTCTATCTAGAGTACAGATATTTTAAAAGTATTTTTATTGACCACTGTCATAATTGTAAACAATTTCCCATGGTAATTTCCTCTCTCCTCCAACTTTCCCCTTTGAAACTCTATTCTCCATCATATCCCCTCCCCCTCTCAGTCAGTCTCCCTTTTATTTTGATGTCACGATCTTTTCCTCCTATTATGATGGTCTTGTGTAGATAGTGTCAGGCACTGTGAGGTCATGGATATCCAGGCCATTTTGTGTCTGGAGGGAGCACGTTGTAAGGAGTCCTACCCTTCCTTTGGCTCTTCCATTCTTTCTGCCACCTCTTCTGCAATAGACCCTGAGCCATGGAAGGTGTGATTGAAATAATTCAGTGCTGAGCACTCCTCTGTCACTTCTTCTCAGCACAATAGTGCCGTCTGAGTCATCCCAAGGTCACTACCATTTGAAAACAGAAGGTTCTCTAGCCAAAAGTCAGAGTAACATTAATATATGGGTATGCATGTTAAGAGAAGTGCTTACTGGGCAGTTTGGTGAGCATAGCATATACATTTAGCCAGACAGCAGCGAACGTTACACCCCTAGTGCTCGTGATGACCCCTATTATAGGTTTTCAGTATCAGGAATATATTCCCTCCCATGGAGCAGAGTATAGACATTTTTATTATTAGTTTTGTACTCAGTGTATACAGTCCAGTTGGTACCATCGTTAGCCTCCTCCCTGTGCCCCTCACGAGTGGCTCTGACATTCTTTCCGCCCCCTCTTCCGCAAATTTCCCTGAGCCATGTTGGGTTCATTTTAGGTCTGCTTCAGTGATGAGTCCTTGGGAGCCTGACTCTACCTACAGTATAGACTTTTTAATTTTTATTTTTGGTTTTTTGAGGTAGGGTCTCACTCTAGCCCAGGCTGACCTGGAATTCACTATGGAGTCTCAGGGTGACCTCGAACTCATGGCGATCCTCCTACCTCTGCCTCCCGAGTGCTGAGATTAAAGGCATGCATCACCACGCCCAGCTTTAGAGTATAGACTTTTATGTTGGATAAGCTTCTGGAATACTAAACATCATTTGCAAAAGCTGTCTCTAGTAATTTTCATGCCAGAGTTACTGGTGTGAACAGAACATGCACCACCAAGTCACCATGAACTTGGGACCACAGCTTTGGTAGCGTTCTTGTGAGGCCTTTAGCATTCTGCTACCTCTTGCTAATTGCGGACTTGAACACTAGCTATGGCTAGGGAAAAGGCTCTTTAAGTCAGGGTCCTTGGTGTCATGCAGCTGAAACCGACTATACTGACCTCAATAGCCGACAGGTTTCTAGAAGGTTGTTAGGGACCCTAAAGTCATGAGAGGAAGTAGTGGGGCTCCCAGACAAGACCATTCTTTTAGGTGGTTAGAGACAGTGTCCATACAGGTACTTGCTGACACTGCGCTAGCTTCTGTAAAACTCTGTCACTGTTGGGCTGGAGAGATGGTTTAGCGGTTAAGCGCTTGCCTGTGAAGCCTAAGGACCCGGTTCGAGGCTCGACTCCCCAGGACCCACGTTAGCCAGATGCACAAGGGGGCGCACGCATCTGGAATTCGTCTGCAGTGGCTGGAGGCCCTGGTGCACCCATTCTCTCTCTCTCTCTCTCTCTCTCTCTCTTTCTCTCTCTCTCTGCCTCTTTCTCTGTCTGTTGCTCTCAAATAAATAAATAAAAATAAAAATAAACCAAAATAAATAAAAAAAACAACTCTGTCACTGTTGAACCAATGAAGTGGTTGCCATGGTGCCACTGCCCCTGCTTCTTTATGACATTCATTCCCTTGAGGTGAGGGAAGGTACTGGCTGTGACGGATAAGGGGTTCTAGGAAAAGATCTTGATCATGAGCTTTTCTTTTTTTTTTAATTGTTTTGTTTATTTTTATTTATTTATTTGAGAGCTACAGACAGAGAGAGAAGGAGGCAGATAGATAGAGAGAGAATGGGCGCGCCAGGGCCTCCAGCCACTGCAAACGAACTCCAGACACATGTGCGCCCTTTTGTATCTGGTTAACGTGGATCCTGAGGAATCGAGCCTCCAACCAGAGTCCTTAGGCTTCATAGGCAAATGCTTAACTGCTAAGCCATCTCTCCAGCCCAATCATGAACTTTTCTAAATGGGAGGCAGCATGTGTTCCCTCAGTGTTACCCCAACTAGGAAATGTCTCTCAAATAGGAGATAAGATTTGTCTATGGCATATGAATGGTGTTGCAGTCAGGTTCGCATTACTGGTAGAAATCACCCAACCAAGAGCAGCTTGTGGGAAAAAGAGGTTTATTTTGGCTTACAGCCTTGAGGGGAAGCTCCATGATGGCAGGGGAAAATGATGGCGTGAGCAGAGGGTGGACATCACCCCCTGGCCAACATGAGGTGCACAATAGCATCAGAAGAGTGTGCCAAACACTGGCATGGAGAAACTGGCTATAACACCCATAAGCCCGCCCATAACAACAATACACTGCCCCCAGGGGGCTTTAATTCCCAAATCTCCATCAGCTGGGAACCTAGCATTCAGAACACCTAAGTTTATGGGGGACACCTGAATCAAACCACCACAGATGGCGATAGATCTAAGAAAGGGAGTGGTGGTAGATATATTCTGAAGAGTCTGGGCACATGCATTCATTGCTGGGACAGGAGAGCGGACACAGTGGGTAGACTCGGGGTCTAGCTGCATGTGAAATGGGTGTCTTTGACCAAGGATCTCTGTGAATATCAAATGGCATCAGAACACAGGAACATGAAGATCGAGGGGTACTGGCTGCTCTTATTTATTACTGAATAACAAGGAACTCCAAAAGAGTGGCTCACAACTGCCAACCACTGATGTTTCTCCCTAATTTGGGGATTGAGTAACGGTAGCCAAGCATGTTTTGTGAGTCTCTTAGACTACAGTGATATGGACTAGGACGTGGATATAGCTAGGACGTGAGTCACCTCAAAGGCTTCCTCACTCATATGTTTGTCTCGTGGGCTGGGAAAGGTCAAATAGCCCTGAGTATTTGGAGCTCTTTGGGCATCCTTTTTTTGTCTATTTCTCTGTGTTCTCTCCACATGGATTTTCAACATGGTGGGTCATGACAGATGGGCTCCTTTCATACCAGCTCAGACCTACCAAGAAAGAGAACTACATTGGAACTGTATTGAACCCAGCAAATCCGCTGAATTAGATGCAAGTGGGGAGGCCCAGTCCATATTCCAGGGGAAGGGGAACTGTCCTTCACATCACAGAATTTTCAAACATGCTTAAAACCATCACAGAGGACTAGAAGAAGGCAAGTATCACTTCATAGAACTGTGTGACTAGACCAATTCATCGTTTCCAGTTTTCTAACTTGGTTGTTGCTTTCCCATACTACAGAAAGTCCAGGGCTCCAACTCCCAGCAGCATGTTAGTAACTAAAATGCTTGTCCCTTGTGAGCTCCACCTGACTGTAGCTAACCCTGCATCATCCTTGGGCCAGGAGAGCTCACTTCAACTGAAATTTGAACTACTGCTTTTTAATTTTGGTGCCATTTTCAAGCTGATGGATCTTCTGGCTGACAGTGAATTCCCCAGGGTGCAAATTAGTACAATAGAACTGCTAATCAGGCCAGTATAATATATGGTCAGGGGGAAATCTCCAAATTGCCAGACGTGAGTAGGCTCTCCACGTCTTGCCTTTCCTACAGATTTTGTGTGACTTTGAATGGTCCCGTGGATGAGACTGGTACAAATATTAAAAACAGATGCCTACCAGCAGCTGAGAGATGGAACCGAGGCTGTGGAGCCTGCTCTCTACTGGTTTGGCTGGCTCCCTGCTACAGGAAAATCTTGTCATCTACGTCCTTATGTCCCTAGGGATTGCTGTCCACACACTCTTCCAGTGTGAGGAAGTGTTGAGTTTTAATTCTCAATATCCAGGCCCACAAGGAAGGCACCAAATATCTGGCATAGAGAACAATGTTTTCAGCTTTCTAAATTTAGAGGGAAGGTGAGGACACACTCGTGGTTTTTCTCTGGTGTGTAATTCTGAGCAAAGATAGAAATGGCTTATTTGTTGAAGACTTCATGTCACACATTCAATCACAGGTTTTTGGGTTTTTTTTTCTTTTTTTTTTTTTTTGCGTGTGTGTTTTTTGGTTTCTTTATTCCACATCAAACTTACTAAGAGGAAATCAATTCAGGAGCTACTTCCTAATTGTGTGATGTTTGACGCCAAATGATGGTTGTGGAAATCAAGAGGTGTTTGGTCTTTGGAGATGATAGGATGTGGTCTTTAATGCAAGCCAGGATGCTTATGTGGGGGTACTATCTGTGGACATCTTATGTCCAGTGAGGGAACATTCTGTCTGAATTGGTCACAGTGACCACTGACTGAAGCCTATTGGCCATGTCTGACTGCTTGAAGTACTTGCCATATTTAATTGCCACAGCAGCCCTCTAATGTGAGGATTAATGTCACCCTTATTCCATGAATGTCAATATTGAGGTTAGGCAACTTTCCTGGGGTCACCCAACAAGTTAATGGCAGTGCTAGAGTTATTAGATTAGCTGCTAGAGACAGGGGGAAAACATCATAAGAAGACTAAGACGGGCTGGAGAGATGGCTTAGTGGTTAAGCGCTTGCCTGTGAAGCCTAAGGACCCCGGTTCAAGGCTCAACTCCCCAGGACCCACATTAGCCAGATGCACAAGGGGGCGCACGCATCTGGAGTTCATTTGCAGAGGCTGGAAGCCCTGGCGCACCCATTCTCTCTCTCTCCCTCTATCTGTCTTTCTCCCTGTGTCTGTCGCTCTCAAATAAATAAATTAAAAATTAAAAAAAGAAGACTAAGACATGGTGGTTCTTATAAAAACAAAGTTTAGAGATAAACAGTTTAACTCAAGTATAGTGGCTCTGTGACCACTGTCTACTTAAGGGCCTTCTATCTTGTTATTCTGCATGTCAGTCTGATTTTGTCTTTGTGACAAATGTCTGAAAGACACATTTTTTTTTTTTTTTTTGCTCCAGCCCAGGCTGACCTGGATCTCACTCTAGTCCCAGGCTGGCCTTGAACTCACAGCAATCCTTCTACCTGTGCTTCCCAAAAGCTGAGATAAAAAGTGTGTGCCACCATCTTCAACATATGATCTTTGCACTGGGTTACCAGATAAAATATAGGAGGAGGGCTGGAGAGATGGCTTAGCGGTTAAGTGCTTGCCTGTGAAGCCTAAGGACCCCGGTTCGAGGCTCGGTTCCCCAGGTCCCACGTTAGCCAGATGCACAAGGGGGCGCACGCGTCTGGAGTTCGTTTGCAGAGGCTGGAAGCCCTGGCGCGCCCATTCTCTCCCTCTATCTGTCTTTCTCTCTGTGTCTGTTGCTCTCAAATAAATAAATAAATAAAAATATTAAAAAAAATATAGGAGGACACCAGTTGAATTGGAATTTCAGACAAATAACAAATTCTTTTTAGTGTAAATATATTCTGCACAATATTAAAAAATAATTAAATATTAAATAAAAAGAAATTTGATTTATTTGATTAACTTGGAAACCTCATTTCTGTCTCATGGTTCATGATGCTTGCACACCAGTCTTCAAGACTATACTTCAGGCAAGAGAAGGGAGGAAGGTTAAAGAGGCTTTCCTTCCTTTCAACGCAGCTCATAGGAGTAGAGGAATATTGCTCCGTGGAACAATACTTGTCTAGCATGCACAAATCCCTGAGTTCTATCCTCAGTACTACAGAAAACAAAACAAGAGCAAAACACAAAAATAAACAAACAAAACCCACACTTCATGGAAGTCACATTCCAAACTATTACTTATATTGGCCACACATGGTTTTGGGGGTTGCTGGGAAATAAAGCTCATGCTCTGGGCCACCATGATGGGCCCAGCTAATGAAATGGGCATCTGTTTTTCTCCGAAGGCAGCAAGAACCAAGGACAACCAAAATCCTACCAACAAGACTAGAAAAGATAGCTGACTCCCCATCATGAGATGAGCCCCCTCTCGCACCTCAGCCAGGGCCCCGGTGAAACCACAGAGGAACTAGTCACATGAGCAAGAGTGTTACTTCCATGTTGAGCCTGAAAACCTGCACCAGGGTGCTGAAGATACACACTGAGCATACTCAAAACGCACCAAAGCAGAAATCCAGAAACTGCTGAGAACTCAACACTAAAGTAGACTTAAAACACAGGGAATTCTGGGGAAAAGGGGGCAGAAAGAATATAAGAACCATAGGGTGGGAAGGAATATCCAGACACATTGCCCTCCACCCCAATGACTGATAACTCACAACTCATAACCCACAACTCCATGGTGAATGCCAGCAATCCCACTGAGGTGGGCCCTTAGTGGAATGGGGGCAGGGAAGAGGAAAATGATGGTACCAACACATGATGTGTCCATAGAAAGTTTCTGCTTGATAAAAATAAATAAATAAATGAAAGAATGGTATCTGTCAGGTGTGGTGGCACACACCTTTAATCCTAGCACTCAGGAGGCAGAGGTATGATCACTGCGAGTTTGAGAACTTTGGGAATACAGAATGAGTTCTAGGTCCACCTGGGCTAGAGTGAGACTCTGCCTCCAAAAACACAAAACAGGGCTGGAGGGATGGCTTAGTGGTTAAGGCGTTTGCCTGCAAAGCCAAAGGACCCAGGTTTGATTCCCCAGGACCCACAAAAGCCAGCCAGGCGCATGTGTCTGGAGTTCATTTGCAGTGGCTGGAGACCCTGGCACACCTATTCTCTCTCTTTCTCTCCCTCTTTCTCTGTCAAATAAAATAAAATAAACATAAAACAGGGCTGCAGAGATGGCTTAGCTGTAAAGCACTTGCCTGTGAAGCCCGGTTTGAGGCTCCATTCCCCAGGACCCAAGTAAGCCAGATGCCTAAGGGGCGCACGTGTCTGGAGTTCGTTTGCAGTGGCTGGAAGCCCTGGTGCACCCATTCTCTCTCTCTCTCTCTCTCCTTCTTTCTCTGTCAAATAAAATAAATAAATAAAATAAACACAAAACAGGGCTGCAGAGATGGCTTAGCTGTTAAGCGCTTGCCTGTGAAGCCTGACGACCCTGGTTCGAGGCTCCATTCCCCAGGACCCATGTAAGCCAGATGCACAAGGGGGCGCACGCGTCTGGAGTTCATTTGCAGTGGTTGGAAGCCCTGGTGCACCCATTCTCTCTCTCTCTCTCTATCTGCCTCTTCCTCTCTGTGTCTGTCGCTCTCAAAGAAATAAGCAAACAACAACAAAAACACAGAACACAAAAACAAACAAAAGAAGTGGTGTGAAGGATCCCCTTAGCCTCTGCCACCTGGAATTTAAACCTAAATCAGAGTAGCTTCCTAGTCTTGGGGTCTGGCCATCTTGTTGTCTCGCCTGTTCTGCAGTTCGTGAAAACCGAGGTAAGAGAAGACAGTTTCACCCAGACCCCTTCAGATCCTTCCGATGCCTCTGTGTGGTTCTTGCCTGACTTCTGCATGTTTTTGCTGCTGACAGCCTGCACCTGTGACATGCTTCAGCGGTCGGCCCTCAGGCTACACTGAGCCCAGTTGCCCACACCTGGGAATTCACATGGCCTTTAGCCAGTGACTCACTGGGCAGGAACATGCAAGCCCAGCTCCCTTGACTGGAGTCAGGATGAATGCTCAAGGGTCAATTACACTCCAACTCTCCTGGGAGGTCACGCCCAGACACACCACTGAGTGTGTCCTTGCTTATTTCCCATCTTCCTTTCCACATCCCCTTTTCCCTCCTCTCTCCCCCACCCCCAGAAGCACTTCCTCCTAAACCATTTGTACACAAATCCTCCTCGCACTGGCTGAGTAGCGTAAGATAAAGATTTTCCCAGGGAAACATAAGTAGGAAATGGGCGGGCACTTCGGAAGACACAGCTGTTCTGTTGTTGCATGCTGGTCTGTGAGGAGAAGGCCCAAATGATGGGCAAAGCCCTGGAGCTTAGATCAGGTCACACCCAGTGTTCCCAGCAAATCCTGAGCTCTAACAGCTTGTGCTGAACTGAACATGGAATATTTACATCACTCTTCCTCCCAAGTGTCTGTTTTCTTAGGGAATGTAGCTGGAGTGAACAGAAGACTAGAGGACATTTGAAGTTTCAGATATTGAGAAATTTAGGTCTGGAGAGATGGCTCAGCAGTTAAGGTGTTTGCCTGCAAAGCCTAATAACCCAGGCTCAGTTCCCTAGTACCCGTGTAACACTAGATGCACGAAGCTACACATGCATCTGGAATTTGTTATCAGTGGTTAGAGGCCCTGGCATGCCCAGTCTCTCTCTCTGCTTGCAAATAAATTAATTAATTAAAGAAATTTAAGGGCATAGGTCTAACATGCATAAGACCCTAGATTCCACAACAGCAGTAAAATAAAAAAAAAAGAAAAGAGGGCAAGGTGTGGTGACACACGCCTTTAATCCCAGCACTGGGGGTGGGGGAGGGCTGAGGTAGGAGGATCAATGTGAGTTCAAGGCCAGCCTGAGACTAATTGTAGGTCACCCTGGGCTAGAGCAAGACTGGACCTCAAAAAGCCAAAACAGTACGCCGGGCGTGGTGGCGTACGCCTTTAATCCCAGCACTCGGGAAGCAGAGGTAGGAGGATTGCCGTGAGTTCGAGGCCACCTTGAGACTCCATAGTGAATTCCAGGTCAGCCTGGGCTAGAGTGAGACCCTACCTTGAAAAAAAAAAAGAAAGAAAGAAATTTAATGCTGTAGGTATATAGTGCCCCTCTTTAATTTTAGGGGAGCACATTTTCCAAGTCTCCCAGTGTTTGCCTGAAACTGCAGACAGTCCCTAGGCCTATGTTTTCTATATTATGTTTTTTCCTATATAGACATATACTATACAGCATGGATATAGTGGACAAAGGCATGAGTCATGTCCCGGGGGAGTGGGGACATACATAATTATGTGACACAAAATTTCATTACACTAGTTAGAGCACTGCACAATTTAAAACTGATGAATTGTTAATTTCTGGAATATTCTATGTAATATTTTTTTAAAACTTTTTTTATTTTTTATTTATTTGAGAGCAACAGACACAGAGAGAAAGACAGATAGAGGGAGAGAGAGAGAATGGGCATGCCAGGGCTTCCAGCCTCTGCAAACGAACTCCAGACGCGTGCGCCCCCTTGTGCATCTGGCTAACGTGGGACCTGGGGAACCGAGCCTCGAACTGGAGTCCTTAGGCTTCACAGGCAAGCGCTTAACCACTAAGCCATCTCTCCAGCCCATCTATGTAATATTTTGGATTTCAGTTGACCACGGGTAACTGAAACCACAAATGAGGAGAGGAGAGGATATGAACACTGTGCTTCCAAAACAACTGGAAGAGCTGGTACCAGCTGCTAAATTTCCTCCAAACTTTGAAAGCATCTGTACAGAGAGGAGTGCCTTTTGGTGAAAGGAGAGGACTCTCAGCAAAGCGCCTAGAGGCTTCTGGGAAAGGTTCCATTACTAGGTACTTGGTGTCTGCCTCCTGGTGCCAGAGAAGCAATAATAGTGGCGGTGTCTTGCCTGTCTCTGGCCTTCCATGTCTTGTGCAAGTATTGTCAGTCCTCATTATTTATAGATCCTGTATCTGCAAATTCACCTACTGGCTAGCATTTACTTGGAATACCCGGATGTGTGTGTTTCTAGTCATTCACCATCAAAGCTTCAAAGCTGTTGAAAAACTTGAGCCCTTATAACTAGTGTTCCCAGCTGACATTGAACAGGTACTGCTTTGCCTGTTAGATCAACTCTTGTACTGGAAATAGATGTCATTTGGGTAGCCCATTTAGTGCTACATTTTGCATGTTTTTTGATGCTTTATATTAATGATCTTGACATTTAATTATTTTTGTTGTAGTTTATTTTATTTTGGTTTTTTGAGGTAGGGTCTCACTCTAGCCCAGGCTGACCTGGAATTCACTATATCGTCTCAAGGTGGCCTCGAACTCACGGCGATCCTCCTACCTCTGCCTCCCTAGTGCTGGGATTAAAGGCATGCACCACCACGCCCGATCCTCCTACCTCTGCCTCTTGAGTGCTGGCATTAAAGGTGTGCGCCACCATGCCCAGGCTTGATCTTGATATTTAAAATGGTCCCCAATGCCGTGAGTTCGAGGCCACCTTGAGACGACATAGTGAATTCCAGGTCAGTCTGGGCTAGAGTGAGACCCTACCTCAAAAATCCAAAAAATAAAAAATAAAATGGTCCCAAAGCATAGTGCTGAAGTGTTCCCAAGTGCAAGAAGACTGACGTGTTCGAAAAAGAAAATGCATGTTAGACAGGTTTCATTCAAGCATGGGTTATAGTGTTGGTCAAGAGTTCAAGGTTAATGGAACATGTATCACATTAAGTATTTTTAAACAGAAACAGCCACGAATCAAGGTTCTATAGTGATTGGTCTACGAAAATGTGATGACCAGAAGCTTGCAGGTACCTAGCCTTGTATTTCCACTAGGTTTCAGTCAGTGCTTGTGATAACTTTATAGAATGCAATTATTGTGAATAGTGAGAATCAAGCATATGCCTCATTGGTAGAATATTAACTGGCAATTCATTTGGCAGGGAATGCCAGAAAAATATAACTCACAAGCTGTCAGGCACTACAGTAAAGACAATAGGCGTGCTTAGTTGCCTCCAGACACTTCAGCATTTAATTTAACATATTCTAATGGTTATCCTAGGTCTTTTTTCAAAGTATTTTATTTATTTATTTGCCAGGGCCACTGCAAATGAACTCCAGATGCATGTGTCACTTTGTGCATCTGGCTTTACATGGGTACTGGGGAATCGAACTCAGGTCGTTAGGTTTTGCAGGCAAGTGCCTTAACTGCTAAGCCATCTTTCTAGCCCCTACGTCTTAAATCTACACCTTTATATAGTGTCTACCTTTAAATGATACACCATTTTACATGTAGCATTAATGCCCTATAAGGGTATACTTCTAAGCTGGGCATGGTGGTACACACCTTTAATCGTAGCACTCGGGAGGCAGAGGTAAGAGGATCACTGTGAGTTCGAGGCCACCCTGAGACTACATAGTGAATTCCAGGTCAGCCTGGGCCAGAGTGAGACCCTACTTCGAAAAACCAAAAACACCAAAAAGAAAAAAAAAAAGTATACTTTCAATTCCTCCCTGCCATCCAATATTTTACATTTACACACACACAATGCATTGATGCTATGCCTTTTAGAACAATCTAAACACTTTAGTCTTATTAAAAATTTTCAGGCTGGAGAGATGGCTTAGCAGTTAAGCGCTTGCCTGTGAAGCCTAGGGACCCCAGTTCGAGGCTCAATTACCCAGGACCCACATTAGCCACATGCATAAGGTGGTGCACACATCTGGAGTTAGTTTGCAGTGGCTGGAAGCCCTGGCACACCCATTCTCTCTCTCTCTCAATCTGCCTCTTTCTCTCTGTCACTCTCAAACAAATAAATAAAAATGAATAAATTTTTAAAAAAATTTTCATTACTGCCAGGCGTGGTGGCGCACACCTTTAATCCCAGCACTTGGGAGGCAGAGGTAGGAGGATCGCTGTGAGTTCGAAGCCACCCTGAGACTACAGAGTGAATTCCAGGTCAGCCTGGCCTAGAGTAAGACCCTACCTCAAAAAAACAAACAAAAAAAGTTTTCTTTTTTTTTTTCATTTCTGAGTCAGGTGTGGTGATAATGCCTTTAATTCCAGCATTTGGGAGACAGAGGTAGGCGGATCACTGTGAGTTCGAGGCCAGCATGGAACTACAGAGTGAGTGTCAGGTCAGCCTGGGCTACAGTGAGACCTTACCTTGAAAAGCACAAACAAACATAAAATTTTATTTCTGGGGCTGGGACAGATGGCTCAGCACTTAAAGGTACTTGTTTGCAAAGTTGACATTCCGAATTCAGTTCCCCAGTATGCATGTAAAGCCAGATGCCCAAAGTAGCACGGACATCTGGAGTTTGTTTGCAGTGGCAAGAGGTCCGGTGTGCCGATTTTTTTTTCTCTCTCTCTCTGTCTCTCCCGCTCTTTGTAAACAATCAAATAAAAACACTGATTTTTTTTTTTTTAATTCCTGGTGTGTGTCTGATGTGTGTGTTCATGTGTGTGAGTGCAGGCGTGCATGCATGTGGAAGTCAGAACGCAACCTTCAGGTGTCACTCCTTGCCTTCCATTACATTTAAAGCAAGATCTCTCCTCATTGTCGTTCATAGCTGAGTTTGTGCCAGCCTAGCTGGTCTATGGACTTCTGGGAAATTCTCCTGTCTCTGCCTACCATCTTACCCTGTTCTGAGATTACAAAAGCTTGCTAAGGCTTCCAGGTTTTTTTTTGGGTTTTTTTTTTTTTTGTTCATTTTTATTTATTTAATTATTTGAGAGCGGCAGACACACAGAGAAAGACAGATAGAGGGAGAGAGAGAGAATGGGCGCGCCAGGGCTTCCAGCCACTGCAAACAAACTCCAGACGCGTGCGCCCCTTGTGCATCTGGCTAACGTGGGACCTGGGGAACCGAGCCTTGAACCGGGGTCCATATGCTTCACAGGCGAGCGCTTAACCACTAAGCCATCTCTCCAGCCCAGGCTTCCAGTCTTTACATGGGGTCTGGAGATCCGAATTCAGATCCTCAGACTTGAGCAAGTACTTTATCCACTGAGCTAGCTCTCCAGTCCCAATTAACCATTATTATTATTATTATTATTATTATTATTATTATTATTATATTTTTTTTGAGCCAGGGTTGCTGACCAGGAACTTATCCCAAACTCAAGATTCTCTTGCTTCAGCTTCCCGAGTGCGAAAATTAAAGGTAATGTATCACCATGTCTGGATTCTTATTTTATTTTTAACTTAATTTTCTGGGTGTATGATATGTGCGCTTGGTGTGTGTACTGGGGGTGGGGGAGATCAGAGGACAGCTGTGCTGCATGGTCCTCACCTCTCACTTTGTTTTTTTTTTTTTAATTTTTATTTTATTTATTTATTTGAGAGCGACAGACACAGAGAGAAAGACAGATAGAGGGAGAGAGAGAGAATGGGCACGCCAGGGCTTCCAGCCTCTGCAAACGAACTCCAGACGCATGCGCCCCCTTGTGCATCTGGCTAACGTGGGACCTGGGGAACCGAGCCTCGAACCGGGGTCCTTAGGCTTCACAGGCAAGCGCTTAACCGCTAAGCCATCTCTCCAGCCCTCACCTCTCACTTTGTATGAGACAGTGTCTCTTGTCCACTGCTAGCTGGCCCGCAAGCTTCCAGTTTCCACCTCCAAGATCACAAACACGTGCTGCTGTGCTGCGCTGAGGATGCAAAATGTGGTCTTCGCGCTTGCCAACAAGTACCACCCACCGAGCCGTCACCCTAGCTCCCATTTTATTTTATTGCAATGCAAAGGATTACACGTGCTAGGAAGGTGCTCTACCACTGAACTTCACATCCAAACCTTATTTTATTTTTTGAAATGAAGTTGCCCAGGCGAGTCTCAAACTCCTGAGCCTAAATGAACCTCCCACTTCAGCTGTCTGAGTCCTGGAACTGCAGGTGCGTATTACCATGCCTTGCTATGCAGTTTAGAATCAAATTTTAGAAGCTGGAGAGATGGCTCAGTGGTTAAAGGTGCTTGTTTTCCAAGCCTGCTGGCCCAGGTTCGATTCCCCAGTACCCATGTAAAGCCAGCTACACAAAGTTACATGCCTCTGGAGTTGGTTTGCAGTGTCAGGAGGCCCTAACAGGTTCATTCTCTCCCTCTCTCTCTCTCTCTCTCTCTCTCTCTCTCTCCTTTTTCTTTTTCTTTTTCTTTCTTTTTTTTTTTTTTGAGGTAGGGTCTCACTCTAGCTCAGGCTGACCTGGAATTCACTATGGAGTCTCAAGGTGGCCTCAAACTCATGGCGATCCTCCTACCTCTGCCTCCCAAGTGCTGGGATTAAAGGCGTGTGCCAGCATGCCTGGCTTCTGTCACTCTCTTTAAATAAATAACATTATTTATTTATTTATTTTTCAGTCTTTTGGTTTTTTGAGGTAGGGTCTCGCTCTAGCCCAGGCTGACCTGGAATTCAGTATGTAGTCTCAGGGTGGCCTCGAACTCACAGCGGTCCTCCTACCTCTGCTTCCCAAGTGCGGGGATTAAAGGTGTGTTGCCACCGTGCCCGGCTAAATAAATATATTTTTTAAAAATCAGGGCTGGAGAGATGGCTTAGCGGTTAAGTGCTTGCCTGTGAAGCCTAAGGACCCCGGTTCGAGGCTCGGTTCCCCAGGTCCCACGTTAGCCAGATGCACAAGGGGGCGCACGCGTCTGGAGTTCGTTTGCAGAGGCTGGAAAGCCCTGGTGCGCCCATTCTCTCTCTCTCCCTCTATCTGTCTTTCTCTCTGTGTCTGTCACTCTCAAATAAATACATAAAAAATGAACAAAAAAATATTTAAAAAAAATCAATCTTTATTTACCTCCATTGCTCTACTTCCAGTATTATTTGTGTAGACCCAAATTTCTATATCATATCACATGCTTCAGCTTGTAATATCTCTTGTAGTTTTGTCAGCAATGAATCACCAGATTTGTTTATTTGATTTCATTTTTTAAATTTCTGAAATATATTTTTCTTTAGATAGAGGGGTGTGTGTGTGTGTGTGTGGGTTTAGCATTTAAAGCTGATTTATTGTCTTCTGACTTTCATGGTTTTTGATGATTTGAGGATTGTGTGTCACAGTTCCTGTCTTGGTTCTATTGAAATTAATATATCTTCTTAAAATTTTGTTTGTTTATTTTTATTTATTTATTTGAGAGCAAGAGAGAGAGAGAGAGAGAGAGAGAGAGAGAGACGGAGAGAATGGGCGTGCCAGGGCCTCCAGCCACTGCAAACGAACTCCAGATGCGTGCACCCCCTTGTGCATCTGGCTAACGTGGGTCCTGGGGAATCCAGCCTTGAACCGGGGTCCTTAGGCTTCACAGGTAAGCGCTTAACTGCTAAGTCATCTCTCCAGCCCCTCCCCCCACTTTTTTGGTTTTTTTTGAGGTAGGGTTTCACTCTAGTCCAGGCTGACCTGGAATACACTATGTAGTCTCAGGGTGGCCTCGAACTCACGGTGATCCTCCTACTTCTGCCTCCTGAGTGCTGGGATTAAAGGCGTGTGCCACCACGCCAGGCTAATGTATTTTTTCATTCTTCTGACCACTTTCATGATTTTCTCCTTGTTTTCGATTTTCAACAATCTAAATATAATCTGCTCAGGGTATTTTTGTTGCTGTTGTTTCTTTATTCTGCTTTCGTTTTCACTTTTCTTGGTAGGTTTTCTGAGCTCTGTGAATTTGTGGTTTTGTGCCTGCCATTCATTTTGGGAACTCCTCAATCATTATTTCTTCACATATTTCACCTGCTTTGTTCTTGCTTCTCCTTCTGGGATTCTAGTTAAATATATGTTGGGCCGTTTGACAAGCATCCCTTTGATACTCTGTTCTTGTTTTTTTCTTCCATTTCTTTTCTTTTTTTTTTTTTTGTATTTTGCTTTAGGTAACTTTTATTGATTTTATTTTCAAGTTTGTTGGTTCATTCTTTAGCCTCCTGATGAGCTCATCAAACACACAATGTATTTTTTGACTCCTATCATTTCTACTGGATTCTTCCTTATAGTTTTAGTGGCTCTGTTACATTACTCATCTGATTTGCCTGCTGCCCACAAGGGCTTATATCTCATCTCTCTTTGAAGCTACCTGTATGTCCTGAGACGTCTATTGAGCCGCTGGCCCTGTGACTTCATCCCTCCTATTTCAAAGAGGTAGGGATTGCAGTTGCTATGTGGGGGTTAGGATCCATGCTCTTAAGCACTATGAGTGGACTGTGCCTTTTTGGAGAGACATGCTGCTGTAGAAAAAGTGCAGGGATTACATTTGTATCTAATTCCTTGGTTCCTTTAGAGCCCTGTGCTGGGCTTATGTAACCAAATGAAGGTTCCAGTGTTTACTCTGTGGCGTTCAAGAGGAAAAGCTCAGTGTCTGTAGGACTGGCTTGTAAGCCACAGAAATTGATGTACAATGACTGATTCAGCTTTACATGTGCCCAAGTGTTCCGTGCCTGTGACAAATGCTTGAGACAATCCACTTAGAAGAGGAAAGGATGATTTTGGCCACAGTCTTGTAGGGTTCAGTCTTAGATCGTCTTAGTTGCTTGGTCCATTGCTTTTAGGCCTGTGGAGAGGCAGCACCTTATGGTGGAGAGAACACAGCGGAGCAAAGACGAGAGAGTCCTAGTCCTCCTTTCAAGAGTGCGCCCCAGTGAGCTACTTCCCCTAGTTAGGCCCTACCTCCGAAAGCTCTTAACACTTCCTTGTAGCACCAAGCTGGAGACAAAGCCTTTAATACATGGGCCTTTAGAGGACATTTAAGATCCAAACGATAGTGATAGATTACCCTCAATTGCAGGGGTGATAGATTCTTAAAAGCAAGTCCCAGTGATTCATGTCCCTCGCCTAGCATTCACTCTCTTTGTGATGTTTCTTTGTAGCTCTTTCCTTTATGGAGTGGAGCTGTTTCTCCACCCTTTGAATTTGGGCTGGACTCATCACTTGCTGTGACTAGTGGAATGTGGTTGAAGTGGTGTGTGTGTGTGTGTGTGTGTGTGTGTGTGTGTGTGTGTGTGTGTGTGTATACGTGCGCGCGTGGTGTATTTAGTATTTCAAGGCTGAGTCCAGGCCCTGAGAAGTCTTGTAGCCTCCACTTTTTCCTGAGGGGATTTCAGCTCAAGTCATCCTGCTCAAGAAAGGCGCCACATGGAGGGGAACCAAGCCCCCGTACATATTAGTGAATCCCATTGACCCCAAGGAGAGAGAAACCCAGCCATCCCAGTTAGTCCTAGCTGAGGCATCAGATGTATGAGTATGGCCATTTTGAGTTTTGCAGGCAATATCATAAGGAACAGAGAGGAGCCATCACTTTAACCACAAATCCGGGCTCCTCAGAATTGTAAGAACTGCCAAGGCAATTTCACGGGGATGGATTGTTATACAGCAACAACTCATACAACAAAGACTCCCCAAGATATCCCTTCTCCTCCTCCCTCCTTTAAAGAGCGGCTGGGGAAATGGCTCAGTCAGTAAAGCACTTGCTGATCAAGCATAAAGGCTTGAGTGGGGTCCTCAGTAGCCATGTAAAACAGTCAAGCACAGTGCATGTAATCTCAGCACCGAGGAGGCAGAGATTCTCCAATCTCTGTGGTTAGCCAGTCTAGCCTACCTGGCAAACTCTAGGCCAATAAAAGATCCTGTCTCAAAGGGCTTAGACAGTGTGCTTAAGGATCACATTTAAAATTGCCCTCTATGGTGCCTCTGGAATTACTCAAAAAGCACCATAGTGCTGAGAAGAAGTGACAGAGGAGTTCTCAGCACTGAAACATCTCTCTCTCACCTTCCAAGGATCAGGTCCCATTGTGGAAGAGGTGGTGAGAAGAATGTAAGAGCCAAAGGAAGGGTAGGACTCCTTAAAACACTCCTCCAGACACAAAATGGGTTGGATATCCATGACCTCACAGTGCCTGACACTACCTACACAGGACCATCATAATTGGAGGAAAAGATCATGGCATCAAAATAAAAGAGAGACTGGTGTTTTGATTCAGGTGTCCCCCCATAAACTTAGATGTACTGAATGCTAGGTTTCCAGCTGATCGAGATTTGGGAATTAACACCTCCTGGAGGCAGTGTATTGTTGAGGGTAAGCTTATGGGTATTATAACCAGTTTCCCCTTGCCAGTGTCTGGCACACTCCCTTGTTCCTATTGTCCACCTTTTATGGGCCAGGGTGTGATGTCAGCCCTCTGCTCATGTCATCAGTTTCCCCTGCCATCGTGGAGCTTCCCCTCAAGCCTGTAAGCCAAAATAAATCTCTTTTTCCCCACAAGCTGCTCATGGCTGGGTGACTCCTACCAGCAATGTGAACCTGACTGCAACAGAGACCGATTGAGAGGGGGAGGGGATATGATCGAGAGTGGAGTTATGAAGGGGAAAGTGAGAGGGGCAGGGAATTATCATGGTCTATTATCTATAATTTTGCAAGTTGTCAATAATAAAAAATATAAAATTGCCCTCTAGCCCCCATGTGCACATGCATCCACATGCATGTGCGCCCACATACACACTTGCATAAAACATTTAAATTTTTTTTTCAGAAAAGGCTCAGGATTTTAGCTGGATACAGGACCACCTAGATGAAAAATTATGTTTCTCAACTTTCCTTGCAGCTAAATACATTATGATTAAGTTCTATGCAATGGGATGTAAGTAAAAAAGTGTGTTTGCTGCTTCCAGGGTAGAACTTATTTTTGAAGCCTTTATCTATCTTATCAATCTATTAGAATCAATATATTAGAATCACTGTGCTCATCTTTGCTTCCTACATTAGTTAAGTGAGATCATTTATTTTGGGTGCCCACCAAGGACAAAACAAGAATAACGACAACCAAAGCATAGTAGTTCAGGCAAAATGTGATGACCAAAAAGTCCTTGAACTCAGCCCTAAAAAGAAAAGACCAGAGCTAAAAATGGCATGACACCAATCACAATGACCGCTTTTTGATTATTTGTTTTGAGACATGGTTTTGCTGTGTAGGTCAAGCTGTGCCCCAAACTTACAATTCTCCTGCCTCAGCCATCTAAGTGACTCAGAACAATTACTTTTTAAAAAAATACTTTATTTATATTTATTTATTTATGTGACAGAGAAAGGGGAGAGAGAGAGAGAGAGAGGGAGAGAGAGAGAGAGAATGGGTGCACCAGGGCCTCCAGCCACTGCAAAGGAGCTCCAGATGCATGTGCCCCCTTGTGCATCTGGGTAATGTGGATCCTGGGGAATCAAACCTGGTTCCTTTGGCTTCGCAGGCAAATGCCTTAACTGCCAAGCCATCCCTCCAGCCCAGAACAATTACTTTTCATCCACTATTAATCTTTTGGCAGTTTGAGTACCTTGAAAAATAAATTGTGGTGGATCTTATCATTAAAAATGGATCTGCGACAAGATTTTGAGTCCTTTGTCTAGTTTGGCACGTGGAATGTTCACCAGGTAATAACATAGGCTTGGTGCTTCTCTCTCTCGTTCTCATTCAGTTTATGGTTGTGGTAGGGTTGATGACAATCTCCTTCCTGAATTCTTTCTTCAGTCCATTCAGGTGACAGAAAGTTGAAAACTATAGGGGAAACTGGGCAGGCAGCCAAGACTGATATAGATACTTCCCTCCGGCTCCTCTCCTTGCTTTTATTTATTTATTTATTTATTTTTCCTCAATTTTTATTAACATTTTCCATGATTCTAAAAAGTATCCCATGGTAATACCCTCCTCCCCCAACTTTCCCCTTTGAAATTCCATTCTCCATCATATCCCCTCCCTCAGTCTCTCTTTTATTTTGATGTCATGATCTTTTCCTCCTCTTATAATGGTCTTGTGTAGGTAGTGTCAGGTCATGGATATCCAGGCCATTTTGTGTCTGGAGGGAGCACGTTGTAAGGAGTCCTTACCCTTCCTTTGGCTCTTCCATTCTTTCCGCCACCTCTTCCGCATTAGACCCTGAGCCTTGGAAGGTGTGATCGAGATGTTGCTCGGTACTCCAGTCACTTCTTTCCAGCACTGGGATACCTTCTGAGTCATCCCAAAGTCACTGCCATCTGAGAAAAAGAAGATTCTCTACCCAAAGTGAGAGTAGCATTAATATAAGGGTATGAATCTTAAGAGAAGTGCTTACTGGGCAGTTCCTTGCTTTTATTGTTATATTAGGTCTTGTGCCCTTTTTTATGTGTGTCTGTGCTCATGTATGTGAGTGTAGGCATGTGTATGTGTATCTGTGTAGGTCAGAGGACACCTGTGAGGGTTGAGCCTTGCCTTTCACCTTGTTTAAAGCAGGATCTCTCCTTTGCTCTTCACCATGCTACATTTGCCAGGCTCCCTGGCCCAGGAGCTTCTGGGTAATTTGCCTTTTCCTGCTTCCCTTTTGGCCCTAGGCATGCAGAGATTATAGACACTAATGCTACAGTGTCTGGCTTTACATGGAGTGTCGGGCATTCAAACTCAGGATAAAACATGATAAGCATGTTATCCACTGAGCCGTTACCCCAGCCCATATTCTTTATTTCTCTTAATTCTGTTCTCTCTCTTCTTAGCCACTTTCTGCTCTTTTTCCTTGCTCCCTGCCCTTACTCCTGTCCCCTCAAACCTGTTCTTTGCTCTTTAGCCACAGGGATTTCTCTAGACAGTATATCCAGTTCATGACACAATTTTGCTTACAATCACAGTAAATGCTCCTCAATTCTTCCATGGGAAATAGAAACCATCCCTCAGGTTCTGCATGATCTAGCACCACCTTCTCTCCCAGCCACATCCCATCCTTCCATTCCTCCTCCTCCCTTTTTTTTTTTTTTTTTTTGTATTTTTTGAGATAGGGTCTTGCTCTAGTCCAGGCTGGCCTGGAATTCACTATGTAGTCTCAGGGTGGCCTCGAACTCATGGCGATTCTTCTACCTCTGCCTCCCGAGTGCTGGGATTAAAGGTGTGTGCTACCACACCTGACTTCATTCCTCATCTTTTCCATGCTGTTAAGCCCTGGATGACTTGACAAGTCTTGAAGCAGCCCATCTATGAAAGTCTCTGAAGCTTGCTCTTGGTCTCTACTAGACCAAACCTTCCCTATGTTATAAGACTTAGCTCATGTGTTAGGCCACATTCTTGAAAGAGCCTCCCAGATTAAGGATTCACCGGTCATTATTTTGTAACTATGACACAGTTTCTGAGACAACTTAACAGAGAACATACTTATTTATTTATTTTTTAAAGAACCTTTAAAAATTATTTATTTATTTGAGAGAGAGGGAGGGAGAGAATGAGCGCACCAGGACCTCCAGCCACTGCAAACGAACTCCAGATGCATTCGCCAACTTGTGCATCTGGCTTACGTGGGTCCTAGGGAATCGAGCCTCAAACTGGGGCCCATAGGCTTCACAGGCAAGTGCTTAACCGCTAAGCCATCTCTCCAAACCAGGACATATTTATTTTTGCTCAGGTTTTGAGGTCTAAGTCCATGGGTGGTTGGCGTATTGTTTGGGGGCCTATGGTGAGGCATTATTAATTCACAGTGGGGAGCACATGGTGCAGCAGAGTTCTTCAGCTCATGGTGTTCAGGAAGCAGAGGAAGAATGGAAGGGAACAGGGCTCTAACACCCCCTTCAAGGATACATTCTCAATGTTCCAACTTCCTCCCATTACTCTCCACCTCCTAAGTTCTACTATCTCCCAGTAGTACCAAAGTCTAGCATTACTGGGAGATAATGGAACCATAACATATGGACGTTGGGGGGTGGCATTTAAGGTCTAAACCATAGAAAGGGCTCTCTTTGTATTCCAGTTGTAAAGTCCAAGTGATGACATTTATCAGGGGGTTTTCTGCTGGTCTACCTTCCTCACAGACTGTAGAGGATTGGTGTGTTCATGGTACCATCCGCCAGAGCCCCTCTACCCAGCACCATAGCCTCCCAATACTTACCATTTCGGTGCCCAGAAGCCCAGGACCAGCTGAGAGTGCCAGGGATGTAACGCCTCCCTAGAAAAGCTCTCAACCATTGGCTGTGGGAACTAGTGTCTACCACAAGAGGGATTGGGCATAATACCAGAAAAGAGGTTGTTCCACCCATTCATAAGTTCAGTGATCCACTCAGGTAGACAGACACAGCCAGCCAATGGACAAGCTGTGATTGGGGACCGATTTTTCTGCTGTACCACCATCTGAGAATCCAATGTGTTAATATTCTCTGGTGAAACAGAGCCAATAGGAAATACATGTGTCTTTATTGTAGGAACTAGCTCATATACTTATGGACACCAAGAAATACCATCATCTGTTATCTGCAAATTGATCACTTCAAAAAGCCAATGGTGTAAGTTGTTCAAGACCAAAGGATCAAGAATGTGGAAGCCAAAGGTTCCAGTTCAAGGGCAGAAGTTATCACAGGCTTGCCTTTTGCTTTTTATCCATTCAGACCTTCAATGGCTTGGATTGAGCCCACTTATATTGGTAAGGGCCATGTGCTTTCCTCAATCTGCCAATTTAAATTCCAGCATCTTCTAAAAACACCTTCAAAGATTCATTCCCAAACAATCTATTATCAGCTGTCTGGGCATCTCTTAGCCCAGTCAAGTTGACACTAACATTAACCATTGCACATAGTTTTCATACCCCAATTTCTTTTAAATCGTTTTATTTATTTATTTATTTATAAGAGAGAGAGAGAGAGAGAGAGAGGTTGATTTTAGGCATTCCAGGGCCTCCTGCTACTGCACCTGACCTCCAGACACATGTGCCCCCTTGTGCATCTTGCTTTATGTGGGTACTGGGGAATCGAACCCAGGTCCTTGGGCTTTGCAGGCACGTGTCTTACCTGCTGAGCCATCTCTCTAGCCCTCCTATTGCTATTTTTTTTTTTTTTTTTAGCTAGGTGGACTGAAGATTAGGAAAATCCATAGATTTTCCCAAAGACCCACAGGCCCTAAGTGGAAAGTGAAACTTGGACATTGGCAAGTGCAGGAATGTTGGTGGATGACACCTTTCCCTAGGAGTGGATCAATCTCAGGGCCCTGGGCCGATTCTGTTATGGAAATTATCTGTGGTATTTGCCTAGCAGGTAGCAGCTGAATCATTTACCTCAGTCCTTTGGGTTCAGTTGCTGAGCATCTCTGTGGGAGATTCTCTGCAGTCAGTAAGGGCATCCAGTCCCTTCTGAATGAATTCATGTGTGATTTGCTCAGGGGTCATCTATGCAGGTGAAACAGTTGTGGAGGAAAGTAGAGAGGTTCAGGACTGATAGCTTCATGAGTGGGTGCTTGTGGATGACGGTGGGTACAGGAGAGGAGATAGCGATCTGTCATGACTCAGCTCTTCTTGAGAGCTGCCTGGTGAAGAGAGGCTGAGCAGTGAGTCCCACCTGGAACATAAGCGTTCCTCCCTCACTTGACATAGGGCAGGGCCCTGGGCGAGTCAGCTGGTGACTCTCCACCCAGGTATGACAGGCCTGGGACAGATGAATGGGGTAAAAGCCATGCCTAGCAAGGCACGGGGACAGGGTTTTTTGACTGCCCCACCTAAAGGTCATTGATTCAGGTCTATTCCTCCTTGGGAGACATGTTTCCAGGCATTTTTAGAGCCCGAAAACGCAAATGCACTGAAGCAAGGGTCTGCTCAAAAACAGCAAAGAGGACCTCAGGGGAGCAGCAGCAAGATGCAATCTCAGGAGCACGTCCTTAAAAAGTACACCCTGGGTCCCCATGTCCAGGACTCTGGCTTGGAGCTGGAGAAACATTTTCAGATGGGCGTCAACCCTGATCGGGAACACTTATGCAACACTGGTACAAGAATGAACCTGAGTACGGATCTAGTCGTGCCTGGTTTAATAAGCACAGAGCCTTGCAGGTACTGCTGTCGTCCCTAGTCCGGGGGTCCCAATAGCAACCTCGGATGCAACAGCAACGCAGGCTCAGGTCAACCCGCCTCTGGGTCACGATGTATCAATACCAGGCGCTTCGGAGGAGAGGCCACCATTTGAGGCCCGATCGGATCTGTCCCTTCTGCACCCAGGGGGGTTCCCCGAGAACCAGCCAGACGCAATGGCCAGCGCCAAGCTGCCCCCCAGCCCCACGCTGGCAGCTTTCCAGGGGCTCTTGGTGTCTTCGGCATCTGCTGCGCAGGAAGATGGAGATGCTGTGATCAATGAGGACGAGTCTGGGTCCTGCAGGATCCTTCTGAATTGCAAGGTAGGGTGACCTGTAGCTGGATCCTCAGGGGCGGTTGCATACAGTTGTCTTTGTTGTTATTTCTTTTCGTTTTGTTTTGCTTTTTAAAAATTTTTTTGTTTATTTTTATTTATTTATTTCAGAACGACAGAGAGAAAGAGGCAGATAGAGAGAGAGAGAGAGAATGGGTGCGCCAGGGCCTCCAGCCACTGCAAACGAACTCCAGATGCATGCGCCCCCTTGTGCATCTGGCTAACGTGGGGAATAGATCCTTGAACCAGGGACCTTAGGCTTCATAGACAAGTGCTCAACCGCTAAGCCATCTCTCCAACCCTCAAGCAGATGGCGTGATATCATCTTGCATACCAAAGGTAATGTTCCCTTGTCCATCACAGTCCCTTATTCCCTTATCCATCACACCTTACACAAATGTGCACCCACATACCTGTATGCACATGTGTAGCAACACATATGAGAAAACACACACAGAAAACGAAAAAAAAGAATGAACATTTATGAAGGTATATTGATCTCCTTCCAGCAGGGGATAGAAGCTCCTCGCCGCTGCTCCAGCTGTGGTCAGCATCAGCTGTGAGCTCCTTGGGGGTCGAGGTTGCACACCTGGCAGGCATGGTACATGGGGCATCAGAACAAGAGTTGCCACTGAGGCAGAAGCAGGAATGTTTTGTTCAATAAGAACATCAACAGTAAACACAGGGGGCCGAGACTGCAACAATGATTTGGAACCTGGGGCGGTTGTACAGCCTGGCCTTTATCCCACACCCTCCCGTTAAATGAGCAGTGCCTTTTGGGGATGCTAAGTAGCTGTAACTGTTCATGTTTTCCAGTACAGAGTTGACTCTGGACATGACTGGAAAGGGGAACACTAATAGGTATCCCCGCCCCTGTTGTGCCCTCTACCCTGAGTACTTGCTCTTCCTGTCAACCTTCTGTCATCTTCTGAGGCTCCTGTTACTTTCCTTCAGAAACAGAAAGACCCTGGGGAATGATTCACAGTAACTACAATCACACAAGATTGATATAAAAACTGAGGGGGGGCTGGAGAGATGGTTTAGCGATTAAGCGCTTGCCTGTGAAGCCTAAGGACCCCGGTTCGAGGCTCGGTTCCCCAGGTCCCACGTTAGCCAGATGCACAAGGGGGCGCACGCGTCTGGAGTTCGTTTGCAGTGGCTGGAAGCCCTGGCGTGCCCATTCTCTCTCTCTCTCTCTCTCTGCCTCTTTCTCTCTCTGTCACTCTCAAATAAATAAATTAAAAAAAAAAACTGAGGGGGAGCTAGGTGTGATGGAGCATGCCTTTCGTCCCAGCCCTTGAGAGGCAGAGATAGGAGGAGGACTGCCATGAGTTCAAGGCCAACCTTTGACTACAGAGCAAGTTCCAGGTCAGGGTGGGCTAGATTGAGATCCTACCTGGAATAAAAAAAAAAAAGAAGAAGAAGAAAAGAGAAACTGGAGAGGAGAAAAGAAGATATGAGGGCTGGAGAGATGGCTCAGTGGATGGAGTGGTTGCTAACTGGTGTGTCTTAGGTCAGAGGTGATATGCTGGCTCAGTGGGGTTGGAAATACAGCAGACTTATCATCTGCTGCTACAGGAAGGCACATGATGTTGCCAGGGCAATGACAACTCACAGGATCTGCAAATTAACTGCAGCAAGTGCCAAGAAGCCAATGTGGAGCCTGCAGAAACCCAAAGGGGAAAAAATATCTGACTTCTGGTTAAAATGACAGTGTAGTTGCCATGCCAAAGCAGCCTGGGGAGGGGAATAAGCATAAAAACACCAGAATACACTCTTCTACTGAAAAGTGAAGGTGTAGCCAGGCGTGGTGGTACACACCTTTAATCCAGGCACTTGGGAGGCCGAGGTGGGAGGATCGCTGTGAGTTCAAGGCCACCCTTGGACTCCATAGTGAATTCTAGGTCAGCCTGGGCTAGAGTGAGACCCTACCTCAAAAAAGAAAGAAAGTGAAGGTATATTAGGAAATATCAATCACAGCTGAGAAGCAGGAGAGGCCTAGAGCTTTTAGCAACCCTACAAGTAGTCAGAATTGGCTCCTACCCTGTCCCTGTCCACTGGGAAGAGCTATGCATACACTCAGCCCTGCCTGAGCCCACTCCCACCAGTCACCCAACCAAGTCAAGAAACCTGAAGGAGAAGACAGCAGGGACCAGCTGAGCAGTTCTAGAACAACTTCAGGCATCAACACCATGAACCACTGGAGAATTTCATCACCCCTCAGCAACACAGCGTCCAGCACAGTCAATCAGAACAGCAGATCCACCAATCCAACCAGTGTAGCCGAGTCCACAGTGCAAGAAAGAGGGACCCAGGTGGGCACTCAGCACAGGTAAGACTGGAAACCACCCCAAAAGGTAACAGACTCTACTTACACAAAGCCAAGTACATAGGCCTTCACTGGAAGTGCTAATCTCACCTTCCACATCAGGCCAGGTTATGTGTTAGATTTGATTGGTATATTCTTGGTGAGCTTTACCATTCTTAAATCAGCTGTGTTTGGGGGTTCACTTTTGTTGCTTTTGGTATTTCCTGATTTAGAGTGCCTTTGTCTTTTTCTTCTGTCCTGACCTGCTACCCATTACAGACCAGAAATCTCAGCTTCCCAGTTGACAGGATTAAGGGTGTGGGGCAACACACACCCTTATGGACTTTGACTTTATTAGATGATCTGTTTGTTGTAATCCCTGCTCTTGCATAAATATTCCACGCTGGTTTAGATTGAATGTGTAGGTCGCTCAGTTGAATTTTAGAACTTTGCTGTATTTTGCTTCACCCATTCTACTAGAATACTTGAATTGCAGGCAAACCCAACACCTAGGGTCACTTCTGCTGTTACTCTGGGAGCAATATAAGAGCCATACCTGGCACCTTAAGCTCCTACCCTGAAGATATATAATGTCAGATTTACATGTCTAAGAATACTGCAGATAATTAGAAAACCCAAGCATCAAATTACCTCAAGTTGCAAATATCTCTACATTATAATACAAGAAACACAAAAATTTAAGACAATATAATTCCACCAAAACTTATAAATCCATCAGAAATGACCTCCAGTAAGACTGATTTATATAAAATGCCTGACAAAGAATTCAAAACAATGATTATATCTATGTTCAAAGAAAACAAAGAAGAAATAAAAGGAATCAAAGGTGAAAACAAAGTTCTGAAGGAATCCCAAGAAAACACAGGAAACCAACTTAATGAAATAATGAGGTCAATACAAGACATAATTAAAGAAATAGAAATAATGAAGAAATACCAATCAGAAATACTAGAAACGTGAAGTAGAGTAAGTCAAATAGAAAAATCTGTAGAAAGTCTCACCAGTAGATTGGGTCAAGAAGAGGACAGAATATCTAAACTAGAAGACCAGGTGACAGATCTAATACAGTCCAACAAAGAGAAAGACAAAATAATAGGAAGGCATGGAGCCAGGCGTGGTGGCGCACGCCTTTAATCCCAGCACTCGGGAGGCAGAGGTAGGAGGATCGCCAAGAGTTCGAGGCCACCCTGAGATTACATAGTAAATTCCAGGTCAGCCTGAGCCAGAGTGAGACCCTACCTCGAAAAACCAAAAAAAAAAAAAAAAAAAAAAAAAAAAAAAAAAAAGAAAGAAAATAGGAAGGCATGAATGGAAATTTCAAGACATTTGGGGCACTATGAAGAGATCAAACTTAAAGATCCAGGGCATAGTAGGAGAAGAATTTCACTCCAAAGGCATAGTAGGTATTTACAACCAAATCATAGAAGAAAATTTCCCCCAAATAGGGAAATTGGTGCCAATACAGATGCAGGAATTCTTTTGAACACTGTTGCAGTCAGGTTCTCATTGCTGGCGGAAATCACCAGACCAAGAGCTGCTTTTGGGGAAATAAAGGGTTTATTTTACTTACATACTCGAGGGGAATCTCCACGATGGCAGGGGAAAATGATGGCATGATCAGAGGGTGGACATCACCCCCAGCCAACATACGGTGGATAATAGCAACAGGAGAGTGTGCCGAACACCAGCAAGGGGAAACTGGCTGTAATATCCATAAGCCTGCCCCCAACAATACACTGCCTCCTGGAGATGTAAAAGAATCTTCAAGTGTGGATTAGTCAACTCTTCCCTCATTCCTATACCACCTATGATAGTTTGAATGGATGGTCCCCCAATACATTAGGATTTTATTAAAGTTTGTAATTTAAATCTGTAGCCACTTGGCTGGAGGAGGCGTCACTGGGTGGATCTTAGAGTCCAGCCCTAAGGTGTGGTGGTGGACTGGGAATTCCATTCTAAAGATACGCAAAATGTCTGAGCTCTGCCTAGAGTTCCTATAGTGTGCTTGCTTATGATGCTGGAGGTAGCTTTTGGCTTTTTACTCTCTCTTGGCGAGGGCCTGGGAAAGGGGGCCAGCTTCTGCCATTATGGAACTTGCCCTCTGTCTCCAATAAAACCCCTTCCTCATAACTGTGCCTGGTCTGGAAGTTCATCTCAGCAACCTGAGACTGTCTACAACACCATCATTCACACAAAAGTGGGACTGTACTTAATTCTCTTACATCTATTAGACAAGAATTCATCAGCAACCAGGCACAGAATGGTTCATGCAACTTGCTTCCTTAAGTTTGAGAAACTCCCAGCTCTCAATCTACCATTACGTGAAAGGTCCATTCATAGCGTATGGAATATTCTAGAAGCTTCAGGTACCCAGAGATCCTCCAAAACGAATTGGTGAATGAAGCCTCAGGTGTCATCTTGAGGGTGCAGCCTACAGGCCTCACTTGGGTCTGTTAAGTTCTCCAGCTGAGTGTGGAAAGTACATAGAGCACATCGAAACAGACTCTCAGATCCTAAATGCTTTCCTGTCACCTAACATTCTAACATCCGTCGCACAAATTAACAATCTCCCAATTTCATCAGTGAAGAGCCACTTTTAACTCTCAGTTTGCTAATTAGCAAAATCTCAGATATTTATGAATCCTTCGTGATTTTTGCATATAGACATGACCTTTTTGGTACAGACAGCTGAATAGCTAGTGTGGGAGTCAGAAGACAATTTCAAGAGAACTCCAAGATAACTCAAGATGCTCCACCTTCTTTGAGATAGGGTCTCTTTCTGATGCAAACAAATGGGGAGATCTGGATACTTCTAGCTTGGCCTCCTATCGCTATATGCGCATTGGGGTCACAAATCTATGCACCACTTCGTATCTGGCTTTATATGTGTGCTGGGGAATTAAAGCCAGGCTGGTAGGCTTTGCAAACCCCAGTAAGCAAACACTTGCTCCTCCAACTAGAGTCTCACCTAACACAGATATAATATCAGAAAGCCAGGTAGAAGGACTTAAAGCATAAAATGTGGGCATCTTAATGGGTACTGTTTATCCCAGGTACCACTGGGAATCAGTGGGAGACATAGCACAGTCCTTATTACTCTCCAGTGCGTCACACGTGAGGGCTGGGAGGTGAACAATAAACAGGCGATCACATTATGTGTGGAGTGCGCTAATGTAGATTGGTCACTGCCTGGGTGTTTTTCTGAAAATGTCAAATCTAGCTGCCACTGCAGCTTCAAGGCTTGTTCCATTTGTGCTGTTTGGTATCAAACTGTGTCCTGGAAATTGTGCTCCTTATCACAGAGTGGCAGGTATTAGGTAAAGAACACGAAGCTTGGAGTCCAACGATTTGGATATTATTAAAAAATGGCACCACTCAACCGGGGTCAACAGTGTGGGGAGGCCCTTTGTGGTAGTATGAATTAGATGTTTCCCACAAACTCATGTGTGTTGATTGTTTGGAACCCAGGTGGTGGTAATGTGGGGGTGGAGCATTATTGGAGGAGGTATGTTGTTGGGGGAAGATAAGGGATGTTCTAACCAGCTCCTCCTTGCCAGAAATCAGCTTACTCTCTTGCTGCTATTTTTTTTTTAATTTTTATTAGCATTTTCCATGATTATACAAAAAATATCCCACGGAAATTCCCTCCGTCCCCCTCCCACACTTTCCCCTTTGAAATTCCATTCTCCATCATATCACCTCCCCATCTCAATCATTGTACTTACATATATACAATATCAACCTATTAAGTACCCTCCTCCCTTCCTTTCTCTTCCCTTTATGTCTCCTTTTTAACTTACTGGCCTCTGCTACTAAGTATTTTCATTCTCACACAGAAGCCCAGTCATCTGTAGCCAGGATCCACATATGAGAGAGAACATGTGGCGCTTGGCTTTCTGGGCCTGGGTTACCTCACTTAGTATAATCTTTTCCAGGTCCATCCATTTTTTCTGCAAATTTCATAACTTCATTTTTCTTTACCGCTGAGTAGAACTCCATTGTATAAATGTGCCACATCTTCATTATCCACTCATCAGTTGAGGGACATCTAGGCTGGTTCCATTTCCCAGCTATTATAAATGGAGCATCTTGCTGCTATTTTCCACTTTCTGTGGCAATGGCTAGAAGGGCTGATATGCCCATTGTCTCTTTCTCTCTCTTTGTCTCTTTCTCTCATTGCAAAGAAATAACTAGAAAAAATGACCAGAGATTAACATGTCAAATAAATGAGAAATGCCTTTAGAACAACAAAACAATAACATAACCCAACAAAGAATATAAATAGGCAGACTAGAGGTTCCTGGTCAAAGAGGTACTCAAAATTCAGAGAAAGAAAATTAAAACAAAAGTGACATATCACCAAAGGCCTAGGAATCACACAACAAGCTTTGCATAGCAACAGCCCTGCCTCTTGGTGTGGATTTTCTGTTACTTTCCTCATTGCTATGACAAAATAACTTCTAAAAGCATTTCAAGAGCTGGAGAGATGGCTCAGTGGCCAAGGTGCTTGCCTGAAAAGCCTAAGCACCCAGATTTCATTCCCCAGTACCTATGTAAAGCCAGATGTACAAGGTGGTGCATGTATCTGGAGTTCATTTGCAGAGGCTAGAGGCCCTGGTGTACCCATCTTCTCTCTCTCTCTCTCTCTCTCTCTCTCTCTCTCTCTCCCTCTTTTCTCTTTAACAAATAAAGTATTATGTTTTTAAAAAAGCAACTTAAGGAAGAATTTATTTTATTATTGTTTTTGGTTTTTTGAGGTAGGATCTCCCTCTAGCCCAGGCTGACCTGGAATTCACTATGTAGCCTCAGGGTGGTCTTGAACTCATGGAGATCCTCCTGCCTCTGCCTCCCAAGTGCTGGAATTAAAGGCGTGCACCACCATACCTAGCTATGAAAGGTTTATTTTAAGTCATGGCTTAAGGGGAATCAGTATACCACAGTCTCATGTAGCTCAGATAGATCTTGAACTTGACATCTTCCTGCTATAGCCTCCCAAGTACCTGGATCTTTGGGCCATTTTTGGCCCTGATACCTATCATAACTTAATGTTCTTTGTTTTTTAATTTTTATTTTATTTGACTTATTTGGGAGAGAGAGATACAAAGAGGGAGAGGGAGGAGGAGGGAGAGAAAGAGAAAGAGAGAGAGAATGGACACAGCAGGACCTTCAGCCACTGAAAATGAACTCCAGACACATGCGCCACCTTGTGCATCTGGCTTACATGGGTCCTGGGGAATCAAACCTGGGTCCTTTGGCTTTGCAGGCAAACACCTTAACTAATAAGCCATCTCTCCAGCCCTAGCCCATCTTTGTTGTTTTTTAATCTCAATCCATGTACATGGAAAGATAACTTATGCTTTTTGCAACTTTCACTCATTATTATATTGTAAGATTTATCTATATATTTGTGTCTGCCTGCTGTTTGCTCATTCTTGTCTCTCTACAGGTGTCCCATCCTATAATTATGCCACACAGTCATTCCACTGTTGATGAGTATTTCAGTATATTGTGGAGTTATTTCCTCCAAGCTAAAATGTTCCCTCCTGGTGGGAAGAGGTACTCCTAAGACCCAGGATGGTAAGGCAGGTTACAAGAAGCAAAGAGCTCACTAAAATCACAAGATTCCCAAGGCCCTTCTTGAAGTCATGAATATGAGCAGGAAACAGCTGTTGTGGAGAGGAGCTTCTTCAGTGGAGCTGCCTGCAAGTTGAGCTGAAAACTTGAGGAGTCTTCACCCAGGTTAGGATGGGCTTTTTCTGAAGAGTCATCCAAGCTCCTACATCTAACTCCATCTAGACTTGGTTGGAATCATTTATTTTTGTCTGTCCTTGTTGTCCAATCTGGATTGACTAGATATTTGTCCACTTCCCAAGTGGACAGACATACAAAAAAGTAGGTTTCAGGTTTGTGCTACAAGAAACAGTACATTCATGACAAGTAGGCATACATTTGTAGTAGACAGCTTCAAGTCGGTGGGATGAACATCCAACAAAACACAGTTTATGGGAGGAATGGGTTTATTTCAAGCTTACATACCTAGGGGAAGTTCAGTCAAGGGTGGAAGAAGAGCTGGGTCCCTTTCAGAGAGAGGCCACCACCAAACAGCAAACAACAAAAAGCAGCAAGCAGGGACCCCGCCAGAGCTCAAACTTCTCTGCATACCTTTGGGCTAGAATTCAGTTCCATCCCCAGTGACACACCTCCTGTAGCATTAGTCTGCTTGCTAGAGACTAAAGCTTAACACTCAATTTTAATAAAACACCTGAGCCTATGGGGCCATACATTCAAACTACCACAACATTTTTCAGTGAATTTATGCCTACATAAAAAGAATAATGAAAGCTGTATGAGAGAAGTGCCAAGTTGTTTGTAAAGCCAAACCTATCAGAATAACAGATTTCTCAGCAAAAACCCTACAGACCAAGAGGTCCTGGAATGGTCCTGAAAGAAAATAATTGCTAACCTAGATTACTATATCCAGCAAAGTTCTCCTTAAGAATCAGATGGGGAGGGGGGAGACCTGAGATAAACAAAATCTAAAGGAATCCATGACCACAAAAGCAGCACTACAGGGCTGGAGAGATAGCTTAGCGGTTAAGCGCTTGCCTGTGAAGCCTAAGGACCCCGGTTCGAGGCTCGGTTCCCCAGGTCCCACGTTAGCCAGATGCACAAGGGGGCGCACGCGTCTGGAGTTCGTTTGCAGAGGCTGGAAGCCCTGGCGCGCCCATTCTCTCTCTCTCCCTCTATCTGTCTTTCTCTCTGTGTCTGTCGCTCTCAAATAAATAAATAAATAAATAAAATTAAAAAAAATTAAAAAAAGCAGCACTACAGAAGATACTTAAATGAATGGTATATGAAGAGGAAGCAAGAAAACACTATAATGAGAGCATATGAGAGAATGAATCTCACTAGAAGAGTTCACAATTACTTGAGAATTAGGAAATGCTGGATATACACTAGTTAACTGCAGCTTAACTCTAATATGCCAATAGAACAAAGTTATTTTGGGGGGGATGTTTATTTGGGATTCTAAATGCCTCCTGTGCCTGAATGCCACATTAGTCTCAATATTTTTCTTAAAATTTATTATTTATTTATTGTTTGTATGTAGGCATGTCAGGACCTTTTGGTGCTGCAGATGAATGCCAGATGCCTTCACCTCTTTTCGCATGTGGTGGCTAGGGAATTGAATCTGGGCGGGTAAGCTTTGCAAGCTAATACCTTTAATTGCTGAGTCATCTTCCCAGACTCATCATTCCTTCCTACCTTCCGTCCTTCCTTTGTTTCTTTCTTTCCTTTAATTTTTTCTTTTGTTTACTTGAGAAAGAGAGAGAGAGAGTAAGAGAGAGAGGGAGAGAACTGACATGCAAGGGCCTCCAGCCAATACAAATGAACTCCAATATGTGCACCCCCTTGTGCACATGGGTGACCTTATGTGCTTGTGTCACTGTGCATCTGGCTTACGTGGGACGTGGAGATTTGAACATGAGTTTTTAGGCTCCACAGGCAAGTGCCTTTACCACTAAGCTCTCTCTCCAGCCTCTTTCTTTCTCTTTTTTTTTTCTTTTCTTATTTATTTATTTATTTATTTAGGGTCTCACTCTAGCCCAAGCTGACCTGTAATTCACTATGTAGTCTCAGAGTGGCCTCGAACTCACGGTGATCCTCCTACCTCTGCCTCCCGAGTGCTGGGATTAAAGGCATGCACCACCATGCCTGGATTTTTCTTTCTTTTTTGAGGTAAGTTGTCACCATGTAGCTCAGGTTTGCTAAGTACTTGCTATAGAGCCCAGAAGTGTCTCAAACTCATAGCAATCCTCCTGCCTCAGCCTCCCAACTGTTGGGATTATAGATGTGAGCTGCCATACCTACTAATTTGGAAGCTTTTTGCTAACTTTTCACTTAATAGGCTGTTTATGCCTTTAGCTTATATTTTGACTATTTTGTCTATCCTGGCATGTCCAAACTTTTGACATCGTGATTCAATGTTGTCATCTACAAAGTTCACTTCTGTGAACTACACAATGGAGTAACAAAAATCATAATATTTTAAGTAACGTTATGATTTTGTACTTGGCTGTCTCCATAGCTACCTATGGCTACATGTACTTGTTTGAAACTGCAGGTTAGACACACCTGCACCAAAACCTTGTATTTTTGGTCTTTTAATTGTCTCATAGGTCTGTGTGTTCTGTTCTTAATTCCTTTTTTGTGTATTTGTATTGTGTGTGTGCATGCATGTGTATTATGTATCTTCATATGCATGTGTGTGTTAAAGCCGGTACACATGCACATATTATACGTGTGTGGGGTTCAGAGGTTGATGTCAATCTCTTTCCACCTTATTCTTTGAGATGGGAACTTTCACTGAACCTAGTGCCCATCAATTTAGCTAGACTAGCTAGCCAGTATACCTCAAGGATTGCAGTGTCTGCTTCCCCAGCGCTGGGATTATATGAATGAACCATTGATCCTTCATTTTATGTGAGCTGTTGGGTATCTGATCTCAGTTCTCCTTGCTCACATGGCAAACACTTTACCCACTGAGCCATCTCCCTTGCCCTGCTCTTACTTTATTTTTCTTTAGTAATGCGTGATAATTTATCTTCCTTATCTTTCTTATCCTTGATCTTCTATTGGTGAGGCTTTCAACCTCTATTTATTTGTTTACTTAATTATTTAGACAGGGTTTCAAGTAGCCTAGGTCAATCTCAAGAACTCACTATGTAGCCAAAGATGATTTTCTGTATCAATTACTTTCTCATTGCTATGAACAAATACCTGACCAGAGCAATTTAAGAAAGCAAAAAGTTTATTTTGGCTTACACTTTCGGAGGGTAGAGTTCATCATGGCAGGCAAAGCATTCCAGGAACAGGGAGTCTGTCATGACATCCTTATATCAGCAGTCAGGAAGCAGTGAGAAAACAGCAAATGAGACTAGGCTATAAAACCTCTAGGCTTGGGCTGGAGGAATGGCTTAGCAGTTAAGGCATTTGCCTACAAAGCCAAAGGACCCAGATTCGATTCCCCAAGACCCACGTTAGCCAGATGCACAAGGGGGCACATGCATTGGACTTCATTTGCAGTAGCTGGAGGCCCTGGTGTGCCCATTCTCTCTCTCTCTCTCCCCCTCCCTCTTTTCTGTCAAACAAATAAATAGATAAATAAAAATAAAATAGTAAAAACAAAACCCTCTAGGCTTGTCCCCCAGTTACCTACTGCCTCCAGTGAGACCTCACTTCATAAATGCTCCATAGCCTTCCTAAACAGTGCCATTAGCAAAGGACCAAATGTTCAAACAAATGAGCCTATGGAGGATGTTTTACATTCAAACCACAACCTTGAACTTCTGATCTTCCTGCCTCTACCACCCAAGTCCTGGAATTATAGGCACAAACCACCATGCCTGGTCTCATGCAGTGCTGAGTATCACATGCAAGGTGGTGTGTATGCTAGGTAGATACTTTCCCAACTGAACTACATTCCCAAATCTCGACTAATTCGTTTTTATTTAACTTTAGGGATTTTCATCTCTAATGTTAAAATTTCTGTTTGAGAGCCCAGAAATATTGCTCGGTGGTTAAAGGCACTTGCTTGCAAAGTATGCCAACCTGTGTTCCAATTCCCAGTACCCACATAAAAGCCAGAAGCACAAAATGGCACATGCATCTGGAGTTTATTTGCAGTAGCTGGAGGCTCTGGCACACCTAGTCTATTTCTCTCTGCTCACAAATACATAAATGAAAATACTTTTAACGTTTTCTGCTTGGGCTGGAGAGATGGCATAGTGGTTAAGCACTTGCCTGTGAAGCCCCAGGACCCCGATTTGAGGCTTGATTCCTCAGGATCCACGCAAGCCAGATGCACAAGGTGGCACATGCATCTGGAGTTCATTTGCAGTAGCTGGAGGCCCTGGCGTGCCCATTCGCTCTCTCTCTATCTGCCTCTTTCTCTCTCTGTCTGTCACTCTCAAATAAATAAATAAAAATAAAGAACAAACAGCCGGGCGTGGTGGCACACTCCTTTAATCTCAGCACTCGGGAGGCAGAGGTAGGAGAATTGCCGTGAGTTCAAGGCCAGCCTGAGACTACATAGTGAATTCCAGGTCAGCCTGGGATAGAGTGAGACCCTACCTCAAAAAACCAAAAAACAAACCACCCTCCCTTTTCTAAAAAAAATTCTGCTTGATATTTTTTTTCAGTCTTTCAGATGATAAAAAGGGAAAAGAACAGTAAAACTCTTAAAAGTTTTAAAGAGAAAAGAAATCAGGAGCTGGGAGAGATGGCTAAGTGGTTAAAGGCACTTGTCTGCAAAGCTTGATGGTCCAGGCTGATTTCCCTGTACCCACAAAGTGGTGCATGCATCTGGAGTTCATTTGCAGCGGTCAGAGGCCCTCTCACACCCATTCTCTCCTCCTTCTTCTTTCTCTCTCTCTCTCTCTTTCTCTCCCTCTCTCTCCCTTTGTAAACAAATTAATAAAAATATTCAAAAAGAAAGGAGGCGAAAGTGAGTTCAATAACATAGAAAAAGGAAGAAAAGAAACTTAAAGCTCTTCATAGTAAAAGAAAAAGAATGAGGGCTGGAGAGATGGCTTAGTGGTTAAGCGCTTGCCTGTGAAGCCTAAGGACCCCGGTTCGAGGCTCAGTTCCCCAGGTCCCAAGTTAGCCAGATGCACAAGGGGGCGCACGCGTCTGGAGTTCGTTTGCAGAGGCTGGAAGCCCTGGCGCGCCCATACTCTCTCTCTCCCTCTATCTGTCTTTCTCTCTTTGTCTGTCGCTCTCAAATAAATAAATAAAAAATTTAAAAAAAAGAAAAAGAATGAAAGAATGTAACAATATGAGTTCTATCTGCAACTATGTTCCGTAGCTAAGATTCATCAGAGGTCACATTTGAGCCAAGAGATACCCAAGGACTTGGACTATTATGATAAATGTTTTTGATCTGTTTCATAGAAATTTCCTCAGAATTGAAACATTGTTTTTTCTTTGAGGTAAGGTCTCCTAGCCCAGGCTGACCTGGAACTCACTCTGTCGTTCCAGGCTGGTACTTACAGCCTCCTACCTCTGTCTCCCGAGTGCTGGGATTAAAGGGGTGTGCACCACTCCCAACCGAATTGAAATATTTTATCCTGGAGGGACGCATTAGGAAGTTCCAAATTAAAACACGGACCCTTTAAAGCTTAGAAATTGGGCTGGAGAGATGGCTTAGCAGTTAAGCACTTGCCTGTGAAGCCTAAGGATTCTGGTTGGAGGCTCAACTCCTCAGGACCCACGTTAGCTAGATACAAAAGGGGGTGCATGCATCTGGAGTTCATCTGCAGTGGCTAGAGGCCCTGGCGTGCCCATTCTCTCTCTCTCTCTCTCTCTCTCTATCTGCCTCCTTCTCTCTCTGTCTGTCGCTCTCAAATAAATAAATAAATGAAGGAAAAGATTTTTTAAAAAGCTTGCAAAGTAAACAAGACTAGAAATGTAAACAGTCACAAATCTCAGAGGGTCCCTGAAACTTACACCACCCACAAAAGCCCTTCCTCTAGGTTATATAGGGAGGAAGCATTACTTGGGAAGAGATATTCCCCCAACCAGCCAAGCCTTCTGTTAATCCAATAGAGAACTCTCGGGATGCCGCTTCCTGAGTCCTCACCTATGGTGGAATGGGCTTGTCCCTTACCTCACTTCTTGAGTGGTCCATTCTCCCACAGCTATCCTCTCATCTATGCCTTGTAAGTAACCCTGAACTATCAACTCATTCATTTGCGAAGTTGGACTTTGGAAGTGTAACTGTGACTTTAGTTTGTGGTCAGCACCTTATCTGGGGTGAATAGGTATCTGCGTCCCCCCCCCCCAAAAAAAGTTAATGCACAGTGTGGAACATGGTTTAACATATTTTCTAATCATGAATATGAAAGGTTCTGGAAATACCATGGTTACAGAGAAGACAAAGGATACAGTGAAGAAGGAAAAGAAAATTGAAAGATGTGTGAACCAAAGAGTCAGTATATAAAAAGTCTTTATAATCTTTTAGATATTGAAAGGAAAATAAGAGAGAATGAGAGAAAAAAAAAAGAAAAATGAGAAAATGAACTGTGAAGCAAACAAAAATGTTTCTTTTATTTATTTATTTATTTATTTTTGGTTCTTCAAGGTAGGGTCTCACTCTAGCCCAGGCTGACCTGGAATTCACTATGGAGTCTCAGGTTGGCCTCGAACTCTTTGCCATCTATTTCATAAGGGGTTTGCCTTTGTCTCTTCTCAGTGGAGCAGATTTACAGATAGGAACTTTATCCCCGTGTTCTCATCCTCCCCAATGTCCCTTCATAAGTGGTGATCCTCCTATCTCTGTTTCCCAAGTGCTGGGATTAAAGGCGTGTGCCACCACCGCCAGCTAAAAATGTTTAATTTGTAAATTTTATTTGCATGTCTGTTGTGGGGGGAGGGCAGGACTTCCTGCTACTGCAAATGAACACCAGACACTTGTATCATTTTTGGCTTCTAGTTTATGTGGGTAACTTGAGAATTGAACCCTGGCTGGCAGTCTTTGTTAACAAATGCTTTTAACCACTGAGCCATTTTCCTACCCCCTAAAATATTTTAATAAAAACTTGAAAGAATTGTCTCTGCCTAGATAGCCCATTATGCAATTGAGAATGAATGATCAGGGCTGGAGAGATGGCTAAGCGATTAAGGCGCTTGCCTGCAAAGCCAAAGGACCCAGGTTTGATTCCCCAGAACTCATGTAAGCCAGATTCACAAGGTGGCACATGTGTCTGGAATTTGTCTGTAGTAGCTGGAGGCCCTGGTGCCGCATTCTCTCTCTCTATCTGCCTCTCTCCTGTATCAAATAAATAAATAAAAATAAATTTAAAAAATTATGAAGGATGAATGACCACTATTTGTGCCAGTTAATTCACTTTTCCATGTATTCGGCTGTTGCTGCTTAGAGAGAGCCAAGACTGAGGTTATTCACTTTTTACTTTTGTCTTGGGCCAGGCTGCCAGCCAGAGTGGCTTGGGATTGGAGCCAGTTGGAATGGTTGTTGGCTGCCTTGCTCACTAATAAGAGCTCTGACCGAACCCAAAGTTCCTCTAGCAGAAATTTATTCTGGAGAGCTTTGCGAGTGCCCAGGCTATACTAAGCATTGGGTGTCACAGCACATCTGAGTCTCCAGTGCCATTGAGCAGCCCCCTTGGGAGACAGGACAGGTATTTGCATTGGGAGTGGGCACAGCAGCCACTTTTCATGAGTCAGGGGAGCCTGCTTAGTCCTCCAAACTAAAACTGGCCACTGAGCCACCAGTCTTAAAGGGGAAAGGTGTTTTACTCCCTTGTCTATCAAGTTAGTAATATTAAAGGGGAAGGCAGCTTGGCTTCTTTTCATATTACCAATTAGCCACCCACTGCATAGACTTCTCACTGGGACCAGTTAGTTCCTCCAGAATCAATGTAGGTCACCTGCTACAACAACACAGCAAAATTGCTGCTGGTTCCTAGAGATGGGAAAATGCAGGGGCTTTTGTTTGCCAAAGTAGCGAGCTCAGCTGTGATGTCATCAAGATCATGGCCCGGGCTGGAGAGATGGCTTAGCAGTTAAGCGCTTGCCTGTGAAGCCTGAGGACCCCGGTTCAAGGCTCAATTCTCCAGGACCCACGTTAGCCAGATGCACAAGGGGGCGCACACATCTGGAGTTTGGTTTGCAGTGGCTGGAGGCCCTGGCACGCCCATTCTCTCTCTCCCTATCTGCCTCTTTCTCTCTCTCTCTCACTGTCACTCTCAAATAAGTAAAAATAAACAAAAAAAAATTAAAAAAAAAAAGATCATGGCCCATTGTACCACACCACCAGTGTATGTTGGGAAGTGAGAACATCTCTAGCCCGAGTCTGCTTTTCAGATCCATAAACTACTGTGTTCAGACTGCCCTTCTGCATTTTTAAAAATAGTTTTGTTCATTTTTATTTATTTGAAAATGAAAAAGAAAAAGGCCAAGAGAAAGGCAGATAGAGAGAGAATGGCCAGGGCCTCCAGCCACTGCAACCGAACTCCAGACACGTTCGCCCACTGTGCATCTGGCTAACATGGGTCCTGGGGGATGGAGCCTCGAACTGGGGTCCTTAGGCTTCACAGGCAAGTGCTTAACTGCTAAGCCATCTCTCGAGTCCCCTTTTGCATTTTTTGAGTTTTTGCTAATTTTGATGCCAGTTGCACTAACTAGGTCCGTTCGTCTTTCCACTACCCTGCTTTTTGTTGTGCTGATGTGAGCTGGGTGCTGAGGTGTTCCATCTTGCTCTGTTCCACTACTCATAGTCTCTGGGTTTCTCTCTGGCCACCATTAACATCGGCAAGTTCCCATAGTCATCTACACTGGGGAATAGCTATTCTGTTTCCTTAACTTTTGTTATAGGGAAATGGGCACGCGCCTGGTGGCTCCAATCCACATCCTCGTCCCTCTCAATGCTAGGTTTTAGCAAAATTAAGCATTTGTTTAATATTTCATGGAACTTGCCTCTAACACCTGAAGTTTATAGGCAGGTGGTGTCTTTTGTACTGTTTTTATCTATTTATACTCCTGGCTTGGAAATCTTTTTGATCCAAATTGGACATTTTATGCATTTGTAGGATTTTCTTTCATTTTTGTTTTCAATTTCAGTTGTGCAGAGTTATTTACTATGTTTTTTTTTTTCTTTTTACTCACTTTTATGTCTGTGGTTATTTTTCTTCTTCTTTTTGTCTTTTATTTATGCACATCTCTGTTTGATCTTGATAAGTGTTGCCACAGGTCTGTCTTTTTCAAAACCTTTTGTTCATGTCTGGTACTAATCCAAAGCCTATGGCTGGGGAGGTCATAAATCCTAGAGGGGAAACTACTTCTGCTATCTTTTTTAAAAAATTATTTATTTATTTATTTGAGAGTGACAGAGAGAGAAAGAAGGAGAGAGAGAGAGAGATTGAGAGAGAGAGAGAGAGAGAGAATGGGCGCGCCAGGGCCTCCAGCCACTGCAAATGAACACCAGACGTGATGGGTCCTGGAGAATTGAGCCTCGAACCGGGGCCCTAGGCTTCACAGGCAAGCACTTAACCGCTAAGCCATCTCTCCAGCCCGACTTCTGCTATCTTGTTGAATGCATATAGTATGCCCACCAAAGTGCCCTCCAAACACATCTGTTTATGCCCATATACTATTGCTCCTCTCGCTTTTCAGATGGTGGTGACCATTGGGGTGACTCAAAACTCACCATAGTGTCGAGCAGAAGTGACAGTGAAGTGTTCAGCACTGGAACATCTCTATCACACCCTCCAAGGCTCAGGGTCCTTTGTGGCAGAGGGGTTGGAAAGAATGTAAGAGCCAGAGGAAGGGGTGGACTGCTTTCAACGCTGCCTTCCAGACACCAAGTGGCCTTGGCATTCATGACCTCACAGTGGCTGACAGTATTACACAAGACCTGTGTAATAAGAGAAAAATAATGGTGACATCAAGATAGAAGAGAGACGCGTTAGAAAGAAGATAGGATTTAGTGGAGAGGGGATTCTGGAGGGGGGGGGGGAGAAATAGTTGTGGGAGGGGATTATGATCATAGTATATTTTCTGTATTTATGAAAGTTGTCAATGAAATGTTAAAACAAAATAAAACCCTTTCATACAACTAGCTTTTGACTTTCAAAATAATTCTCCCAGTTCTCGTGGCTATTCTCTATTTCACAGAGCTCTGCCAGGGTTCAGCCAAGTATTTGTTCAATCAGAACTGAGCTCACAAGCTGAGGGGCAGCTCTAGCTTCAGTGATCGATAACTGGAACATCTCTGTCATAATACAGTCTCACCAAAACTATAATTACTCCAGAAAGATGGTCAAAGTGTTACCTTAGCGGTAGTGCATCTATCAAGGAACTGTTTACAGAACATGAGACTAAATTCTAATATTCGATTGACAGCAGTATTCCTGATATATGCCGAGCTCCAGTATATTCTGCATATGAGCTTCCTCTTGAGGCAGGGCCATGAAATCCTGGCCTGGAATTTTGCAGCCTCCATCTAGAACTATTATTTTAGACACGCATTGCCCCAACCCATACCCCTGATATCACATCCTTAGCTCCCCAGCGGGTGATTCATAATGTGGGTACTGCAAATCCCATCTATTTGTTAAGGGGTTTGCCTTTGTCTCTGCTCAGTGAAGCAGATTTACAGATAGGAACTTTATCCCCCTGTTCTCATCCTCCCCAGTGTCCCTTCATGAGTGGGCAGATGCAAAGGCCAGTACGGTGGCCGAAGGATACTCTGAAGGAGATTAATGGAAAGATGAGCCGTCAGACTTTCCTAGTTTCTCGCTGCTTAAAATGTCACACACTATTCAACTTTTACAGTCAGTCCCCAGCTTCTGGGGGACTAACCATCAAGAACAGTCTCAGCTGTCTCCACACAGCTAAATAAGGATGACGTCGGAATGCCATACCATTTGTAACTAGCTTTCACTTATTTTTACCCTGTGTTGGTCTTATGGGGTTAGTCTGATGGGGTGTATGTGTGGTGGGTGGGGGGGGGGATCTGCTGCCAGGAAAAATTAATGCCCAGACCCCGAGAATTCAGGTTGGTGTGACATTGTGTAATTGATCAATGGCAAATCTCCCTCCCAGGATGGCTAGAGGAAGACAGACCAATAGAAATGTCTTCTCTGGAGTCACTGGTGTTGATTGTTCAGACTCGTGAGGATTGTGCAAAGCTGGAAGGAAGGAAGCAGTAACTCTTCAGTCATGGCAACCATACCCAGTGTTTCACGTGTGCAGTGCCCAAGAGGACTACTGTAAAACAGTTTGTCACAGGCCCTGTTTCCTGGGAAACAGACCCCGAGGCATAGATTTGCATGCAGGAAGTTTATTGAGGCACACTCTCAGGAAGTACGTACAAGGGGCGTGGGGGACGCATTATTGGACAGAGGGAAAAGTTGAACTGTCACACATGCACAGCCCAGGCTCAGTTGACCCCACAAGGGGCTCAAGAGCTAGGACAGCCTTTAAAACGGTCCATAGTTGAGATAGGGAGCCAGGTTATTTTATTCCCATCGGTCAGTCAAAGGATATGGGCTGACCCTGGAAAGGGCTATGAGCTCGGGTGGGGCAGACGTCCTCAGCTGAAAGCCAGCCCTAATGAGAGACTCAGCAGCCAAGCGGCTGTTAGATGCCAGCACTCCATGAGGCAGGAGGAAAGAACTTTCCAGTCCCAAGGTGGGCCACTGGGGTAGAACATCTTGGCACCTGTCACAGTCAACACCTGTGCTGCTTGGCCCCAGTGCTTCCCTGAGCCAACTTGGAGCCCGGTTTCTCCAGCATTCACAGCTCCATTTCCCTGAAAACCTTGCCCAAAGAATGTTAATGAGACCTCCAGACCTATTCACGACATCTGGTCCTTAGGGCAGCTGATACTTGCTGGCTCCTCCCTCTTTACCCAGTCTACAATCCCTTCACCCTTGAAGAGCCCCCCTTTGTAGGTGGTATACTCGGTGCCAGCTACAAATTCTCAGTCCTGAGCCCTGGTTGCCATGCCCTTCACAGGCCGCAGTCCTATTGTGTGACTTTCCCTGGGACACTATGTCTAGCCATGGCCACCCTAGGTTAAGAGCGCAAATGATAGACTAATCAAACCCTTAGCAGACTTACTGGTGGTGCCCACCTTTAATCCTAGCACTGGGAAAGCTGAGGTAGGAGGATTGCTATGAGTGTGAGGCCAGCCTGGAGCTATACAGTAAGTTCCAGGTCAGCCTAGAGTGAGACCCTACCTCAAAAAAATAAATAAATAAAAATTACAAAAGCAAACCCCAATTTTACCAAGTATAGTTTGGCGAACCAATAGATTTTTTTTTACATTATTTATTTGAGAGCGACAGACAGAGAGAGAAAGAGGGAGGGAGAGAGAGAGAGAGAGAGAGAGAATGGGCGTGCTATGGCTTCCAGCCACTGCAAACGAACTCCCGATGTGTACGCCCCCTTGTGCATCTGGCTAACGTGGGTCCTGGGGAATCGAGCCTCGAACCGATCTTTCAAAGTCCTGTGATTGCAGTTTATGATATTTTCAGCAATATGGTCTAACCATCTACTTCTGGTGGGTAACCAAATGCTTTGGCAATGGCCTGCATTGTTTGAGGAGGCTCCTAGACCTTCCTGACCAATTGCTCACTGTTTGGGGGTGGGGATGACACAATTCTGGCCCTGAGACACACAAGAGCTGAGACCATTCTTGATGGACAATCCCATAGCTGTTCAGCCAGGTTGGCTATACAAGTTGAATACTGACTCCCCCAGGAGCTGCATGCCAGACACAGAGAATAGCTTGTTAAAGGCACAGTGATACCCTGTCATGCCCTGGGATGCTGTGCATGCCCTAAACTAATGAACACCATATACCATTTTATCTATGGTTGGTGAAATACAAAGATTAGTAACCAAGGGTAAAAGGAAGTATGATCCCCCATACCACTACTCCCCACAACCTCATAGGGATTTGGGGCTCCTTGTTCTGCAACCCTTGGTTTTTCAGGCTTGCCTCAAAAATAAGTAAAAATATTTTCAAAAAGATCCATTTCCATCTTTGGGGGCCTCCTGAACTTACGACTTGGTGGGTGTAACAACTCAGTTCATGATGGTCGGTTCAGGCGGTACGATCACTTGGCTCTTCAGACATCCACTTTTCTCTGAGTTCCCCCCCACACCTGTCAGTTCTCTTTGGGGATTCTGTCATCATCAGTGCCACCAGTGAGTGCTGCTCTGTGGTAGCACATCCGATCACCATCCCTAGCCTTTGGAGGATGGTCACAGAGTTTCTCAATGATTCTGAGTCTCCTGTCACCCATGAATTTCTTGTTGATTCAGGGAAGAGTGTCCTTGGGCTCCTCCTGTGAAACATAACCATCTGGTGCATTCCATAATGTAACACCTGTTTCCAGTTTATCAGCCTGTCACACAGAACACTACAGGTTGGGTAATTTAAACCGGGGTTTCTTAAACTTTTTCTACTTGTGACCCTTTTTTACCTGAGAATTTTTTTATATGACCTTGGGCATGAGGGTGTATAAAAAGGTGTATAAATCACTTACTGATAATAAAGCATAAAGCAATTTATTTATTTATTTATTTTTTAAATTTTTATTTATTTAGTTATTTATTTGAGAGCGACAGACACAGAGAGAAAGACAGATAGAGGGAGAGAGACAGAATGGGCGCGCCAGGGCTTCCAGCCTCTGCAAACGAACTCCAGACGCGTGCACCCCCTTGTGCATCTGGCTAACATGGGACCTGGGGAACCGAGCCTTGAACCAGGGTCCTTAGGCTTCACAGGCAAGCGCTTAACCGCAAAGCCATCTCTCCAGCCCTAAAGCAATTTATTTTAAAAACAATTCTTTGAAGCAGGACATAGTGGTACAAACCTGTAATCCCAGCACTTGAGAGGTGGAAACAGGAAGATCAGGAGTTTCAAGCCCAACCTTAGCTGCATAGTGAGTGCAGGACCAGCATTGTTTATATAGTGAACTTGAGAACAGTCTGGGCTACATGAGGTCATGTCTCTCTTTCTACGCGCGTGCATGCACACACACACACAGAGTGCAAACTAAACGGGCTGAGGACATGGCTCAGTGGTTAAGAGTGTTTGACAATTAAGTATGAGGGCCTGCCAGGCTGGAGATTGCCAAGTTTCATTCCCCAGAACCCATGTCATAAGCTAGGTGTGGCCATGAATGTGTGTAACCCCTGTGTGCAGGGATGGGGAGGTGGAGACCAGAGAATGGCTAGTGCTCATTGGTAGACAGCAGTTCCAGGTTGAAGGAGAGCCCCAGTCAAAAGCTAAGTGTAGGGCTGGAGAGATGGCTTAGTGTTTAAGCACTTGCCTGTGAAGCCTAAGGACCCAGGTTCGAGGCTCGGCTCCCCAGGACCCACGTTAGCTAGATGCACCAGGGGTTGCATGTGTCTGGAGTTCCTTTGCAGTGGCTGGAGGCCCTGGCGCGCCCATTCTCTCTCTCTCTCTCTCTCTCTCTCTCTCTCTCTTTCTCTCTCTGTCTGTCCCTCTCAAATAAATAAATAAAAATGAACAGCAACAAAAAAAGCTAGGTGTGTCCAAGCATGTCTGTAACTCCTATGCAGGGATGGGGAGGCGGAGACCAGAGAATGACTTGTTCTCATTGGTAGACAGCAGTTCCAGGTTGAAGGAGAGCCCCAGCCTCAAGGAAAGAAGTACATATGGACCAGTGAAAAGAGAAGGAAACTGGAGGATCTACTCTGGCCACCATATGCATGCACACTGGGCATATGTTCGTGCATATGGTACCCAACACACACACAAAATCTTTGGTATAAATATTATTTTGCTGTATATTACAAATGGAAACTGATGGGCTGGGGAGATGGTGCGGTGGTTAAAGGCGCTTTCCTGCAAAGCCTAAGGACCCAGCTTCAGTTCCCCAGTACCCATATAAAACCAGATGGACAAAGTGGCACATGTGTCTGGAGTTTGTTTGCAGTGGCTACAGGTCCTACCATGCTCATTCTTCCTCCCTCTCTACGTGCTTCTCTCTCTCTCTCAAATAAATAAATAAATAAACGATTTTAGTAAAAATGAAAACAAATTTGCACATTAATAAAGTGGATGGACTGATGGGTGGGTGCATTTCTGACCCCACAATGGTTTCCCATATCCCAGCCACACCTTCACTGTCCTGAGCCCATCAAGATTTGGACTTACAGGACAGAGGACGCCACAAGGAATGATATAACAAAACAGAGGAAGAACTACCTTCAAAGTGGAGGATCCTCAGGGTCTTGAGGGGAGGGGGAGTGGAACAGAACAAGGATAAAGGAGGGAAAGAATGTGATCAAATTACTGCATGTTCATATATTCTTAAACTTTTCAGTAATAAAACCAGAATTAAATCTTGGCTGAGTATGTGATAACACAGAATGCAGAGTATTTTCAAAGGTTTTCAGCGTTCTCAGATATTGTGATTTTTGAATTGTCGATGCTGAAAATGCCACCTCACCTAAGTATGTTTCACCAAAGGGCAGAAGAACGTTTAGGGCCATTTCAGAAATTGTTAGAAATTCTGTCCTAATCCTAAGCCAAAGTTCATTTAATGAGTTTCATGACATTCAAATTAGCGAGTCAAACAGCAGTTTTAAAATTCAACATTCCTAACATAATACAACCCAAAGATACACTAATTTGATACATGCTACGGGATATAAGTAGGAAAATATTGAGTCTGTGTTTTTCTTAATGAAACTGTTATATTTCCATAAGAGCAGAGAACTTTGTATGTACAGTGAAAACACGGCCATTCATTAGCTACAATACTCTTGAATTAGGGCAGCATTCATGGGCATTGCATGGTGTGTTAGCATGCACAGTACAACGTGCACACGTTACATGCTCAGAACCAAAGGTTGTAGTGAAGTCCCAGGAAGCCATCTTGGCAAGTGCTGGCAAAAGCAAAACATTTTTTTGGTCATTGTATGATCTCAAACCTTTTACTATTGCCAATCTGTTTGTGACCCCACCCACTTGCATTCAGTTTTGTGACCCCCTGGAAGTCCAAGAATGAAGGGTCATCAGCTTTGTTCCTAGCAAGGCCTCTCTTCCTGGCTAGCAATCAGCTTCTCACATGGGCTTTTCTCTGTACTCACACAGAGAGAAACAGATCTGTTTTATCTCTTCCTCTTCTTGTTTTCCCTGGTGGTACCGTGGGTCGAGCCCTGGGCCTTGTACATGCTAGGCAAGCAGTCTATTATTGTCACCCCCACAATCTCTACCTTTTCTAATAAGTCCTGTAGGGCTTGCTATGATTTGAATGTGTCTCCCAAAGAGCATGCATGGGAAACTTAATCCCCAATATAACAGTATTGAGATTAGATCTTTGGGAAGTGATTTGACCATGAAGAGTCTGCCTTCATGAATTGATTAAAGCCACCTGTAAAGCTGCAAGCTTGATTTCGTGCTCTCTGATGTACTCTTGCCCTTCCAACTGCTTTTTAAAAAAATTTTACTTCTTTGTTATTTATTTGAGAGAGAAAATATAGGCATACCATGGTCTCCCAACACTGCAAATGAACTCCAGATGCATGTGCCACTTTGTGCATCTGGCTTTACATGGGTACTGGGGAAATCAAACCTGGGCCATCAGGCTTTGCAAGCAAGTGCCTTTAACCATCTCTTTAACTCTGCTTTTCCAACTTCTACCATAGGATGAGATAGCAAGAAAGCACTTGTCAATAAAGGTCCTTTGATCTTACAAAAATTCTTTCTTGTTATAAATTATTCAGGCTCAGGCAGTCTGTTATTGTGGTGGTTTAAATCAGATGTTCCCCATAGACTCGTGTGTTTTGAGTGCTTGGTCCCCAGCTGGTGGCTTTAAACAATTATTTATTTGAAATAGATTTTATTTATATATTTATGTTTGAGAAATAGGCAGAGAGAGAGAGAGAGAGAGAGAGGGAGGGAGAATGGGCATGCAAGGGATTCCAGCCACTGCAAACAAACTCCAGACACGTATGTCGCCTTGTGCATCTGGCTTACATGGGTCCTGGGGAGTCAGACCAGGATCTTTTGGCTTTGCGGACAAGCGCCTTAACCGCTAAGCCATCTCTCCAGCCCCTAAACATTTATTTTCTCATTGTTCTGGAAGCTAGAACTCTGACCCAAGATACTGGCAGGAGAATACTTCCTTTCAGATCCAGGGTAGAATGCTTCCTTGCCTCTTCCGAGTTCCTGGTAGTGCCGATAACCCTTGACATTACTTGGCTTGTGACTTCTTCAAGTTAATCTCTGCCTCCATCTGTATTTGGAATGTTCCTAGTGGGTCTTCATGTTCCCTTCTCTTTGTATGCGTGTCCAAATGCCCTCTTTAAAAAAAAAATTCTATTTTTATTTATTTATTTATTTGACAGAGAAAAAGGGAGAGAGAAAATTGGGCACAACAGGGCCTCCAAGCACTGCAAACAAACTCCAGATGTGTGTACCCCCCTTGAGCATCTGGCTTATGTTGGTCCTAGGGAATTGAGCCTGGGTCCTTTGGCTTTGCAGGCAAATGCCTTAACCACTAAGCAATCCCTCCAGCCCACTGTTTGCCATTTTTAATATTTGTTTTCTACATGTCTTACCTTGGTTTTGTTCCTTAATTCTTTCATTTTTGTCATTCCCCCCCCCCCCATATCTGATGGATGTTTTCTAAGTTAATACTTAAATTGCCTTGGCATTTATTTTATTTTATATTTTCAAGTTTTTTTTAGTGATTTTCCTAAGGATTCCAGCTAACATCTTACATTTATAGCAATTCAGTTCAGGTCGTTGCTAAGTTAGTTTCAATAGAACAGAATATCTTTTCTCATATATAATTCTATCTCCCATGTTGCTATTGTCACAAAATCAAACTGTATACATAGCAGGATATCGTGGTATAGCATATAATCCTGGCACCTGGAGGCTTGCCATCTGGAGATAATCCTGTTTAAATTGGCTCTTTAAAAAAAGTTAATCAAATTAATTAATTCATTTTAAGACCAGGTATTGTATGTAGCCCAGGCTAGCATTGAACTCGTGGGAACCTGGTCTATCCTTGAACTCCAAGTTTTAGCTTCCTGAGTACTTGGATTGCAGGTTTACATCACCATGCTGGGTTTAAATTAGTTCTGTATTTATTTGTTTATTTATTTGAGAGAGACAGGGAGAGAAAGAGGGGGAAAGAGAGAGAGAGAGAGAGAGAGAGAGAGAGAGAGAGAATGGGTATGCCAGGGCCTCCAGCCACTGCAAATGAACTCCAGATGCGTGCACCCCCTTGTGCATCTGGCTAACATGGATCCTTGGGAATTGAGCCTCAAACCGCGGTCCTTAGGCTTCACAGGCTAGCGCTTAACCACTAATCCATCTCTCCAGCCCTAAATTAGTTCTTTTTAAAGAAGAATTTCTTCCCCTTCCTTTCTAGTAGCTTAGTGGTCAGCTAATAATTAGAGGAGGATTTCCTTAAATTCACAGACCGAAACATCTTAGTCTTTGGACTCAGCCTGGCAGTAAAACTCTGCTTTAGTTTTTTGCTTCCTGCTGGTATAGAGCCTCATGGTCACACGGATGGGGGAGTTTAGGGCCTTCTCTGGGAATGCATGTGACCTTTAGCATCTTAGAAACATGCTGGAGTTCTCAACGTTCTTATTCCCAAAGTACCTAATTACTCAGCTTTATCACCCAAGATTTTTGCCCTACCTGTTATCCATTAGCAGTCAGCAGTGACTAACATAATTACCTCTAAATAATTTCCACAAACTCTCCCCAGGCAGAACACACGAACACTGAGAGCTGATGTTACTGCCCATATCATAAAAAATAGCAAGTATTGGGCTGGAGAGATGGCTTAGCGGTTAAGCGCTTGCCTGTGAAGCCTAAGGACCCCGGTTCGAGGCTCGCTTCCCCAGGTCCCACGTTAGCCAGATGCACAAGGGGGCGCACGCGTCTGGAGTTCGTTTGCAGAGGCTGGAAGCCCTGGCGCGCCCATTCTGTCTCTCTCCCTCTATCTGTCTTTCTCTCTGTGTCTGTCGCTCTCAAATAAATAAATAAAAACTTAAAAAAAAAATAGCAAGTATTGTGCTGGGGATGTGGCTCAGTGGTAGAGCACTTGCCTAGCATGTATGTGGACCTAAGTTCCATCTCTAGCACTGGGAAAGAATTCAAGTATTCGGGAATTAAAGTGAGGGGCACAAGCTGTTCTGCAGAAAGCTATTAAATATTATTGAGAGATTTAAAAAAACAACTAGGGGCTGGCAAGATGGCTCAGTGGATAAAACACCGGAGTGCAGACCTTTAGCACCCATGGAAAACCCAGATAGGCATGGCAGCCCACCTGTAATCCCAGTACTTGGGAAGCTAAGACTAGCCAAACTGGTGAGCTGTGGGTTCAAGTGAGAGACCCTACCTCAGTAAAATGAAAGAGGAGATTGGTCAAGGGAAGATACATGATATCAACTTCTGGCTTCAACATGCACATGCATGTGCATGATACATATATGTGCAAAAATCTTGAACAAATAGATGCGTAGAATTTGAAGGCTCAATATTACAGAGATGTGAATACTCCCAGGATTGACCATCACATTCAACACACTCCTAATCAAAACCCTAAAGGTATTTTATTTATATATTGGCAAGGAGACAGAGAGAGAGAGAGAATGGGTGTGCCAGGGCCTCCAGCCACTGCAAACAAAAAAAACACACAGGCCACTTTGTGTATCTGGCTTTACATGCATACTGGGGAATTGAACCGAAGTCATTAGGCTTTTCAAACAAACACCTTAACTACCAAGCCATCTCTCCACCCCCCCAAAGGTGTTTTTGTTTGTGTTGATATACGGGCACTAAAATTTTATAGAAATTCAAGCAGTCCGGAAAGAGCTGTGATATGCTTAAAGGGTGGGGTGAGAGCATGCGCACTACTGAACAGAACGACTTATTATAAGGGACGGGTAGATGACTCAGTGGGTAAGAACATTTGTGCAAGCATGGGGACCTAAATTCAATCCCCAGCAGCCACAGAAAAATCTTGGCATGGGCCAGGTGTAGTGGCACATGCCTTTAATCCCAGCACTCAGGAGGCAGAGGTAGAAGGATTGGCGTGAGTTCAAGGCCACCCTGAGACTACATAGTGAATTCCAGGTCAGCCTGGGACAGAGTGAGACCCTACCTCAAAAACACAAAACCAACCAAACAAACAAACAAAAAAATCTTGGCATGGCTGCACATGCCTGTAACTCCAGCACTAAGAGGCTTGGAGACAGGTCAACTAGTCCAGCCAAAAAGTGGTGAGCTCCAGTTTTAGTGTGCAGCTCTGCCTAAAGGAAATAAGTTCAAAGAGCAATATAGAAGAACACCCAACATCCTCCTCCTGCCTCTGCATGTATGTGCATGGGGTACATGTATCTGCACAAACATACATACACCACATGTGCATACCACACATACTCCACACACAGCAAAAAATGACATTGTAACTTAACAGCAATTGAGACAGTATGCTTGGCAAAAAGATTAAGAATAGACTAATATAATAGAAGGCCCATAAACAAATGTTTACAAATATAGACCCTTGATTTATGACAGAGCAATCTTTCAGGGTAGTGGAGAAAGGATGGTCTTTTCAATAAATGGAGCAAGGACAAGTGGATGCCTATTATTTACAAAGATGAATTAGACTGCTACCTTATACCACATACAATTAATTCTGGGCAAAATAAATACTAGGCTGAACAGCAGTTTTAGGTGATGGCATGAGAATGTTTCATGAACTTGGCATGAGGGAAGATTTTCTAAGTGGTCTTCAGAACACACTAATCAAAAATTGAAAAGGTTGCCAAATGTGACCACATGAAAACTGTAAGATTTTTCTCTTCATTAAAAGACATCAATACAAGAATAAAAGGGCAAGCTTGGAGGCGGGAAGTGGATATTTGCAATTCATGTATCTGACAAACAAGTCCTATTGAGGATATGTGAAGAATTCCTACAATCAATAAGCTAAAGACAGAAAAGCACAGGAGTAAAGTGGGCAAGAGCTCTGAACACGCTTTTCAAAACAGTGCAAGCATGTGGACAAAAGGAGACTCAAATCATACTAGGAATCAAGGGGATGGAAATTGGGACCACAAGGAGATACCATTACATACCCACCAGAATGGCTATGATTTAAGAGTGACAATAGCAAGCATTTTCTGTTTGTTTGTTTGTTTGAGGTAGGGTCTCACTCTAGCTCAGGCTGACCTGGCATTCACTATGTAGTCTCAGAGTGGCCTTGAACTCACTGCGATCCTCCTACCTCTGTCTCCCAAGTGCTGGGCTTAAAGGTGTGCGCCACCACGCTCAGCAATACGAAGTTTTTGCAAGGAAATAGAGCAATAAAAAACCATTTCAAACACCACTAGTGGTAGTGTAAAATGCCACATTTTCAAAAATAGTTTAGCATTACCTACCAATGTTGAGGCTATGCATAACACTATGAAGTAGAAATTCCACTCCAAGTTTCAGATCCATCAAAATGCGTGCGCACACAAAATACAGCAGCCAATAGCCATCAACAATAGAACAGATGAGCATATTTTAATGTGTTCACTCAATGGAACACTACCATACAGCAATGGAAATGAACAGACTGTAGCTTACATCAAACAACATGGTTAAATCTCAGAAACATGATGAGTAAATGAAACCAGACACACAAGAATGCTTTCCGTGTAATCCCATTTATATAAAATTCAAAACCAGGTGAGACTGGATTAGTGCCTTTAGGGATGGCGATTTAGGCTGTACTGGTAAAAGAAAAAGCAAGGGAGTGATTACCAAGAAATGAGATGGGTGGTTTCCTTTAGTGGGTTGAAGAAGAGCAGGAATGTGTAGGATGCAATGGGGTAATTTTGAGATGTGAGAAATAGTCCAGTTTTTGTGTAGGATGGTCAACCCATGAATGTTTGCTTCACAAAACCTGACTAAAACTGCACATTCATGTTTTTTTTAATTTTTATTTTTAATTTACATTCCATCTAATTCATTAATTTAATGTGCATAATTTTGTGTTTTGGAGTATATTAGTTTTGTGAATAATAGTAAAATATATAGAACATAAAATTTAATATATTGAGCCTGCTATAGTAGTGTGTGCCCTAATCCCAGCACTTGGGAGGCAGAGGTAGCAGGATTGCCATGAGTTCAAGGCCAGCCTGAGACTACATAGTGAATTTCAGGTCAGCCTGGGCTAGAATTAGACCCTACCTTGAAAAAAAAAACAAAAGAAAAATTAAGCAGGGTGTGGTGTCTCTTACCTTCTGTCCCAGCACTTAGAAGGCACAGGTTGGAGGATTGCCATGAGTTTGAGGTCATACTGAGACTACAGAGTGAATTCCAGGTCAGCCTGAGCTACAGTGAGACCCTACCTTGAAAAACCAAAAAAAAAAAAAAAAATTGAACTATTTTTACTATGTAATTCAGTAGTGTTAAGAGTAGTCACACTATGTTGTAGTTGCCACCTCTGTCTGTTTCTAAACCTTTATTCTTTTTAATAAAATTTATTATGAACTTTAATATATGGACATATTCCAAATTGGTCATATTCCCATTGGGTGCATTATCCTGTTTTGATCCCTCTCCTCCATCCCCATTCCAATGAGGGTTCTGCACAGTGGTAGTATCATTAATCACTGGGGGATTATGAATGACCAGTCACTCTCTGTGGGGAGGACAATGGCTCATAGTACACCTTCTCACACTGTGGCTCTCATAGTCTCTCCACCTCCTCTTCCACACTGTTCTCTGAGCCTTTGAGGACATATTAGAAGTCTCTTTTATTGTTGAGCAGTCAGCAGCCTCTGATTTTCTGATTTGGTGTGTTTTGAATCTCCTCAGTGTCTACTACCATCATCCTGGAGGAGGTTCTCAAGCTAGCAGTGACAGCAGCACTCATATTTATTTTGTCACTTCCTAGCAGATGTGATAAAGATGCTTCATCTCAGGCTAGGCGGTTGGCTTTCTCTTTTTGTCATACCAATGGGTCTTGGGTCTCTCCTGTATTTGCTGCCATCTGTAAAAAGCAAATTCTTTAGTGAAACATGAGAGCAGTATGGATCGAAGGAGATGAACAGAGACATTTAAAAGTTAATTACCCACATAGTCTGTGTGCCACTATTGCCCTGGTGTGTACATCTTGCCTGGCTGGTTGATTTTACAGACTGCTTCTTCACACTGTTGGTGACCTTTATTCCCCAGAAGCTCACATAGCACTTTCCAGCACTATGACAGCTAGCCAGCAGGATCGAGAGTTTATTTTATTCCCTAAGCTACTGGAATTTTATTCAGAAAGTCTTTCCATATGCTTAGATCTTGGTGTGTTCTCCCTACTTTATCTTCTAGCTGTTTTAGAGTTTCAGGTCTTATATTGAGGTCCTTGATCCATTTGGAGTTGATTCTTGTGCCTGGTGAGAGGATAGAGTCAAGATTCATTCTTCCACATGAGATTATTCACTTTCTCCAGCACCATCTGTTGAAAAATGTGGCTTTTCTCTGGTGTTCAGAGTTTGGTCTCCCCATCTGTTTCCTCTATCATATCCTCAAGTCCTGATACTTTGTCCTCCGCATGATCTATTCTGTTGGGAAGGATTTCTTAGGAGCCTTTAAATACGTTATCTCATTATTGTTTTTCATTGTTTTTCTTCGGTCTCTCCATCTCTTTATTGAATTGCATTTTCATTTCTTGGGTTGAGTTTCTTATTGTCTCTTGGAATTCATTCCTGCATTTGGTCATGTTCTCCTTCTGTCTTGCTGAGAATGCAGCAATAGCACCTCTTGTGCAGCCTGTGTTGAGGGGCTTGGATGGCAGTCTATCCTTGGGTGTGGGATGGGTACCCTGGAAGCTGAGCAGTCTCTTCCTTGCATGTGCAGTCTCCACAAAGGTCTGGACTGGGAACTGTGTCTCAGGGCTACACAAGTGGGCAGGCCAAGTAGTGAGGTCAGCACCAAATGGGCCTGATCCTCAATCTGAGTGAGCAGGGTCCAGGGTTGTACCCAGGGGGCCTATAGGCATAAGGGTGGAGGAGTGCTCACTTCTACCCTGGCCAGCCATACTTCGTGCCTGGAGCTACTTTATGCAACTGACCAGCTTGGGTGTCGCTACTCAGAACAGCACTGGTGGACAGCACAGGGAATGGGATCAGTGCCAACTGTGCCTGATCCTCAATCCCAGGGAGCAGGGCTGGGGTTCTACCTGGAAAACTGAGAGAGGGGCTAGTGATCACCAGGACCCTGGGTGGCATACTCTGTGCTAGGGGCTGGGGAGTGCAATCAGCTTAGGTGTCCATATTCAGGTGGCTCAGGCAGGGCAAAAACATTTTATTACTATTATATTTTTATTTTTTAGAGAGCACAAGATACACAGAGAGAGAATGAGAATTGGTACGCCAGGGCTTCAGCCACTGAAACGAACCCCAGATGTTTGCGCCACCTAGTGGGCATGTGTGACCTGTGCTTGCCTCACCTTTGTGGGAGGCTTATGTGGGATCTGGAGAGTTGAACATGGGTCCTTTGTCTTCGCAGGCAAGTGCCTTAACTGCTAACTCCTCTCTCCAGCCCCATTTTTTGTTTTAAAATATTATTTATTTGAGAGAAAGAGAGAGAGAGTATGGTGATTCCAAGGCTTCTTGCCTCTGTAAATAAACTTCAGACACATGTGTCACTTTGTGCATCTGACTTTACATGGGTACTAGGAAATTGAACCCAGGTTGGCAGGATTTGCAAGTAAGCACTTTTAACCACTGGGCTATCTCCTCAGCCCCTGATTCTTTTGTATTTCCTTCAGCCTTTTGTTCATGTGCTCTTTAATTTTCAGTTTGTTTATCATAATTGTGTTTTGGAAAATTTTATCTGGAGTTTCCTCTAAGAAATTTCCATTGGAAGCTTCAACTATTGGGCTAGGCATTCCTTTTGTTGTTGTTGTTGTTTCCAAGGTAGGGTCTGGAATTCACTATATAGTCTCAGGCTGGCCTTGAACTCACTGCCATCCTCCTATCTCTGCCTCCCAAGAAAGGCCCACCCCATCCTGAATGGCGACCTCCTGGAAGCTGTATCATGGAGTCCCACTTCTAGATAAACTTCAGCTTCCTATATAATCTAGTTTTATTCCCTAACCACTTGCAGCTGGAGGTGGGGTTGGGGCAGGTGGGAACCCTCCTTTCCTCCCTTCCTCCATCCACTAGGGAGTTGTCAATAGCTCCATTACCGTTGCTATATGCCTTGTAGCACTGTATTGTTCTGCTCCGAAGTTGCCATAGCTACCTGGCCAAAGCATCCTTTACCTCAAGATGGCTTCATGTTATGGCCAGAGGGAAAAAAACGCCATCCAACAACTACCTATGAGTACCCACCCGCAGCAGGGAAGACTAGGCCCACTCGACTATGGTACAGCTCCCCCATGCACCTAGATCTGACACACTATGTGGATGCCCTGCTAGTGCCCGCTCTGAGAGAGGCAGGTAGAGAGAGAGAGAGAGAGAGAGAGAGAGAGAATGGGCGCGCCAAGGCCTCCAGCCACTGCAGACGAACTCCAGATGCGTGCGCCCCCTTATGCATCTGGCTAACGTGGGTCCTGGGGAGTTGATCCTCGAACCAGGGTCCTTAGGCTTCACAGGCAAGCGCTTAACCGCTAAGCTATCTCTCCAGCCCAGCATGCAGTCTTTTTTTTTGAGACAGGGCTTCATGTAGCCCAGGATGGCCTCATACTCACTCTATAGCCCAGGCAAGTCTTGAACTCCTGCCTTCACTTCACAGGTTCTGGGATTACAGGTATGGGCCACTATGCTTGCTTTTCCATATCTTTTTTGTTTGTTTGTTTGTTTGTTTTTTTGAGGTAGGGTCTCACTCTGGTCCAGGCTGACCTGGAATTAACTCTGTAGTCTCAGGGTGGCCTTGAACTCACGGCAATCCTCCTACCTCTGCCTCCCGAGTGCTGGGATTAAAGGCGTGCACCACCACGCCCGGCTCCTTTTTTTTTTTTTTTTAATGTAGGGTCTTACTCTAGTTCAGGCTGACCTGGAATTTACTCTGTAGTCTCAGGGTGGCCTCGAACTCACTGTGATCCTCCTACCTCTGCCTGCCAAGTGTTGGGATTAAAGGCATGCACCACCACGCCTGGTGACTTTCCATATCTTTTTATACCCTAAATAGAAACCCCATAACCATTAAACAGTAACTAATTACCCATTCTCCCCTCTCCTCGGCCCCCGGTACCCTCTAATCTTCTTTCTTTCTCTGTGAATTTGCCTATTCTAGATGTTGTTTTATATAAGTGGAATCATGTGAGATTTGTTGTTGTGTATTTGTTTCTGACTTTCACTCAGTATTTATTTATGATTTTGGCCATAGCAGTTTTATTCTCAGTACTTCACATCCAGAAATAACCCAAATGTCAGTCAACAAAGGAATAAACAAACACTGTGTGGTATAATGTATACTGTAATTTTACTCATTGTTAGAAGCGCAATGGATTATTGAACTCTGCAAAGAGAATTAATCTGTGATTCATCAGCATAGTATTTTTAAGATTCATCCACGTTGTAGCATATATCAGAATTTCATTTCTTTGTGTAACTGAATAATGTTCCATGGCATGGGTATACCATGTTTGGTTTCTCCATGGATGGACACTGGTTTTTTCTGCCTTTTTGCTGTTGTGAATAATGTTGCTGTTACCATCGGTGGACCGTGTTAGCATAGTCCATTTGAATCTTTGCTTTGAATTCCTTTGGGCCCATAGTCACATGTGGAACTTCTAGTTTGATGTCTTCATCAGTTCCTCCACGCTTTACGTTTCCCAATGGAAAGGATAGAGGGGGAAGCAAGCAGCAGCTTGAGACAATTCTTTTTGAATGTGTTGTCACTACAGGAAACAGGGAGATAGGGTATGCTGTAGTCCAGTGTCTAATTTCTCCCAAGGACTCATGTGTTGAAAGTCTGGTCCTAGGCCTGTGGTTCCAATGAGAGATGGTGGAATCTTTAGAAGGAGGGGCCTGATGGAAGAACGTTAGATCACTGGGGGCATGCCCTTAAAAGGAATATGAGGATGGCATTCTTTTCGTTCTCTTTATGTTTCCTGGCACCACATGGTAAGCAGGCTTCTACCACCATGGATCTATGCTCCCATAGGCCTGAAAGCAATGGAGTCAACCCACTGTGTACTGAAACCTCCGAAACTGTAACCCAAAATAAATTTATTCGCCAAGTTGATTGTCACAGATTTCTTTGTTCACTATGATGGAAAACTGACTGATACAGGGAAGTAGTTGCAAGAGGAAGTGGGCTCAAAGGAAAGATTTTTATTTGTTTGTTTGTTTGCTTGCCTTTTTTGTTTATTTTAATTTATTTATTTGAGAGCAACAGACAGAGAAAGAGAGAGAGAAAGAGAGAATGGGCAGGCCAGGGCCTCCAGCCACTGCAAACGAATTCCAGATGTATGCGCCCCCTTATGCATCTGGCTTATGTGGGTCTTGGGGAATCGAGCCTTGACCAGGGGTCCTTAGGCTTCACAGGCAAGTGCTGAGACACTAAGCCATCTCTGCAGCCCTTGCTTGCTTTTTTGAGACAGAATTTCATGCAGCCCAGGTTGGCCTTGAATATCATTAGCTGAGGATGACTTTTGTGATGGTTAAGTTCTGTTTTCAATTTGATCACATTAGGAATGAAAGAGACATGACTCTTAGGTAAGCTTGTGACGATCTTTCCAGGAAGGATTGATGGAGAGAGAAAGAACTTCCGCAGAGTACACAGCTCTTCTGGTGTTGGACTATATATAAAGAAGCGTTGAGAGAGCACAGGGGAAGAGAGATTGAGCCCAAGTCCAAATATGACAGATGAGTGGGATTTATACCAAGAAGCAAGATACAAAATGACTAAGAGGTAGCCTCAGACACACAAGATTCAGGCCAAACTAACCTAACAGGAAATTTGCTGAAAATAGAACAGAGTCATTAGCTGTCCCCAGGGGCATGGTGGAGGGTAAAAAGTCTCTTTAAAAAATGAGCTGGGTGTGGTGGCACATGTCTTTAATCCCAGCACTCGCGAGGCAGAGGTAGGAGGATTGCTGTGAGTTCAAGGTCAGCCCGGGCTAGAATAAGACCCTACCTTGAAAAATCAAAATGAGAGACAGAGAAAAGAAAGAAAGGAAGGGAGGAAAGAAAGAAGGAAGGAAGGAAGGAAGGAAGGAAGGAAGGAAGGAAGGAAGGAAGGAAGGAAGGAAGGGAAGGAAAGGAGGGAGGGAGGAAGGGAGGAAGGAAGGAAGGAAGGGAAGGGAAAAAACATAGGGCTGAAGAGATGGCTCTACTTGCAAAGCCTGCACATCCAGGTTTCATTCTCTAGTAATTCATGTAAAGCCAGATGCACAATGTGGTACAATCATATCTGGAGTTTGTTGCAGTGGCAAAAAACCCTGATGTGTCCATTTTTTTTTCTCTCTCTCCTTTTCCTCCCTCTCTCTCTCTCTCTCTCTCCCCCCCTCTTTCTGCTTGCAAATGAATTAAAATGTTAAGAAAAGGAAAATTCTTTTCAGATACGGAGAGAAATAGGTTGTTAATCTATGTGAGGATGGAGCCCAACGCTTTGGACATGCTAGGTAGCCACACCTCCAGCCAGGAATTCTCATTACCTTTTCCAAACAAGTGCACAGGTAGGCCTAGGATCAAGTTCAGGAGGCTGACTCCTCATGGGTCACACCAAGAATTCTGGTCAGTGTTTCTTAGTGAAGGCGCCAGACCACTGCGTCACCAAAGAATTCATTAGAAATGCAATTTCTCAGGGGTGGGGCTATAGCTCCGTGGTATAGCACTTGCCCAGCATGGGCAAGGCTCTGGGTTCCACCCTTCGCACCGGGCAAAGAACACTAATATGCTCGGGCCTTCTGAATGTGAAGGCTAGCTCTGATGCTGGCTTAGGTGTGAGAAACCCTATGCCTCCGAAGCATGGGGACAAGTTCTTTGGAAAGAAGAAATTCAGATTCCCTACCCTGTTGAAGGGGTCTCAGGATCGCTGGCTGCAGAATGGCAGGGAGAGCTTTCAACGTCTCCAAAAGTCTGCGTCTCTTCCACACCAGGGACTTCTGAATCCTGGGGGACAGAAAGCAGCCATCCATCTCTAGTCATTTTCCCAAGCGGGCAGAACGGTAGCAGCATGGGTAACCTCTATCAGGAGCCCAGGGAGGGCTCGTGCTGATACAGAGGACATAGGTCTGGGGGCCACTCATGAGCGCTTTCCAGTAAGAGCCCAGATGATGTGGAGCTGTGGGTCTGTGGACCACCCTGTACAATCGCTGCTACAGGAGAGCTAGAGGCAAAGGGGGTTGTGTAGGAGTTGAGGGTGCTCTTGAGAAATCACTGCTTTTTCTTGGCATTGATTTAGACATGGGATGACTGGGTCTGAACTTTGTGTTTCCATCCATGGATTTTTCAAAACATTTTTATTGCCAGGCATGGTGGGGCACACGTTTAATCCCAGCACTCAGGAGGCAGAGGTGGGAGGATCTCTGTGAGTTCGAGGCCACCCTGAGACTCCATAGTGAATTCCAGGTCAGCCTGAGCTAGAGTGAGGCTCAACTTCAAAAAAGAAAATTTGCTGCGTGTGGTGGCGCACGCGTTTAAACCCAGCACTCCGAGAGGCAGAGGTAGGAGGATCTCAGTGAGTTCGAGGCCACCCTGAGAACACAGAGTGAATTCTAGGTCAGCCTGGGCTAGAGTGAGACACTATCTAGAAAAACCAAAAAAAAAAATTCTTTCTTTCTTTTTTTTTTTTTTTTTTTTTTTGAGGTAGGGTCTCATTCTAGCCAAGGGTGACCTGGAATTCACTATGTATCCTCAGGATGGCCTCGAACTCATAACGATCCTCCTACCTCTGCCTCCCAAGTGCTGGGATTTCTTTTTTTTTAAAGTATTTTTTTTAAATTTATTTGAGAGTGACAGACACAGAGAGAAAGACAGATAGAGGGAGAGAGAGAGAATGGGCTCACCAGGGCTTCCAGCCTCTGCAAAAAAACTCCAGACGCGTGTGCCCCCTTATGCATCTGGCTAACGTGGGACCTGGGGAACCGGGCCTCGAACCAGGGTCCTTAAGCTTCACAGGCAAGCGCTTAACCGCTAAGCTGTCTCTCCAGCCCTTATTTATTTCTTTATTTGAGAGAAAGAGAAAGAGGCTGTCAGAGAGAGAGAATGGGAGCACTAGGGCCTGCAACCACTGCAAACGAGCTCCAGATGCATGAGCTACCTTGTGCATCTGGCATACGTAGGTCCTGGGGAATTGAACCAGGGTCTTTTGGTTTTGCAGGCAAGCACTTTAACCTCTAATCCACCTCTCCAGCCCCTCATCCATTGTTACTATTACACACCCGTCTGCATGGCACGGATGAAAACGAGGTCATATGACATTTGTGGAGAGACTAAACTGTGGCATGGGCCTCTTTTTAGAGAGCAGCTGTGGTGTGGGCAAGAGAGAGCAGCCCTAAAATATATACATTTAAAAAAAAAACAAGGGGGGCTGGAGAGATGGCTTAATGGTTAAGGCACATGCCTGCAAAGCCTAAGGACCTAGGTTTGATTCTCCAGGTCCCACCTAAGCCAGATGCACAATTTGAGACATGCATCTGGAGTTCATTTGCAGTGGCTAGAGGCCCTGGCATGCTCATTTTCTCTATCTCTGTTTCCTTCTCTGTGTCTCTAATAAATAAATAAATAAAATAAAATCTTTAAAAAACAAACAAACAGCCGGTCGTGGTGGCGCACGTCTTTAATCCCAGCACTGAGGAAGCAGAGGTAGGAGGATCGCCATGAGTTCAAGGCCATCCTGAGACTACAGAGTTAATCCCAGGTTAGCCTGGACCAGAGTGAGACCCTACCTCTAAAAACTAAACAAACAGGGCTGGAGAGATGGCTTAGCGGTTAAGCGCTTGCCTGTGAAGCCTAAGGACCCCGGTTCGAGGCTCGGTTCCCCAGGTCCCACCTTAGCCAGATGCACAAGGGGGCGCACGCATCTGGAGTTCGTTTGCAGAGGCTGAAAGCCCTGGCGCGCCCATTCTCTCTCTCTCCCTCTATCTGTCTTTCTCTCTGTGTCTGTTGCTCTCAAATAAATAAAATTTAAAAAAAAACTAAACAAACAAACAAACAGGGCTGTAGAGATGGCTTAGTGGTTAAACGCTTGCCTGTGAAGCCTAAGGACCCTAGTTCGAGGCACGATTCTCCAGAACCCACATTAGCCAGATGCACAAGGGGGCGCACGTGTCTGGAGTTCATTTACAGGGGCTGGAATGGGCCTTGGCACGCCCATTCTCTCTCTCTGCCTCTTTCTCTCTCTGTCTGTTGCTTTCAAATAAATTAAAAAAAAATTAAAAGCAAACTAACAATGGGAAGCCAGGCTGGTGGCGCATGCCTTTGATCCCAGTACTTGGGAGGCTGAGAAAGCAAGCAAGCAAGCAAACAAACAAACAAACAAAAGAACCCAGCAAGCACAGACATTTATTTCCTCACAGTTCTGGAGTTTGGAACTTCAAGTCAAGATATCAGCATAGTCACTTCTGGTGAGGGCTCATTTCTTGACTTGGACGCAGCCTTCCTGCTATGTCTTCACATGATAAGGAGAAAAACAGAAAGCTTTCATTCTCCCCCACTGTCTCTCTCCTCGCTCTGTGATTCTGCAGATAGAATCCAAGACTTTATATGTGCCTGGCAAATTGAGCAAGTGCCATACCACTGAGCTGCATCTCTAACCTTTCAGTGTCTCTTCTTATAAGAACATTGGTGATTCTTTGGAATCAGGCCAGGCCCTGATCTTATTCAGCCTTGGTTACCTCCTTAAGGCTCTGCCACCAAATATCATGACATTGGGGGATAGAGCTTCAACATCGCTGCTCTTGGTGGTGGGTAGAGCGGGACACAATCCATCCCTCCACAGAACCCTTGCATGTGTCGCATGCCTCAAAGCTGCTGTGGGGACTGGGGGTGTAACTCAGGTGACCAAGTGCTTGCCTTGCATGAATGAAGCCCTGGATTCAATGGCAGCGCCACATGAACTGGGCATGGTGGTACATGCCTATAATCCCAGCACTTGGGAGGTATAGGCAGAAAGATCAGGAGTTAAAGGTCATCCTCAGGTACAAAAGGAGTTTTGACCTTGTCTCAAAATGAACCACAGCTGCTTTATGACTGACAGGGATGGGCTCCCAGGGCCCTCACTCACCTAAAGGAAGAGGGGGTACCTCAGCACTTTCTCCAAAACTACCTGTCAATCTCCAGCAAACTCAGCCTGACATGTATCCACATAAGGATTTTCTTTCACTGGAAATGTGGGTAGATCAACAGAGGCAGGAGGAATAGATGGTGTGAGGACTGGTTTTGTCAGTGGGGTGGGGATGGAAAATAATAACATTCACAAGAATGAGTGTGTGTGTGTGTGTGTGTGTGTGTGTGCGTGTGTGCCCACACAGGACACTTCACCCATCACCTAACCTCATTCATTCACTTTGCAGACGATGAAATCCAGGTGCAGTGGGTGGAGGGGACCTTCAGGGGAGACATGTTCCTTACATGCATGAGTCATGTAATAAACACAGTGGGTCACAGCAATGGATACTTGAAATGTGTGTGCCTGTATGTGTTAGAAAGGGGCTTGATTGCAAAGCCTCGGTTTGATTCCCCTGTATTTATGTGAAGCCAGATGCTCAAAGTGGCACATGCATCAGGAAGTTTGTTTGCAATGGCAAGAGACCCTGAGGGCACAAGGCAAGGTCCCAAGGATGGCTCTAGAAGCTGAGAGCTAGCAGAGGAAATGGGGAATCTCCACCTTACAGCCACAAGCAACTGAATTCAACAACCAGTGAGTCTGGAAGAAGATGCTAAGATCCAGGAAAGCACATAGTAGGCCGATGCTTTGCAGCCTCATGAGATCCCGGGCAGAAAACCCAGTCCTCCTGGGCCTCACGTTGGACTACAGAAATGGAAGTGATTGGAGTTATCTGAAGGTGCTTAGCTGCCTCCCAGTGCCTTCCTGCCATCACGTCCACTGTTTTGGTTTTTCTATAGCATTTCCTTCATCGGAATTTCTCAGAATGCGCTCTATGAATCCTGACAGCTCTCTTCTTTAATCTCCTCTGGTAGCTCCTTTCTCCCATCTTAAGATTCTATATAATCACACACCACATAACAACACTTCAACCAATGATAACTACACGTGCAGAGAGGACTCCATGACATTATAAAGAAGCTGAGGGCTGGAGCGATGGCTTAGCGGTTAAGCGCTTGCCTGTGAAGCCTAAGGACCCCGGTTCGAGGCTCGGTTCCCCAGGTCCCACGTTAGCCAGATGCACAAGGGGGCGCACGCGTCTGGAGTTCGTTTGCAGAGGCTGGAAGCCCTGGCACACCCATTCTCTCTCTCTCCCTCTATCTGTCTTTCTCTCTGTCTCTGTTGCTCTCAAATAAATAAATAAAAATTAAAAAATATATATTTAAAAAAAATAAAGAAGCTGAAAGATCCCAGTTGCTAGGCTAGAGGGGGGATGGCTCGATGGATAAAGTATTTGCTGTGCAAGTAGGACTAACTGACTTTGACACCAGGAACCATGCTTAAAAAAAAAAAGGCAAAAGTTATGGCAGGCTTCTGTGATCTCAGCACGCCTACAGCGAGATGGAAGGTGGATTCAGGAGAATTTCCTGGAAGCTCGTGGACCAGCTAGCATGGAGACCAACAGTGAACTATGGGAGACCCTGCCTCAAGCAAGTTGGAAGGGGAGGAATGACACTCAAAGTTGTTCAATGCTACATGGTCTCACTTATGTGCAGTTCCTAAACTGGACCAGCTCGAGTTGCTGACAAGACCCAGACAGTAGGGATGAAACGGCTTGTTTGGAGGGGAAGAGGAGGGTGGGGAAAAACAAACACAAAACTAAATCCAAAATGAACTGATACCATAGAAACCTTTATCCTTGAAGATAGACTAAAAGATATAACCCTCAAGAGAAGTAAAGGAGGAGCACCTGAAAAGAAGGGCCCTGGAGAGGGTGGGATAAAGCCTAAGTTAAAAGGAAAACATTTTTTTTTTTTGTCTCTGGCTTGTAACTTCTAGTACGAGAAATTGGTTGCTACCCACAATGAGCTGTTGATTGGAGAGAACCACAGGTCCCCAAAAGAAGACAGGTTTCTGTCAAAGCACTTGATTACCTGCCTGAGGCAAAAGCTGAGACTCTATTGCTGAAGATACCATATGCTGCCGACACAGAGCATGGAGAGACCTGGCTGGAAGCACAAAGGGAGCCAGTCTCCAGACAGCCTGTTTAGTGCTGGAAAGCACTACATGAGCTACTGGGGGAAAATGGACAACAACGGTCTGAGCAACCAGGGGTCTAAGCTACCAAGAAGCAAACACACTTACATGATGTACACGCCAGTGCAATAGTGGCACGCAGCCTCAGTGGGTAACCAATAGTTTCGGATTGGCTAAGAGATCCCCTCAGTGTAAAGGAACCCATATCTGGAATTGGGAACCAGATTAGAATCCTATGGAGACAAAGATTATGTTCTCTAATGTCAAGCTATCATTAGTCTTTGGCTAAAAGAGGGGTTACATACATCAACTTCTCCCTAAATTAATAATGCTTATCACATTTAAACTATACTGATTTAACTCTCTGTTGGAGAATCTGTTCTTATTTTTCAGAAGGTAGAAAGACTGGAGGAGATAAGTTACCTCTTGCACTTCAGCCAAGCCACAGCTGAATCCGCAGAGGAATGGGGAGATGAGCAAGAATGCTGCTTCGATACTGTTCCTGATAATCAGCACCAGGGTGAAGGAGACAGACCCTGAGGAGACTCAACATCTACCAAAGCAGAGATCAGTCTCCTAAGAGCTCATCACTGAAATCAACTTAAATATCACCCACCATGGCTCAGGGAATTTTGCAGAAGAGGGGCCAGAAAAAATTTAAAAGCCACATGTTGAGACATCATGCCCAGAGACATTCCCTCCCCCCAAAATAACTGTCTGTTGCTCCCACAATGCATATCCCACAATCCCATAGGGAATACCTACAGCCCCACTGAGGAAGGTCCCCAGGAGAATGGGGGCAGGGATGAGGGAAAAGAGGGTAGCAACACATGGTGTATCCATACAAAATATGTTGTTGAAAATAATAATAATAATAGTAATAAAAGAAAAAAAGGGGGCTGGAGAGATGGCTTAGCAGTTAAGGTGCTTGCCTGCAAAGCCAAAGGACCCAGGTTCAATTCCCCAGGACCCACGTAAGCCAGATGCACATGGTGGCACCTGTATCTGGAGTTCATTTACAGTGGCTGAAAGTCCTCGTGCACCCATTGTCTATCTGCTTCTTCCTCTCTCTCTCTCTCTCTCTCTCTCAAATAAATAAAATAAATAAATAAAATTTTTAAAAAAAGGAAAAAAAAATTTCAGGTGTGGTGGTGCATGCCTTTCATCCCAGTGCTTATGAGGCAGAGATAGGAGGATCACCATGAGTTTGAGGCCACCCTGAGACTACATAGTAGATGCCAGGTCAGCTTGGGCTAGAGTGAAACCCTACCTCAAAAAACAAAAACAAAAGAAAAGAAAAAGAAAGTTGTTCAACTCTACATGTATGCTGTGGTGCTCTCTCTCTCTCTCTCTCTCTCTCTCTCTCTCTCTCACACACACACACACACACACACACACACAAAGAATTGCTTTTGCCTTGTGACAGTGGCCATCTTAGTGTGGGGTGTTCCCACAGTGACAAACTCATGTAATGGCACATTAATCAGACCATGTCTTTTTCCCCATTATTAAGTAGAGCATGGCTATAAACCTTCCTGTTTACCTTGTCTCCTGCACAAAATTGTGTCCTTTTTTTTCCTTTAGAATTAAAATTTCTTTTTTTTGAGGTAGGCTTTCACTCTGGCCCAGGCTGACCTGAAATTAACTATGTAGTTTCAGGGTGGCTTCAAACTCAAGGTGATCCTCTTACTTCTGCCTCCCAATAGCTGGTATTAAAGGCGTGTGCCACCACACCCGGCAGAGTTAAAATTTCTTGGAAGCATGATGTATGCATCCTTTGGCCCACTCATTACAGTGTTCTGCACCCACCAATAGACCTTCAGGAGAACATGCCCCATGTGCACTCCTCATCCGCCCACAGTACACTGCTGTAGCTGATAGCTTTGGAGGTACTGGTCTGGAGGTTTTGAGGTGCTGGGTCTGATTGTCCCAAAGTCAGTCAGCATAATCTTATCTCCTTTACCACAGTGATTGGTTCAAGAATGAATGGCAAAAAAGAAAGTAGATCCTGAGTGATACAGCCAGAATGGTCTGGATTAAACCTGTCCTAAAGTCAATCTATCTATTCTGCTCATTCCCTTACCAGTTCTGTGAGCCAAGAAGACCCTGTAAGGCTTCTGCTAACATGACTTGTCTTACCTGACACATAAAATATCCTCAGTATCTGTGGTGGTTTGAATAGATGGCCCCCAATATATTCAGTTGTTTATTTGTTTGTAGATTGTATCTGCAGTCACCTGGCTGGAGGCAATGTCACTGGGTGGCTCTTAAGGTGTGGTGGTGGGTTTCAGATTTCAATCTAAAGATATGCAAAGTGTGCCTCGCTGGAGTTCCTAAAGTGTGCTGTGGCTTTTTGGCTTTTGGCTTGTGCTTCTCTTTCTCTGCTTGGACCTGTGAAGGCAGGCCAGTTTCTTCTGCCATTGTGGAACTAGATCTTGATCTGTTAGCTTCAGTAAATATCCCTTCCTCCATAACTGTGCCTGGTCTGGAAGTTCATCTCAGCGAACCTGAAGCTGTCTGCTACAGTGTCATAAACCTCCTCGACATTTGCTCCTATTAGTACCTTGTGCTCGAGGAATGGAAAACCCAAGTGTGGTGGTTTGAATGGCTTGATCCCCAGGTGGTGGCAATTTGGGAAGTGGAGCCTTGCTGGAGGAAGGGTGTTGTTTATGGCAGGCTTTGGGGTGTTAAAACCCAGCTTCCAATTGCCAGAGCAACTCACTCCTGCTGCTATCTTGTGCCTGTTGTACAAGGTGTGACGTCCAGCCGTGAGCATCCCATGCTTTCTGTTGTCATGATGAAGCTTCCTCTCAAGACTAGGCCAGAATAAACCCTTTCCTCCCACTAACTGCTTTTGGTTAAATGTTTATTCCAGCAACAGGAAGGTAACTACAACTAGTAACAGGGAATTAAACGTGTTAGAAATGTTTCCCCCATCTGCAATTCTGGGGAGAACAGGGCTGCTTATGTTCGAGTCTCTTCAGTAATTTTCTTATATCTTCTCTGGTAGTCTCAAGAAGTTATCTACAGGCACAACTGTTGCTTCTATAGGCAAGCAGGAGGGCGGAGAGGAAGTGATGTCATTACCAGCTGCCTTCTACTAATGTCTCATTGGTCAGAACTGTGTCAACATGCTCCGCCTGGCTGCAAGTGTATCTGTGAGGGCAAGGTAATAGCTTTTCAGACCCTGTAGCAGTGACAAGCTGGCTAGGTGGGCATTCGATGGGGTGTGAGGGATCTGACCTAGTGAAGGGTGTCAGTCTCCCCACTGAGCTTTCCCCCTCCTTCTAGTCCTCTTCCCAAAGCTTTGCAGCTGGATTCCAGGTTCCTTCTCTGGACCCTTGTTCTCTTGGACAATTTTGTTGGTTGTTGGAAGACTCCAGATGTGCATCTCCAGGCGCATCTGCCTTCCTGTCACCTGTTTGCTCTGCTGACAATGCCTTGTGTCTGGGGACATACAGGTGCCTGGCCCCTTAACCACTGGGAGGCTTACGTCAACATGGCCTCCCAGGACCTCATCAGCCTACTCATCAGTGCCAGGGTCTTGTGATCCTGGGAGCTACATTCTGGAGCCTTCCAGCTAGAGAGAGGCTAAGTGGGGAGTGAGTGGTGCTATTGCTATGAACTTCATTTCTGTTTTTCACTGAAGTCTTGATGAGGCCACAGGGCAGTTTGCTATCCTTTTGCTTTCGATGCTCAGGGGCTCTACAGCAATCCCAGGAACTGCCATCAGATTTCCCAAGGAGAGATTGAATTTTGTAATTTTGGATCGACCCCCTACTCCAGACGGGTTGAGGGTAGTCAGCAGCAGCTCCCTAACTCAGAAAGTAGTCCGGAGTAGACACCCAGATGTGGAAAGCAGGCAAGGAAAACAGGGTAGGAGAGGAGGGAATGGAGAGATGGAAAGAGGGAGGAAGAAAGAAGAAGGAGGGAAGAGCAAGGAAATAGGAAAGAAGGAGAAAGGAGAAGAGAAGGAGGAAAGGAGAAAGGGCGAGAGGAAGAGAAAGAAAGAAGTCGAGAAAAACAAAGAGGAAAAACAAGAAAAGAAAGATGGAAGGAAGGAAGGAGATAAAGAAGGAAGGAAGGATTACAAAAAGGCAAAAGCTGCATGAGAACTGCAGTCCAAACCCTGCCTCTTTCTCTGTGGGCAAACCTCAGATCGCCTCCCTCATCAGGGCCTCAATTTCCTCCAGGGCAGAAAGAAGGCCTGGATTAGATCACTCCCCAGGCCTCTTCTAGCTCTGACATTCTATGATTTTCTCATTTCCTTCAGACTCCAGGGGCCTGCAGACCCCATGCTAATGGATTTGAATAAAACATGAGCATTCTAAAGCTCTAAATATTGCAAGTATTTGCTCTGGATTTGTTCTTGCTCAACTGCATGGTAAGCAGCGTCCAGCTGGGGCCCCATAGCCTTCTGCTCACTCTGAAGGAGTGTGGGGGAGACCCAGACTCCAGACCTCCTCAGCCCCGTCCGTTGACCCTGCCCCCATGCTGGCCACAGGAGGGGAACTTTGTTTGTAGCCATAACTCCTAACCTCCCCGTCAGCTCCTCTGCACACTGACTCGAAGCCCCATCCTCACTGCACTGGGACATTTCCCTCAGCTGTCTGCCCTGGCACCTTTACATGCTTCATGGCTGTTCCATCTAACTTGGGAGGCCACTGTCAAGTACCACCCTCGGGCAGTCTAATGTATGTCCATCAGGGACTGCAGCCATGTGCTGTGTATCTTCAGTGGGAACTGAACAGATAGTATGTGTTCCCTTTAATCGTAAATTGTTCTCTCTCTCCCTTCATCTCATTTTCTCTCCTTCCCTTCTTTCTTTCTTAAATCTTCCTTCAGAGTTTTCATTACTTTTTTTTTTTTTTTTTCAAACCGGGGCCTCACAAAGCCCAGCTGGCCTCAAGCTGGCCCTATATTCAAGGAGGAACTTGAATTTCAAATCCTTTTGCCTTCACCAGCCAAGTTCTAGAAGTACAGGTATGCCACCAGATCCTGTTTATGTGGTGCTGGGGATCGAACTCAGGGCCTTGCGCATGCTAAGCAAGAACTTTACCAACTGAACTATATCTCCAGCTTCAGGGAAGTTTTCTCTTTATGTAAAAACTACACAAGAAAGCAAAAATCCTATGCACCTACTGCCTTTACCTCCGTTTCTCCTGCTATTAACATCTTGCATTAGTGTGGCACCTTTGTTCTAGTTGATGAACCAATATTGGTACATTATGATTTACTAAATTCCATGTTTACCTTAGGGCCTATTTTTTTGTCTGGTACATTCTATGGTTTCACTGCCCTAGAACTCCCACTGCTCCATCCATCTATTTATTCTTCATGCCCCTTACCCCAACAGTCTTTGCACTGTCTCGACATTTGAACTTCTCACAATGTCATATAGTTGAAAGAACAGTATGGATTTTTGATTGGCTACTTTCACTCAGTAATGTGCATTGAAGTTTCCTCCATGTGTTTTTTTTTTTTTTTTTTTTGCCATAGTTCATTTCTTTTTACTGCCCAGTAATTGCCCATCATCTGGATAGACCACACAACACATATAATTTCTGATTGATTGATGGGTGGAAAGAACTTCAAGTGTTATCTGTGTTAGCTTTTGTCACTGACGAAATACCTGAGCAAATCAACTTCAAGGAGGAAGAATTGATTTTTGCTTTCTGTTTCAGAGGCTTTTGTCTATGGTTGGCTGGCTGTATTACTTTAAGGCTCTGGAATGAGGTGGAAACATCATGGTTCAAGGGTGTTGCGGGGGGAAGCTGCTCACCTTGTGGCAGCCAGAACCAGAGAACAGTCTGGGGGCAAGATAAATCCTTTAAAGACACCCCCCCAGTGGCTTACTTCCTCCAACTAGTGCCTACCTTCTAAGAGCCCATTCAGCTATGAACTCATCAATGAATTGGTGAGGTTAGCACAACAATAGAACCACCATCTGTGTGGTGAGTTGAATCAGATGTCCCCCATAGTCTCATGTGTTCTGAATGCTTGGTCCCCAGCTGGTGGCAATTTGGGAGGTGGAGCCTTGCTAGAGGAGGTGTGTTGTTTGGGAAGGCTAAGACTTATAGCAGCTTCCCCTTGTCAGAACTTGGCTCACTCTCCTGCTGCTGTTTTCCACCTGCTGTGATAAGGAGGTGATGTCCAGCCTCTGCTCGTGCCATGCTTTCCCCTGCCCTCATGAAACTTCCTCTCAAGACTGTGAGCCAAAATAAATCCTTCCCTCCCATCAGCTGCTTTTGGCAAGCTTTTGTCCCAGCTACAAGAAGGTAGCTACAACAATTTGGGACAAAGCCTTCGACACATAAGCCTTCTGGACCATTTTATTTACAAGTCACAGTGATATTGACACAAACACAAAGACTGTAAGAAATCTAGATTTCAGGATAGTTCTAAGTAATGTACTCAAATGTATTGAACATGAAGAAAGTTCTATGTCCTCAGAGCTGAAATTTTAGAATATTTGTTATGAGGTGATTACTTTAATTACAGAAAAGTTCTTTTTACATAATTGTATTTAAGATAGGATTTGATTAATAACTTTTGTTTGTTCATTCATTTTATAAGATTTTAGAGGTTCATTCACACCACAAATTATCTATGACTATATTAGATATCATTCAGACAGAGACACTTTGAAGAATAGAATGAAGTCACTATTAATAATTATGCTCAGATCACAAGTATAAACTAAGACTCTCCCAGATAATATATGGTCTTCCTATTTATAACCAGTATCTGTCTTCTTAAAATAGTAGCTGAAAGAACATAGGATATTTTTATATTTCTCCAAGAGCATTAGATGACACACCAGTTAAGTGTATACTAGCTGAAGTCACACACAGCATAGCAAATCATAGTTCGTTTTGCCTCACGTGAACTCCAAATTGGGTAATGCTGATCAACAGGGTTGGAATGGAGTGCAGGATGCTCTACTCCATACTGTCATTCCCAGAGCTAGGCTGATGGAAGCTCTGTCCTCTTCCACAGGTTTCCCAGAATGTAGACTTTCAGTGTGAAAATGGGGACAGTTCCTGGCAAACTAAAACATTTGGTCACTTATTTTTATGATTGCACTAAAAATTAATCTCAAAATGGTAGCAAGGGAGGAGAGCAGGGTAAGAGGGTAAGAGAGAGTGCAGAGTGGCGTGGGGTGGGGGGATATGGGCCAAGCCACTCATCACATCTGTCTACCTTCTATTGGCAAGGAAACAGTCTCATGACCACGCCCAACTGCAAGGGAGGATGGGAAATGTAGTTTATCCATGTGACCAACAGGAAAGGAAAAATGGATTGAATCACAGGCTAGTGGTCTCTGTAATGAAAGGGAAATCAGTGGTGCTTGTTGCTGTTTTTTTACTACTGGGCCCTCAAATGAGATCATCTCCTTTGTTGTCAACTGGCATATACCTTGAAGGAATGACTTACATCTCTCTTTGAAGTCTTATTTGCCTAGCACACAACAGTGTTCAAGACTTCATAGTCCCAAAACTTAGGCACTGCTAATACTAGCCTTGAATACTCTGGTGCTGAGGGCTTGTTGGGGTCACAGCGTGGTGGAGGTGACACCTGGCAGTTACAACAATTCATAAAAGGAAATTGGGTCACATGCAGGGGAAGCAAAGAGATGCCATATTGGAGGGTCTAGTGATGATATGTTGAAAAGCTTCCATTTCTAGTCAAATAAACAAAGTGGGGTCTATAGTCATGACTGTAAGTTTGGGTACCACATGGAGTTCATAATAACACCTCTTTGTCCATACCCAAAGGATCCCAGGGCCACTGCATACAGCTGTGTGTTTCCATGTAGAATAGTGTCTTCCACAGTCGTTAACTCTCCAGGCAGCTTAGAGAAGGGGCTGGGGCTGTTAACCCAGACTGGGGAACCTTCAATCTGCACGGTGATGCCATATGCATGCCTTGTGCCCACTCTGTCCTCTCCTGGAGACTCTCCATGCAGCTTCTGGAAGTAGTGAGGAGAATCTGTTCCTTGCTTCTTCCAGCTCCTGGGCACTGCTGTCTAACCTGGCTTGTGACTATATCACTCCATTCTCTGCCTCTCTGGTCACACGGCCTTCTCTCCTCTATAAATATCCAACTACCTCCTTTTCTTAAGGGGTTCTGAGATAGCCTTTGGAGTCCACCTGAGTGATTCCGGATAATCCTCCTCTTTTCAAGATCCTTAATTAATTTATTTTTTTTTAATTTTTAAATTTTTTTAAATTTATTTATTTGAGAGCGACAGACACAGAGAGAAAGACAGATAGAGGGAGAGAGAGAGAATGGGCGCGCCAGGGCTTCCAGCCTCTGCAAACGAACTCCAGACACGTGCGCCCCCTTGTGCATCTGGCTAACGTGGGACCTGGGGAACCGAGCCTCGAACCGGGGTCCTTAGGCTTCACAGGCAAGCGCTTAACCGCTAAGCCATCTCTCCAGCCCAAGATCCTTAATTTAATCCCTAATTTCATCACATTTACCATTTGTTTTTCCTTTATAATGTATCCCAGGTTCTAGGGATCAGTGCATACAAATCAGGTGTTTCTATTTTTGTTGTTTTTAGCAGTGCAAAATGGGGGGAGGGCTACCACTCAGGCTTTCACAGCTACTAGCACACAAGGTCGGGTCTGCGTGGTGGCGGGAGGGGGAGGGGAGGGCGATTATCTGCTCTGCCAGATGTTCGTGATCTCATTTAATTCTTCCAGCATCTTCAAAGCAGGTATTATTTCCACTTAGGGGTATGAGATGCAGAGAGGTTAAATGACTTACTCAAGGTAACACAGTGGGTAAGAGAGAAAAGGCTGTTGCTGTCCAGAGCTCAGGGTCGTTTCATATAAATAAAACACAGGAAGTTCCATGAGGGTGCAACGCAGTTGGAATGTAGATGAATAAGCACATTTGCACATGTTGTTCAGATCTAATGTCTCCAAGTAGAGGAATGTTTGGTCTTTTGCCTGCCTTTGTGAGCTATCATGGCCTGACCACAGATCCTGACTGGAGGCACAGCTGACAAGACCCCAGAGATCCTAAATCTCTCCCGTGATCCTCTTTTCACTAACACTGTCTCTTGATTTTTCACAAATGCTGCTATAATCCCCCACTATCTCATTTCTGCCTCTTCTCCACCTTCTCCAACCTGGAGTCAACTATTATCTTTTTGCATTCCTAGTGTTCCAGAAAGTTCCTTTTGTCATTACCACAGTGTGTTTTGTAACCTCTTGTCTCCAAGAAGACAGGTTAAGGGCCATAATATTCCTGTGAGCCAACACATACTTAGACACATACTTCATGGGTGGACACATATCTGAAGCTGGCTTACGTGATGGGCGCTTTAAATGTGAGGCTAGTCCTAATGACAATAAAAAGTTTAACTTTTGGGCTACCCTCTGACTTCTTTTGGGGCAAAACAGTTCTGTCTGTGCTTTTTTTTTTTTTTTCTTAAGTCAATGAATAAATAAATCTAAGCCATCTCTTTTCTTCCTCTTTCTCCCTCTCCCCTCCTCCCTCCTCTTCCTCTTCTTTTTCCTCCTCTTCTTTTGTAGGAATTACTTGAGATGAAATTCTAGACCTCACACATGCTAGGCAAGTGCTCTACCACTAAGTTATACCGCCAGTCCATCTATTTTTTTTTTCCTAGACGAACTAACATTTACATTTTAGAATTTGTGGCCTTACTGGTAAATAGGTAATTGTGTACATGAAAGATAATTACAAGATACCGAGTAGGTGGCACATACCTATAATCTCATTGCCTGGGAAACTGAGGCAGGAGGGCAGGGGGCAGGAGGATTGACATCAGTTCAAGACTAGACTGGGCTTGATAATAAGACCTTATCTCAAGAAAACTAAAATATAAAAAAAGTTGAAACTCAGAAAACTGAATAGCATGCATTTTATTTTTTATTAACATTTTCCATGATTATAAAAAATATCCCATGGTAATGCCCCCCCACTTTCCCCTTTGAAATTCCATTCTCCATCATATCCCCTCCCCATCTCAATCTCTCTCTTTTATTTTGTCTCTCTTTTATTTTGATGTCATGATCTTTTCCTCCTCTTATAGCATGCATTTTTAAAATCCAGCTCTTAATAATCTAGGCTCTCTCCATTCAAGAATGCCACCAGATTAACAGGAGACCTTTTGGTTTCTACTGGTTTGCACTGCCCCTTAGATACTTTGGCCTGTGACAAACATTTCATAGAGTAAACCATATGGTTTCAACTAACCAGGGTCATAGAAAGTATGACATTCTTCTGCACAAAAAGGGAGTAGCCAGGCATGGTGGTGTACACCTTTAATCCCAGCACTCGAGAGGCAAAGGTAGGAAAATGTCCATGAGTTTGAGACTACAGAGTGAATTCCAGGTCAACCTAGGCTAGGGTGAGACCCTACCTTGAAAACCCTCCCCCCCAAAAAAAAAGCGGGGGAGGAGTACTGAATATAGGCACGGCTAGTTCTCATTCAAATTGGTTGTGTTCTACAACGTCTCTGCTAATTCTTGAATTCACCCACATAGAACCATTGCTACTAGAGGAAATGCAGGATTAGATTGCTGAAAGCCTCTGGTCACATTTTATTTTTGTCAACCAATCAGTGTATTACCTTGTTTTATGTGTGTTTTTACTTAGTATATATTGGTGATTCATTAACTTTGCAGTTTCAGCTAATAGTGCTTATGCACTAATGAGTAACATGTATCTATCTAACACATACCTTTTCTCCCTCAGGCACATCACAGCCTTCCTGGACTCAAAAACACTACAGTCTCTCAGCAATACACTTAAGGGCTGCTGTAAACAGCAAAATTAGCAACAAAATACTTAAAATGTGAAACATATGGCATTATGTAGGCTGCAAAAGGAGACTTGTTTACAATATGAGATATATAGTGAATTATCATAACTTCAATGTTGAACAAAGTGTTAGTTCTCCATCACTGTGACAAAATACTTCAGTCTATCAGCTTATGCGGAAGATTTCCTTTGGCTCACAGTTTCAGAAAGTTCAGTTCATGGTCAGTTGGTCCTGTTGCTTTGGGCCTGAGGCAAAATGGTACATCGTGGAGAGGGAGGGCCATGTGGTGGAACAAAGCCACTCTCCTCATGGTGACAAGGAAGCAAAGAGAAGGGCACAAAGTCCCAATATACCCTTCAAGAATATGAGCTCCAGTGATTTAACTCCTAACATTAGGCCTCATTTCCTAAAGGCTCTATCACCTCCAAATAACATCAAAGGGTAGTGACCCAGCCTTCAGCACATGGCATTTGGGGAACATTTAAGATTCAAATCAGGCCGGGTGTGGTGGCGCACACCTTTAATCCTAGCACTCAGGAAGCAGAGGTAGGAGGATCACCGTGAGTTTGAACCTACACTGAGACTATGTAGTGAATTCCAGATCAGCCTGGACCACAGTGAAACCCTACCTTGAAACACCAAAATAAAGATCCAAATCATGATAGCTGGGCATCCAGCTATCTAGTCACCCTTGACACAGTTTTCAGTCCTCTACTTTTCCCAGTTCTTCAAGGTGTCTGACCTACATATCTGTCTTAAAGTGCCTCTTGGTGATCACTTCCCCATGAATCGGCTAGATGCAACCTGCTTGATTCACCCTCTGGACTCCCACATCCCACACAAACTGTGCAGATAGGCTAAAGAGACCCTCGTCAGCCACAGAGTGACTACAGAATTTGGGTCTGCTTGCCCTAACCAGACAAATCAAACTCCCTGAAGAAAAGCTGTTTTGGTGATGGTAATGCTCTGGATACCAAAAAAGGCTTTGGAACACAGGTGCCACCTCTTCTCTCTCTCTCTCTCTCTCTCTCTCTCTCTCTCTATCTCTATCTCTATCTCTATCTCTCTCTCTCTCGTGGTGGGTCACTCATACCTTAGATGGCTTTCTCCTTGCTGGCTAGCTGTCATCCTGTTGAAAAGTGCTGTCAGCTGCTGGGGGATAAAAGTCACCAATATTGTGAACAAACAGTAGATCATATAAGCTACAAAATCAACCAGCTAGGCAAGATGTATCCATTAATGCAATAGTGGCACATAAGTTATGGGGGTAATCAACAGCTCTCTGATTGAATATGAAGCCCACTAAGTGGGAGGGAATTTGTGCCTGTTTCTGAGAACCAAGTCAGAAGCCTAGGGCTTGTAGGGTCATAGACTCTACTTTGAAGCTTCCACTGTTCTTTGGCTAAATGAAGAGGTTATACTCAACAAAATGTCTTCTAAATGTATATGTTTATTCTCTCTAATCAATACTGCTCTCACTCTTGGTTAGAGAACCTACTTTTTACAGATGGCAGTAAATCCTGGGGAGTTACAAGACCCATCAGAATGACAGGAAGAAAAAGCTCAGTGTCTAGCACTGGAAAAGTCATCTCTTACCACACCTTCCAGGGTCCAGGAAACATTACAGGGGAAGTAGTGAATAAAATATGAGTGCTGCTCTCACTGCTAGCTAGAGAATTTTCTCCAGGGTGATGGTGGTAGATACTGAAGAGACTAAAAAGTCATCCAGGTAGAAAATAAGAGGCTGTTGAGAGCTCAACTCTAGAGTAGACTTCTAACACCCACAAAGGCTCAGCAAATATTGTAGAAGGGACAGAAAGAATCTAAGAACCACAGGGTGGGGAGAAGTACTGTGAGGCATTGCCCTCCCCACAGAAATTGAGTGGAGCACCCATGAAGTCACAGTGATTATGGATATTGCCTCTGAGGAGGGACCTCAGTGGCACAGTGATGAGGGAGAAGGGACATAAGCAGATAACCCAATGGGAACACAACCAGTATGTAATATGCTCATATATTAAAGTCCCTAATAAAAAAAATTAGGGATAAAGTGAGTAGGTGAATTTATAAATGTCGAATCTGTGAATAACGAGGATTGGTCATTTATTACCTATTAATTCTTTCAGTAGAAGCCATCCCAGTACTTAGTGGCTTGAAACAACATCCATTTTTCTCAGGGATGTCCAGTTGGGATAGAGTCTGGGGGTTAACTCATCTCTCTTCCACTTGCCATCAACTGAGGCACCTCTGCCATAGTTAGTCTTCATTGTCAAATTGGTGGGAGTAAAACTAAAAAATTTTGAGCCAGGCGTGGTGGTGCACATCTTTAATCCCAACACTCGGAAGGCAGAGATAGGAGACCCGCCATGAGTTTGAGGCCACACTGAGACTACATAGTGAATTCCAGGTCAGCCTGGGCCAGAGTGAGACCCTACCTTGAATCCCCACCCCCAAAAATTTTAAATCTGTGTATGTGGTATACATACACGTGTGTATGCATATTCCTATGTATGTGTGTCATGTGTGTTTAGATGTGTGTGTGTGTCTATGCATGTGGAGGCCAAAGGCTGACTTTTGGTGTCTTCCTCTGTTGCTCTCCAGATTATTCTTTGAGATAGGCACTCTCATTAAACCTAGAGGTTACTGATCTGGCTAGACTAGTGAACCTCAGGAATCTTCTGTCTTCACCTCCCTGGTGCTGGGATTACATTTGCATGTGCCATCACACACAGCTTTTATATAGTTTTGCACTCAGCTTCACTTTGCTGGTATGAACGTTCAAACCAGGCACAGTTTATGGGAGAAGTGGTATTTCTTTGAAGCTTACAGATCCACGGGAAGTTCCATAATGGCAGAGGAAGCTGGCCCTTCTTCTTCTCAGGTCTATGCAGAGAGAAAGACCACTACCAGGGCCACAAGCAAGCATGCACCAGGAACCCCAGGCAGAGCTCCAGCCCTCTGCATGTCTTAGCCTGGAATTCATACCCGCCCCCAAACACACCTCAGGACCAGACCCTAGGGTCCACCCACAGTGACATCAAGTTCCAAACTTGAATAATACTCTGGAATCTATTGGGGAACATCCATTCAAACTACCACACATATATTCTAAGAAATCCAAACTCAGGTCTTCAGGTTTGCATGCCAAGAGTTTTACTCATTGACCTATATCCTTATTCATCTAGGGGATCTTATTCATCTAGGAGACACACCTCTGGGTGTGCCTGTGAGGGAATTTCCAGAGGGATTTAACTGAGGAAAGAAGATACACCCTGAATGTGAATGACACCATCTTCCATAGGCTGGTGTTCCAAACTGAATAAAAAGAAAAAGGGCGGGGGGAGCTGGAGAGATGGCTTAGCAGTTAAGCACTTGCCTATGAAACCTAAGGACCCCAGTTCGAGGCTTGATTCCTCAGGACCCACGTAAGCCAGATGCACAAGGTGGTGCGTGCATCTGGAGTTTGTTTGCAGTGGCTGGAGGCCCTGATGCACCCATTCTTTCTCTCTCCCTCTCTTTCTCTGTCTGTTGCTCTCAAATAAAGAAATAAAAATAAAAAGACCTTTAATGAAAAAGAAAAAAAGGGAAAGTGAGCTGAATACTAACGTTCAGCTCTCTGACTACAGATCCAATGTGATCAGCTGCCTTCCAGTCCCAGCACCATGCTTTCCCCACCATGATCAACAGTATCCCCTCTATCAGCAAAAACAAACTCATCATTCCTTAGTTGCTTTTGCCAGGTATTTTGTCAAGGTAGCAAGAAGAAATAACTACTTCGACAGCCAAGGGTTGCAATGTCCAAGGTTTGTTAGTTGCTCACACGTCTGTCATCTGGCCTGCAAACCCCAAACAGTTAGATACTGAAACAAGTAGAGCTGTCTGGTCATTTTCATCTAATGTGGCCACTCAGTGTAGTCTCCTCAACATGGAAGCCAGACTTTTTAACATGTTGGCTCAGGATTCCCAATATAGTCAAATGGAAATTGCACTGCCTTTTACGATGCAACCTTTTAGGATGTAACCTTAGACATCACAGACTCTCAGAGCTCCCTATCCAATCTCCTCTCTCTCACTTACATACCACGAAAACTCAACAGGAGATTTAGCCAACCTGGCTCCTTACCTGAGCACTTTTCCACACCCTGCCACAAGGCCCCCCTTCCACTGGGCAAGTCACCGCACCCCAAGGGCAAGGGCACAACCGTCCGGCACAATGACTTTCTTTCCACTCTCTTTCTGGCCCTCTTTCCTGAAGTAATGTGCACGTTTCTCCATTTCTGTATGTATCTCTATCTGTCTCTCAGCATCTTGGCCTCGGTATGCCTCTCATCTGCCTCTCACTACACATGCATCTCCCTCTCATTTTCTCCTTTCCTCTCCCTCCTGCTCCCCCAGCTTCAGAATGCCATCTCCCAGCCATGCCACCCAGTTTCCTTGCCTTCCCGAGACAGTCAGCAACCAGCAATCCATGCTAGCTACAGCCATCTCAGTGGCAGGTCAGTGTGCCCGGGCAGCTGCACATTCCTTCCCCCACATTTCCTGCCCTTGCTGCTCCCCTCCTAAACTTTCTTGGGGTGGGGGAGTTTAATAAATTCTCCATTTCCGAGAAAAAGATGTGGTCTCAGTCTTCTAATTTAGACTCTAACCTCGTGACTATCATCTACAGTTGCTTTGGGCATAATCTATTACTTGAGGCAGCCACAAAGGTCCATTAGATTTGAGAAGTAGAGACATTAACTCTGTATTCTAATAGGAGCATGGCAAGGAAGAGTATGTGTGATGGGACGGACTGTTGAGACATTTAAGAAAATCAAGCCTGGAGTGGTGGCGCACGCCTTTAATCCCAGCACTCGGGAGGCAGAGGTAGGAGGATCGCCATGAGTTCAAGGCCACCCTGAGATGACAGAGTTAATTCCAGGTCAGCCTGGACCAGAGTGAGACCCTACCTTACAAAACAAAACAAAAAAATAAAAATAAAAGAAAATCTTGGGCTGAGAGATGGCTTAGCAGTTACAGGTTCTTGCTTGCCAATCCTGACAGTCCTGGTTCAGTTCCCCCATAACCATGTAAAGGCAAATGAATAAAGCGGCACATGAGTCTGGAGTTTGTTTATAGCAGCAGGAGGCCATGGGCTGCCCATATTCACTCACTCTCTCTCTCTTTCTATCTCTCTCTCTCTGTCTTTCTCCCTCCCTTTCTCTCAAATAATTAAAAGATTAAAAAAAGAAAATCGAATATGTCACAATGGGTAGGAACTTGTAAAGTACCACCATTAGTCTTCTGATTTACACATAGTTTTCTATCTTCTATCCACTCCTACACAATCGTATTATTCTTTTGTTTGTTTGTTTGTTTGTTTTTTTATTTATTTGAGAGCGGCAGACAGAGAGAGAAAGAGGCAGAGAGAGAGAGAGAAAGGAGAGTGGGCGCGCCAGGGCTTCCAGCCTCTGCAAACGAACTCCAGACGCGTGCGCCCCCTTGTGCATCTGGCTAACGTGGGACCTGGGGAACCGAGCCTCGAACCGGGGTCCTTAGGCTTCACAGGCAAGCGCTTAACCGCTAAGCCATCTCTCCAGCCCCAAATATGGCCTCGAACTTCTGATCTTCCTGCCTCCGCCTCTTCAGCAATATCCTACCGGTGTGTGCCACCACAACTGGCATATTATTCTTTTCAAAAACTTATTTATTTATTTGAGACAGAGTGAGAGAGAGAATGGGTACACCAGGGCCTCTAGCCACTGCAAACTCCAGACACATGTGTCACCTTGTACATCTATCTTACGTGGGACCTGGAGAAGCGAACCTGAGTCCTTAGGCTTTGCAGGCATGTGCCTTAACCGCTAAGCCATCTCTCCAGCCCAGCATTATTCTTTTTATCAAGAAATTTAACTTGAGCCGGGCGTGGTGGCACACGCCTTTAATCCCAGCGCTCGGGAGGCAGAGGTAGGAGGATTGCCATGAGTTCAAGGCCACCCTGAGACTACAGAGTTAATTCCAGGTCTGCCTGGACCAGAGTGAGACCCTACCTCGAAAAACCAAAAAAAAAAAAAAGAAAAAAGAAAAAAAAAAGAAATTTAACTCAAAGTTCTATCTAGCTACTGCATCTAGCTCAAAGGTCAAAATGTGTGGGCATTCCTTGTATATGGCCTTCTACGGTTTCTTACATCCTGTGGCAGCATGCCATTCCACCTGGCCATAGCTCAGGTCTCCTTATCCTCCTGTGTTAGTAAGTTTTCTGTTACTCTAACAAGTATCCCAAATAATCAACTTAGAAAGAGGAAAGATTGATTTTACTTAACATAGAAGGTTTCAGTTCATGAACAATTTGTCTCATTGCTTTGGGCTTGTGGTGCCCTATCATGGTGAGGAATGTGGCGGAGCAACCTATTCACCTCAGACAGAGGAAGAAACCAGCATCCCATAATCTTCTTCAAAGGCATAAACCTTAACGACCAGACTACCCACTAGTTCCTACTCTTTTTTTTATTTATTTATTTATTTGAAAGTGACAGAGGGAGAAAGAGGCAGAAAGAGAGAGAGAGAGAGAGAGAGAGAGAGAGAGAGAATGGGCGCACCAGGGCCTCCAGCCTCTGCAAACAAACTCCAGACGCGTGCGCCCCCTTGTGCATCTGGCTAACGTGGGTCCTGGGGAATCGAGCCTCAAACCGGGGTCCTTAGGCTTCATAGGCAAGCACTTAACCGCTAAGCCATCTCTCCAGCCTATAGTTCCCACTCTTAAAGTGTCTACCACCTCCCAAAAAACACAAAGTGGGGCTAAGCTTTTCCCACATGGACCATTGAAAGACAGTCCAGATCCAAACTCTAGCACTTCTCCTTGAGTCTAGGCTGGCCTTCTGTGTTGGTCAGGATTTTGTTGTGACAAAATATCTAAGAGATTTAACAGAAGGATTCCTTTATGCTCCTGACATCAGAGGTTTCAGCCCATGATCCAAGGGCTCCTCTATTGCTTCAAGCCTATGACAAGGTAGAAACATCACAGTGGAAGGGCATAAGGGAGGGAAGCTGCTTACCTCATGGTATCCAGGAAGCAGATCAAGACAGGGTGGTAGTAAGAACACAGGCATCCCACAGTAACCTACTTCTTCCAACCAGGCCTTACCTCATAATATCCCATTTGGCATGAACTCAGGAATGGATTAATTAGTTGTTGAGGTTAGCACTTCATTATGCAATCACTTCTCATCTGTGCCACCAGAAGGGAACCAAGCCTTGACCACATGAGACTTTTGGAGGTACACTTCATATCCAAAGCACAACACTTTCTGTGCTTATCAGAATTTTTGGTGCTGTGACAAAGTAGCTTAAAATGAAGGTTTTAAAAAGCAGGTATGGTGGTAAATGTGTTTAATCCCAGCACTTGGGAGGTAGAGGTAGGTGGATCGCCATGAGTTCAAGGCCACCCTGAGACCACATAGTGAACCCCAGGTCAGCCTGGACTAGAGGGAGACCCTACCTCAAAAAACCAAAAAAAATTGAAGGTTTTAAAATATTATTTATTTATTTGACAGAGAAAGAGGGAGAGAGAGAGAGAGAATGGGCACGCAAGGGCCTCCAGCCACTGCAAACGAATTCCAGACACATGTGCCTCCTCGTGCATCTGGCTGACATAGATCCTGGAGAATTGAACCTGGGTCATTTGGCATTGAAGGCAAATGCCTTAACCGTTAATCCATCCTTCCAGCCCTTAAACAAAAGGTTTATTTTGGGTCACAGTTGCAGAGGTTTCAGTGTATTGTCCACGGCTTCGTTGATGGGTTTGTGGTGAAGTTAAACATCATGGGAGCAGATGCATGTAATAAAAGTTACTCACTTTGTGGTGGACAGAAAGAAGGGGACAGGAACAAGACAGCGGACACCCCCAATTACTTGTTTCCTACAGCTAGGCCCTACCTTCTAAAGTTTCCATCACCTCCCAAAATAGCACCCTTTTGAGGGGATACTTCATATCCAACCCTGTCGCAGCCAGGTCCACATTGCTGGTAGATATCACCCAACTAAGAGCAGCTTGTGGGAAAAAGAGGTTTATTTTGGCTTACAGGCTTGAGGGGAAGCTCCATGATGGCAGGGAAAATGATGGCATGAGCAGAGGGTGGACATCACCCCCTGGCCAACATAAGGTGGACCATAGCAACAGGAGATTGTGCCAAACACTGGAATGGGGAAACTGGCTATAACAATAAGCCCACCCCCAACAATACACTGCCTCCAGTAGGCGTTAATTCCCAAATCTCCATCAGCTGGGAATCTAGCATTCAGAATGCCTACGTTTATGGGGGACACCTGCATCAAACCACCACAGGCACATATCACCTTTTGAATTCCTGTGGTACTGTGCATGGCAGAAGTGATGCCATGTCAGTTCTGGACCTGGCCATTCATAAGAACCGGAATCTTCTGCCTTTGTGACCTGGGAAGCCACTGGCATGCTGCAAGGAGTCTGTGGTCAGAGTACGGAAGGGTGAGTTGCTGTACATACGCAGGGCACATTGGGTGGAGCACCCATGAGCAGACACATGAATGAAGCTTTGCCAGCCTAGTTACCAGCTGAATGCAGTGGAGTGAATGATTGTAGCTAATGCCAAGTGGAGTTGAGGATTCATTCAGCTGACAGAATTCCTGATGCAGAGAATTATGAATAATAATAATATTATTAATAATAATAATAAAACATTGTTGCTGAAGCTTCTACTGTTTGAGTGCTTTGTTACCCCAATAGACCCCTGGCACACAACATGGTGCAGTGTTCACCTTCAAATCCAGATGCTGTCTCCCCGAGTCTGGTTTACTGGTTGACCAAGTAGGACAAGTTATCAGCATCTCCATTTCCCCAGGCTCAGTGCAGTGGTGTATCAGGAGCAGGGACCACAGGAAACTCATTAGTGTTCTGAAAGAAGCAGAATGGGAAATATAAAGCAATCACCAGCCCATAGTACTTCTCAGATCCCAGTCGGGACGCCTTCTACATGGGGATGAAAAAGATTCTTATAGTTGTTCCAACTTTTTTTTTTTTCTGGACGAGCTCTTTTGTCCATTTTTTTTTTCTCTCTCACTCAAGGCTCTACCTTCTAGTTGATTCTTTTCCTCTTACTATCTCCCTTTGCCATATATAAAAGGGCTCCCAGAACATCCATTCTTGAGGGCGTCTTGAGGGGGTCAGCCTGCTTCCTGCTCATGGTGGAAGCTCAAGGATTATTTTATCTTCATACCTAACTCAAGAAAGAGTTCATTTGTTTGGTCCAGGTTCAAGATTTCTTTAGCAATGCAAGTCCTTTGAAAACATAATGGGCCACAGATACATTTGCTTCTGGTCACTTCCATGTACTAATGACCATATTCAAAATTCAATATCTACTTCTAACAGCTATAATTCCTTGCTTTTCTTAATTTTTATTTTTTGTTGACAACTTCTATACTTACAGGCAGTAAGCCATGATATTCTCCCCCTTCCCCACTTTCCCCTTCATAACTCTGCTCTCCATCATATCCCCTCCCTCTCTCCATTAGTCTCTCTTTAAATTTGACATCATCATCTTTTTCTCCTATGATGAGGGTCTTGTGTAGGTATGTCTGGACAGTTGTATGTAAGGAGTGGCCCTTTCTTTGGCTCTTACATTCTTTCCGCCACCTCTTCCACGATGGACCCTGAGCCTTGGAGGGTGTGATCAAGATTTTTCAGTGCTGGACACTCCAACATCACTTCTTCTTAGCACTATGTTGCCTTTTGGGTCATCCCAGTGGTCATCACCAGCTGAAAAGTGAAGCTTCTCTAACCAGAAGTGAGAGTAGCATTAATATATGAATATGAACATTAAGAGTAGTGCTTTCAGGGCAGTTTGGTGAGAATAATATGTACATTTATCCAGATAAGAGCAGGATTTATACCCCTAAGTCTCATGACCTCCCTTGCCATAGGCTTTTGATTAAGTTTTCAATACTAGGCATGGATTCCCTCCCATAGAGTGGGCCTTCAGTCCAATTAGAGAGCAGCTGGTTTCCCCCAGAGCAGACATGCCTCTATTGCACTCGTTCAGTCATTTGGCCTGTCTGGCCAAACTTGAGTTTTCCAGTGTCCACCACTATATCTTGCTGTCTTCGTTTACTGGAAGACATTTCCTAATTATTTAATTTATTTCTTTATAAGGAAAGAGAGATTAAGAGAGAGAAAGAATGAGCACACCAGTGCCTCTAACCACTGTAAATAAACTCCAGATGAATGAGCCACTTTATGCATCTGGCTTTATGTGGGTACTGGGGAATTGAACCTGTGTCCCTTGGCTTTTCAGGCAAGCACTTTAACCACTGAGCAATCTCTCCAGCCCATGGGAGGTATTTTAAGGCTTATGGGAGTTTAGATGAAGGCCCCACCCTCAACCCTATCTTTACCTTGAGTTATTTTGCCACTCAATGGGTTTTCTCTGCCCTATTTCTCTTTGCATGTGAGAGTTTGACAAAATATTTGTTAGTGAGGGCTGGAGAGATGGCTTAGCGGTTAAGCGCTTGCCTGTGAAGCCTAAGGACCCCGGTTCGAGGCTCGGTTCCCCAGGTCCCACGTTAGCCAGATGCACAAGGGGGCGCACGCGTCTGGAGTTCGTTTGCAGTGGCTGGAAGCCCTGGCGCGCCCATTCTCTCTCTCTCCCTCTATCTGTCTTTCTCTCTATGTCTGTCGCTCTCAAATAAATAAATAAAAAATGAACAAAAAAAAATTAAAAAAAAATATTTGTTAGTGCATAACGTGGATCACTAACTTACCAAGGTCTGATAGAATTTCCCTCTGTACCTGCTACCTGACACTGCTTTCTAGATTTTTACCTCAGTTAAACCCATTTCTGGTGCCAAATTTCTATGTTAGCCAGTGTTGCAGCCAGGTTCATGTTACTGGCAGAAAACACCCAAGAGCAGCTTGTGAGACAAAAGGGTTAATTTTGCCTTTTAGACTCAAGGGAAAGCTCTATCATGACAAGAAAAATGATGGCATGAGCACAGGGTGGACATCGCCCCCTGGCCAACATGAGGTGGACAATAGCAACAGGAGAGTGTTCCCAACACTGGCAAGGGGAAACTGGCTACAACACCCATAAGCCCACCCCCAACAATACATCACCTCCAGCAGGTGTTAATTCCCAAATCTCCATCAGCTGGGAATCTAGTATTCAGAACCCCTAAGTTTTGGGGGGACACCTGAATCAAACCACCACAGTCAGAATAGGATATCTATGCTACAGGAACTTAATTAATCCTCACGTTTGAGTGGCTTGAGCCAATAGGTTGATAGGTTATCTTCGCAATGTTCACTGCAGGTTGAGCCATTCCCTAGGGCAGCTGTCAGCCACACAGTGAATCTGGAATTCAAAGTGCTTTTAGCTTACTATCTCAATGCATGGTCTCTATGACTGTCGCTGAAGGTGACAATATGGTCAGAAGATGGCACAAGGTGTTTTTCAGTGACATCACTTGGAACAAGTGATTTATATTATTTTTATACCATAGTGGCCAGAACCTAGCATATGACCTTAGTCTTATTTCAAAACTTGGAATATAGTCTTTCTGTGATCCTACAAAGAAAATGAAACAGATGTGGTGATGGTAGGATGATCTCTTTCACGCAGCTTTTCTAGGACTCTACATTTTTGTTCATCTGTCCTTGTCAAGTGGCTAATGCTCCCTTACTATCCCCTACATCAGTACACCTCTCCAGATTTCATTTTCACTAAAGAATATAAATGACTGTTAATAGCCTAAAGCATGACCTCTCTTAGAGATAGTTGCTTGTTAAAGCAAATAGGAGCTTTTGATGAGAGGAATTTAAGCCAGGAATAAGCCAGTAGGGGAGATATTTTGGGGTTCCTGAAAGGACAGTTTAGTCAAGTCCTATATGTTACCTTTTGTGCTGTTTTGTCACTACCTAGGGACCATTACTGTGAGACAATTTGGAGTCAAGAGACATCAAACTAACAGTATGAGTGGTCATTGTATTAGATAGAGCAGACCATTATAGCATGTTTTTCATCAGGCTGCCTAGCAGTATTGATGTGAAGTGGCAGAAATTATTGTCCACTCCAGGAAATGAGCTTTCAAATCATCCATTTTCTCTCTCTCTTTCTCAATCTCTCTCACCCTCTCTCTCTCCCTTCTACCCCCACTGAATAACAGAGGTTTAAACCAGAGTGAGTTTACTGTGGACCTAGTAAGGGAATGGAAGGGCTTTCCCCAGGGTTCAGAAAATACCAAGGTCTCTTGAATTTCTCACTGTTAGACTGACTCATCCATGGCTGTCTTTGGAAACCTCATGATAACTACCTCCTTCATTGCCCAGTCAATGGTGCCTTTGCTGTGAGGCTAGGTACGACATGTTAGCATTAGCTGCAGGAGGCACGCATGCGTGCGTGCGTGCGTGTGCGTGTGTGTGTGTGTGTTGGAAGACTAGCAAATCAGTACCACTTTCACAGTGGGCAGCTCCATGTGAGGCAGATACTGATGCAGCTCACCTGAATATTCTGATCTCCTTGTTGGCCTAGGGGAGCAGCCTGACCTGTAGCTGCCCAAGCACTTGCTAGATCTTCTCCTTTAGCATCTCCAGATTCTGAGACAGATGCATCCCCACTCTTGGCTAAGGATGCTGGATTTTCCAGCAAGTTATTACACTAGAGAGGTTGAAGAAGGTGAAATGTGGATTCCAGGGATTTTAGAAAATACATTTAATTAATTTCATTTTATTTGAGAGACAGAGAGAAAGACAGAATGGGTGCACCAGGGCCTCTGGCCACTGCACATGGACTCCAGCCTGCATGCCCCACTTTGTGCATGTGGCTTACATGGGTCCTGGTGAATCCAACCGAGATCCTTAGGCTTTGCAGGCAACCACCTTAACTGCTAACTCAACTCTCCATCCTGGATCCCAGTTTTTCTGTGGGTTCCAGGGTCTTTGCACTTACCTACTACATCTGTTTGTAGTAGGTGGCCTCCAAGTTATAGCTAAATGGTTCCTGCCTCTTGCTATTTATATGCTTGAGTGGTTTCTTCTTTCTCTCTCTCTCATAAATAAATGAATGTTAAAAATATTGGGGCCATTGAAACACTCAACCACATGGACTGAGCAGCTCGTGGGCTCTTAGCCTTTCTAGCCTGCAGACAGCACTGTGAGATTTCCCAGCCTGTATTGTGTAAACCAGTCTAATAAATTACCTTTTAGAGTATATATTTATTTTACTGATTCTGTCCCTTTGGAGAACCTTAATATAGATTTCCAGTCCTTTCATCATTAGTTTCTCCTACAGTAGAGGTTCTCAACATTTGGTAGGGGCTACCCCGAGTGTTTAAAGAAACTCTATGCCTAGGACTCACCTCTGATGCACTTGCTATAGGGAATGGTCTGGGCATGCTGATCTCTTAACAATCCCAGGTATTAGCCAGGTGTGGTGGCACATGCCTTTAAGATCAGCACACAGGGGCCAGAGTGGACTGAATACATTGCATTTTACATCATGGATGAGGGGCAGAATTGGAACTCCAGAGACTTGTTGCTGGTTAGAATTACCAGACTTGGAGATTTGTCATTGACTAGAGTTGTTGGACTTGGAGCTACAGAGTTTGATGTTCATGTATTGCTTGAGTATTTCTTTGCTATGCCCAATGCCATCCTTTGCAGTGTGAATATTTATTCTGTGCCATTATGGGGTTTTTGAGGTTATTTTTGGTAGTACGTCTCAGTTAAAAGACCTTGGATTATGGGGATGTATGAACATCATTGGGATTGATAAAAACTTTTAAAGTTGAACTGAATGCACTGCATTTTACATCATGTATTGTTATCAGTTTATGGGTGCCAGGGGCAGAATGTGGTGGTTTGATTCAGGTGTCTTCCATAAATTTAGATGTTCTGAGTGCTAGGTTCCCAGCTGGTGGAGATTTGGGAATTAATGTCTCCTGGAGGGAGTGTATTGTTGGGGGCGGGCTTATGGGTATCATAGCCAGTTTCCCCATGCCAGTGTTTGGCACACTCTCCTGTTGTTATTGTCCACCTTATATTGGTCAGGGGGTGATGTTCACCCTCTGCTCATACCATTGTTTCCCTGCCATCATGGAGGTACCCCCTTGAGCCTGTAAGCCAAAATAAACCTCTTTTCCCCACCAGCTGCTCTTAGTTGGGTGATTTCTTTTTATTTTTTTAAATTATTTATTTATTTGAGAGTGACAGACAGAGAGAAGGAGGCAGAGAGATAGAGAGTGCACCAGGGCTTTCAGTTACTGCAAACGAACTCCAGATGCGTGCGCCCCCTTGTGCATCTGGCTAACATGGGACCTGGGGAACTGAGCCTCGAACCGGGGTCCTTAGGCTTCACAGGCAAGCGCTTAACCGCTAAGCCATCTCTCCGGAGTTGGACGATTTCTACCAGCAATGCAAACCAGACTGCAACATAGAGGTAGGAGGATCACATGGAGTTTGAGTCCAGTCTGAGACTGCATGGTATCTTCTAGGTTAGCCTGGGCTAGAGCAAGACCCTAACTAAAAATATATTCCAGGGGCGTTTGCCTGCAAAGCCAAAGGACCTTTGTTCAATTCTCCAGGACCCACATAAGCCAGATGCACAAGGGGCACATGCACCTGGACTTCATTCACAGTGGCTAACCCTGGTATGCCCATTCTCTCTCTCTCTCAATCAAGTAAATAAATAAATAAATGAATAAAACTTAAAACAAAATTCCAGGCAGCTTAATGTGCAGGGAGAGTTGAGAGCCACTGACCTACGGTCTGACTGGTTCCACTTGTCTTAGACATGCGTACCTATAGTAACTGTGACTCAGGGACTTCTACCACTTAGGAATAGGGGCCACATGCAATCTTCTGGTGGTGGTGGCTGCAGGAAAACTGAGTTCTCAGGGTGTCGGGGCAATGTTGTCAAGGCCTTTGAGGTCCATTTCTGGTTCTTCAACTCCATCACCTCTACCACTGATGCTATGAGAGTTCTTAGCCATTTCTTTCTCTTAGATTCTGCTCAGTGTTGCAAGTCTGGCTCTGAGGATTAACTCTCCAACTCTGAATGGCATCATGAGAACTCAGTCCCTCTCCAGACCTCCGTTTCCTATCTTTCAAGGAAAGGGCTATGCTACCTGAGCTCTAGATCCTGGGTTTTGGGCTAAGGAGCCTAGAAACAGCCTTTGAACTGCAGACTATTGTGCAGGTGGATCCTGAGATGTGCCTTTGGGGTCAAAACCTACTGGAGAGCCAAGGAAACCATTGGGCTGAGGAGGACTTAAGATGTCATCACAGGGCTGGAGAGATGATGACTTAGCGGTTAAGCGCTTCCCTGTGAAGCATAAGGACCCCTGTGAGAAGCTCGACTCCCCAGGGCCCACATAAGCCAGATGCACAAGGGGGCCCAAGCATCTGGAGTTCGTTTGCAGTGGCTGGAGGCCCTGGCACACCCATTCTCTCTCTCTCTGCCTCTTTCTCTCTCTGTCTGTTGCTCTCAACTAAATAAATTTTAAAAATGAACAAAAAATTTTTTAAAAAAAGATGCCAGCACACAGTAGGAGCTCTTCTATGATCTCCCGGAGCCTGAGTAGGAAGGACCTCTAAGAAATGTCCTCAAAGGACTTCTGAAGGGGCTGGGCCTTTGTACCATCAAGAGGCTAGTCACCAATGCCACCTGTCCCCAGGGAGGAGTGTGACTTGGATGAGCCAGCTTTCTTGGGCTGAGGGCATCTCATGGCGAGAGACTCCACCTGAGAGCTGAGAGCCCACACCTCAGCAGCTGAAGGAAAGAGTCCCTCAATCTTGAAGAGGGAGTGACCTCTTGATCTTTTTGTGCTACTTTTGCACAATATCATCATCTGGGTGGTTTATAAACAGCAGATATTTATTTTTTTTAATATATTTTTTTTACTATTTATTATTTATTTATTTATTTGAGAGCGTCAGACACAGAGAGAAAGACAGATAGAGGGAGAGAGAGAGAATGGGCGCGCCAGGGCTCCCAGCCTCTGCAAACGAACTCCAGACGCGTGCGCCCCCTTGTGCATCTGGCTAACGTGGGACCTGGGGAACCGAGCCTCGAACCGGGGTCCTTAGGCTTCACAGGCAAGCGCTTAACCGCTAAGCCATCTCTCCAGCCCAACAGCAGATATTTATGTCTCACAGCTATGAAGGCTGGGAAGTCCAAGGTCGAGGTGCTGATATATTTGATGTCAGGTGAGGGCTCACTTCCTAGCTCATAGATGGCCATCTTCTCATGGTGTCCTTACATGGCACCTTAAGGAGCAAGGGAGCTCTCTGGCACCTTTAAATTATTTTTGTTTATTTTTATTTATTTATTTAAGAGAGACAGACAGAGAGAGAGAGAATGGGCATGCCAGGGCTTCCAGCCACTGCAAACGAACTCCAGAAGCATGAGCCCCCTTGTGCATCTGGCTAACGTGGGATCTGGGGAATTGAGCCTCGAACTGGGGTCCTTAGGCTTCACAGGCAAGTGCTTAACCACTGAGCCATCTCTCCAGCCCATCTGGCACCTTTTTAATAAGGGCACTAATCCCATTCATGAGAGCTCCACCCACATGACCTAATTACCTTTCCCTAAAGTCCCATGTCCTAATACCATCACCTTGGGGGTCAAAATATCAACATGAATTTTGAGAGATGCAGATATTTAGCACGTGATAGGGTGATATAAGTGATGTACCCCAGTGAGCCCTGCTTCCTTTCAGTGGCTGTAGCTGAAGCCTAGGGTTATGTACAGCGAAGGCATGGATTCATTGCTGTCATTTTGTAGGCATGGCATCTGACACCCCAAGAGAATAGGTTATGAGGAACTGAGATCCCGACTAAAGCATAACAACTCCCCTTAAAACCTTTCTCACTATTAGCAGAGGGACAGCCAGTGAGATGTGTGAAGTCAGCTTGCTGCAAAGCAGCGAGGCCCAAGAGAGAAGTTAAAAGGCACTTTTTGGAGAAAGGAGTGGCTTCCAGAAGGAAGGTCTCCAGGTATAGCACTCAGCTCCCCAGAGCATGGAAGATAACAGAACTGTTGGGGATTGTGGTCGCCATGGCAATGGTATCTCAGTCCAGCCAAATATCAGCTGCTGGTTGGCCTGTCAATCACACAACGTTGCCATGCGTAGTTCGGGTACCTGGACAGGTGGCCAGCAGGGCTGGGGAAGGGAAGAGGCAGCATTCATGCACACACACAGTGGGCTCATAGGAGTATTTATGCTCAGTGTGTGTTTTCGCATATATGATTTTTTTTAGAAGGGCACATGCTTAGTTCTAGGTAGTGTTGAGAATCTAAATGCTATACCCACTGCCTATGAATGCCAGGCACAGCAGAGTATTCCAACTAAGAAGCAGGATTTTAGGACCTTTTTACCTTGTTTCAAACTCTCAGCAACTACCTTTGTCTACTCGCTAGAAAGTCATTTCTTTAGATACAATTTCTACTTTCAGTAGCATCATTTAAAATGCAAATGCAGTCATGCATCAATTAATAACAGGGACACTTCTGAGAATGAATAATTAAGTGATTTTATTGTGTGAACATCAGGAAGTGTGCTTACACAAACTTAAATGATAATGATGTCACCAGGAGATATAATCTTATGAGACCAATGACCTATTTGCAGCTTGTTATTGGCGGTGACATTGCTATATGATGACTATAATGATCAGTTACAAGTAGACCAAGAAGGAATGGGTAACCCAAAGAGATGATAACTGAACAGGACAGCTGGACATGCCAGGAGAGGGGAGGAACCCCTAGGACCTTCCACATAGTAATCGCCAGCATATTTACATGGATAACTTGTACATGGAATAAGTGAATGGATTGATGGTAGGGGAAGGACAACCATGAGAGAGAAAGATTTGACTGGGGAGAATGGAAAGAGAACTTTTCTGGCATCATTTTTTTAATTAAAAAATTATTTATTTATTTATTTGCAAGGAGAGAGAGAGAGAGAGAGAGAGAGAGAGAGAGAGAGAGAGAGAGAGAGAGAGAATAGGCACACTAAGGCCTCTAGCCACTGCAAACAAACTCCAGATGCATGTGCCTCTTGTCTATCTGGCTTACGTGGGTCCTGGGGAACCAAACCTGGGTCCTTTGGCTTCGCAGGCAAATGCCTTAATTGCTAAGCCACTTCTCCAGTTGCCTGGCATCATTTTTGAGTCAATTCAATTCAATTTACTTAGTGCCTTCCTTGGGCTACGAATGGATGCAAGGTGGTAGAGTGGCTCCCTGTCCTATGGAAAGTCAGAGTCTAATGGGGGTAGAGGCTTATCTGTTCAAGCTGTTCTAATAAAAAGACCAGAAACTGTGTGGCTTATGAACAATGAAAATCTGTTTCTCAGAGTTCTGGAGGCTGAGAAGTCCAAGAGCAAGATGTCTGGTGGAGGTTTACTTTCTAGGTCCTAGATGGAGCCTCGTTCCAGCATCCATGCTTGTCAGGGGACTTAATCCCACTTGGGAAGATTCCACCCTCATGACCTAATCACCTCTCCAAGGCCATCTCCTCGGGGGATACTTGGCAACACAGAACTTCGGAGAGGACACACAGTCAGTGCACAGATGAGTACTTTCACGGCTTCATTGATACTGAGCTGAGGCAGCAGGTTCAGTTGAAGACCCCAACCCCTCCTCCCAGGATTCTCAAGCTGACCGGGTTTTGCTGATGGCTTATTCCAGGTCGTGATCATAGTCTGGTCACATCAGAGAGTGTCACATTGACTTAGTCATCAGTTCCATGTCTTATTTTGGTTTGCCTTAAGCAGACCCCAAGGGAAGGACTTGAGTACAAGCTGTGGCTCCAGGAAGTGATCCCAGCATGCAGCACCAAGGATGAGGAAGCCAGACCTGAAGTAGGAGTCCATATACGGCATGCTATCAACAAGCTTCCACACGCGGTGGCGTCCATGGCATTGGGTGCAGAGGGTCTCAGACCTCAAGACTGTGCTTCAGAGAGACCAGAGAGCTCCTTCATTCCTCACCGGCCCCTGCTTGTTGTTACTGAGAGCTGCTCCTAGGAGACTTGGCTCCTGGCAATGTTTGTCTGCTTCCCTTGGCAGTGTGGGAGAGCCCTGGAGAGGTCAGTAACTTGCCAGTGCAAGCAGAATGTGGCATACCAGACCGATCAATGCCAAGAGGATCAAGTTGGGGCACTGGCTGGAACTGCTAAACTTCAGGTGGCCCTTCTAGCAATGTGCAAACACAGCAGCTGGTCCTTTTGGCAGCTGCTCAGCAGAGCTCGAGGGCTCTGGAATTGATCAGGGCTGGAGAGTCAAGGCATCTGAACTGTTCATTGAGTGGAACAGATTAGCCAGCCCCAGCCAGACACAAGCTACAGAAACACAACCACCCACTCAACAGGAAATAAGAGTGTACCTTCCTCCTCCTTGGGCCAAGCGGCCTGCCGCTGCACTCAGGGCTTTAGTCATAGAGAGACATTTGCAGAAATTTCCGTTCCCATCCTTGGCTCAGCTTCCGCTTTCTGCTCTTGATTCCTTGGCCAGGATCTGCCAGCCTCCCCTGACTCTGGTTAAGTACTCTGGCTTCTTCCATTGGCTCGAGTTCCAACTCTCTTCTCTCCAAGGTCTGCTTGCCCATGTGATTTTATCTCCTGTTGAGGAAAAGATCTCCTGTTCCAGGTGACTTATTTATTTATTTGTTCATTCACTCATTTATTTTTTTAAAAAAATTTAATTTAAAAAAATTATTTTAAAATATTTATTTTATTCATTTGAGTGAGTGTGGGGTAGGGGATACCAGGGTCTCTTGCCACTTTAAACAAATGCCAGATGCTTGTGCTACTGTTTGCATCCAGCTTTACATAGGTGGCTGGGGAATTGAACCCTGGCTGGCAGGCTTTGTAAGCAAGAGTCTTTAACTGCCAAGCCACCAGTTCAGCCCCCAATTTATTTATTTTTGAAACAGGCTAGGTAGCCCAAGCTGACCTTGGATTTGTGGTCCTCTTGCCTCAACAACAGACTGCTAGGATTACAGGCATCCAGCACTGGGAAACCCTGCTTAGGACTTTAAGGAGATGGATATCATAGGCCTCAGTCCTTCCAAATCCTCTGATAAATGGAAAAAGAACAGAGGAAGGTGAATCATCAGACTGGGGTCAAGACAGTATACCAGGCTTAATCTCAAATCAATTTGCCCACACCTTTCTATCCATTTCCAGAGGTGTTGAATGCCAGTCCACAGCTGCCAGGGGACTTTCTGAGTGAAGAAGTGGAAAAACATGTCGGGAAGATCAATCATGCCCATGGCACTGCTTGGTGCCACGGGACACGTCAAAGCCTAGCTAACGTCTCTGTGACCAGTGATGGGGGGTTACTCCCACCAGGAACAACTGGGAGACAGTGGCTTTGCATTTTTTCAGACAGTTCACACTGCAGCTCAGGCTAGCTTCAAACTCTCAGAAGTCCTTCTGCCTCAACTTTCTAAGTGCTGGAATTAAAAGCATGAGCCTCAAATGAAGAAAAAAAGGGGGGCTGGAGAGATGGCTTAGCGGTCAAGGCACTTGCCTGCAAAGGCAAGGAACTTTGGTTCGATCTCCCAGGACCCACGTAAGCCAGGTGCACAAGGGGACACATGCATCTGGAGTTCGTTTGCAGTGGCTGGAAGCCCTGGCATGCCCATTCTCTCCCTCTCTCTCTTTTGCTCTCTCAAGTAAATAAATAATTTTTTTAAAAGCATGAGCCTCCACTTCCAGATAGACTGTGTTTTTAACCTGGTAGGTCAGAGTTCCAAGGATCCCCTGCCCACAGATGCCCCGGGAACATACCAGGTTTCTGAAAGTCAGAAGATGGCACTAACCCCAGATGAAATAACTCAGCCTGAGGGAAGGGCCTGAAGTGCAGACTTAGATCAGTGTAACATGGGCTCTTGAGGGTCTTAGCCATGGTCACTGCATACCAAGGGTAGTGTTGTAATCAGGTTCATATTGCTGGCATAAATCACCCAACCAAGAGCAGCTTGTTGGGAAAGGGGAGGATTACTTTGGTTTACAAGCTCAAGGGGAAGTTCCATCATGGTAGGAAGAAACAATGGCATGAGCAGAAGGTGGACATCACCTCCTAACCAACATAAGGTGGACAACAGGAACAGGAGAGTGTGCCAAACACTGGCAAGGGGACACCAGCTATAACACCCATAAGCCCACCCCCAACAATACTCCACCTCCAGCAGGCGTTAATTCCCAAATCTCCATTGGCTGGGAACCTAGCATTCAGAACACCTAAGTTTATGGGGGACACCTGAATCAAACCACCACATTCTTCCCTTGGCCCCCATAAGCTGATAACCACCCATGATGTAAAATGTCATACATTCAGTCCATCTTTTAAAGTCATCATAGTTTTTATCAATCCCAGTGATGTTCAAATATCCCCATAGTCCAAGATCTTTTAACTGAGCTATTATGCCAAGAAAATAACCTCAAAAAATCCATAATGGCACAGAATAAACATTCACACTGCAAAAGATAGCATTGAGCATAGCAAAGAAATATTCAACCAATACAAGATTTAAAACAACCAGGACAAACATCAAACTCTGTAGCTCCAAGTCCAACAACTCTAGTCAGTGACAAATATCCAAGTCCAATTATTCTAACCAGCAACAAGTCTCTGGAGTTCCAATTCTGCCCCTCCAGATAGGCTACTCACAGTCCTGGAAAACTTCATCAGAGGCCGGCAGCTTTCCTTAGCAGCCATCTCATGGTCCCAGCATCTCCACTGGGTCTCCACTGCAATCCATGGCTCATCCTCATGGCTCTGTCAGGTCTCCATGCAGGCATCCAGCAAACCTGCTTCACACTGCCCATGGCCATTTCCAAAACAGAAACTGCATTGCAAACTCAATAACCCTCTCTTTTTTGTATTTCTTATAGTCCATAATACCAGGTAGGATGCCAATTTGTTAATGCAGGGTGGATTAAAACAGACTTTGAAGAACAGGACACTCCTTACGTATTCAGGCCCCTTTAAAAGACTGCATCCTTATTGTTCCAATGCAGGTCAGCTGGTCCAATCTCAATGGTTATAATCTCTCATAGAATTGCAGCTGAACAGGCAGCAGTTTTGCTACAAAGATTTCATTTTTTCTGTGCCATATCCCTCTGCTTACATCAATCTATTTCCATGCAAAGTAACCCTGCACAAGTTCTCAGGACACAGTCATAACAGCAAGCCTCTCACACAAACTGCTTCTAGCCCAGTCTTGGCAAAGCTCTTTCTCACCCTCACAAGCCAAACCTCACAGTCCATAGTTTTTACTACACTCAGGTCTTTCAACTCTTACCAGTATAGTCCATCAAGCTGCACTTACAGCCCTGAAAGCCTTCTCTTTAAACCAAGGTTTCAAATCCTTCCACATTCCCCTTGCAAATCAGCTACAAAAACCAAAGTCACACAGTCAGAGTTCTAGCAGCCAATGACCCCACTCTCAGTCCCAACATTATGGTTACAGTCAGGTTCGCATTGCTGGCAGAAAACACCTAACCAAGAGCAGCTTGTGGGGGAAAAGCATGTTTACATTGGCTTACAGACTCAAGGGGAAGCTCCATGATGGCAGTGGAAAACAATGGCATGAGCAGAGGGTGGACATCACCTCCTGGCCAACATAAGTTGGCAACAGGAACAGGGGAGTGTGCCAAACACTGGCATGGGGAAACTGGCTATAATACTCATAAGCCTACCCCCAACAATACACTGCCTCCAAGAGGCTTTAATTGCCAATTGCCATCAGTTGGGGAGACTAGCATTCAGAATACCTAAGTTTATGGGGGACACCTGAATCAAACCACCACAGCTAGGAGATCAATCAGGAATTCCAGGTTGTTTCATAATCTGTGGCGTGTTGTACTACAACTCTGATTGCATAATTTACTTTCTCAATGATGGAGAAAAATATCCTAAGAAGCAGAAGAAGGAGAGGATTTATTTCTAGCTTACAGTTTCAAGGGGACGTTCCATCATGGCAGGAGAAGACATTTAGGCAATCACATCTTCACATCATCAAGGTGGAAGTAAAAGTATGCTCTTAGTAATCATAAAATAATAATAAAGAATAAGCTGAAAGTGGCAAGTGGGACTGGGCTATTACAACCCCAGGCCCACCCTCAATGACACATCTCCTTCAGCAAGGCTCCACCTTCTAAAGGTTCAACAAGCTCCCCAAACCGTGCCATCAACTGGAGAGCAAGCATTCAAACACATGAGTCTATGGTATATGTGGGGTTGGAGGCGCATTCCACATCCAAACCACCACACTGGTCATTACATGGTCTGTGGTTTATGGTTCAGATGTTACTATATGCTGTATATCATATCCAAACATCTTTCATAGAAGGCTGGGCCAAAACATGACTGTCAACTTTGTCCATGATGAAACAGAATGTTCTTGTCCATCTGGCTTGTGGACTCATGCAAGGCCTACCATGGACCTCAGGAGAGAAAGAGCTTTGCCATAAGTAAACAGTACTGAAGGCAACTCCGTCCTTTGGGGACTATGAAATGAAATCCTTTCATCTATCTTGCAACAGAGGTCTGACCAGTACAGTATTAATAAAGTCATATAATCAGGGACGTTTCTCCCAGGGACTTAGAAATCCTGCCATGTAATCTCCTCACTCTCCACCACCAAGGATCCGATCAGACACGGAGACTTGTGGAGACAGGAAAGTCAGAACCTTTGGGACCTTTGAGGAGCACTGCAGAGGAAGCACTGTGGATGTGAAGAAGCTATTTTGGATTCTCTTATATCGTTCTTCTTCCCCAACCCATCACCATCCTTTTGCTGGTACCCAGCAACAAACAGCTGACGTTATTGTGCTGAGCAGTTTTCATAGTGCCTTCACAAATATTATCACATTTCCCAGCCTGAGCACATTGTGAAATCCTTGGAGACTGCCTTATGATTCTGTTGTGTAAATGAAGTTATGCGTGGAGGCTTAGAGAGCCCAAAGTACTGGCCCAGAGTAGTCACATGTTTCAGTTGCAGTTATGTGTAGAGACACCAAATAGCTGTGACCTAAACAAATAAAGGCCCATTTGTCCTTCCCATCAGAGTCTAGTGGTAGACATCTCTGCTCCACAAAGCCACAGGAATCAAGAATCCATCTATTACTCTGCCATCCCCACAATGTGGTCCTTGTTTTCCTGATCCAATGTAGCAACTACATCCCCAGCCACCCCACACTAGCATCCCTGATGGCAGAAGGGAGGAATAAAAAGGGATGCCCCTTCTCATTAAGGCTACTTCCTAAATTATACTTACAACTTCTGCTTTTCCTCTAGTATCTAGTCACCTGGCTACATCTAACTGTCAAGAAGCCTGAGAAATGTAATCTTTATTCTAGATCATCATGTGCTCCAGAAGGACAGATCCTGGGTGCAGCTAGCCACTTCTGCTAATGTGACTGGCATTAAGGAGCAGAATTAGCTTTCATTTATTTATTTAGGGGTGTGTGTGTGTAGTGTATGTGCACTTGTGTGCAGATGTGTGGCCACGTGTAGAGGTCAGAGGACAATGTCCAGTATCTTCTTTTTAAGTATTTTTATCATATATGTATATATATATATACATACATGTATGTATGTATGTATGTGTGTGTATATATATATATGTGTGTGTGTATATATATATGTATATATACACACACACACACACACACACACACACATACATATGGAGAATGAGAGAGAGAATGGGCACACCAGGGCCTTCAGCCACTGCAAACAAACTCCAGACGCATGTGCCATCTTGGTCATCTAGTTTTCATGGGTCTGGGAAATTGAACCTGGGTCCTCAGGTTTCACAGGCAAGTGCCTTAACAGCTAAACCATCTCTCCAGCCCCAGTGTTCTCGTTTAATTCTCCTTTAGTTCCTTAAGACAAAGTTTCTTGCTGAAATAGAAGCTTTCAATTTTTTAGAGTGCCTGACTAGCAAGACCCAGCGATCCTACTGTTTCATGCACCCTCACTACTGGCATTATAGGCCTGCATGGCCATCACCAACTTTTCCCGTGGGTCCTGGGGATTGAACTCAGGTCCCCATGCTTACCCAGCAAGCGCTCTTACCCTCTGCGCCTTCTCCCTAGCCCAGGAATCATCTTTTCAATCAGGCTTTTCAGACTTTGCTTTCTTTCCATACCGTGGGTATTTCTCACATGCAGTTGAACTTACAGATCCCCAGAATTTCCACCACGTGCAAACGCTGGCAACATTTTTCATTTCAAAATTATTTACTGATTTGCATGTGCATGTATGTGTGTGCCCATTGTGCCCGGGTCTCCTGCCTTTGCAAGCAAAAGCTTTTACATAAGTGGCTGGAGAATCTAACCCTGGATGTCAGGCTTTGCTAGGAAGTGCCTTTAAACCTCTGAGCCATTTCCTCAGCCTCTGGCATTAGTTCGATTAGATCCGACTTGAGGGCATTCAGGCACAGATGGGATACGACTTGGAGCCTGAGGGACTGTGGGTTCCTAGAGCCTCCCTGAACTGAGAAACGCTTCCTGGTGGAAGGCTAAGGTGGCCTCTCAAGCAGGAAGGGACTTTGAGCAATGGGTTGAAGTTTCTTAAGCTAAATCCCAAAGGCTCCTGGGCCAGTGTCATGGAGTGCAATGCTTTCCTTTAGTGCAGCAGAAGGAACTAGCGCAAGGGCCCCAGAAGGTGGGTTCCCCTTACTGGCCCTGTTTGACACTGGCTGATCTGAATGAAGAGAGTCCTTTGATGATGTGGCATGATGTCTGAAAGCAGTGTGAAGCTTACAAGGGTCGTGGTAGCTCTGTCAGGTCAGCGGTGGGGGAGGAGCTCCATCTTCTGAGGATCTATGGCTTAGGCCCAGTTATGTCTCCCACAGCAATTATTTTTTTAAAAAAATATATTTTTTATTGACAACTTCTATACTTACAGACAACAAACCATATTTCCCTCCCCTTCCCCACTTTTCTCTTCATAACTCTCCTCTCTATCATATCCCCTCCCTGTCTCCATTAGTCTCTCTTTTAATTTGATGTCATCATCTTTTTCTGCTATTATGAGAGTCTTGTATAGGTATTGCTAAGCACTGCAAGGCCTTTGATATTGAGGCAAACTTCTGTCCAGACACTTGTATGTAAGGAGTGGTGCCCTTCCTTTGGCTCTTACATTCTTTCCGCCACCTCTTCTGCAGTGGACCCTGAACCTTGGAGGGTGTGAGATGTTTCAGTGCTGGACACTCCTCCGTCCCTTCTTCTCAGCACTATGTTGCCTTTTGACAACATCCCAGTGGTCATCACCAACTGAAAAGAGAAGCTTCTCTAACCAGAAGTGAAAGTAGCATTAATATATAAATATGAATATTAAGTGTGGTGCTTTCAGGGCAATTTTGTAAGAATAATGTATGCATTTATCTAGACAAGAGCAGGCTTTATACCCCTGAGACTCATGACCTCCCCTGCCATAGGCTTTTGATTAGGTTTTCAGTACCAGGCATGTATGCCCTCCCATAGAGCGGGCCTTCAGTCTAAATGGAGAGCAGTTGGTTTCCTTCCAAGCATACATGCCGCTATTGCACTTGTTCAGTCATTTGGCCTGTCTGGCCAAACTTGAGGCTTCCAGTGTCCACTGTTTTCATGGTTGATGACTTCTTTCTCCTATAGGGCTGCATGCAGTACAGATTTCAGTTGGCTGGTCTCCCACAGCAATTCTTATGTAGAGCCCTTCTTATGCTTTTCCTCGTCACCGTGCTGCAAAACCAGTATGCATTCGGGAAAGAAATCCCTTAGAATGTGGAGGCTCTTCCAAGTTAGTGCTAAGTGGTCCAGTTGGGCAATGCTGGGAACTACTCAGCAGGTGGATGAAGGGTGGAGAGATGGATGATGAGGACAACTGAAACTCTCCAGGGTGCAGTGCTGCTAAGCTGAAGTGCCATGTAGGCTAAGCGTAGTCTATGCGTTTTCCACTTAGGATTATCTTCCATGTGTCCAGCAGTTCTGAACGTGGAGGTGGGGTCTTGAAAAGAGGTAATAAGTAAAAAGGGCATAGTCAACTAAGTCATCATGGCTGGTGTCCTTGTAACAATAGGTCAGGACACAGGCACACCCAGAGGAAAGAGGATGTAAGGACACAGGGAGAAGGTAGCCACGTGCAACACAAGGAGAGAGGCCTTGGAAGAAACCCACTGCCATGCTTACCTTGAACTTCTAGTCTCCAGCACTGTGAGATAATAAATGCCTGTTGTTGGGCTGGAGAGATGGCTTAGCAGTTAAGCGCTTTCCAGAGAAGCCTAAGGACCCCGGTTCGAGGCTCGCTTCCCCAGGTCCCACGTTAGCCAGATGCACAAGGGGGCGCACGCGTCTGGAGTTCGTTTGCAGAGGCTGGAAGCCCTGGCACGCCCATTCTCTCTCTCTCCCTCTATCTGTCTTTCTCTCTGAGTCTGTCGCTCTTAAACAAACAAACAAACAAACTAAATAAATAAATAAATGCCTGTTGTTGCAGCCTCTCGGTCTGCCATTCTCTGTCAAGGCCACCAGAACTCACTAAGGCAGGCTCTTTTAATCCTAGAATGTGCTTTCATCTTGAACAAAAAAATGCATAAAAAGGAGACAAAGGAGGACAAAAAGAAGAATGCAAGTAAGAGCAGGAGAATGGCAATTTTCATTCAGCTCCTCACACGTGGACTGCCATCTGCATGACCTCTATTGTCATCAGGATAATTAATTCTAACAGCCAACAGGAGCCAACTGTGGTTAACGGTGGGTCTGGAGACTAAGCATGCTCAATGACTCTTTAATAAACACAATAGGAAGTGACAAACACAAAGTTCACTGTAAATGCAGACATTTGAGTGAGAAAAGAAACAGTAAGCGGGATATTGAAAAGATTGCAAACACTGTGAACTTCACAAAATTCAAAAATACATATGTAGACTTTTAGAAATATTTTTTATTTCATTTTTGACAATTTCATGTATGCATATAATGTATTTTGTTCTTATTTACCCCCATTACCCTCTCTTACCCACCTCCCACACCTGCTAATCCTCTTCTTCCCACTTAATCCTCTTCTACTTTCATGTCGTTTTTATCACACACTGAGCTCAATTAGGGAACTGGGTTATTTACTGGAGTGTGAACAACTTACCAGTGGCTACACCACTCAAAAAAATATGATTCTTCCACCCCCAGCAGCCATTAACTGCTAATAGCAGCTGTAAGAGGAATAGGTCTTGTAAGTACCACTTTCGTCCATGATGGAACATTGCCAGGCTCCGTCTTCTGCGGGAAACTACAGCTGCTGTGAATTCATGAGTATAACATAACAGCCATATTTTCTCCAGAAGACAGCTTTTTCACAGCAATCCTCCCCATCCCCTGTCTCTTAACATTCTAACCCACACACGTTAACTGACTGGGAGATTTTTTTAAGTATCTCTATTTATTTACTTATTTGCAAGCAGAAGAAAGAGGGAGAGAAAGAAATCAAGAGAGGGAGAGAGGAAAAAAAATCGAGATACATGCACCAATTTGTGCAACTGCCTCTATGTGGGTGCTGGGGAATTGAACCTGGGTCAGGAGGCTTTGCAAGCAAGCACTTTTAACAACTGAGCAATATCTTCGATCTTGCCTGGGAGATTTTTTTTCTAGTTTTTTTTTTTTTTTTACTCTACCATTTTGATTATCTTTTGACATATGACTATTTGTTTCAAAACAGTTTTCTAAAGTTATAATGAAAATATCATTCCGTTTCTTTCTTGGTGGGCTTCATCTCATTTTACCAAAATTATTGATCCTATTGTAAAGTCACTTTCAGGTTTGCTACTTGTCATTGGTAGCTAGTTTCCATTGTGAGGTAACAGGAGAGTGACATTCTCAAGTTTCTGTAGAATGTTCAATTTATGATTTCCACTACTACCAGGATAATTATATGTTTCTATATTATATGAATTTTAATATGATCAGTCCTTTTAAAAACAGAGAAGGAGGGCTGGAGAGATGGCTTAGCAGTTAAAGTGCATGCCTGTAAAGCCTAAGGACCCCGGTTCGATTCTCCAGATCCCATGTAAGCCAGATGCACAGATGCCCTCCCATTCTCACTCTCTCTCTCTCCCTCTGTCTGTCTTTAATAAATAAGTAAATATTAAAAAAAAAACAGAGAAAGAGGGGCTGGAGAGATTTCTCAGTGGTTAAGGAGCTTGCCTCTAACAACCCAAGTACCCACGGAAAGCCAGATGAACAAAGTGACCCTTGCGTCTGGATTTCGTTTGCAGTGTTTAGAGACCCTGGCATGACCATTCTCTTTGTCTGTCTGTCTTCTTCCTCTCTCTCTCTCTTTCTGCTTGCAGATAAATAAATAAAAATATTTTTTAAAAAGAGAGAAAGAATTTTCATGAAACTAAGTGGACTTGTACTGGAAAAATGCATAATACATGCAATTGCTCTTATGCTACCGTGTTCATATGTCAATGAGTCTGTGGGCTTTTGTCACTGGGGCACCGGCTTCTTCATTTTGCTGCCTTGCAAGCAAGCTTGTGTGCCAATTTTCTTTAAATTCAACAGGTTCCACCCATTAAGGCAAGGTATGTAATATATGGTAAGATGTGATCTGAAACCCTGAGAAGTATAAACGATAACACTCTCTAAATAGGTATAACACGTGCTTTGTGCCCTTCAAACACAAGAGTTTCCATAAATCCTATTTGTGTAATTCCTGTCCAAAGGAAATCAAAATATATGGTGCATTATTAATTGAATAGTCGATATTATTGAGTTATTATTATTATTCCTGACAGAAGCAAATTTCCATTTTGGACTAGGAATCAATTTTCCATATCAGATGACTAGAAGATTTCCCACAGCTGACTAGCTTCTGGCTCCATGCATTTCAAGTGTAGCTTTCTCCCACTTCTTATGTCCTTTCAGGGGCTGCGGCAGATTTTATTTTCCACAATGATCACAAGCAGATCTATGCCAAATGTTCTTCTTAGAAGGAAGTATTGAAAGTTGTCTCATTGAGAAGTGGGGGCCTATCTTCCTTCCTTTGTATTGGAATGGGTCTGTGAATAGAGCAGGTGACCCTGACTTCCAGGATAAGTCATATAAGGCTTCCACTTGACCTTTAGAAACCCACCTACCATGCTTAAAAGAAGCATGAAGAGGCTACAGCCAGCCCATTGAAGTCTCAGCCCGCAGCCCCATCAACCACCAGATATGTGAGTGAGGCACTTCTAGATGATTCCAGCCTCCAGTCGTTAAGCCAACTCCAGTTGATGCCATATGAGACTGTGACAGGCTATCTCTGTCAAACCCTAGCCATTGCAGACTATGCGCAAAAATCTGATTGTTGTTTTAAACCACTGTGTGCCGGGTGACTTGCAATGTCACAATCAATACCTAGGCCAGACACATTTCTATCCCTGACGTGCATGGTCAAGTCATAACTGGGGACAAGCCAGCTCAGAGGATAGCAGGATCTCTGAAGGCCATTTTTAAAAATTTTTTTTTTGTTATTTTTATTTATTTATTTGAGAGCAACAAAGAGGCAGAGAGAGAGAGAGAGAGAGAGAGAGAGGGAGAATGGGCGCGCCAGGGCCTCCAGCCACTGCAAACGAACTCCACACGCGTGCACCCCCATTGTGCATCTGGCTAACGTGGGTCCTGGGGAGTCGAGCCTTGAACCCGGGTCCTTAGGCTTCACAGGCAAGCGCTTAACCGCTAAGCCATCTCTCCGGCCCCTGAAGGCCATTTCTACGCTTTAATGGTCATGGCTAGCATTAGCTTTGCCACAAGGGGCTGCATGCCCCTAAGCAAAGCCTCACTTCAATTCCCTCAGATTTCAACTAGCTACTTCTATACCATCTGATCCAATTGGAGGCATGATGAGGGAATCAAATTGAAATCAGGTGCTGATGTGTACCAAACAACCAAGCAATATACTATTCCTAATCCATGCTTGGAAGGGGCCAGCATCAGTGAGGTGCCTATAGCTTAAGCTTCATGAGGTTCACAGTGAATGTTTCCATAGCCCAGGTTTATTGGCTACTTGTAAATTCTTGGGGCTGGGCTAAGCTCTTAACTTAAATAGTGCTATTGGAACTTAAATTATGACCTTCCAAGTGAGTAATACTCTTATTCCTATTTTACAGATGGGAAAATAGAGGCCCAATATTCAACCATGTTCATCATGTTAAGGGTACAAAGGGTTTGAAACTCTGTTAAGGATGTTATACTTAATGCAATCTTCTGTGCTGGGGCGATGGCCCCATGGATAAAGTGTTTGCTGTGCAAATGTGACTAGCTGAGTTTGCATCCCTGGACCACAGGCAAAAGCTGAAAGCTGTGATGGGCTTCTGCAATCCCAGCTTGTCTAATGTGAGTTGAGAGGACGAGACAGGAGAATTTTCTGGAAGGTCATGGAACATATAAGCTGGGGACTGGTACGGTGTACTACAGGAGACACTGCCTCAAACGAAGTGTAGGAGAGGATCGATACCTGAACATTGTTCTTTGACCCCCACACACACTGTGGCACACATATGCATCTGACATTGCACGCATGAACATGCACAAACACATACACATACACCCTTCCCCCTACACACTAGTTTAAAACCACCTGCCCACAGTTCTTTTCATTTAATTAATTAATTAATTTTTATCATTAGATATGGACATATTTTGTATGTAAACAGCACATGTTGGTACCATCCTTTCCCTCCTCCCTGCCCCTTTTCTGCACAGGCCTTCCTCGCTGGGGATGCAGGTCAATCCCATGGGTATTGTGGGACATGCATTATGGGGGCATCAGTCACCTATGGGGGAGAAGCAATGTTTCTGTGCAAAATGTCCCAACTCGTGGCTCTAACAATCTTTCCACCCCCTCTTCTGCAAAATACCCTGAGCCATACTGGGAGCGTTTTAAGTCTACTTCAGTGATGGGCACTTAGGAACACCTACATGTCTGGTTTAGTAGGTGTTGAGTGTCCTCAGTATCTTTCTCCATCACCCTTGTGCTGATATCAGCTTAACTGAGGGAGCAGCATTCTTGCTCATTTCCCCAATTCCTGTGTGGTTTCAGCTAGGGCCAGGATGGAGTGTGCTGGGTCGTTTATCTCAAGTCCAATTCTCATCTGAAAAAGAGAAGCAGATTCTCCAATGGAGCATGAAGTCAGCATCCCAGACACAGGTCTTAAGCTCATCCTATAGAGATGCAGACTGAGGTAAGACACAGAACTGAGAACTGTGGTGGATACCAGAAAGTGTAAGATACATTCCTTATCCTCAGGAGTCCGGATAGCTCCAAAGGTCTAAAAAATGCTTTTATGATAGAGAAAGTAACCAAAAAAATCTGAGGAGAGGCTGGAGAGATGGCTCAGCAGTTAAAGATGCTAGCTTGCAAAGCCTGATGGCCCAGGTCCAATACCCCAGTACCCATGTAAAGCCAGATGCACAAATTGGTGCACACATCTGAAATTTGTTTGCAGTGGCAAGAGGTCCTGGTGCATCCATTTTCTCTCTAATAAATAAATGTTAAGATGGTAAAAATTAAAAACAAAGATATTAAGAAGGCTAATACCATATGAGGGAGGAATTTGGAATCACTGTGGGTAATAGGCAAATAGACCTTGATATGGAATGTGAGACGTGGCTTCCTGTTCATTTGAAATTTGAGTATAACTTCACCTGCCAGCGACGTATTTCTCCTTCTTGCGGATGGCTTTTAAAGGCACATTCATGGAAATTTAACTAGCCTTCACTGAGGGCCTTTTGAATAGAAAGCCTTGAGCTACTGTCTGGTCTTGCCTTTGAAGAACTTTGAATCCTGCTAAGAAGAAAGGCCAAATAACTGTAACCATAGCCACAACCACTCTATTTCTTTGAGAATCTGTCACTTTCCCCTAGCATTGCACTGTGAAGCATTCAAAACAGTTTTATGGAGACGAGCGTTATGATCCCCTTTCAGTTTTCTTTCCAATGACCACATAATTATGCATATTTATGAAGTATTGTGTCACATTTTGTTTCGTCTTGTTCTTAAATTGTGAGTCTGGAGAGACGGCTTAACGATTAAGGCATTTGCCTGCAAAGCCAAAGGATCCTGGTTCGATTCTCCAGGACCCACGTAAGCCAGATGCACAAGGGGATGCATGCATCTGGGGTTTGTTTGCAGTGGCTGGAGGCCCTGGCACGCCCATTCTCTCTCTCTATCTGCCTTTCTCTCTCTCTCTCTGTCTCTCTCAAATAAATTAAAAAAATTGTGCGTGTTTTTTTTTAAATTATTTATTTATTTATTTATTTGAGAGCGACAGACACAGAGAGAAAGACAGATAGAGGGAGAGAGAGAGAATGGGCGCGCCAGGGCTTCCAGCCTCTGCAAACGAACTCCAGACGCGTGCGCCCCCTTGTGCATCTGGCTAACGTGGGACCTGGGGAACCGAGCCTCGAACCGGGGTCCTTAGGCTTCACAGGCAAGCACTTAACCGCTAAGCCATCTCTCCAGCCCGCGTGTGTGTTTTTATGGGTGTTCCAGGGCTTCCTGTCTCTGCAAATGAACACCAGACACTTGCACCACTTTTTTGCATTCAGCTTACGTGGGTGGTTTGGGAATTGAAACTGGGCCAGCAGGTTTTGCAAGAAAGTACCTATAACAGCTATACCATCTCCCCAGCCCCTTGTGTCCTATTTTAATTATTTTTTTCAAGGTAGGGTCTCACTATATCTCAGGCTGACCTGGAATTCACTATTTGATCTCAGGTCGCCTCAAACTCATGGTGATCCTCCTACCTCTGCCTCCTAAGTGCTGGCGCATATTGAGGATGGGCAGCCGAGCCTAGCTTTTTCAAGCTGCCAGGGCCCAGGCTCTGACCCTAAAATCTCTGATAACATTAACATCTACAGTTCTTTGCCTGGGGCATTTTATTCTTAATCCAAGAAGCAGCCATGCCACCATCCTAAAGCAGTTAGGTGAGCCTCCCTCACTCCATTCAATGGACAAGCTGAAGGGGCTAACTGAGGCTAGTTATCCCATGGGTCCCACAGATATCCCACTGGGACCACTCCCAAGCTTCCCATCCCTGTAAAGGACTTATTATCAATAACCTGGGCCTCCAGCCACTGCAAGTGAACTCCAGATGCATGTGCCACCTTGTGCACCTGGCTTTCGTGGGTCCTGGGAAATCGAGCCTAGGTCCTTTGGCTTTGCAGGCAAGCACCTTGACCACTAAGCAATTTCTCCCTTGGCTACACTTCCCTTTTGAGAAAGCCACATTGAGCTCTCTGTATCCATGGGTTCATTCAACCATGGAGCAAATCTTTAGAAAAGCATTTGTGTCTGCAATGAACATGAACAGACATATTTTCTTATCATTGTTCCTTTAATGATACAGGATAACTGCTATCTACATGGCTTTTATAACATATAATACCTGACAATATAAAAAAGTCTAGAGATGATTTTTGCTATGTAGGCGGATGTGTGTAAGTTCTATGTAAACACTATGCCACTATTTTAATATATTCATTTGCAAGCAGAGGGAGATAGAAGAGAGGCAGACAGAGAGAATAGGTGTGCCAGGGCCCCTAGCCACTGCAAACAAACTCCAGATGCATGTGCCATTTTGTGCATCTGGCTTTTATGTGAATACTAGGGAATCAAATTTGGTTTGTTAGGCATTGTAGGTAAGTGCCTTAATCACTGAACAATTTCTCCAGCCCCATTATGCCATTTTTGAAAATACAGTTTCCTTTTATTGATTGATTGATTGATTTTTTGTTTATTTGTTTTTCGAGGTAAGGTCTCACTCTAGCCCAGGCTGACCTGGAATTCATTATGTAGTCTCAGGGTGGCCTTGGACTCACAGTGATCCTCCTACCTCTGCCTCCCAAGTGCTGGGACTAAATGTATGTGCCACCATATCCAGCTCAATTGATTTTTTAAAAATATTTTATTGGGGCTGGTGATATTTCTCAGTGGTTAAAGGTAGGTACTTGCTTGCCAAGCCTAATGGCCTGAGTTCAGTTCCCCAGCCACCCACATACAGGTGAATAGGCACTCATTTGCAGGCACTGATTTACCTTGGCACAACCATACACATATATGTGCAAATTAATAAATAAATAATTATAAAACCTTTTTATTGACAATCTCTATACATATATACAATGCTCCTTGATCATAATCCCGTCCCTTATCTCCTCTCCACTGAACACCTTCATTCCAGCTAATCCCTCTTCCATTTTGATGTCATTATGTGTTTGCCCTTATGCTGATTTTGTATAGGTTGCATCAACCTCTATGAGGTCATGAATGCAACCTCCGCTGTGTGTCTGGAAGATAGCATTTCAAAGCACTCCTTCCCATCCTTTGGCTCTTACGTTCTTCCTTCCACCTCTTCTTCCATGGTCTCTGATCCTTGGAGGGTATGCTAGAGATCTCTTTCAGTGGTAAACACTCCATTGTCACTTCTCAGCAGTTGGATGAGTTTTGAGTACTGATCACCACCATCTGAAAAGAGAAGCTTCTCTAACAAAAGTGAGACTAGCATTAATATATGGACATAAACGTAAATATTTAGTTTTTATGGGGGACTTGAGTGCCCAGGATTCGGTTATCTGGATGAAGTGTGCCCTGGAATTGGTCTGACATGGATACCAAGGGCTATGTGGACTTGGACTTGAATCTTAGAGTCTGCTTCTTGGGGAACACAGACAGACATACCTGTCCTCACCTAATCTCAAATCAGAGACAAAGGCCCAAGGCATTCATCATTTTGCTTATGTACAATGGGGTCATTTTCCTCTCTTCTTATCTCTACCAGAAGGGCGAGATCTGTAGCTAGATTTCCAGATTGGGTCAAAGTCAAGTTGGCTGAGTAGCAAGGTCTCTGCCAAGGGCAGGAAAGAATCCCGAATCCTCATGAAGTCAACTGGGGGTGAAGAATGGCTGGCCTAAATTTGTATAGATTTTGCAACTTTTTCCTTTAACACGGTAAGGATGACTGCTGTTAGGTGACCGTATTTCAAACTTTCACACCAAAGAGGCTCCTTCTTCTGTCACAGCTGTCCCCACCTGACTGTATTGCAACCCCTGATTAATTCTGGGCAGTTGACGCTGGGTAATGCTCTGGGCACATGGCCAAGCTTATTCCCGCCTGGCCCAGAAATCTGGAGATGTTAAAGCCTGAGATCCTCAAAACAAGGCTTGTCCCTTCCTCATGTTGTATCTAGATCTGGACCCGGAATGAATGCATTTCTTGAATTCATGTGTTTATTCTTCTTTATTGTACCTCCTGGGAAGAGACTTTCTCATAAAACTTTGTCATGACAGAGTATTCTCCTCACTCTCTTGTAGTTTATTTCTGCTAGACAGTTCAGCCAATGGGCTGCAATTTTAAAAATGGTGTTTTTCTTAAAGGGTCAGGGCAGCCTGCATGACAGGGCCTAGTGACCATGGAGAGGCTTTTCCTCTGCCACTTCCCCCAGAGCGTGCATGGTCCCAGGGGCCCTGATTACCTGGGGTTGGAAGTCATAAGAGAGTCCTCTTCCTTAGCTGCAGAGGGTCCCATCCCTCCAGCTGCAAGGCTGACCTTCCCAGCACAGAACATACTGTCAGAGGCAAACGTGGAAAATTTGGAGCTAGTGTAATTGCTTATGTAGTTTTAATTGCTCATTCATCATGCTAACAGGCCCATAGTGCTGATCGTTTGTAATGTGCTTAGTAATTAAAAGACCAGGGGTGACGTAGGGTAATGGGGAAGTGGGGTAAAATGAGGTGAAGAAAAGCCAACATGTATAGCCCAGGGAGGGGGAGGGACAGCACCTTGTCTCCTTTCTGACACCAAATGAAGGCTTTTCTACACAGCATCTCACCGTTGCTGGCTTTAAGTGCAGAACAACCCTGCTCTCAGCTCCCTAGGATGAGGCCCCAGTCTCTCAAAACCCTTTCTGGTTTGCAAGGCACATCCACCCACTTGGCCATGTTTACCCCTAGGTGAACCATGAAGATCAACATGACTGCGACCCCACCATTTTTAGATATGGATAACAAAGCTCTGTGAAGTGATTTTGCCCAGATAGTTGGCAACTTACAAAGTTAAGAACCAAACTCATGTCTTATTCCAAATATCTGGCTCTCTCTTCCTTAGGGACAGAAAAGTTTTGTACTTGGTTCCATCAACATTGCCACAGTGGTTGGATTCTGAAATGAACATCCAACTGTTTGGGGGAATTTATAATGAATACTTGTTCCTAGGCTGAATCGGTTTTGGCTTAGGGTCATGCCTTTAAAAGCAAATTCTAAGTTATCTTGGTTTGAATGTAGAAACTCCCCCATATGCACATGTGTTTCGAGCACTTGGTTCCCAGCTGGTGGTGCTCTTTGGGAAACTTGTGGAACCTTTAGCAGGTAGAATCTTGCTGGAGGAAATGAGTCACAGGGGGTGGGCCTTGAGGTTTACAGCCCAGCCCCACTTTGTATTCAGCTTCTGAAATGTGAGGAGCCAGCTTCTTACTTCTGCCACCGTGCCTTACTTTCCATGACACTTCCCATTTGCAACTGTAAACCAAAATACGTCATTTTCTTCCTGAAGTTACTTCTGGTCAGGTATGTTGTGCCAACAACAAAAAAGTACCTAACACGCAAGCCAAGGATTTGAGTGCAAAAGAGTGCTTATGATCCAATCACCTCTGAACACTGATACTCTGAAGACCAAGTTTTCCACACAGGAGCCTTTTGGGGAGGGGGACATTTCATGTCCAAATCATAACAGAAGGGAAGGTAGAAAACAGAGGGTCCACTGTCAAGCAAGATACTTCTTTGGGCAACTGGAGTTTAATTTCACTAGGGAATGCTGGGAGGCAGTATGTTCCTCAAGGTTATTTCACCTAAGGAGCCAGAGAACCCTGTGCTCATGCATCATCTGTTCTTCATCTGTCACTGACACTTTCAGGGCAATGCAGACTCCATCCCCAGGGGAAAGTCCTCAGGACATGGTGGTGCACACCTTTGAACCCAGCACTTGGGAGGCAGAGGTAGGAGGATCACCGTAAGTTTGAGGACTCCCTGACACTACATAGTTAGTTCCAGGTCAGCCTGGACTAGAGTGAGACCCTACCTCTAAAAAACAAAAACAAAAAAGATGGAAGATTTTGGCATTGCGCTATAGTGGAGGGCCTCCAGGGATCCAGAGGGGATAAGGACAGGGTCACTACATTAAGCATCTTCCATGCTGCCATAGGGGAGACTCCTGATTGTCATGCAGCAACTGTGATGTTCAACTGCCTCCCCTGGAGAGGCTTCAGTAGCTTCCTGGAACAATTTACAAGTTAAAATTTTGCGTTAGTCAGCTTCTAGTTGCTGTAACAAAACACCTGAGAAAACCAACTTAAGAAATTTGGATCATGCTTCAGAGGATTCAGTCCATGGTCACTTGATCATATTGCTCTGGGGTTGTGTTGAAACAGCATATCATGGTGGAACTGCTGATTACCTCACAATGGCCCTGAAGAGGAAAAAAAAAAGAGAAAAGGGGTAGGGGTCTCAATCTCTCCTTCAAGGATATGCTCCCAATGACATAACTTCCTGTCACTAGGTCCCACCTCCCAAAGGTTCTCCCACCTCCAGATAGGTCCAAGCTGTCCACCAAGTTTTCATACATGGACTTCTGGGGAAAGTTTTCAGATCCAGACCTAAAAACATATGTTAGTGTTGTGTTGCCCTAGGAGAGATCTTCCTGGATTCTTTCCTTTCCCGGCTTCTTATTATCCTTCCTCTAAAGGGGAAGATCCCCTAGCCCTAAAAGCCAAAGGGACTTGGCAATCCTTACTGGGAAGAAGGCAGTGGGTGGGGAAGGATGCTGGGGTAAGCTGGAAATCTGTGGTGTGTGTCATTCACCTCAGCCGCCATTGCTAGTGAAAGACACAGGGAGATGATGTTGACATGCGCAACACCCTCCTGACAGTGACCCAGAGTTATGACCAACTCTTGACTCTATGGTTGTAATTGTAGAACTTTGACTCCCACTCCAGGAAGTACATCAGAAGGCAAGTGAGTTCGAGGGATAGCACAACAGAGATAACCTTATTATTTCTTCCTCTTATTATTATCTCAAATAATTTGAGAAGTATGTATCTTGTTGTGAATAATGTTTTGTGGGAGGCAACTCAGCTGATGGGGATATATTCGTGACTCCATACTATCAAAAAGAAATAGATTTGATTATCTTGAATCAAGGTCAGTGAACTCCTGAAAATGATTCTTTTTTAATTTTTTTTTTGTTTTATGATTATTTGAAAGTGACAGATAGAGAAAGAGGCAGAGAGAGAGTGAGAGAGAATGGGCACGCCAGGGCCTCTAGCCACTGCAAATGAACTCCAGATGCATGAGCCCCCTTATGCATCTGGCTAACGTGGGTCCTGGGGAATCGAGCCTTGAACTGGGGTCCTTAGGCTTCACAGGCAAGCACTTAACCGCTAAGCCATCTCTCCAGCCCCTGAAAATGATTCTTATTTGGAGGCATAACTGACTTTTCATCAGTTGATCCACAAATCAATCAATGAATGTTGATTATTTATATTGTGCAGGGTATCATGAGAATTTATTGTAAATATAAACATAGTCCTTGCCTCCTAAGAGCTCACAGTCTAATTGGGGATAAGAGCTTAATGAGTGCTGTCCATTGATTTGGTGACTTTGGAGGAAGAATGATTTGAGCTGCATGTTGAAGGATAGAGAGGAGTTGTACAGAATGAGAAACATGAGTGGCAATTCTGGCAAAAGCATCTGTTTAAAGACTTGGAGGGCTAGAGAGATGGCTTAGCGGCTAAGCGCTTGCCTGTGAAGCCTAAGGACCCCGGTTCGAGGCTCGGTTCCCCAGGTCCCAGTTAGCCAGATGCACAAGGGGGCGCACGCGTCTGGAGTTCGTTTGCAGAGGCTGGAAGCCCTCTCTCTCCCTCTATCTGTCTTTCTCTCTGTGTCTGTTGCTCTCAAATAAGTAAATAAATAAATAAATAAAGACTTGGAGGGAGCCTCTAGCTGCAGTGGGACTCATGGATGGGGCAGATGTTACCCAAGCTTACAGTTGAGTCCCGTCCTTAAAAAAGAAAAAGCCAGGGGCTGGAGAGATGGCTCCGCAGTTGAAGTGTTTGCCTACAAAGTCTAACAATCTGGGTTCAATTCCCCAGGACCCACATACAGCCAGATGCACAGAGTGGTTCATGCGTATGGAGTTGGTTTTCAGCGGCTGGAGGCCCTGGCATGCCCATGCTCTCTGCTTATCTCTCTTTTCTTTATCTCTCCCTACTTGCAAATAAATAAATAAAAATACTAAAAAGCACCCAGTCCTCATTGTGGGAGCTGATCACTTTCCATCACATGAAAGACAGGTGCTCTCTGGCATGTGTCTTGGGGCCTCTCTGAACCATGCCACCCAACTCTACCAGGGATATCTGGCCTCCACTGCTCTACCCAGAAAGCATCTGCAGTTCTCTGCATATCAGAGGTCACCAGCCCTCTGGTCACACCCCCTCCCCAGCTCTTGTGACAGGAGGAATGCCTGGTTTAGCAAACAGAAACTCATGACACCTGGCTATATGCAAATTGTAGCAAAACTATAAACATCTTTGCTGTTTTATGGAGACAGAGTCTCACTCTGTATCCCAGGTTGGTCTGGAACTCACTGTGTAGTCGAGACTGGCCTTGACTTCTTGGCCATCCTTGTGCTTTCACTGGGATTGCAGACATGCCTCACCATACCCAGATAACAAGGATTTTTTTTTTTTTCATATAACTATGCCCTGTGAAATAATTGGAACACATTTACACTGAAAATCTCTAAAGCTTGTCTGAAATCCAAGGGTAACTGGGTATCACTTATTTTATCTGGCACCTTTATGCAGGAGAGTTGATGATCCAAGCACAGGCACACAGTACTCCATATTCTGGGCCACAGTCATTGGCTTAGGGTTGAATATCTGACTCAAGGCAACAGAGCCAACCCACAACATACATTAAGCTCTTTTCTGGGGTTTCCACGACTGGAGTCCTATCAACATGCAGGATGGAGGAAGTTAACGGAGGCCTCCTCAGAGAGGCATCTAGCTCACAATGTCACACAGAAGGACTCAGCCGAGAGAAATAAGACTAAAGACACTGCTTGTATCAGCATCACCCTTTGAAAATCATGCTCAGAGGAGTCAGTGGAGGCCCTTTTAAGCTCAAACAAGTTGAGTTGGGAAGCTTTCACCCAGAAGTGACTCTGAGTTTTGGTAAGATCTGCAGGGCTCCACCCTTCCAGGGCCACGCAAGCCAACCCGGGACTCAGATCAAAGACAAGACACTCTTTTCTTCCTGTGGAAGGAGTGGGGCTTGCCTGGCTCAGAGGTCAGCAAAGAGATAACCCAATGTGATATGATTGTCATTGCCATCACAACCATGCCCTAGTTAACAGCCAGAGGAGGAGCCCTTTGTTTCTTTCCCACCCCTTCTGAGAGTCCTCTCTGCTTCACCTCCCCTCGCCAAGGCCAGGTCTTGGGCTCGGCAAGTAGTTCACCCCTGAGCTGCACCCAGACCCCTTCTCTTTAGCAGGCTACACTGGCCTCATTCCTTTCCCTCCATGTTCACCATGAAGCGGAATTGAAAGCACAGAGGGTCCTTCTGGCCTGAGCTGGAAAGATTTGAGCTGCAGAGACATGAAGACCGATGCAATCCAACCCCTTGTAGCAATCCCTATGTCCTCAATTCAGAATGAGTCCATCATGTTATAGGCAGGGCACAGAATAAGAGAAAAAACACATCGTAGCCCCGCGGGGTGGTGGCATACACCTTTAATCCCAGCACTCGGGAGGCAGAGGTAGGAGGATCGCCAAGAGTTCGAGGCCACCCTGCGACTACAGAGTGAATTCCAGGTCAGCCTGAGCTAGAGTGAGACCCTACCTTGAAAAACCAACCAACCAAACAAACAAATAAGCACCCCCCCCAAAAAAAAATATACATCATTTGGGAAAAAGTCCTCAGGTTAGGCTCTGGAGGACCAAACCTCTTTGCATTCATTTTCCAGCTTCAGAATGAGTTGGAATAAATACTGGCCCCAATCACTTCACTGTGCCTTCCTGAGGCCCCCAGAATTACAAAATGCAAACTAAATGTACTGGACAAAGGCCACGAGATATTGATGTTGTCAGTGTTACTGTTATTATTTAACAAGGCTAATCCACCAGTGAAGGAAAAGAGCACACATCACGAAATTAATTATAGATGTTTTTTTTCAAAATGACTGTTTATATTGAAAGGAAGGCCTCGCATTTGCCGCACAATTTCAGGATAAGTCGTGTTTTGGAAAAATATTAATATTCAGAGCTGTGTTGATTAGCTTCACTCCTGTTGCTAAGCAACAAGGTCCTTTGTAGCCTCTGCCTGGTGGAGTTTTTTTTTTTTTTTTTTTTTCCTTTCTGGTGGTGGGGGTGGGGAAGGGGATGGAGGATTAGGAAGAGGAAACTATATCACAGAAAATTATTCTGCTGGTTCAGCCAATTCCAAAGTTGCCTCAAAAAAAAAACACAAAAAAATAAACAAACAAACAAACAAAAAAACCCTTCAACTGTTTTAACAACCTATATGATTATAGCTGTTGGATGAGGGAAACCAAAGCTTGGCCTGGCTCACTCATGACTCGACTTTCAGGTTTGGCAAGACTTGTGTTTACTGGACCAGGGCTGAGCCACACGTGGCCAAGGCTGCCACTGCTGGTGTTCATTATTGCTCAGCGAAGGCAGCCTTCCAGCATCCAGATTAGGGGGTCCAGGGGCTGTGAGGACAGGCAGCGATGAATTAAATGATCCAATCTCACGCAATAGCTGTTGTGGCCTTTCACTCCCATTCTCCCACTTGAATGGGGGCCATCCTAGATGGAGCCAAGCAGCATGCTCTCTGCACCCCAATGGGGACTTGGAAAGATTTGAAATTCATTGAAAACTCTGAGTCCGTGACCCTAGCAAGACAAAGAATTAATGTTAGAGAGCGCCTACTATGTGTCTGGACTTCTGACTTCAACGCTGGGACGAGTGTGCCCAGCATGAAGGTTCGTGCCTGTCATTCCAGCACTCAGGAGCCAGAGGCAAGAGAATTGTAACTTCGAGGGAAGCCTGGGTACGTAGTGAAACCCTGTCTTAAGTCAAACAATAAGAAGTGTTTAAAAGAATGCAATAGATCTACACTTATCCAGAAAGATCACCAAGATTTATTATTAAAAAAGAAAAGCCGGGCTGGAGAGATGGCTTAGCGGTGAAGCGCTTGCCTGTGAAGCCTAAGGACCCCGGTTCGAGGCTCGGTTCCCCAGGTCCCACGTTAGCCAGATGCACAAGGGGGCGCACGCGTCTGGAGTTCGTTTGCAGTGGCTGGAAGCCCTGGCGCGCCCATTCTCTCTCTCTCCCTCTATCTGTCTTTCTCTCTGTGTCTGACGCTCTCAAATAAATAAATAAATTTAAAAAAAAAGTCTTTAAAAAAAGAAAAGCCGCCAGGCGTGGTGGCGCATGCCTTTAATCCCAGCCCTCGGGAGGCAGAGGTAGGAGGATCGCCGTGAGTTCGAGGCCACCCTGAGACTCCAGAGTGAATTCCAGGTCAGCCTGAGCTACAGTGAGACCCTACCTCGAAAAACCAAAAATAAATAAATAAAGAAAGAAAGAATAGCCATATAGGGTAGGTATGTTTGGTGGCACATGCCTGTAATGCCAGCACTTTGGAGACTGAGGGAGGAGGATCATGAGTTTGACGTCCAACTGGGCTACGTAGGGAGTTCCAGGCCAACCTGGATGACATAGCAAGACCCTGTCCTAGTAAATGAGTAAGTAACTAAGTAAGGAAGTAAATGAATGAATGAATGAATAAATGAATAAATAAACAGAAGCCATCCTGTCCCCACTTGGGGAAGTGAGGTCAGAGAGATTGAGCCATTTATGCCAAGTCCCACTGGCCAGGGCAAAGTTTAAATGGCAATCTTTCTGTTCCTGAATGCCACTGTTCAGCTTGACTGGGTTGCCTGCCCTGCTCTGAGTAGTGTGTGGGGACCGCTGGAAAGGCCTTGCATAAAGTTAGCTTGTGGTTTGTTTGGTTGAAGACCACTCCATGCGTCTGTGGTTTTACTGACCACATCTTCATTTTTTATTTCCTTTATTTTAAATATTTTATTTATTTGACAGAAAGAAAAGGACAGACGCAGAGAGTATGGGCATGTCAGCCTCCTGCACACAAATGAACTCCAGACACACGCGCCACACTTTGTGCGCCTGGCTTTAGGTGAGTACCTGGCAGTCCTATAGCCTCACACGTGCCAAGCCGTATGGGCTAACACAGTCATGGGCACACTCCAATCCAAGGGGAGGGAGCACATGTCCCAATTCTTTACTTTTCCTATCTTTTTGCATGTGTATGAGTGTGGTGTGTGAGTGTGTGTGCAAGTTTGTATGTGTGTGGGTGCATGTGTGCATGGGTATACATGCATGTGTGTGCTTAGAGGCAAGAGGTTAATGCCAGTGTCTTCCTCAATCTCTCTTTACCTTATTCTTTGACACTGAATCTGGTCACTGAATCTGGAGCTCACTGACTCCTCCAAGCTAGCTAGCCAGCAGACCCCAGGAATTCTCCTCTCTCCATCTCTTCAGCACTGGGGTTACTAGCTTGAGCCTCCTCTCCACACCCAGCTTTTTTGTTGTTTTTTTTTAAAATTTTTTTTTGTTCATTATTTATTTATTTATTTGAGAGTGACAGAGAGAGAAAGAGACAGAGAAGAGAGAGAGAGAGAGAGAGGTTGAGAATGGGCGCGCCAGGGCTTCCAGATGCGTGTGCCCCCTTGTGCATCTGGCTAACGTGGGTCCTGGGGAACCGAGCCTCGAACCGGGGTCCTTAGGCTTCACAGGCAAGCGCTTAACCGCTAAGCCATCTCTCCAGCCCTGCACCCAGCTTTTGCATGGCTGCTCAGGATCCAAACTCAGGTCCTCATGCTTGCATTAACAAGCACTTTACCCACTGAGCCATCTCTCCAGATTTCTATTTTCTTCTTTTAATATAGAGTCTTGCTATGTTGCCTAAGCTAGCCCTGAACTCTTGGGCTCAAATAATCCTTGTGCCTGAGTAGCTGCAACAACAGGCATGTTCCACCATGTATGGCTTAAATTACAGTTCTTTTTTTTCATATTTTTTCAAAATATTTTTAAAATATTTTATTAATTAATTAATTAATTTATTTATTTATTTATTTAACAGGGAAAGAAGGAGAGAGAGAGAGAATGGGAGCGACAGGGCCTCCAGCCACTGTAAACAAACTTCAGATAGGAGCAACCCCTTGTGCATCTGGCTAACGTGGGTCCTGGGGCATATAACAGCTAAGCCATCCCTCCAGCTCCCTTTTTTTTTGAGGTAGGGTCTCACTCTAACTCAGGCTGACCTGGAATTCACTATGTAATCTCAGGGTGGCCTTGAACTCAGGGTGATCATTCCTACCTCTGCCTCCCAAGTGCTGGGATTAAAGGAATGCACCACCACACCAGGGCTTTTTTTTTTTTTTTTTTTTTGTGAGAAAGTATTTCATGTAGCCTAGGCTGGCCTCACTATGTGGTCAACGATGATCTTGAACTTCTGATCCTCCTGCCTCCACCTCCCAATTACAGGTATGCACCATTGTAGCCTGCATAGCCTTGAACTCACTACAATCCTCTGACTCAGCATCCCAAATGTACGATTACAAGTGTAATCCACCACACCTGGCTATAAACTTCAATTATTTTTTAAAAAGGTGTTTATTTATTTGAACATGTTGGGGGGGGGGACAGTGCCACGGTCACTTACCACTGTAAATGAGTGCCAGACACGGCATTTTTTTGAGGGGGGGGGAGGGCTTTTCAATGTAAGGTCTCACTCTAGCCCAGGCTGACCTAGAATCCACTATGTAGTCTCGGACTTATGTAGTCTCAGGCTGGCCTCTAACTCACAGCAATCCTCCTACCTCTGCCTCCTGAGTGCTGGGGTTAAAGGCGTGCACCAACATGCCAGGCCCAGACACGTCGCTTTTCCTAGCTTTACGTGTGTGTTGGGGGAATTAAACCCAGGCCAGCAGGCTTTGGAAGCAAGCAGCTTTAACCACTGAGATATCCAATTCTTTTTTTGGGGGGGGGCTTGTTTGTTTGCTTTGTGGTAGAGTCTCATTCTAGCCCCTGGCTGATCAAACTCACAGCAATCCTCTTATCTCAGTCTCCCTGTGCAGGGATTAAAGGTGTGTGCCACTACATCCAGAAATACTTCCATTCTTGATGGGAAAAGCATCAAAGAATTTGGAAGCCACATTTTAGAATGGATAAAGATACCAAATTTCTCATGCCTTTATGAAAAATAGGCAGTCCCCAAACTGGATGCTTTGAAATATGGGGGATTAACTTCGCTCATATTTACAATATTGATTTGGTTAGGGAAAACTTCGCAATGTGGGGCTGGAGAGATGGCTTAGCGGTTAAGCGCTTGCCTGTGAAGCTTAAGGACCCGGGTTCGAGGCTCGGTTCCCCAGGTCCCACGTTAGCCAGATGCACAAGGGGGCGCACGCGTCTGGAGTTCGTTTGCAGTGGCTGGAAGCCCTGGCATGCCCATTCTCTCTCTCTCTCTCTCTCTCTCTCTCTTCTCTCTCCCTGTCGCTTTCAAACAAATAAATGAGAATAAACAACAACAACAAAAAAAACTTTGCAGTTTGGAAATCGAGTCAGATACCACAAGTGGAAGACACCTCACGGGTTTTCGTTTTATAAGTGGGTGACAATGCGCCAGGAAGGGGGCACAGCAGGCTTTCACAAGGATGGATGTTCAGGTTCCAACCACGGTCAAGTTCACCTCACCTGACCTCAGAAGAGTCACTGGCAGCAAATATTGGTGAGACCTTGTGATGAGAGGAAATTAGAGGTGCGACTTCTTGCGCTCTGTTTTCCTGAATCAGGACCAAACGCTGCTGTGCACCTTCAGGCAATGGAGGCGGAGCGCGACGCGGGCGGGGGCTGCCGCTGAGAGCCTCATCGCGCCCAGCTCGGAGCTCTGGGACCCTCCCACCTTGCCATTTCATGCCTTGAAACAAAGAATCAACCTGCCTCCTGGTTCTGAGGGTTGACTAGGCAGTTCTGTGCCCCATGGTATTGGCCGGGCCCCCTCACGCAGCACAGCTGCCGCCAGCTAGGAACTTGGCTGCCGCTGGAACAAGCAATATGGCTACGTTCCTCCAGCGCCAGGACTGAAATGGCCAAGGGCTGGCAGGGTCTTTCTGTCTCTCCCATTATGTCGCTTGTCCCCAAGGCCCTTTCCCCTCCACGTGGCCCCCCTTGCCAACACAGTAGCGAGACCTCTTTATATGATAGCTAGCTGGCTGCCAAGACAACAGAGGCCCAAGCTGGCAGGCCTCTCAAGGCTGAGGCCTGGAATTGGCGTGGAGTCACATCCATCACTTTCCATTCATTAGAGCAAGATGGGAGGCTGGTCTAAATTCAAGGGGATGGGAAATCAATCTCCACCTAGAGATGAAACTTGATGGCAGGCATAGTTGTGAACTTCACATCCACGACATCTCCTAAGTTAACATAAAGCAATTTAGGGACCTGGGACCCACGCACTACCTAACAGCCAGCATCTGCTTTGGAGCATTGGATCATCCAACAACAGAAACAACAATAATAGTAACTATCACTAGTGGGACTAGGTGCTGGTCACTGTTCTAAGAGCTTTACACTGATAAACTCATCTGTTCGCAACAACTGCCTAAGGCAAGTGTTATCCTTCCCATTTTGGTTATAAGAATACTGGTTGAGGGCTGGAGAGGTGGCTTAGCAGTTAAGCGCTTGCCTGTGAAGCCTAAGGACCCCGGTTCGAGGCTCGACTCCCCAGGACCCACGTTAGCCAGATGCACAAGGGGGCGCACGCGTCTGGAGTTCGTTTGCAGAGGCTGGAAGCCCTGGCGCGCCCATTCTCTCTCTCTCTCTGTCACTCTCAAATAAATAAATAAAAATTAAAAAAAACAAAGAATACTGGTTGAGAGAGGTTAAGTGATGTGTCCAAGGTCATATAGCAAAGTAAGAGGCACAGCTGATGTTGAAATTCAAGCAGGTCTATAATCTCATCACTCTGCTTCACAGCATCCCATTCCTTGAGGCTGTGTGCATGTGTGTGTGGCATGTCTCTGGAGTTGTTTGGAATACTAATATGCATAAGACCATCTACAGAAGAGACCACTCCCTATCATAGTGCCTGCTTTGGTAACATAGTAATCAAAGTTTCCTTTGGCCGTATGACTACAGTCAAACTGTCGGGATGTAAGTGGCCGTGGCTACCTTCAGAACCTTCCTTAAGAGAGCTACTATTTGGGCTGGAGAGATGGCTTAGCGGTTAAGCGCTTGCCTGTGAAGCCTAAGGACCCCGGTTCGAGGCTCGGTTCCCCAGGTCCCACGTTAGCCAGATGCACAAGGGGGCGCACGCGTCTGGAGTTTGTTTGCAGTGGCTGGAAGCCCTGGCGCGCCCATTCTCTCTCTCTCTCTCTCTGTCACTCTCAAATAAATAAAAATGAGAAAAAATATTTCAAAAAAAGAGAGCTACTATTTGACAATTTATCATTCTTGCTGTGCAAACTATAGATGTGAATGGAGCTCTAATAGTAAGAGAGAATCATGGGTTGGAGGAAGCCTGAGTCTCCGAGGCCCTCTCAGAACAAAAGTCATCCCTGTGCTGGGCTGCTCACCTCTGGACCTTTTACACCTGAGAAAGAGACTTCTGCTACAAGTGTGATTCTGTTGGTCTTTGCCAAACCTAACCCTAATCAATAGAGAATAGAGTCCCCATCCCAAAGAAGCTTCTGCAGGGTTCAAAGTATACATACTTATGACCAAAACAGAATAACAGAGTAGCCTAATCACAGTTCACAAGCCTAAACTGGGTACACATGGACTAAATGCCAAATCTGAGAAGTGATCTGAAAGAAGCAGTATTGAATGAGAAATGCTCGAATTTCTAGTACACGTACGTAGTTTATAGACAGTGTGACACGTTTAAACTCAGGGCTACCCCAGAAAATTAAAATGGAAGGTAACTGATAGCAATGTCAGAACTAGAAGCAAAGTGCTATGTGATCCTGGAGCAAGGATTTCTGATGAGGAAATGCGAATCGGATTCATGGACAAAGAGGTGAGAATTTTAACTAGGCCTTGATTTTTTAAATTTAATTTTTATTAACATTTTCCATGATTATAAAAAAAAATCCCATGGTAATACCCTCCCTCCCCCTCACTTTCCCCCTTGAAATTCCATTCTCCATCATATTACCTCCTCATCTCAATCATTGTAGTTACATATATACAATACCAACCTATTAAGTACCCTCTTCCCTTCCTTTCTCTTCCCTTTATGTCTCCTTTTTAACTTACTGGCCTCTGCTACTAAGTATTTTCCTTCTCACGCAGAAGCCCAATCATCTGCAGCTAGGATCCACATATGAGGGAGAACATGTGGCACTTGGCTTTCTGGGCCTGGGTTACCTCACTTAGTATGATCCATTCCAGGTCCATCCATTTTTCTGCAAATTTCATAACTTCATTTTTCTTTACTGCTGAGTAGAACTCCATTGTATAAATGTGCCACATCTTCATTATCCACTCATCAGTTGAGGGACATCTAGGCTGGTTCCATTTCCCAGCTATGATAAACTGAGCAGCAATGAACATGGTTGAGCACGTACTTCTAAGGAAATGAGATGAGTCCTTAGGATATATGCCTAGGAGCGCTATAGCTAGGTCATATGGTAGATCAATCTTTAGCTGTCTTAGGAACCTCCACACTGATTTCCACAATGGCTGGACCAGATTGCATTCCCACCACATCCCCGCCAACATTTATGATCATTTGTTTTCATGATGGCATAGGCCTTGATTTTTTTTTAAAAAAAATTCCTTTATTTATTTGACAGAGAGAGAGAGAGAGAGAGAGAGAGAGAGAGAATGGGTGCACCAGGGCCTCCAGCCACTGTAAACGAACTCCAGATGCATGTGCCACCTTGTGCATCTGGCTAACATGTGTCCTGGGGAATCGAACCTGGGTCCTTTGGCTTTGCAGGCAAACACCTTAACTGCTGAGCCATCCCTCCAGCCCTAGGCTTTGAATTTGAACGTGCTATTCTAGCAGAGAGGAGAGTGAGAGCAAAGGCCGGAGGTGCGGGAACCTTGTAGAAGAAGGGTTCACTTGGCTAAGTAGGCCACTAAGCCATCAATCCTCCCCAGTGGAGAAGGATGTGTTTGCCGACTGGCTCCCTCAGGCAGCCATGTGGGCTTGGGAGATTTGGGAGCTGTTGTATCACGGGGGTTTTGTTCACCACTCTGCTATAAGAGTATCATTGCCCTTTATCATTTAGGGTTTACTTTTTTTTTTTCAAGCTAGGGTCTCACTGTAGCCCAGACTGACCTGTAACTCACTCTGTTGCTCCAGGCTAGCTTTGAACTCTTGGCAGTCCTCATATCTCAGCCTCAGTGCTGGGATTAAAGGTGTGTGTTACTATGCCCAGATCATTTAGGGTTAATTAAAGAAAAATTTAATGTGTGTACCTACACAAGACCATCATAATAGGAGGAAAATATGATGACATCAAAATAAAAGAGAGACTGATTGAGAGGCGGAGGGGGATATGATGGAGAGTGGAGTTTCAAAGGGGAAAACGGGGAGGGAGCAAATTACCATGGGATATTATTTACAATTTTGGAAGTTGTCAATATAAAAAGAAAATAAAGCTAGGTGTGGTGGCACACGCCTTTAATCCCAGCACTCGGGAGGCAAAGGTAGGAGGATCACTGTGAGTTCGAGGCCATCATGAGACAACACAGTGAATTCCAGGTCAGCCCTCAAAACAACAACAATAAAACCCCACAAAAATAAAATAAAATAGGGCTGGAGAGATGGCTTAGCGGTTAAGCGCTTGCCTATGAAGCCTAAGGACCCCGGTTCGAGGCTCGGTTCCCCAGGTCCCACGTTAGCCAGATGCACAAGGGGGCGCACGCATCTGGAGTTCGTTTGTAGAGGCTGGAAGCCCTGGCGCGCCCGTTCTCTCTCTCTCTCTCTCTATCTGTCTTTCTCTCTGTGTCTGTCGCTCTCAAATAAATAAACAAAAAATATATATAAATAAAATAAAATAATTTTTAAAAAGCAAAGAATCTGTGTGTGTGGTATATGTGGTGTGTCTGCACATGTGCGTGGATGCACATGCACACGCGAGGAGGTCAGTGGACATCAGGTTCCTCCTCTATCGTTCAGCCACCTTATTTCCTTGAGATAGAATCTGAACCTGAGCTCCTTGTTTTTTGGTTAGGCTGGCTAGCCAGTGAGAAGCTCCAGTGATCCTCTTGTCTCTGCTTCCTCTCAGCACTAGGGTTACAGGCCTGTGCAGCCATGACCAGCTTCCTAAAAAAAAAAAAAAAAAAATTGTTTTGGTTTTATTTATTTATTTGAGAGAGAAGAGAGAGATAGAGACACCAAGGAAGAAAGAGAATGGGTGCGCCAGCCTCCAGCCACTGCAAAGAACTCCAGATACACGTGCCACCTTGTGCATCTGCCTTGCATGGGTCCTAGGGAATCAAACATGGGTTTTCTGGTTTTTCAGGCAAGTGCCGTAATTGCTAAGCCATGTTTCCAGCCCTATTTATTTATTGGAGAGAAAGAGAGAGAAACAGACAGAGAGACTGAGCGTGAGCACTACAGAACCACTGCACAAAAATTCCAGGTGTATGTGCCACTTTATGCATCTGCCTTTGCATGGTTGTAGGGGAATCAAACCTGAGCTGCCAGGCTTTGCAAGCAAGCACCTTTAACTGCTGAGCCTTCTCTCCAGACCATTAACCTGCTTTTTGTTTTGTTTTGTTTTGTTTTGTTTTGTTTTGTTTTGTTTTGTTTTGTTTTGTTTTCATGGTAGGTTCTCCCTCTAGCTCAGGCTGTCCTGCAATTCACTATGTAGTCTCAGGGTAGCCTTGAACTCATGGTGATCCTACCACTGCCTCCCGAGTGCTGGGATTAAAGGCGTGCACCACCATGCCCAGCCATTAACCTGCTTTTTAAGTGGGTTCTAGGACTTTAAGGACTCTGGTCCTTATGTTTGTACAGCAAAGCACTCTTACCTTCTGAGCCGTCTCCCCAGTCCTAGGTTTCATTTTGTGTATGTTGTGAGGTGTGGGGGGGGGCTTCCCTTATTTCTTTGCATATAGATAATTCAGTTTTATTTGCCCACTTTTTGTCCATTTTTTTTATTTATTTGAGAGCGACAGACACAGAGAGAAAGACAGATAGAGGGAGAGAGAGAGAGAGAATGGGCGCGCCAGGGCTTCCAGCCTCTGCAAACAAACTCCAGATGCATGCGCCACGTTGTGCATCTGGCTAACGTGGGACCTGGGGAACCGAGCCTCGAACCGGGGTCCTTAGGCTTCACAGGCAACCGCTTAACCGCTAAGCCATCTCTCCAGCCCTTTTTGTCCATTTTGTTAACTACCTGGCTTAAATGTTGAAGTGCCTGATTATGGGCCCGGCAAGTGCCTCCTTGTGTCACGGCAACCAAACCAGGAAGACGAGTTCTTGCGCTGCCTTTCACTTATTTGAACGTGGGCAGCTTAGTTTTCAGTATTAATGATCTCACCCAGCATTTTCTAAGAAAGGCCCTGCTGCGAGTTGTGCAACCAAGCCTGACTCAATCTTTAAGTGCCTCTCCCCAGAAAGCTTTGCTTTGGCCTTGGTGAGGTTTAGTAGTTTGTGGATTAGCATAGCGGCAATCTACACAGGCCTGCTGAGACGATGGCCAAGTGCCCAGAGCCTCAGTCCACAAAGCCTTTGTTAAGAATCTGCTGTGGGATTAGGGTAAGGGACAGAATAATGAGGTTCTTAAGTTATTTCTTCAAGACCAAGTTCATAAAATATTTTTGAACAATGACAGTAATGCCTTAAGACATTGGAGGAGTTGATGTGCCAAACTTGAATGGTACTCACCAAACCCTTCTTCCCCAGCTAGGGTATGGAGCAAGGAAAGTGAGGCAAAGACTGTGCCTTGAAACGCTGGTGTGAATGCCCAAGGCCTGCCCACAGCGGCTCCTCTCAGAGGTGGCTGTTCCTTCATTGCAATTGCTTTTAGTGAGGTGAGATTCATGCACCATAAAATGAACCACTTAAAAAGGTGCATTTCAGCCAGGCATGGTGGCACATGCCTTTAATCCCAGCATCCTGAAGTAGGAGGATCACTGTGAGTTCGAGGCCACCCTGAGACTACATAATGAATTCCAGGTCAGCCTGGGCTAGAGTGATATGCTACGTCAAAAAAAGGGTGCAATTCAGTGGAATTTGGTGCGATCACAATGTGAGCCAACCATCCCCTTTGGAAAGCAGTAGGTCGATCTTCCCCTTTAGCAGGATCTCTGAAACCATGAATCTGCTTATTGGCTATGCCTATTCTATATATTTCAAGCAGATGGAATCAAACAAATCTGTCCTCTGGTGTCTGTCATCCTTCACATGACATATTAGTCATAGATTTATACATGTTTAGAGCATGTTTCAGTACTTTAATTTGAATAATAATAATTATTATTATTAATTTTTAGGTTTTTCAAGGGTCTCACTCTAGTCCAGGCTGACCTGGAATTCACTATGTAGTCTCAGGGTGGCCTCAGACTCACGGCAATTCTCTTACCTCTGCCTCCCGAATGCTGGTATTAAAGGTGTGAGCTACCATGCCCAGCTTGAAATTTTTTTGACATTTTATACATGTATATTGTGCATTTTGATCATATTCACCCTCCATTATCTTTTTGTCTCCTTCACTCTTTTAAAATTTTTGTTTGTTTGTTTTTGTTTTGTTTTGTTTTTTAATTTTTTTTAAATTTTTTATTTATTTATTTGAGAGTGACAGACACAGAGAGAAAGACAGGTAGAGGGAGAGAGAGAGAATGGACGCGCCAGGGCTTCCAGCCTCTGCAAACGAACTCCAGATGCGTGCGCCCCCTGTGCATCTGGCTAACGTGGGACCTGGGGAACCAAGCCTCGAACTGGGGTCCTTAGGCTTCACAGGCAAGCGCTTAACTGCTAAGCCATCTCTCCAGCCCTGTTTTTGTTTTGTTTTTTTGGAGTAGGGTCTTGCTCTAGCCCAGGCTGATCTGGAATTCACTATGTAGTCTCAGGGTGGACTCAAACTCACAGCAATCCTCCACCTCTGCCTCCCAAGTGCTGGGATTAAAGGCGTGAACCATCACGTCTGGCTCTTTTTAAGTTTTTAAAAAAATATTGATAATTTCATACTTGTACACATTAAATTTTGATCATAATTCCCACTTCATTCTTTGTGTGTCTGGCCTGGAGCTAGATGTTTTTATGTGGTGCTGGGGATTGAACCCAAGGCTTTGTGCATGACTCTACCAACTGAGCTACATCCATAGCTCTTCTGATCTCCCTTCTTTTTTTTTTTCCCCCCTTTTTTGGTTTTTCAAGGTAAGTTCTTGCTCTAGCTTGGCTGACCTGGAATTAGTCTCAGCCTGGTCTTGAATTCACAGTGATCCTCTTACCTCTGTCTCCCAAAGCTGGCATTAAAGGCGTGCTCTGCCATAGCAAGTTCCCTTCATTCTTTCTCTTAAAAAAAATTTTGTTTATTCTTATTTATTTATTTGAGAGCGAAAGAGGGAGAGAGAGAATGGGCGAGTCAGGGCTTCCAGCCACTGCAAACAAACTCCAGACGTGTGCGCCCCCTTGTGCATCTGGCTAACGTGGGTCCTGGGGAATCGAGCCTCGAACTGGGGTCCTTAGGCTTCACAGGCAAGCGCTTAACCACTAAGCCATCTCTCCAGCCCCCTTCATTTTTTTTAATGGTCAAGCAATAATGCACTATAGATATGTCACACACTATTCATGCATATATGTGTGGATGTACAGTTGGTTGGGTTGTTTCTACCTTTTGCTTATTGTGAATAGTGTTTCATAGAGTACAAATATTGGCTCAAATAGTTATTGGCCATTCTTTCTGGGCTGTACCTGGGAGTGGCATACCTGGGCTATACAGTAAATTCTATGTGCAACTTTTGAAGAATTGCCAAAATATTTTCTACCATAACTATTTTACATCCCCATCAGCAACATATGTGGGTTCCAATTTTTCAAATCTGCTTCAATTGTTGTTATTTTCCTTTAGAAACAAAGATAGTGGATAAGAAGTAGTATCTCACTGTGTGTGATTTTGACTTGAATTTCCCTAATGACTAATTAGGTTGAATATCGTTTTGTATGGAGATAAGGCTATCCAAGTCCTTTGCCCGCCTTAAAAAAATGTATTGTGTGTGTGTGTGTGTGTGTGTGTGTGTGTGTGTGTGTGTGTGTGTGTCTAGGGGCATAGCAGGGTCCCTTGCAGCTTCCCATCTAGATTTATATGAGTGGCTGGGGAATTGAACCCAGGCCGGCAGGCTTTGCAAGAAAGCACCTTTAACCCCTGAGCTATCTCCCCAGCCCCTTTCCCGCCTTGAGTTATCTTTGTTGTAGAGACTAGTGAAAGATACCTCCGGCTGTGTCTGTGATGGTGTTTCCAGAGACTGCTTGTGAGGACTCTGATCTGATGAATAGCTTATTCCCTTGATGGGTTTATAATATGATGACATTATTGAGAGTAGTGAAAGGCAGGAGGAGTGGCGTAGTTGGGAGAGGCAAGTCACTCAAGGCACAAGCTTGGAGGCTCTATCTTACCCTCACACCTTCCTGTCTTTCCTTTCTCTTTGTTTCTTGGCTGGCATGTTGTGAACTGTTTTGTTTCACCATGTTTTCCCTGCTATGATGGGCAGACACTTCTGAAACGAGACGCCAAAAGGAAGAATTCCTCTTTTCATGTTTTCTAACAGTTCTCCCATGGTGAGGAAAAACTGATACAACCCTTATCAAATATATGATTTGCAGACATTTTGCCCATTCTGCTTCACATTATTGATAGTATCTTTTGATATACAAAAGTTCTTGATTTAGGGCTGGAAAGATGGTTCAGCAGGTAAGAGTTCTTGCTTTGCAAGCATGAAGACCTGAATTTGATGCTCAACACCTTTGTAAAAAGCTATATATGGCCACACATGCCTTTAACACCAGTGCTGAATCACTGGGACTCTCTGATCAACCAGTCTCATCAAAATCCATCAGCGGGCTGGAGGGATGGCTTAGTAGTGAAGGCAGTTGCCTGAGAAGCCTAAGGACCCAGGTTTGATTCCCCAGTGCCCATGTATGCCAGATACACAAGTGGCACATGCGTCTGAAATTCATTTGCAGTAGATAGAGGCTCTGGTGTGTGCCCATTCTCTCTCTCTCTCTCTTTCTCAACTAAATAAAGAACTACAACCCCAGCAGCTCCAGGTTAAGTGAAAGACTCTGTTTCAAGGAAAGAAGATAAAAAGTGATAGAGTATACCCGATGTTCACCTTTGGCCTTCACATACGGGTATATCATACAGACACCATATACATGCCACACATATATCACATATACATAGAAACAATTTTAACTCTTAATTAAGTCCAAGTTGCCTATTTCTTTTCCTTCTGATGCAGGTGCTATTGGTTTCAATAAATACATAAAAATACAGCATCAGCATTGGGGAGATGGCTCAGCAGTTAAAAGGCACTTGATTGCAAAGCCTGCTTGCCTGGGTTCAATTCCTTGGTACCTATGTAAAGCCAGATGCAAAAAAAAAGTGGCACATATGTCTGGAGTTCATTTGCTGTGACAAGAGGCCCTGGAGTGACCATATACATTCTCTCATATGCACACAAATAAAATAAAAATATATGAACATGGGCTGGAGAGATGGCTTAGCGGTTAAGCGCTTGCCTGTGAAGCCTAAGGACCCCGGTTCGAGGCTCGGTTCCCCAGGTCCCACGTTAGCCAGATGCACAAGGGGGCGCACGCGTCTGGAGTTCGTTTGCAGAGGCTGGAAGCCCTGGCGCGCCCATTCTCTCTCTCTCCCTCTATCTGTCTTTCTCTCTGTGTCTGTCGCTCTCAAATAAATAAATAAAATAAATAAAAAATTTAAAAAATATATATGAACATGGTTTTACAAAAAAAGAACCTAGCACCAATTCCAAGGCCATGAAGATTTAACCCTATGTAGTTGGGGACCCACTGTTGCAGAGTCCATACCATAGCGACACTGATGTAATCAGAAGAGCATGCTCAATGGCAAAGGAGAATTTACACAAGAGAAATGGTCAGAGGTCTCAGGAGCTTGATGCTGTGAATTATGAGAATTCATCACTCTTCCTGATGTCCAGCTTCAGGCTAGTTTCATCAGCTATATAGACTCAACCCCTTCTCTGCTGAACACTGTCTGACTTCCTTGGATTGCATATCCCACAGTATGAGGTTGTCCAAGTAACTTACGGAGAAGAGCCACAGCTTCTACGCCACGACGCCAGCTGAGCTTTCAGCCCACAACCAGTACCAACTTACTCGTCATGTGAGAGAGCCAGCTTGAAAGTCTAGCCTTGTGGGGGGCAGCAGCTAAATGGCTACCACTTCTGCTATTCATGTCACTATGTATTCACCTTCCCTTGAATGGAGACTAGACTGAGTACCTAGCAGCTAACAAATAGTGTGTGTGAAGCAATAGTGTGATACTTTCAAGATTAGGTGATAAAAAGGTTGCTGTGGCATCAGTCATATCACAGTGAAGCTGGGACAAGGGGAGAGACTGTGAATTCCGTTTTGGATAGTTTCTCTTATACATTCATTCTCTTCTCTCTCTCACACACACGTGTGTGCATGTGTGTGTGTTACGCACATGGATGTGCCCATGAGGCATCCCATGCAGTGGTCTGCTCGTGTCATGTCTATCACTCTGCCACCTATTCTTTTTTTTTTTTTTTTTGGAGGTAGGGTCTCACTCTAGTCCAGGCTGACCTGAATACACTATGTAGTCTCAGGGTGGCCTGGAACTCACGCGATCCTCCTACCTCTGCCTCCTGAGTGCTGGAATTAAAGGTGTGTGCCACCACGCCTGGCTCCTATTCTTTTTCTTTTTCTGTCCCTTTTTCTTTTTCTTTGAGATAGGGTCTCGATCTAGCTCAGACTGACCTGGAGTTCACTATGTAGTCTCAGGCTGGCTCTGAACTCATGGTGATCCTCCTACCTCAGCCTCCCAAGTGCTGGGGTTAAAGGGTCTCTATTGTTTTGTGAGGCAGGGTCGCACTCAGTTGATATAGAACTCACTATGTATCCCAGGCTGGCCTCAAACTCATGGTGATCCTCTTATCTCAGCCCCCCAAGTGGTAGGATTAAAGGCATGCATCACCATGCCTGACCACCCATTATTGTTATTATATTTATTTTTTAAAGAAAAACTTTCTCTTGACAATCTGCATACATATAGACAATGTATTGTGATCATAATCCCCTTCCACCGATTTCCTTTCCCCCCTCATCTGCCCCCTCCACTGAACTGCTTTTTCTTTACAACTAGTCTCCTATTTTGATGACATCATTTTTTCCTCCTATTATGCAGGTCTTATATAGGTAGTGTCAGCCACTGTGAGGTCATAAATATCAAGGCTACTTTGTGTCCGGAAGACAGTATTACACAGCACTCCTCCCCTTCCTTTGGATCTTACATTCTTTTCTGCCACCTCTTCTGAAATGGCACCTGAGCCTTGGAGGGTGTGATGGAGATGTCTCACTTTATGCTGAGCAATCTACTGTCACTTCTTCTCAGTACCGTTTTTTGCTTTTTTGTTTGTTTGTTTTTTTGTTTGTTTTTTGAGGTAAGGTCTCACTCTACCTCAGGCTGACCTGGAATTCACTATGTAGTCTCAGGGTGGCCTCGAACTCATGGCCATCCTCCTATCTCTGCCTCCCGAGTGCTGGGATTAAAGGTATGTGCCACCACGCCCAGCTTTCAGCACTTTTATGAGTTTTAAGTCACCCCAGTGGACAATAATCATCATCTGAAAAGAGAAGTTTCTGTAACCAAAAATGAGAGTAGTATTAATATATAGACATAAACATAACCATTCAGTTGTCAGTTTTCTGGGCATAATATATTAATTTAGGCAGACAACAGCAGTAGTTTACCCCCTAGGGCTTATGACTTCTCCCGTTACAGGCTTTTGATTAGGTTTTCAGTACCAGGCATTCCCTCCCATGGGGCAGGCCTCAAATCCAATTAGAGAGCAGATGGTTTTCCCCATAACAGACATGCCACCATTGCACTAGTTGGTACATTTGCCTGGAATGCCAGCTTGCAGGGTCCACTGCTGCTTAAGGCTGTTGATGACTTTTCTCCCCTAATAGGCTGCATAGCTCTTTCCAAGAACCCTGACAGTCAGTCAATAGGGACGAAGTTTCCAGCTCAATTCCAGCTTGATTTCTCAGTGACCCGCAGTTCAAGTATATATTATGTTTAGCAATAGGGTCTTACTATCTAGTTCTGGTGTGCATCCAAGAGCCATTGCAATAGCTGTAATGTTTGGGGACAGCAGGGACCCTTCTAACCAACAACTCACTGGAAGGTATCAGATCCCTGGCACTAAAATTTTCTTTTAACCCACTATGGCTTCTGAGTATAACACTATCCACCTCTACAGGACACTCTGTCCTAACTTTTTTCTTTTTTAACATACATATTGTTTAGCTAGCAAAGAAGTAGGTTTCTATGTGGCTTATTCATAACATCTTTTATTTTGATTAACCATCCTCTCCTCTCCTCCATTCCCTCCCCTGACCATTTTGTTTAAGGCAGAGTCTCACTCTAACACAGGCTGACCTTGAGCTCACTCTGTAGCTCCAGGCTGGCCTTGAACTCATAGCAACCCTCCTACCTCAGACTCCTGTGTACTGGGACAATATGTATGTGCCAGACCCAGAGTCTGACTGAGACTGGAGCTTGCCATTTGCCCCCATAAGCTCCAGGGGTTCCTGGTTCTCTGCTTCCCTACAGGACTGGGGTTAAAGATGTGCTCATGGCCATGCATAGCTGTTTATTGGGACTCTGGGGATCAGACGCCAGTGGTCTCTCAGGCTTCTTTAGACCCTCAAGCTTGCATAGAAGTCACCCAACCACTGAGCCATCTCTCCACTTTCATTCTCTCTCTTTTTTTTTGGTTCATTTTTTATTTATTTATTTGAGAGCGACAGACACAGAGAGAAAGACAGATAGAGGGAGAGAGAGAGTATGGGCGCGCCAGGGCTTCCAGCCTCTGCAAACGAACTCCAGACGCGCGCGCCCCCTTGTGCATCTGGCTAACGTGGGACCTGGGGAACTGAGCCTCGAACCGGGGTCCTTAGGCTTCACAGGCAAGCGCTTAACCGCCAAGCCATCTCTCCAGCCCTCATTCTCTCTTTTGATTCTTCCCTCTGTCCCTTCTTCCCTCCACTTCACATTGCTTGCCTGGGGGAAGCCAGCTGCTGCGTTACAAGGCAGCCCTATAGAGAGGCCCATGTGGTAAGAGACAGACTTGCTTCAAACACATGAGTGAACTTGGAAGCAGATTCGTCTACCAGTCAGACCTTCAGACGAAAACATAACTCCAGCATACATTATAATCTTATGAGACACCTCAAGACAGAGACAGCCAGCTCAAGTGGGCCCAGATTTCTGACCTACAGAAACTGAGATGATGAACATTTGTTATTTTAAGCAGTTCAATTTGGGGATGATTTCTTACATGGCAACTGAGAACAAATGCAGTCTTTGGTTCCTCAGCCAAGTCATCCCAGCTGATGCTGCAATAAGGAGAGGCAAGATGTCTCCACTGAGATCTACCTTAATCACAGACTTTTGAGTAAAATTAGGGATTGCTGAGGTTTTCATCCACTGGATTTTCGAGTAATTTACAATGTAGTTATAGCTCACTTTTTCCTATGGGAAGCTATACAACAGGAGGAAACAAAGTAATAAACAAACTGGGCCCATTCTTTTTTAAAAATTAATTAATTATTTTTATTAACAACATCCATGATTGTAAACAATATCCCATGATAGTGCCCTCCCTCCCAGCACTTCCCCTTTGAAACTCCATTCTCCACCATATCCCCTCCCCCTCTCAATCAATCTCTCTTTTACTGTGATGTCAAGATCTTTTCCTCCTATCATGATGGTCTTGTAGTGACAGGCACTGTGAGGTCATGGATATCCAGGCCATTTTGTGTCTGGAGGAGCATGTTGTAAGGAGTCCTACCCTTCCTTTGGCTCTTACATTCTTCCTGCCACCTCTTCTGCAATGGACCCTGAGCCTTGGAAGGTAAGACAGAGATATTGCAGTGATGAGCGTTCCTCTGTCACTTCTCAGCACCATGATGTCTTCTGAGTCATTCCAAGGTCACTGCCATCTAAAAAGAGAAGGTTTTCTAACTAAAAAGTGAGAGTAACATTAATATATGGGTATGAACATTAAGAGAAGTGCTTGTTGGGCAGTTTGATGAGCACAGTATATACATTTAGCCAGACATCAGTAGACGTTACACCCCTAGGGCTCCTGACTACCCCTATTGTAGGTTTTCAGTATCAGGGATGTATTCCCTCCCATAGAGCGGGCATCCAGTCCAATTAGAGGGCAGTTGGTTTCCACCATGACAGATGTGCTACTATTGCACCCGTTGGTTCATGTGGCCCGGCTGGCCAAATATAAGGCTTGTAGTGTCCACTATTGAATATCTTTACTGGTGATTTCTCTCTCCCCCCCATTGAACTGTATGCAGAATGGCTTCTTCCAGTTTTCTGTCAGCTGGTCTACATGAAGGAGGCTATCAGCTCAGTTCCAGCAGGATTTTTCAGTGGCCTTGCAACCCAAGTATGTGGAGTCTTCAAGCAATGGGGTCTTACCATCTATTGCTGGTAGGAAACCAAGGGAAACCAGGCCCATTCTTCCATTGACTATGGCCTAGTGTATTCATCTGCTTGAGTGCCCATAATAAAATAGCACAGGTGGTATGTGTAGGGGTGCTTAAACAAAAGAAATATATTTTCTTCACAGTTCTGGAGGCTGTAAGTCTAAGAATATATTGCCATCAAGGTTGGTTTTCCTGAAGCATCTATCCTTGGATGATAGATGGCTGCCTTCTTGCTATGCCCCCACATGTTTTCTTTTAATTATTTTATTCTTTTGTTTGTTAGGGAGAGAAGAGAATGGGCATGCCAGGGCCTCCAGCCACTGCAAACAAATTTCAGATGCATGCGCTCCCTTGTGCATCTGGCTTACATGGGTCCTATGAAATGTATCCTGGGTCCTTTGGCTTCACAAGCATGCACCTTAACCACTAAGCCATCTCTCCAGCCCTCACATGCTTTTCTAAATTTTTTTTGTTCATTTTTACTTATTTATTTGAGAGAGAAAGAGGCAGAGAAAGAGAGAATGGGCGCGCGAGGGCCTCCAGCCACTGCAAACAAACTCCAGACGCATGCGCCCCCTTGTGCATCTGGCTAACGTGGGACCTGGGGAACCGAGCCTCGAACCGGGGTCCTTAGGCTTCACAGGCAAGTGCTTAACCGCTAAGCCATCTCTCCAGCCCTTCATATGGTTTTTACCCTGCATATCTAATGTACTAACCTCCTCTTTATGAATACATCAGTCCTATTGTATGAAGACACACCCATATGACCTCATTTTCACTTAATTGTCCCTTTATTTTGTCTCCAAATGGAGTCACATTCTGGGACTTCATTCAGTGTTGAAAATTTTGGATGATACAATGCAGTCCATAATACCTAGTCAAATCAGGTCCTTTACAAAGTCCTCAAAGAACAAATTTTCCAAGAGATAAAATATGTCCTTTCTTCTTGCTGAAGTGTTTTGTAATGGTGTAATTTTCATGCTATTCCTAAAGGTTTTCAAACTCAATTTCACCCTCATGGTAATTCCTTCCACCTCCTTCCCTGAAGGGTTCTGGGATTCACCATGTCAGGTACAGAATCAAAAGTACATTGAGGCCCACAGAAGGCACAAGCTTGAGGCACTAATAATACCTAGAATGAATGCCCAGGTAAACCAAGGCCCAGGCCATGGTAGATATAGGTCTGTGATAGACACAGGCCCACAGAACTCACCGAGCTTACTGACAAACCATATCTTCAGTGGTCACCAGACCCAGAATCCAGGCATACAACCCAAAGGCAGACCATGAGGCCCACCTGTCTAGTTATGTGGTGGCTATAGTGAGGCCAGACAGCTGACTCCTGGTATCTACTTAATGCATTCAGGAGAACTGATGACAATGGAAGAGTTGATGGCCCAAGGCAAAGCCAAATGCTATTCTGCTCAACTTGGGTTCCCTGGCTATCAGACCAGATACTTCTCTTTAGTTCATTCGTTGTTTTCTTACAAAACGGGGGTGGGTAGACAGATATGTTTTCCTACTATATCATATCATTGTTCTCTAGGCTTGTTGGGGAAAGAGGATATGAGATGGGTAAAAATTGTAAGGACATGACAGAGACTTTGGTAAATATTCCTGATGTACCAGCCCTCCCTTCTGTCCTTATAATCTTACCTCTTTATTACCATGACCACAGGCAAGACACTGTGTAGACATTTCATTTTCTTCTGTTATTTGCACTTATAATGCTTCCAGAAAACCCTGCCAAAAATCTCTCTCCCAATTCCAAACCCCATCCTCATCCCTGGACAACTTGAAGACTCCCCTTCACCCTGACTCAGGTAAAACAGACTTTCCCAAAGGTTGTAATGGTTTCTTTCTCACAAAAGGTAGGGCAAAGAAAGATGAGAGGGTACGTTAGTCAACTTCCTTTATGTTGCAGTCAGGTTAACATTGCTGGCAGAAAACACCCGACAAAGAGCAGCTTATAAGGAATAAAAAGGTTTATTTTGGCTTATAGACTCTAGGGGAAGCTCCACGATGGCAGGGGAAAACAATGGCATGAGCAGAGGGTGGACATCACTTCCTGGCCACCATCAGGTGGACAACAGCAACAGGAGAGTATGCCAAACACTGGCAAGGGGAAACTGGCTATAACACTCATAAGCCCACCCCAAACAATACATTCCCTCTAGGAGGCTTTAATTCCCAAATCTCCATCAGCTGGGAACCTAGCATTCAGAACACCTAAGTTTATGGGGGACACCTGAATCAAACCACCACACGTTACTATGATAAAATATCTGAGAGAATGAACTTAAAAGGAAGAAGCGGGCTGGAGAGATGGCTTAGCGGTTAAGCGCTTGCCTGTGAAGCCTAAGGACCCCGGTTCGAGGCTCGGTTCCCCAGGTCCCACATTAGCCAGATGCACAAGGGGGCGCACGCGTCTGGAGTTCGTTTGCAGAGGCTGGAAGCCCTGGCGCGCCCATTCTCTCTCTCTCCCTCTATCTGTCTTTCTCTCTGTGTCTATCGCTCTCAAATAAATAAATTTTAAACAAAAAAAAGGAGGAAGCTCAGCCATCAATTTGAGAAGGTTGAATCCGTGGTTAAATGGTTACTTGGGCCTGTGGTGAGGCCACCCATGATGGCAGGAGTATGTGATAGAGCTTCCTATGGCAGCTGGCAAGCAGGGACATAGACAGACAGACAGACAGATAGGAAAGAGGCTCAGATCCCAATATCGTCTTCAAGGTTATATTCCCAGACTCAGGAGATGTCTCAGCCATTAAAGGTGCTTGCTTGCAAAGCCTGACCACCCCAGCTTGATTCCCATGTAAAGCCCGATGCGTAAAGTGGTGCATGCATCTGCAATTTGTTTACATTGGCAGGAGGTCCTGGTGCATCCTTACTTTCTTTTTCTCTACTTCTTTCTTTGTGCCTCAAGTAATTTGTTTTTTAAAAGATTCTAGGAGCCAGGCGTGGTGGAGGAGGACGCCTTTAATCCTAGCACTTGGGAGACTGAGATAGAAGGATCGCCATGAGTTCAAGGCCACCTGAGACTACATAGTGAATTCCAAGGGCAGCCTGGGCTATAGCGAGACCCTGCTTCAAACAAACAAACAAACAAAAAACAATTCTAGGGGCTACAGAGATTGCTAAGCGGTTAAGGCGTTTGCCCACAGAGCCTAACAATCTGAACTCAGATCTCCAGGATGCCCATTCTCCTCTCTCTCTCTCTCTCTCTCTCTCTCTACTAGAAAATAAATTTTAGAAATTAACAAAAAAAATTCTATTCACAATGACCTGACTTTCTCCTGTGCTCTATCCCAAAGGTTCAACCAACTCTCAATAGCACGGCAGGATGGTAGCCAAGCCTTTGAGGGACACTGAAGACAGAAACTATATAGCATGAGTGGGGACGGCTTCTTCCTGTAAGCAGCGCCTGTCTGTGAGGTGAAGGGCAAGTGTAGGAACCACAATAAAGGAAGCCTTCCCCCATGGGCTTCTTGGCCAGCTTTCCTGCCTACATTTACTAATTTGCTGTCAGGCAACAGACCTGAGGGTCCAGTGGCGATGCCGCTGTGTACGGTGTACAAGCTTCCAAATGGCCTTTTGGCTCTAGTTTAAACCTCGGAGATGTGACTTTCAGACAGGACAAAGTCTGCTGTGGAGCAAAAGTAGGACAAGTATATAATGATGCAAGGATCCTGTAGTTCCCGTTTAATCATTGGATTTATAAGGAAAGTGGCCTTTGTCAGAGTTTCTCAATGTGCCCTGTGTGAGCAAGGCTTCCTTTTATAGAGAAGTCCCCAGAATCTCTCCCTCATAGGGTGCAAGAAAGCCTCATCCAAGGAGGGCTAGAGACCATTTGGGGCCATGAGTTCTGTGAGCCAGCCTTGCGTCTTAGCTTGTCCTTGGCTGAGGCTAGAAGGTCCTGATTCACAGGCAAACCGAAAGTCAGTTCGTGTCCTCAGGCAGCTGGTGGCATTTGGCGTCTGAGGGAGAGGTGATCACTTTGTCACTGTCTTGCTTGGCCAATTTGATGAGTCAGCATATCACCGAGTGTCTCTCACGCTCGCTCTCAATGTGGTGATTTATAGTATGATCTGCAGGCCTGCCTAAGGTGAGTGATGGGGACTCAGGGCCAATCCCCCAGGTCTGTGTGTCTATGCATGCGTGCATGTACACACTTCCCACTGCATACACACCTCACCCGACAGGGGCTGTGTAAGGAGAGAGATGCAAACATTTGTGGGCCTCTCGCTGCTGTTTTGCTTGCTGACAGTTTCGATTGGAGAAATTTGCCTCACAGGCAGAAATATTGATTTTTAAGGATCCCTCCAAGATCTTTTTTTTTTTTTTCTCCAGATGAGGGGTAGAAAGGGAGAGATGAGAAGAGTTTAAGGCTTAGTCCATGCAGCTGCTGTGAGTTAAGAGTCCTGGGGAGATAAAGGAAGAAGATGCTTGCTTGGGGCAGGCCAGAGTCTTGCTTCTCTGGAGGTTACAGTGGAAAATGGAGCCGATGCTGAGGCAGTAGCTGTGAGCATCATGGAGGGAGTGTGTGGGAGGGGGCGGTTTCTGCCTCCACACCCAAGCCTTTCTTTTCCCTTCCCTCCCCTCCCCTTCCATTTTCTCTCTTTTCCCACTCTTCTTTTTTTTTAAATTTTTTTTTATTATTTATTTATTTGAGAGCGACAGACAGAGAGAGAGACAGATAGAGGGAGAGAGAGAGAGAATGGGCGCGCCAGGGCTTCCAGCCTCTGCAAACGAACTCCAGACGCGTGCGCCCCCTTGTGCATCTGGCTAATGTGGGACCTGGGGAACCGAGCCTCGAACCGGGGTCCTTAGGCTTCACAGGCAAGCGCTTAACCGCCAAGCCATCTCTCCAGCCCTTCCCACTCTTCTTTTAAGACAGCTCAGTCTTGCCATTGTCCTGCCTCAGCCTTCTGAGGGCTGAGATCATAAGAGTGCATACCATACTCAGCTAAAACCACACGCAACAGCCCCTCTGTATCAGACAGGACTTTTTTTGTTTGTTTGTTTGTTTCCTTGCAGTGCAGGGGACTTGTGCGTGTGAGACTACCATGGAGCTTGGCCCCAGCTCATTGCCATTTTGGTGAGCTGCTCTGCAGAATTGCTCTAGCATGCAGCTCTGGCCATCCTGAGGTTTGGATGGATATATAAGCATCCATTGCTTTATGATGGTGAGGAAAGTTAGTCTGTGTCCTCTGTGTAAGGAAGACCTAGTCCAGTGCTGTGTAGTCAGATATGGACTATAGTAGATTTTTAGCCACTGTGGGGAGGAATGGTTGCTCCATTCATTCCCCTTCCCCAAAAGGTGGTCTCTAGTTTCTGTAACAGACTCAACATTACCTATAGAATAGTGACCTTCCTTAGGTTGCCCCTTTGAAGTTTGAGCATCCTGGTCTAACATCCTTTGCCATCCCCAGCACTGTCATTGTGAGCACCATCAACATCACCTCCTCCTGCTTATTAGGCACTTATGATGGTCAATCTTCAATGTCAACTTGACTGGATTTAGAATCACTGTGGGAACATACCTCTGGGTCTATCTATGAGCTCTTCCAGAAAGGTTTGACAGAGAAGGGAAGACCTACCCTGAATGTGGGTAGCACCATGCCAGTGGCTTGGGTCCCAGAGTGAATGAAAAGGAGAAACTGAGTTGAGCACCAGAATTCACCTCTCTCTGCTTCCTGACTATGGATGCAATGTGACCAGCCTGGTCTTCTGCTCCTGCTTCCATGCCTTCCACGTCATGATGGACTCTACCCCCTCCAAACCACAAGATAAAATAAATCCCACACCCTTAAGTTGCTTTTTGTCAGGTGTTTGGTCACAGCAATAAGAAAAATAACTAATATAAGTACCTACTATATGGTAACCATATTCCAGAAACTTGATGTACCTAATATATTCCCCAAGACAATAATCATCTTGCTAATACTGTTAACATCTTGTAATGGTTAATTTTAGGTCCATTTGACTGGCCAAAGGTGTGCCCAGTAATTTGGTCAGACATTCTAAGTGTCTATGCAAGTGTATCTGGATGACATTTGAATTGGTAGATTAAGTAAAGCAAATTGTCTTCTTTGCTGTGGAGCAACCTCATCCAATCATTTGAAGACCGGAATAGAAGAAAAATGATGGAATTTGACCTGCTTGGCTAAACTAGTGTGTTGGTCTTCTGCCCTGGATTCATAACTGCTGGGTCTCTAGTTTTCAGATGGCAGGTCATGGGACTTCCTGGCCTCTATAATCATGTGAATCAATTTTTTTGTTTGTTTGTTTTGAGACAGGCACTCAATAGGTAACTACTGTCTGTCCTTGAACTCATATTCCTCCTGCCTCAGCTTCCCAAAGTGAATAAAAACTGGATACCTCTGCACAATTTCCTTAAGTTTTTCTTTTTTTTTTTTTACTTTTTTTTTGTTTGTTTGTTTGTTCTTTGAGGTAGGGTCTCAGTCTGGCCCAGGCAGACCTGGAATTAACTATGTAGTCTCAGGGTGGCCTTGAACTCATGGAAATCCTCCTGCCTCTGCCTCCTAAGTGCTGGGATTTAAGGTGTGCACCACCATGCCCAGCGTCTTTTCTTTAAAAAGAATAAAACATTTTATTTTTATTTATTTATTTGAGAGAGAGAGAGAGAGAGATAAAGAGGTGGAGATGGGTCTTGGGGAATCAAACCTGGGTCCTCTGGCTTTGCAGGCAAGCACCTTAATTGCTAAGCCATCTCTTCAGCCCTCCTTAAGTTTTCAATCCTGTTTCTGTGAAAGGGATCCACAGTGCTTAGAATTTCTGGGATATCTGATCACTTAGTGCAGGCATAAGTGACCACTGACTTAGTTGATGACAAAGTAGCTCATTCCCCTCACTGCTCTCTCCTGTCCTTTCAGGAGCTGAGCTGCGCCTTGAGACACTATGGGATGCAGTGATTCTCATGAAGGGTCAGGCTTCCTTCCTCTCCCCGTACTCTCCTTTCCTTGGTTTGTGGCTCCTTCCCCCCATTTATTTCTGTCACTCAATAAGCAGTTTGCTAAGAAGCCCTCTGTTTGTGCATCTGCACTAGTTCTTTGAAGGTCACATTTTAGCAGCTCTCTGCACATGAAGCATATGGCCTCTTTCCATCTCAGCTGGGAATCACATGGCTGCCTGAAGCGCTGAGGAGGCCAAGGACTGCCTCAGTGGGACCATGTCTGCATGGACATGTGGGCCTTCACTTATGTATGTGTGTTACACACATATGCAACCGTACACCCATGTAAGTGTCTATGAGGATACCTGTGTGTTCGTGAACATGTCAACAACCTCATATGTGTACATATGTGTTCATGCTAACACCTATGTCACCCATGCACTGACACCAAAACATAATTCTGTAGCACACGCACAAATAGGTCTGATAAAACCCTCTTCTACTCTGGCCCTAATATGTCACATGTTAGTTGTTACATACAAACAAATCACCTTTAATGGACTTGAAGGAAATAAGACAGCACCAGGCAAGAGGAAACAATCTATACCAGCCAATGCTATCTTCATTTCGAAGCCAATTGTTTTGAAATGGGTCTCCTCTTGGAAGGGAAAGAAGAAAAATTTTGAGTCAAATGAACAAAACAAGGTAGAGAAGAGATATACGAGGTTTATGGATCGTTAGGACTTAACATAGCAAGAATGATTCTCCCTCAAATCAGTGTACGTATTTCATACAACTTTTATCAAACCCCAGCAAGATTTCTTATGGGTTTATATAAGATGATTCGTTTTTTTCAGCTTCTTTTATTATTAATCAGAAACATTGTATGGATATAAGATGATTCTTAAAATGCATATGAACAGGCAAAGAAACTAGGATAGCCAAAACACCTTTGAAGAAAAAAAAAAAGATGAAGGGGCTGATGAGATGGCTTAGTAGTTAAGGCACTTGCTTGTAAAGCCTACGAACCCAGGTTCACCTCCCCAGAACCCATGTAAGCCAGAGGCACATGGTGTCACATGTGTCTGGAGTTTGTTTGCAAAGGCTAGAGGCCGTGACGTGTCCATAGCCATTCTCTCTCACTCCCTCTCTCTATCCTCTCCCTCCCCACTCTCTCTCATGTGCATTCTCTCATAAATAAATATATTTTTTTAATTTTTTTAAATTTTTCTTTATTTATTTGAGAGCGACAGACACAGAGAGAAAGACAGATAGAGGGGGAGAGAGAGAATGGGCGCGCCAGGGCTTCCAGCCTCTGCAAATGAACTCCAGACGCGTGCGCCCCCTTGTGCATCTGGCTAACGTGGGACCTGGGGAACCGAGCCTCGAACCGGGGTCCTTAGGCTTCACAGGCAAGCACTTAACCACTAAGCCATCTCTCCAGCCCAATAATTTTTTTTTTTTTAAAAGGATGAAGTTAGAAGGGATCACACTACTTGAATTTGAGATGTACTATGGAGCAACAGTGATCAAGGAACCATGACATTGATGGAGGGAGAGTATGAACATTGACCTACCAAAATATGGCAGGTTAACTTTTGACAAAAGAACAATGGCATGGCTAGAAAGATGGTCCAGTGGATAAAGAGGTTACTGCACAAGTGTGAGTCCCCTGATTTCAGAGCCTCAGAACCCACATAAAGCCAGATGTACTAACATGAGGGTCTCTAATCCCAGTGTGCCTATGGCAAGAAGGGAGATGGAGACAGAGAATCCCCAGGAAGCTCATGGGCCAGCTAGCCTGGTGAACACAGCAATGAACGATCACGGATCCCGTTTCAAACAAGGAGAAACAGGGACCAGCACTCAAACTTATCCTCTGACTTCCACATGCATGCTGTAGCACATGCACACCCCATTCACACACAAGGACGTTCATATACATCACACACACACACGCACACACACACACACACACTACAAAGGTAATATGATGGGAAAGAATACTTTTTTTTTTTTTTTTTTTGGTTTTTCAAGGTAGGTTTTCACTCTAGTCTAGGCTGACCTGGAATTCCCTCTGAACTCTCAGGGTGGCCTTGAACTCATGATGATCCTCCTACCTCTGCCTCCTGAGTGCTGGAATTAAAGGCATGTGCCACCACGCCCAGTTCAAGAATACTCTTTTGGGGCTGGAGAGATGGCTTAGCCATTGAAGCATTTGCCTACAAAGCCAAAGGATCCCAGTTCGATTCTCCAGGACCCATGTAAGCCAGAAGCACAAAGGGGACACGTGTGTCTGGAGTTTGTTTGCAGTGGCTAGAGGCCCTGGTGCATTCATTCTCTCTCTCTCTCAATCAAATAAATAATTAAAAAGAATACTCTTTTTAACAAATGATGTTGAAATAATTGAGTATTCAAAAAATAAAAAGTGAACCTCAAACCTCAGACTAAACCTTCTACCTTATCCAACAACTAACTGAAAATGATCACACATACACATATATAAAATGTAAAGCTAGAAAACTTTTAGGAGGAAATGTTCATGGCCTAGGGTTTCCAGAGTTACTAGGCATGAGAACCAAAAAAGAGCCATAAAAGAAAATATAATATAATTTTTATATATATATATACATATATATATATATATATTAATATAATAAAATATAATGATAAATTGGGTTTTACAATTGGTCTTAGCCAAAAAGCTGAGAAGCAATATAAATTGGATTTTATAAAAAATAAATTCTGATGTCAGGTGTGGTGGCACACACCTTTAATTCCAGCACTTGGAGGACAGAGGTAGGAGGATCACCATGAGTTCAAGGCCACCCAGAGACTATATACTGAATTCCATGTCAGCCTGAGCTAGAGTGAGACCACCCTACCTCAAAAAGAAGGAAAGAAAGAAAGAAAGGAAGAAAGGAAGGAAGGAAGGAAGGAAGGAAGGAAAAGAAAAGAAAGAAAAGAAATTCTGGGCTGGAGAGATGGCTTAGCAGTTAAGGTGCTTGCCTGCAAAGCCTAAGGACCCAGAGCCAACTCCCCAGCCCCCATGTAAAGCCAGATGCAGTAGGTGGTACATGCATCTGGAGTTCATATGCCACAGCTGGAGGCCCTGGCATGCCCATTCTCCCTCATTCTCTTTCAAATAAGTAAATAGATAAATAAATAATTTTTTTTAATTTATGAAAACTTCTACTCTATAAAAACACCATTAAGAGAGTGAAAAAACAACCATAGAATGGGGAAAATACTCACAAATCACATGTTCGACAAAAGACTTGCATACAGACTATACAAAGAATACTGAAAACTCAACAATAAAAAAATAAACACCATTACTAAAAATGATCAAAAGACTTAGATACTTCACCAAAGAGGATAGCAGGTGTAAAATAAACAGAAGAATATGCTCAGCATCAGGAAAATGTAAATTAGTGCCTTGAGGCACACACACCACACACCTGTGGCTAAAATAAAACCCAGAAATTACATCAAATGCTGAGAAGAATGTGGAGCAACTGGACTTTTCATACATGGGGGCAGAAAGGCGAAACAGAACAGCCACAGGCTGGGGAGATGGTTCAGTGTGCAAACTCCTTGGTGTGCAGGTATGAGGGACCGAGTTTGGATCTCAAGCACACAGGTAAATACGAGGGATAGTCGCATAAACCTTTAATGCCAGCGCTTGCGGGGCGGAGACAGGCAGTTTTCCAGGACAAGCTGGCTAGTGATTTTGCCAAATTAGTGAATTTCAGGTTCTACGTGAGACCCTTTCTCAATAGAGATGGTGGAGAGTGATTAAGGACACTTGGTCCTCTACAAGTGTGTGAGTGCGCGCACAGACACATACACCCGTATAGATATGAACAGGCATACACAAATGTAGGCACAACACACACACACACACACACACAGCCACTCTGAAAGACAGTCTGGCAGTTTCTTATAAGTGAAATATGCAGTTTCCAGATGACCCAGGAATTCGACTTCTAGGTTATTTACCCATGGGACATGAAAATATATGTTCGACAAAAATCTGTCTGGAAATGTGCATAGCGACTCCGTTATAATCGCCCCAAACTGGAACCAACCCAAATATCCTTCTAATATAGTTTCATATATATATACATATATATATATATATACACACATACATACATATATGTATATGTATATATACCCATATATACATATATATGTATGTGTATATATACATACATATATATGTATATATATGCATCAGCTGTAGATACACACAACTGGGATGAATCTCAATGGCACTATGGTGAGGGGGAAAACCAGTCATGGCCAACCCCCATACTGCAGGATTCCATTTATATGCCATTATGGGAAACACATCACTAGAATAGTGGAGGATATGGTGAGATGACCATACATTGAGGGAGGGATAGTGCTCAACCAGAAGGAGGTGGTCCAGAGGAGTTTCCAGGACAATGTTCTGTATCCTGATTGGAGCAGTCAGTATAAGAACCTACACATGTGTTAAGCCATAGAATTGTACATACACATATATACACAATTATGCACATGCACGCACAGATACGCACAGATACGGTGTACCCTTAATGAATTGCACACCCGGCACTCCTACCCCTTGTCCACTGGAAAAATCACCACTTCATTTCTCCTGTTTGGATGTGTGTACAATGTGTCATGATCTGTGCGTTCATGTGTGAGTGTGGTTGCACATGTATGGAGGTATGTGGGTGTCAGCCCTCACCTTAGTTGAGGCAGGGTCTCTGCTCATTAAATTCTTCTGTCTCCACTGCCCTTCTTTTTTTTAATTTATTTTATATTTTATTTTTATTTATATTTGAGAGAGAAAGAGGCAAATATATAGAGAGAGAATTGGCCCGCCATGGCCTTCAGCCTCTGTAAACGAACTCCAGAAGCATGCGTCACCTCGTGCATCTGGCTTACATGGGTCCTGGGGAATCAAACCTGGGTCCTTTAGCTTTGCAGACTAGTGCCTTAACCGCTAAGCCATCCCTCTGGCCCCTCCACTGCCCTTCTTGCCACAGTCACACTGTGTTTACAGAATCCCATAACAGCTACCAACTTTTAAATTTTTTTTTATTTATTTATTTGAGAGCGACAGACACAGAGAGAAAGACAGATAGAGGGAGAGAGAGAGAATGGGTGAGCCAGGGCTTCCAGCCTCTGCAAACGAACTCCAGACGCGTGTGCCCCCTTGTGCATCTGGCTAACCTGGGACCTGGGGAACTGAGCCTCGAACCGGGGTCCTTAGGCTTCACAGGCAAGCGCTTAACTGCTAAGCCATCTCTCCAGCCCAGCTACCAACTTTTACATGAGATCTGAACTTAGATATTCACACTCGTGTGGCAAGTTATCCACTGAACCATCTCCATGGCCTTATTTGTCTTTTAAGAAGAGAGATTTGCGGGGCTAGGGAGATGCCTCAGTGGGTCAAGGCACTCTCTTGCAAAGCCTGACAACTTGGGTTGGATTCCCCAATACTCTCATAAAGCCAGTGTCCTATGGATCTGGAATTTGCAGTGGCAAGAGGCACTGGTGCATACATTCTCTGTCTCTCTTTTTCTTTCTTTCTCTCTCTCAAATAAATAAATAAGACTTTTTCTTTATTTCTTTTTTGTTGTTGTTGTTATTTTGTTTTTTTTTGAGGTATGGTCTCAGTCTATCTCAGGCTGACCTGGAATACACTATGGAGTCTCAGGGTGGCCTCAAACTCATGGCGATCCTCCTACCTCTGCCTCCCGAGTGCTGGGATTAAAGGCTTGCGCCACCACGCCCAGCGTAAATAAGTCAATATTTTACAAAGAAGAGCGATTTGATACATTTATTGGACAAACACATTTATGACCTGGAAAAGTCCAAGGTTAAATATTTGCATAGTTTGTGAAGTGTCCCTCATAGGCTCGTGTATTTGAACACCCGATTCCTACCTGGTGGAATTGTTTGAAGAGGTTAGGTAACCTTTCGAGTTGTAGCCTAGCTAGCAGAAGTAGCTAGTAGTAGGGAATGGGCACTGAAGTTTCAAGCTACATCAAGTTCCGGCTTGGAGTTCTGTGCTGCTGCTGTGGGAATATGAGCGTCCCGGCCACAAGGTCTCACTGCCATAAACACCATATTCCTTCCCCACCATGGTGGACTAAAACAACTGAAACTGAGCCAAAATAAGCCCCTTCTTTCTTAAATTGTTCTGTCACAGTGACTAGGAAAGCGACTAACCCACAAAAATCCCCTTTCACCACCACCTCACCAAACACAAACTGTCTCTTCTACTATAATGTGTCCATGTTTTGGGATCACAAATGAACCCTGTTATCTCCATGAGGACGAGAATGTTCATGAACACAGCACAGGACAGAGTGTTTGAGCCCATGAGTGACCACAGGACCCCGAGGGCCGGTGTCTTTGACTTGCCAGTGACCTCTGTAGCTGCTCTGTGTGTCTCATTTGGAGCCCTGTCTCTCTTACCCTCTGTCCCTCCCTCAGGAAAGAAGATAGCCATCATAGAAATACAACTCCTGATAAACAGAGAAGCAGATTGGGACTGGCAGAAATTAGGCCCCTCAAAGCAATCAGGCTGAAGATAAAAAAGAAATTTAATGAAAATTGAAAATACAATCCATATTACATAGTCATTAAAAATGATGTTTACCAGGAATTTGTAATAGCATGAAAAATGCTTGTATCACCACATTGAGCAAGAGAAGAGAAAATTACCAAATTGCATGTACACTTGATCACAATTATATTAAAAGATGTAGAGTAGTCAAAGGACCAGTGCTAAATACACCATGATGCTGGCAATAACTGACTTTCAGTGGGAGGAGCCTTACTTCTCAGCTTTACATATTCCAAACAGTTTCCAGAATGAGCACATCTAATTTAAAATTAGTTTTTGAACTTAGAAAACAGAATGTTAAAGCTTGATTTTTAAAATACAAATTGAGGGCTGGAGTGATGGCTTAGCAGTTAAGCACTTGCCTGTGAAGCTGAAGGACCCCGGTTCGAGACCTGATTCCCCAGGACCCACGTTAGCCAGATGCACAAGGGGGCGCACGTGTCTGGAGTTCATTTGCAGTGGTTGGAAGCCCTGGCATGCCCATTCTCTCTCTCCACCTCTTTCTCTCCCTGTCTGTCACTCTCAAATAAATAAATAAAAATAAAAATAAATTAAATACAAATTGAAAGCTAGGCACGGTGGCTCATGCCTTTAATCGCAGCATTCAGGAGGCTGAGGTAGGAGAATTGTTATGAGTTCCAGGTCAGCCTGGGCTAGAGTGAGACTCTGCTTCAAACAGTCAAAATAAAGGGTTGGAGAGATGGCTTAGCGGCTAAGTGCTTGTCTGTGAAGCCTAAGGACCCCGGTTTGAGGTTCAAGGCTCAATTCTCCAGGACCCGCATAAGCCAGATGCACAAGAGGGCACATACATCTGGAATTCGTTTGCAGTGGCTGGAGGCCCTGGCATGCCTATTCTCTATCTATCAGCCTCTTTCTCTCTGTCTGTCATTCTTAAATAAATAAATAAGAATAAACAAAAAAATTTAAGTCAAAATAAGGGCTGGGAAGATGGCTAAATGGTTGAAGGCGCTTGGCATGAGGACCCAAGGTCCATCCCCAGCACTCATGTAAATGCCAATCATGGTGGCACATTGCTATAATCCCAGTACCAGCAAGGTGGAGACATCAGATCCCTGTGGATTGCTGGCCAGGCAGTCTAACCAAACCAATGATCTCCAGCTTCAATGAGAGAGGCACGGTCTCAAAAAATAAGATGGAAAGCCAGGCATGGTAGGGCACACCTTTAATCTCAGCACTCGGGAGGCAGAGGTAGGAGGATCACTGGGAAATCGAGGCCAACCTGAGACTACAGAGTGAATTCCAGGTCAGCCTGGCCTACAGTGAGACCCTACCTCAAAAACAAAAAAATAAACAAGTAAATAAGATGGGATGTAACCGTGATGACAACTGATAGTGACCTCTGGTCTGCACACACACCACTTGTGTGCTGACACATATATGAACATGCATACTCACATATGCATAACACACACGCAAGCCTTTACATCATAAACCCTCCAGCCCCAAGGCAACAGCTCTGCAGCCTCCCTCCCGCAGCTCACACACACGGCCATGGCTGTGCGCTGCATTTCGACTTCCTCAGATCCCAAGGGCAAGCCCAAGGATATGGCACAGACATCATTCATAAATCAGCTTCCTTTTGGCAATTCTGCCAAAGCAGACGTCCTTCCAGAATCCCAAGCTCCAGTCTAAAAGGTACCCGTTTCAACCCTGGTCACCCAGTCATGTCTCTCTCCCACAGTGACAGGCGCCTGCGACTCTGGCTCAGTCCCCAGAACTCAACGAGCCTCTGTCCTTTTGTATCTGATGGCACACGTTTTCTCCACCAGCCTCTCCTGATTGACAGAGTCCAGCTGTCAATTACAGGCCTTGCTCAGCTGCCTTTGAGGAGTTAATGGTGGGCCCCTCAGCCTGCGTGCCTGAGTTTAATGCCTGTGTTCCCTGCCCTGGGCATTCTTTCGCTGGGGGCTAAGACCTCTCCCAGCCTCCCCGCCATGCCCATGGAGTGTCCTGAAGCCTTGCACAATGCCTCGCTGCCTTCATTAGCCCTGTGGGTCTGCTGGGCCCCTTCCCAGTTCAAGGCACCATTCAGACTGATCTCCACCCCCTAAATTCAGTGTTAGGCCACCTGACCCCTGTCGGCAGCAATTTCTGTGACAAGGCCCAGTGTGAGAAAGGCCAGTGACACTCTTTCTAGACAGGTCAGACCCCATATGGCTTCCTCTGACCCTGCCCTTCTCCTGTTGCTGCTCCCTACTGCAGAGCCAGAAGGGTGAGTGAGGCTGCAGGGCCTGGAATACACACTCAACTGGAGGCTGGTCTTAAATTCGGGGTCTCCAGAGAAGACTCCAGAAAGGGGTCTAGCATCACTTAGGAAGGAGAAAAGAGGTGAAAGTTAATAAAGAGGAGGCAGGCATTGTGGAAGATCTATGATAATGAAGTTGATGGGGGGAGGGGATGCAAGTGTTTCTAGAAAGGGACTGACCCATATGTCCAGGTAGAAACCTCATGGTCCCAGTTGACAGTCTAGGAAGTCATACACTATCACTTGCACTACGTTTCATGCATAACAAATGTGTCACTAGGCCATCTCAGACCAGAACAGGGGACAGAGGTACCACCTCTCAATGGGAGAAGTATCAAAGAATTTATAGGCCTGCTTAAGTCCACTCAGGACTATGACCCATGTCTTCTTCCACTCTCTGATTACATTGGTGGCTTGTCATGACTTTGAAAAAAAGAGCCCCAGTCCTGGTGTGGGGGTTCAAGTCAGTAATGACAGCAATCTGGAGGCTGAGGCAGGAGGATCATGAGTTTAAGGCTAGCCTGCCAGCCTGGGCTACAGAGTGAGACCCAATCTCAAACAAGCCAAGTTTAGCTCAGTGATAGAGTATTTGCCTAACATGTACAAGACCCTGGGTTCTGGTCCCAAGCACTGCAAAAAAAGGGGCAGGGGAAATCCTGAATTCCCAATAGTGCCACTAAATTGTATTGTAGGAAAAGGCCAGGTTCATACATTATTTTCAGGACAGATTGAACCAAAATCTCCAGTGGGAGTTTAATGTGTATCTGCTCAAACATACATCTGTTCCAGGTATTGACAGGAACAACAAATTCTGAAGGTTGGAAAAGAGGGAAGGGAGGAAATCCTAGCCAAAGGGGAGAGGAAAGACATGTCACATGAGGAATGCTGGAGATATGGCTTAGTGGCTGAGGAGGTTGCCTGAGAAGCCAAAGGACCCAGGTTCAATTCCCCAGGACCTATGTAAGCCAGCTGCACAAGGTGGTACATGCTTCTGGAATTTGTTTGCAGTCGCTGGAGGCCCTAGCGTGCGCACGCGCACACACACACACACACACACACATTCTCTCTCTCTTTCTCTCTCTCTATCTCTCTCTATCTATCTCTCTTTCACACACAGATGCATAAATAAAAATAAAGTATGTTTAAAAAAGAAACATGAGGGCTGGAGAGATGGCTTAGTGGTTAAGTGCTTGCCTGTGAAGCCTAAGGACCCCGGTTTGAGGCTCGATTCCCCAGGACCCACGTTAGCCAGATGCACAAGGGGGCCACACGCATCTCGAGTTCGTTTGCAGTGGCTGGAAGCCCTGGAGCACTCATTCTCTGTGTCTCTCTCTCTCCCTCTCTCTCTCTGTCACTCTCAAATAAATAAATAAAAATGAACAAAAAATATTTTAAAAAAAAGAAACATGAGGGGTTGGGAAGATGGCTCAGTGGTGAAGGCGCTTGTCATATAAGTATGAATACCAGAATTAGGATCCCCAGGACCCACATGATAGCCAAACATGCAGCACATGTTATAATCACAGTGTACCTAGTGGGATGGAAAGTAGAGACAGAAAGTCAGATGGGCCAACTAGCTCGGCAAATGCAGTGGCAAATAACAAAGAGACCCTGCCTCAAACCAGGAAGAAGGAAGGCAAGGACCAACCCCAAAGTCCTCTGACCTCCAGATGCCACATGTGTACCATGTGGTACATGCATACCTGCACATGTGTGATGAACACGTACACGTACATACTTCATTTAAAAAAGTTAGTACTGGGCATGGGGGGCATGTCTTTAATCCCAGCACTCTGGAAGCAGAGGATCTCCATGAAGTTGAGTTCAGCCTGGGACTGCAGAGTGAGTTCCAGGTCAGCCTGGGCTACAGTGAGACCCTACGTTGAAAAAGAAGTAGGTGTTTGTGCCCCCCCCTTTCTAGACCCACCCTTTAAAGACATAGCCCTAGGGTGTGTCAGAAGTTATTAGTTTTCAATCGGCCAGCCGCAGGGCTCAGACCAGGTGGCTTGAGTTTACTGGCATCTTTTCTCTGAAAGATGAGGTCAGACAAAGGCCTGTGAGTTTAGCCCTCTATGATCTCAGGAAAGGCTCCCAACTCAGCAGTGTGTGCCTGAGCCCATCAGCTTGGGCCTGCAGGGGAGCAGGAGACCAAGCATGTCTGAGGCTCTCTGGCTCTCAGCAGTGGGGGCGGGGAGAGGGCAAGAGCACCCCAACTTTACCCAGGGCCCTATTGCCTTGATGAAAAAATCATATCCCAAGCCACTGCTAATATTAGAAAAAAGAAAGTAAAGAAGCAAGGAAGGAAAGGAGGGAGGGAGGGAGGAAGAAAGAAGAGAGAAAAGAAAATCGACCACAGGCTTTTCTGCACTCACAGTGCAATTGAAGGAGAAAAGTCTTGGCAACTATTCTAAGCCAGCACACAGGGCATGTAACAGATGGTTTTTAAAATTCTGAGTGCAGCCCCTTGACACCCCCTACGGAATCCTGGCCATAGGTCTCCTCTGCACCTGGATCAACTTGCTCCTAAGCAGGACTAACATCACATTCTGCTTCCAAGTCCTGCGGAAGAGATGCAGGAAGGCTAGCCATCCCCAATGGGGAGAGATGGTTGGATACAAATAATGCATGCTGTGTACACATGCTTGGAAATGTCACACAGACACCTATTCATAGGTACAGTTCAGATGTGCTAAGAGAAAATTGAGATCGTGGATAATGAAAGAAAAAAAAAAACAGCTAACCCTTAGGGCTGGGGGTATAGCTCAGTGATAAAACTCTTGCCTAGCTTGTGTGAGGACCTGGGTTCTATTACCCACCCTCCCATCAAAACTGATGCATAAACAGGTAGGACATAGAGGCTTCATTCCATCCAGGTGAGGGGAGAAGCCTGCCCTCCTACTATTTTCCAGAGTTCCTCTCAGACACCTAGGTTTCATCCATATGGAAGATGATGTTTTTCACAGACGGCTGCAACACAAGCCCACCCCATCCCACACGCTCCTTTCTGTTAAGTGGAGATGAATGTCCTGCTCCTTGAAGCTGATGGCCTATGAGTATGACAGAAATGGCACCACCTGACTTCTGAGGCCAGGTCATAAGAGGCTAGCAATCCTCCTGATCTGTTGGGAATTTCACTTAGAATCTGGTGAGCATACACTGAGGAAGCACTCAACACAGAAAGAGGGCCACATACAGGAACCCAGAGCCTCAGCAGAGGGCCAGCTCAACAGCTAGCATCAGCTACTGGCTGTGTGACTGACTGAAGGAACTTTCAGAGGACTTCCAGACACTACTGTGCCCCTTTCCTAATCCCTGACACACTATGTCCATGAGCAGAGTCTAATGGCAGCTAATTTAAGGCAGTGCATCAGGGGACTATTTATTGCACAGCAAAAGTGACTGATACACCTCGGGAGTGATTATAAAGCTCTGTTTCACAAACTATGGCCTTTAGATAGTCTGCAACAGAGTAGGGAAAGAGGTTGTTAAAAATGCAAGTCATGGGCCTTTAATCCCAGCACTTGGGAAGCAGAGGTAGGAGGATTGCTGTGAGTTCAAGGCCACCTGAAGACTACATAGTGAATTCCAGGTCAGCGTGGGCTAGAGTGAGACCCTACTACCTCAGAAAACCACCAAAAAAATAAAAAAATAAAAAACTCCTGCCCCAGATACGAGGAATCAGAATTTCTGGGGGAAGTGGTCAGAAAAATCGATATTTTACTTTTTAAAAATAAATATTTTATTTATTTATTTATTTGAGAGAGACAGACACAGAGAGAAAGAGGCAGAGAGAGAGAGAGAGAATGGGCACACCAGGGCCTCCAGCCACTGCAAAGGAACTCCAGATGCATGTGCCATCTTGTGCATCTGGCTTACGTGGGTCCAGTGGAATCGAGCCTTGAACCGGGGTCCTTAGGTTTCTCAGGCAAGCACTTAACCGTTAATCCATCTCTCCAGCCCAAACTCGCTTTTTTAAACAAACATCTCCATATGATTCTCAGATATAACAAAAGAGGCAACGCCACATGTGGTATATTGAATAGATGCCCCTCCAATATATGCAGTGTTTTATTAGTTTGTAGTTTGCATCTGCAGCCACCTGGCTGGAGGCAGTGTCACTGGGTGGATCTGAAGGTGTGGCAGTGGGTTTGAGATTTCAATCTTTTTTTTTTTTTTTTTTTTTCTGAGGTAGGGTCTCACTCTGGCTCAGGCTGACCTGGAATTCGCTATGTAGTCTCAGGGTAGCCTCGAACTCTCGGCGATCCTCCTACCTCTGCCTCCCAAGTGCTGGGATTAAAGGCGTGTGCCACCACGCCCGGCCGAGATTTCAATCTTAAAGATATGCAAAGTGTGTCTAGCTGGAGTTCCTGAAATGTGCTGTGCTGTGTGGCTTTTGGCTTGTGCTTCTCTCTCTCTGCTTGGACCTGTGAGGGCAGGCCAGCTTCTTCTGCCATTATGGAACTTCCCTTGGATCTGTAAGCTTCAATAAATATTCCTTCCTCCATAACTGTACCTGGTCTGGAAGTTTATTTCAGCAAACCTGAAGCTGCCTGCTACACCACATATAAGCTGGATGCATCAGGTGGCACATGTGTCTGGAGTTTGTTTGCAGTGGCTAGAGGCCCTGGCATGCTTATTCTCTCTAAATATGCCTCTTTCTCAAATAAATAAATAATTTAAAAAAAATAGGCAACACCATTGGTACAGGACTAAGGAAGCAATCTTGATTGTGATTATCTTAGCCATTGCTTTCGCTGAAAACCACAAATAGTTTCTAGGTAAGAGCAATTGAGACTCTTCTTTTCCAGATTGAATCCCAGTGCTTCTCCCATGCTAGATAAATCCTATGCCACTGAGCTATAGCCCTACTCCCTAGAATTATTTACACACATGCAGACACGTGCACACACACACACACACACACACACACACACACATTGTGATGTTGTACTGGGATTGAGTTTAGGGCCCTATAAATGCTAAGCAAATACTCTACCACTGAGCCATAGCCCTAGCCTAAAATGAAACTTTTTGATGGTTACCTCCCTTTCGCTATGGGACCCCTTGTCCTTTGGTTCATCTTCTATTGCTATTGAAAACAAAAATCCTGGAGCTGAGGAGATAGCTCAGCAGCTAAGAGCATTTGTCACAAGAACATGAGGGCCTGAGAGGGCCTGAGACTGCCTGAGTTCAATTCCTCAGCACCCATGTAAACAGCTGGGCATGGCCACGTATGCCTGTAACTCCAGTCCTGTGGAGAGCAGAGACTGAAGACTCAAAATTGGGCCTCGTGAAAACTGGAGCTCCAGGTTCAGAGAGAGATTCCATCTCAAGGAAATATGCAGATGAGCAAGAGAGGATAGCCTACACTCTCCTCTGGCTTCCACATGAGCACACACATGCATACAATACACGCACCACCACCACAGCTTCTCCACATATACACACAATATTTCCTATGCTGGGAATGTAGTTCAGTGATAGAGTGCTTGCCTATCATGCAGGAGCTCCTGGGTCCCACACCTGGCACAGAAGAAAAAAAATATGAAGTAAGAAGAGGACGAGGGAAGATAGTATGTAAAGTGCTTGCCTTACAAACACGAAGACCTGCATTTGATCCTCAGAACCCAGGTTAAAATGCTGGTGGGTATGGTTGCCTTGTAATCCCAGCATTGGAAGGGCAGAGACAGGAAGATCCCTGGGGCTTCCTATCCAGCCAGTCTAGCCTAACTGGTGAGCTCTAAGCCAATGAGAGACCTCAAAAACAACATGGAAAAAAACATGGAAAGTGACCCCATGGAATGATACCCTAGGCTATCCTCTGATCTACAAATGTAAATGCACTCATGTGCACCCCCCCCCACGCATGACCATGCATGTACACACACACATGCATAAAAGAAAGGAAGGAGAGCTGGAGAGATGGCTTAGCCGCTAAGCACTTCCCTGTGAAGCCTAAGGACCCCGGTGCGAGGCTCAATTCCCCAAGATAAGCCAGATGCACAAGGTGGTACATGCATCTGGAGTTCATTTTATAGTGGTTGGAGCCGTGGCACACCCATTCTCTCTCCTTCTCCTTCTCCCTCTCCCTCTCCCTCTCCCTCTCCCCCTCCCTCCCTCCCTCTCTCTCTCTCTCTCTCTCTCTCTCTCTCTGCCTTTTTCTCCGCCTGTTGCTCTCAAATAAATAAATAAAAATTTAAAAAAAATCTTTGCCGGGTGTGGTGGCGCACACCTTTAATCCCAGCACTCAGGAGGCAGAGGTAGGAGGATCGCCATGAGTTCAAGGCCACCCTGAGACTCCATAGTGAATTCCAGGTCAGCCTGGGCCAAAGTGAGACCCTACTTCAAAAAAAAAAAATCTCTGTTCACCAAAAGTGCTTTAAGAAATGAAAAGTAGCCGGGCGTGGTGGCACATGCCTTTAATCCCAGCACTTGGGAGGCAGAGGTAGGAGGATTGCCATGAGTTCGAGGCCACCCTGAGACTCCATAGTGAATTCCAGGTCAGTCTGGACTAGAGTGAGACCCTACCTCGAAAAATCGAAAAACCAAAAAAAAAAAAAAAAAAAAAAAAGAAGAAATGAAAAGTAAAGAAGGAAGGAAGGTGAGAAGGAAGAAAGGAAGGGAGGAAAGATTCCTGAGACTAGATAATTTATTTTTCTGAAAAGTTTGGGATGCTGGGATTGAACATGGGGGTTTATGCTTGTCAGGCAAGCACTCTGCTTCGGAGTTAAACCCCCAGTCAGTAAAAAAGTTAATTTAGCTCCACGTTCTGGGAGCTGGAAGCCCAAGATTAGGTGAGTACATCTGGGAAGGGCCTTGTTCTGCACCTAACATGACAGAAAGCAGAACAGCAAGCAGGCAGGGGAGGAGAGGCATGCATGGGGGCCTGGGCTCACGTTATAACAAGCTACTTTGTTGAGAGGGAGCCTACTCTCACAGGAGAGCCATTAGGCTATTACGGTATGGATAGGGTTGCAGCCCCAGATTTCTCTCAGAAATATATTTTAAAAATAGGGCTGGAGAGATGGCTTAATGGTTAAGCGCTTGCCTGTGAAGCCTAAGGACCCCGGTTCGAGGCTCGGTTCCCCAGGTCCCACGTTAGCCAGATGCACAAGGGGGCGCACGCGTCTGGAGTTCGTTTGCGGAGGCTGGAAGCCCTGGCGCGCCCATTCTCTCTCTCTCCTTCTATCTGTCTTTCTCTCTGTGTCTGTCGCTCTCAAATAAATAAATAAAAATTAAAAAAAAAAGAAATATAAAAATAGGGCTGGAGAGATGGCTTAACGGTTAAGCGCTTGCCTGTGAAGCCTAAGGACCCCGGTTCGAGGCTCGGTTCCCCAGGTCCCACGTTAGCCAGATGCACAAGGGGGGCGCACACGTCTGGAGTTCGTTTGCGGAGGCTGGAAGCCCTGGCGCGCCCATTCTCTCTCTCTCTCTCTCTCTATCTGTCTTTCTCTCTCTGTCTGTCGCTCTCAAATAAATAATAATAATAATAATAATAGGTCCGGGAGTGGTGGCGCAAGCCTTTAATCCCAGCACCTAGGAGGCAGAGGTAGGAGGATTGTTGTGAGAGCAAGGCCAGCCTGAGACTAAATAGCCTAGGCTAGAGTGAGGCCCTACCTTGAAAAACCAACAACAACAATAATAATAGGGCTGAGGAGATGGCTCAGTGACTACAGGACTTCAGGATTTCAATTGGATCCCCAGAATCAACATTAAGAAGCCAGGTGTGGGCTGAGGAAATGGCTTAGTGATTAAGGCATTTGCCTGAGAAGCTAAGGGCCCCGGTTCGATTCCCCAGGACCCACGTAAGCCAGCTGCACAAAGGAGTACATGTGTCTGGAGTTCGTTTGCAGTGGCAGGAGGCCCTGGCGTGCCCATTCTTTCCCTCTCTCTCTCTTTTTCCCTCTCGCCCCTCTCTCAAATAAATAAATAATAAAATATTGTTTTTAAAGCCAGGTGTGGTGGCACACGTTTATAATCCCATTGTTGAGGAAGTGGAAACAGGTGGATCCCTGGGAGCCTAATTGGTGAGCTTCAAGCTAATGAGACCCCGTTTCAAAAAAAAAAAAAAAAGGCAGGAAATGCATGGGAAAAATGACACTTGAGGTCATCCTCTGGCTTCAACATGTGCATACACATGTGTATTCACACACACTCATGCGCCACACACATATGAACATACACAAAAACAGTAACTGGCTTATTTAGGCCACTGTGACTTTCTCTTACTTGCCATGAACTTACCTTTAACTGGCACAAATAGCAAATGACCTGAGGGAAAATCACCATGTTATTTGGTGTTCAGGGACCAAGGATGATTGGAGACTGCCAAGGAAGGTCCCCATAGGTCAAGGCCTAGAGCAAGCTGAGAACAGAAATCTTTCCCAGGCCTAGGCACACACCAGAAGTAGCCTTATAGCCAATTTAAAGCTCTTTGGGGGCTGAAGAGATAGCTTAGTGGTTAAGGCGATTGCCTGCAAAGTCAAATGACCTGGGTCACTCCCCAGTACCTACATAAAGCCAGATGCACAAAGTAGTGCATGCATCTGGAGTTTGCTTGCAGCTGCTGAAGGCCCTGGCATGCCCATTCCCTGTCTCTCTCTCTATCTCTCTTTGCTTGCAGATAAATAAAACTACATTTTTTGCTTTGTTTTTCGAGGCAGGGTTTCACTGTAGCTCAGGCTGATCTGGAACTCACTATGTTGTCTCAGGGTGGCCTCAAACTCACAGCAATTCTCCTACCTCTGCCTCCCGAGCACTGGGATTAAAGGCATGCACCACCATGCCTGGTAATAAAAAAAAATTTTTTTAAAGCTCTTTTCTGTTGTTTCCCCTTTGTTGTTGTTAGGCTTTGAATTTGGTTTTCTGAGACAAGGTCTCATATCATTCAGGCTAGCTTTGAAACTTGCTTTGTAGTCAAAGATGACCTTGAACTCTGAATCTTCTTGCCTCCACCTCTCAAGTACTGGTATGACGGGTCTGTATTATCACACCCAACTTTTAAAGCACTTTCCCCAAGCCACAGGTTTATTGAGGATGTTAGTAACACACTATCTGCTGGCTCCAGGCGCCCAGGGGAGTTAGATATCTAAGAAAGCCATCTGAGTTCTATGTGGTCAGACGACACCAGGGACTCCTGGTGGTGGGTGCTTGTGAGTCTAGCTTCAAATTTAGGTTTGTGATGAAGCACCATGAGAGCTAAACTTTACTCTAATTACCGTAACAATTGTTTATGCTGCTGCATTCTCGTATGTCACACAGAATGCTAACTGCTCAGACTATGAGACTACATCGCATTGACCCTCACGGTGAGCTGATAGGAAACCATGTAAGAAACCAGGATTGGAAGATCCTGGGTCGCACAGCTAGCAACTGGTGATGCTAGGACTTGGGCCCAAGTATCGGGGATTCCAAAGCCCAAGAGTGAACATTTGGGTGATCTTCTAAGAACCAACTGTCTCCTCCTCTGTCTACCTGCAGCCAGCTCTCTGAGCTGGCACATTGTTGAGATCGGTCTGTGCACCGCTCCAAGCTACTCCATATAGTGTAGAAAACAGTGGCTTCTGGGCTTGCCTTGGCAGCGCAGATACTACAACTCAGACTGCGCAGGGAGAAGACTTAAATTCATGAACCTTTCCACAGCTTTCCATGACCTCTAAGTGGCTGACACTACCTATACAAGACCTGCATAATAGGAGGGGTGAAATGATGACATCAAAATAGACCAGGGACTAGTTGAAAAGCAGGGCTTCATTGGAGGGAGGATTGAGGAGAGGAGACAGATGAGATTATGATCCTGGTGTATTGTATGTGTGTATGTAGGGTGTCAATAAAAGTAAAAGAAAAGATGAGTTGGAGATATGGCTTAGCTCTTAAGGCACTTACCTGTGAAGCCCAAGGACCCAGGTTCAACTCTCCAGAACTCAAGGAAGCCAGACACACAAGGTGACACGTGTGTCCACGTGCGCAAGGGGACACACATGTCTGGAGTTCGATTGTGGTGGCTAGAGGCCTTGGCATGCCAATTCCCTCTCTTTTTGTTCTGTCTCTCATAAAATCAATTTAAAAAAAATAGGAAAAAACGTTTTAAAAAAGAAGCAAACTGCAAAGAATACACGTGTAAACAGACAGAAAACAGCAGCTTGTTAGACTGGCTTTGACCTCAGGGACTCTATTTTACAATGGAGCTCTCGACTCTGTTTTGAGGGTGCGGGTGACACATGAATGGCACCATCTGTCCGACACCACCCATGCAGCACAGACTGATAAATGATTTATTCTTGGGGGAAGGAACAGTGCCATCCTATACATTTATCACGGAGGATCAGGACTAGAAGAGCTCATGGGCACATTAAAACCATGCCTAAGAACTTATCACACACACCAGCCCAAGAAAAGGGTGTAACTCCTCACCTGAACCAAGCGGGGGACACCTAGCCCTGAGATGATGGCCTTCCCCATTAACCTGTCATCTGACCCCACCCGGCCTGTGTGTCAAGGACCTGGGCTTCAGTCCCCGCTATTGGTGACGCATATTCAATTACTGTTTACCTGTCAGCCTGTGTGGACCTGCTATGTGTCCATTCATCTGGATCCAGACCCGCCCTGCCCTTCACCTGGCTCCTTCAATCAGGCCCAACCCTACATCCTGACTCGACTCTACGGCAGTAACAGACGCTCTTCTAGCTTCTTTGGCCGCTGGTTATCTTATCGAAACAGACTCTTTTGCCTTCCTGTGTCTGACTTCACAGGCATCTTTGAAACCCTTTGCCTTTTTTAACCCGTTGTAGCCAGTTGGTAATCTACATACATGCACAGAGAGATGTTTACTCTGTGATGTGTGTTTTTTCTAGTTAACATTAGTAATTAAGACTGGAATAAAAGAACCCATTGGGGGCTGGAGATATGGCTTAGCAGTTAAGATTTTTGTCTGCAAAGCCAAAGTACCCAGGTTCAATTCCCCAGTACCCATGTAAGCCATATGTATAAGGTCGCACATGCATCTGGAGTTCGTTTACAGTGGCTGGAGGCCCTGGTATGCCCATTTTCTCCTCCATCTCTCTCTCTCTCTCTCTCTCTCTCTCTCTCTCTCTCTCTCTCTCTTTCTCACTCTCTTCCTTTGCCAATAAATACACAAAAATATTTTAAAAATATAACCTGTTTTTCTTGGTCATGGCTATCAAGGAGAGGGTCTATCTCACAAATGGCTACCACTGAATCTGCTACACCTTGTAACTTCACTGATGTTCAATAAATTCTGACATTATGGAAAGAAACACTCATGTTCATCTGTTTCTGACATAGCACACTCACAGCATGCATCTTCTTTCCCCAGGGAGCAGAAACTTGGGATACTCCCATAGATCTGGTAACTTCTGTCTTGGCAAGGTTCTTTAGCACGGCTGCAGAAGAAGATGAAGGCGAACATGCTAGAACAGAACTCTGGCAAGTAGGCAATGCTCCCAAAATGGGTTCGTGAAGGATCGTTGATCCGGGGCTAGGAGAGGGCAGGAGCTGAAGTGCTATTGGCCTAAAGCTGTAGAAGCCACCTGGGAAAGCAAGCTGGGAGTGAGTGTTTGAGTCACGCATAAGGAGTGTGTCCAACCAGGTGACTGCTGGGAGACTTTCTCACCCTTGCCAAAAACTAATCACTAATCACTCATTTGAAAGCTAGAAGCCTCTCTGTCCCTTCACCTTGACCTTAACCTCCCTCTCCCCCTAAACTTCCTAACTTGCAAACCACCAATTAGAAGGGAACAGAATCTACTAGCTGCTAATTAATCCTAATTAACAGGACTACTTAAAGTAAATGCCATTTGAGAAGCCAAAAGTGTTTCACTATTCCCCAGTTAAGCTGAGAAGGTCACGCAAAGGTCACTCGGCTGTCTCATATGCATTATCTTTTTTTCTAGACCAGCTGCAGGTGCTGTTGCTGAAAACAGATTCTGCCTTCTTTGTGGCTGGTTATCAGTCACCTCTGTAGTGCCTGGAATAACACTCCAGTGAAGGCCAAGGAGGACATTACACTGAGGAATGTTTGTGCTGTCAGAAACCTTCTGAAGGTGATCTCAGGGCTACAGGTCTTGTCACCCAGACTGGATACCCTCCTGTGCACCGAGTCATTATGTATACAAGCCAAGGTACTGTGGAAGCCAAATCAGAGCAGTCCATTAAAGGTTTCTGGTTCCTTGCCTTGTAAGCACATGGCTTCCGGTGGTTGAGGATGACCATGTGACCAATGATGACCAATGAGCTATGAGCCAGAGGCAGTGTGCATCAGGCCAGGATGTTTTGTTACTGGCAGAAGCCCTCCAGAGCTTGCTTTCCCTCTGCCTCAGTGGATGGCAATACTCTAAGCAGTGACCTGTGTCTGGCTGTGAGCTCCCAAGTGGCAGGTGTGTGCATGTGTGTTCGTGCATACGTGCACCATGTGCACACACATACACGTATGAGAAATCAGTCTTTGTCATGTTAAATAACTGAGGATTTAAGGGACCATGTTTACTGGGGCCCAGCCTAACAATTGCCCCAGGATGTTTGGGGGCAATTTTCTAACTTGACAATTCTTTTTTTTTTTTTTTTTTTTTGGTTTTTCGAGGTAGGGTCTCACTCTGGCCCAGACTGACCTGGAATTCACTATGGATTCTCAGGGTAGCCTTGAACTCACGGCCATCTTCCTACCTCTGCCTTCGAGTGCTAACTTGACAATTCTTGACAGTATACTTGAAGGGAGCTGGGCATGGTGGTGCACACCTTCAATGCCATCACTTGGGGGGGGGGCAAGGGCAGGAGGATTACTGTGTAATGGGGGCCAACCTGAGACTACATACTGCATTTCAGTTCAGCCAGGGCTACAGCAAGATCCTACCTCAAAAAAAATAATAATAATAATAATACGCACTTGAAGGCATTAGAAATCTCATAGCACACTAAGAAAAGTTGACATTGGACTTAAACCATTGCTTTCAGATGGTTTTGGATGTCTTAACCTCCATCCACATCCATCACTCTTCAACGCTGCACCATTTTCATAGCTCTTGGTCACCTTGACTTCCTTGCAATGCCCCCATGGTGGGGAAGAGCATTCGTTCCAGAGTCGTGATTCCTCTGAGTTGGCTTGCTGTGCACCACATCTCTTTCCCATGCTTCTAATCTCAATGCTTGATTTGCTCAGAACAATATGACATCTGACACAGCATTAGCAGAGTCTCATTCTCCATGGTGATTCATTTGTCACGTGGGAACTCACTGCCATGCGACAGTGGCCTCTGAGGACACTCCTAGACAAGCTATCCTAGAAATCACAGAAAAAGAACAGCTTGCAAACCAGAAGGGGAAAGCTCCCATCACAGTGTGTGAAATCAGTTGAAAACATCACACACTCAGGATGAGAGAGGCCAGTGGGTGAATCCTGGTACAGGATGCAGTTCTTTTGCTCTGTGCTGCATCTGTCTGCCTTTCCCACTGAGAGTATGCTTGTGACGCCAGTGCTGACGTCTGAAGTCTGCAGACATTTAGAAGGTACCAGTGGTCCACAGCACACACCAGTTCTGTAGAAAAGATGCAGAGGTGAGGCTGCCTGGTCAAATCTATACTCCCCCAACTAGCCTGAAAAGCAACAACGGATGTTATCTGCATTTCTTGGGCAGACGACACATGGGACCAGAATGAGTGTCACCGATGGGGGTGGGGATGAATATTGAGTACTTCCTATGACTCATGCATATTTAGTTCTTCATGAATATTGAATGCCTCAGGTGCCCTAAATGCATTCAGTGCATCATACATATCTTGTGTCTCTTGTATATTTAGTACCTCATAAATATTAGGACTTTCCTGATCCTTCCATCTTTTATGTTCAAATATATGTCATTCCATAGCTTTGCAACATTTTCCCCAGGTCACTAACTTACTTATAAGTAACATCACTCATCCATCTCACTTGTCTTCTTGTCCTCTGTTGGCAGAATGTAGCATTTCCAAATAGTACCAGAAATGTGCATTATGTCACCTGTAGCAAAAAAAAAAAAAAAGAAGAAGAAGAAGAAACAGACTCTTCCCGGTCTTCATTTCCTGTATTCCATGAGTGCTGACATGGCGTAGACATAGGCCTCTAGACACGATACCAGACATATACCTCACGTGATTTGCACAGCAACCCCACAAGGTAGGCCTTCTTCTCTCGCCCCCCACCTCTCTCTGTCTCTTCCTTTCCCCCTTCATTTCTTGCTTGTTTATTTTGAAACAGAATGTCTCTGTGTAACCCAGGTTGGATTTGAACTTCTCCCTCAGCCTCCTGAATTCTGAGACTACAGGTGGATACTATCATACCCAGTTGTCCTTACTTCCCATATGAAGCCATTGAAATTCAGAGAGCTTTCAAAACTTGTCAGAGCTCACACTGATACATTGGTAAGAAGCACCGCCTGGCTAGGAAATCACTCCATTTAATTTTCTCCGTATCATCAAGTTTGGGATCTGATCTCCACATGGAGGTGGGTGGCATGCCTCATCAGCTTCGTACATGCCATCTCTTCAGCTCCACAGCTTCCACTTTGGTCTAAGATGGTTTGTGCCTCTCACCTGGACTACTGAGCCTTTCCCTCTACTAAACCAGTGAGACCAACTAACAGCATAAATCTGATGCACTTAAACCCTCCAAGGAGGACTAGGGGCTATGTCTCAGGTAGAACACTTGCATAGCATGTGGGGCCCTGGGTTCAATTTCTAGCACCCTAAAAATACAAATTAAAAATAGGGAAAAACTAGGGCTAGGAAGCTGGATATGGTGGCGCACTCCTTTAATCTCAGCACTTGGAAGGCAGAGGTAGGAGGATCACCGTGAGTTCGAGGCCACCCTGAGACTCCATAGTGAATTCCAGGCCAACCTGGGCTAGAGCGAAACTGTGTCTCAGAAAAAAAAAAAAATAGCGAGCCAGGCATGGTGGCACACACCTTTAATCCCAGCACTCGGGAGGCAGAGGTAGGAGGATCGCCGTGAGTTCGAGGCCACCCTGAGACTACAAAGTGAATTCTAGGTCAGCCTGGACCACAGTGAGGCCCTACCTTGAACCCTCCCCCCCCCCAAATAAAAATAGGGCTGGATAGATGGCTCAGCAGTTAAAAGCACAAAGTGGGCTGGAGAGATGGCTTAGCGGTTAAGTGATTGCCTGTGAAGCCTAAGGACCCCGGTTCGAGGCTCGGTTCCCCAGGTCCCACGTTAGCCAGATGCACAAGGGAGCGCACGTGTCTGGAGTTCGTTTGCAGTGGCTGGAAGCCCTGGCGCGCCATTTCTCAATCTCTCTCTCTCTGTCTCTTTCTCTCTCTCTGTCACTCTCAAATAAATTAATAAAAAATGAACAAAAAAAATTTTAAAAAAAAAGCACAAAGTGGTACATGTATCTGGCATTCATTTGCAGTGGCAGGAGGCTCTGGTGCACCCATACTCACTCTCTGTCTCCATGTCTCCCTCTCTTACAAATAAATTACAAACAGAAATAAACATTAAACATAAGTAAGCATAATAAACAAAACGAAACCTTCCAATAGCTCTCCTTTGCTCTATGAAGAGAGATCCAAACCTTCACTATGACCTACAACCTTCTACCAGTCCGGCCCCTGCCGGTCACTTCATCTTGCCCCTTCCCAGTGTTCTCCTCGGTCATCTGGCCATACACTGATCTTCTATCCGTTCTCAAATGCCATGTTTTCTTTCATCGCAGGGTGTTTATGCATTCTGTCCCCTCTGTCTGCAGTGCCCACCCCACCCCCCTGGCTCTTCCTTCACCTAACTAATGCCCATTCATCCTCCTGGTTCAGCTTGGTGTCCCTTCCCCTACCCTGCTCGCCTCTCTAGCATCAGCTTCCCACTTTAGAGGTTTCTTCCCTGCAGAGCACTGAGGTCAGCATAGAACTGCATGTGCGTCGCCGTCACTGTGTCCCCACCTACATCTGCTGTGAAGTCAGAGAACTCTGCTCCCGCTGTCCCTCTCGTAGCATCCTTCTCTAAGTGTCAGTAGTTGTCACTGTGGATTCTTTTCCTGAGGAAGTTTCCAAAACCTCTACATCAGGCCACTTTCCCTCAAAGCTCACCTTGTTTGGAACTAAATTGATGGTCACTTGTGTAATGTGACCCCAAGTGATCTCAGATCTCCTTGGGTTCGATGAAGGTAATGGGAGGGGTTTATGATCAAAATACATTATATATAGTATGAGGTTTTTTTTTTTTTTTCGTTTTAGAAGTTTAAAATATAAAATAAAGTAGCTTTCTTCCCATGGCTCTTCTGGAAAATTCTCCCATGGCAAAAACATTCCTTTTGGTTAGAATCTCCTGTGAAAACGCAAGTCATCTCTGGAAGGAATTTCACATGAAACCAAACTCAATTGGAATGAAATTCTGGTCACATGTGTCAAGGAGTACTATAGATTTGAATGTGAAATGTACCCTATAGATTCATGGGTTTGGACACTTGTGGTAGTACTGTTTTGGAAAGTTGTGGTCCCTTAAGGAGGTGGAGCCTCCCTGGAGCAAGTGAGTCACTTTGGACAGGCCTTGAGGTTTTATAGTCGGGCCCCACTTCCTATCCATTCTGCTTCCTGAATGGAGGCCACCATGTGATCAGCCTCCTCACTCACCTGCCACCATGTCCCCCAGCCCCCCACCCACAATGGACTGTATCTCCTGGAGCTGTAAGCCTTTCTTCCTGAACTTGCTTCTTGTCCAGTATTTTGTCACAGCAATGGGAAAAATAACCCAGGCACCTGTGCTGTGCTAGAGATTGGGTACCTTACAGCCGGTGTGATAGGTTACTTATCTACTACACCATAACAAGTTCTCCCAAAACTTAGAAGCTTGAAACAACCAACAGACATCTCTCCTTTCCTTGTTTCCTCCCCATCAGGAATCTGGGTGTGGCTTCACTGACTCTACTGGGGGAGGAGCCACATTTAAGCTCATTCATGTGGCTGATGATGCCAGGAGATGACACTTCCTTGTCACATGGGCTCGGCCACAGGGCAGTTGGCACCAAGAGCAAGACAAGGTGGACAAGATGGAAAGCAAGTTGCTTTGTAGCCCCATCCTAGAAGTGACACGCCTCCCTTCTCTTGTACCCTATTTCTATTCCTTGAAAATGTGTCTTGGTAAGTCCAGAGGAGGGGAAGAATCAGTATAGGCAGTTTTTCACATTCCTTTCCCCCAGATTTTGGAAAGACTGCAGTCTTCAGTTCAAGGGAGGAAAGCTAATTCAGAGAGGGTAAGCATGTTGATTCAATCTCATGTGTCCATGTTGCAGGCGTACGGAGCCCAGTTGCCACGTACCACAAGCTGTGGGGGTGAAGGTACTTTGTGTACATCATTTTCATCTCCAATCAGCTGTCGTAAGAGACCACACTCCGCAACATGGGTTAGGCTCATCTGAGTAGTTCAAGGCTGTGCCTCAGGGAGCAAGAATTCTGGCTGTAGACTGGGTTGCCAGCCTGCTGGCTTATCTGATGGATTTTGGAGTCAGCACTACAACATGAGGCTGGTATGGTTGTGCACACCTGTATCACCAGCTACTTGGGAAGGTGAAACAGGAGAAATAGGAATTCAAGAACAGCCTAGCATGCATAGTGAGCATCTGTCTCCAAAAGGGGAAGCTGGGGAAATGGCTCAGTTAGTAAAGCACATGCCACACAGCACAAGGACCTGAATTTGGATCCCCAGCACCCACGTTATTGCTGGTTATGAGGGTGTATATCTGGATTCATGAGAGACCCCATCTAAATAAAATAAGCCAAGTGCAGTGTGATTGAGGAAGACACCTGACATTGACTTTCGGCCTACACACACACACACATACACACACACACACACACACACACACACACACACACACAGAGGACAACCCACACACATATAAGTATGTGAGCACACACACATACACATACCAAAAAAGACTGTAACTTCAACTGCTATCCGAGTCTACAGCATGCCCTAGGAACTTGACTCAAGACCATATCAAATATTATTGCCTGAGTTTCTAGCCTCCAGCTTGCTATGCCAATTTCAGTTCTGTCAGGCCCTTTAATCACACGTATCCATTTTTTCAAATACATACACATGCATGCTCAAGCACGCATGCGCACACACACATCCCTTAGGGGTTCAAGACACACTACCACAATATGTGGCATATATGGTGTGTTGACGCAGTGAATATTTTGTTGAGAAACGGCAATTGTAGGGAAGACTTAGAACTCTCCTTTGTCTCCTACAACCAGTCACAATGCCTTCATATGAGAAGTGTTCTCCAGTCACCCAACAGGACATCCTTATCTCCTAAGAAGAAGAGATACCCAGAGGAATCCAGAGGAATGGAACTGGCCGTGTCCTGGCCCAGCTTACTACTCATAGCTTATACCCTTTCATCCTAACACATTTCCTCACCACCTTACACCCTTTTACAACCTAATGTAACAATAATGCTCAGGAATATTTTGTTTGCTTATTTGATTTTTATTTATTTATTGTATCTTTGAACATTTATCTAAGAGAAAGGGAGGGAGAGAGGATGGGTGTGCCATGACCTCCTGCCTCTGCAAACAAATTCCAGACACAGGCACCACTTTGTCCATCGGGTTTCACTGGGCACTTGAACCCAGGATTTGCAAACAAGAACCTATAACCACTTAACCATCTCCCCAGACCCATCTTTTTTATTCTTGAGTAAGGCAAAGAAGATTTACTGAAGAAAAAAGGTGGAAAAGCCCCAAGATGTAAGGGCAAACCTGTTTACTAGGATAGCAAAAGAAGAGAAAGAATTAAATTAAATTAAAAAGGGAAGGATGGGCTGGAGAGATGGCTTAGCAGTTAAGCACTTGCCTGTGAAGCCTAAGGACCCTGGTTCAAGGCTCGATTTCCCCAGGACCCATTTTAGCCAGATGCAAAAGGGGGTGCACACGTCTGGAGTTCATTTGCAGTGGCTGGAGGCCCTGGTGCACCCATTCTCTCTCTCTTCCTCTTTCTCTGTCTGTTGCTCTCAAATAAATAAAGAAAAATTAAAAAAAAATTTTAAAAAGGAAAGGGTATGATTTTTGAATCTGAACTCAGAAAAGCAGGCAGGCTCCACAATGAGGATCTGCGAACAATTGTTTGTTTTTCTTTTGTTTTGACATTTTCATACTTGCATATAATGTATTTTGATCCCACTTTCCCCAATTACCCTCTCTCTTCCTCCTCCCACCAAAACCTTTCTTCCCATTAGATCCCCCATCCTCCTGGCATGGGTTCTTTTCTTCTTTTTTCTTTTTTTCTTTGGTTTTTCGAGAGGTAGGGTCTCACCATCTCACTCTAGCCCAGGCTGACCTATAATTCACTCTATATTCTCAGGGTGGCCTCAAACTCATAGCAATCCTCCTACCTCTGCCTCCTGGGTGCTGGGATTAAAGGTGTGCGCCACCTCACCTAATTGGGTTCTTTTTATTTTTTATTTTATTTTATTTATTTATGTTTTTGAAGTAGCGTCTCGCTCTAGCCCAGGATGATCTGGAACTCACTATGTGGTCTCAGAGGGTCTCAGAGCGGCCTTGAACTCACAACTCACGGCGATCCTCCTACCTCTGCCTCCCCAGTGCTGGGATTAAAGGAGTGCACCACCACGCCCGGCTCTTTTTATTTTTATCCCACTGAGTTAAAGTCTCTTGCATGATCGTGAGTGGGAGGTTATCTACTGGAGAGTGGGCAACCCACCAGTGGCTACACCACTAAAGGATATGACTTCTCCTCCCAGCAATCATCAGTTGCCTCTATATTTTCCAAGAGGTGTGGGGTGTCATGGACCAGTGCCTCACCTATGAGGAAGTACTGACAGGCTCAATCTTGAGCACGGAACCACATCTGCTGTGTAAGTGTAGCCAACTTATATCTAGAAGACAGCATTCTGCAGCCTCACTTCCTGTTTTTACATTCTTTCTGCCCCTGCTGAGGAGGGTGTAGCTTAGATGTCATGTTTAGGGCTGTGATCACACTCTTCACTTAATCTTGGGAACTTTGCCAGCTGTGCATATCTGTATTAACCTCTGCTCTTTGCAAAAAGACACTTCTGGGTTCAAGGCTTTGAGTAGTAGGAATCCACAGCAGTGTGGCAACTGGGCTGGCAGGAAGGACTCGTGGGGTACATGCAGTGAGGGAGTGTGCCAGGGAGCAGCTGACTCACCCACAGAGGTGTGGCACCTCGGTTTTGTTTTCTGAAAGATCCCATAAACCTCACACCAACTTTAAATTCAGTATGCTAGCTTATAATGACCTTGAACTTCTGATCCTCTTGTCCCTCCCAAGTGTTAAAATTGAAGGTGTGCACCACTATGTCCAACATGAAGGTTCAGTTTCTCTTTTTCTTTTCTTTCTTTTTCTTTTTTTTTTTTTTTTTTTGAGGTAGGGTTTTACTCTGGCCCCAGGCTGACTTGGAATGTAGTCTCAGGGAGGCCTCAAAAACTCAGGGTGATCCTCCTACCTCTGCCTCCTGAGTGCTGGGATTAAAGGCGTGCGCCACCACACCCAGCAAAGGTTCTTTCTTTTATCTTTTCTTTTTTTTTTTTATCTTGGATATGTATATCTGCTATGTGTGTGTGTAGTGTATGCATGTGTGCACAGATGTGTGCATTTAATGTGCACATGTGTGGAGACCAGAGGTCCTCTATTGCTTTCCTATCTTATTTCTTTGAGAAAGGGTCTCTCACTGACCCTGGAGCTCCCCATTGTTCAGTTAGAGTGGCTGACCAGAGAGCCACAGCAATCCACTTGTCTTCCTCCATCAACACTGAGGTTATAGGCATGTGCAGTCGCCTACAGCTTTTTATGGGGTGCTAGGATCAAATTCAGTTCCTCATGCTTGCCTGGCAAGTGATCTTACCCACTTACTTAGTCATCTCCTTAGCCCCAGCTATAGTCCTTTACCTGCCCCCTTAATTCTCCCTGTTTTTCTATCTTGCTTCATTATCATGAATGTACACCTCAGTCCTTAAGACCTTGGCTTGGAAATTGTCTTAGTTACTTTTCTTGTTGCTGTGACAAGATGCAACTTCCTTAGCTCTTCATTTCCTTGTGAAGCCTCCCATGTCATAGTAACTAAATTTGGAAGCTTTTCTCTTGTTAACTTGTTAATCTGCCTTCTATTGGTTGAATTTACAGGGCTATTTCTGAAGCACTTAGGAGAGTAAAGATTTTTAAATTATCCTCCCCTATATCACACACACACACACACACACACACACACACACACACACACACACACACAACTGATGCCTTTTTGCTGATGACCCTGACTGGCAAAATAAGTCTTCCGAAGTCATGCAATTGGTACATGGCAAAGCAAGAAGTTGGGGGGGGCTATGGTATTTTGCAAGCATAATGCTGCTATTCAATAAACACACATGAAGTGGTATGACAGATACTGCTTCCAAAGATGGCCACCTCAGCGGATCCCAGTGCACATTCTTTTCTTAAAATGTGACCTTGGGCTGGAGAGATGGCTTAGCGGTTAAGCGCTTGACTGTGAAGCCTAAGGACCCCGGTTCGAGGCTCGGTTCCCCAGGTCCCACGTTAGCCAGATGCACAAGGGGGCGCACGTGTCTGGAGTTCGTTTGCAAAGGCTGGAAGCCCTGGCGCACCCATTCTCTCTCTCTCTCCCTCTATCTGTCGTTCTCTCTGTGTCTGTTGCTCTCAAATAAATAAATTAAAAAAATTAAAAAAAAATGTGACCTTGAGGCATTTTTCAACGGAAGGCAGCATCATGCTCCCTCCCCTTGCATCTCTCTCTTATAGATGTGACACTATTTGATTTCCGTTCTGGTTGATCGTGGCATGCCATGCCGTGTGTTTGGAAACTTGATCCCAATCTGGCGGAATTGTTTTGAAAGGTTGTGAAAGCTTTGTGAGGTAAGGCCTAGCTGGAGGAAGTAGGCTGTCAAGCGGTGGGCCTTAAAGTCTATAGCTGGCTGCAGGAAGTTCCTGTCCTCTCTCTATCTCTTTCCTTGTCTGCCAAGATGTGAGGAGGTGAAGTATCACAGCTGTGCAATCCTGCTGCCAGGGAGCTATGGACTATCATCCACGGGGCCATGTGCTTTTTGCTGTTCCTGCCATAATGAACTGAAATTAAAGTGACAGGGAAAAAAGCCCCTCACTCTGGACTGTGAGTCAGAATCTTCAATACAACAGGCAAAGTCAAAATTGCCTGAACAGGGGAGGGGATATGATGGAGAATGCAATTTCAAAGGGGAAAGTTGGGGGGGAGGGTATTACCATGGGTTACTTTTTATAATCATGGAAAATGTTAATGTTAACAAAAATTGAGAAAAATTAAAAATTAAAAAATATTGCCCGAACAGATTCTGTGTGGTTTTCTAAAGAAATTTGAAACAAGAATGTTACAAACAACAAATGGACTGTTCTTGTTTGTTTGTTTGTTTGTTTGTTTGTTTGTTTGTGGTAGGGTTTCACTCTAAGTAGGGTAGCAATGAACTTACAGCTCCTGGCTAAATAAGATTTTAAAACTTTTTATTTATTTACTTGAAAGAGAGAAAGATTGAAGGTGGGAGAGAAAGGGAGAGAGAATGGACACACCAGGAGCTCCTGTCACTGCTAATGAACTTCGTGTGCATGTCCCACTTTGTGCATCTGGCTTTAACTCAGTACTGGGGAATTGAACCTGGGTTGCTGGCTTTGCAGGCAAGCACCTTAACTGCTGAGCCATCTCTCCATCCTCAACAAATGGACTACTCTTACTTAAGGGCCAGGATGTTTCGGACCTTTTTCTTTTTTGGTGTGTGTTAGTTATGTGTGGGTGTATATGTGTATGTGTGTGTCTGTCTGTGTGGTATGCATGTGTAACTGCACATGCGCGTGAGTGTGGAGGTCAAAGAAGGGCATCAGGTGTTCTCTATTGCTCCTCTGCCTTATATTCTTTTTTAATTTTATTTATTAACAACTTCCATGATTACAAAAACTATCCCATGTTAATACCCTCCCTCCCCCCCCACTTTCCCCTTTGAAACTCCATTCTCCATCATATCCCCTCCCCATCTCAATCAGTCTCTCTCTCTCTCTCTCTCTCTCTTTCTCTCTTTTAAGGATACATTTTATTTATTTATTTTTTCTTTTCACAATTTTTATTAACATTTTCCATGATTATAAAAAATATCCCATGGTAATACTCTCCTCCCCCCTCTTTTTTTTTTTTTGATGTCATGATCTTTTCCTCATTATGATGGTCTTGTGTAGGTAGTGTCAGGCACTGTGAGGTCATGGACATCCAGGCCATTTTGTGTCTGGGGGGAGCATGTTGTAAGGAGTCCTACCCTTCCTTTGGCTCTTACATTCTTTCCGCCACCTCTTCCGCATTAGACCCTGAGCTTTGGAAGGTGTGAGCGAGATACTGCAGTGCTGAGCTTTCTAGTCACTCTCTGCCTTATATTCTTAAGACCGGGTCTCTCAACAAACCCAGAGCTCACTGTTTCTGGTTATTCTGGCTGATGTGTGAACCTGAGGGATTGTCCTGTTTTGGTCCCCTCAGTATTGGGGTTACACACATGGATGGCCGTGCCTAGGTTTTTTTTTTTTTTTGGTTTATTTTTATTTATTTTATTATTTGAGAGTGACAGACAAAGAGGCAGAGAGAGAGAGAGAGAATGGGCGTGCCAGGGCCTCCAGCCACTACAGATGAATTCCAGAAGCATGCGCCCCCTTGTGCATCTGGCTAACGTGGGTCCTGGGGAATCGAGCCTTGAACCGGGGTCCTTAGGCTTCACAGGCAAGCGCTTAACCACTAAGCCATCTCTCCAGCCCCTTGCCTAGCTTTTTAAGTGGGTGCTGGGGACGGACCTCATGTCCACACCAAACACTTTTGCCCACTGAGCCCTCTTCCTAGTCTCAGACATTTGTGGCATTGAGTTCAACCATATTAGTAATCTTCTCATCCCTAAGCCCCAAAAAATGTGCCTTGTAAACCTCTTTAGAATGTTATTTACAAAAGAAAATTCTTTAAGATAAGAAAAATAAGTAAACCATTTTAAAATGTTGCTTAATCTTTAATCCTTCTTGTAAATTATAGCTTTGAGAAATGGAACTTAAAAAGAAAATCATATATATAGCCTCCGTGGAAACATGTGAGCTTTACTGTTCGGAGGTGCGTACCAGCCTTCCTTAAGCATCTTAGATATCTCCTCTCTAAACATCATGCTTACATCTAAAGGGTCTGCCATCTTTTATCTCTACTAAATAAACTTAATAATGTGGCTTCTTCACTGTGACTCATTCTGACATTCTCTTCTGTAATGTAGTCAGGAATCTGGGTGGCGGCCCCTAAGGGGAGAGCTCTGCAGACAGCACTGGGCTGGCTCCTTGTAGCTGCTGACAGGACGGTGTGTATTTCGTATGTGGGAGGTCCTAGGTTCCATCTCCAGCACCACGAGAAAGTTAAAAAAAAAAAAAAAAAGACGATGCCAGTTTTGCCCGTTTTGCTTGAGATCGCCCACACGTGGAGCTCAGCAGCCATGCTGTGAAGCCAATGGTTGCCCATGTGGAAAGGACACCTGGAGAGCCGATCCACTGGTGTCCCAGCAAATGGCTAGCATCAGTCACCAGACAGGCATGTGCACAAGCCCTCAGAAAATTCTAGTACTAAGCAGCCTTGGAGTCCTCCCAACCGAGTTCCAGACACCCCAGAGCGGCGACAATCCGTTTCACGGGCAATATCCAAATCCAGGGTATGCTGTAACCCAAGGTTTATTTCAAGTCATTGAATTTTAGAGTGATTGGTTACCTGTCACTAGATCACTGGGCTATGTGGCCCAAGGGCTGAACTAATAAGCAAATTGGACATAATCTAATGGTGTTTTGTATTAGTCAGCTGAGGTTAACAAAACACTATGGACTTAACCAACAGGTTCTAGAGGCAAGGAGTCCAAGACCAAGGTATAACAGATTCAGTTCATAATGAGGACTGTGTTTTCAGCTTGCAGATGACCATCTTCTCCCTGTGTCAGAGAGAGGGAGAGAGAGAGAGAGAGGGGGGGGGGGAGAGGGAGAGAGGGAGAGAGGGAGAGAGAGAGAAAGCCTATCTGTCCTTATAAGAGCACAGCATTCAGGGCTAGAGAGATGGCTTGGCAGTTAAGTTGCTTGCCTCATAACCCAAGTTCAATTCCCCAGTACCCACACAAAGCCAGAAGCACAAAGTGGCACATGCATCTGGAGTGCATGTGCAACAGCTGGAACTCTGGTGTTCCCATTCTCTCTCTTTCTCTCCTTACAAATAAATAAGAGCACAGCATCCATAGGGGTTTCACCACCATGACCTAATTCCCTCATAATGGCCACACTGCCTAAGGATTATGTTTTCAGCATAGGAATGGGAGGGATATAGACATTCAGACCATAGCAAGTTTACATGATGAATGGGGAGGGGGGGTGAGTGTAGCTAATAAGCACATAACCAAACCAGGAAATGTACCCTCAATGGGGAAAATCTTCCAGGGCCATATGTTCTGTAGTGTTGAATGAACCTGAGTAGCCAGGGCCATGCGGATGAGGGGAAGAAGCAGAGGAGCAATGAGCGGGGGAAAGGAATTCCAAGTTCAGGGGAAAGCAAGTTCAAGGCTCTAGCCAAGGCCACCTTTGAATGGGAGCTCTCTGAAGAATGGCAGCAGCTGGAAGGTAAAGATGCTGAGCGGATGGCCACCCGGCCTGAGGCAGGAATTACCAAGTGGCAGGGTTGTTACTATTAGGAGAGCTCGGAGTGGGGGACACAGGGCAAGTCCAGTGCTCTAAGCCAATGGGTCTTGGGAGGGTCAACATGAGCTGCCTCAGACTGGTGCAACTTTGGCTAATGCCTGCCCTGGGCTGAGCGGCCTATACTCATGGCCGCGGGAAGGGAGGAGGAGAAGAGCATGCGGAGGGCCCATGTGTATCAATGAGCTATTTCTTTCTTCAGTGAACTCAGCAGAACTGCCTTTGTCTGGTCTCTTGCTCCAGGGGCAGATGGCATCAAGGAGCTAAGGGCAGGCCAGCCTGGGTTGTTCTTAAAATGGAAGGAAGAGGTTAAAGCTGGGGTGTAAGCTGCCCAGACTTTTATCCCTAGAGCTTTTCTTGCCTTTGTTGTCCCTCTAATCTCCTGCCTGATAGTTTGGATCTCTTTTTGTAATGTGTGTGCATACGTGTGCACCACTGCACATGCATATGTGTGTGCACATGTGTGTGGAGGCCACAACCTCAGCTGTGGTTCCTCAGAATGCTACAAAACTACCATCCACCTCTTTTTAAAAATGTATTCTTGGGCTGGAGAGATGGCTTAGCGGTTAAGCGCTTGCCTGTGAAGCCTAAGGACCCCGGTTCGAGGCTCGGTTCCCCAGGTCCCACGTTAGCCAGATGCACAAGGGGGCACACGCGTCTGGAGTTCGTTTGCAGAGGCTGGAAGCCCTGGCGCGCACATTCTCTCTCTCTCCCTCTATCTGTCTTTCTCTCTGTGTCTGTTGCTCTCAAATGAATAAATAAATAAATTTAATAAAAATGTATTCTTTATTAGCTATGGACATACTTAGCATGTAAACATCACATGTTGGTACCATCCCTTCCCCCCTCCCTGCCCCTTTCCTGAAGAGGTCCTCCTCATTGGGGAGGCAGGCCAACCCCATGGGGATTATAGGTCATGCATTATGGGGGCAACAGTCAGTTATGGGGGAGAGGCAATGTCTCTGTGCAAAACGTCCAAACTTGTGGCTCTAACAATCTTTCTGCCCCCTCTTCTACAAAATTCCCTGAGCCATTCTGGGAGCATTTTATTTTATTTTATTTATTTTTTTTTAAAATATTTTATTTATTTGAGAGAGACAGATAGAGAGAAAGAAAGAATGGGCGTTCCACAGCCTCCAACCACTACAAACAAACTCCAGATGCATGTGTCCCCTTGTGCATCTGGCTTATGTATGTCCTGGGGAATTGAACCTGGGTCCTTAGGCTTTGCAGGCAAGCGCCTTAATCGCTAAGCCATCTCTCCACCCCCGCTGGGAGCATTTTAAGTCTACTTCAGTGATGGGCACTTAGGAGCCTCTGGATCTCTGGTTTCATAAGTGTTGAGTGTCCTCAGTGTTTATCTCCTTCACCCTTGTGCTGATATCAGATTCACTGAGAAAGCAGCACTCTTGCTTATTTCCCCAATTCCTCTGCAGTTTCAGCTGGGGCCGGGGTGAAGTGGACTGGGTTGTTTATCTCCTCAAGTTCAGTTCCCATCTGAAAAAGAGAAGCAGATTCTCCAACAGTGAGTGAAGTCAGCACCAGTTAAATGGGATGACCATTATTAATTTAGAGAAAATTTAAAGGCTGTAGACCCTCTTGTAGCTCAAGATTAGTGGGAGCTTGACAATGAAAAGCAAAATCATTATTTGCATATGATTCTGACTTGTTTCCCAGTTCCAGATATGGGTTCCTTTCCATGGAGTGGATCTGTTAGCCAATCCAAGAGCAGTTGGTTACCCACCTTGGCTGTGTGCCACTATTGTGCTTATGTGAGCATCACGTCAGGTTGTTTGCTTCTGAGTTGCTCAGACAGATGTTGGCTACTTTCCCCCAGTAGCTCATGTAGCACCTTCCAGCACTAGAAGGGCTGACTGTCTGGGGACTGGCTGTCTTCTGGATGCCAACCAGGTCTCTCCATGATCCATGCCAACAGCGTATGGCGCCTTCAGCAGTAGGGTTTCACCATTAGCCTCTGGTAGGTAATCAGGTGCTCTGACAGAAGTCTGTCTTTGAGACAGGGTCTCTCATTGGCTTGGAACTCACCAATTAGGCTAGATAGACCCATGCATATTAGAAATGCTAAGGTCCTCACCTCCTCAGGTATGAGATTACAAGCATGCATTCACCTTTTTTGTTTGTATGCTTGGGTTGTTACATTAATTAATTAGTCAATTTGCACGTACGTACGTGTGCGTGCGTGCGTGTGTGTGTGTGTGTGTGTGTGTGTGTGCTCACCAGGGTCTCTTGCCACTGCAAATGAACACCAGATACTTTGTGCCACTTTTTGTGTCCAGCTTTTATGTGGGTACTGGGACTTGAACCTGGGTCACCAGGCTTGGCAAGTTAAGTACCTTTAACCACTGAGATATCTCCCCAGCCCTGTTTTATTTTTTTGTGAATTCTGAAGTGGAAACTCGGTCTTCATGCTTGAGAGGTAAGCACTTCCTAAATGAGCTCCTGATGTGAACTCTTTTGCAATTAACTACAGGAGAAACTCATTCCATAGCCTGGGGTCCTGGATTGAATGGAAGGAAGAAAGCCGCATTCATCTCGCTCTCCCTGTGGACTGAATATGACCAGCTGCTCCATGCTCCTCCTGACATGCCTTCCCCACCATGATGGACTGTAACCTCGGATTCATAAGCCATGATAAACCTTTCCTTCCTTAAATTGCTTCTGGTCAGGCATTTGGTCCCAGCAACAAGAAAGTAACCAATTGCCAGGCATGGTGGCACACGCCTTTAATCCCAGCACTCGGGAGTCAGAGGTAAGAGGATCACCATGAGTTTGAGGACACCCTGAGGCTACATAGTGAATTCCAGGTCAGCCTCAGCTAGAGGGAGAGCCTACCTTGAAAAACAAACAAACAAACAAAAAACACAAGAAAGAAAGTAATTCATATATTTTCTTTAGCAAGGCAGACATGGAAGGGTTTCAAGGAATGGACCTTGCCCCTCAAAGACCCTGCTGTTGGGGGGAGGAGCTGAAGAGATTGCTCAGTGGTTAAGGCGCTTGTCAGCAAAGCCTAGAGAACCCGGATTGACTCCCCAGAACCCTTGTAAAGCTAGGTATTCGGAGCTCATTTGTAGCAGCTAGAGGCCCTGGCATGCCCATTATCTCTTGTTCTTACATTCTCTCTTTCTCTCTGCTTGCAAACAAATATTTTTTTTTTGAAAAAAAAAGACCCTGCTGAGGAAGTAAAGGAACTTCTTCATGCTTGGAATTTGGGGGATTATGAATGAATGCCTCCAACGTGCATATGCCCATCCACAGCATGAGGATAGTTCTGAGGTATAATCACACGGTGGACTACTACACAGTGAGCAAAAAACAACAAGCTGAGACCTCAGTATTATGGGTGAATTTAACAGACATGCATTTTAGTGAAAGAAGAGATACAAAAGATTAAATGCAGGCTGGGTACATTGCTTGGTGGTTAAAGCCACTTGTGTGAAAGCCTGCTGAGCCAAGTTCAATCTTGCTCAGCACCCGCATAAAGCCAGACACAAAGTGGCACACGTGGATATAATCTGCACACCCCTACGGAAATGGGAGGAGGAACCAGGATAATCAGAAGCATGCAGACAGCAGCAGCAGGAGAGATATCGTCTCAAAAGGTGGGAGGGGGGCTGGAGAGATGGCTTAGCGGTTAAGCGCTTGCCTGTGAAGCCTAAGGACCCCGGTTCGAGGCTCGGTTCCCCAGGTCCCACGTTAGCCAGATGCACAAGGGGGCGCACGCGTCTGGAGTTCGTTTGCAGAGGCTGGAAGCCCTGGCGCGCCCATTCTCTCTCTCTCCCTCTATCTGTCTTTCTCTCTGTGTCTGTTGCTCTCAAATAAAAAAAAAAAAGGTGGGAGGAGAGGAGAGCCATCCGCAGGTTGTCCTCTGGCCTCCACACATGCACTGTGACATGCACATACACAGACAACACACACACACAATTAAAAGTTAGAAAAAAAATGTTAAAGATTCTATTGGACTTATTTGCAAGTAGAAAGACAGAGTGAGAGAGAGAATGAGAATGGGCACCAGGGCCTAATGCCGCTGCAAATGAACTCCAAACATACAGGCTACTTTGTGTGTCTGGCTTTATGTGGGTACTGGAGAATTGAAGCTATGCCTTCAGGCTTTGCAAGCAAGCGCCTTTAACTGCTCAGTCATTTCTCCAGCCCAGAAGTTTTTCTTTGGTTTTTCGAGGTAGGGTCTCACTCTACCCCAGGCTGACCTGGAACTCACAATTGTAGTTTCAGGCTGGCCTCAAATTCACAGTGATTCTCTTATCTCTGCCTCCCAAGTACAGGAATTAAAGGCATGTGCCATCGCACCCAGCTCAGAAATCCTTTTTTTAGAAGAGTAAATGCACTTGGATTCTATTTATATGAAATTTGAAAACATATTTGCCATTTTAATTGATGTGACTTTACCTGGCCTGCCCATCTGTCTCCCTACTCCTTCCTTCTTGACTTCAAGACCTTCCTGCATAAAATCTGCCCACCACAGACACATGCATGCATGCGCACACACAAACACACACCTTGCAAAAGGGAACAAACTTGTATTAGGGGTAGTTTGGGAGAGGTGCTGGAGCTTCTTTGAATCTTAAAGCCAACAGGAAGGGAAAGAAAGCAAGGAGCCCTCAAGCCAGCTCTGCTGGCAAGGGAAGACCTAACAATCAGGAAACTAATTGAAGGTAGCTTAGTATTTGCAAAGATAGTGGTTATGGGCATGGAGCACTTGGGAAAAGGATGACAGAGACAGGCTTTCTTCTCAAATGTCCCCTGCAAAGTCAACACCTTATAGCCATCTCACTACTGTCATCCAGCCATGTGGGATTTGGTTCAAATCAGTATTTATCATGGAGAGGTACCCACAAACTTGGGGCATACTTTCTACTGTGGGAGCACCTCAGAATTTATTGACTGGGAAAACATGGAATGCTCATTGCTCATGGGACTCCATTAAAATGATAGCAACAGATTTTTTTATACATTCAAAATATATTGGGACAGAAATTAAAAGTAGAAAACCTGGCATGGTGGTACACATGAGCCTTTAATCCTAGCACTCGGGAGGCAGAGGTAGGGGGATCACCATGAATTTGAGGCTACTCTGAGATTACATAGTGAATTTCAGGTCAGCCTGAACTAGAGTGAGACCCTACCTCGAAAAACAAAAAAAAAAAAAAAAAAAGAAAAAGAAAAAAAACCCAAAACATATGATTTGTTTATATCATCTTAGATTTTGATTAGCCCTTCTCATCACCTTTCCTTTACTCAATCTCTTCCCTTGACCTCACTTACACCTTTTCACTCCCATTAATCTATTCTTCTACTTACATATATACAATACCATCCTATGGAAGCCTACTTTTTTTGGACAATAGAACACTCAGGAGCCATAGATTGTTACTAGAAAATTTTCAGTGCCAGGAATGGGATACCTTCCAGGGAGTTGTTGGCCAGGGAGGTCCCTGATGCCCCCAAAACATTACAGGCCATTGCCAAGGCCCTTGGTTTCCCACAAGGAATAGAGGGTAAGACCCTACTGCTGAAGACTCCACTTACTTGAGCTGCAAGAGCACTGGGAAATCCTGCTAGAACTGAGCTGAAAACCTCCTCCATGTAGACAAGCTGACAGACAGCTGAAAAAAGCCACGCTGCATGCAGTTCAATGGGAGGGAGAGAAATCACCACTGAAGATACTCAACAGTGGATACTGCAAACTTTATATTTTGCCAATTAGTCCAAATGAGCCAACAGGTACAATAGTGGCATGTCTGTTATGGGGGAACCAACTGCCCTCTAATTTGACTGGAGGCCCGCTCCATGGGAGGGAATACATCCCCGATACTGAAAACCTACAACAGGGATAGTCATGAGCTCTAGGGGTGTAACGTCTGGTGCTTTCTGGCTAAATGTATATACCATGCTCACCAAACTGCCCAGCAAGTACTTCTCTTATTAGAGAAGCTTCTCTTTTCAGATGGCAGTGATCTTGGAATGACTCAGAAGGCCCTATGGTGCTGGTAGTAAGTGACAGAGGAGTGCTCAGCACTGCAATATCTCTGTCACACCTTCCAAGCTTCAGGGTCCATTGCAGAAGAGGTGGCGGAAAGAATGTAAGAGCCAGAGGAAGGGTAGGACTCCTTATAACGTGGTCCTTCAGACAAAAAATGGCCTGGATATCCATGACTTCACAGTGCCTGACACTATCTACCTACACAAGACCGTCATAATAGGAGGAAAATATGATGACATCAAAATAAAAGAGAGACTGATTGAGAGGGGGAGGGGGTATGATGGAGAGTAGAATTTCAAAGGGGAAAGGGGAGAGAGGGAGGAAATTACATGGGATATTGTTTACAATTATGGAAGTTGTTAATTTTAAAAAAAAGGAAAAATGGCTAGAGGATGGCTTAATGGTTAAGGTGCTTACCTGAAAAGCCAGAGGACCCAGGTTTGATTCCCCAGGACCCATGTAAGTCACTCTCAAATAAAACAATAAAAAGAAAAAAAAAAGTAAAAGAAAAAAAAGGAAAGAAATGGCTGTACAGTTCTTTCTTACAAAGCCTGACAACTTGGGTTCAATTCCTCAGTACCCACCTAAAGCCAGACCCACAAAGTGGCACATGAGTCTGGAGTTCATTTTCAGCAGGTCCTAGCATGCCCATACACTCTCTCTCTTTCTCTGTCTAAATTAAATAAGTCAAATTTTTTAAAAAGAAAAAAATAAAATAAAACAAACTAACAAGAGAAAAAATACAGTCAGTGAAATCCTGCCATTAACATTTTGGAAGCCCAAATATAAATAGACCAAAGGTAACTCCTTAAATGGACTGACACCTGGAAAATGCCAGAAGCAAATGCTGGAGATGTAGGCCAGTGGTAGAGCACTTGCCTAGCAGGCTCAAGACCCTGGTTTCCATCCCTAGCACACAAACAGCAGCAACAAATTTCAAAACAAACAAACCAAGGAGACAGAATGATAAAACTGGGCTGGAGAGATGGCTTAGCGGTTAAGCACTTGCCTGTGAAGCCTAAGGACCCCGGTTCGAGGCTCGGTTCCCCAGGTCCCACGTTAGCCAGATGCACAAGGGGGCGCACGCGTCTGGAACTCGTTTGCAGAGGCTGGAAGCCCTGGCGCGCCCATTCTCTCTCTCTCCCTCTATCTGTCTTTCTCTCTGTGTCTGTCGCTCTCAAATAAATAATGAACAAAAAAATATTAAAATCCCAGCACTCGGGAGGCAGAGGTAGGAGGATCGCCGTGAGTTCTAGGCCACCCTGAGACTACGTAGTGAATTCCAGGTCAGCCTGAGCCAGAGTGAGACCCTGCCTCGAAAAACCAAAAAATATATATATATATTAAAAAAAAGAAAGATAAAACTGGACCCTCTCTGACTATGGGCATAAAAATTGTAAGAAGCGAGCCACATCAGGTAGAACACACCCAAAGGGGCAGTGTACTCAGAGCACAAGGTACTACAGATGGCATGGCTGGGCTGAAAAGCAGACTGCTGGTACAAGGTCACCCCATCAGTCATCCAGTTCACTTCCTAGAGAAAATGGGTGTAAAAGACTGATAGGCTCAAGACAACATGCTGGCTTGACCACACAAGGTGCCATACAGGAAACAGCAGTGCTATCCTGGAACCAGAATTAATGAATGATCACTGCCATTTTAAGCCACTAAGTTTTGGGATGTGATATTAGTCAGCTTTCCATCAGTGTAACAACACATCTGACATAATCAACTTATAAAGAGAAAAAGATTATTTATGCTCACGATTTTGGAAGCTCCAGTCCATGATCAGTTGGCATCATTGATTTGGGCACCTCTGATGAAGTGCCACGCTATGAAGGGGGCAAGAGACAGTATAGGTGTGCATTGCTGTTTGAATGTGAAATGTCCCCCATAGACTCACTTGATTCAACACTTGTCTCTAGTTCATGATAATGTTTGGAAGGTTGTGGAGCCTTTAGTAGGTGGAAACTTATTGGAAGAAGCAAGTTACTAAGAGCAGGCTTTGACATTTCTTACCCTAGCCTTACTTCTCTCTCTCTCTCTTTCTCTCCCTCTCTCTTTATCTCTGTTTCCTGATTGTGGATACAATGAAACCAACCATATCAGGATCCTACTATGATGGACTGTCTTCCCTAAAACTGTAAGCCAATCCTTGTTTACGTTACTTCTTGTCAGGTATTTAGTCACAGTGTGCTTCTGGTAAAGGACACGCAATTGGATTGTGAGGGTTTTTTTTTTGCCATAACAAATTGGCATAGATGGCAAAACATGTATTCTCTCACATTTCCAGAGACTAGAAATCCATGATCAGAAATCAACAGATCTATGCTTCCTCTGAAGGTACTAGGACAATCTGCTTCAGGCATGTCACCTAGTTTCTGGTAGTGTCTTGACTTATAGCAATATGACACAAATCTTAAGGTCAGTAGTCCTACTGGATTAGGGACTCATCTTACATTATGATCTCATCTTAGTTAATGACAACTGCAATGACCGTAGTTCTAAATAATGTCACATTTCCAAGTACTGGAGGTTAAGAGTGCAGCAGCTTTTGAGGTGACATAATTCAATGGATAACAGATGGATAATGTGTAAGATTAATAAATCAAGAAATAACCACATTAGTACATTATTTAGAAACAAGGAGGTAAGTGCTGGTGATACCGCTTGGTGACAGAGCTCTTTTTTACCATGTGTGGGACCCTGGGTTCAAACCTCAGTACTGGAAGCAAAAAATACAACAGTAGCAGTCTTAGCCAGGCATGGTGGTACACAACTATAATCCCAGCACCAAGAAAGCAAGAGGATTAGCGCAAGTTTGAGACCAGCCGAGGCTATGTGGGAAGATTCTGCCTCAAACAAACAAAAAATAACCCCAAACAAGAAAAGAACAAAGAGAAGGAAGGAGGATGGGAGAAAGGGAGGGGAAAAGAAAGCAACAAAGACAGACATATATAAGAAAAAAAAAAGATAAAGACTCTGATCATATGCTGTGCTTTGTTATGAGTCAGAAGGCACTGCTTACCTGTTTAAAACACATGTGTTTCCCCACATCAAGTACCAGACTCATCAAGAGTCCTTACAGTTTGATCACTCGTCTGCAATCTGGGAAGAACCGTAAACTCTTGCAGGCTAATGAAGAACAAAAAGACCCAAAACAAAAGTCAAATGATCACCCTTTAGCAACCAACCCGGCCATGACTACTTAGAGTGACTTATGTATGTGGTCTGATACAAACATTTGAAGCCTACCTCCTAATGACCCAGGGGCCCTTTCTACCCAATGACCAGTCTCAAGAAAGATAACTGTTTACTGTAAAATTTACTACCTAACTACCTAACCACATAGTGAGATGCCTGCTTATCTAGCTAAATATGGACCCTGTACAAATGGCCCAGGAGACAATTTCCCCTTTAACTACTGTAAAAATACCAAAAAAACAAATGTCTACTTGCAGCAACCTGTGGTTCCCCTCCCTGGAAACTCACTCACTGTTCCTCTTGCAATGTATTTCAATAAATTATCTCTGTGTGTTTTTTCATGTCCTTGGTCAATTCTTTTCACCCACCCACATCATCAACCTTCCATCTGCTATTTCTCAGGGCAGCTAATAATAACCTTTATCCAATATTAATAAAATGCTATATATATCTGCCACTATTCTAAGCAGCCAAGTACCTGCGAATGAGATCCTATTGTTATCCACTATTTCAAGTGGCAGAACTGACGCACAGAGAATTGAAGCAATATCCCCAAGGTCACACAGCTAGCTGGAAGAGCCTGGATTGGAGTAGCCACACTGTTTCTCCTCTTTATGACTCATTTCGCCTTCTCTCCACTGCCAAGTATGGAATAACACTCACAGGAACACAATATCTGTGAAAGGAACAAAGAGAGGGCCTGAGGGGTCACTCCTGCACCGGCAGGCAGGTCTAATTGTTTCTCCTTTCCTGGGCCAGCTGACCTCACTATGTATATCCCCCTGTTAGTGAGCCATATTCTTTGCCCCGGAGTTAATCCCAGTCCATAGGCCACAGCTGACTGAACTAGAAAGGGCCACTGACCTAGGACCAGCCAGTCAGGGCCGCATCTAGGAGCCAGAGCACGGTGTGGTGGGAAAGATGAATTGGCCAACCAGGTCCTCCCTACTGGGCAACGTTTCAGTCGGCTTCACTGAGGATGCAAGCCAGTCAGCCGTGAACAGAAGGTAACATCTGTCTGCCAGTGCTTGGGACAAGGGTGAGAAGCTGAAAAGCAATGGTGGAGGGAGAGAGTCTGGGAGAGGCCAAAGACCACATCAGGGCTTGCTCTGGCTGTCCCATTCCAGACCTCATGCCACCTCAAAAGTGATGCTGATTCTCTTGAAAGATTTGGCTCTCTTCAGATCTTCCAAACCCCTCCGGTCCGCTATGCCATGCCTTTGCCTTCAGCATTTCGTCTTACTCCCGTGTGTGGCCAGGAGTTTCCTCAGCATGCCTGGCTCCATTCTCTCTTGCTTTCCTTGTCCTCTCTGGACCGCTGGCCAGGTAGACATTGCATTTTCACGGGGCACTGTCTTTCATAAAGTCATGAGCCATCTGCACCACAAGGCACCTTGCAGATAGTGCTGTCTGGCATAAGAACCTCCTGCCATGATGGAAATACTCCACATCTGTGTTGCCTACTATGGTGGCCACCAACCACATATAGTTATGTGGCTGGTGTAAGGAACTAAATTTTTATTTTATTCAATTTAAATCAATTTAAATTTATCAAGAAAAGTCATTCATTGACATTACAGCATGGCAGGCTGGTGGCATAAATGGTGAGCATAACTGCCTTCCATTACGGCATTTCCGTATATGCATATAATGTACTTTAATTATATTCACACACCTCCCCCCGTGATCTCTTATTACCCCCCTTTTCTGAGCCAAGGTTTCATTCTGTAGTCCAGGCTGCCTGGAACTTACTATGTAGTCCATCCTGGCTTCAAACCTGTGGCAATCCTCCTGCCTTGGCTTCCTAGATGCTGTAATTACAAGCATGAGACACCATACCTCCTTTTCTTTAAAAAAAAAAAACAAAAAAAAAAAACCTGGCTTCTATATGTGAAAGAAACCATGTCATCTGTCTTTCTGTGTCTGTCTTATTTCACTTAAGATAATGATCTCCAGCTCCACTCGTTTTTCTGCAAATGCCATGGTTTCTTTCATTTTTCTTAATAGATGTATAAATTTCTCTTGTACATGTATCACATTTTCTTTATCCATCCACCTGTTGATGGACATCTAGGCAGGTTCTATATCTTGGATATTATGAATGGTGCAGCAATAAATGTGGATGCACAGGTATCTCTATAACGTACTGATTGATTTAGAATGGTTCATTCAGGTATATCTACCTGGGTCATATGATAATTTTATCTTTTTTTTTTTCTTGAGAAACCTCCATACCGATTTTCATCGTGACTGCACCAGTTTACACTCCACTGATAGTGGTGCTTCTCTTTCCCTACATCCTCACTAGCATCTGTTGTTGTTTGTTTTCTTAATAATAGCCATTCTGGGCTGGAGAGATGGCTTAGCAGTTAAGCACTTGCCTGTGAAGCCTAAGGACCCCGGTTCGAGGCTTGGTTCCCCAGGTCCCACGTTAGCCAGATGCACAAGGGGGCGCACGCTTCTGGAGTTCGTTTGCAGAGGCTGGAAGCCCTGGCGCGCCCATTGTCTCTCTCTCCCTCTCTCTGTCTTTCTCTCTGTGTCTGTCGCACTCAAATAAATAAATAAACATTAAAAAAAATAATAGCCATTCTGACTGAGGTGAGATGGAATCTCAAAGCAATTTTAATTTCCGTTTCACTGAGGACTAAGATGATGAATAATTATTCATTTCTTCATCATTTGTATTCCCTATTTTGAGAAATGTTCATTTTCCCATTTATTGATCAGATGATTTGCTCTTGTTTTTTTTTTAATTTTTTGAGTTCTTTACATATTCTGGACATCAATTTACATTTAAATAGTCATGCCTGGCTAATGGCGACAGTATAGTTTTGGGATCTGATCCATTCCCTCTTACTACAGGAATCTCTTTCATTGTGAACATTTGAGAGCCTTGGATCATCTCTTTCTTAGCCCAGTTGTCCTCATACTTTAATTACTACTTAGCTATAGGACACAGTAGCACAGGACCTCCCTGCTGAGAGCTCTGAAGTAGCTACCTCATGCCAGCAGGCCAGGTAGACTCTCAAAGTCCCTCCATGCAAGGCTGTACAGAAGAAGAGGTAAAAGTCAGGTGATAGGCCTAAACTCAAGCCACCTCTCTGATCTCAGATGCTTCCATGGAGGTCAATTCAAGTTGCTTCCTGGAAGCCGAGGACTTCCAAACCTGTCTCTATCTTCTTTCCATAAAGGCCACTGGCCAAAGTTTGCATCAAGACCCTGGTATTGTTCTGTGCCTTGGTCCCTCACAATCTCTCTATGCCACAGCAGATGATAAGTTTTGAGACTAGTGAATGCTATGATCAGTGTACTACTCCTGCAAAAGAAAGGAGCTAGCAGCTTCCCAAAGCCATTTTGTAGGAGTACATTTCACAGGCGTCCTTATAATCAGTTGTATAACCATATGACTTTGTATTGGCCAATGGAATGGGAGTGAAATTAATGGACCATCCAAGTCTAGCCCATAAAAACCACTCACCTCCACTCTCTCCTTAAATATCATAGCTACAAATTAGAAGGTGCCTGGGTCCTTGAATCACCCCCTGGAGGAAAGAACTTCCTGTCTTTTAAAAATATTATTTATTTATTTATTTGAAAGCGAGAGAAAAAAAGAAAGAGAAGAACAAAGAAAGAAGGAAGGAAAGCAAAAGGAAGGAAGGAAGGAAGGAAGGAAGGAAGGAAGGAAGGAAGGAAGGAAGGAAAGAAAGAAAGAAAGAAAGAAAGAAAGAAAGAAAGAAAGAAAGAAAGAAAGAAGTAGATAGAGAATGGGTGCACCAGGGCCTCTAGCCAGTGCAAATGAACTCCAGATGCATGCAACACCTTGTGCACTTACATGGGTACTGGAGAATCAAACCTGGGTCCTTAGGCCTTGCAGGCAAACACCTTGACTGCTAAGACATCTCTCCAGACCCTGACTTTTGGGAACACTTATTTTGGACTTTATACCAGTGATAAATAATCTACTATAGAAAGCCACTGAGCCTCAGAGGTTTATTTGTTATAGTGGCCAGTGTTTTCCAAACTGTTACATGCTCAGAAAATCTACTTCCTCTAGAATGGATCCTTGTGCTATACATGGTGGGGACTGAAGTCACTTTGGCAGTGCAGGGAGAGGGTGTAGTCTCATTGATTGTTATCTAAGATAGCCAACATCAACTGGAAGGCAACGATGCCCCATTGATCTGGGCTCCTACATGAGAATCTAGATGGGGGTGTCCTGCTTCATCACAGCCTGTCCTCCAGGTAGCGCATCTGATAGACACATACTTTCCAAGTCTCATTGGTCATTTAATGAAAGGTTTCTAACTGATGCCCACAAGGAAATACAGTCCCTATGGAGGAGCCAAGAACACAGAGAGAGTAACGTCTGGGAGGAAATGATAGCCTCCAGCCTCCCCATGGATGGTACACATATTCCCATGGTCCACGAGGCTGGATCAGTAGCCTTTACCACAAGGAACAGGAAACACTTAAAATCAGAGATCTTAGGTGACTCATTTTAATGTGAGCAGCAAGGAAATGTTAAAGAAATTGGAACTCTTATTTGAGTGGGACCCATGGTAGGTATTTTCTGGCAGAGAGAAAGATGGATGAGCACTGCCAAAATTCCCCAGTTCTGAGAGTCACAGATGGACGGGCAAGGAAACTTTATGCATTCATTAACAGTACCAGGCAACATGAAGAAGGTCAGACTTGGGAGGAGAGGTATAGAGATCACTTTGGGGTACACAGACTTGGAAGGGTCAGAGGGGTATCTGCAGAAATGCTTCTAGCAGCTGGGTGAGAATAGGGACCTTGAAGGTCAAAAGCGAGGCTCACAGTGGCATCTGGAGACACATGAAGGAAATTAGCATGCAAGAGGAGATTGCTGAAAGAGGCAGAAAGAATGAGGAGAGAGGCTTTGGGAGCAAAGTTGGGCAGCTGAGTCACCAGGAAAAGCTAGGCAAGAAGATAAACCAAAAGTGAAAACAGGGCTGGAGAGATGGCTTAGCGGTTAAGCGCTTGCCTGTGAAGCCTAAGGACCCCGGTTCAAGGCTTGATTCCCCAGGACCCACGTTAGCCAGATGCACAAGGGGGCGCACGCATCTGGAGTTCGTTTGCAGTGGCTGGAAGCCCTGGAGCACCCATTCTCTCTCTATCTGTCTCTCTCTCTCCCTCTCTCTCTGTCACTCTCAAATAAATAAAATGAACAAAAAACATTTTTAAAAAAAGTGAAAACAAGTGAAGAAGAGATGCAGGCCAGGGATGGTCCTAGAAGTCTCATGGAGGAAACATGTGAGAGAGGAAGGAGTGGGTCAGATGGGTCAGCAAGAGGCCAAGGAGAGTAACAGACATGGAAAGGCCATCAGATCTGGTGATGCAGGTTCACTGGTGGCAGAGGACAAGTCAGCCCAGGAGGACATTCACTGTTGGCAAAGGCAAGCCAGGTGAAGAGTGAAAATATGTGGCAAGCAGTCTGCAAAGCAAAATGGTGAACCAGCCTCTCGGGGACTGTACCATACAGTGTGCACTGGGTGGGGATGGCCTAGCCACCCCAAGACCACTTGCACAGCTTAAGCAAAGAGGGGTGAATTATGGGAAGAACATGAGGCCATGTCAAAAACCCAAGAACAGGAAGTATCCCAGCCCTCTGCTTGCCTCCAAGTTCTCCTCTTTCCTGTCTTTCAGTCTTTTTTATATAAAAAAAAATTTATTATTTATCTATGCATTCATTTGAAAGAGAGAAAGACACAGGGAGAGAGAGAGAGAATGGCCACAGCGGGGCCTGCAGGCTCTGCAAATGAACTCCAGATGCATGGGCCCCTTGTGCATCTGGCTTACACGGGTCCTGGGGAATCAAACTGAGCTCCTTTGCTTTACAGGCAAATATCTGAACCACTATGCCATCTCTCCAGTCCTGTCTTTTAGTCTTTTAAGCCACTTTGTGCAAATAGTAGAAAATGGTTGCCGCGAGTGGTCTTCTCTGGTCCAGTGAGATCTGTCTCCCCTGTGCCAGGACTGTGCCTGGCACAAAGTATCCTCTTAATTCAAGTAGCCACTCCCCCCCCCCAAAGAAACCACTGTTCAGAACTGCAACCAAAGAGATCTTAAGTCCCAAAATTCTTCAAGGAGCTTCTGATTGGTCCACATGGGTCAAGTGTCCACCCCTTATCTAATCAGTTGTAACCATGGAGAGGATCATGTGTCCCCTAGTCCTCTCAGGACACCATGTGATCAGCTGCCATGTGATCCTGCTGCCGTGGCTAGAGCACTCTGCTCCATGCTTCCGGCCTGCGGAGCAAATGTGCACAGTGGCTTCATGTTCCTGCAGTCATGATGGACTATATCCACTCAATCCGTGAACAAAAATAAAGCCTTCCTGAATCAGAAGGAATTGGGGGCAGGATGATATGATCTAAATACATTAGATGTGTATAACATAATAGCATAGTGAAATCAATTACATGTAATTAATATATGCTAATAAGAATCATGATTTTTAAAAATCAATAAACCTTTCATTCCTTCCTTAAGTTGCCTTTTTTTTTCAAGGTAAGGTCTCCCTGTAGCCCAGGCTGACCTAGAAGTCATTCTGTAGTCCCAGACTGGCCTCGAACTCACAGTGATCCTCCTTCCTTAGCCTTCCAAGTGCTGGGATTAAAGGCGTGAGCCACCACAACTAATTTAAATTGCCTTTGTCGGGTATTTTGTCACAGCAAAAAAAAAAAAAAAAAAAAAAGTGGCTGTCGTTTTGACAGAAATCCAATGGCTTTTCCTGGGACAAAGAGACACTGATGGGGCTGGAGGGTTGACTTAGTGGTTAAGGCGTTTGCCTGCAAAGCCAAAGGACCCGGGTTCGATTCCCCAGGACCCACATTAGCCAGATGCCCAAGGGGACACACGTGTCTGGAGTTCGTTTGCAGTGGCTGGAGGCCCTGTCACTCCCATTCCCTCTCTCCCCCACCTTTCTCTGTTAAATAAATAAAAATAAACTACATTTTTTAAGAAAAAGAGAGAGACTGATGAAGTCAAGTTCTGCTGTAATGGTGGTCAACAAAGACCGCACATGGAGAAGTGAAATTTGTGTACCCATAGACAAGCAGCATTCCCCACAATGAACCTACTGAGCTTCCCTCCCTTTACCCTACCTCAGCCTCAGCCCCAAGCCCAGGGACTCTGACCAAAGAACTTATCAGGACCTAAGAGATGTCTACATTGTCTCAGCTTCACTTGTTTCCTTCAAGTATAGCCGTACACGTAAAGAGCACAAGAGAGGCTGGACAGAGGGCCTATGAGGCTTGAACTGATTGGCATGACCCTTACTTACCACAGGGTGCTTGGATTATGCAGGGTCCCACTTGCCATCAGAAAATACTCCAGACTGGATAAGTTACAAATACTGGAGTCTGGGAAGGCTAAGACCGTGGCCCTGGCAGCTGCTGCGCCTCTCAGCTGGTGAGGGGCTTCCTACTGCACCTTAACAGGCTCGAGGCACGTCAGCTGGGGCTGCTTGTTTTTCGTATAAAAGCACAAATTGCACCCTGAGGCCCCACCCTCATTTTCTCATCGAATCTTATTATCTCCCATATTAATTAATGACTTGTCTCGTCGTTGTGACAAACTACCTGACAAATGCAACTCAAGGAAGGAAGGGTTTATTTTGGCTCACAGTCTGAAGGGACGGTCCATAATGGTAGGGAAGGTGTCGGGGAGAGACTGGCCGTGGCCGTGGCTGTGGCTGTGGCTGTGGCTGTGGTGGCAAGAGCATAAGGCAGCTAGTCACATTGTGACCCTGGCTGGGAAGTAGAAAGAGGTGAATGCTGATGCTCAACTGGTTTTCTCATTTCTGTTTTTGTTTTTTTTTTAGTTTTTATTTATTTATTTGAGAGTGACAGACACAGAGAGAAAGACAGATAGAGGGAGAGAGAGAGAATGGGCGCGCCAGGGCTTCCAGCCTCTGCAAACGAACTCCAGACGCGTGCGCCCCCTTGTGCATCTGGCTAACGTGGGACCTGGGGAACCAAGCCTCGAACCGGGGTCCTTAGGCTTCACAGGCAAGCGCTTAACCGCCCTTATCCAGCCCTTCATTTCTTTTTTTTTTTTTTTGGTTTGTGTTTTTGAGGTAGGGTCTCACGCTAGCTCAGGCTGATCGGGAATTCACTATGGAGTCTCAGGGTGGCCTCGAACTCACTGCGATCCTCCTACCTCTGCCTCCCGAGTGCTGGGATTAAAGGCATGCGCCACCACGCCTGGCGCTTTTATTTATTTATTTATTTATTTATTGCCTTTTATGTTGAGGCAGGGTCTCACTCTAGCCCCAGGCTGACCTAGAACTCATTCTGTAGCCCAAGTGGGTCTGGAACTCTTGGTAATCCTCCTACCTCAGCTCCCCATTCCCGAGTGCTGGGATTATATAGGTGTGAGCTGTCATATCTTGCTTGCTTGCTTTGTTATTTGTTTGTTTGTTTTTCAAGGTAGGGTCTCACTCTAGCCCAAGATGACCTGGAATTTACTGTGTAGTCTCAGGGTGGCCTCAAACTCATGGCGATCCTCCTACCTCTGCCTTCCAAGTGCTGGGATTAAAGACGTGCGCCACCACGCCCAGCTTGATTGCTTTTTTATTTAGTCTGGAATCCCACTCCATGGGGAGATACTGCCCACAATCAGGGTAGGTTTCTTCCTCAGGTAAACCTCTCTGTAAATGCCCTCACAGATACACCCAGCGGTATCTCCCAGGGGAATCTAAATCCAGTTAAGTTGACAATCATGATTCAGCATCACAGCTTCCAAAGGCACCATTTCCAAATATGATCAATTTATGCACACAAGGATTATGTTTCCCACATCCAAACAATAGCAGTCTCAACAGGAAGCCATTAGGATAGTTCGAGAATTATGTATTTACACATGGACCATTAATAAGCAGTAGCTGTGAGAAGAATAATTATTACCACCCAAGGTCCAAAGAGACATGGGAGCTGTGACTTCCCAAACCTAGAATGATACAGAATTGATAAGGTGCCTTTTAAAATATTTTTGGGGGGCTGGAGAGATGGCTTAGCTGTTAAGCGCTTGCCTGTGAAGCCTGAGGACCCTGGTTCGAGGCTCGATTCCCCAGGACCCACGTTAGCCAGATGCACAGGGGGCGCACGCGTCTGGAGTTCCTTTGCAGCGGCTGGAAGCCCTGGCGCGCCCATTCTCTCTCTCTCTCTCTATTTGCCTCTCTCTCTCTCTCTGTGTCACTCTCAAATAAATAAATAAAAATGAACAAAAATTTAAAAAAATAAAAAATAAAATATTTTTTGTTCATTCTTATTTATTTTTTTTTATTTTGAGAGTGACAGAGAAAGAGAGAGAAAGAGGCAGAGAGAGAGGAGAGAGAGAGAGAGAGAGAGAGAGAATGGGTGCGCCAGGGCCTCCAGCCACTGCAAACGAACTTCAGACACGTGCGCCCCCTTGTGCATCTGGCTAACGTGGGTCCTGAGGAGTTAAGACTTGAACCAGGGTCCTTAGGCTTCACAGGAAAGCACTTAACTGCTAAGCCATCTCTCTAGCCAAGGTGCCTTTTTAAAAATGCTGTGTGTCACCTCTTCCCCAGCCCAGGAGAACTTGCAGTGGAAATGGCATCAGGTACACTGCTCTTACTGCTAGCCTAACAACCAGCACCAGGGTGATGGTGGCAAACACGGTGATCAAGCCAGACCTATCAAAGCAGAAATCGAGAGGCTACAAAGAACTCAACATTGAGTGAGACCGCCAAGAGGCCTGCCATGGTGCAGGGAACACTGCAGAAGAGCGGGCCAGAAACCTCGTAAGAGCCACAGAGTGGGTAGAAATAGCCTGAGGCATGGTCCTGGGGCTCAGAAAGGTGGCATTCTTCAGTGTGAGCTCCTCTCTCGAGTTCGTTGGTCTGTTGGCATTTAGTCTCTGGTGCCTGGCCCAATCAATATGTGCTAACAGTGGAATTTTTGTCACGTCGGCAGTGCAGTGGCAGACCATGAACTCTTCCTAGGACAAAGGTATGAGGGCGAAAGTGAAAAAAAGAGAAAGGAACCAGAAAAGCTCTGAAGATGAAGGTGGAATGGTGCTAGAGCTATTTTTAACATTCTCAGCAGGCAGTGTGAATAATGGACCATGCTTTCTTCTCCCTCTCTACAATGGCCTTCATACTGCTAATTAAAAAAAAAAAAAAAGATAAGTGGTACATGCAGGGCTCTAAAATTTACTAACTGTTTTATACACACCAACTCATCAGAGACCCTCGCCAGCCTCATGAGATACACTGTAGCAGCCAGCTTTTTGTATTTTATTTTATCTTATCTTATGTGACACTGGAGACTGAACCTGGTACATGCTAGGCAAGCCCTTTGCCTCTGACCTATATCCCCAGACCTCTTTTTACTCGTGTGTGTGTGTGCATGTGTGCTTGCTTGTGTATGTGTGTGTCCCCAGTGTGTACAGGTCTATATGTGAGTGCATGTTGATGGAAGCCAGAGGAGAACCTCAGATATTGTTCCCCAGGCACCATCCACCCTTTTTGAGACAGGGTCTCTTATTAGCTTGGAACATGCCATCTAGGAATCTTCTTGCCTCTTCTCTCTAGCACTAGGATTACAGGCGTATACCACCATGTCTGGCTTTTTATGTGGGTGCTGGGGATGGAGCCAAGGTCTTTATGCTTGTAAGGCAAACGCTTTACCAACTGAGCTAACTCCTTAGTCCTCTAGTTACTTCCTCTGTTTACTTTTTTACTTTGAGACAGACTCTCACGAAGTTATTTAGGCTGGCCTTGAACTCACTTTGTAACCCAGGCTGACCTCTGAACTTGTGATCCTCCTGCCTCAGCCTCCTGAGTACCTGGGATTTCAGGCCTATACCACCAGGTCCAGCCCGCACCCTTTTTTTTTAATTTAATTTAATTTTATTTTTTTTTCACTTCTCTCTCTCCTTTTTTTTTTTCAATTTTTATTAACATTTTCCATGATTATAAAAAAGCATCCCATGGTAATGCCTCCCCTCTCCCCCCCATTTTCTCCTTTGAAATTCCATTCTCCATCATATCCACTCCCCATCTCAATCAGTCTCTCTTTTATTTTGATGTCATGATCTTTTCCTCCTCTTATGATGGTCTTGTGTAGGTAGTGTCAGGCACTATGAGGTCATGGATATCCAGGCCATTTTGTGTCTGGAGGGAGCACAATAATGTCTCTCACCTTTTATTTCGAGTTGACAAAGGGTCTCAAATCTTGCGCAGGCTGGCCTGAATTTCCTGGGCTCAAATGATCCTCCTACCTCAGCTTGTAGGGTAGCTGTGACTACAGGTATGTGTTACTGTACTGAGTTCATTCTGATTTTATAGGCCAGCCATAGAGAGGTTAAATGTCTTGCCCAAGGTTACCTAGGACCATTGCCATTTCTATTGCCACTTGCACTCTGCTGCCTTTACTAATAGCTTCACATTGAGAAGAGCCACTTTCCAGAGGCTGAATCGCTGAGCAGGAAGCTGAGTAAACAAGGGCCGGAAGAGGGGCGAAACCTTGGTCATCTGCTGCCGCCTCCCAGATCATCAACACCCTTTTCTAGTTGGCTTCCGACGCAGGCAAAACTAGGGCTGCAATGGCCTCCTGATTCTTGCTGCACAGCTGCACAATCATCATGCATATCTTCAAACTGCATCCACTTAAAAGGGAAGGAAATTCTGACATGCAAGATGGCACATATCTGAAGAGATTACGCTAACTGAAATTTACCAGTCACAAAAGGACAAACGCGGTAGGATTCTTCTGATCGGAGGTCCTTAGAGCAGACAAGCTCTCAGAGACAGAAAGCGTAATGGTGGTAGCCTGGGATTAGGAGGACATGAGGGGACAAAGTTGGGGTTGCTTAATGAGACCATATTTTTATTTTGCAAGATATAAAAGTCTGGAGATTAAATAAGCATGATTGCCACTGGGCAGTATCTGTAGAAATATCTTTTAAAATATACTTTATTGCTGGGTGTGGTGGCGCACGCCTTGAATCCCAGCACTCAGGAGGCAGAGGTAGGAGGATTGCCATGAGTTTGAGGTCACCCTGAGACTACAGAGTGAATTCCAGGTCAGCCTGGGCCAGAGTGAGACCCTACCTCGAAAAAAAAAAAAAAAAAAATATATATATATATATATATATATATATACACACACACACACACACACACACATATATACATACTTTATTGCCAGGTGTGGTGGCACACGCCTTTAATCCCAGCACTCGGGAGGCAGAGGTAGGAAGATCGCCATGAGTTCAAGGCCACCCTGAGACTACAGAGTGAATTCCAGGTCAGCCTGGGCCAGAGTGAGACCTTGCCTCAAAAACAACAACAAATATATATATGTGTGTGTGTGTGCGTGTGTGTGTGTGTGTGTGTGTATTATTCATTTATTAATTTGCAGAGATAGATGATAGATAGATAGATAGATAGATAGATAGATAGATAGATAGATAGATAGATAGATATAGAGAATAGGCACGCCAGGGCCTCTAGACACTACAAGTGAACTCCAGATGCATATGCCACTTTGTGCATCCAGTTTTATGTAGATCCTGGGAAACTAGACTTGGGTCTTTAGGCTTTGCAGGCAAGCACATTAACCACTTAGCCATTTCTCTCCAGCCCTAGAAATACCTTAAACTGTGTTGAGGACATGGTACAGCAGTTAAAGGGAGACATAAATATTACATAGAGTAAGAAAATGTTCAATGTTACATATAACAATTGTACTTTGTCTAATTGTGTTTCAAAATTATCCTCAGATAGAGTTATGATTTTCAAACAAACAACATTTGTTATGATTCCTGTTAATATAACAAGGCCTTGGTATTCTGGCAAGGGAATACAAATGTTACAGAAAGTAAAAAATACTTTAAGTAGACCAACAAGAGTGATAGGATTAGTAATTACAGACATTTTAGCTTTTATTACATTGTTAACTATTGCTTTGTCACAAAAAGTGCAAACTACACATTTTGTTAATAAATTATCCAAAAAATGTTTCTCTTTCTCTAGGAACTCAAGTAGATATAGATAGAAAATCACATTAAGTGTTACTGATAAGAGCTGGCCATTCCTTAAGATTTATGCTTGTATTGCTGGGATCAAAGGATTTGTTTGTACTGAGAAGTGATTAACATACAAAACTCTGTAACAGAAAGGAGTTTTTTTGATAGAAACTTGTGTGAAGCTCATGAAACTTTTGTCCATGGACAAACTGTTTATAAGAAGATATAAAAAGGACTGCTGAGAAATAAATGGGGCTTCAGTCCTTGCTTCAGTCCTGGACTGGAGTCCTTGCTTTCATTCTTTCTCCTGTCTTTCTTGAATCCTCACTCCCCATCAGGCTCAAACCCTTTCAGCCGGCAGGCTCCAGCAAGTGGCGGGTCCAATTCCTAAGTACCCATGAAAAGTGAGATGCATAAAGTGGTACATGTATCTGGAGTTCATTTGTAGTGGCAGGAGACCCTGGAGTTTCTATTCTCTCTCTCTTCTCTCTTCACAAATAAATAAATAAAAATTTTAAAAGAGGAATCATCTTAAAGTCAATTATATATGTTAGGTAGAACTTACACAACCTTTTCTTTTTTTATAAAAACTGAATTCAATAAACATTAGAAAATATTTTATTTATTTGCAAACAGAAATATACAGATAGAGAAAGAGAGAATGGGTGCACCATAGCCTCCAGCCACTGCAAACGAACACCAGACAGCTGTTCCACTTTGTGCATCTGGCTTATGTGGGTACTTGGGAATTGAACCTAGGTCCTTAGGTTTTGTAGGCAAGCCCCTTAACTGCTAAGCCATCCCTCCAGCCCATGAATTCAATAAGCATTTAATGAGCATCTACTCTGTCCTCAGCACTCAACTCCAAAGCCACAAGCATCAGTCTTTATATCAGCCCCGTGGCTTCAGGAGACATGATCTTACCCCAGAGCCACAAGAGCAAAGTAGACCTGAGGTAGTCCCACCTGCTGTTTCCTGTTAGTGCTGGGAGGGTGAAGGTGAAACCTTCCAGAAGGAAGGAGATGTTCCAGGCCAGTATAACTAAACCATAATCCCTTATTATAAACTGATAGCTTGACATATTGGTGACGAACCAGCTTTTACCCATCACAGACTGCTATGTGGCCCTACTGTGTGTGACTGCTCCGGAGCTCATGACTTACCATAGAAATTCAAACTTATCTATTTCCTAGTCAACCGCAATGTCACTGAAGGTCAAGTTGCTTTCAAGATATCTGAACAGTTCATTACTTCCAATTTCTCCACTTATCTCATTGTGGACCAATAGTGGTCGGTAGACTACACTTTGAGTCTGTAAGCTGGTGAGTCCCTGAAAGGGAATAACTGTATTTCTTCATTTTTCCGGCCATTGTACCGCTTCCATATCTTTAGCAAGCTCACCAAAAAGAAGCTCTCCCTCTGTTCAGAAAGGGATGCCCACTTGATAACCAGGTGGTGGTCCCCAATATTATAGAGATGGGAGGCTCTGCCAGTATTAAAGACTAGTGGTATTATTAGCCTCATGTCCACTATAGTGGGTGTCATTTAATTAGAGCTTTATTCTAGGTAAATCTGCCTCAATTGGCTGGTATGTGGGGCCTGGGCTGTATCTAGTCCATGGCCATCATATTGCATTCTCTGGCAATGGGTCATTCTAGAGACCTTGGGCAGAGTTCAGAGAGTTCGTGGAAGGTTATCTAGCTAGATTAACATTTAATTCGCACCTTTTTCATGTAGTACAGCAGCGACTTGTAAATTTAAATTTTTTCAGGGGACCACTTAATGTGGAATTGATGTACAAGTGCAATATTTTAAGATGCATGAAATTGTTTTACGCATTACTGCATTAACAGCCTCTTAATTTATGCAGCGCATGCCAGCGAAGGGCAATTCGAGTGTAGCAGGAAGAAGGTAGAGATTTCCGCGTTCTCCTCTCTTTGTCGAAGGCTGTGGCTACATTTGTATCTCAACTGCTTTTCTAGATTCAGAAGTATCTGAAGTGTGTTTGCTACCCAGCAAAGTGGTATTGTCTTCGTATAGACTCCATCTCCAACCTGGGTCCCCTTTTAAGGACCCAGAACTCCCACAAGCTTCAGCGATTGGTCTAGAGATAGGTGCACAACCCAAGTAGAGCCAATGAGATGTCAGAAGACATGGGCTGGTTCCTTAGGGAAAAGTGATGCTGGGGCCTCCCAGGTAGCTGTTGGAAGGAATTAGGTTTTTATTTATTTATTTATTTATTTATTTATTTATTTATTTATTTGAGAGCGACAGACACAGAGAGAAAGACAGATAGAGGGAGAGAGAGAGAGAATGGGCGCTCCAGGGCTTCCAGCCTCTGCAAAGGAACTCCAGACGCGTGCGCCCCCTTGTGCATCTGGCTAACGTGGGACCTGGGGAACCGAGCCTCGAACCGGGGTCCTTAGGCTTCACAGGCAAGCGCTTAACCGCTAAGCCATCTCTCCAGCCCAGGAATTAGGTTTCTACTGGCTGGCACACTATGAGAGCATGAGAGATCTGGAACTATAGTAGATGTGTTGTAAGCAGCACAGAGTCAGCATTTATTTGGAAGATTTATTTGGTCAGAGCTCACGTATCAGTCCTCACCTTCCACCTTGTTTGAGGCAAGGTCTCTTCTTGTTCACTGTGCTCTCCAGGCTGGCTGGCCTGTGAGTCTCTCAGGACTCTCCTGCCTCCACCTCACATCTTGCCATAGGTGCTCTGTATTACCCACACTTACTACTATGTCTGGCTTTACATGGGTTTTAGGGATCTGAACTCAGGTCACAATACTCATGCAGCAACCATAATGAAAGGACTCTTAATCAGACCATTCCAAGTATGGTCAACTACCCCCGGGGGCTCTCGGTCAATAGCTGAAGGAGACAATGGTACTCAGGGCTGCTCATTCATGCCCATCTCCAGGCTCCTGGGGTGGGTACCCTCTGCTTGGAGCACCCAGAGGGCCAGTAGTAACTGTTGATCTGCAGTGCTTCCCGATGTCCTCCCCCCATCCTGCTTCCTCCCCTTCTTCTGTCCTTTCTACTTTCAATCAACTCTCGACTTTCTTTTATTTTTAATATTTTATTTATATTTATTTATTTGACAGAGAAAGAGGGGAGAGATAGAGAGAGAAAGAATGGGCACATTAGGGCCTCTATCCACTGCAAACGAACTCTAGATGCATGTGCCCCCTTGTGCATCTGGCTAATGTGGGTCCTGGGGAATCAAACCTGAGTCCTTTGGCTTTGCAGGCAAACGCCTTAACCACTAAGCCATCCCTCCAGCCCAACTCTTGACTTTCTTAATTCCACTTCTGACCTTTGCCCCTGTTTCCTGGAGAACCTCATCTTGGATACATTCCCCAATGAACTGCTAATTGTTGGGTGTACACTCTTCTAGGCATTTTTACTATCATTTATGTATATTTATTTTCATATACCATCAAATGATCTATGATTATGCTTTCTGCTTTTTCATAAATGGGATTATATTGGATTGATGGTTCTACAACGTTTAAAATTATAACACACCACACTCATCTTTCTGATACGTTTTTCTCCTTGCAGTGCTGGGGATGAAATCCAGGGCCTTGAGACACTAAGCATGTGCTCTACCTCTGAGCTACAATCTTAGACCCCCACTTAACCATCTTAGACTGATGTACATTTGGGTCCCTTCCTATGTACATTGCTAATAATGCTATGAAGAACATTCTGTCATTATCAACCACACACAAACATAGCACAGGGTGTGTTAGCCACATCTTTTCATTTCTGGGTTCTGATGCCTTGACCATTGAGGCCTCGCTGCCCCCTCTCATGGCTGGCCACTTCCAAGATACAGTAAATAACTGCCCCCTCCAGCTCACCTTGCTAATGAAAACCAGCCAATTCTGAACAGATACACATTCCAAACAGCGTCCTTTGTACAGAGGAATCTTAGGCTCTGGTCACTGACACCCTGCACTAATCACCCTGTGCCAGGCACTATATATACAACTCTATTTTCTCTTTTTTAAAATATTTTATTTATTGATTGATTTGAGAGAGAAAGAGGTAAATACAAGAGAGAGAATGGGCATGCCAGGGCCTGTAGCCACTGCAAACGAACACCAGATGCATGTGCCACATGTGCATCTGGCTTATGTGGGCATTGGGGAATTGAACCCAGGTCCTTTGGCTTTGCCGGCAAACGCCTTAACTGCTAAGCCATCTCTCCAGCCCTACAAGTGGATTTTCAAACGAGACCCAGCAATGGCAAGGTGGAACAAACATTTTCTTTGTTTCCCAAAGGTTACATACAGAATGCTTTCATTTGGGAACCCTCTCAGGGCTAAATTTGCTCTTGCTTTTTAAAGCCAGACTGAAGAAAGAACTTCCTGCTAGTAAACAAAGTCCCCTCAATCAACATCCGAGGCTTCTCCAAAACCTTCCGCGGTAGCAGCAGCCGCAGCCTCGCAGAGCAGATGCGGGGAGCTGGGCAAGGCAACCAGAGACGCCTGGTTTGAGCCTAGAGAAATCCACCCTGATGGACACCAGAGCAAAGTCCCAGGCCCTTGCTGATGGAGGCCACCAAGCTCCCTCTAGGCCTGTGGTCCCCGTAGACAGCTGATGTCATCTTCACCTGGGAGGGGAGGAGGCACGTATTGCTGCCCTGGGGCTGATGACGCAGGGCAGCCTGGCGGAAGCTGGCCTATGTTCACCGCAGCCTGCCGGGAGCTGCAGCCTGTCTGCTCAAGCAGCAGTGAGGGAAGACGCTTCTGACACAAAAGCCCAGGGGAATCTGTGCAGGAGCCAGACTGTCATTACTTATTAACAACAGGCCTGATCCCTGGCCGGGGAGGCCCAGGGAAATGACCTGTGGGGAGGCTGGCCTCCCCCTAGGAGGTGGAGTAACACCTCTGGGGAGGAGGGAGCTGTCTGGGGGGTCGATTGTCACAATTTTTTTTTTTTTTTTGCATGTAAGAGGAACCGTTCTCTGAAAGGCAGGAATACACTTACTCTTCCTTCCCTCTCCCTCCCCCCCTCTCTGGCCCCATTCTTCTCTTCCGGTTCTCCTGCCATCTCAGGTTATAAGCAGGCTCACCCACAGGATATGGGAGCCGGTTGAGGGAAATGAAAGGTTCAGAGAAGACACATAATCAGTAACTCAGGTCTGATGAATGGCCTTAGAGAGGGCCCAGGGGGTAGGAAAAGAAGGAAGCAGTTAGAACTGAGGTCAGGGAGAGGTCTGCACAATGGCTGGCCACTAACAAAAGCTGGGTATTGCCCTCTGTCTGTCCCCAGAGGGCTTCAAGGGCCCAGCCACAGCTTGCTTCATCCCGCCTGCCAATGTCTGATGTCTGGCTACTGGAGGGGTGGTGTCGTGGAAGAGTTGGAGACTGAGCTGGATAAGACGTTGGCCTTTTTTTTTTTTTTTTTTTAAATATTTTTTGTTCATTTTTTATTTAGTTATTTGAGAGTGACAGATCTAGAGAGAAAGACAGATAGAGGGAGAGAGAGAATGGGCGCGCCAGGGCTTCCAGCCACTGCAAACGAACTCCAGACGCGTGCGCCCCCTTGTGCATCTGGCTAACGTGGGACCTGGAGAACCGAGCCTCGAACCGGGGTACTTAGGCTTCACAGGCAAGCGCTTAACCGCTAAGCCATCTCTCCAGCCCTTTTTTTTTTTTTTTTTAAGGAGTGCCCTTTGGATCAGCGTTGGGGATGGGAGGCAGGCACGGTGCCAGGAAAGAGATTCCAGTCCAAGCCCCAGTGATGCCACAGCTGTCAGGGTGGGCCTTCCGAGGCCTCAAGGAGACAGGCTCGGGTGAACAGCAGCTGCAGCCTCACCTGGGTCAGGGCTTGGGCAGACAGCGTTCCTGGCCTGCCAGAGGCCCCTCTCCTGGAGCAGGGGAAGGAAGGAGCCTTCCAAAAGGGGAACGCAGCCGGGCGTGGTGGCGCACGCCTTTAATCCCAGCACTTGGGAGGCAGAGGTAGGAGGATCACTGTGAGTTCGAGGCCACCCTGAGACTCCTTAGTGAATTCCAGGTCAGCCTGGGCTAGAGTGAAACCCTACCTCAAAAAACCAAAAAAATAAATAAAAATCAAAAGGGGAACGCAGCCCACTCTGCTGGAAGACCATCAACCCAGGAACTGAGGCCTCCCTCAATCACTAATGGGCACTCCTTGCCCATGGTGGCCCTGCCTTGCTCCCACGGAACAGGATGCCCCCACACAGGCCAACCCTCTCCTTACCCATCTGCCATCTTCTTGCTCTTCCTTCCACCCTCTTCCCAGCCTTCCTGCTGTGGCTCCTCCCACTTTCCTCTCTCCCCCTCCTCAGGCCCTCCTTACCTGAGGGTCTAACCACAGAGGTTTATAAAGCTCAAAGCTATGCTGCTCTTCCATTCGGGGTAACCCTGCCTCTCGTCCTTTCTGTCTTGCTATCAAATACTTTGTCATCTGTAAAGAGCTTCCAGGACCCAAGCCCTTTATCCCCACTCCGGATCTTCCCCACAGGTGCGGGGTCAACCTTTCATATTCTGTTTCATGCTGTCAGCGCGGGTCAGGAAGTGTGCAGCTGTTATGTGCTCTGTAATTTAAACTCCATGTAGATCTTACTGGGGGAGGGGGGTCGTGCGCCCTCGTGCACACCTTTGGGGATGGTTAGGCTTACTTCTCATCTATTTTGGGAGAAGGTAGCAGGGGACAGGGGCTTAAGAGCAGCCATTTGTACTTTTCGCAGAAGCCTGCAGTCCACAACTTCACTGGGCACCCAAGGGTGTGTTCTTAGAAGAGGGGCTTTGGACAATGATCTGTCCATGGGTCCCTGGGCATTCATTGTCAAGGGATGGTCGGGTTGGAGATCAGAGCATTGTTCCTTGCAGGCCAGGAGTGGACCAACCCACGTACCCCCATGATTCACAAGAGTGGTGCCCTGGCCTTGACTCTTGAGTGGTCCAGCAGACCCAGCTGCTAAATTGTGTGTTGCCTCCCTTCAGTCAAACTGTAAGATTAAAACAGCCATTCATGGAATCTGGCACGTTAGCCTCAGGCAAACATTGGGGTGAGGTGCTGCTGGAATTCTTAATGGACCGAGAGCAAGAGCGCAGGGATGTCACCCAATTGACAGCTCTAGTTATTTGACCACTTTGTGCAGCTTGCTCGGGATTTGGCCTGAAAACTTCCTGCCACAGTGGTCTGGTGGCCATGTGTGGGTAGAGGACTTACTGTAATTGCTTAGAGGCAGCAGAGATTTACCAAAAAGAGCCTAATAGCCTTACAGGACCACATCGGTTTAGGTTCATTTGAAGCTGGAGTACTCTATCAAACTGTGGCCAACTATGAAGTCCCACCTCCTCACATCGCTGCTGCATCTTAGCTGCTGTGTTCTTCACCAATACTGTAGGGACTTAATCCTGAGTATTCTGTCACAAAGGGTTTCCTAACCGTTTTCTTAACCCCTTCCACAACAAAACAGGCTGGGTTCACAATTCAAGACTATTACCTTGGGAGTTTAGGGATGTCCCTGTCCTGATTCTGGTGGGGAGGAGCTTCAGAAAAAGAGAGATGCTTAAGGACACCACCATCACCCATCTGTCTTTTTCCTACCTTGGAGTGCTGCTGAAAAGATATGAGACATTGGGGTAAGAGCAGCTAATTTATAACTGTTGGGAAGATAATAGAGCATAAAGGTAGAAAGAGCCCTGGGTTCCCTTTTTCTGAGGTAGGGTCTTGCTCTTGCTCTGGCTGACAAGGAATTCACTATGTAGTCTCAGGCTGGCCTCAAACTCACAGTGATCTGCCTACCTCAGCCTCCCAAGTGCTGGGATTAAAGGTGTGTGCCACCATGCCCCACAAGCCTTTGGTACTTGATGACCCCTTTGGCTACTCAACTTAAGACTATCTGCTTCTGGACTCCTATGTAATATATTAATATAACCTTATTGTTTAAAAATTTGTGTTGCAGTTGAATTGGTATAACCCACATTCAGTAGTTGAGAAAGTTAAGGCTCTTTTGAGAGCCTTATTAGGTCATGAGTGAGGTAGCGACAGCCAAAGCCTAGAATCTAGAAGTGCCAATTCCACATAGGCTGCTCTCCTTTGCCTCCAAAGTCTGTAGAGTCTTGAGAAACCTGGGGTCCCAAGCTGGTGGCAATGGTTGAGTTCTAGAACTCTACCTACCTTCCCCTGCTGAAATTAGAATAGAATGCTTTGCTCTGATTCATCTTACTGGCTCATCACTGACATTCTGCTCAGAACAAATGGGAGATGGCTCAGGTGGTAAAGTGCTTGCTATGCCAGCATGAGGCCCTGAATTCAGACGGCCAATAGTTACATGTAAGCAAGGTGTGCTGGCAAGCCTCAGCATTCCCAAAGCTAGAGAGGTGGAGACAGGAGGATCCCTGGAACTTACTGGCTAGCTTGTCAACTGAAACAAGTGAGCTCTGTGCTGAATGAAAGCCCCTGCCTCAAAGAATAAGGTGGGGAGTGATTTAGCAAGATACCTGAAGTTGGACTGGAAAGATGGCTTAGCTGTTAAGTCGTTTGCCTGCAAAGCCAAAGGACCCAGGTTCAATACCCAAGGACCTACATAAGCCAGATGCACAAGATGGCACATACATCTGGAGTTCATTTGCAGTGGCTAGAGGTCCTGGCACACCAATTCTCTCTCTTTCTCTCATCTGCCTCTCTCTCTCTCTCAATAAATAAATAAAAATATCTTTAGATACCTGATGTTTACCTCTGGCCTCCACGTGCACATGCACCTGAACACACACGTGTGCCAACACACATATGAACACATATACACAAATTCATGCACACTATACACATGTAAAGAAGAGGTAATGAGAATTGGAGAGATGGCTTAGTGGTTAAGGTGTTTGCCCATGAAGCCTAAGGACCCAGGTTCCATTCCCCAGGACCCACGTATGCCAGATACACAAGTCAGTGCGTGCATCTGGAGTTCATTTGCAGTGGCTGGAGGCCCTGGTGCACCCATTCTCTCTATATGCTTCTTCCTCTCTCTCTCTCTCTCTCTCTCTCTCTCAAATAAATACATAAATTTTTTTAAAAAAAATTTTTTTGTTCATTTTTTATTTATTTATTTGAGAGCGGCAGACATAGAGAGGAAGACAGATAGAGGGAGAGAGAGAGAATGGGCGCGCCAGGGCTTCCAACCACTGCAAACGAACTCCAGACGCGTGCGCCGCCTTGTGCATCTGGCTAACGTGGGACCTGGGGAACCGAGCCTCGAACCGGGGTCCTTAGGCTTCACAGGCAAGCGCTTAACCGCTAAGCCATCTCTCCAGCCCCATAAATTTTTTTAAAAGAAGAGGCAATGAGGATTATGAATAGTTATAAACCACTGTCTTAACACCCTTCTATTAGCAAAGATGGCCAGTTGTTTATCCTACAGAGGCAAGACAGTCGGGCTGGGGGGTGGGGTCCAGGAGGCCTTGTGCAAAGCCTTTCAAAATCACCATATGGAAAAAAACCAGTTGACAAAGAAGCTAACTAAATCCAGCCACTGGTGCACACATAGAGGCACTCCAGACTGGCTGAAGGTGACCTATGGCTAATTATAATATTAGAATGCACAGCCCTGGGTGGAGAGTTAAGATGATAATGAGGCATGTGATGCATGAGGTGGTATGTAGAACTACATGTGACAGATAGAGGATGCACAGGCAAGCCTGCACTATGCAAATGTGCCAAAACAGCTTCTACTAAGGTAAACCCCCCACCTTTTGTACAGCCAAAGTCACTGCCCTGGGGAAAGCTGTAAAGGAAATGCCTTTTCTGGAGAGCAGTATTTCATTGGTAGGATTAAGTCCAGGCAGCCTGGTAAACTGCTTGTGCACACAGCCCCCAGACGCATGCACACACAAATGCACTCCTGAAGCACATGACTTCCGACATGCTGCTCACTTTGGTTTTCGTCCTGTGGGGCTCTCTGGAGCTCTAAGGCACCGAGACACAATCAGGTTAGTGAGGTGCTGGGACAAGAGAAGCCCCTGGGGTCTGGGCCAAAGTAAGGCTCCTACCTCAGTTCTAGAAATGGCAGTGGCCTCAGCCAGGATTCAGCTTTCTTATTCTCAGCTCTCCTAGACTCCAGAGCCACCTCCGTTCTCCACAGGGAGCTGGCCTCTCTTCCTCCTACAGCCTCTTCCTTCCTTCCCTTCCCTCCTTTCTTTGCTCTTTCATTCAGTTTTCATCACCTGTCATACCACTCTAATCATTTATTGTTGCATAATCAACTACTCCTGACTGTAGTGGCTACAGAAGAAAACCATTTTATTACAGATGGAGTCTCTCTGATCTGAGATGCTTCAGACCAGAAGCATTTTGGATTTCAGGAGTTTTTCATATTGTTGAATATTTACATATACATAATAAGGTATCTTGGACACAGGACCCACATACCATCTCAAAATTAACTTATGGGGGCTGGAGAGATGGCTTAGCGGTTAAGCGCTTGCCTGTGAAGCCTAAGGACCCCGGTTCGAGGCTCGGTTCCCCAGGTCCCACGTTAGCCAGATGCACAAGGGGGCGCACGCATCTGGAGTTCGTTTGCAGTGGCTGGAAGCCCTGGCGCGCCCATTCTCTCTCTCTCTCCCTCTATCTGTCTTTCTCTCTGTGTCTGTCGCTCTCAAATAAATAAATAAAAAATAGACAAAAAAAATTTAAAAAAAATTAACTTATGGGGCTGGAGAGATGGCTTAGCAATTAAGCACTTGCCTGTGAAGCCTAAGGACCCCAGTTCGAGGCACGATTACCCAGGACCCACGTTAGCCAGATGCACAAGGGGACCCACGCATCTGGAGTTTGTTTGCAGTGGTTGGAGGCCCTGGTGCCCCCAATCTCTCTCTCTCTATCTGCCTCTTCCTCTCTCTGTCACTTCCAAATAAATAAATAAAATAGCTTATGTTTCATGTAGACTTTATATGCACATAGCCTGCACAGTACTTAAAGTAATTTTGTGCATAAAACTTTGGAGGGGAGATTCTTCCACTCCTCATGCTGCCCCTGCTGACCACACTCGAGGCCGATGTGGATGCCCAGGGAAGTTTGGCAGGCTAGTTCTACCAGCTCATGCCATCTCACCATGTTCTGCCTCTAGATGGTGAGTTAGACTTTTTAATTGTTTTTGTTTCCTTTTCTTTAGTCTGTGGGTAGTATGCGTGGCGTGTCTATGTGAGGTGTGTACATGTGTATCCAGATGCATGCACATGCAGAGGCCAGAGAAAGACTGTGAGCATCCTCTACCATTCTTCCACCTTCTTTCCCCTCAGACAGTATCTCTCACTGAACCTGGAACTCCCCATTTCAGGGAGACTGGTTGACCAGTTGGTCCCAGTGATCGTCCTGTCTCTGCTGTCCTCAGTACTAGGGTTCCAGGCGTATGTAGCCATGCCTGGCTTTTTCCATAGGTGCTCGAGATCGACCTTAGGTCCTTATGCTTGCACAGCAAGCACTTTTAGCTGCTGAGCCCTGTGAGTTGGACTTCTTACTCAGAACCTCTGAGTGTTCAAGCAACGGGCAGCCTCACCATGCCACTTCTGTCGTATTCCGTTTGTTGAAGATGTCCCAGAGTCCACCCAGATCTCAAGGAGGAAACCTAGACTGTCAGGAAAGTGAGCACACTGGTGGCTATCTTTACTCTGCCACCTCTCCTGCCTGCTGGGAATCGGAGGAGATGCTGTGGCAGCCAGCATGAAAGGACATGGGCACTGCCATTTGGCTCACTTTGGACTTGCACTGCTTGTAAGTCTGTATATGAAGAGGGTCAGCTTTCTCATTTCTTTAAGTTGGGGGGGGCACAAATGCTTGCCATGCTACTGGAGTTAGTGTTGGCAGAGGTGGGAAACATAAACTATCAGGGAAGAGTTGCTCTTGGGGGGAGGGCTCATGAAGGGTGAAGGTAGGATAGGAGCAGATGCATGTCATATGATGGGATGATGGGAGATGTGTCACCACTGTCTCCTGGCTGCAGTGTGGGAATGAGAGAAAAGCTCATTTAGCAGCACAATAGTAGCCTCATGACTCCCTCTACTTCCTTCCTTTTAGGAGACACGGGGTTGGGGAGATTGCTCAGCAGTTAAAGGTGCGTGGTGGCGCATGCCTTTAATCCCAGCACTTGGGAGGCAGAGGTAGGAGGATCGCTGTGAGTTTGAGGCCACCTTGAGACTATATAGTGAGTTCCAGGTCAGCCTGGGCTAGAGTGAAACCTTACCTCGAAAAACCATAAAATAAAATAAAATAGTTTTTTTTTTTTTTTTAAGTTGCTTGTTTGCTAAGACTGCTGGCCTGGGTTCAAGCTCCTAGAACCCACATAAAGCCAGATGCACAAGGTGGCACATGTGTCTGGAGTTCATTTACAGTGGAAAGAGGTTTTGGTGTAGCCACTTATTCTTTCTATCTCTCTAGACAATAATAAAACTATTTTTTAATATTTTTTTATTCTTATTTATTTGAGAGTGACAAAGAGAGAAAGAGGGAGAGAGAGAGAGAGAGAAAGAGAGAGAGAGAGAGAGAGAGAGAGAGAGAGAGAATGGACGTGCCAGGGCTTCCAGCCTCTGCAAATGAGCTCCAGACACGTGTGCTCCCTTGTGCATCTGGCTAACATGGGTCCTGGGGAATCGAGCCTTGAACTGGGAGCCTTAGGCTTCACAGGCAAGCGCTTAATCCCTAAACCATCTCTCCAGCCCAATAAAACTATTTGTTTTAAAAGAGACATGGGGGTTCCTTTGCAACAGACACCAGACCAAGGCAGTAAGTTACTTCGCCTTTCATGGGCATCATTTTATCAGCCAGGCCCTGAGCAGACTTGCCTCATCTTGCCTTGGCTCTCCAGTCACACGGGCAGCAGAAAGGGCACCGAGTGGCAAGATCTGTACATGACATCAAAGCCCATTTTTGGCTACTCCCTATTCATATGACCTAGAGGACATTCCGTGACCCTTGGCACTTCAGTTCCCTCACCCAGGACCTTCTCCTAGGCCATCTCCCAGTCTGTGTGACTCGCGATCACAAGGAAGGAGCAAGGGGACGCATGCCAGTGAACACTGATGCATTTTTCAACTTGCAACGCGGTGATACAGAGTGCCCTGTGGGGAAGCCACCTCAGGCTCTGTATGCTCTCTTTGTTCAGGAGACCCTCTAACCCAGCCTCCCTGGAAGGTCCTCAGTGTCCATGATTACTCCAGGAAATCAATGTTGGGAGACTGCTTGTCCAGTGGTCTCGGCTTTTCTTTTTTTAAATGTTTATTATTATTATTAACAACATATTTCATATGGATACATCATGTGTTGGTATCCTCTTTTCCCTCGGCCCTGTCCTCATTCCATTGGGGACGTTCCTCAGTGGGGTTGCACGTGTTCCTTATGGAGTTGTGGTTTCTTTTCTTTCCCTTTCCTGCCTTTATTCTTGCAGTACTGAGGATTGAAACGTTATGCATGTGAGGCAAGCGCTCTACTACCGAACTATATCCTAAGCCCTATTTTCAGGGTTTTTTTTTTTTTTTTTTTTTTTTTGGTTTTTCAAGGTAGGGTCTCTCTCTAGCCCAAGCTGACCTGAAATTCACTATGCTGTGGCCTCAAACTCACGGCGATCCTCCTACCTCTGCCTCCCAAGTGCTGGGATTAAATGTGTGTGCCACCATGCCCAGTTTTTACTTTCTTTTTTGAGATAGGGTCTCAGTAAGTCGCTTAGGCTGGACTTGAACTCACTTTGTAGCATAGGCAGGCCTTGAACTTGCAATTCTCCTACCTCAGCCTCCCAAATAGCTGAGGTTATAAGCCTGTGCCACCATACCTGTCTCAGTGGTCTTTTCCTTAACAGGTCCTGAACCTCACCCATGTGTCCTGAGCTGCCTCAGGCAAGGAGTGGGCACAGCCTCAGCTCCACTTACCCCTCCACGCTGTTACTCTCTTCTGTTTTGGCTCTGATGGGCTGTCATATGTTGAGATAGGCTGGCCTTACTGTTCCAAGTGCGCTCTGTTAGGGGTCCTGTTCAATTGCTCTGGTGTTAGAATCACCTGTAGGCTGACTTCTTGGGATGCTTTTAGCTGCAAGTAACACAAACCTCTAAATCAAAATGCTAAGGGAAAGCCGGGCATGGTGGCACACGACTTTCATCTCAGCACTCGGGAGGCACAGGTCGTGTTGTGCCAAGCCCCCTGACCTGGAGCCAAGTCCCCCGGTCACTCAGAGAACCGCCACAGAAGCCGAGACACAAAAGCGACAGGTTTCTTTATTGCAAGCCTAGGCCTGGGCTCCATCCCCACAGTCCGGCACAGCGGTGGTGAGGGAGAGAGCCCCTTTCTTTTGGGGGAAGGGGTTCATATAGGAATTCGAACAAAGAAGTAGGGGATAGATACATGATTGGTTGATTTAAACAGTTCTGATTGGCTTGGGGTTTCAGCGGGCAAAGTTGGGGGCAGGAGCTCAGGGCACTCCAGGCAGATGAAGTCATCTCCATTGCCTTGAAGTGGAGATTCCTCAGTTTCTTATCTAAGCAGGTGGTCGGAGGCTGGAGGCCCCCCACAGTGGAGTGTTTCTGCAATGTCCTTGAAGTGGAGATTCCTCAGAAACGTTAGGGGGAAAGGCAGCAATTAAAAGGTCAGCACATTGGCCAGCTAGTTCTCTATCTAAGTCAGGCCTGGGCCTTTTAAAGAAAAAATAGCCGGGCGTGGTGGCGCACACCTTTAATCCCAGCACTCGGGAGGCAGAGGTAGGAGGATCGCAGTGAGTTCGAGGCCACCCTGAGACTACAGAGTTAATTCCAGGTCAGCCTGGACCAGAGTGAGACCCTACCTCAAAAAACCAAGAAAAAAAAATAATAGTAATAAAGAAAAAATAGTTATATTTGGTCTCACAGTAGGAGGATTGCCGTGAGTTCGAGGCCACCCTGAGACTACACAGTAAATTCCAGGTTAGCCAGAGCTAGAGTGAGACCCTACCTTGAAAAAAGAAAAAGAAAGAAAGAAAGAAAAAGAAAAGAAAAAATGCTAAGGGAACTTCTTATATAGCTAGAAACCACAAGGCAGGAAGGACCAAGGTTGAGTAGTTTAAGGTTCCTCTCATGTACTCATCTTGGCTGCAGGCAAACAACTTCTAGTAGCAAAGAACTGTCACCCAGCATCGGATAATAGTCAAAGCATTCAACAATAGGTACAGCAGGGAACTGAACAATAAGAAAAACCTCCAACCACACGGTGTCAGGCCTGCTGTTAGGGTTTGCATCTAAAAAGTGTCCCGAAGGCCCACACTAATGTCTGATCACCAAACATTGGAAAGTGGTAGAATCTTTTGGAAGTGGAGTGTAATAGAAGGAAGTTAGGTCATTGGGGGCATGTCCTCAAAGAGGATATGAGAAATTCAGTCTCTTTCTACTTCTCTGTTAGGTTCCTGGTTGCCATGAAGTGATCAGCCTCCACTACTATAGCCCCCTGGCTATTATATACTGCCCTCCCACAGGGCCAAGCAACCATGGAGTGAAACCTCTGAAACCATGAGCCAAAATAAGCTTTGCCTCCTGTGGTGGTTTGATTCAAGTGTCCCCCATAAACTTAGGTGTTTTGAATGGTAGGTTCCCAGCTGATGGAGATTTGGAAATCAAAGCCTTCTGGAGGCAGTATATTATTGGGGGTGGGCATATGGGTGTTACAGCCAGTTTCCCCATGCCCGTGTTTGGCACACTCTCCTATTGCTATTGTCTGCCTTATGTTGGCCAGGGGGTGATGTCCACCCTCTGCTCATGCATTCCCTGCATTTTCCCCTACATTCATGGAGCTTCCCCTCGAGCCTGTAAGCCAAAATAAACCTCTTTTTCCCACAAGCTGATCTTGGTTGGATGACTTCTACCAGCAATGTGCACCTGACTGCAACACCTCCTTTTAGCTCAAGTATAAGTATTTGTTAGTGACTATCATACCTACTGAATATCATGAGTGCTTCCAGAGTCACCTGCCCAAGAGAGAGTCATGAAGCCCACCCCCCATTGCTCATTGACCAACGTGAGATCACATGACACTACTCCCAGTGCTGATTCCCATTGATTGATGTTATGGTTTGAACATGAAGTATCTCCCTTAGGCTCATGTGTTTGACCACTTAGTTTCCAATTGGTGGCATGGAAGGCTGTGGAAATTTTAGGAAATGGAACTTCGCTAGAGGAAGTGGGTCATTGGGAGTGGGCCTCGAGGTTTTGTAACCCAGCCCCACTTTCTGGATACTCTCAGCTTCCTGACTGGGAATGCAATTTGATCAGCTGCCTCGTGCTCGTTCCCCCATCTCCCTCCCCCATGATGGACTGTATTCCCTCAAACTCTGAGCCAAACAAGTCCTTCTTTAAGTTGGTTATTGAAACATATTTGGTCATAGAAATGAGAAGAGTAACTAATAGAATTGGGCTATAATGGGAAAGATTTGCCCCTGGGTCAGTGATGGAATCCCCATTTTTTGAGGGTTATCCATACTGGATTTGGGTTTTTGGAGGATGGGAAGACCACCCATCTGATCTGCTCTCCCCACTATCCACTGAAATCCCAGGCTCCCGACTCAGATCATTGCTAAATCTAACCCAGGTGGCTGGGTCTTTGCTTCTTTATGTATCAGCTTCAAGCATTGATGCTTTTTATGAAATTTATCATCATAATCACTACAAAGTATGAAATGTACACCCTTCAGTTCAGTTAGGCCCATTTCATGGACAGACACACTAAATGGTTTTTGAATGAGCCTAAGACAAGGTTAATGGAGTGGGCTTGTGACAAAACAAACAATTATCGTTCTAGTGCCTTTCTCCCTCTCTCTTACACCCCCTTCTTTGGCTTAATTGATAGGCCAATTATTGGCCAGGCTGAGGATCAGGAGTCTATTTATAGTCTGCAGATCTTGCCTTTTCTACCTGGGTGAGTCTTCCAGCAGCCATCAGATACCCTGCATCTTCCAGTGACAAGTGCATGATGGATTTCCCCCATTACTTGCTATCAATGATTTTTCAGTTTGCATTTTGTGCAGCATCCTTTCTTTTGGAAGCCCAAGGCCTTTGCAGAGTTTTATGTAATGGAAAAAAATACTGCAAGGTAGGCAAACTGGGTAATGCCAAAATATAGAAGCTGCCTTCCTTATACAACCGTGGTCACTCTGCTGGGGCCCATGTGTGTTGTACCAGTGACATTCGTGGCATTTCCAGATGATAAGAGAGCGGAAACACAGAAAAAAAGAACATGCAATTGCTTTTGCAGAGTTCTAGGGAAACCTCTGCCCTCTTCTTGGGTTACTGGCTTTTCTTATTCAAAATAAGAAAAGGGGGGACTTGAAGAAAAATAGAAGGGCATTAAACTTGATCAAAAGAAGTCAGTAAGCATAAGAGAAGGTGCTCATCAATATTGGTAACCCCAGAAATGCAGAAACTTTCCAGGTAGCACTTCCCTACCAGAATGGCTAATAGGACAAAATTGATAATACTAAGTGTTGACCAGTTTGTGGAGCAACTGGAACTACATAGGTATATCAGTTACTTTCTCCTTGCTAGAACAAAATACCTGACCAGAAGTGGCTTAAAGAAAGAAAATTGTTGTTTTCAGTTTAAAATTTTGAAGAGAAGTCTATAATGGCAGGAAAAGCATGGTAGGCTCAGACAGCTGGTACCACATCATCACATCAGCAGAGAGGAGAGACAATGATAAATACAAGCAGAGCTGGGCTCTAACACCCCAAGGGCAACCCCCCAATGGTACATTTCCTGCGGCAAGGCTCCATATCCTAAAGGTCCCATAACATTTCTGAACAGCATCATCAGTTGGGGATTAAGTACTGAACACAAGAATCTATGGGGGATAGTTTATATTCAAACCACCACAATAGGATATGCATTTGACACAGTCATTGTAAAGAATTGTCCAGTAACCACTGAAGATGAGCAGAGGCTTGCCCTGTAAACAACCCAAGTTGTTTTGCTCCTAGGTAAATATAGCTGAGAACATATATTCTTCCCCAAACCTGAGAAATGATAGCCATCACAGCACTATACATAGTTGGGCATAGTAGCTGTTGAAGTTACTTTCATATTGCTGAGACAAGACAATCAATCTGAAGCAGCTTATTGGAAGAAAGGGCTAAATTTGGCTTAGAGTTTTTTATGCATTTTTTCATTTTGTTTTTCAAGGTAGGGTTTCAGCTCTAACCCAGGCTGACCTGGAATTCACGTAGTCATATCAGGTTGGCCTCAAACTCACAGCCATCCTCTTACCCTGCCTCCTGAGTGCTGAGATTAAAGGTTTATAGTTTTGATGGAAAGTTTCATCATAGCAAGAAAAGCATGGCGGAGCAGAGACTGGCTATCATATCTTGTCACATCAGCTTGGCGGTAGCAGCAAGAGTGAGCTGGCTCTGGAAACCCAGTGGACTTGCTGCACTCACCATCTTCACACTGGGATGAAACACCTAACCAGAAGCTGGTTATGGCAGGAAAGGGTTTATTTCAGCTTATAGTTTTGAAGGGAAGCTTCATCATGGTGGAAGAAGCTGGCAAACTTTATCATACATCCACAGCAGAGAGCACAGCTAGAGTTCAAACACCAGCAAGCACAAGCTGACCCTGAACACACAAGGCTGGACTCAACCCCTGACCCTCCTGCTTTCAAATCTTTAGCAATTTCCTACTGGCATGTGCTATCATGTCCCTCATAAACTTGTTTGTTCTGAATACTTTGACCCTAGCTGATGATAGATGAAGGTGTGGCATAAGCAGAGGCTGGACATCACTTCCGCCACAGCAGATGGAACATAGCAACAAGAGAGTGAGCCAAGCTCTGAATGAAGAGCTTGCTATAATACCTCAAAGGCCTCCCCCAACAACACAATTCCTCCAGCAAGGTTCCATAGCCCAAACTGACATCAGCTGAGGACCAAGCATTTAAAACATACAAGTTTATGGGGGACATATGATTCAAACTACCACAGGGCTTATGCAAATAAATAAATCTTAAGTCTCAGCAAAGCTGCACCTCCCAAAGGCTCCCCCAGTTAGGGTTTAAGTATGAGGTTTAATCACAGACACATCAGTCTATGGAGGACATCAAACCATATAGTGACTCACTCCTGTAATCTCTGCACTTGGGAGGTGTTGCCAAGTAGAGTACTGTGAATTAAAAACAAGCCTTGGTATGTAGTAAATTCCAAGCCAGTCTGGGATATAGAGTGAGGTCTTATCTCAACTACAAAAACAAAACCCAAACAAGCAATATTCACATTAGCTCAAACATGAGCAATTTTTCCCAAATGTACTTCAGAAATGGAGTGGAGAAGTGAGTTTTGGTGTGGTTATACCATGAAATATGTGTCAATGAAAAGGACAAACTACTTCTTCCTATAATAATATAGAAAACTCTCACATACATGTAAGAAAGAAAGACAGATACAATAGTACATTTGTTGTGATTTCAGTTATATAAACTTCAAGACCAGGTTTGAATAACTTTTGGTGGCAGAAACTAGAAAAATTATAGCTTACTGACTGGGGAATGTGGCAGTGCCAGCCAAGGTGTTGGTGATCCAGTAGTGGCTAGCAAGTGAGTTGACTTGGTAATAGTTCACCAAGCTCTGCAGGAATGACTTGTTCCATGTGCTGTGTACAAGCTTGTAATAAAGACAGAAGGAGGGGAGGAGGGTGCGTAAGAGACATACGGGGAAACTTCCATCTAGGAACAAAGTGGATTCTGATGGCTGTCCTTGTCCTATGTGTGCACGTGTTGGTAACAGTGGTAGTGCTTAGCTTTTATCACTCTGTGGGCCAGAATTCCAGAAGCAGAAAAATTTATATTTGGAGTAAGGATGAGGACCCAAGGGTTTTATTACTTCATTCATTCACTCACTCACTCATTCATTCATTCAAAGACCGAAGGAACTATGACGCGATTTTTTTTTAATTTTTTTTTATTTATTTGAGAGCGACAGACACAGAGAAAGACAGAGGGAGAGAGAGAGAATGGGCGCGCCAGGGCTTCCAGCCTCTGCAAACGAACTGCAGATGCGTGCGCCCCCTTGTGCATCTGGCTAACGTGGGACCTGGGGAACCGAGCCTCGAACCGGGGTCCTTAGGCTTCACAGGCAAGCGCTTAACCACTAAGCCATCTCTCCAGCCCCTATGACGTGATTTTTGGAAGCCTTTGACCAGAGCTATTTGTTTCTCTGTGTCCTCTTATCCACAGCAAAACTTACCAGCTTTCTGGGTTCATAAAAGTCAGATGGAGTGGGTATGGGGCCACCACTCCTGTGAAAACAGCCTCTATCCCTGCCCAATTGAAGCAGTGCCCTGAAATACAGACACTGACTCTTGGAGTCATTTAAACCAAGAGTGAGCCCACTGCTTCTGCGGCTCCCAATTCTGAAGTTTCTCCTCTGGAAAGGACTCATCTGGTATTTTTATTAAACAGAAATCAAAACAGCAATACCTGAAGAATTAGCATTAGGGCTGGAGAGATGGCTTAGCGGTTAAGCGCTTGCCTGTGAAGTCTAAGGACCCCGGTTCGAGGCTCGATTCCCCAGGACCCACATTAGCCAGATGCACAAAGGGGTGCACACATCTGGAAATCATCTGCAGTGGCTGGAAGCCCTGGCGCACCCATTCTCTTTCTCTCTCTCTCATTCTCTCTCTCTCTCTCTCTCTCTCTCTCTCAAATAAATAAATAAAATAAACCAAAAAAATTTTAAAAAAAGAATTAGCATTATATAAACCAAGGATACAACATGTCAGTGAAGGACAAGGACCTTTGACTCAAAAAATTCCTAAAGTATTAGCTCAAAGGAAGGGATTTAAGGATAAGACCAGTTGAACTCTGCTTATCCAGAACACACACGTATCACCATTCACAGATGCTCTCACAGATGCCCATTGCTTTCAATGGGTAATTTGTGACTTAAACGTTTGTTGCTGTCAACAGTCATCAACATATCTCATGTGCGCGCACATTGTTCTGGATCCAGAGTACAACCAGGTCACTGAAAAGGTAGGGCAAAGAGCACAGCTTAAGGTCATGTCAGCATTTTCAGCATTCCTTGTCAATATCAGTCATCGGTGCTGCTCAGGGCAAAGGCAATCTAAGACATGATAAATTTGGTTACACTGTTCTAAGCAGGCTGATTGCATGGGTATAAGATTAACTTCAGGGCAAGTTATAAGAGAGTAACTTAGCAGGAAAAGCATCCCACAGAAATATTCTCAGAAAAGTTACTTGCAAGGTACATAAGAAGTGTTCTCATAGTTCTTTCCCATAGTTCATTCCCATGCATCCCTTTTTCCCCTCCATTCCTGGTTTGTGGGACTAACACCTCCTAGGATGGAAGGTGACAAGGTAGTGAAAGTATTGAAATAGGGTGCACTGGTTTCTCACAGCTATTATAATAACAAAATATAAATAACATGTCTCTCCCAGCTCTGGATGCTAGATGTTCAAGATCAAGGTGCAGCAGGGCTGGCTTTTTCTGAGAACTAAAAAGGAGAATCTATTCCATGCTCTTCTGGCATTATTTGGCTTGGATATTGCATCACCCTTTCCTCTACCTTCAGGTTCACTGAACTCATCTCTCAATATGCATCTGTCTCTGTGGCTAAATGGTCCCTTCATTTAGGAACTCCAGTCATATTGGACCAAAGCCCATTCTAGTAGCCTTCTTTTCACCTGATGACCTCTGCAAAGACTCTATTTCCAAATATGGCCGCATTCTGAGGTACGCGGAGTTTAGAGTCCAACACTGATATTTCAGTGGGAGGAAGGGCACAACTCAGTCCATATCAGTAGGGGAAAGACACTGCTTTCCCACTGTCTGAGCACATCTGCTGGTGAAGACTGACAAGGACCAGCAGCTTCTAAAGCAGATTCAGTGTTCATTTCCATGCAGAAAGTGGAGAAGCAGTTGGCCAGAAGAGTCAAGTCCCACCGTGAATGTGAAGAGGGTGTGGAACTGCAAGAACAGGTGCAAAAGACAAGGCCACCCCCGGCCCATCTCTCGCTGCATGGCGCTTTAGGTTTTATAAGCCTCTGTTTTCCATCTGGGACTCATTTCCATTTCACCCACTGTCACAGGATGAACTTCCATGGCACATGACAATGGTCTTTTCTGGGTTTAGTGTTTGGCATATTATCCATGCAGGAAGTTATTTGGTGTCTGGATAGTCTCAAAGAGATCAGAGCCTCTAAGGTGGGGGCTTCAGTGCCTATACAGAGAATGGACAAGATAGTTAACCAGTTTTCAGTTATTCATACCACATAAGGATATGAGTCTTATTTTGTGGTGGGAGGGAAGGGAGCATGTGGTCTTGCTATGTAGCCCTAGCTGCCCCAGAACTAGCTCTGTAGGTAAGGTTGGCCTTGAGCTTTTGGCAATCCTCATGCCTATGCCTTCTGAGTGCTGGGATTATAGGTATGTCCACCATCCCAAGCTCAGGAATTGTGTTTTCAAGGTTTAGAGAGATTCTATTAGATTCAGAGAAGGATGGAGGAGAGAGTAGGAAGAGCTCCTACCCATGACAAGACAGGAGGGAGTAAAGCCCACCTAGAGATACAAATTGGGTCATTTATAGGTTCTAAATGGGGGCTGGGCTAACCAGACATGACACTAAGTTTTGGGGGCTGTGCTTAACCAACCTCAATGCCAGGATCAGGTTTAATCCTTCCAGGCATATCTTAATTCTAGTAAAGAACTATTCCTAGGGAAAGACTCAGGTTGTTTATGGAAAAAGAGATCTAGGGAACATCCAGTGATAAGGAGATGCCAGATAGTTTTATGACCTCTAGAAAAGCAAAGCCTGCAAAGGCAGGCTTAAGGACATTCCCTGCTTGTACTTTCAGAGGCCCAGTCACTTTAAACTGCCTCTATCTTCCCTCTATAGTATTTTCTATAGAAACATAGCAGAAGGGCTTGAGGTGAAGAGTACATCCTGCAGATCCCTAGGCCCACATCCCTAGAATTCCCCCCAGCATGTTTATCACATGTATCACATGTTTTCCAGTGCTGGGAATTAAGCCCAGGACAAGTGCTGTACCCCTGGGCCATAGCCTCTACCTCACTACACACACACACGTGCATGCGTGTATAGTATGTATGGAATAGTATGAATGGTACCTATGCATGCAGATGTGTATGCCCCATTCACACATATACAGAGGCCAGCGGAGAATATCTACTATGCTCTTCTATCTCTTTACCACCTTATTTCCCCAAGACAGAGTCTCTCACCTAACCTGGAGCTCACCATTTTTCAGTTAGGCTGACTGAACAGGGAGTCCCAGAAGTCCTCCTGTCCCCAGCTCCATCAGCACTGGGGTTACAGATACACGCATCTCTGCCTGGCTTTTGTGTGGATACTGGGTCTCCAAGTTTGGTCCTTATGCTTGTGCAGCAAGTGCTCTCTTATCCACTGAGCCACCTCCCCAAACCACACTATATAGTTTAAAATAACTTGTTAAGTATGCCAGAATAGTTGGGGGGGCTCTATTCATATCATTTGGATTACTCTCACCCATTCCCAAAGGCATATGGAGACATTTTGCTCCAAAGCTGCCTTTCCTATAGCTGTCTGTAAGAGAATATTTTCTTACCCTTGTAGCTAGCTGGAAATGCTACGAAACAAATGACTTCCAACCACGGAGGGGCAGGAGGTGGTGGGTAAGTACCCTCATTTGCCTCTGTGGTTGTATGATTCTGAGGCATAGTCCAGGAAGTATATCCAAAAACCTCATGGCATTACATCCCATTGTCCACAGTGACAGTGTGCTTCTTTACATAGCCATTATCAGCTTCTTTCCTTGCCATGTCTCATTTCCCTATGCCTGAATATGCTTCCGGGGTCACCTCCCAAATGTCTGCTTTGAGGAAATACCCATGAAGGCAGGGACAGTATGATCACACATCTAATTCTTTGGCAGACAGTAGCCTGGCTTATCCATTTTTTTCTATCAGCATACCCCAAAGGACTATTAATTATTCTATAATCAGGGTGTGCTCCAGTTAACCTAGTCGGCTAGATTGCTTCCAATTTTGTACAATTCTGAATAGCATCATAATGTGCATATGCATGTTTCTTTCTCCTCCTCATATGGTAGAAAGATAACTTTCTCTTTGCTGGGTCAAAAGGTAAGGGGAGGTCTGGAGAGATGGCTCAGTGGATAAAATGGATAAAACATTTGCTGAGTTTAGATCCTCTGCACCCACATAAAAAGGCAGACACTGTGGCAAACTGATGTAATCCTAATCCCAACCAAAGCTACAGGCCAGAAGAGAGACGAGAGACAGAACCAGGAGAATATGCTGGAAGCTGAGTATGTGTGTATAACAGGGGGAGCAGCTAGCCTACAGAATGAAGCAGTCAGCAATAAAAGACCCTGCCGAAAAAGATAAAAAGATGAGGGCAAAACTGTGTCACATTTATAATCACAGTGCTCAGAAGGCAGAGAGAGGCAGGAGGATCATGAGTTCATGGCCTGCCCAAGCTACACAATGAGAAAACGGAGAAGAAAGAAAGAAAGAGAGAGAGAGAGAGAGAGAGAGAGAGAGGGAGGGAGGGAGGGAGGGAGGGAGGGAGGGAGGGAGGGAGGGAGGAAGGAAGGAAGGAAAGAAGGAAGGAAGGAGGAAAGAGACCAGGAAGGCAAGGGGACAGTTTTGGTCAGGACAAACGTGGCAGGACTCTGTTTGAAGGTGACCAGAGAAGAGTAGAGAACAAGCCTGGGTGAGTGACAGAAGCTGAGAGACCCTGGTTGTAGTGAGGAGCTGGGTATCTGAAGAGGGCCACCCATGCGTGGATCGTCCCCTGTATAATTTAAGGCGGGTCTTCTGTGTGCTCAGGCTCACTGCAACAGAACATCCCCCCAGGGCTTCTGGCTTCCAGAAGAGCCCCTCACGAGTCTCTCCACATGCTCGCACTTCTGTGCCGTGTTTGTGCCTTGGAAGAGTTGTTTCTTCAAGCAAAAGTCCCCAATTTTCAGATGAAAAACAAAACTTGTTTTGAGAGCACGAACCACTGAGCTCTTTAGGCTTTTCCTTCAGGCTGACTGTGGAAAAGAAATTAATTGTGAAGGTAGGAGGAGGTGGGAGCGGATCCATGGTAGGCACGGGGAGTGTTTTCTGCGACTTAGTCTCTACCCACTCAAAGCGCTTCAACTGTTTACCTGATCAGCAGCCTGCTCCGAAAACAAATTTGAAAAGCATCAACAACATATTTCTTTGTTCTTCTCTCTGCTTATTTACTGCCTACTGGCTGTCTGCTTCATTTCACCTTAAGATACAAACAAGGATGCTCACATCTCGCTCTGGGGAATTGACATAGCAGACAAACAAGGCAGCAAGGGCTTGAAGCAGCAATGGTGGCAAAAGCCCAGAAAGTCCAGGTCATCAACAAAGAGTACAGAAGGAATTCTGCATTCCCTGGCTTCACCATCTATTGTTTGCTCTTTATGTCGGGTTTTCCTTTGCCTTGGGGGTAGGGGTCAGGAGCAGAAATCCCACACAGGTATCTTTAATAAAAGCTTCAGGAAGCAAAAGAGATTTCTCACTGGTTAGACATTTGCTTGCAAAGCCTGATGGCCTGGGTTAAATTCCTTAGTACCCATGTAAAGGCAGTCGCACAGAATGGGGCATGTATCTGGTATTCACTTGCAGTGGCAAGAGGCCCTGACTTGCCCATTTCCTCACTCTCATTCTCACTCTCCTTGCAAATAAATAAATAAAAGTATTTTTAAAAATCTTCAGGAAGCTTGCCAACATTTCTAAAGAGAAAAGTTTTAATGACTCCATTTCTGTACAGGTGAGGTGTGGGAGCCTCTCTGTCCCTGTCCCTCTGCTTTTCTCCCTCCCTCCATCTCTCTCTCTCTCTCTCTCTCTCTCTCTCTCTCTCTCTCTCTCTCTCTCTCTCTCCCCTTCCCTCCCTCTCAAATATATAAACGAAATCTTTTTTTAAAAAAAAGAGAGATTGAGATTTGCACATCCATGTTCATAACAGCAGTATTCATTACCCCTAAACAAGAAGGAGAAACAGTTCAAATGTCAAATGTCAAAGTAGGTGAATGGATAAACCGTGTGATTGATGTGGTTAAAGACATCACCCAACACTCAGGAGGTAGAGGTAGGAGGATCACTGTGAGTTTGAGGCCAGCCTGAGACTAAATAGTGAATTCTAGGTCATCCTGGGCTAGAGTGAGACCTTACCTCCAAAAACAAACAAACAAACAAAAAATGGAATCATTTATGTCAAGCTCTAACAAAATGGACCAAGCAGGTCACAAGGGAAGGGCCCTCACACACATGCATGGATCATGGGGACTATGCAATGAATTTCACAAGACTGCAGTATCCCAGAGAAGCTGTGAAGGAAGGCCACTGATCTGGCAGTGTCTGTTTCCACCAATGAGCTCAACTAACTCCTCCAGCAAGTACTGGTAACCAATAGTCTCAAAACAGTTGGTATGAACTCCTCCTTTGTCTGTTTAAAGCTTCTTCTTGCCCTAATCCCTATAGATGTACAGATATGTCACTGTATTAATGACTTTCCTCATTGCTGTGGCAACACACCTGAAAGGAATGACTTAAGAGAGGTTTTGGCTTGCAGTTGAGAAGGTCCATTCAGTCCACCATGTCATGGAAAGTGTTGTGGCTAAAGCAGTTGAGTCTGTGGTGGTAGGAGCCTATGACATGGTTTGCTCACTTCTTGGTGGGTCAGAAAACAGACCAGAAGTGGAGGTAGCTAAACCTTCAAGATTCACCTCTAGTGACCCATTTCTGCCATCCTGGCAGTATCTTTTCATATTTGCTCTGGTTTAAACTTGGCATGGAAAGCAAAGAGCACATTTTCTTGGAACCTCTAACTTAAGTCTCCAAAGTGCTTGTCTCTTTTGCTTGACTTGGATCATGTGACTACCCATGATCCAATCACTGTCACTAGAGAAAAGATCTTCTGATGGGTTCCATGCCACACTAGGTAGAGGTGTCAGCTCCATCATAACCAGTAGACCTGAGAGTTGTTAGGAGTGATCAGTGGATTAAAACTGGCCTCAAAGTCTTTGCCACTCATGTTTTTGAGTGATAGAGTCCATTTCCTTTCCTCTTGAAGACAGGCCAATCCTGTGCTGTTTTCACCAATAAAACATGATGGATGTGATACTGTGTAAATTTTGAGGTTAGGTATTTTAAAGAAAAACCTGTGCTCTTATAGGATTTTGCTTTTCCATATTTAAAACACACGATCAGCTAACCATGGTGGCACATGCCCAAAGCCAGGAGGATCAAGGGATCAAGGCTATCCCTAGCTAAACAGGGAATTTGAAGCCATCCTTAGACACATGAACCCACATCACACACACAAAGAAAAAAAAATCCAAAGAAATAAAACACACAGTCACAAAGTACTATGAGGCCATTCAAGTAGCTTTGTGGAGAAAGCCATGTAGAGGAAAATCCAGGTGCTTTGGTCAATAACCCTGGCTAACCTCCAACCATAACTCAGCACTATCTTCCAGGCAATTTGGTGAGGCCATCTTGATCAGTCTAGACCCAGAGAACCTGCAGCAACAGACAAGTTATGGGCAGAAGAATCACCTAGCTGAGCCGAATCAACTCACTTGCATGGAAAATAATTAATCCTTTGAAGTCATGATATTGTAGCTCATTTGTTACATAGCCATAGGTGGCTGATATAGGATGGCTCATGCTATGATTTGAATGTCTCTCCTTCAAAGTCCATTTGGTGGGGGCTGGGGATATAGCTCAGTGGTAGAGCATTTGTTAAGCATGCACAAGGCTCTGGGTTTGATTCCAGCACTGCCAAACAAAAATGCTTGTTGATACCTTGATAGACGGGATTATCACCTTATAAAAGGGCTTAAAGGAATGAGTTCATCCCTTTTGATTCTTCCATCGTTGGTAAACATAATGTTCCTCTTCTCCAGAGGACACAGCAATAAGGCACCATCTTGGAAGCAGAAGGTGTCCCTCATCAGATGACAAATCTGCTAACATCTTGATCATGGATTTTTCAATTTCCAGAACTGTTAAAAATACATTTCATTTGTTTAAAAATTCCCCCGTCTGTGGTATTTTGTTATAGCACCACGAATGAACTAAAGCCCTTGTAAATGAAATTCAAGAGCTTTTTCCTTGAAATGAAATGAGTGAGTGATAGACAGACAAAAAATAAGAAGCTGTTATAGCCACCTACTCTGGATAGTCAACTCTACCTGGATTCTGATAGACTCCAGAAGACATAAGACTTTGTGTATGTGGTAGCATTCCAGTCTCCACTCACAAGCTTTGTTGGTGCCCACAGAAAGTAGCTATAGCTGCTGAGCCTGCCTCTTGATTTCAGACTCACATATCCAGTAATGGGTATTTTACACAGTTGCTCCATTGATGGCTCCCTGACTCCTTGCTTCCTAGTGAGTCAGTACTGCAGGTTTCTAAGAATCATTCCTCAGACCCAGCATAGCATTAATGCATGAGCTCAAAAGCTGTGGTTTATGACCCAAAAGCTATGGTATTTTTGGTCTCCTAAAGCTGCATCCATGTCCTAATACCCTAGAATTTGTGCATGTGACACTATTGGGCAAAAGAATCTTTGGAATGTCACTAGGTTAAGTATATTAAAAGGAGAACAGATTGAAAGCTTGATTGGAGAAGCACTTAGGAGATTAGTAAAATACATACACTGGATGTGTCTTTGAGGATGTGTCTTCCTTGAATGTGGGTGGCATCATCCTATAGTCTGTGCGTATGGATAGAGAAAAAGGGTAAAAAAAAAAAAAGGCTGGAGAGACGGTTTAGCAGTTAAGGGACATGCCTGCAAAGCCTAAGAACTGAGTTTCAATTTCCCATGTCCCACATAAGCCAGATGCACGTGGTGGTGTATGCGTCTGGAGTTCCTTTGCAGTGGCTAGATGCCCTGGCATGCCCATTCTCACTTTCTGTCTATGTCTCTAATAAATAAATATAACTAAAAATAAATCTTTAAAAAGGCATTAAAAAGGGTAAAACACAAAAGCTGAAAGCCAGCTTTTGTATTAACTTTCCTTGGGGAGATGAACAAATGTCTATTCACCTCAGATAGGGCACCAAATATAGACCAAAGAAATGATTCCACCCAAGTCTTGGGGAACCAACTTGGTTAATTTGTAAAAGAGTGTGGTAAAGGGTTACCTACAAGAGCATGGGCAACTTATAGACAGCCACACCATGGAAGGAAATTTCCTCTACTGTCTCTCAACAACTATTAAAGGGTGGGACCTCATGAGTTCCTTAGTCCCTTCCACAACCAATCAATAATGGATCCAATCTTGTGTGGGTCTCCTGTGAATAATCACAGACTCTGAGACTTCAAGGAGGCAATGGCTCCATCATGTTTGGAGGACAACATTTCATACCACCAACCAAACACAGGCATTCCCTTCTCTCTGTTTCCTGGCTACCATGATGGGAACTGTTCTGCTCTGCATTGCTCTTCCTATCATAATGGGCTGAACTTCTGAAACTCTAAGCCAGTTTCAGTATTTCCTCCCTTAGGTTATTTGACTCAGGTGTTTGGCCACAGCAATAACAAAAGTCTGACTAATTCAGGGCTAAAGTCCATATAACAGACAGAAGAGGTGAGACACAGCAAGAAGAAAGGGCCATATGAAGACAGAAGCAGTGCACTGGTTGGAATTAGGTGCCCTTCATCAGCTTATATGTGTGAAATGCTACGTCCCCAGCTGATGGCAATGTAGAAAGTGGAGCCTTGCTGAATGGGGTGAGGTGTGTTTGGGGGGGGCAGCTTGTGGGTATTATTGCCAGCTTCTCCTTGCCAATGTTCAGCTCACTCTCCTGCTGCTGTTGTCCATCTGATGTTGGCAAGGAGGTGATGTCCAGCCTCCCATACCATTCTGTCCCCTGCTATCATGAAGAGATCCCCTTGAGACTGTAAGCCAAAATAAACAACTTCCCTCCCATTAGTGGCTTTGGGTCAGGTGTTTCATCCCAGCAACAAGCAGAGACTTGAATGAAAAGGCCATGTGAAGATAGAGGTAGAAACTGAAATGATGTGGCCACAGAGAAGCCTGACGGTCACCAGAAGCTTAAAGGACTCCATCAAAAGCTTCCAGAGGGAGCATGTCTTGCTGACCATTTGATTTTGGACTTCTGACCTGTAGAACTGTGAGAGAATTGACTTTTGTTGCTTTAAGTGAGCCAGTCAGTATACATTTACAGTCCCAGGAGGCTAGGGCACCTTCCCATGATTTGTAATCATTGGATTCCCTGGAGTCAATCCCTTTCTACTCAAAATAACTGGAACATTTCTGTTTCTTGCACTGAACCTTGAGTGGTATGACTCCCTTTCTACCTGAGAATGGAAGGCTATACCAACTAGGACCCATCTTGTGAACAGAACCCAGGGCCAAAGCTGCAGACTGATATTTGAACTCCATAGGCAGACACATTTCTCCTGAATTAGAGGAAGGTGTGCTCCAGATAGCCTTCTTCATTCTGATGTGTCACCACGAGGTTATTTTTACTTTAAATTATTCTGCAGCCAACACTCTAGCTCACTTCTGCAGAGAGCCGAGTACCTGTCAGACCGGGAAACACAAAGCCAGGCAGGTCCTCCGATCTGCTTATCTCTCTTTCCTTACCCCATGGAGTCCCATAAAACGCTGGAAAGTACCAGAACATGATCGAGAGTCTTCATTCCGACACCAGTGAGATCACTTCCCAGAGGGCAGCTTGTCTTGGTGCGCATGCTTTTCCCAACAGGGGCTCAGTGTAGTCTCCGAAATGCAGGTGTGTGTATGAGCTCCTGAGTGTGTGTGAACTTGTGTGTACACAGATGTCTCTGATCCCTCATGTCTGTTTGAGTGTGGGTTTGCGTATGTGTTTCCAAGAGTTTGTGTTTGTGTCTGGGGTGTGTGCACATATGTACAATATATACATCTGTATGAGTGTGTGGAGAAAGGGTGGAAGGAGGGGAAGTGAAGTAGTCGTGGTTACTATTAATACCATAAACTTGAGCTATTGTTTTCATAAATAGGAGGCTGGAGGTTGCCTATTGCTGCTCCTACCACTGTGCCATTGAAATTAGATTACCAGGGAAGAATCGGCAGGGAGAGCCATATAGACCATGGTGGGAGAATTCAATAGAAATTCGGGTGCAATTTGCTTCACATGTGGGATTCAGAAGGCAGAGAGCAATAACGCCTCCTGGTCTTTGTGTTGGGAACCAAAACAAAAACCACAGCCTTCTCTGCTAGGGCAGGTGAGGTCCCTGCAGTACCTCTTGACAAATTCCCCACAGTGCTGTGTTGATGGCTCTTTATTAAGGTCCAATTGTGTGCGCTGAGCTGATCCAGGCTCTGGCTCTGGCTCAATTGGGCCCTCAAGGGGCTCCTGATGGTCTCACACGGTGCCATCAGTACAACAAACAATAGGAATAAGCATAGGAGCAATGGCATGGAATATTTACCCCATTGGCAGAGGAAGCATAACCAGCGGAAGCACCCCAGAGGGGTCTGAAAGGATAAGCTGGAACTATCTAAGCAATGAGAGCTCCGCATAAACCAAGGAGTAAGCGCATCGCAGGCTCAGTTGAAACCCTCGTGTGGAGACGAAGTGACAAGTTTGCTTACTCAGGCCAGATCCCTCCCATGGTGAGCTGCAGGGTGCTTGCTACATGTCAGCAGAAGAGGCCATGGTCTTGAGACTGGGGCTCCCTCCCCAGCCCAGTCTGAGAACTGCAAGCCCATGCTGGGGGCACGTTGTCGGGCGGGGGTGGGGGTAGGGAGTCTTCTTAGCCTCTCAGGATCTGCTCTCCTCCTTGTGGCTGCAGTTGTTCCGGTCAGAGCATGGGCCCGGGCAGCCCCAACAAGCCAGGATTGACCACCCACTCTCAATAGGCCAATTACAGAAACAAATTAATAGCGAAAAGCAGAAAACAGAGAGTTATTCAATGTGGCCACATTGGGAAGAGAGACAGAAATCTAGTGACCTCCCAAGTTCATGTTGGGGGTTCTGACATGAAGTGTAGATTTCAACAGAAGGCCAGAGCATTGTCTCCACTACAGACTTTCCTGCAATGTGGTCTGACAAGTTGTCAGGAGTGCGTAAGATCTCTTTCTTTCTTTTTTTTTTTTTTTTTAATTTTTTAAAATTTATTTATTTGAGAGCGACAGACACAGAGAGAACAGAGAGAAAGACAGATAGAGGGAGAGAGAGAGAATGGGCGCGCCAGGGCTTCCAGCCTCTGCAAAAGAACTCCAGATGCGTGCGCCCCCTTGTGCATCTGGATAACGTGGGACCTGGGGAACCGAGCCTCGAACCGGGGTCCTTAGGCTTCACAGGCAAGCGCTTAACCACTAAGCCATCTCTCCAGCCCCATAAGATCTCTTTCTGAGGAACAAGTTCACCATCTGGCTGGCACCAGCGCCCTGAGCCTTTTCCTTCTCCTGGTATGAGATTCCCTGGGGAAAATCTGCGATTTCTTTGGCATATTTTCATTATTGCCAGAAGGGCTATAATCTCTGTGCCCATTCAGGCTGCTATAGGGACTGCCTCCATGGACTTCTTTTGTCCCTCGCCTCAGTAGATATAAGGACAGAAGATGTATCCTCCCACTGACTCCACGTCTGTCACCCTATTGTAGTGTCCTATAGCTAAGGAGCACTGCTTGTTTTGGGCAGCCCTTCCCCCTGCCTTGTGCTTCCTCTCCACCTCTCCTTCTTTTTTTTTTTTCAAGGTGGAGTCTGACTTTAGCCCAGACTGACCTAGAACTACTCACTCTGTAGTTCCAAGCTGGCCTCGAACCCACAGTGATCCTCTTACCTCTGCCTCCTGAGGATTGGGATTGAAGAGCATCACACCTGGCTACCTCTCCACATTCTAGAAGCTAGCCTTTCTGTGCATGCCTAGGGGTGGTAGCAGCTTCCTGCTAGACTCTCCTTCACTCCATTCTGTGCCCACCTCCATCACCAGGCTGCAAATTATCATGTTTTCCTTCCTCAGGCACAACTGAGGCCCATACTATCGCCCCTGGATCCATGGCAACTCCTGCAAGGAGCCCAACCAAAAAGCTGCTGGGGGCTCAATACAGCTCTGGTTCCTCCTACCTTCCGCCCTGGTCAAGGAAACCCTCTCCCATGTTCTTCAAGACCAACCCCCACCTTGAATACAAGCTTCTGAAGGGACCTCCTCTGGGGCTGGGGAGATGGCTCCTCAGCTTTTAAAGGAGATTGGTTGAAGGGACCTCTACTCTTATGCTGGTGTTTTCATTCCCTAGCTAATTAAAAAGGGTCAGGAGGGCCACCCCAATTCCTGCAGGCCTTCAATGTCCTGGGACCCTGCTCCTCCACTCAGGAGCACTGGACTTTAATAGCCATGGGGCTGGAGTGGCTACTAAACCCAGTCTGGTGTTCAGAGGTTGCCCCACTCACTTGCCTGCCCAGCCTGACTCTAGCAGAAGACCCATATCCATGCCAGCCTCGGACCCTTCAGACCCCTCTGCCCACCAGCCAGGGCACCCCCGCTCATGTTGCCTGGAAACTAGCATCTTCCACCTTGAGCATCTCCCAATGTGGGATGAACACTGTGACCGGGAGCTCAGCCATGAAATCCTGGCCAAGCTAGAATTCTGTCAAGAAAGTCTGAGCAAGAAGGGGGTGAGCCAGGATGGTTGGCCATCTAGAGCAGCCATGCTCAGCAAGCTGACCTGCAAGAGAGAGCTGCTGGCACTCGACACTGTGGCCGGCTACATCACATGTTGTATCAGGGTTGACAACAGCAGAAGGGTTCCTGCCTTCTTAGCAAGGAAACACAAAGGGGAGCAGTGACTTGCCCAGCTGAGGAATTGCAGGCTAATGCCCAAGTGGAACCGCCAGAGGCTCAGGGTCCATGTGTTAATAGAGCACAGTTACAGATTCCTCAGACCACCCAATGAATGTGCCTGGTTCTCCCTGATGGTCCCAAGCCCCATTCTCCACTGAGGAAGTAGTTGAGCTGTTCTGTCGGCCCCTCCTCCACCCTGAGTTTGATCTTCCCTCTCCTTTCCCTGCAGCTCAGAGGCACAGAGCCCCATGATTGCTGTCAGAGCCAGGGTCCCCAAAGCCTATACGCGGATGCCTCTTCCATCCATCACAAGGACTCTCTTGTGGCAACTGCTGTGAGAAACAAATGTCCCCAGCCTCCTTTAGTAAATCATGTGAAGTGGCGTACCCAGGGACAGCAGGTTAGAACACAAGCTACTGTTTCCCGACAAGGAGAGGACATAGAAGGCACAAGGTGTCTGCAGAGCTGGGCAAGGACAGAGAGGCTGCCAGCTCAGCAGCTGTGGCTTCCCTCCATGGCCCTTCTGCCTCAGGCCCCAGACTAGCTGAGCATCACGTCATGCTTCCCAGCCCTGGAGGAAACAGCCTGGTTGGGGAGATGGCTCAGTGGATAAAGTGCTTGATGCACAAACAGGAGGACCTGAGTTCAGAACCCCAGCACCCATGCAAAACTACGTGGTGATGTGTGCCTGTAATCCCAGGGGTGGGGAGCCACAGACAAGATGATCTACTGGGCTTGCTGGCTAGCTTGTCTAGCTGAACTGTGAGGGTCAGGAAACCAAGAATTTCTTTTAAAAAAAAAAATTTCATTTGCAAGCAGAAACAGAGAGAGGGGGGCTGGAGGGATGGCTTAGTGGTTAAAGCATTTGCCTGCAAAGCCAAAGGACCCTGGTTCGATTCCCCAGGACCCACATTAGCCAGATACACAAGGGGGTGTGTGCATCTGGAGTTTGTAGTGGCTGGAGGCTCTGGCGCACCCATTCTCCCTCTCTCTCTCTCTCTCTTTCTCTCTCTCTCTCTCTTTCTCTCTCTCCCTCTTTCTCTATCAAATAAATAAATAGGAAATATTTTTTAAAAGAGAGAGAGAGAGAATGGGCACATCAGGGCCTCTAACTGCTACAAACATATAGATGCACCTTATGCATATGGCTTTATATGGGTACTAGGAAATTCAACCCAAGTCATCAGGCTCTGCAGGCAAGCTCCTTAACTGTTGAGCCATCTCTCCAGCCCTGTTTTTTTTAATTTTACTTTTTATTTATTTATTTATTTATTTTTGATTTTTCAAGGTAGGGTTTTATTTTGGCCCAGGCTGACCTGGAATTCACTGTGTAGACTCAGGGTGGCCTCGAACTCATGACAATCCTCCTATCTCTGCCTCCCGAGTAGTGGGATTAAAAGCGTGCACCAAAGGAGACATAAAGGGTGGAGAAAGGAAGGGAGGAGGATACTTAATAGGTTGGTATTGTATATATGTAAGTACAATGATTGTAATGGGGAGGTAATATGATGGAGAATGGAATTTCAAATGGGAAAGTGTGGGGGTGGGGAGGGAGGGAATTACCATGGGATATATTTTATAATCATGGAAAATGTTAATAAAAATTTATATAAAAAAAAGCGTGTGGGCTGGAGAGATGGCTTAGCGGTTAAGCGCTTGCCTGTGAAGCCTAAGGACCCCGGTTCGAGGCTCGGTTCCCCAGGTCCCACGTTAGCCAGATGCACAAGGGGGCGCACGCGTCTGGAGTTCGTTTGCAGAGGCTGGAAGCCCTGGCGCGCCCATTCTCTCTCTTTCCCTCCCTCTGTCTTTCTCTCTGTGTCTGTCACTCTCAAATAAATAAATAAAAAATTTAAAAAAAAAAGATTAAAAACATTTAAAAAAAAAAGATTAAAATCATTTAAAAAAAAAGTGTGCACCACCACGCCCAGCTACCAGCCCTGTTTGGTTTTTTATTATTATTATTTTTCTTTCTTTATTTACAAGCAGAGAGGGGGAGAATGGGCACGCTAGGGTCTCTTGCCACTGCAAACATACTCCAGATGCAGGCACCACTTTGTGCATCTGGCTCTATGTGGGTACTGGGGAATTGAACCAGGATCGTTAGGCTTTGCAGGCAAGCACCTTAATCACTAAGCCATCTTTCCAGTCCAGGCCTAGGTTTAATGAAAGACTCTGTCTGAAAAAAAAAATATAGTGGAGTGAAATGGAAGAAGATGCTGGATGTTGACCTCTGGCCTGTACTTGCACATGCACATAAATGCACACATGCATATACTAACATACCCTCACACACTCAAAAAAAAAAAAAAAGACTGGGGGTGTTGCTTAGTGGATAGATTACCTGCTCAGTGTACACGAAGCCGTGAGTTAGCTCAGTACCACATAGTGTATGTGGTGGCACATGCCTGTAATCTTAGCACTGGGGAGGCAGAGGCGGGAGGCTCAGAAATTCAAGGTCATAGCTAACTACATAGCAAGTTAGGCAAGCCTGAGCTATGTGAGACCCCCATTTAAAAAGCAAAGAAGAAAACAGATTTGTCTTTCTGGCTTCTCACCTGAATACGAGATAGGCTTAGGAGATCCAACACCTCAGGTGTCTCCCTTCACCCTGACTTGACTAGGCTTTCTGGTTCTCAAAGCCAGAAGCATCACCACATGGTTCCTTCCTTGAGTAGGAGGCAGTGGTGGTGACGGCAACCTGACATGCCAGAAGTAACAGCACAAGCATTGCACTCCCTCATAGCCCCTGCTGAAGAGCACTGTAAGATCCTCTTTCTTATCTACGTCTATCTTATCTATGAGCATGATGCTCGTGCTCAGGCTCCCGTCCTTCAGAGTCTCCTGGCTAGGCATGCCTGAAATCCCAGCTACTTGCAAGACTGAGGCAAGAGGATCACTTGAGTCCAGGAGTTCTGGAATGTACTGCATTACGCCAGTCGGGTGTCCGCACTAAGTTCAACATCAATATCCTGATCTCCCAAGTGCAGGTTACCACGAGGTTGCCTAAGGAGCATTGAACTGGCTCAGGTCAGAGTCTACTTCTCGGAACAAATCTTGGACCAGTCCTTTACATGTTAATTTAAGTCAATGCAATAATTCTTTCTTCTAGGAAGATTTGCATTGAAATATTTTTGGATGCAAATTTGCCTGCAGTGACAGATTTATCCCCATTAGAAGAATTTAAGGGCTGGGGCAATGGCTTCATGGTTAAGAGCACTTATAGCTTAAACATAGAGCCTGAGAGTGTCTGAGACCACTTGAGATCAAGATTGATCCCCCCCACCCAGACCTCACATGGAAAACTGGATACAGTCACTATCTGTAACCCCAGTCTGAGGAGGGCGAACTAGAGCATCTCTGGGACTCACTGACCAAAAATGGCAGCTCTAAGTTGACAGAGAGACCCCATCTCAAGGTTGTACTTGGTTGAGTGATAGAGGAAGGCACCCAGAGTTCTTTTGGCCACTGCACACATGCTCAAGGTGTGTGCATCTGCATACACACATGCATACACAACAGATAATAACACCATCCTACATATACCCCCCCACACACACACAAACGATTTTAACTCATAATCCAACTGGACAGAGAGGGCTTGGGCTGGGGAGGCACAATGCCTCTGTGGGTTGCAAATCCTACAAGATCACCTACCCATCCTGTTTGCAAAGGGTCTGGCAGGGTTGACTGCTTCCCTTCATCCTGTCTAACTGTCTCTTTTGTGTTTGAGAAGTTTGGCGGACTTATCTTTCTGATGCATCGACTCAGGATGTCTCAGATTTCATGGAATCTTGGAAATGAGATGATTCAAACACTTAGTCTCCACAAAGAGACAGAAATCTAGAAAGAGAAACGGAAGACATGCCCAAGACCCCACGGCTAGTTAGTTGCTACAGAGCCCCAGATTTCTTGGCTCTTTGTGATGGTCCATGCATGGTGTGTTCCAAGGACCAGAAACCACTCTCAACCTAACACCAGCACCATATACACCATGAAGCCACTGCGTAGGGACGCCACAGCTTGGTGGGAGGGAGATTTAGAAGCATGTTGTCTAGGAAAAGAAGCCCCAGAGCCTCCCTCCTGGCCACAGGGTCAGGAAGACCTAGAGACGGGAACAAACCTCACTGTACAGGACTACCATGCCCGATTTATGTAGTGCTGGGGATCGAAACCAGGGCTTTGTTCGCTCTGGGCAAGTACTTTGCCTACTGAGCTATAGCTCCTGCCTGTATTAGTTACTTTTGCAATTTCAGGGATTATAGCAAAGAAAGGCATAGCAGAGCCGCTCATGGATCAGTCCAGGGCAGTGGGAGTCTGTGGTGTGAACTGTTCATATGGCAGTGGCCCAGAAAGCAGAAACAATAGACAAAATTATGGACTGGGCTAAAGACCTTCACAAGCCTGTCCCCAATGACCTACTTCTCACAAGCAGACCCCACCTCTCAAAGGTTCCACAGTCTCCCAAAATAGAAATACTTGCTAGGAAACAAGTATTCAAAACACGAGCCTGTGGGGGGCACATCGGATCCCAACCATAACAAGGCCCTTCCCCTACTGGACAGCAGCCTTGGCCCAAGTTTTACCTGCATTTATCCTGGGACTATATGCAGAAGGGACAGCAGAACCCAAAGGTGCCCTGGTGGATTGACAAGTACTGGAGACAGTCTATCAGCATCAGCTCTCACTCTTGTTACCTCCCAGCTCTGCATCTTTGGGCTGTTTGCTTTAACCATTCTGTGTCTTGGATTCCTCATTTGTCTGGGACAGACATCTCTGGTCCTTGCCTCCCAGGCTCTGTTACACATAAATGAAGTTCATACATGGAAAGCACTTAGAATGGTACAGGTACCTAGTACTCATATGAAGTCTCCCAGAATGTCTCTCATGTCCTTCAGGACCTCCAGGAGTCTTTTGCCTCCCACCTCTTCTGAAAGTACCACAAACTATTTTCAAAAGGCTAGAGTCAAGCTAGGGAGTGGGTAAAGTGTTTTCCATGCAAGTGTGAGGACTTGAGTTTGGATTCCCTACACCCACTTAAATACGGGGTGTAGTGACATGTGTCTAATCCCAGCTCTCAGGAGGCAGAGGCAGGAGGATTCCTGGCGTAAGCCAGCTGGCAAAATTAGCCAAATCAGTGAGTTCTAGGTTCAGTGAGAGACCCTATCTCAGAAAATAAGATGGAGAGCAATAGAAGGAGATACTCAATGTCCATCTCGGGCCTCTATACACATGCGTACACACATGTACACACTCCCAGCCATGTGCCCTCAAACACATATGAACATGTAAATACACAGAGAGAGAGAGCAAGAGAAGGTAAAAAGAAAAGGAAATGTTGAAGTCAGAATTGAGCATGATGGTGCATGCCTGTAATCCCAGCACTTGGCGGGTGGAGGCAGGAAGATTGACAGTTGCAGGCCAGCCTAAGTTACATAATAAGACCCTGTAAAGATAAGTTAGAAGAAATTTTAAAAAAGGGGAAAGACACATTAAAAAGTATATGTGTGGAAAATGTTAATAAAAAGTAAATAAATAAATATTTTTTTTTAAGTATATGTGAGCCAGGCGTGGTGGCGCACGCCTTTAATCCCAGCACTTGGGAGGCAGAGGTAGGAGGATCTCCGAGAGTTCGAGGCCACCCTGAAACTACATAGTGAATTCCAGGTCAGCCTGAGCCAGAGTGAGACCCTACCTCGAAAAACCAAAAAAAAAAAAAAGTATATATGTGGAAACTTCTGACATTTATCCAAAAAAGTAAAATATAGTCCCCATATCCTCTCACTACGCATTCTGATATCAGACTGACACAATCCAAGAGAAGTAGCAAGGTAAGCGAGTCTTGGTGATGGTGGTGTGAAAGGTGGGGGTGATGGAGGTGTGGGGTTTCTTTCTTCTTGCTTGAAGTGAGCATTGTTGTAGGTCAAGTTGTCTTCCCATCCTCTTTTTTTTTTTTTTTTTTTTTTTTGGACGTGTTCCTCATTTCTAACTTATTGGCTTTGTAAATACTGAGAAATATAACAACCAGGAAAAGAAAGTCGAATGCTGCAAGGCAGCCAATGCTACATAAATATTTACAACTTCAAACAAACTTGAGTTCTGTGAACCTCAGTCTCCGTCATCTCCCAATTACATCCTGGAGCAGTAAATCCAGAGAGTTCTGAGCTGGCATCCAGCAAGGCCCAGAAACACCCTCCTCCTGCTATTTCCTCTCTGACAGCTGACTCTCCCTGGTGGTGGCAGTCAGCGGAGCAGCCACTGAGCACAAATTGCTGTCCGGGCTACTTTTAGTGGCCACAAGTTAGTGTTTATGTGTTCAGGGCACACTGAATAGCCAGCCGTCTACAGCAGGCAAGTAAGTCTCTTGGCTGAAACATATAGCCTTGCCTGTGGTAAATGCCTGGAATTCCACCATTAGCAATGCATTCTTTTGGTTATGCCATGCCAGCCATTTCATGGCCACCATTTTAACGTGAAAATGCCTCTCAGAAAAGTAGCACATAAAGACCCTCACAATTTCCATAAATGAGTATTTCGACTTGATTTTTTTGAGACAGGAGGTGACCGTTGGCTATGTCAGTGGTGGGAGTGTGGTTGGTGGCAGAGGAGAGAGAAGATGGAAGGAAGAAGCGGGTGGACGATTGGGACAAGTTTACTTATTGAGTTGAAATGAAGGGTCGAAGCCAAGGCTTTGCACATGCTAAGAATGCGTTCCACCACTGAGTCATATTATGCTGCATTGAAAACATGGCCTCAATTGTTTGACACTCCTTCCAGAGAGAGGTGGGGTCCATGACCTCTTTTCTTCTATTGAGATAGGCATGTAAGGGTGACTAAAGTGCTGCCACGCTCCCTCTGAGGCTGGCTCATAAGAGACCAGGCAGCTTCCTCGTGTGGGCTGGAGTGCTTGCTGTTGAACCCCCACGGTGTGATGTGAAAAGCCCTGCATTCTGAGCTTGTGTGTTAGAAAGACTAGAAGATATCACTGAACACGTTTTGCCTGCCACCCATCCTTGCCTGAGTCCTAGATAGATGAGCAAAGCCTCCAAAACCTTGTCCACCCACTGAATACCACGGTGACACCTAGCTCCGTGCTTTGTGGAGAAGAGCTGCTCCTGACCAACAAAATGGTAAGGTCCCGAAAGATCTGCTGTCTCCAAACATGGGTCCATTATTACTCAGAAATAGACAAGTGGCGCAGCCACAGCATTTGACCCAGGCAGGCAGGATCAGATTCACGCACAACACCTAGAGACGCTTCTGGAAATTGGGGATGGGTGATGGAAGAGGACGGACTCCAAAAGAAACAGGTGGATCCCTCAAAAAGCAGATACCTCACAGCTCTGGCAGTCAGAGTGTGCTCAAAAAGTGGGGCTGGCCCCTTCTGGTCCACTCTGGCCCAGCTGTTTACTAGGCAACAGAACCCCCTGATACCAGATACCCACTGATTTCCAGATGAGAACACTGCTCCCTAGGTGAGCATATAAGTCCCAGTGCCTGGTCCTTCAGACCCCTAGGAGGAGGCAAGGGGACTGTGTGCCCAAAGCATGGGCATAGCTCAGAAGCCAGCAAGGCATGGGGTACAGATACATCCTACTTCACCTCTTGGCTTTGCTGAAACAACTCCTCCGTGACATAGGGAGCCCAGGATAAATATGAACTCCCTAAGGAGAGGGGCCTGAGGACACACTAGAGCCACCCTCACCCCCATGCCCACCCATCCTCCCTGTTTGCGGCCCTTCTTCTCACGTCACCACACAAGAATCTGGCCCGTGACCCTTTGGGCTCCATCTGTCCCTCTCTCCATGGCTTCGTCGGTGCTCTTGAATCAAGAGAGAGCCCTGAGATGTAGGCGTCTCCTTGCCATAATTAGGAGGTGGCATTTCAAGTTCAGGGCTTTCCATTCCTGCCCTGGGGGAGCCAGGAAGCAGAGCTGTCACGGGGGGGGCAAGGACAGGAAATAAAGTAAAGCAAACCTAAGTCCTCTGAACCAACCACAGCCAGAAGGGTAGTGGCCCCTTCACAATCTGTCCTGCAGATGGCTGAGGACCACACACCCAGTGCGGGCTTCTCTTCCATGAGGAATCTTCGAATTGCAGAACCCAGACCTTGCCTATGAGAGGATGGAGGGGGTAGAAGAAGCAAGAGGGGGGGCCTGAGACATAGCGAGTTCTGGGGTCCAGACCCAGTGGGTGTCCACGCAGTCTCGGGCCCAACCCTGGGGATTAGCAGTACCAGGCAGCCAGAGGCACACACAGGGCTGGGCTGGGCTGGGCACAGTTGGCTGAACCCCTCCCAGGGGCTTGTCATGGGGAAGCTCTGCTCTCCCAGATGGACATGTGCTGTTAACTCATTGTTGTTCTAGCAAAACAGACAGGGGTCGTTAGGGACAGAGGGTGACGCGGGAAGCTTAAGCAGGAAAAAGATGAAGGACTTGGTAAACCTCAGGGGAACGGGCTTCCTCCTTTCTCCAGCTCCCTCCACCTGCTCTTCTTTCCTAGCCAGGAGACTGGCTCCAAGTCATTCTGAGGCATTTCCCACACTCTCCCTCTTTTCCTGCTTCCCTCCATTCCAGTTCTCACCTCGTTTGGGCTTCTTCAGAAGCAGCCCCAAAGTTTGGAATACCGATTTGTCTGGGGGAAGCGTGCTGCTTTGTGGAGTGAAAGGTGAAGGGAAGGGCACCCATGGGAGGGCGTAGCAAGGTCATCCCACTGGGGCTCCATACTGCTGGGTCACCATGAGGAACACTCCCGAGAGCCTCTGGCTTCAGGTTAGGTAGGCAAGGTCATCGTCTTCAATGTTCTGTCCACTTCCGACAAAGGCCCCTCACAAGCCAGCCACATGTACAGGTGACAGAAAGAAATCAGTCTGGTGGAGGTCCCCCAAGTGATGGCAGCTGACTCTGCTGGCACAGACAAGAAACAGGGACATGTTGAAGGGCAATGCCTGTGTCCCCTGCTGTTCCTGTCCCCTCAGCCTACTCTCTTGGCTCTTTATCTACACATTCATGCTAAGCTGAGCGCACCCTTGGTGTGAATGGAAGCAGAGAACCTGCCTCAGCAGACGGCAGAAACAGCCTTCCAGACGGCCAGATCGTTCCTCATTGTGTGTGAAGGACAGGGCGTCTCTGTAACTTGCTCACAGCCTTTAGCGAAGCCGCCCAGGCCACAGATTTCCCCCTTGTCTTTCCAGAACATTCCTGCCCCATCCTGCTTCCCCCCCCCCCCACCCTCAGGGATTGCCCCAAGAAGTCAGGGTGGCCTGGCCATTTTCTCACCTTCTCTTCGGTGGGCCTCAGACCTCTCCTAGCTTTGTTGAACCTCCCTATTTTGTGGAATTGAGCCCAGCTGTCAGGGCTGTGACCAAGCTTTGACACAGAACGGTGAGTTTGTTTGTATTCTCCGTTTCCATGGCTCCCTCTCTCCCAGGAGCGGGAGGTGCTGGGGAAGCTGTAATTTGCTAAACAGGTATTAATCTTCTCATCACTCCCAAGAGGCAGGTACAGTCGCTCAGTCAAAACACACAGTGCTGTGATTAGATGAGGCTGGCAAGAGAATGCATGCGATTCCTACCTCCCCAGCCAAGCCCTGGCTTCCCCAGGGCAGAACTCCCTGACCTTAACCTTGTCCCTGGGCTGTGCAAACAGAGCACTTGCTCTTTGCAGAAGGGCATCAAAGCCAGGCATCAAGGGCCTCCCTACAGCTTTCCACACCCCCCTCAGTCTCTCCTCAACCTTACTTAGAAAAGGTCTTTGAAAAGTACATGGCCTGGGCTAGAGAGATGGCTTAGCGGTTAAGCGCTTGCCTGTGAAGCCCAAGGACCCCGGTTCGAGGCTCGGTTCCCCAGGTCCCACGTTAGCCAGATGCACAAGGGGGCGCACGCGTCTGGAGTTCGTTTGCAGAGGCTGGAAGCCCTGGCGCGCCCATTCTCTCTCTCTCCCTCTATCTGTCTTTCTCTCTGTGTCTGTCGCTCTCAAATAAATAAATAACAAATGAACAAAAAAAAATATTTAAAAAAAAAGTACATGGCCTGAGAGGAAGACAGGCATGGGTTTGAATTTTGCTGTCACCTTTTTTTTTTTTTTCCTGTCGAACAAATATGAATGAGTCCCTATTATGTCCCCAGCCCTTTTGGGTTCTGGGAATATAGCCACAAACATTGGGGGTTTAGGAGAGTTGATAAATAACACTTCCTTCTTCTTCTCCCAAAGCAATTGAGAAATCGACATAGACATCTGAAAGGTGGAACTCAAAATGTCCTTTATTACACAAAAGGCGATATTGGTGGATATGGCTTGAGATCTGTCATCAGAAGTGTCCTGCTGACACTCACCCAGAATTGATCTTAGCCACTCATCTACAGCGGAATTGAAGGCCTCTGGGAGCCAACACAACCCTTTTCTGGCCTGGCTGCCTCCCAAAGGAGAGCCAGCACAGCTGAACCAGTCCCCTGAGTCTGGAGCCACTGTCCTGACTCATTAGTTAGATAAGCCATTCTTTGTGTCCGAGAACTGCCTGCTCCCCTTGGCACACACAGACACTCGACCTGGATAAGACTGTGAGCATAGGGCAGTATTTGGAAGGGAGCCTCAGGAAAAATGTGAGGATAGTGTGTGGAAGTGGACCAGGGACCAGGAGATGGTGAATAAAAGTTACTGAGCTAATTCCTTCTGGAATCTACTTGGAGCTAGCTCAGCCAGCTGGACACCTCTGAGAGTCAGTGTGGATCTCACACCTAACAGTTCTCCTGCTCGAGGGGTTGCAAGAGCTGGGTCATTGACCCCCAACTCCTTTGGTGTCTTGACTAAGGACCATGCCTGGGAGGCAGCCAGCACTCTATTAGCCCATTCCTGGGGATGTCTGGGAGGTTCTAGAGCCAGGGAAAACTCTAAGGGGAATTATGGCTCTTTACCCATTCTGCAAACAAATGTAGCTTACGCTAGGATGTAGAAACCCACACCTTGACACTTGGGGGTGCGGGGTAATATGAATGGCCATGGAGATGCTGACACTTAGGCCCACCAGCTCAGTGGCAAGGTAAAGACGAGAATGACAGGAGGAAAATGTGAGGTGAACAGGAGGGATGCCCTGCTAGTAGCTGGAGTCATTGACTAGAGTTATTGGACTTGGCGCTACAGAGTTTGATGTTAGCCCTGTTTAAATCTTATATTGGGTGAATATTTCTTTACTATGCCCAGTGCCTTCTTTTGTAGTGTGAATGTTCATTCTGTGCTATTATGGGTTTTTTGAGGTTATTTTTAGGCATTGTGGCTCAGTTAAAAGACCTTGAATTATGGGGATGTATGAACATCATTGGAATTGATAAAAACTATGGGGACTTTTAAAGTTGGATGAATGTATTGCACTATGCATCACGTATGGTTATCAGTTTAAGGGGGCTAGGGGTGGAATGTGGTGGTTTGATTCAGGTGTCCCCCATAAACTTAGGGGTTCTGAAGGCAAGGTTCCCAGCTGATAGAGATTTGAGAATTAATGCCTCCTGGAGGGAGTGTATCATTAGCGGTGGGCTTGTGGGTGTTATAGGCAGTTTCTCCATGCCAGTGTTTGGCACACTCTCCTATTGCTATTGCCCATCTGATGTTGGCCAGGCGGTGATGTCCACCCTCTGCTCATGCCACCGTTTTCCCCTGCCATCATGGAGCTTCCCCTCGAGCCTGTAAGCCAAAATAAACCTCTTTCTCCCACAAGCTGCTCTTGGTTGGGTGATTCCTACCAGCAATGCGAACCTAAGTGCAGCACATACCCTGTTAGTTTCAGCCATTTTCCCCACAAATGCATAGCTCGGAATACATTCAGAGTGATGCCTCTCACTATAACACGACCTGAAAGCCCACAGCTAGAGCAGACCCTCCCAGCTGTTCCAAAGATGCCAGTGCCAGTGTTTGGCACACTCTTCTGCTACTGTTGTCCATATGATATGGCCAGAAGGTGATGTCCACACTCTGATCAAACCATCATTTTCTCCTGCCATCATGGAGCATCTCATCAAGTGTGTAAACCCAAATAAACCCTTTCCTCCTATAAACTGCTCTTGGTCAGGTGTTTTCTGTCAGCAATGCGAACCTGACTTCAACACCACATAAAGCCAGATGCACATGTATCTGGAATTTATTTGCAGGGCAGGAGGCCCTGGCATGTGAGTTCTCTGTCTCTCCTTCTCTTTCTCCCTCTCTCTTTCCTTGCAAATAAATAGTTAATAAATAATTAAAATATTTTTTTAAGGACAGTAAATTTTGTTTTACTGGCAGAATGTTGAAGTCAAAGGAAGAAATCATTTTAGCCTGGAAAATGACCTTATGCAGCTCACCTCATTCAACAACAGGCCAGCCTAGCTTAGGAAGGATCTGCAAGCTGGTATTGCCAATTTGGCTTCAAACAAGAGATGGGAAAGTGAGGCAAACCATAGCTAGGCCATCCCACTGCCCATCATTGGCGCTAGCTCATCCTCAGTCAGGAGGCTCTTAGCTATAGTGATAGCACTAACCAGGTTCCAACTCTGCATCCAGCTGGCTGGCTGAGGCTCATTCTCATGGTACCTGAAGCGTTCAGGAGCACCAAGCAAAAAAGTACCACTGTTTGGACGTTTTAAAGCCGTCACATCCCTTCTATTGGCTACTAGTCAAACCAAATTCAATGGCTAAGTCCAAGGGCAGCCAGGGAGGTCATTATCAAAGATCAGGGAAGAATCTGGGTCCAGTTTTACAATCTATATCAGGCAGTGTGGCTGGCCAGACATAAGTTGCCTTGCCTAGCAGAAGACCTGCTGATACAGGCATACCAGAGAAAAGGCAGGCTTCAAGCCACACTTCTGAGCAGGTGCAAGACAGGCCTGTGCTGGTTTTACATCCCCGACTGCATATTTAAGCACCAGGCAGGCATATAGAAGAAGCTTGCCGATAGCATGCATGGATAGAGAATGGGACATGATGTCTCAGTGCCTCACGTCTGGCAACAAAGTACTCAGTGAAACGACCTGAGCCCCGTTACGACTCTCCAAAGCCCTCTGTGGTCTAGGGGCCTCATCAGGTGTCCTTGCCCCAGTCTGAGAACACCTGGGGCTTATGTCGACAGTTGATTACATTCACTTCTCGCTTTTGACAAATGGCCCATGTTTAAGGATTCATAAAACTCAGGGAATGCATCAGTGAGTCTATAACACTGCAAAAACCCCATGTAGAGAACGACTTAAAAAGAAGATTCATCAAACTAATTACTTCTCCCCACACCCCCAGCACCACCCCACCCTTCTTTCTGCTTGGCTGCTAGGAAAGATGTACAGCCTCGTCACTGGGCTGTTTCAAAGCCAAACTCCCTGGCTGCCTTGTGGAGGAGGGCAGCGAAGCATCCTGCACCTCAATATTTCTCTGCATTTCGGTGCTGACAAGTTTTTCCTGCTGATTCATCTATTCCAGGGGCTGAGGCAAGGCCAGGGTCCTTCAGGGAAGGGAGAAGGAGGAAAATACTGGAATGTAAGAAAGCTCCCTGTTACCCAGCTCTCTGATGCATGTTCTATATCTGCTCCTCACTCGAGGGTGACCTATGCCATGTCCCCTGGGCCTATGTTTGTGTTCTCTCATGGCCGCAGTGGACAGTTGCTGAGTTAAGATTAGATGCCCTTGGGAGCATCCCTAGCAAGTCAGAGGTGGGAATTTGTGGACAAAGGCTTCAGCTTTGGGGCTAGGGAGATGACTCAGCTGATAAGAGCTCTTGCTGTGCAAATATGAGGCCAAAAGTTCAATCCTCAGACTGGAGGGATGGCTTAGTGGTTAAGGCGTTTGCCTGCAAAGCTGAAGGACTCAGGTTCGATTCCCCAGGACCCATGTTAGCCAGATGCACAAGCGGGCGCATGTGTCTGGAGTTCTGGAGTTCGTTTACAATGTCTGCAATCCTTGGCCCGTCCATTCTCTCTCTCTCTCTCTCTCTCACTCTCTCTCTCTCTCCCCCTCTCCCTCTTTCCAACTTTCTCTTGCAAATAAATAATTTTTTTAAAGCTCAATCCTCAGCCCCATAGAAAAAGCTGGCCATGGCTATGCACCCCAGCAGTGAGTAGGGGAGAGAGAGAAGAATCACTGGGGCTTGCTAGTCAGCCAGCCGAACTGAAGGAAAAAAAAAAAAAGTGACCTCAAGATTCCGTGAGGGCTTTTGTCTCAGGGAAATAAGGTGGAAGAACATAAGAGGAGAATACCCAACAGTCTCCTCTGGCATTTACGTGAGCACACATGCGGTATCTTGGGGAAATCGCACACACACACCATAAAAGGCAAACTTTGTTTATGTAGGAGGTTCAATAGTGACAACTCAAAGATAGGTCCAGTCACAACTGTGAATGCAATCTTTTTGTTTGTTTGTTTGTTTGTTTGAGGTAGGATCTCACTCTAGCCCAGGCTGACATGGAATTCACTCTGTAGTCTCAGGGCGGCCTCGAGCTCACGGCAATCCTCCTGCCTCTGCCTCCTGACTGCTGGGATTAAAGGCGTGTGCCAACCATGCCCAGCAGGAATGCAATCTTATCTTTGCAGACATGAGCAAGGACCTCAAGATGTAATTATCACGGATTACCCTCAAACCCAGTAACAAATGTCCTTGAAGAGAAAGGGGTAGCTGAGCATGGTGGCTCACCCTTGTAATCCCAATACTCAGGGGCTAAGGCAGGAGGACTGTGAGTTGCAAGGCAGCCTGGGCTAAGCCAGCCAGACGTTGTCTCACTCATTCAGGGGGTGAGAAGGGAGAAGCTATGTGGAGAAAGTGAGGAAACACAGAGGCAGAGATGGGAGAGATGCCTGTGGGAGATAATAAATACAAAGCCTCACCGTCCATCTGGGAGAGAGGCCTGGGACAGATTCTTCCTCAGGGCCTCCATAGCTTTCCCCAAAACCCCACCTCAGGCGCCTAGCCTTCAGAACCACAAGGCAATACGTTTCTGTTACAAGGCACCCATTTAGTGGCCCATTGTCCCAACAGCCCTAGGACACTGACCCAGCATCCTTCAGTTTGGCAATTTTGGGTTATGTTCAGAACTCTTCAGGAGTCTCCTGTGGGGTCCTCACTGCACTACTAGGGTTACCTAACATAACTTGCACCCAAGTCCTCATCTGTTTTGGGGAGAACCCAAACTGAAGGTACATTTCCATACCACCCATTCCTTAAAATGGCCACAAGAACCCAGATAATGGGCCCTGAAAAGTTAGCCACGGCCTGTCTTGTTGTTTGTTTTGTAGAGACAGGGTCTCGCTATGTAGCTCAGGCTGGCTTCAAACTTGTGATCCTCCTGTCTCAGCCTCCCAAGTGCTGAGATCAAAGAAATGCATCACCATGCCTGACTCCAAATCCTAGTTCTCAGCAATTATGAGTGTTACCTTGCATGGCAAAATAGATTTGCAGGGCTGGAGAGATGGCTTGGCGGTTAAGCGCTTGCCTGTGAAGCCTAAGGACCCCGGTTCGAGGCTTGGTTCCCCAGATCCCACCTTAGCCAGATGCACAAGGGGGCGCACGCGTCTGGAGTTCGTTTGCAGAGGCTGGAAGCCCTGGTGCGCCCATTCTCTCTCTCTCCCTCTATCTGTCTTTCTGTGTCTGTCGCTCTCAAATAAATAAATAAATAAATGACCAAAAAGATTAAAAAAGAAAGAAAGAAAATAGATTTGCATCTGAGGAAGAGGAGGAGGAGAAAGAGGAGATCACATGACGCCGGAATCAGAAATTAGAGTAATGCATAATGTAGAAATTGGAAGAAATAACTGGATTCTCTGCTGGAGCCTCCAGAAGGAGCCAGCTCTGCTAACATCCTACCTGTAGCCCAATAGCACTCAAAGTTGAGGTCTATCCTCCAGGCCCACAAGAGAGTCGCTCAATTTGTGGTCAATTTGTTTTAGTGGCAGAAGAAGGAAACTCATATGAGTGTTGGGATCGGGCACACTCAGGTTTAAGTCATGCTTCAATCTCGTGCCGGCTGTGGACCTTGAACAAGGTACTACTTGCCTCAGTTTTCTCACTTGTAAAATGAAGACAGTGACCCATTTTTATGCTACTAACACGTGGACAGAGGGAGCATGGAGTGAATCGTTACCATGGTGCTGATCAATCGTTGAACATTTACTATAAGCCACTGGCCGTGGGCCACCTGTTGGAATATAAGATCAAACGAGGTGAAGCCTAGTCTTGTATACACAGCCTCTGTGTGTGTGTGTGTGTGTGTGTGTGTGTGTGTGTGTGTGCGCGCGCGCTGGGGATCGAGTCCGGGGACACATGCATGTTAAACAAACACTCTAACACAAGCTACATGCCCAGCCCCACTCTTAGTTATTGGTAAATAACATGCAATGCTAGTCCTTACAGAGAACGCAGAAACATGGTTAGGATAGTCTGTGTTGTCAATGACAGCCAAGGAGGGACTCTGAGACACTGCCCAGCATGAAACCAAGGTGTCCCTTAGTGTCTTGCAGGGGCCGTAGCCGCCGGGTCCTGGGAGCTGAAGTAGCAGTAGCTCTAATTGCCACAGCAGCGGCAACGGTAGCAATAGTTACAATTTTCACCGCTTTTGACATGCCAACCAGGCTTTCATGACCTGGCGGATGCTCCACCTTCCAGGTCAGAAGCCTTCCTCATTGTCACAGTGTCACTCAGAATGACAGCCAAAGTTTGGCCTCCTGGAGCCCCAGAAACCTTGCATCAGCTGAAGCAGGCCCCTGTGCATGGTGGTACTGGCATACAGCAGGACCTCAGAACTGGTCCTTCTCTCCCCATGCTCCTTCTCTGCTCAGATATCCATCTCTTCCCTCCTCGCGGAGTCTCAAATGTGGCCCTTTGTGGAGGCTGTATTTAGAAGCCACCCAGTGATGCTTGCCTTTGATAAATAAGAAAATCAAGCCGGGCGTGGTGGCGCACGCCTTTAATCCCAGCACTCGGGAGGCAGAGGTAGGAGGATCGCTGTGAGTTCAAGGCCACCCTGAGAATACATAGTGAATTCCAGGTCAGCCTGGGCTAGAGTGAGACCCTATCTCGAAAAAACAAAGAAGAAGGAAGAAGAAGGAGGAGGAGGAGGAAGTGGGGGAGGAGGAGGAAGAAGGAGAAGGAGAAGAAGAAGATGAAGATGATGATGTGGGGCTGGAGAGAGGGCTTAGCGGTTAAGGGCTTGCCCGCGAAGCCTAAGGACCCCAAATCGAGGCTGGATTCCCCAGGACCCACGTAAGCCAAATGCACAAGGGGGCGCAAGCGTCGGGAGTTCCTTTGCAGTGGCTGGAGGCCCTGGTGACCCATTTTCTCTCTCTTCCTCTTCCTCTTTCTGTCTGTCACTCTCAAATACATAAACAAAAAATTATTTTAAGAAAATGTGGTCATGTTGAGAGAAATTTTAGCCTAAAAGTAGGAATAAGGAAGTGGTACCCATAAAAGGGAGTCCTGAGGTACACACATGAATCAGGGAAGGTTGCGTGGAGGAAGAGGCGCTCGCACTAGCGGCCTGCAGTGCTAAGGGGCATGGTCATGGGAGGGACTCACAGGAACAGAGGCAGAGACAAGATGGAATGTGCAGAGCCTGTGGAAACAGCAGACCCGGGTGACCTTTCCGTGTCCTATCATTGGGGAGCCCTCTGGGCTCACCCTCAGTTTTGATTTCACACACCCAACGTCCTGGCTGCGCTCCGTAGCAGCGGAGCCCCTTGGCGGGCCAGCCACCCGGACACACAGGTACCAGGGCCGGGTGCCATCCGCACTTTACATGTTATTTACTTGACTCGCTTGCAGAGGCTAGCATGGAGCTATTCACGTGGCAGGTGTGATGACTGGAGGACAGGAAGGAGAGTTAGAGCATTCTGGTACCTGGGGTCTCTTTTTTAAAAATGTTTTTGTTCATTATTTATTTATTTATTTGAGAGCGACAGACACAGAGAGAAAGATAGAGGGAGAGAGAGAGAATGGGCGCGCCAGGGCTTCCAGCCTCTGCAAACGCACTCCAGACGTGTGCGCCCCCTTGTGCATCTGGCTAACGTGGGACCTGGGGAACCGAGCCTTGAACCGGGGTCCTTAGGCTTCACAGGCAAGTGCTTAACCGCTAAGCCATCTCTCCAGCCCCCTGGGGTCTCTTGTTCACCCCCTACTGCAAAAGTAAATGCACACATTTCTGGAAGCAATGGCTTCAACGGACCCAGAAGCTATAGAAAGTCTTCACAGCGGGGCTGGAGAGATGGCTTAGTGATTAAGGCACTTGCCTGTGAAGCATAAGGACTCAGGTTTGGTTCCCCAGTATCCATGTAAGCCAGATGCACAAGGTGATGCGTGTTTCTGGAGTTCCTTTGCAGTGACTAGAGGCTTTGGCATGCCCATAATCAATCTCCTTTCTCGCTCTCTCTGTCTCAAATAAATAAATAAAATATTTTAAAAAGAGAAAGTCTTCACAATGGAGAGTTTATCACAGTGTTGTTTATGAAAACAAAATGCCTTGGGCTGGAGAGATGGCTTAGCGGTTAAGCGCTTGCCTGTGAAGCCAAAGGACCCCGGTTTGAGGCTCGGTTCCCCAGGTCCCACATTAGCCAGATGCACAAGGGGGCGCACGCATCTGGAGTTCGTTTGCAGAGGCTGGAAGCCCTGGCGCGCCCATTCCCTCTCTCTCCCTCTATCTGTCTTTCTCTCTGTGTCTGTCGCTCTCAAATAAATAAATAAATAAATAATTTTTTTAAAATGCCTAGAAGCTACCTAAAAGAAATGGAGGATGTGCCATTAAGACATTATAGTGTGGCCGGGCATGGTGGCACACGCCTTTAATCCCAGCACTGGGGAGGCAGAGGTAGGATTGCCATGAGTTCAAGGCCTGAGGGCACATAGTGAATTTCAGGTCAGCCTGAGCTAGAGTGAGGCCCTACCTCAAGAAACAAAATAAAAGAAAAAAGAAAGAAAACCCAAAAAAAAAAAAAATACAGTGTGTCCATGCACTCAACCCACAACTCATTTATTCATTCAACATAGTCAGCAATGGGCAGAACTTAGTAGGCCCATGTACATCAATTTTTTACCAACAAATATATGAGCCAAAGTGTGGTGGCTTATATCTGTCATCTTAGCATGTGGAAAACTGATGAGAGAATCCCAAATCCTAGGCCAGTCTGGCTACATAGTGAGATTTGTTGTTGTTGTTGTTGTTGTTGTTTTTGAGGTAGGGTCTCACTCTGGCCCAGGCCGACCTGGAATTCACTATGTAGTCTCAGGCTGGCCTTGAACTCACAGCAATTCTCCTACCTCTGCCTCCCGAGTGCTGGGATTAAAGGTGTGTGCAACCACGCCTGGCCATAGTGAGATTTTGACTCAAAGAAACAAAACCAGCCTGGGGAACTAGCTCAGTGGGTAAAGTACTTGTCATGTGAGCGTGTGGATCTGAATTTGATCCCTAAAACTCATGTAAAAAAAAGTCAGGCATGGGGCTGCAGAGATGACTCTGTAGTTAAGGCACTTGCCTACAAAGCCTAACCACCCTGGTTCAATTGCCCAGTACCCACATAAAGCTGTTGCACAAAATTCATTTGCAGTGGCTAGAGGCCCTGGCATGCCCATTCATTTTCTCTCTCTTCTCTCTCTCTCTCTCTCTCTCTCTCTCTCTTTCTCTCTCCCTCTCTTCTCTCCCTCTCTTCTCTATGTCTCTCCCTACTTACAAATAAATAAATAAATTTTTTTTTTAAGTTAGGCATGATGACATTTGCTTATAATCCCACCACTGTGGAGGCAGAAATAAGCAGATCCCTGGGGCTCACTGGCCAACCAGTCTAGCCTAATTAGACAAGTTCCAGACCACTGAGAGACCTTGTCTCAAAAATGGTGGATAGTGCCTAAGGAATGACATCTGAGGTTATTCTCTCTCTCTCTCTCTCTCTCTCTCTCTCTCTCTCTCTCTCTCTCAAACACACACACACACAACCAAACTGAAAAAGGTCATACTAAAAAGTATGCACCACCAGGCATGGTAGCACATGCCTTTAATCCCAGCGCTTTTGAGGTAAGAGGATCACTATTGAAACCACCCTGAGACTGCATAGTGAAATCCAGGTCAGACTGAGCTAGAGTGAGAATCTACCTCGAAAACAAAAAGTACGGTAAGTGAATAAAAAAGCTTCTGAATCAGTACATATGTCATGACCTCATTGTATTGAAGTCACTATGTTTACAGTAATTTCCCATAGGGGTTTCTCCCAAGAAATCTATTTTAAGTTGAAAGTGCCATAAGTGGAAAATGCATTTGCTATCCCTTACCTACGGCACATGCTCACTTAGTGGCACAGCCCACTGTCAAGGGTTGGCTGTTTCCCCACTTGATCACAGAACAGACCAGGAGCTCCAGCTGCTGTCACTGCCCAGCATGGCCAGAGAGGACTGGGTCACACATCTCCAGCCCACATAATGTTTGCACAGTCCTAAAGTTGAAAATTGTAAGCTTGACTATTCTTAGTCAGGGACCATCTGTATACGTAGATCTTGGCATAGGGTAAAGTTGCATGATATGTGTCAACAGTGATGGTGGTCTGGGCAGGGGAACCTTTCACTTAAATGATCACTATCACGCTATCTGTGTTGTTTGTGGGGTTTTTTTTCTCTCTTAAATACAAGATGAGAAAGTAACTCAGTGGCAGAGTACTTAAGCATGAAGCAATGGGTTTAATTCAAGCAGAAAAAAGAAAGAAAGAGAGGGAGGGAGGGAGGGAGGGAGGGAGGGAGGGAGGGAGGGAGGAAGGAAGAAAGAGAGAGAGAGAGAGAAAGAAGGAAGGAAGGAAGGAAAGAAAGAAAGAAAGAAAGAAAGAAAGAAAGAAAGAAAGAAAGAAAGAAAGAAAGAACAAGCAAGCGAGCGAGCGAGCGAACTGGGCGTTGTGGCACATGCCTTTAATCGAAGTACTCCAGAGGCAGAGGTAGGAGGATTGCTATAAGGCCAGCCGGAGATGACATAGTGAATTCCAGGTCAACCTGAGCTAGAGTGAGACCCTACCTCAAAAAAACAAAAAAAAAAAAAAAAGGTGGGCATGGTGGTGCACATCTTTAATCCCAGCACTCAGGAGGTAGAGGTAAGAGGATCGCCAGGAGTTTGAGGCCAGCCTGAGAATACGTAGTGAATTCCAGGTCAGCCTGAGTTAGAGTGAAACCCTACCTCAGGAGAAAAAAAAAAAAACCTGAAAGAAAGAAAGAAAGAAAGGAAGGAAGGAAGGAAGGAAGGAAGGAAGGAAGGAAGGAAGGAAGGAAGGAAGATGGAGAAAAGAAGAAAGAAGGATAAGAGAGATGGGAAGGAGGGAGGGAGGGAGGGAGAGAGAGAGGGATGGAGGAAGGAAGGAAGGAAGGAAGGAAGGAAGGAAGGAAGGAAGGAAGGAAGGAAGGAAGGAAATAAATTGAACACAAGTGACTTATAATTTTCCAAGACAAGAGAAGTTCTTTCCTTGCTTTATCTCGCTGTCATTGGATACTTCTTGGGCCTGTGTGAACTCCCTTAGAAGAAACACCCCCAGTGAGCAGTCCTGAGAGTTGTGAGTTGACATGGTGTTTTTTCAGGACTGCTCAGGTCAGAGTCCCAGCTGCAACTAAGGGGGGAGGGGAGAATTGTAGTCACTGACTTTCTGAGGAGCCAGGCAAAGTCATAGCCATAAAGGGAGGCCAGAGGGCAGAAAGCTAGGCTGGGAGGAAACAAAATCTCACAGGGAAGCCAGGTGTGGTGGTGCAGGTTTGTAATCTCAGATTGTGAATTATGGAGGCTGAGGCGTGAAAATCACCAGTCCCAGGTCTGCCTGGCTTACAAAGTGAGTTCAAAGCCAGCCTGGGCAACATAGACCATGACTCAAAATAAAAGGTTAAAAAAAAAAAAAGGTCAGGGGTAGAGCGATTGCCTAGTATATGTGAGGTCCTAAATTCAATCTTCAATACACAGGGAAGGGGACAGGTTGAGAACAGCAAGAAGAGGCCAGTGATGACATTTGTTGTACTGAGGCCTCCTGGGGAATTGAGACCTTAAAGCAGCCACAGAGGCCTGGCCCCATAGCAGTGATCAGCAGTCTTTGAACTTGCAGCTCTCAGTAACTCCAGAGTGAGAGAGATGGAGTTAACATGCAAATATTCTGGTAGAAGTTGCTCAGAGCATGACGCTCTATTTGTGAAAAATGGGCTCAATTTGATATTTGGAGAGCAATGAAATTGAAATCATTTCAAATTTTAAAGGCCCAACATATTGAGACCCACCCTCTGATAGATCGTTCAAATTAGTTTGCAAGCTCCCCATGTTTCCCTCCAGGAGGGGATCCATTTCTTTGCCAACAATATTCCTCTCCTTGGGTTGGAAAACAGGAGCCTGTGGGCTGGCAGGTGTCCATGCACCCTGGCCCCAAGGTGCTATGGTGCTATCAAGCGGCTTCTGCAGAGGCCTGGAGGAGGTGTTTGTCTTCCTCTCTTGGGTCGTGAATTTGATCTAATGGGACTGTCTGAATGCCCAGATACCATGATGACAGGCACCCTATAAACACCAAGATAAACAGGTAGAGAGATATATAGAGGCAAGTATAATTTGCTTCTAAGTGCCTTTTCACTAGTATAAATAAAGTGAGAAAATAAAGTTGTTGGAGGCATTTGCAATACTAATGTAAGGAGGAAATTAAGCAGTAATTACAGCATTCAGGATAAATGAAAAGGCCCACACAGTCTGTGTGCTGTGTGAGGAGGCTGTGGAGACGCAGCCGTCTTCTCTTGCCCCACCAAGGAGGCTAGGGAGTTTCCTGTCACTGCCAGATGTCACTCGGCCCCAGAGGAATGAGAGCCCCTCACAGGATGACTACCAGCCATCTGGCTTCTCAGTGGAACTAGACTTTTCGATTCTGGGCTGTGTTCTCGAAGTCCCTGGTGAACAGGCAATAGAATTGCACCCTGATTTTCTGCAGGGGTAACACAGTCATTAATAGTGTTACGGGCTGGAGAGATGGCTCAATGGATAAAATGCTCCCCGTGCAAATCTGAAGACCTGAGTTCAGAACTTCAGGACCCACATAAAATGTTGGTTGTGGTGGGTGAACGCTTGGAATCCAACCACTGGGGAGGTGGAGACAGGGAATCCCTGGGCTCACTAGCTAGCCTGTCTGGTGGAATTGGTGAGTTCTACATTCAGTGAGAGACCCTGTCTCAAAGAATAAGGAGGAGGGCTGGAGAGATGGCTCAGCAGTTAAAGCACTTCCCTGCAAAGCCTCAGGATTGAGGTTCGATTCCCCAGGACCCACGTAAGCCAAATGCACAGGGTGGCACAAGCATCTGGAGTTCCTTTGCAGTGGCTATAGGCCCTGGCACACCCATTCTTTCTCTCTCTCTTAAATAAACAAATAAAATATTAAAAAAAGAATAAGGAGGAGGACAAGCAAATGTTAACCTCGGGGTACTAGAGAAATGGCTTAGCACTCGCCTGCGAAGCCTAAGAACTCATTGATCCCCCAGTACCCATGTAAGCCAGATGCACAAGGTGGCATATGTGTCTGGGGTTCATTTGCAGTGCCTAGAGGCCCTGGTGTGCCAGTTCTCTCTATCTATCTATCTTCTCTCTCTCAAATAAATAAATTAATTAATTAAAAACATGTTAAGGGCTGGAGAGATGGCTTAGCGGTTAAGCGCTTGCCTGTGAAGCCTAAGGACCCCGGTTCGAGGCTCGGTTCCCCAGGTCCCACGTTAGCCAGATGCACAAGGGGGCGCACGCGTCTGGAGTTCGTTTGCAGAGGCTGGAAGCCCTGGCGCGCCCATTCTCTCTCTCTCTCCCTCCATGTGTCTTTCTCTCTGTGTCTGTCACTCTCAAATAAATAAATAAAATTAAAAAAAAAACATGTTAACCTTTGGCCACTGCACACACATGCCTGCATGAGTATCAGCATCTCCCCCCCACACACACACACACAACCAGTCGTTAGGAAGTGAGGCCAAGGATGGGGGAGTTAGGTCACTGGCAGACATTCCCTTGAAGGGAATGTTGGGACATTAGTCCTGTCCTCTCCTTCTCTTTTCTTCACTTTCCACAAGGTGAGCACCTCCTCAGCTACACACACTCCCCACAGGCCGAGACAACAGGACCATGAACTAAAATCATGAGCCAAAATAACCCTTTCTTCTCCTCTTCCTCCTCCTTCTTCTTCTTCTTTGCTTCTTCTTCTTTTATGTTTGTTTTTTTTTTTTTCAAATTTGACAGAGAGAGAGAGAGAATGGGCACACCAGGGCCTCCAGCCACGGCAACGAACTCAGGCACGTGTGTCCCCTTGTGCACCTGGCTTATGTGGGTCCTGGGGAATCAAACCTAGATCCTTTGGCTTTGCAGGCAAATGGCTTAACCGCTAAGCAATCCCTTCAGCCCTATGTTTTGGTTTTTTGAGGTAGCCCAGTTTGAACTGGAATTCACTATGTAGTCTCAGGCTGGCCTCGAACTCACAGCCTCCTGAGTGCTGGGATTAAAGGCATGTGCCACCATGCCTAGACTTTTCTTCTTTTTTATTTATTTAGTTATTTATTGGAGAGAGAGAGAATGGGTATGCCAGGGTCCCTAGCAACGAACTTCAGATGCATGTGCCACCATGTGCATCTGGCTTATGTAGGTACTGGGGAATCAAACCTGGGTCCTTAGGCTTCTTCATAGGCACGCGCCTTAACTGCTAAGCCATCTCTCCAGCCCCCTTTCTTCTTTATAAGTTATCTCAGGTTTTTGTTTTCTTTTTCTGATGCCCATCCCTTACTGGGCATTGAACCTAAGGGTTCACGCAAACCAAAAACATTCTACCACTGAGTTGCATTCCTACTTTCTTTTTACTTCTTTTTCCTTTGTGACAGGGACTCCACTAAGTTACCTATGCTGATCTTGAACTCTCATTGTGGCCTCAACAGTCCTAAGCTTGCAATCCTCTTGTCTTGGCCTCCAGAGTAGCTGGGGTTTCAGGCCTGTACCACAAGGCCTAGCTCAGTGCTAAAGCTGCCTAGTACAGAATTGCTAGACACAGACGCCACCTCAGCAGTACAGTGTATCAGGGCAGTCCCAGGCTGAGATCGGTGATGGTGATGGCAACAGCCACTGCTCCCAAAGTAGGAGGCAATGGGCAGGCAAGATGACAGACTTAGCATGGGATAAGCACTGGGACCCACAGTGACAACCAGCTTGACTCACCTCTAAAACTTAGCATTGCAGCTTCTGCCCAAATCCCAGCTCTCCATGCTGAGCACCAGGACAGGAATGGGCAGAATTGCAAACAGGGAACTATCTGTGAATTACAAATAGAAACACACGTATGGAGCTCGGGGTGAAGCTCAGTTGCCTAGCATACGGAGAGCCCTGGCTTCCATCCCCAGCAGTGTGCAAAGCAGTCATGGTCATGGATGCCTGTAAGCACAGCACTGGAGGGAAGGGGAGAGAGGAGAAGAATGAAAAGTTCAAGGTCATTCTTGGCTACATAGTGAGTTCGAGGCCACCAATCTGGCCTACACTGAGGTAGGAAAGAATACATCAAGATTCTGCAATAGTGGCTGGGGAAATGGCTTAGTGTTTAAGGCGCTTGCCTGTGAAGCCAAAGGACCCAGGTTTGATTCCCCAGGCCCCACGTAAGCCAGACACACAAGGGGGCGCATGCATTTGGAGTTCGTTTACAGTGGTTGGAGGCCCTGGTGTGCCCATTCTCTCTCCCTCTCTCTCTGTCTGTCTGTCTCTCTCTCTCTCTTTTTCCCTGCCTATTTCTCTCGCTCTCAAGCAAATAAAGAAAAACTTTTAAAAAAAAAGATTCTTCAATAAAGCATATCAGACAGTTGTTAAAGGGTTTCAAGAGTTTCAACTCTTGGGTTTTGAAAAACACTGCAGTATTGTATGAGAAATGCCCACAGGCTTGGAAACAGGAATTAAATTTAATGATTGCCAACTCTGAAGAAAAAGAACACCATATTTTAGGAAGCTTCAGAGGAACCAACTATTAACAAAGAAGATAATTTTTTAAAATGATTTTCCTTGTAGTTGAAGACACAGTAATAGAATGAATAAACAGACATTTTGAATTACATATAAATCGTACAGCCACTTTCAGTTTCTTCTATGACCACCACAAGCTGCAGGAAATGTCAGAGAAAATATTAAAATGCCATTGTACAAATTTACATTTAAAATTAAATTCAGATTTACACAAAACTTATTTGTATAAAGAGTTAAACTTTTTAAGAAAAAGTTAATCTATGTGAATAATCAACTATAGATGAAATGAAAGATTTTTTTAAAATGATTTATCAGAAATTTATCCCAATGTCACAGCCTATAAAAATATTCTTAACAGCTCTAGTAGTAGTAACATCAGCATAAAGATCCTCTTCAAAATTAAAAATTATCAGTTATCTATCTCATATTTGCAAAAAGTGATTGTTGTTATTTTCAATTTATATCAATTGAAAATAAAGTTAGTCAAAGTATAAAGTTTGATGACCTAATAAATGAATTTGCAGAAGAGTGAGCCAGACAAATATTACACCCAATCAAGATATCACATTAATACAGTATTTATTTATTATGTGGCATAACACAACTCCAAAATATTATGGTTTTGCAATTTTTAAGTTTATGTTGTTATTCACATATCACTATCATCTCTATTATAGTTTATGTATAATAAATTATTTTGGAAAAGTCTTATATGTTTGTACCTTTAGCAGCATTTTTTCTTATTTTTTGACCAATTATCATTTTGTATGGAGTCCTAAAAGGTATGTAGGCCCTGCCTGCTAAGTTTGCTCCCCGCATTTTCCAGAGCAGATAGGTTAAACCTGTGGCCTCCAGGCCTAATACTCTGACTGTCTCTCTTCTTAATGCTCTAGCAACAGCCCCTCCATCTTTGCTAACACAACTGGCAATAGCATGGAGTAAACATTTCTTTTTGCAAAATTAACTTTCAGGGGGCTGGAAAGATGGCTCAGTGGTTAATGTGCCTGCCTACAAAGCCAAAGGACCTGGGTTTGATTCCTCAAGACCCATGTAAGCCAGATGCACAAGGTGGCACATACATCTGGAGTTCATTTGCAGTGGCTAGAGGCCCTGGCGCGCCCATTCTCTCTCCCTCTCTCTCCCCCTCCCTCCCCCCCCCTCTCTCTCTCCCTCATAAATAAAAAAAAATTTTTTTGGTTTTTCGAGGTAGGGTCTCCCTCTAGCCCAGGCTGACCTAAAATTCACTATGGAGTCTCAGGCCTCGAACTCATGGCAATCCTCCTACCTCTGCCTCCCAAGTGCTGGGATTAAAGGCGTGTGACACCACATCTAGCTAAAAATAAAATATATTTTTTTATTATTGATTTATTTATTTGGCAGAGAGAGAGAGGGAGGGAGGGAATGGGCTCACCAGGGCCTCCAGCCACTGCAAACGAACTCCAGACGCGTGCGCCCCCTTGTGCATCTGGCTAATGTGGGTCCTGGGGAATTGAACCTGGGTCCTTTGGCTTTGCAGGCAAGTGTCTTAACTGCTAAGCCATCCCTCCAGCCCAAATAAAATATTTTTAAAAATTAACTTTTAGGGGCTGGAGGGATGGCTTGGTGGTTAAGGGCTTGCCTGAGAATCCTAAGGACCCAGGTTCAATTCTTTAGGTCCCATGTAAGCCAGATGCACATGGTGGCATATTGTCACTCTCTGTCTCTAATAAATAAATAAAAATAAAATCTTTAGAAAAAAAAGAAACAGGTGCATGTCTTTAATCCCAGCACTTGGGAGGCAGAGGTAGGAGGATTACTGAGAGTTCAAGACCACCCTGAGACTGCAAAGTGAATTCCAGGTCAGCCTGGGCAAGAGGGAGACCCTACCTCAAAAAAACCGAAAAAAAAATTAACTTTTAGGTTTGCATACAAAGTAATGTTTCATTGTGGCATTTTCATGCGCATGTGTTATTTTTGTTCCTATTCACCCTCCCCCCGCAACACAATACAGATATTAAACTTTAAGGAATGCAGAAAAAGGGGTTCTTGGGCCTGACAACTTGATTTACCTTTGTTTTTACAAACTAGGCTTTTACCCCCATATTCTGTCGGGACGCCCACATAATGGACTTTGGGATAAATTGTATGATGGAAGGTTATTAGGAAATGCCATCTCTAAGGTAGCGAAGATTGTTGCAATTGAGGCGATGCTTTGCATCCATTTTCAGTTTTTTTTTTTTTTTTTTTTTTTTGAGTGCTGAGTCCCTAGTTCAGGCAACTGTTTTGAAGGTTGTGAAACCTTTGGAAGGAGGGACTTGATTGGTAGAAGTAGGTCACTAGAGGCAGACCTTTGAAGGCTATGCTACCCCTAGCTCTGGTCCCCTTTCTCTGCTTCCTGTGTGCCTTGATGTGAACAAGCTTTCAACACAGCCAGAGCTTCTCTGCTGTCTGCCCTCCCTGCCAGGATAAACTGGAATCCCTCTGGAACTGTGAGCCAAAACTAAGCCTTTCCTCCCTTCACTTGTTTCTGTCAGGTATTTTGGTCATAATAACCAAAAGTGTCTAATACATGAGGCTTCAGATAATCCTCCAGGGAATTCTAGTGTGGGCTGGCTCTTGAGAGAAGGCTGTTTTTAGATGTCTATATTGTGATTCTTCCAGTGAGCCTTGCCATAACCCCTACCCAGCATCTTTCCTCACTACACTTATGTACCAGACCATATAAGCCAAACCACAGGACTCACTGCAGTGTTTTCTCGTTCTGGGCCTCTACTGAAAACTTGCAGCTTCCATGTCTCGCCAGTGATATTTTGGCCTTGAGGCCCTGAAGAGGCTTTCCAGAACGGACCTCACTCAGTAGTAAGATAAGCAAAATACAGTAAGTTGTCCTTTGTAGGTGATGTCCTAGCATTCCGTAGTCCACTGGATGCCTGAAGCCTTCACTGATATGATAGGTGTCTAATTTTCAAAGGGTCAGTCTTTTACTCTCTAGTGCTAAGGTGTCTTATTTTATTGACAACTTCCAGAATTATAGACAATAACCCATGGTAACCAACCCCCCCCCCGCCACTTTCCCCTTTGAAACTCCATTCTCCATCATAAACTTTCCCCCTCTCCATCAGTCTCTCTTTTATTTTGATGTCATCATCTTTTCCTCCTGTTTTGAGGGTCTTGTGTAGGTAGTGCCAGGCACTGCAAAGTCATGGATATCCAGGCCATTATGTGTCAGGAGAAGTGCATTGTAAGGAGCCCTACCCTTCCTTTGGCTCTTACATTCTTTCCGCCCCCTCTTCCGCAATGGACCTTGAAGAGCTCACGTGTTTTATCAAATGTTCCAGCATACTTGCCACTTCTTGTTCATCTGGTGTTCCAGAAAAACCTAGTCTTGGTGTATGAGAGCCAGCTCCAAAGTGCTGTGAGACTAAAGAAAGTTTTTAGCAGATTCAGGATTTCAAAATATAATTTGTTGAGGACTTATTGACAGATGTGTAGTCCTAGGCACCAGATCCCTACAGTTCAGGTCCATAAGAGGGGGACTCATGTATGGGGCAAAACCAAATTTACTTGATCCAAGCCAAAATGTACCTAGGTTATCTCAAGCTAGTATCAAGGACATCAAGCACATTTCAGGCATTGGCAGTACCAGAGTATTGTTGTCAAGCTCCACGTGCCATTCTAATGATTCTATTTATATATAGCATACTGAGAAACTATGAAATAAAAACTTATTAGAGTTTACCCAGGAAAAATCATGGTAGATAGGACTTGAGATGGCTGAAGTTGGTTACACTGTATTCCAACACCTAGTCTAATTCCTGTCCTATAAACATGATACATCTATGTAATAGTTGTAGGATGTCTAGATGGTCTAGAGCCTGCAGATTGTTATAAGAGAGGGTTGGAATGTTAACTCATGTCTGAAGCCAAGATCATCCTGTCTACCATTGTCTGTCCCACCTGAGTGCAAGTCATAAGAGATGGAAAACCAAAGGCTCAAGAGATACTCCAGTGAATAAAGTGCCTTCCATGAAAGCTTGAGGACCTGCGTTCAGACCCCCAGGACCCATGTAAGTGCTGAGAGGGTATAACAGCACACCTGTAATCCCACACTTGAGAGATCTCCAAGGCCAGCTTCTAGCTAGTCTAGAAGAATTGGTAAGCTATGGATTCAAGTGAGAAACCCTGCTTCAATAAAAAAGGTAGAGAGCCACCAAGGAAGATACCTGACATCAACCTCTGGCCTCTACACACGCTCACACACAAGCAAAAGACATTTATGTACACCATACGTATATACATATGTGAAAAAAGGGGGGGAAAAGATAGAAAACAATGTTCTTGCCAGATCCATGGCCATGATTATGGTGTTGGAGCAAAGCAGATGAAATTGAGGCTGCTTCTTTTTTTTTATCTTTTTAAAATATTTTATTCATTTTTATTTATTTATTTGAGAGAGAAAGCGGCAGATAGAGAGAATGGGCACGCCAGGGCCTTCAGCCGCTGCAAATGAACTCCAGACGTGTGTGCCCCCTTGTGCATCTGGATAACATGGGTCCTGGGGAATTGAGCCTCGAACCAGGGTCCTTAGGCTTCACAGGCAAGCACTTAACCACTAAGCTGTCTCTCCAGCCCTGAGGCTGCTTCTTGATTAAGTAGGCTGCTCTCATTCACTGACCCTAGAAGGCAGATTCCTGCTAGGGGAGGCATGTCACTGGGGGAGGAGGGGGATCTGATTCCGGCCTAACTGTGTGGTAAGAGTAGTTTGAGCTCTGGGTTCCTGCCTGCTACTTGTTGCTGTTTGCTTGCTTCAGTTTCTTTCTCTCTGCTTGGATGTATGTAAGTAAGCAGCCTCTTCCACCATTGATGGAGTTCGCCTGGATCTGTAAGCTTGAAATAAATCCCATTCCTCCCATGAACTGTGTGTGTTTGGATGTTTGTCCCAGCAATGTGGAACTGACTATAACAGAAATCAAGTGACATTCTTCTTGTGGAGGTCTGTAAGGATATTTCCAGCAAAATTGAAGGAAGGAGGGAGACCTTCCCTTAAAGTGGACAGCCATTAAGAACTATATAAAAAGAAGCTTCAAGAGAACACAAGGCCTGGCTGCCCATGCTACTTCCTGGTGAGTGCATCTATCCTGTTGATACCATCATTTACAGACATAAAAACCCAGCTTTCTCAATATGGACTGAAAACCAGTGGCCCTCTGGGAGTCCTCTAAGCCTTCAGTGCCAGATTGGGACTGCTGAGGCTTTCAGCCTTGTGGATTGAACACCTACCAGGTTCATCAACTCTCCAGCCTGCAGGCAGCTATTGCTGGATTCCCAGCCATATCCTGTAAATTATTCCAATAAATCCTTTTTGAGATACATATTCATTTTATCTTTTCTGTTCCTCTGGAGAACCCTGTACAATATTATTGCAGTCTAGGAATTTTGGATTTGCTATCTCTGACAATTAAGGAATTAAGAGGCAGGAAGGTATTTTTAAAAGAATATTTATATTCAGGGCTGGAGAGATAGCTTAGCAGTCAAGGCACTTGCTGACAAAGCCAAAAGACCCAGGATCAATTCACCAGTACCCATGTAAAGCCAGATGCACAAGGTGGCACACATGTCTGAAGTTCACTTACAGTGGCTACAGACTCTAGTGTGCCTGTTCTCTCTATCTGCCTCTCTCTCTCTCTCTCTCTCTCTCTCTCTCTTAAATAAATAAATTAAATCTTTTTAAAGTACACTAGAAGATGTGAGTAGATTATATGCTTATACTACATCTTTTATATAAGAAATGAGCATTTACAGTTGAATTTTAGAATTTGCTAGAAATTTGCTCTATCTGGTGTACTAGAATATTTCAATAGTAGGCACACTCAATACCTAGGGTCACTTCTGAGGTACATCTGGCACCTTAAACTCTTACCCTGAAGATATCTAAAGTCAGATTTACATGGCTAAGAACACTGCAGATAATTAGAAAACCCAAGCACCAAAATAAATCAAGAAGAGTCAGGCATGGTGTCTTACACCTTTAATCCCAGAACATGGGAGGCAGAGGTAGGATTGCCATGAGTTCAAGGCCAGCCTGAGATTACATAATGAATTCCAGGTCAGCATTGGCTAGAATGAAACCCTACCTCAATAAAGGGGGGGAGCTTGAGATATGGCTTAGCAGTTAAGTCATTTGCCTGTGAAGCCAAAGGATCCTGGTTCAATTCTACAAGACCATGTAAGCCAAATGCACAAGAGGGTGCATGCATCTGGAGTTTGTTTGCAGTGGCTGGAGGTCCTGGCACACTCATTCTCTCTCTCTTACTCTCTCTTTCTCTCTCTCAAATAAATAAATAGAATATATTTTTAAAAAAACAAAATAAATAAATAATTCAAGATGTGCCGGGCATGGTGGCGAACATCTTTAATCCCAGCACTCAGGATGCAGGGGTAGGAGGATTGCCAAGAGTTTAAGGCCATCCTGAGACTACATATTGAATTCCAGAAATATAAAAACCCAAGACAGTACAATTCCACCAAAACTTGCAAATCAATCAGAAATGTTCTCCAGTAAGCCTGTTTTAGATGAAATGTCTGAGAAAGAAACGTGATTATATCTATGCTTGAAGAAATCAGAGGAATCAAAGAAGAAAACAAACTCCTGAAGGAATGCCAAGAAAACACAGGGAGCTAACTTAATGAAATAAGGAGGTCAATACAAGACATGAGTAAGGAAATAGAAATAATAAAAAAACTACCCATACTAGAAATGAAAAACAGAGTAAGTCAAATAGAAAACTTTGCAGAAAGTCTCACCAGTAGAATGAATCAAGGAGAGAACAGAATATCTAAACTAGAAGACCAGGTGGCAGATCTAATACAGTCCAACAGAGAGAAAGACAAACTAATAGGAAGACATGAATGGGAATTTTAAGACATTCAGGACACTATGAAGAGATCAAACATAAGAATTCAGGGCATAATAGAAGAAGAAATTCACTCCAAAGGCATAATAGGTATTTTCAACAAAACCATAGAAGAAAACTTACCCCAAGTAGGAAAAGTGATGCCAATACAGATGCAGGAAGCCTATAGAACACCAAACAGATAAAATCAGGAAAGAAACTCTCACTGTAATATTATAATTAAACTACAAAACACAGAAAATATATTGAAAGCAGTTAGAGAGAAAAGTCACATACAAAGGCAAGCCCATCAAGATAACAGCAGATTACTCAACACAAACTTTAAAATCCAGAAGGGCTTGGAATGATGTATTCTGAGCTCTGAAAGATAACAACTGTCAACCAAGATTATTTTATCTAACAAAGCTACCCAACCAAATTGATGGAAAACTAAGGCCATTCCTCAACAAAAACAGACTAAAAGAATATATGAACACTAGCTCTACAGAAAATACTTGAAAGTATCCTCCATGCTGAAGAGAAAGAAAATCACACACATAGGAAATAGAAAAAATAAACCATACACAAATAATAGTTAATACAAGGGAATGAAGGAAAATACAGGAAGAACTAAAAAACAAGAACAATGACAACAATAAATATACACTTTTCCATAATAATATCAACAGCCACAATGCCCCAACCAAAAGACACAAGTTTGTAGACTGGGTTAAAAAGCAGGATTGTTCTATTTGTTTCCTCCATGAAACTTACCTTTTTATGAAAGATGGACACTATCTTAGCCCAAAAGGATGGAAAACAGTGTTTCAAATAAATGGCCCTAGAAAACAAGCAGGTGTCACTATCTGACAGGGTAGACTTCAAACCAACATTAGTTAGGAAAGATAAGAAAGGTCACTTCATATTGATTAAAGGAACACTCCAACAGGAGGACATTACAATTCTAAACATATATGCACCTAATATGTGTGCTCCCAATTTTCTCAAACAAACACTATTAGAATTAAGGGCACAGATAACACCAAACACAGTTGTAGTGGGTGACTTCAAAACACCACTTTCATCAATTGACAGGACATCCCAGCAAAAAAATAAATAGAGAAGCATCTGGATTAAATGAGGTCATAAAGCAAATGAACCTAACAGATATCTATAGAACATTTCATCCAAATGTTGCACAAAACACATTCTTTTCAGCAGTGCATGGAACATTCTCTAAAATAGACCATATATTAGGACACAAAGCAAATCTTAAGAAATATAGGAAAATTGAAATAATTCCTTGCACTCTGATCACAATGAGATTACACTACAAATCAACAGCAGGAAAATCTATAGAGCATACATAAAATCATGGAAACTGAACAATACAATACTAAATAATGAATGTGTCAATGAAGAAATCAAGAAGGAAATTTAAAAATTCATAGAATCAAATGATAAGGAGAACACAACATACCAAAACCTTTGGGACACAATGAAGGCAGTCCTAAGAAGAAATTTACAGCTTTAAATGCATATAATAAAAAATTAGAAAGCTGAACATGGTGGCGCACACCTTTAATCCCAGCACTCAGGAGGCAGACGTAGGAGGATTGCCTTCAGTTCAAGACCACCCTGAGACTACGTAGTTCCAGGTCAGCCTGGGCTAGAGGGAGACCTTACAGGAAAAAAAAAAAAAAAAGGTCACAAAAAGCAGTAGACAGGACAGAAGTTAATGAAATAGAATCCAGAAAAACAATACAAAGAATCAATGAAACAAAAAGTTGGTTCTTTGAAAGGATAAGCAAGGTTAATAAACCCTTAGCAAATCTGACCAAAAGAAAAAAAGAAGAGTCGGGTGTGGAGGCACACATTTAATCTCAGCACTTGGAATGCAGAAGTAAGAGGATCACTGTGAATTTGAGGTCAGCCTGAAACTATGTAGTGAATTGCAGATCAGCCTGGGCTAGAGCAAGACCCTACATCCAAAAACAAAAACAGGGCTGGAGAGATGGAATAGTAGTTATGATGCTTGCCTGTGAAGGCAAAGAACTCATGTTTGAATCTCCAGGTACCACATAAGCCAGATGCACAGCGATGCAAGCATGCAATGTCACATATGTGCACAAGGAGGCACATGTATCTGGAGATCATTGTCAGTGGCTTAAGGCCCTGGTGAACCCATTCTTTCTCTCTCTCATTAAAAAAAAGAAAAGAAAAGAAAAGAAAAAGAGAAGAAAAACAAATTAATAAGATTAGAGCTGGAAAAGGCACCATTACAACAGATACCAAAGTACTCCAGAAAATCATAAGGCCATACTTTAAAAACATATACTCCACTAAGTTTGAAAATCTGAAAGAAATAGATGATTTCCTTGGTTTATATGACCTACCAAAATTAAATCAAGATGACATTAACCACTTAAATATACCTGTAACAAATATGGAGGTCTAAGTGGTAATAAAAATCTCCCAACTAAAAATGTCCAGGCCTAGATGGATTCATTGGTGAATTTTATCAGACTTTCACAGAAGAACTAATACTAATGCTTCTCCAACTTTTCCATAAAATAGAAAAGGAAAGAATACTACCAAACTCCTACAAAGCCAGCATCACCCTGATACCAAAACTGACAAAGACAGAACAAAAAAAGAAAATTACAGACCAATCTCCCTCATGAACATAGATGCCAAAATTCTCAACAAAATCAAAAAGGTCATTCACCCCAACCAAGTAGGCTTTATCCCAGTGATGTTCAACATATGTAAATCAATAAATATAATACACTATATAAATTGACTGAAGAACAAAAATCACATGATCATCACAATAGATGCAGAAAGGACATTTGACAAAATCCAACATAAATTCATGGTAAAAGTTCTACAGAAACTTGAAATAGAAGGAACACACCTAAACATAGTTAAGGCTATTTATGATAAAACTACAGCCAATATAATACTAAATGAGGAAAAACCTGAAGCTTTTCCACTAAAATCAGGCACAAGACAAGGGTGTCTGTTCACTATCCCTACTTTTATTTAATATAGTACAGGAAGTCTTAGCTATAGCAATAAGGCAAGAGATACACATAAAAGGGATGCAAATTGAAAAGGAAGAGATCAAATTATCATTATTTGCAGATGATATGATTGTGTATATATAAAGGACCCTAACGACTCTACCAGCAAACTATTAGAGCTGATAAATACTTTTAGTAACATAGTAGGATAAAAATAAACACACAGAAATCAATAGCCTTCCTATATACTAATAACAAATGTGCTGAAGATGAAATCAGGGAATCTCTCCCATTCACAATTGCCTCAAAAAAAGTATCTTGGAATAAACTTAACTAATGACGATAACAAATGAAGAATCTCTACAATGAAAACTTTAAAATGCTTGACAGAAACTGCAGAAGATACTAGGAAATGGAAAGACACCCCTTGTTCTTGGATTGGAAGAGTCAATATTGTGAAAATGGCAATCATACCAAAAGCAATCTACACATTTAATGCAATATCCATCAAAATTCCAATGGCATTCTTAATGTAAATAGTAAAAAAATCCTAAAATTCCTTTGGAAGCACAAAAACTTTGAATAGCCAAAGCAATTTTAAGCAACAAAAATAAGGCTGATGGTATCATCATATCTGATTTTAACCTATATTACAGAGCCATAGTAACAAAAACAGCATGATACTGGCACAAAGACAGACACGTAGATCAATGGAACAGAAAAAAGGACCCAGATGTAAGTCTGGACAGCTATAGTCCTCTAATCTTTGACAAAAATGCTAAAAATACTCACTCGTGAAAAGACAGCCTCTTCAAAAAATGGTGCTGGAAAAATTGGATATGTATCTGTAGAAGGATGAAAATAGATCCTTATCTCTCTCCCCATGTACAAGAATTAAGTCCATACTTGCAAAGCCTGCAAGGTCAAGCTTCCCCAGAACTCCTGTAAAGGCAGACAGAAGCAAAGTGACTTGTAAGATCCCAACTGTCCTGTGACAATAGGAGCCAGCAAATCCTGAAGAATCAGAAGCGAGAGGTGGGTGGTGGGGGCAGCTAGTCTGACAGTCCTTTGTAGTCAAACACTTTGAAATTGACCTTTGACCTCCACATATGTGCTATGACCCTCACCCCCTACACACATAAATAATAAACAAACAAATAAATAAATAAATAATTTTTAAAAATCTGAAAAAAAAAGAATTAAGTCCAAATGGATCAAAGACCTTAATATTAGACTCCAAACTCTGAAACTGCTAGAGGAAATAGTAGGGGAAACCCTTCAACATATTGGCATAGGCAATAACTTTCTGAATATAACCCCAATTGCTCAGGAGAGAAAATCACTAATCACCTACTAGGATCTCATGAAATTACAAAGCTTTTGTAAAGCAAAGGACACTGTGAATAGAGCAAAGAGTAAACCTACAGAATGGGAGAAAATCTTCGCCAGCTATACATCTGACAGAAGACTAATATCCAGGATATACAAAGAACTCAATAAAGTAAATAATATGAAATCAAACAACCCAATTAAAGAATGGGCTATGGAACTAAATAGAGAGTTCTCAGAAGAAGAAATAAAGATGGCATATAAATATCTTAAAAAAATATTCTACATCCTTAGCCATCAGGTAAATGCAAATTAAAACTACTTTGAGATCCCATCTCACTCTTGTCAGAATGTCTATTATCAAGAAAAGAAATGACCATAAATGCTGGCAAGAATGCGGAAAAAGAGGAACCCTTCTACACTGTTGGTGGAAATGCAATCTGGCCCAGCCACTGTGGAAATCAGTGTGGAGATTCCTGAGACAGCTAAAAGTAGATTTACCATATGATTCAGCTATAGCACTCCCAGGCATATATCCTAAGAACTTGTCTCAGTAACTTAGAGATACATGCTCAACCCATGTTTATTGCCACTCTATTCACAATAGCTAGGAAATGGAAGCAGCCTAGATGTCCCTCAACTGATGAGTGGATAATGAAGATGTGGCACATTTACACAATGGAGTTCTAGTCAGTGGCAAAGAAAAATGAAGTCATGCAATTTGTAAGAAAATGGATGGATCTGGAAAGGATTATACTTTGTGAGGTAACCCAGGCCCAGAAAGCCAAGGGCCACGTGTTCTCTCTCATATGTGGATCCTAGCTATGGATGTTTGGACTTGTATGTGAGTTAGAATAAAACTCAGTAGCAGAGGCCAGTAAGCTAGAAAGGACCTATAAGGGAGTGAGGAAAGTGGAGGACCTAAGGGGATGGTATTGTATATATGTAAGTAGAAGAAGAGATTACTGGGGGTAGAAAGGCCTAAGTGAGGTCAGGGGAAGAGACTGAGTAAAGGAAGGATAAAGGGGAGGGTTAATCAAAATTTAAGAGGGGCCTGGCATGTAGAGCATTCCTTTAATCCCAGTACTTAGGAGGCAAAGGTAGGAGGATCACTGGGAGTTCAAGGCCACCCTGAGACTACATAGTGAATTCCAAGTCAGCCTGAGATAGAGTGAAACGCTACCTCAATGCCCCCCCCCATAAAAAAATCTAACAGGGTATGCATAAGTCATATGGAAACCTATTTTTTGGACATTGGTGCACCCAGGAGCCATAGACTGCTACTAGAAAATTTTCATTGTCAGGGATGGGATACCTTCCCATGAGTTGTTGTCCATGGAGGCCCCTGATACCCTCAAAACATTATAGGCCAGTGCTGAGGCTCTTGGTTTCCCACCAGGAATAGATGATAAGACCCTATTGCTGAAGACTCCACTTGCTTGGGCCACAAGGTCACTGAGAAATCCTGCTGGAGCTGAGCTGAACACCTCCTCTGTGTAGACCAGCTGACAGAAAACTGGAAAAAAGCTACACTGCATGCAGCTCCATAGGAGAGAGGGAAGACATCAGTAGAAACAAACAGTGGGCACTGCAAGCCTTAATTTTGGCCAGCCAGACCAAATGAGCCAACGGATGCAATAGTGGTATGTCTATTATGGGGAAACAAATTGCTCTCTAATTGCACTGGAGGCCCACTCCACAAGAGGGAATATATGCCTGATACTGAAAACCTATGACAGGGTAAGTCATGAGACCTAGGGGGTATAATGCCTGCTGGTATCTAGCTGAATGCATATATTATGCTCACCAACCTGCCTGGTAAGCACTGCTCTTAATGTTCATATACATATATTAATGTTACTCTCACTTTTGATTAGAGAAGCTTCTTTTTCCGATGGCGGTAACCTCTGGGATGACTCAAAAGGCTCCACAGTGCTGAGACAAAGTGACAGAGGAGTGCTCAGCACTAAGGCATCTCTATCACACTTTCCAAGGCTCAGGGTCCATTGTGAAAGAGGTGGTGGAAAGAAAGAATGTAAGAGCCAAAGGAAGAGTAGGACTCCTTACAACGCACTCTTTCAGACAAAAAATAGCCTTGATATCCATGACCTCACAGTGCCTGACACTACCTACACAAGACCCTCATAATAGGAGGAAAATGATGTCATCAAAATAAAAGAGAGACTGATTGAGAAGGGGAGGAGATATGATAAGAGAATGGCGTTGTGAAGGGGAAAGTGGCGGGGGGTATTACCATAGGTTATTGTCTATAATTATGGAAGTTGTCAATAATAAATAAATAAAAATGAACATTTGCAAAGTTGAGTATCTACAGGGATCCGGAAACTAGTCCCCATGCCCACCCCACCATGGATACCAAGGGACAACTGCACACTTGTATTCTAACTTCCTCACTCATCTGGGAGGACAGTTTGTTTCCATACGACCTCCCAGAGACCCCAGTGGGATGGAGTCCTGTTCACCCACAGAAATAGCCTGCTGTTTACCTAACCCTTGGGCTGGAGAGATGGCTTAGCGGTTGTTTGCCTGTGAAGCCTAAGGACCCCGGTTCAAGGCTCGATTCCCCAGGACCCACGTAAGCCAGATGCACGAGGGGACACATGCATCTAGAGTTTGTTTGTGGTGGCTGGAAGCCCTGATGCACCCATTCTCTCTCTCCCTCCCCCCCTCTTTGTCTCTCAAATAAATAAATTAAAATTAAATTTAAAAAAATTACCTCACACTTAAGCCATTACTCCGGGCTCTGTCTCACCTCCCTGAGAATTCTCTGGGCTTCTGTAAATCCCTTTCCAAGTGAGCCATTTACACTCTGGCCCACATTCCAGGATTTGCTTTGGGGAATCCCATACTAAGATGGCCATGTAAAAATGAGGCCACCTGAGAAGTCACTCAGTGTTTTCATGACCTTTAGGCATTTCTAGTCTCTGGAGTTCCCAGACAGAGGAAAGAGGGGTCTGTGCACAGCTCGATGGAAAGGGTGCAACAGCCTCCATGGCAACCCAGCCTAATGCTCAATTCTCATTACCGGAACTTGGCTTTTTACTTTCAACCCTTAATCCTTCCTGCTGGAATTTAAAACCACTTCCTCATCTTGTGACTTTTTTTTTTTCTTTTTCTGAGACATGAGGACTAGCTGACCACCAACTTTGAACTAAAAACCCCTCCGCACATGAACATGGGTATTAATCTTGACTTTTCCAGGCTGAATAATCCAGGCCTTTTACAACTTGCCCCTCAGGCCCGTTTTCCAGGCTTTCAATCATCTTCCAGGCTGTAAAGTGTCACCCCCAGCTGCTCACTGAGACCACCAGATGTGGGTTGCACCCTGAGAAGTTTGCAGGAGGGAGGTGCCTGGCCCCTGTAAATCACCCTCTCGCCTCCCTCCTCCCCAGAGCCTGAGAGCAAGCCCCAGCTTGCCGTGGAAGGCCATAAAACTTCTCAACTTTCAAGGCCCCTTTGTTGAGCATGTTCATTGTAGCAGCAGTGCAAGTCCACCAAGGACCCATAAAACTTCACCATGCTTTGTGCACGGACTCCCCCCGCACCCCAGGCCTGCACTTCTCCTGCCCCCCCTCTTCAGCGCACAGTGAAACTGTTCCTGGCTTCACCCGGAAACAGACTGCCTCAATTTGCCTCATGATTTGTTTGTTAGCTTTACAAATGGCTTTGGAGGCCAGGCAGCCCCTTCTAATCCTGCACGGTCAGGGGGAGCGGAGGGGCTGCCTGGAAACTGCAGGGGGGCTGCAGAGGCTCTGTTTCCATAGACAATTCAAAACAATTCGGCCCCGAGAAAAGATGGGCCTGGGCTCTCCCCGGCAGCTGAGCTTCTCTCAGGTAGAACTCATCTCAGGAAAGCAAAGGTGTCAAGAAGTTTGCCCTTGCCAGCATCATCAAGGTTTAGGTACCCTGAGAAGCCCTGGACAACCTGGCCTGCTTCCTGACATGGAGTCCCCTGATTCCTTGAGAAAGTGAAGTCCAGGGCTGGAGAGATGGCTTAGCGGTTAAGCGCTTGCCTGTGAAGCCTAAGGACCCCGGTTCGAGGCTCGCTTCCCCAGGTCCCACGTTAGCCAGATGCACAAGGGGGCGCACGTGTCTGGAGTTCGTTTGCAGAGGCTGGAAGCCCTGGCGCGCCCATTCTCTCTCTCTCCCTCTATCTGTCTTTCTCTCTGTGTCTGTCGCTCTCAAATAAATAAATAAATAAAATAAAAAAAAAAGAAAGTGAAGTCCATGCAATACCAAACAGAAGGAAGGTAGTGTTTCTCTGACACACAGCTCAGTGGTTAAGAAAAACAGGTCTCAACTAACCCAGGTCCATCCGTAGAATGGATCTGCATACAATGGGGATATGAAAGAATAAAGTATGGAGCTGCTCAACCTCATGGGTGGGTCATGCATTCATTCTACCACGTGCAGATGCCAGGCATACAAGGGGGCTGCATGGTTCATGTATAGGACATTTTAAAACATATTTTAATTGATTTAAGAGAGAGGCAGATAGAGAGAGAAAAAATGGGTGTGCCAGGGCCTCTAGCCACTACAAATGAACTCCAGATGCGTGTGCTGCCTTGTGCATCTGGCTTTTCATGGATACTGGGGAATAGGACCTGAGTCCTTAGACTTCACAGGCTAGCGCCTTAACAGCTGAGCCACCTCTCCGCTCTTAAAGGAAGTTTTTTTTTTCTTTTCACAATTTTTATTAACATTTTCCATGATTATAAAAAAAATATCCCATGGTAATACCCTCCCTCCCCCCCCCCCCGCACTTTCCCCTTTGAAATTTATAGGACGTTTTTGAAAAGGAAAAGTTTAAGCTCTAGTTTTGAAAGTGACAATCATGATTAACTCTGGCAGGTTTTGACTGGAAAAGAACATTTCTGGGAGATTGTATATGTTGATCTGACTGGTGGTTACATGAATAAACACATAGAGAAAAGGTAATCTGTGATCTGGAGTTAAAGTTATACCCAACTGTGGGGCACATGTTTAGTATGCATGGCGGGCCTTGGGATCCATCTCTGCTGTAGGAAGGTGGGTAGGTAGATAGACACATAGATGATTGATTGATTGATAGATAGATTGATAGATAGATAGATAGATAGATAGATAGATAGATAGATAGATAGAAATGAAGCAAAGATCTATGTTCTTTTTTGTTTTTGTTTTGTTTTGTTTTTCATGGGAGTGTCTTTCTGTAGCCCAGGCTGACCTGGAATCCACTATGTAGTCTCAGAGTGACATCAAACTCACAGCAATACACCTACCTCGGCCTCCCAAGTGCTGGGATTAAAAGCATGCGCCACCACACCCAGCTCCAAGATCTGTGTTCTTTAGTGCGTGGAAATGATACATTGGAACAGTATTGAGAAGAAAGCATAGACTTTCGGATTAACAATTCATGGGTTGTGTTGCAGTCAGTTTTCACGCTGCTGGGATGAACTTCCGAACAGACACAGCTTACAGGAGGAAGAGACTTATTGAAGTGTACAGATCGAAGGGAAATTCCATAATGGCAAAATAGGCTGGTCCCCTTGCACAGATTCAAGCGTAGAGGCACAACCTACCACCTGCACACACCAAAAGCAAGCACAAAAAACCAGTAGCAAAATAGCAGGGACCCAGGCAGAGCTCAGATACTCTGCACACTTTGAGGCTATAAATAACATGCACCCCCAAACACACTTTTGGGCTGGACACCAGGATCTGCCCCCCCCCAGTGACACCTTTTTCAGCCAGGCAGCTGGAAATCCAAGTTACAAGTTTTAATAAAACTCTTGGGCTGGAGAGATGCCTTAGCGGTTAAGCGCTTGCCTGTGAAGCCTAAGGACCCCGATTCGAGGCTCGATTTCCCAGGACCCACGTTTGCCAGATGCACAAGGGGGCGCACGTGTCTGGAGTTTGTTTGCAGTGGCCAGGAGCCCTGGCGCACCCATTCTGTCTCTCTCTCTATCTGCCTTTTTCTCTCTCTCTATCTATCACTTTCAAATAAATAAAAATAAACAAAAAAATTAAAAATAGATTTAAAGAAAAGAAAATAAAAAAATAAAACTCTTGAGTCTATGGGAGGGCCTACATTCAAACTACCACAGGTTAGAATTTTGGTTCCTCCAAATCTTGCCCATCTTTCCATCAGACTATTTAACCTCTTTAGACGGTGTCCAGAGAACACAATCATTTAATTCACAATGTGATTGTAAGAATAAACTATCATAGTTCCTGGCACAGAATAAGGGCTCAATCTACAGTGTTCAAATTGTCATGTATTAGGCCTGACAGTCCACTGAGAAGCTTAAGTTGGGTCAGAGATCCCTAGAATACTTGACAGAGTTTCTACAAGATGAAATGAATAGAATACTTGACATGTCCAAATGTCTTGGGAGGAGATTTAGACAGCTGGCAATGTTTACAGTTGCATCATTGATAATTGGATGGAAAACTAGGGAAATGACTATTAATGCCAAAGGACCGATGATGCAAAACAATAGCCACGACTATAATTCCCTCCATGGATCGGCTGAACAAAACATTTATCAAACATTTAAACAAGCTGTATGCAGTGGCGGATGCCTGTAATCACATCACTTGGGAGGCAGGAGAACCACAAATTTGAAGATAGTGGGATACAAAGTGAATTCTTGTTCCATACATACACAATATGAACACTGAATAGAGATCCATTCAAAACTATAATATAACTATATTGGAAGCACTGATTAGGGGAGGGCATGAGTGTACAGGAAGAACAAGAAGAGAAAAATTAAAGATAACTAAATTAATTAAGAATAATGCCCTAGCCCTTCCTTCCATCTGGCTGCCGGAGCTCCATGCTGCCTTCCAGTGCGGACTGAAGTCCAGTGTGGACTCAATACCAGTGGCTCCTCAGGAAGCCTACAGACCTTCAGTGCTGGATTGGGACTTCTAAGGCACCCAGCATCGTGGACTGAGCACCTACTGGGCTCCTTGACTCTCAGGCCTATTGGACTGCCATAAGCTAATCCAATAAATTCCCTTGTAATACAATAAAAGAATAATGCCCTAGAAGCTGGGTGTGGTGGTGCTCACCTTTAATCGTAGCACTCAGGAGGCAGAGGTAGGAGGATCACTGTGAGTTTGAGGCCAGTTGGGCACTACAGAGTTAGTGACAGGTCAGCCCACGCTAGAGTGAGACCCTACTTTGAAAAAAAAAAATGAGCTGGCTGGCTAGGTGAATGTCTCCTTCGTCTCTCATCCTCTCATGTGCATCCGTCCCTAAACTGTGCTTTCAGTCAAAGAGGATGACTTTCTCCATAAAGGAAGATTAGTCCTTGGTCAAGGGTACACTTTCCTGCTAGAACCTTCAAACAAATGCTCAAGAATTATGCTCTAGGCTTGGTGACCTTATGAATAACTACTTCTATTGCTCTCCCCCAAGGGACTTGGTTTTTATTTACACCACAGCTTAGAATTTATTAAATTCTGTTAACATATCACCCAAGCACCATAACAACTCAGTGTTTTTCTTTCGACATTCATTATTATAGCTCCGAGAACACACTCTATCAAGTCTGAATCTTTTATGGGAGGAAAGATTTGTTTTGACTCACGGTTTCAGAGGGCTTCAGCTCATGTGTCAGGGAATACAGGACAGAGCAGCTTAGCACATGGTGACAAAGGATATTAGCCCTTGGTTTCTTGACTCGGGGTCTCACTATGTAGCCTACACCAGCCTCCAACTGGAAATTCTCCTGCTTAGCCTCCAAAATGCTAGGATTGCAGGTGGTCAATATGAAGGTGGTGGTCAAGCCAGTGCTCAATGCTGTGTACTGGACTGAGTGAAAAAGTCACATCTTATTGGCTAACTTTTCTAAAAGAGTCCCTTCCAATGCCTAAGAAAAGCCCCCCAAAAATGACAGAAGCTGGGTTCTGGGACCTCTTCTCAACTCCATGAGGAAGGTCTCTAGAAGAACAGCTGGAGACAGGGGTTCATTTCCATGCCTTCTTTCCCCCTCAAAGTGTTACTTCCTTCCTGCTTTTCCTCCTTATTTTTATTGAGGACATATTTTCTTTATCTTTAAGCCTTTTATAGCTCTGTATCTCTGCCTCATTTTTAGTACATTCTCTTGTTATCATTTATGCTGCTTTTATTGGCTCTTTACCCTCAGCACATAAACATGTTTGAGTTCTTCACATCTTAAAAAAGTAAAAATAAACTACAAACCCTTTCTTGAGCCTGTGTTCCTATCTAGTCATTGCATTCTTCCCCTCTTCTCGTTAGGGCAAGTTCTTTAGAAGTTATTTGCTCCCATAGAGTTGCCACCACCTCACACAATCCTGACTTCTCATGAACCTTTACTGCTGAATACGGAAAGATGAGTACGGTGATTTGAATGGAAAATGTCACCCATAGACCCATGTGTTTGTAATTAAGCGTCATGCTTGATCCTTAGCTGGTGGCAGCATTCTGCCCATGACTTTACCTTGAGCAAAGTTGAATTTCAAAGTAATAGGGGCTGCAGTAAGCACTTCTCTTAATGCTCATGCCCTTATAGTAATGCTACTCTCACTTTGGGTAGCGAATCTTCTCTTTTCAGATGGCAGCGACCTTGGGACGACTCAGAAGGCATCATGGTACTGGAAAGAAGTGACAGGAATACTCAATACTGAAATATGTCTATCACACCTTCCAAGGCTCAGGGTCTATTGCGGAAGAGGTGGCAGAAAGAATGTAAGAGCCAAAGAAAGGGTAGGACTCCTTATAATGTGCTCCCCCTAGACACAAAATGCCTGGATATCCATGACCTCACAGTGCCTGACACTACCTACACAAGACCATCATAAGAGGAGGAAAAGATCATGACATCAAAATAAAAGAGAGACTGATTGAGATGGGGAGAATGGAATTTCAAAGGAGAAAGTCGGGGGAGGGAGGGTATTACCATGATAATTTTTTTATAATCATGGAAGTTGTTAATAAAAAAAAATTGAAAATAAACACTGTTGAGCAGGAGAGTTGGGTCAGTGGTTTAAGGCACTTGCCTGCGTAGCCTATCAACCAGGATTCAGCTCCCCAGTACCCACATAAAGCCAGATGCACAAAGTGGTGAAAGAACTAAACTGACACCACAATAGGCTTCAGCAAAACACCTCCCAGGCTAGGCCTGAAATTAAAACAAAGGGCCATTAATCAGTGACTGTCCTGGCCAGAAAAAAAGCTGAGTCACTTCCTGGAAATTCAAGGTCTCTTAGCCCCAACCAGTCAAGGATATATAAATATAATGATAGACTAATGAAATACAACCCGTGTTCAAATTAGCCAGTCAAACTGTAAAAGTAATTGCCCATCAGAATTTTCCTTACTTATGCTTAAAGTAGCCTGCGAGCTCCTCCAGGGTTGCCATTTTTCCTTATTTATTTATTTATTTATTTATTTATTTATTTATTTATTTATTTATTTGAGAGCGACAGACACAGAGAGAAAGACAGATAGAGGGAGAGAGAGAGAATGGGCGCGCCAGGGCTTCCAGCCTCTGCAAACGAACTCCAGACGCGTGCGCCCCCTTGTGCATCTGGCTAACGTGGGACCTGGGGAACCGAGCCTCGAACTGGGGTCCATAGGCTTCACAGGCAAGCGCTTAACTGCTAAGCCATCTCTCCAGCCCCAGGGTTGCCATTTTTATATGAATGGTTGACTCCCACATGCTGGCTGACTCTACAAAATAAACACTCTTTGATTTTACGTACAAAAAAAACCCAAAAAACGTATAATAGGTGCTGGAGAGATGGCTTAGTGGTTAGGCACTTGCCCATGAAGCCTAAGGACCTCGGTTCCGGGCTTGATTTCCCAGGACCCACGTAAGCCAGATGCACAAGGTGGCACATGCATCTGGAGTTTGTTTGCAATGGATAGAGGCCCTGGCATGCCCATTCTCTCTCTATCTGCTTCTTTCTCTCTCTGTCTGTTGCTCTCAAATAACTAAAAATAAACAAAAAAAATAATGTAATAGACTGAAAGGCCAGGCATGGTGGCACATGCCTTTAATCCCAGCACTCAGGAGACAGAGATAGGAGGATCGCCATGAGTTCTAGGCCACCTTGAGACTACACAGTGCATTCCAGATCAGCCTGGGCTAGAGTGAGACCCTACCTCGAAAACCAAAATAAATAAATAAATAAAAGTAATAGATTGAGTAGTGTATTTGGCAGAGAAAATGTGAGCATATTTGGATTCCAGGCACAGAGACTGTAGTAGCTTTAACTGCAATTATTTATGAGATTAGCACTATTGAGGATGGGCCAGCACTCTGCATTGGGACAATAGAAAGAGTGGTGACTCCTTTGAAAAGAGGGGGCCTAAAAGAAAAATGCTTAAGGAGATTCCTGCTCCCAGCTGGGCATGGTGGTGCACACCTTTTATCCTAGCAGTTAGGAGGCAGATGTGAGTTTGAGGCCACCCTGAGATTACACAGTGAATTCCAGGTCAGCCTGGGCTAGAATGAAACCCTACCTTGAAAAAAAAAACTGGAGATTCCTGCTCCGCAAGGTCAGTTTTATTTCCCCCTGGATTAACAAATTTGGTGGCCCACCTGCTGCTGGTTTTGGAAATATGGCAAAGGTAAGAAAAATAGGGTCATGGTGTGCAACTGCAGAAAGTGTGAAATCAGGGTTGTAATCTCTGCCTAGAAGTCTTACAGGCCATGACACAGAGCTGTGAAGATGAAACATGATTTGCAGTGGAGACCCCAGGGTTGTGGAGATTCCAGGTCTATGGGAAAGCCATCATGGAAAGCTTCTCACACTGGCTATCTGGTAGATCTGCTTGGAAAACAAGCATCCAAGGTTAAAGGGTGGAGTATGGAGCACAGATGATGTTTATGCACATCCCAGAGGCTGAACATGGAGCTGCAGGGTTTGATGTTTGCCTATCGGCTTTATATCTTGCATTGGTCCAATATTTCCTTGCATTCTGCAGTGGGGATATTTACTCTGTGTCATTATGTGTTGAAAGTATACAACTCATTCTTTTAAAGATTTAAAAAAAAATATTTATTTATTTATTTGAGAGAGAAAGAGGCACATAGAAAGAGAGAATGGGTGTGCCAAAGCCTCTAGCTGCTGCAAATGAACTTCAGATGCACATGCGACCTTGTGTATCTAGTTTTACATGAGTACTGGGGAATAGAACTGGGTCCCTAGGCCTTGTAGGTAAGTGCCTTAACCACTGAGCCATATAGCCAGACTTCAATTCATATTTTGATTTTCCAGAGCTCACAGTATAGAGACTTCCTTGAGTCCTGGATGAGACTTTGGACTTTTAAACAGTGCTGGGACTGGTAAAGACTATGGGACTTTTAAAGTTGTGCTGAATACATTCACATCACGAGATGGTCACATAAGTCTATGGGGGCCTGAGGCAGAATGTGGTGGTTTGAATGTGAAATGGCCCCATAGTCTCATGTGTTTTGAATGTTTGGTCCCCATCTGGTGGCCATTTGGAAGGTGATGCCTTTCTAAAGGAAGTATTTCTCTAGGAGTGGACTTTAAGGTCTGTTGGTCCAGCCCACTGGTATTCATAACTCTGTCACTCTTGCTGCTACCTCTCAGTTGATGTGACAGGAGGTGATGCCCAGCCTCTGTTCTGCTATGCTTTCTGCACCATGATGAAGCTTTCCCTTGAAACTACAAGCCTGAAATAAACCCTTTTCTTTCATAAGCTGCTCTGGTCAGATGTTTTGTCCTAGCAAAGAGAAGAGAGAATGGGCGTGCCAGGGCTTTCAGCCACTGCAAATGAACTCCAGATGCATGTGCCACCTTGTGCATCTGGCTTACATGGGTCCTGGGGAATCGAACCTAGGTCCTTTGGCTTTGCATGAAAATGCCTTAACTGCTAAGCCATCTCTCCAGCCCTCATGCCATCTTTAAATGCCCTACTGGTCTACAAGGTTCTAAAAGGCAGACAGCAACTTGTTCGTTTACCTATACATCCACCTTATCACTTTTAAAAAAAAAACAGCTTATTTATTTGTTTGAGAGAAAAAGAGGCAGAAAGAGAGAGAGAAAGTGGGTAGACCAGGGCCTCCAGTCACTGCAAAGGAGGCACTCTGGACACATGTGCCACCTTGTGTAGCTACCTTACATAGGTACTGGGGAATTGAACTTGGGTCCTTAGGTCTTGCATACAAGTGCCTTAACCACAAGGCTATCTCTCCAGCCCCATATTATGTCTTTATGAGTACCAGCTCCTCTTGCTCTCACTTCTATGTGACCATACTTCACTTCAGAGGATGTAGCATTGGAATAGCTAGGGAAAAATATTTTTATTTTTTATTTTCACTTATCTTCCTCTTTTTATCTTCTCTATGGGAATTTTTTACAGTCAGCTAATAATCAGTCAAGTTGGGGCCATATTCAATTTGGATTGAGTGAGAAATTTCATGTGTGCTTTAAAGGCATTGCTAGCCAACCCAGAGGAGCAATATAGTTTTCAAGAAGCTCTCAATGCCACCTGAGTCAACTCTCCAAGACATGGAACAGGACAACACTGGACCAGAGGTTACATTTCCATGGATACATGTACCACAATATCAAGAAGCAGAAGTCTACCAGTAGTGGGGAAGAAATAAGTTGGAAGGACATAGAAAACTCATCTATTTACCAGACTTGAAAATTTGCAAACAGAAGATTCAGTTCTCATCCATGCCTAGATAAAACAGTTCTCTTGTGTGAAAAATATGTTGTTCATTTACCTATCCATCCACCTTATCCATTTATTTAAAGAACAGCTTGTTTATTTATTATTTATTTGAGAGAAAGAGGGAGAGAGAGAGAACCAGTGAAAAAAGTTATGAGTGCACCATATATTTCTTTTTCTCTTCTAATGAAACAATGAGTCTGAACTCTTGGTTTGTAGGGTGCAAACCTCTATTACTACAATAAACAGTGAGTAGGTCTGTATATGAAGTTGCATGTTTATCCACCCAGTGAATTGGACCATATCTTGGAGTATGTGAAGGCTCAGGTCCTAATGGGACCCGACAGTTCCAAATGAAATGACAGGTAAAATTGCCACTGACACAGCAAAATACCCTCCAGAAACATATTTGTCAATGAGTCAATTTTTATCCCATAAGAGTAATTTAATCACATAATTATGTAGCTCAGTACAATATAAAAGCTATTTAAGAAGGCATTTGAATTGTTTCTGTATGCACTCATTTCAAGTTAACTTTTTTTTTTTTTCAGAACTATTGATCCAGCCAAAAATCGATCAACCAGTATGTGGCCAAAAGTGTGTGTGTGTGTGTGTGTGTGTGTATTAGAACGTACCATAGTAATGCATTAGGAAGTTAAATAATTAAAAAAGTGGTTTGTTACATTTTGAGGTTTAGAGAACTTGTCAACTCTTTCAAAGTTCAGAATTTCTTATGATCTTTTGTCACATCTAAATCTGTCCCTGGAATCTTTTATTCTTTTCATTTAAAACTCTTAAATTGCATAACCTCCATTACCCGCCAACAAAGCCTGCATTCTCTTCTCATGTCACCGCATGGCCTCACACTAGTGTGGTATATCCATCACCTATCCCACACCCCACACCATTTTCACAATATAGTCATGTTGGAAGTATATCTCTTGACAGAGGGAAGAAAGGGCCAAATTTAAAAGGCTATGATGCTCTCATGTGATAAAGTTAGGGCTTGGCCTCCACATAGATAAGAAAATGAGGTGAATTCAATCAATGACTCCCATTTGGGGGACTGTTTTACTGCACACACACACACAAAAAAAGAGGTGCATACTCATCCAAGTAGACTGCTATTTTGTATGTGACCACAAGATGGCAGTAGAAGAGTAGTCGGTCCCTTTAGTCAAAAACTCATTAAGAACTAATCAAGACAAAGCAGGCTTTTCACGTTCCAGGCCCCTGCCATCTCCCTTTTGCCAATCATTGGTGCCCTGACTATTGTTCCATACTTTTTGTTTTAGCTAAAGTCTTCAGAAATCTGTGTTTTTTGTTTGTTAATTCAGCTGTAGCCCACAATTCATCTTTAAGACAACTTTTCGCACTTAATAATAATAATGCTTAAGGATTATATTTCTTATTAACTATTATTAGAAGAATTTTCTGACTCAGAAATTTCAGGACTTAAAGCTATAGTCTTAGTTCATTAATCGCTTGATTATTTGCTCTCTACTTAGAATTTTCATTACCCAGCTTCTATTTCTCACACTTTTCTCCATAGCCCTCAGTCAGGGATAAGTACAGAACTTTATCTTAAAAACCTGCATTGAGCCGGGCATGGTGGCACACGCCTTTAATCCCAGCACTCGGGAGGCAGAGGTAGGAGGATCACCGTGATTTCGAGGCCTCCCTGAGGCTACACAGTAAATGCCAGGTCAGCCTGGGCTAGAGTGAGACCCTACCTCGAAAAACAAAAACAAACAAACAAACAAAACTTCTGCAAGGACCACTGCCCATCTGAGAGAGACAAAGTTCTATCTTGTTTTGCTGGGCGGAGGTGAATTACTCCTATGTTAACTATAAATACAGAACAATTTGCCCAAAAAAAAAAGACTGAAAGAAATAAGAGCTTGCCTTCCTGGGTGCAATCCTCTATTTTCCAAGTTTACAGTTGTACACTACCTCCCCGTACCTCCACTTCCATTCCTGTCTTGATATGTTGGCAGCCTTTTGGCCAGAGGGGCCCAAGTTTGTGACTCCTCTGGGCAAAGAACAAAGAAGAATTGTCTTGGACCACACATCAAATATTTGGGTCAGCACCACTAGCTCAGGACACATCCCACAGAAAAGTTCACCTTCTCTCTCTCTCTCTCTTTTTTTTTTTTTTTTGTTGTTGTTGTTTTTTTCTTTGTTTTTCAAGGTAGGGTCTCACTCTGGCTCAGGCTGACCTGGAATTCACTATGTAGTCTCAGGGTGGCCTCGAACTCACGGCGATCCTCCTACTTCTGTCTCCCGAGTGCTGGATTAAAGGCGTGCGCCACCACGCCCGGCTAGTTCACCTTCTTAACATCTTTTGAGAGAGCGTTGTCATTCTGAGGTCCCTTGGTCCCAGCAGGAACTTGGCATACTAGTGGGGCTCCTGCTTGCAAACCATGCTAGCAATGAGAACACAAAGGCCATAGAGTTTACAAATGCAGAGGCTTCTGCCTCTTAGGCAGGAGAGACAGCTCTGCTGAGGCAATTTTGGGGTGACAGGGCTCCCAAAAGAAAAAGTGAGGAATGTCCTCGAGCCTGTAAGGGAGAACTTCTTTTTTTTTCTTATCTCTTTTTCCCTAAAACCTGATTGAAGGATTAACTAGGTGCCTAAACATATGGTATGGAGTCTAGTCTTTCCTTATTTCTTTTGTTCTTTCTTAGAAGAGAAAATTAACCCCAGCTAAGAAGGAATGTAAAGAGATTACTTTGTTTCCTCAAAAACCGAGCTGAGCCTAGACACCTGGTGTTGAGGCTGGACAAACCAGTTCAGCCCCTATGGTGGTTTGAATCAGAGTTCCCTATAAACTCATGTGCTTTGAATGCTTTGTCCCCAGCCAATGGCAGTTTGGAAGACTGAGCCTTGCTGGGGGTGGTGCTTGGCGGGGGGGCAGGGGGGTAGGCTGAGGGGTACTCCCCTTTGCCAGAGCTCAGCTCACTCAATTGTTTCCAACCTACTGTAGCAGACCGTGATGTCCAGCCTCTGATCTATCATCTTTCCCCTGCCATCGGAAGACTGTAAGCCAAAATAAACCCTTTTCTCCCATCAGCTACTTTTGGTCAAGTGTTTTGTTCCAGCAATGCAAAGGTAACTACAACAGAAAATTGATACCAGAGTTGTGGGGTAATTACTGCTAGAAAATTCAATAAACGATAGCCATAAAGCACAGAGGTTGAGATTTTGAAAGATTTTATTATCAACTTAAGAGAAGGAAAGAATACAGAGCTCCTGTATAGGAGAAGGGTGTTCCCAGAAATGGGGAAGCCCTCCTACAGACACTGATTGTGGCCTTTTATGGAGATTTACAACGTTCTGCTTCCCTTCATAAGCCAAGCCTCACAGTCCCCAGTTCTTACTGAATTTACGTCTTTTTACTCTGTCCAGAATGGTCCATCGAGGTCTGCTTATAGCACTTCAAGGTGTTTCTTAGTCTAAAGTTTCAAATCCATTCCTATTCCTCCTGCAAAGCAGTTCCAAATGATCAAAAGCCACATAGTCAGGCGTTGCTGTATAGTTGTGTCACTTAATGACAGGGACAAGTGTTGGCACCTGCATTGCATATTGATTTTGTCATTGTGCACTGGCACAAATTGAAATAGCCATGATGTTACTACACAATGGGAAAATTTCAGTTCACATAATCTGATGTGACCCGTGCTGTTTGGGTAGCTTGTTGCTCACCAAAATGCCATTATGCACCACATGGCTGCATTTGGTTTCTAAGCCCAGTTGGTGATTAATTTTAAGGAATCATTTCCCCGCTCCCTCCCTCCAACCTGGAGCCAGGCCCATGAGGTCATCCTCTGGGCTGCTTTATGCTAATGTTGACCTTTTCTCCCTTTCTTTCTGTCCCAATACAAATGAACTTCAAGTCACATACCGTGACCTTAAATTTTCTTGCGTGTGCACACAGACACACACACATAAAAGAAATGAAAGGAAACAGGTGAACTTGGTGTTTTCAATCCCTTACTTAATTCAATAGATCCCAAATAGTGTCATTTCAATTGGCAATCAGCATAAAAATGAAGTGCCTTGAATTCTTTTTGTTCATCCTAAATCTTGGAAGTCTAGTGTATTTGATGTGATGGAGCTCATCTTGGACTGGTCACATGTGACCACTATATTGGTCTGCGTGATCATAGGTTAGCAGCAGTGAGGGTTTCAGAATAGGGCCTATGAGAGTCTGAGGGCTTGCAGCTGAGCAGTTATTTCAGTTTTAAGCCTGAAGTCAATTTTATGCTGGCCCATGTCTCACTTTCCATCATTCAGGGATAATACTATACCAGCCTCATATTGCAGATAGGCATAAGGATCTAAGAAGAAAACATCCCTAAAGCAACTAGCAGGTGAGTTATCCTTAAATAACAGCTTTTTTAATTTTAAAATATTTTATTTCTTTATTTATGAGAGAGAGACAGATAGAGAGGAAGAGAGAATGGGCACACCAGGGCCTCTAGCGACTGCATACGAACTGCAGACACATGTGCCCCCTTGTGCATCTGGCTTACATGGGTCCTGGGGAATCAAACCATTTCCCTAGCCCCTACCAACAGCTTTTTTTTAACTGACCTTCTTAGCCCCAACACTCACCCCTATTGTTAACAACACAAGAAATTCCAAAGACATCTTTTTTAAAAAACATTTTTTGTTTATTTTATTTATTTATTTGAGAGTGACAGACAGAGAGAAAGAGGCAGAGAGACAGAGAGAGAACGGGCTCGCCAGGGCTTCCAGCCACTGCAAAAGAACTCCAGATGCATGTGCCCCCATGTCCATCTGGCTAACGTGGGACCTGGGGAACCAAGCCTTGAACCAGGGTCCTTAGGCTTCACAAGCAAGTGCTTAACCGCTAAGCCATCTATCCAGCCCAAAGACATCTTTTTTTAGAATTGCATTTGTGGGCTGTGATGATTGCCTAGTGATTAAAGGTGCTTGCTTGCAAAGCCCACTGGCCTCAGTTGGCCTGGGTTCAATTTGTCAGCACCCATGTAAAGACAGATGCACAAAGTAGCACAGGTGTCTGGAGTTGGTTTGCAGTGACAAGAGGCCCTGGCATTCACATTCTCTCCCCACCTCTCTGATCACAAATAAATAAATAAAAATATATTAGAATTGCGTTTCTGTGCCTCTTACAAAATCTTGACCAATTTTCCAATCCTAATCAGGAAAGGAAGAGAAGTACAATGATACGTGTTCCTTTAGAATGTAAAACATATAATTAGATGCCAAGGATTCAGAGTCCAACATTGCTAATAAGGTTTTACTGTTGCTATTACTTAGAGGTTTTTTTAAATTTTTTTTTGTTCATTTTTATTTATTTGAGAGTAACAGAGAAAGAGGTAGATAGAGAGAGAGAGAGAATGGGCGTGTGCCAGGACTTCCAGCCACTGCAAACAAACTCCAGATGTGTGCACCCCTTGTGCATCTGGCTAGCATGGGTCCTGGAGAATCAAGCCTCGAACCGGGGTCCTTAGGTTTCACAGGCAACCGCTTAACCGCTAAGCCATCTCTCCAGCCCTACTTAGTGTTTTTATAGAAGTTTAGGCTTGCAAAGTACTTTTCAATCACCTGAAAGAATATACATTTGTTAACAGTAAGATGAAAAAAAAATGTTCTACTCATCAGGAGAGCCAACATACATAGTATTTTAAGCATTTAAGAATTATGACCCTGCTGCGAGAACTACTGAAATTACTTTTCCATGGACACAAGAGAGTCTAGTTATAGACATAGGACATTACTGCCTAGACCCGTGTTACTACCCTGCTGAGTCTGCAAGGGGTAACTTTTGCAAGTCAAGAAATAAGGAAGTTTCTAAAACAAACATTAGCTAGCTCTAGTTACACAAGTAGTGACTTTTTTTTTTCCCCACATGTATCTTTTGAAGATATTTTGCAAGGAGCCCTTAACGTTTTATGGATGGCCATATTATGAAATCATATGTACATCGAACATGGCATAATTTGTGACTGCTTTAGGTCACTGGAATCTCCCAGAATGCTGCAATTGGAGACAAATTGGCACCATTTCCTTTGCAACTATTACCAGTGGAGACACACTAGTCAGAAAGCATTTGAAAAGCCAATTTTCAGCCGGGCATGGTGGTGCACACCTTTAATCCAAGCATGTGGAGGGCAGAGGTAGGAGGGCCTGTGGGTTAGCTTCTACTAAACAAGCGCTGCCCAACAAACAACTGTTTCAACATCTAGGGAGTTGGCTAGGTGGCTTTGTTGATTTCACATGGACTCTCAAGTTTGGTGGTCAGCTGGCTGATGGCTGATCTAAGCTCTGCTTCCCATGTCCCTCATCATCCAGCAAGCTAGACAGAGCATACTGTCATCGTGATAGAGACCAGAAAGACAGAACAATCCAACGCACAAGCCACTTTGAACATCTACATCACACCTGTTAACAGCCCACCAGCCAAAGCAAATCATCTGACTGAATTGGGGTAGATTGACTTTCCTGTTGTGGGAAAGCCCCACAGAGTCCCATGAAAAGGGCATGGGTGGAAGGAGGGATGAAATTTGTGATCATCTATTCGAGCTAACACAAGTGAGAATTTTCTTGAAAAAAAAAAAAAGGCAAAAACAAATGTCATCAATGCAAGCATCCATTTTGCTTAAGAAAATGGGAAAGGAAATGAGAATATTTCTAAAGAAAGCATAAGCTTGTCCAACTAACACACGAGGTGTTTTGTGCCCATATACAATTTTGAAGATTTTTATAAAGAGGTCTTAAAGTTTTATTATAATATTACTAAATCACACATGATTACAAGCTAATACAAATCTCCTTCATCGCCCCACTCCTAGGCCAAAAGTCACAAGAGAAATTTCCCCCAGCTTTGCTAAAGTACAATTGACAAATAAGCATTGTATATATTTAGGGTGAGGAACATGAAGGGTTTTTGTTGTTTTCATTGTTGTTGTTGCTGGTTTTTTGGTTTTTTTTTTTCAAGGTAGGGTCTTGCTCTACTCCAGGCTGACCTGGAATTTACTATGTAGTCTCAGGCTGCCCTTGAACTCACGGTGAGCCTCCTACCTCTGCCTCCCAAGGATAAAAGGCATGTGTCACAACATCTGGCTTTAAAGATTCTTTTTTAATTTATTTATTTATTTATTTGAGAGCGACAGACACAGAGAGAAAGACAGACAGAGGGAGAGAGAGAGAATGGGCACGCCAGGGCTTCCAGCCTCTGCAAACGAACTCCAGACGCGTGCGCCCCCTTGTGCATCTGGCTAAGGTGGGACCTGGGGAACCGAGCCTCGAACCGGGGTCCTTACTCTTCACAGGCAAGCGCTTAACCGCTACGCCATCTCTCCAGCCCTAAAGATTCTTTTTAAATATTTATTTGAGAGGAGAGAGAGAGAGAAATTGAATGAGTACACCAGGACCTCTCTCCAGAGCCTGAAGTTTTGATAAATGTATACATTGACAATGATTCTAACTGACCTGGACATGACCTTACATAGTTCCCTTTTCCATTTTATTTATTTATTTACTTACTTACTTATGAGACAGAGAGAGAGAAAGAATAGGCACTCAAGGGCCTCTAGCGACTGCAAATGAACTCCAGACATATGAGCCACCTTGTGCAAATGATTTACATGGGTACTACGGAACTGAACCTGGATTCTTAGGTTTTTCACGCAAGCCCCTTAACCACTAAGCCACCTCTCCAGCCCCACACACTTCCTTTTTTGTGTGTGTGACAGGATATTTAAGATCTATATTCTTGGCAAATTTCAAGTCCTGCATGAAATGTAATTGTGCCCCCCCCCTTATCAATGCTTTTGTTTTCTGTGATTTCAGTTACCTGCAGTGAACTGAAGTTTATTAATACTGAATGGAAAATTCCAAAAATAAACAATTCATGAGTTTTAAGCATCTTTTTCTAATGAGAGATGGGCAGGGAGAATTGGAATGGCAGAGCTTCCAGCCACTACAATTGAACTCCAGCTGTGTGCGCCATCTAGTGGGCATGTGCAAACTTGTGTGCTTGTGTCACCTTGTGTGTCTGGCTTATGTGGGATCTGGAGAGTCAAACATGGGTCCTTTGGCTTCACAGGCAAGTGCCTTAACTGCTAAGCCATCACTCCATCCCTAAAGTAACTTTTTTTCTTAAGAAAGTTCTTCACTTTATGGCCCAGGCTGGCTATCTTTAAATGCAGGGGCATTTTTAAGTGATCCTCTCAAGTAGCTGGGACTATAGACATGCACACTATGCCTGGTTCACCTGAATCACTCCTTTGCACTATTTTGTACTCATTGTTGATTTCTTACTGTGCCTAATTTATCAGTTAAGCTTGAAGCTAAGGCTGGAGAACCATGAACTTGAGATCAGCCTGGGGTATATAGAAAGACTCTGCCTCAAAAAATGAAAACATGGGCTGGAAAGATGGCTTAGCAGTTAAAGCATTTAGCTGTGAAGCCAAAGGACACAGGCTCAATTCCCAGGACCCAGATAAGCCAGATGCACAAGGGGTATATGCATCTGGAGTTCATTTGCAGTGGCTACAGATCCTGGTGTGGCTATTCTCTCTCCATCTGTCTCTCTTCTATATCTCTCTCTCTGTGATTGCAAATAAATAAAAATAAAAGTAAATTATATAATGAAAACATGGTGGTTCATGCCTGTAATTTTGTTGTTGTTGTTAGTTTTCTGGGGTAGGGTCCCACTCTAGCTCAGAGCTGTCCTGGAATTCAATATGTAGTCTCACCGTGTGGCCTCAAACTCACGTGATCCTCCTACTTCTGCCTCCTGAGTGCTGGGATTAAAGGCATGCACCACCACATCTGGCTCATGCCTATAATTTGAGTATTTGAGATGCTGAGTGTTGGGCCTTGAGAGGCCCAGGAGTGAGGCTTAGTGGAACTTCCTGAGCCTAGCTAAAGTTTGGTGATCTGCCTCGGGCCAGATATGACTCAGCAAGATGCCTAATGGCTTCTGGCCTGCCACTTCCGCGTAGGAGCTGGAATTCTCGCTTGCGCAAGCTTGGGACCAATCATTTCAAAAGTCGCGGTTTACTATTGGCCCTTCCTAAAATTTCCACCCTCGTCGTCAACGTTATATAAATAACTGCCTGTGTGTTCCTGGCCGGGGCAGCCCGGCAGCTGAGGTAGGAGGATTGCTATGAGTTGGAAGCAGCCTGCGCTACAGAGTAAGATTGTGCCTCAGAAGTAAATGGCCTCATTGCTAGTGTGCAGTCTCCCGTTCCCTTCCAGCCCCAGCCCACTCCCAAGAGTATGATGTGCAAGATGCTGAGAGCAGATGATGGTGCCAAAGCTGTAGTGCCCACTGTTGACACGGGGCGGTCTGAGGATTGGTGAGGCTGGACAGATGGTTTAGTCTGGATGGGATTTTTCTTCAGTATTTTTCCTTTGAAACCTGGGAAATGAGGAATTTATCATTGGAGTTAGATGATGCTAGAAAACCACAATTTTGTACAGACTGTACGTTGGAGCAATTGTTCTACTGTTGGATCTAATGTAGTGATGGTGACATACAAAAACCTCAAATATGAGCTGGAGAGAAGGCTCAGCAGTTAAGGCCTTTGCCTGCAAAGCCTAAGGACCCAGGTTTGATTCCCCAGGACCCACGTAAGCCAGATGCACAAGGTGGCACATGTGTCTGGACTTCGCCTGCAGCTGCTGGGAGCCCTGGCACACCCATTTTCTCTCTCTCCCTCTTTCTCTCTCTCTCTCTCTCAAAAATAAATAAATAGCCAGGCGTGGTGGCTCACACCTTTAATCCCAACACACAGGAGGCAGAGGTAGGCAGATCACTGTGAGTTTGAGGCCACCCTAAGACACCATAGTGAATTCCAGGTCAGCCTGGACTAGAGTGAAACCCTACCTTGAATATCCAAATAATAATAATAAATAAAATCTTTAAAGTTTTAAATTTAATTTAAAAAACCCTCAAATTCCAAGTGAGGACTTAAGAAAACAGACAAGTATCATGCCATACCAGAGATATTATTCAAATGCTATGCACTTGAAAGTTGTGCCCAAGCCCAAATTAGCATTTCCAAGTCACAGTGAGTTGCCACATTAGAGGGAAAAAAACTGAAGAAAGCCATCTTAATGGTGTTGGCAAATAAGTGGGTCATGCAGCAGGCCATGGCTCCCTTAGAAGTGGCAAATTTACTTGTGTAAACTGCCTATAAGTACTAAGAATGGCAGGTATTAAAAATATTAACAGTCACAGGCCTTAATAAGGCAGTGAAATGATCAGTGGAAGCATTCAAAAGCACACTGAGGGCTGGAGAGATGGCTCAGTGATTAAGTGCTTGCCTATAAAGCCCAAGGCCCAGGGTTCAATTCCCCAGTACCCATGTAACCCAGATGTACAAGGTGGCAGATGCATCTGGACTTCGTTTGCAGTGGCTAGAGGCCCTGGTATGCCCATACTCTCTCTCTCTCCTCTTGCAAATAAATAAATAAAAATTTTTATTTTGATTTTTCAAGGTAGGGGCTCGCTCTAGGCCAGGCTGACCTGGAATGCACTATATAGTCTCAATATGGCCTTGAACGCACGATGACCCTTCTACTTCTGCCTCCTGAGTGCTGGGATTAAAGGCATGCGCCACCATGCCCAACTTCCACCATGGCTGCCTTAAGGATGCACTTTTATTAGGGGTTAAATTTCTATTATTTTTGAGTTAGTGGTTTGTAGTTGTTGCCTTCTAGCTGTTGGGACAAACACCTGACCAGAAGCAGCTCATGGGAGGAAAGGGTTTATTTCAGGTTTACAATTTCTAGAGGAAGCTTCATCATGGCAGAGGAACCTGGCTCACTTCATCATACATCCACAACAGAGAAACAGCAGCAGAACCAGAGAGCATGAGCTGACTCCAGACACACACATAGGGCTAGAATCCACCTCCATGTCCATCCCTGATGACAAACTTCCTCCACCAGCAGGGCTCCACCTCCCAAACGCTCCTAGCTGAAGACTAAGTAGGAAACTTAATCACAAACACCTGAGGCTACATGGACTTTTTTTTTTTTTTTACAAACCACCACATTCTTGCATCTTGTTTGTACAAACACTAACAAATACATTGACTCTGACTTTCCCCCCTTAAAAGAGAATAAGTCAGTCAAAAGATTAGACTCAGGGCCTGGAGAAATGGCTCAGCAGTTAAGAGGCTTGCTTGCAAAGCCTTAAACCTGGGTTCATTTCCCCAGCACCTACATAAAGCCAGATGCACAAAGTGGTACCTGCATCTGGAGCTCACTTACAGTGGCTACAGGTCCTGGTGCACCCATTCTCTCTCTCTCTGTCTCTTTCCCCTTGCAATTTTTTTTTTAAAAGTAAAACTTTGAAAAAAATTAGGGCTGGAGAGATAGCTTAGCAGTTAAGGCATTTTCTTGCAAAGCCTAATGACCCAAGTTCGATTCTCCAGTACCCCTGTGAAGCCAGATGCACAAAGTGGCACATGTGGACTTCATTTTAAGTGGCTGGAGGTCCTGATATGCCGATTTTCTCTCTGTATCTCTTCTTGTTATCTCTTTTTCTGCTTTCAAATAAATAATAAATTTTAATAAATAAACCTTAAAACAATTAGACTTAGTTGGGCATGGTGGTACATGTCTTTAATCCCAGCACTCAGGAGGCAGAGGTAGGAGAATTGCCAAGCATTCAAAGCCACCCAGAGTCTACATAGTGAATTCCAAGTCAGCCTGAGCTAGAGTGAGACCCTACCTTGAAAAAACAAAAAAGAAAAAGAAAAAAAAAAAAGAAAAAGAAAAAAAGATTACTCAGTATAATAGGCCAGGAATATAGTGTGCATATTATAGTCTTTATTTGCTTAATTTTAATTGGTCACTCTACATTAAGCTATTTCACTTACTTTTTTTCAAGGTAGGGTCTTCCTATAGTGCTGGGACTAAAGGCATGTGCCACCATGCCCAGGCACTTACAAGTTCTTTTTTTTAGTATGCACTAATATAAATTTGATGCCATAAATCAGAAAACAACAACTTTTAAGCCATTCACAATTAATGTAGAAAGAGACAAAATTATAAGGCAGCCATCCATGGAATGATTTCAATGTGTGCAAAGGATCCAGAAAAAAGGGACATGTAAAATAACCACTGAGACCACCAAACCAGGGGAACTGTAGTCTTATCACACCATGAGAAACCCAGCTTGCAGAAAAATCCCAGGTTCCAAACAAAAAGCAAAGCCAGTCACTCATTAGACTGAGCTTATCTAAATAAGTCTTTCCTCACTAGTCACACATCTCCTTCAGGTCTTGTGAAGTGCATCAAAATGTCTCAAGTTAAAAAAAAAAAAAAAGGTGTGCTCGCTTCGGCAGCACATATACTAAAATTGGAACGATACAGAGAAGATTAGCATGGCCCCTGCGCAAGGATGACACGCAAATTCGTGAAGCGTTCCATATTTTTCAGCTAAAGATTGGTCTACCATATGACCCAGCTATAGCACTCCTAGGCATATATCCAAAGGACTCATCTCATTTCCTTAGAAGTACGTGCTCAACCATGTTTATTGCTGCTCAATTTATAATAGCTGGGAAATGGAACCAGCCTAGATGTCCCTCAACTGATGAGTGGAAAATGAAGATGTGGCACATTTATACAATGGAGTTCTACTTAGTGGTAAAGAAAAGTGAAGTTATGAAATTTGCAGAAAAATGGATGGACCTGGAAAAGATTATACTAAGTGAGGTAACCCAGGCCCAGAAAGCCAAGCGCCACATGTTCTCTCTCATATGTGGATCCTAGCTACAGATGACTGGGCTTCTGTGTGAGAAGGAAAATACTTAGTAGCAGAAGCCAGTAAGTTAAAAAGGAGATATAAAGGGTGGAGAAAGGAAGGGAGGAGGATACTTAATAGGTTGATATTGTATATATGTAATTACAATGATTGTAATGGGGAGGTAATATGATGGAGAATGGAATTTCAAGTGGGAAAGTGTGGGGGTGGGGAGGGAGGGAATTACCATGGGATATATTTTATAATCATGGAAAATGTTAATAAAAATTTTTAAAAAAAGGTTTCACCCTTGGTTTATTTGAGGGACCATTCTGTAACAGTTTTTGATTAGAAGAAAGCTGGGTGTGGTGACACACGCCTTTAATCCCAGCATTTGGGAGGCAGAGGTAGGAGGACCACTGTGAGTTTGAGGCCACCCTGAGACTACATAGTGAATTCCATGTCAGCCTGAGTTGCAGTAAAACTCTACCTCAAAAAAAAAAAAACACAAATCAAAAAGTTTTTGAATAGAGACATGAATATTAGCTATGGCTAACTTCATTGACTTACCAAGAATTCTCCTTTCACAGTACTTTACACTCGTGAGAACAATTTTGTGTTCAATGACCTTATCAATTTGTACAAAAAACCTGAGGTAGGTAGGAAAGGTTGTAATGTCATCACTTTAGGACCTTGACCCCAAGGTTCTGACATGTTTGCCCAAGGCCACCTACTACTAGTAAGGTGACAAGAGGGGTCGAAATAAGACTTTGAGGTCAGAAGATTGTTTCATAAATGATACTATATATTCCTGAAAATGCTACCATTGACAACACAGATAGCCTAACTTAAAATTATACTAGTCACAGAACATATAAAATAATGTCTATATAAAGTTATTTGTTTATACTAGTCAAAGTAATCAGTGACATAGTGAAAAATGAGCCTAGCAGGGGTATAGTTGATGGGATTCACAACATAGTAAAGAAAAACAATCACATTAAAGGAAACAAAATTATTTTAAGAAGTATTGGGGCCTGGGGAGTCAGCTCACTGGATAAAGTGATTGCTACTGAGGCACAAAGACCTGAGTTCAGATCCCCAGCACCTATGTGAAATGCCAAGTGCTGGGCTAGAAAGATTTCTTAGTGGTTAAGGTGAAAGGCAGGATGGAAAATTTTAAAGTAAACTTAGTGAAGAAACAGCTGGGGGACAGCCTGAACTGTATATTCAGGGAGGAGCAAATCAAAAATAGGCTAAAAGATAGGCTGCGGGTGGCCCAAGATATGGGTTGGTCGGGTCAACCTAAACCTTATGTCCCGGGAAGAGGAAAAACAAAAATACAGTTTTAAGAAAAACCAAAATAATAAAATAGTTTCCCAAGACAGTCTGACCAAGCACTTAAACTCTGGTTATGCACAAATAAGATATGTAGACATAACTGTACAAGCTTTGCAAATACCCTTGTGAAACCCCCTCCCCTTTCCCTTCCTTGCTATAAAAAGAAACACCCAATAGGGCTCAGGGTCGACTCCTCTGTCTCCTGCATGAGATACGAGTCGACCCCAGGGCTCTGGTTTCCCGAATAAAGCCTCATGCTTTTGCAGCAAGTTTGGTCTCCCGTGTGTCTTTGGGTGCAAGCTATCTCGAGACTTGAGTGAAGGTCTCCCCCGGGGGGTCTTTCAAAGGCACTTGCCTGCAAAAACTAAGAGCCCAGGTTTGATTCCCCAGTACCCACATAAGCCAAATGTACAAGGTGGCACATGTATCTAGAGTTCATTCGCAATGGCTGCAGGCCCTGGTGTGCCCATTCTCTCTCTCTCTCTCTCCCTCCCTCTCTCTCTCCCTCTCCCTCTCCCCCTCCCTCCCTCCCTCCCTCCCTCCCTCCCTCCCTCTCTCTCTCTCTCTCTCTCTCTCCCTCCCTCCCTCCCTCCCTCTTTCTCTTTCTCTTTCTCTCTCAAATAAATAAAATAAAATGAAATGCCAAGCGTGGTGGCACATGCCTATAATCCTAACACTAGAGAGGCAGAGACAGGAAGATCATTAGGGCTTGCTGGCTAGCTAGTCCAGCTGAATCAGTGAGCTCTAGGTTCGGTGAGAGATCCTGTCTCAAAAAAATAAGACAAAAAGCAACTAAGGCAGTCAACCAACATTGACCTCCACATGCATGTGCATGAGTATGTCCCACATGTGTACCCATCCACATATCATACACATATGCCAAAAAAAAAGAGTTCTGGGGGCTGAGGATGCAGTTCAGTTGTAAAACACTTGCCTAGCAAGTGTAAGGCTCTGGGTTCAATCCCAAGCACTGAACAAGAAACATTAAAATTAATTGATTAGGGCTGGAGAGATGGCTTAGGGGTTAAGGCACTTTCATGTAAAGCCAAAGGACCCAGGCTCAATTCCTCAGGACCCACATAAGCCAGATGCACAAGGGGACACATGCATCTGGAGTTTGTTTGCAGTGGCTGGAAGCCTTGGCATGCCTATTCTTTCTCTCTCTCTCTCTCTCTCTCTGTGTGTGTGTGTGTGTGTGTGTGTGTGTGTGTGTGTGTGTGTGTGCCTATTTCTCTCTGTCTCTCAAATAAATAAATGAAATATTTTAAAAGAAAAAAATAAATAACAATTTTTTTTAATAATAAAAATAATTAAGTCTTTATGAGAGATACATGTCTACAGGGAAAAAGCAATGTATGTAGAGTTCAGTACTATCTGCAGTTTGACCGGACACTGAGGTTATTGGTAACACCTGTGGATCAGAAGCAATCACTTTACATTACTATGAACTATAGAAAATGTCACAGGAGGGGCTGGAGAGAAGGCTCAGGGCTTAAAGGTGCTTTCCTGCAGTCTTAAGGCCTGGGTTTGATTCCTCAGTACCCACGTAAAGCCAGATACAGAAACTGGCACATGTGTCTGGAATTTTTTGGCAGTGGTAATAGAACTTGGAGCACCCTCCCTCCCTCCGTCTCTCTTTCTTTATAAATAAATAAATTTAGAAAAGAAAATGTCATAGGAAATTTTTGACTTTGCTACAATGGGAAGTTTTGACAAATTGTGAAGCAAGAATCCTTTCAAGGGCTAGAGACATGGCTCAGAGGTTAAGGTGCTTGCCTACAAAGCCTAACAACACAGGTTCGATTCCCCAGTACCCATGGAAAGCTAGATGCACAAAATGGTACATGTATCTGGAGTTCATTGGTAGTCGCACTAGATCCTGATACACTCATTCTGTGTGTGTGTGTGTGTGTGTGTGTGTGTGTGACTGTTTCTCTGCTTCCAAACAAATAAATAAATAATTTGAAAGATGTTTTGAAAGAATCCTTTCAAGTATGCCCCCTTCTGAAAAACACAGTAGGAGGTAGCCCACATCACTTCTGCCCACCTCCTTAGAGTGACCTTCACTTAAGGCCTTAATACCCCGTTGAACTCTGCCTCAGGAGGCAGCATGACTGAAGTTGTGGACATACCTTGTCCAGGCTCAGATGGTGGCTACACAGGCAAAGGAGAGATTGTGCCCTCTGCAATTCAGCCAAGCCCCAGCTGGACCCATGCCAGGCTAGTGCTGCTGCCCATCTGTCAGGGTTGCACCTGGCTCTCTTTCAAAAGCAGATGGTTTCAATTGATCTTTCCTTGCTAGTCTTTGCTGCACCAGCACTCCAAGCCAGCACAGCTTCATGTGGGGACTTAATGGAATCCTCACATGCCCTCCTTTCTGGTTTCTTTTCCCTGGTAACCAAATTGCTTCTTCTTCTTCTGCTGCTGCTGCTGCTGCTCCTTCAGTAACTCACATACAATAGTAAATAAATGGACTTGTATATACAGGAGGGAAAAAAGTAATCCCTTGTATTTTCTGGGACAAGACATAACCTCACAGCAAAGCACCCACAGTTATTTTAAAAATCTTCCATTTTTCGCCGGGCGTGGTGGCGCACACCTTTAATCCCAGCACTCGGGAGGCAGAGGTAGGAGAATCACCATGAGTTCGAGGCCACCCTGAGATGACAGAGTTAATTCCAGGTCAGCCTGGACCAGAGTGAGACCCTACCTCGTAAAACCAAAAAAAAAAAAAAAAAAATCTTCCATTTTTCCATTTCCTGGATCTCAACAGACAATCCCCCTCACGGTCCTATACCAAACCAACTTTGGCTTCCCTGAAGGAGGGAATTTGGCCCAACAAAATATCTCAAAATGAGATAGAAAATAAAAAAGGGCCATACCACACTTGGTGTCAAGAAAATGTTAGTGGTCCAGAGGGCAGTATGGGTTTGTAGTAGTTAATTTCTCAGTGCTATGACCAAATACCTGAAAGAAATAGCTTAAGGGAGGAAAAGTTTTATTTTAGCTCATAATTTCAGAAGGATTTCAGTCCATCACAGTGGGAAAGGCAACGAGAAGCTACTCAGACCAGAGCAGCAGCAGCTTGTGACAGACTACTCACATGATGAAAGACCAGGAAGCAGAGACTGAAGTAGGAGAATTGCTCTAAATTCAAAGCTAGTGTGGAACTAGAGTGAGTTCCAGGTCAGCATGGGCTAGACTGAGACCCTGCCTTGATAAAAAGTAAACACTGGGGCTGGAGAGATGGCTTAGCGGTTAAGCGCTTGCCTGTGAAGCCTAAGAACCCCGGTTCAAGGCTCGGTTCCCCAGGTCCCACGTTAGCCAGATGCACAAGGGGGCGCACGTGTCTGGAGTTCGTTTGCAGAGGCTGGAAGCCCTGGTGTGCCCATTCTCTCTCTCTCTCCCTCTATCTGTCTTTCTCTCTGTGTTTGTCACTCTCAAACAAACAAATAAATAAATAAATAAATAAATAATTTTAAAAAGTAAACACTGATGAATTTAATTTTAATAGCATTTGTTACGTAACCCAACATATTACCACTTCAACATGTAGTCCATTTGAACCATTACTAATAAGATATTCTGTATTCCAGGAAATCCAGTGTGTATTTTATATTGCAGTTCACAACAGCCACATTTCAAGGGCTCACCAGCCACATGTGGCTAGTGAAAAACATAGGCCCAGGGTTTTTCTGGAAGGATACTCAAGAAATAGTTAATAGGAGTGGCTGCTCAGAGAGAGCTTACTTTTTCTCTTTTTTTTTCAATTATTTATTTATTAGAAAGAGAGAGAGATTGAGTGCACCAGAGCCTCTAGCCACTGCAAACAAACTCCAGATGCATGTGCCATCTTGTGTATCTGGCTTACATGGGACCTGGAGAATTGAACCTGGATCCTTAGGCTTTGCAGGTAAGCACCTTAACTGCTAAGCCATCTCTCCAGCCCAAGAGCTTACTTTTAATCATCAATGCTTTAGAATAACTTGGATTATGTGTCAAACCATATGGATTGTAGATTTACAAGAAAAATCCATGCTGACATTTTTTGATTGACCATATTCAGTGTTATCAATGAAAGAGAAAGTCTGTCCTATACTATTGAAAGGACTATAGGCTGGTGCCACTGTTTTAATTACTATTAATAAATTTGTTTAAATATAACATATAAATTTACTAATAAATGACTCAGCAAGACAGATAATATGTTAAGCCAAGGATGTTCACCTCAGCTTTGTACAGAGTTCTTACTGAAACATGGAAAAGAGATGTGCAGTCAAACTGCACCCTCTGGAGGGTGTGGCTTCTAAAGACAGGCAAGAAGAGGAAATGGCCAATAATCAAAACTGCTCTTGAAATTTTAGAGCAGAGAGGAGCATAACATAGTGTTCGAATGCACACTTAACATGTGTGAGGTCCTAGGTTTGAACCCTAGGGAGAAAAACAGAACAACGGAGATGTAAAAAAGTAATACAAGGCTGGAGAAACGGCTTAGTGATTCGGCACTTGTCTGTGAAGCCTAAGGACCCCGGTTCAAGGCTCAATTACCCAGGACCCACGTTAGCCAGATGCACAAGGGGGCTCACTGGATTTTTTTCTGGAAGGATACTCAAGAAATAGTTAACAGGGATTGCTGCTCAGAGAGAGCCCTGGTGCACCCATTCTCTCTCTCTCTATCTGCCTCTTTCTGTGTCTGCCGCTCTCAAATAATTTCTTTAAAATTTTTTTTTTATTTATTTGAGAGCGACAGACACAGAGAGAAAGACAGATAGAGGGAGAGAGAGGATGGGCGCGCCAGGGCCTCCAGCCATTGCAAACGAACTCCAGACACGTGTGCCCCCTTGTGCATCTGGCTAACGTGGGTCCTGGGGAACCGAGCCTCGAACTGGGGTCCTTAGGCTTCACAGGCAAGTGCTTAACCGCTACGCCATCTCTCCAGCCCTAAATAATTTTTTTAAAGTAATATAGCCAGTGTGCTAGTGCATGCCTTTAATCTCAGAACTCAAGAGGCAGAGGTAGGAGGATTGCTGTGAGTTCAAGGCCCGCCTGGTACTGCAGAGTGAGTTCCAGGTCAGCCTGGGCTAGAGTGAGGCCCTACCTAGAAAAAAATTAAAATTATTATTATTTTTAATTTGTAAGCAGAGAGAGATAGAGAAGAGTGACAGAGAGAGAATAGGCACACCAGGGCCTCCAGCCACTGCAAACAAACTCCAGATGCATGTGCCCCTTGTACACCTGGCTTACGTGGGTCCTGGGGAATTGAACCTAGGTCCTTTGGCTTCGCAGGCAACTGCCTTAACTGCTAAGCCACCTTTCCAGCCCGAAAAATGTTAAAAATTAAAAAAAGAGCTAAGCCAGGCGAGGTGGCTCACATGTTTAATCTCAGCACTTGGGAAGCAGAGGTAGGTGGATCAGCATGAGTCTGAGGCTACCTTGAGACTACATAGTGAGTTCCAGGTCAGCCTGGGCTAGAAAAGTGACACCCTGCCTCAAATAAACCAAAAAAAAAAGAGCTGACTGTGGTGGCTCACACCTTTAATCCCAGCACTTGGGAGGCAGAGGTAGGAGGATCGCAGCGAATTTGAGGCCAGCCTGAGACTGCATGGTGAGTTCTACGTCAGCCTGGACTATAGTGAGACCCTACCTTGGAAAAAAAAAAAGAAAGAAAGAAAGTAGCATATTGCAGGCTCAGCCTAAGTCCTACAAGCGAGGACACTGTTTCTCAGCTGTGTCACTGATACAGTAGCATGTTTGCATGTTGGGGCCATACTGTGTGGAAAATATGAACACTGTATCCTAGTGACATTTGGGTACACTGGAGAGACACAGCTACATTGAGAGCAACTGTGGAAATAGAAGCTTGGAGCCAAGAATGGTGGCATTTGCCTTTAATCCCAGCGCTCAGGCTGCACAGGTAGAGTGAGACCCTACCTTGAAAAGCCAAAAAGAGAAAGAAAGAGAGAGAGATAGACGCATAGTGGCTGCCATCTTATACTCTTCCTTTAAGTAAACTAACTCATGGACAGAATATACTCCATTATGTAAGTGGTTTTCTCACGCTCTATAAAATATATACAGTTCAGTTGACATATTTTAAGTTTATAGGATATAGCCACACTACCTATTAAAATGGACACACAGAAAATATTTAAGTGTAAACCTCAAACGTTATGCTTTTATCTCTCTGTATATGGATAACCATACAAATAGTTTTGTTCTTTTTTTTTCTTTTCATGAATATACAGATTTGTATTTTTCCCAGTGGACAGCCTGATTTTCTTTTAATTTTCACTGGAGTAGAGACTCCCAAATTGATCTCATTCTATAGCCCTGGACACTGAGTAAGCCTGGCTACCCAGGGTCCAGCACAAACCCTTGTGAAGACTGCCCACCCAAGGAGGAGCCTGCTCAGCTTCCGGTGTGCCAAGCCCTAACCTAACCTGTGGATAGACTTCCATCCCACACTCACCTGGATCAAGGCTGACCAGGCCACTCAATAGTTTCCACAAGAGCTGCTATTGCAAAAAGACTAAAGGAATATCTTAAGATAGGCAAACTCCAATGTAAATAAGTAAGTAAATAAATAATACAAGAAACCAAAACAAGATACCTTCCCCCCCCCCACCAAAAAAAATACCCAATCCAATAGTGGAAGCCTCCAGTGGTAACTACTTAGAGGAAACTCCAGGCAAAAAAATCCAAAATGCAATTATAATACACACATTTAACAAACTTAATGAGGCCATGAACAAACAGCTGAATGGAATGGAAGAGAAAAAAAAAACAAAAATAACTCAACAGACAGCTGCATACAATGGAAGAGAATCAAAATAACTCAACTGATGGCAGAATGAAATGGATGAGAATCATCAAAAATAGGGAACTCAATAGACAATGGAATAAACTCAGAGAGGACAAGATCAAATACAGGAATGAATTCCAAGAGACATTAAGAAAGTCAAATCAGCCGTGCATGGTGGTGCACGCCTTTAATCCCAGCACTCAGGAGGCAGAGGTAGGAGAATCGCCATGAGTTCAAGGCCACCCTGAGACTACAGAGTTAATTCCAGGTCAGCCTGAGACCTTACCTCAAAAATACAAAAAGAAAGTCAAAACAAGAAGTGAAAATGGGGTCTAGAAAGAAGGCTTAGCAGTTAAGGCACTTGCCTGCAAAGCCTAAGGACCCAGATTTGATTCCCCAGTACCCATATTAGACAGATGCACAAGGTGGTGCATGAATCTAGAGTTCATCAAAAATATAGAGTGCAGTGCCTGGATGCCATGGCACATCTATCCTCTCTCTCTCCTATAATCAATCAATCAATAAATAAACCTGACAACATGAGTTTAATTCCCCAGTACCCATGTAAAGCTACATGCACAAAGTGGCACATGTGTCTGAAGTTTATTTGAAGCAGCACTAAGCCCTGACATACCCATTCTCTCTCTCTCAAATAAATAAAAGTATTTTATAAAAGTCACAAGTTAACAGGCTGGATCAGAAAACTGGATCCATGCATTTGCTGTCTTCAAGAAATCCACCTTACCCTTAAAAATAGATAACATCTTAGGGTGAAAGGATGAAAAGAGATATTCCAAGCAAATGGACATAGAAAATAAGCAAGTATGGCTATACTAATATCTGACAAAATAGACTTTAAACCAAAAGTAATCTAAATAAGGACTGAGGATGTAGCCCAGAGGTAGAGTATTTGCCAAGCATGCCCAAGGCCCTGGGTTCAAGCTCCAGCAAGACCAAAACTCACCAAAAAAAGATAAAACAGAGGGGAGAGATGGCTCTGTAATTAAGGTGCTTGCCTGTGAAGCCTAGGACCCAAGTTTGATTCCCCAGTACCCAGTTGTACAAGACCAGTACAAGGTGGCACATACATCTGGAGTTTGTTTGCAGTGGCTTAGAGGCCCCAGCATGCTCTCTCTCTCTCCCTCTTTCTCTCTCTCCAATAAATAAATAAAGTAAAATAATTATACAAAATGATAAAATAGGTCACTTTATACTCATCAAGGGAAGATAATATTACAATCATAAACATATATGCACTAAACATAAGTGGGACAAATTTTATAAAGCAAAATTTAGAAGACATTAAATCAGAGATAAATCCCAACAGTAATAATAATAATAGCCTGCTGGATAGCTCTCATAGTGCTGGAAAGTGCTATGTGACTTGCCTAGGGATAGTGATCACCACTAGCTTTAAGAAGCAGTGGATCCTACAGGTTATAAAATCAACCAACCAGGCAAGATGTACACACCTGTGCAATAATGGCACACAGGCTATGGAGGTAATCAACTGTTCTCTGATTGGATATGAGGCCCACTTGTGGGAGGGAATTAATATCTGATGTAGAGAACCAAGTCAGAAGCCTATAGTTTGTAAGACAGCAGAGAGAACCTTCTACTGTTCTTTGGCTAAAAGAAGTTATGCTCATCAAGAAGTCTTCTAAAATGTTTGTTTATTCCCTTTAATTCATGCTGTTTTCACTTTTGTCTAGAGAATCTGCTTTTTACAGATGTCAGCAAATACTGGGAAGACCCAAGACCCTTCAGTATGAAAAGAAAAGAAAGCCATTTGCTTAGTATGAGATGTGTTATCATTATCGCATTTGCCTAGGGCCAAGGAAAGACTACAGAAGACGTGGCAAATGGAAGATGGGCACTGCTCTCACTGCTGGCCTGAACCTCCTCTAGGAAGATGGCAATAGACACTGAGGAGACTCAAAACTCATTAAAGCAGAAAATCAGAGGCTGCTGAGAGCTGAACACTAAAGAAGTTGAATAACAAACCTTCCAAGGCTCAGGGACATTGCTGAAGATGGAGCCATAGCATGGGATGGTATATTTTGAAGTACTGTCTATCCCACAGAGACTGATACATTCGTGACCCTACAATAGACAACAATAACCTCACTGAGGAGGGCCCTCAGTAGAATAGGGCTGGAGCAGAAGGAACATCAGAGCATAACCCCATGGGAATATGGACAACATATAATACGCTCACACAATAAAAACACTCTGCAATTATCCAAACGAATGTAAACAAGTCTAAAGAAATTCACAAGAAAAAAAATAAAAGAAATTCACAAGAGCATTCAGAACACATAGTGAAACTTAAGCTACTGACAGAACATGGTTTTCTCATCACAGGATAACTTAGCAGGCATCAGTAAACTAAGTCAGAATCTTCAGAGATGCTCCTTCTCATTCCTCAGAGTCTTATGTTCCCTCTCCCCTTTATTAGAGGAGACACCCATGAACAAGGGGTTAATGGATTAACTAGTCCTACAGTTTATCGGGAGAAAGTGACACAGAGGTCAACCCACAGATGTCGTAAGGCCCAGACATAATCACACTCCCTCTCAAACCTCCTCATGTTTCTTTCATTGGGAGAAAGCAGAGTTCTGAGATCCAAGGGCACATGGCAATGACTTGGGACCAGTGGTCTTGCTGGTTGGCATTGGGTGGGCATCAATTGCTGGACTGTGGAGGAATATTGATGTAGGAACTGAAAGACAAAGGAAACGGAAGTGGGTCGGAGGTTGTTGTGGTTTGAATGTAAATTTTCTCTCATAGGCTCATGTGTTTGGGGACTTGGTCCCCAGCTGATCATGCTGTTAGGGAAGGTTATGGAACCTTTAAGGGGTGGAACCTTGCTTCATGAAGTGGGCCTAGTCGTTTTATAGCCTGACCCCACTTTCTGTTTGCCTCCTGCTTCCTGGCTGTGGTTGTAATGTGACCAGCCAGCCTTCTGCTTCTGCAGCCATGATGGAATGCATCTCCTAGAAAGGTATATCAGGATAAGCCCTTTCCTTCCTTAAGGTGCTTTCTGTCAGGTATTTTGTCACAGCAATGAGCAAAGTAACTAATAGAGCTGGAGAAGAATAACATGAGCTTTTGTCAGAATTCCATGCTGACCAGCCAAGTGTCTCATTCTGTAGAACTGAGACAAACTTCCATGCACTAGGTGGCATGAGCAATATAATATGTCACTGCTCAGGAGGCTGAAAGTCCAAGATCAGGATATCATCAGGGTTGCTTCCTCCTAAGACCTGTGAAGGCACACTGCTCCTTGCCTGTCCCCTAGTTCCTAATGACTTACTGGCCATTTTCAGTATTTCCTGGCTGATAGATGTATCAACCCCATGTCTGTCACTATCTTTTTATGTTCTTCACCTCCGTGCATATCTCTGTGGCCAAATTTTCCCTTCTTATAATTATGCCAATCATAATCTAAGATACTAGGGGTACCAACATATTGTTTAGTAGGACAGAGAAAAGACTTAATCCATATCACTACTGATTCCAAACTTAGAGAATTTTTTTTTTTTTGGTTTTTCGAGGTAGGGTCTCACTCTAGCCCAGGCTGACCTGGAATTCACTATGGAGTCTCAGGATGGCCTCGAACTCACGGCATTCCTCCTACCTCTGCCTCCCGAGTGCTGGGATTAAAGGCGTGCGCCACCACGCCCAGCTTCAAACTTAGAGAGTTTGAACTGAGGGTATGGCTCAGCAGTTAAAGGTGCTTGCTTATAAAACCTGCTTGGCTGAGTTCAATTCCCTGGTATCCCTGTAAAGCCATATGCACAAAGTGGCATGCATCTGGAGTTTGTTTTCAAGGACAAGAGGACTTGGCACACCCATCCCCCCCCCCGTCTGTGTGTGTGTGTGTGTGTGTGTGTGTGTGTGTGTGTGTCCCCTCTCAAAAACAATATTTTGTTTTGTTTTGTTTTGTTTTTTAATTTATTTATTTGAGAGCAACAGACACAGAGAAAAAGACAGATAGAGGGAGAGAGAGAGAATGGGCGCGCCAGGGCTTCGAGCCTCTGCAAACGAACTCCAGACGCGTGCGCCCCCTTGTGCATCTGGCTAACATGGGACCTGGGGAACCGAGCCTCGAACCGGGATCCTTAGGCTTCACAGGCAAACGCTTAACCACTAAGCCATCTCTCCAGCCCTTGTTTTGTTTTTTTTGAGGCAGGTTCTCCCTGTACCCAACTCTGACCTGGGATTCACTATGTAGTCTCAGGCTGGCCTTGAACTCACAGCAATCATCCTATCTCAGCCTCACAAATGCTGGGATCAAAGGCGTGTGCCACCATGCCCAGCAAGAATATTGTTTTTAACTTGGAGAGTAGGCATTCTTTTTTATTGTTATTTTTTATTTTTTGCCATCATAGCATGCCTTGTTGTCTTCTTCTGGTAATAGCACTCTCTTCCTTGAGAATGAGTCCTTCCTTTCAGTATGGCTACCAACAACATGACCTCATCTCACCGTAGGTAATAGGCATGTGTCCCAAGCTAGCCACTCAGATTCTCTCCCTGTCTGTCAATCTATAATTCTTTCTGTGTTTTGCAGTATCTAAAAAAAATCATGAATTTCAGGGATGGGGGAACTAAGGTTGCTCCAAAAAAATAATCCTGACCTAGTCTGCTCCCAATATGAACATATTTTTCAGGGGAATCCTCGGCAATGCTATAATCGGGATTGTTGCAAGAATGACCATGGAACTCCTAATACTCCTGCCTCAGCCTCTGAGTTGCTGGGATTATAGTTGTGTGTGCCACTGTGACTGGCTTTCCAGTTTCATTTTGTGGCCAATGCCCTTCCTTCTGAACAGATGGTTCTATTTTCTCCTCTCCCTAGGAGACATATATTAAAGATAGAGCTAATAAGATTTCCTGACAGATTGGATGCAGGGTGTGAAGGAAAAAGCGAAGGTGAAGATAACATCAGGCTTTGGGGCTTGAGTATCCAGAAAAATGGAGCTTCCCTTTATTAAGAAGGGGAAGGCTGTGGGAGGGAGGAGCTCAGTCTTGGATGTGATATGTGAGACTTTTCCAGACATGCAGGTGAAGAGACAGAGACAGCAGCTGAGTATCTTAACATCTCAATATTAAGATCCAAGATAAGCAGGAGAGATGGTTCAGTGATTAAAGCACTTTCCACTCAAACCAAAGTGCCTGAGTCCAATCCTCAGACCCCACATAAAAAGCCTGAAGCCACGGAAGATTCCTGCAATCCTAGAGGCAAAGACAGGAGAATTTCTCAAAAGCGAGTGGCAAGCACAGCAAGAAAGAAAGAAAGAAAGAAAGAAAGAAAGAAAGAAGGAAGGAAGGAAGGAAGGAAGGAAGGAAGGAAGGAAGGAAGGAAGGAAGAAAACAGCAAAGTAAGAATCCACCACCTTTGGGGTGGATAATGCTCTGTTCAGAACCCATAGATTGTTATGGGAACTCCCAGTGTTGTGGATAAGATAATGCCCAGGGAGTCATTGTTCAGGGAGACCCCTAAGGTCCCCAAAACAATACAGGCCATTGCCAGTGTTCTTTGTTGCCCACTAGAGCTAGACAGTAAGATGCTATTGCTGAAGGTACCACATGCTTGAATTGAAGGACACTGAGAAATCAAGACAGAAGTGAGCTGGAAGCTTCCTCCCTGCTGGCTAGCTATTACAGTGTTGGAAAGTGCTATCCGGCTTTTTGGAGGAGAAAAGTCATCAACAGTCTTAAACAGCAGCAGACCCTATGCAACTGGCCAGGCAGGCAAGATGTGCCCACCAGCACAATAGTGACCTATGTGTTATGGGAATAACCAACTGATCTCTGATTGGACTTGAGGCCCACTCCATGGAAGGGAATTCATGACTGCTATCAACAACCTAGTTGAAAGCAGTATGGCTGGGAGATCATAGGACCTAAAGGGAAGCTACTACTGTTGCTTGGCTAAATGGACATGTTGTGCCCATCAAATTACCCTCTTAATACTTATGTTTATGACTTTGGACTTCCCAGCCTTTAGAGTGACAAGAAATAAAATCTTTTTCTTTATAAATAATCAACTAATTAGCTATAGTAATAAAAATGGACTCAGAAAAAAAGAAATTTAAAAGTAGCCTTGAAGGAGGAGGATATTTACCTATAAAAGAATGGTAAGTAACAGGTTGTGGACCAGACATGGTGGCACATCTTTCATCTCAGCACTTGAGAGGCACAGGTAGAAGGATTGCCATGAGTTTGAAGCCAGCCTGGAGCTACAGAGTGAGTTCCAGATCAGCCTGGGCTAGAGTGAGACTCTGCCTCAAAAACAAACAACAAAAAAGGTTTTGGGCTGAAGAGAGAGCATGAGGACCTGAGTTTGTTTACCAGAACCCACACAACAAAAAAGCCTAATGTGGTAACATGCACATATTATCCCAGCATTGGGAAGGTAGAGACAGGTAGATCCCTGGTGCTCATTAATCAGCTAGCCAATCTAGCCTACCTGGTGAGTTCCACGCCAATGAAAGACATTGTCTCAAAAAAGATAAAAATGGGGCTGGAGGGTTGGCTTAGCAGTTAAGGTGCTTGCCTGTGAAGCCTAAGGATCCATGTTCAGCTCTCCAGATCCCACGTTAGCCAGACACACAAGGTGACGAAGCATGCAAGGTCACACATGCCCACTAGGTGGCAGAGGCGGCTGGAATTCAATCCAGTGGCTGAGGCCCTGGTGCGCCAATTCTCTCTCTTTCTCTAAAAAATAATAAATAAAAAGATAAAATGGCAGGCATTCCTAAGGATTGTTCTCTGGTCTATACATGAACAGGCACATACATATGTGCCCATACACACAAGCACCCACACACAGAACAAGAAAGTTGACATAAGCCAGGCATGGCAGTACATGTTTGTTAATCCCAGCTATTAGGAGAGAGAGGGAGGATTTACCTGTGAGGAAAAAAGTCAGCCTTTAGCCACTGCACATATGTGTACACAGGTATATATACTCCCACATGTGTGCCCATACACATGAATGTGCATACACACATATGCACACCATACACATACACATGTTAAAAATGATTAATGGGGCTGGAGAGATGGTTTAATGGTTAAGGCACTTGCTGACAAAGCCTAATTCCCCAAATCCTACGTAAGCCAGACGCACAAGTTGGCACATGCATCTGGAGTTTGTTTGCAGTGGCTGGAGGCCCTGGCATGCCCATCCCCCCTCTCTCCTCTCAAATAAACAAAATAAAAATATATTTTATTTATTTATTTATTTGAGAGCGACAGACACAGAGAGAAAGACAGATAGAGGGAGAGAGAATGGGCATGCCAGGGCTTCCAGCCTCTGCAAACGAACTCCAGACGCATGTGCCCCCCTTGTGCATCTGGCTAACGTGGGACCTGGGTAACCGAGCCTCGAACCAGGGTCCTTAGGCTTCACAGGCGAGCACTTAACCACTAAGCCATCTCCCCAGCCCAAAATATTATTTTTTAAATGATTGTTGGAGATTCTCTTTAAGTTACATATACTTTGTTGTGATATACAGAGAAATAAGATGAATTCACTTATTTTTGGTGATTAGTAGAATTGGATTTTGGAAACATTCCTGTTTTCATTGTGAAGTTGTATTTGTGGCATGGGTGGATGGATATTTTCTAGCACCCCAAGCACAACTTCGTGGAGGTTTGTAGGTTAAAATTGGTGTGATAGGGCTGAAGAGATGGCTTAGTGGTTAAGGTACTTGCCTACAAAGCCAAAAGACCCAGATTCAAACAAACAAACAGAAAAAATAGTCTTGTATACCTACCAATATAGACCAACTCTTCACCCAGTTTAAAATTCTTAGCCATGGGTAAAAAGATGGCTCAGTGGTTAATGTGCTTGCTTGGGAAGCCTAAGGACCTGGGTTTGATTCCCCCATTACCCACATAAAGCCAGATCTACAGAGTGGCCCATGCATCTGGAATTCATTTGCAGAGGCTGGAGGCCCTGGCATGACTATACTGTCTCCTCTCTTCTCTCTCTCTCTCTCTCTCTCCTTGCAAATAAATAAATAAGAAATTTACAAAAAGGAAAAAAAGTTCTCAACCTGCTGTTCCTACTGCACTAATTTTGAGTAAAATTAAAAAGGAACATTAGATACAAGTACGTTCAAAACAGCAACAATCATATCAAGCCAAGTGTCTTACATAGGCTCTATGGTTTTAATGTACAGATCTTAGAATTAAGAGTTCCTGAGAATTTCCTAAAAGCTTAAAAAAAAAACATAAACCATAAATGATTGGACATATTTGAGAAATGTCTTAAATGAAAATATTTTGGCAAGTTTTTTCCAGAAAGGGAAAGGAGTAGGAAGAAACACAAAGTAAGGCTGTGGTCTTAGCTAGAGATGAGCTTCAACTTGACCCGCCTGAAAATAGGATGGGAGAGGAGAGGAGAGCTGATGTCATTAATTAAGATGAGGTAAATCCTACTAGAATGAATAAATCCTAAACCCAGCCAGTAGGAGATGTAGCTCAATGGTAAAGTGTTAGACTAGCAAATGAAATAAACTTCTTTTGGTTGATTTAGGATGAATTTTAGCAAGAATCATGTGAATGGTTCATTTCAGTTTTACTGTTACATATAAAAATTACTTCAGTCAAGCTGGGAGTGGTGGCACACGCCTTTAATCCCAGCACTTGGGAGGCAGAGGTAGGAGGGTCGCTATGAGTTCAAGGCCACCCTGGGACTACACAGTGAATTCCAGGTCAGCCTGGGCTAGAGTGAGACCCTCCCATGATAAAAGAAAAAAAAAAAAATCACTCAATTTGAGAAGATGAACTAGTTCTGTGAATGGATGGTAGCGACTGGTTGCAACAATGGGAAGGTAATAATACCATTAAATTATATCACGAACAATGGCTAAAGTGGTAATTTTTTTAAGTATTTTATTTATGTATTTATTTAAGAGAGAAAGAGGCACAGAGAGAGGGACAGAATGGGCACGCCAGGGCCTCCAGCCACTGCAAACGAACTCCAAATGCATGTGCCCTCATGTGTTTCTGGCTTACATGGGTCCTGGAGAATCGAACCACAATCCTTTGGCTTTGCAGGCAAACACCTGAACTGCTAAGCCATCTCTCCAGCCTATTTCCTGGACAGTATGCTAGGGCTCAGGGTTTTACCAACTCTCTTCCTGTCTACTCAGTGCATGATTCTTCTTGCCTTGAGAAATCTCGGGCTCACCCTACCTGGAATCTAGCTGGACAGACGACCCATTAGATAGTTTGATTCATTTGTTTGGAGACAGTTTCACCATATAGCCTGGGCTGGCCTTGAGAACAGAGATTGCAGGTGTCAGCCACCATGCTTGGTCTCCCATTAGAGACTTTTGCCTTAGGTACCACTGAGCACAGATTGCATGCCTGTCTGGATTCCACAGCCCTCTTTGTACAAGGGTGAGTGATAGCTCTAAAGCAGCTCATCATACTTCTCAATTCAACAATAAGTGCTTTTTGGTGGGAAAGAGTGTTGAGCATAGAGCTCAGGTCTACGTGTACATACATGCCAAGCAAGCACTGTGCCTCTGAAACACACCCCCAGCATAATAAAAGCCTGTTCTAATAACCATTATGCAGATTATGGTCATTATCAAAACATCTGGTGTGGCTGGGACATAAAACTACAGTAGGAACACTGTGTGGTATCACACATCTGTAATTCTAGCATTTGGGGGTTGAGGCAAGAGGACTTTTTGGCTGTGGCCAGGCTGGACTACATGGTGAGAAACATTGTCAACAAACAAGCAAATGCCATAGCTGGAATACTTGGGGGGTGACTTTTCTGACTACAACTACTCCTGGTTTATAACTTCCTGAAAAGCACAACTAAATACCCAGAAAGGCCCAGAGTGACCAATCCCAAATGACATGATCATCATCAGCAAGCTCACCCAGATCCTTTCATTCTTGAGGCGGAGTGACACAAGTGTATTCTCTCACCTGCTTGCTTTCTGCAATTCCCAGCCAGTCTACAAGGTATATTTTTATAAATGTACACAATATTGTACAATATTGTATTATACAATCATTCAGTTTTCAATCTATTAAAATTAACTTTCAGGGGGCTGAAGAGATGGCTATGTGGTTAAGGCATATTCCAGCAAAGCCTAACTACCCCGGTTCTATCCCCAGCACACATGGTAAAGCTAGATGGCCAAAATGGCACATGTGTCTGGAGTTTGTTTGCTGCAATTGGAGGACCTGATACACCCATTTTCTGTCTCTGTCTCTCTGCTTGCAGATAAATAATAAATAAAAATTGGCTGGGCGGGGTGGTGCATGCCTTTATTCCCAGCACTCGGGAGGCAGAGGTAGGAGGATCGCCATGAGTTCAAAGCCACCCTGAGACTACATAGTGAATTCCAGGTCAGCCTGGGCTAGAGTGCAACACTACCTCGAAAAAGAAAAAAAAAAAAAAAAAACAAAGGAATTAGAGCCAGGCATGGTGGCACGTCTTTAATTCCAGCACTCCGGAGGCAGACATAGGAGGGTCACTGTGAGTTCGAAACCAGTCTAGGACTACAGAGAGAGTTCCAGGTCAGCATGGGCTAGAGTGAGAGAACCATTGCTTTGCTAGCCTTGGAGGGGAATCCCTAAGAATCTTCCAACTTTACATGGCCCATACATGCCAACAGCAGTCAGGATTACCGGCGACTGACTCTGGTGGGGCTGCTTTGCTTCTGTTTATCAGAAAATTTGGAATGTGAGCAATGACTTTGGAGTCTCTTAGCTTGAGGGCCCTACATGTTTAAGCTGCATTTTCTACCCTGATTCCCAGCTGACAGAGGACAAGACAGGGAGAGAGAGAGAAAGAGAAAGGGAGTGAATTTATAGCTTTAAAACTGGACAAGGATAACTCCTTACCTGTTTTTCTGTTCTGTTCTCGATGTACTTCCTATGCTATGTTTCTTTCGTAAGATCCCCTTATTGTTTTTGTTTGTTTGTTTTCTGAGGTAAGGCCTCACTGTAGCCCAGGCTGACCTGGAATCCACTCTGTAGTCTCAGAGTGGCCACGAACTCACAGTGATCTTCCTACCTCTGCTTCCTGAATGCTGGGATTAAAGGCATGCTCCACCACGCTCTGCCAGAACCTTTATGATGGTGATCAAGAGTACAGCTAAGTGGAGCTGAGGAGATGGCTTTGCGGTAAGGTGCTTGCCTGCGAAGCCAAACGACCTGGGTTCAACTCCCGCATAAGCCAGATGCTCATGGCGGTGCATGCATCTAGATTTTGTATGCAGTGGCCAGAGGTCCTGGCGTGTCCATTCTCTCTCTATCCTTCCTTCCCTCTCTCTCTCTCTTTAATAAATAATTAATTTAAAAAAGAGTATAGCCAAGAAAGAGTGCACACTGCCAAGCACTGTTTTACGTGCTTTACCCATTGTCACTCATTCAATCCTGATGCAACCTATGGAGTTATCCTCATTTTCCCCCTTTTATAGATGAGCAAACAGCACTGATAGGTAACTTGTCCAAGGTCACACAGGCAGCCTGATGTACCAAGTCCATGACATATAAGCTCTTTATTCAAGGCACCCTTATGGTGATTTGAGTGTGAAATGTCCTCCATAGACTCATGTGTTTGAGCACTTGGTCCTCAGCCTGTGGTGCTGTTTTGAGAGGTTGTGGAAGTTTTAAGAGGTGGAAACTTGCTGAAAGAAGTGAGTCACTGAGGACAGGCTATAAGGTTTCATAAACCCAGCCTCACTTTCTTTCCATTCTGCCTCCTGTCTGAGGCCAAATGTGGTCAGCTTCCTACTCCCCTGCCTCAATGACTTCTCTATCATGATGGACACTATCATTGAAGAGGTGTAAGACAAAATTAACCCATTGCCCCTTAAATTGTTTCTCATCAGGTATTTTGTCACAGTGATGAGAAAAAGTAATACACCTTCCAAGCCTGCTTCTTCATGCAACTTTCAGACCATCCTTTTCCCCTACAACCTGAAAGCCACATCTATTCTGCCAATCATTACGGTACCCATTTCCTTGCTTTTTTAAAAAAATTTTATTTATTTATTTGAGAGCGACAGACACATAGAGAAAGACAGATAGAGGGAATGAGAGAGAATGGGCGTGCCAGGGCCTCCAGCCACTGCAAACGAACTCCAGACACTTGCGCCCCCTTGTGCATCTGGCTAATGTGGGACCTGGGGAACCGAGCCTCGAACCGGGGTCCTTAGGCTTCACAGGCAAGCGCTTAACCGCTAAGCCATCTCTCCAGCCCATTTTCTTGCTTTTTTGTTTTGTTTTGTTTTGTTTTGTTTATATTTGTGCCACATAAACTGTGTCCTTAAGCAATCTTTTCTTTTTGTCTCTGTTTTGTACTTTAAAATATTTTATTTGTTTATTTATACATCTGAGAGAGAGGGAAGGTAAGAGAGAAAGATGGAGAGAGAGAGGGAGAGAAAGAAAGACAGAGAAAGAGAATAGACCGCCAGGGCCTCCAACCACTGCAAACTCTTGACGTATGCACCATCATGTGCATCTGGCCTACATGGATACTGGGGAATTGAACGTGGGTCCTTAGGCTTTGCAGGCAAGAACCTTAACTGTAATCTATCTCTCTAGCCCCTGTTTTGTACTTTACATAAGTCAAATTGTGTAGTTTTTTCTTAGGTTACATAGTTATTTAATAGTTATGTTTACTTATTCTTTTAAATATTCTATTTTCTTATTTATTTGACAGACAAAGAGAGAGAGAGAGATAATAGGTGTGCCAGGGCCTCCAGCCACTGTAAATGAACTCCAGATGCATGCGCCCCCTCATGCATCTGGTTAACGTGGGTCCTCGGGAATCCTTTGGCTTTGCAGGTTAATGCCTTGACTACTAAGCCATCCTCCAGCCCTTTTTACTTTTTTTTTTTTTTTTATAGACAACCTTTTAATAAAGCGAACATATAGCCGGCTGTGGTGGAGCATGCATGCCTTTAATTCCAGAAACCATGACTTTAACACACTTTAATATAGGCGAACAAGCTCACTCCATGCTGGATCCACGTTCCTGAAGGCTAGGTTTGGGTACAAAGGCTCAGTCTCGACGCCTTCCACACGCGGAGCCTTTTTATTTATTTTTATTGTATTTTTTTTTTTGAGCTTGAACTCTTTTTTTCTCATTTTTTATTAACATTTTCCATGATTATAAAAAGTATCCATGGTAATGCCCTCCCTCACCCCCCCCCCAGTTTCCCCTTTGAAACTCCATTCTCCATCATATCCCCTCCCCATCTCAATCACTCTCTCTTTTATTTTGATGTCATGGTCTTTTCCTCCTCTTATGATGGTCTTGTGTAGGTAGTGTCAGGCACTATGAGGTCATGAATATCCAGGCCATTTTACGTCTGGAGGGAACACGTTGTACAGAGTCCTACCCTTCCTTTGGCTCTTACATTCTTTCTGCCACCTCTTCCTCATATTGTATTTTATTTTATTGTATTTTAATGTACCTCATTATGTGAAATATACCACAATTTATTATTCATTCTATTATTAATGATCACTTAAATTGCTGCCACTTTTGAGCTATTATGAATGGCACTGTTAGGCACAGTCTTGTATATGCATTCTAGCATGTGTATTAATATAGTATTTATTCCAAGGAATTAAACCACTGAGTCATAGGTTGTGGATATCTTCAACTAGAAGAGATTAAGCACTATTTCCCAATACCATTGCACCAATTTATACTCCTCCTGACCTATTATTATAAGATTTTCTGTTGGCTTACAATCCTTGTCTGCATCTGTCGTGGTCAGACTTGTTAACTTTTACCGATGTGGTGATGTGTCATAGTATTTCATGATTTCAGATTTGCATTTCCCTAACTAATAAATCATTTGAGGATCTCTTTTTGTTTGTTTGTTTTCAAGGTAGGGTCTCTTTCCAGCCCAGGCTGACCTGGCACTCACTGTAATCCCAGACCAGCCTTGAATTCATAGCGATCCTCCTACTTCTACCAACCAAGTGCTGGGGTTAAAAGTGTGTGCCACCATGCTGGCCTTGAGTTTGAGCATCTTAGTTTTGTTTTTTTTCAAGGTAGGGTCTTGTTATAACCCAGGCTGACCTGGAATTCACTACATAGTCTCAGGGTAGCCTCAAACTCACAGTAATACTCCTACCTCTGCCTCTGAAGTGCTGGGATTAAAGCCTGGCTTGAGCATCTTTTTAAATATATATTTCATTTCATTTTATTCATTTATTTGAGCGAGAGGAGAGAGAAACAGATAGAGAGACAGAATGAGGGCGCCAGGGCCTTTATCCACTGCAAATGAACTTCAGATGCATATGTCACCTTGTGCATCTGGCTTATGTGTGTTCAGGCAAGTGCCATAACTGCTAAGCCATCTCTCCCTTCCTTTATGAGTCTGTTGCCCATGTATCTAACAAGTTGTCTTTTGCTTATTCCCTCATAGTTTTTGGATGCAACTCATCCATTCTTTTCTTTTCTTTTCTTTTTTTTTTTTTTTTGAGGTAGGTTTTCACTCTAGCCAAGGCTGACCTGGAATTCACTATGTAGTCTCAGGCTGGCCTCAAACTCACTGTGATCTTCCTCCCTCTGCCTCACAATGGCTGGGATTAAAAGTGCACACTACCATGCCTGGCTTTGTTTAGAACATTTTGACATTTATAGAAAAATTGATGACAGTACAGAGATTTTCCACATACCTAGCATACAGGTTTCCCTATTATTTACATTAATATGGCCCATTTGTCACAATTAATGAACCAGTATTGATACATTATTATTAGTTACAGTGCATACTTATTCAGATTTCCCTTTTCTGTTGCAAGATCCCATCCAGGACACCTCATTACATTTAGTCATCATGTCACCTTAAGCTCCTATTGGCTGTGACAATTTCCAGATTTTCCTTATTTCTTGACATTGTCACAAAGTAACAGGTAGTTTTTTTTTTTTAATTTATTTGAGAGCGGCAGACACATAGAGAAAGACAGATAGAGGGAGAGAGAGAGAATGGGAGCGCCAGGGCTTCCAGCCTCTGCAAACGAACTCCAGACGTGTGCGCCCCTTTGTGCATCTGGCTAACGTGGGACCTGAGGAACCGAGCCTCGAACCGGGGTCCTTAGGCTTCACAGGCAAGCGCTTAACCGCTAAGCCATCTCTCCAGCCCAGTTTTTTTTTTAAGAGTACACTTCTAATAGACTGTGCCCAGTGTTTTTCTCATAATTAGAGTGGATATATTACTTTTGCATCACTATGACCAAAAGACTTGACAGAAACAAGGAAGAGTAGGTTTATTTTGGCTTACAGTGTCATATAAAGATTTCAGTCAATTGTGGCAGGAAAGACAAGGAGACAGGAGCTGCCCCATCCTAGTCAGGCGAGCAGAAATCATAACTTCAAGTCAGATCCAAGGATGGGTGAGTCATCACTTTTAAAGGCCCATACTTGGTGACTGTTGCAGTTAGGTTTTGCACTGCTGGCAGAAATCACCAGACCAAGGAGGGAAAAGGATGGCATGAACAGAGGGTAGACACCACCCCCTGGCCTACATAAGGTGGACCATAGCAACAGGAGAGTGTGCCAAACACTGGCAAGGGGAAACTGGCTGTAACATCTATAAACCCGCCCCCAACAATACACTGCCTCCAGGAGGCTTTAATTTCCAATTGTCATCAGCTGGGGAGACTAGCGTCCAGAATATTTAAGGGGATGGCTAAATCAAACCACCACAGTGACTTTCTTCCACAAGCCAGGCCCCATCTCTTAAAAGCTCCACAGTTTTCAAAATGGCACAAGAGGCTGGTAAGCCAGCATTCAAAACATCAACCTCTGGGGTTAATTCAGATTCAAACCACAACAGTGGAGTTAGGGGCTTTGTGGTGGAAGACCACATAGACGAAGTGCCATTTTCTCCATATCATATCAAGAGTACATATTAATTTTTTTAATGTTTTTGTTCATTTTTATTTATTTGAGAGCGACAGACAGAGAGAGAAAGAGGCAGATGAGAGAAAGAGAGAGAGAGAGAGAGAATGGCACGTGAGGGCCTCCAGCCACTGCGAACAAACTCCAGATGCATGTGACCCCTTGTACATCTGACTAATGTGGGTCCTGGGGAATCAAGCCTTGAACCGGGGTCCTTCGGCTTTACAGGCAAGCACTTAACCGCTAAGCCATCTCTCCAGCCCTCAAGGGTACATATTATCAACATATTTTATCACTGCTGATCTGGACTGTAATCACCTGACTGAGGTCCTCTTTGTCAGGTTTCTACATTGTAAAGCTACTCTCCTCTCCCTTCCCCACCTTCCCATTTTGCTGGTGGTGTCTTTTGAAGGACAGAAATTAATTTTTTTCTTTTTTTTTTCATTATGACACTTTTATTCATGTATATCATGTGCTTTTAAATTTATTTAGAGAGAGAGGCAGAGAAAGAATGGGTGCACCAGAGCCTCCAGCCACAGCAAACAAACTCCAGACATATGTGTTACCTTGTGCAATCTGGCTAATCTAGGTACTGAGGAGTTGAACCTGAGTCCTTAGGCTTCAAAAGTGAGTACCTTAACCACTAAGCCATCTCCAGCCCTATCATATGCTTTGATCATATTTACCCATCACTTTCTCTTACTCTCCCTCTCTATGGTCCCACTTCTACTTTTAAGTCTTTTTTTTTTTGATAAGCATAATATATACATTTTTCCAGACATCAGCAGATGTTACACCCCTAGGGCTCATGACTACCCCTGTCTTAAGTTTTCAGTATCAGGCATGTGTTCCCCGCCCCCCATGGAGCGGGCCTCCAGTCCAATTGAAGGGCAGTTGGTTTCCACCATGACAGACATGCCACTATTGCACCCATTGGCTCATTTGGCCTGGCTGGCCAATTATAAGGCTTGCAGTGTCCACTGTTGAGTATCTTCACTGGTGGTATCTCTTTCTCCCATTGAACTACATGTAGAATGGCTTCTTCCCGCTTTCTGACAGCTAATTTTTTTTTTTTCAAGGCAGGGCCTCACATTATTATAGGCTGACCTGGAACTCACCCTGTAGTTCCAGGCTGGCCTGGAACTCACAGTGATTCTCCTACCTCGGCCTCTTGAGTGCTGGGATTAAGGGCGTGTGCCACCACTGCCAGTGACAGAAATTCTCAATTTAAAAAAAAAAATATTTTCCCTCTATCTGTCTTTCTCTCTGTGTCTGTCGCTCTCAAATAAATAAATAAAAATTTAAAAAAAATATTTTATTTACTTATTTATTTGACAGAGAGAAAGAGGTAGAGAGAGAGAGAGAGAGAGAGAGAGAGAGAGAGAGAATGGACACACCAAGGGCTCCAGCCACTGCAAACAAACTCCAGATGCATATACCACTGTGCATCTGGCTTTACAAGCACACTGGGGAATTGGTCCCTCAGTCTTTAGCTTTACAGGCAAGTGCTTTAACAATGCTAGACCATCTCTCTAGCTCTAGACCTGCAGTTTTGAAAGTCATCTTTGTGTTGTCCTCTTAGAGTCCCCTTCAGGCAATGGATGATAGGTGGAGAAGTGTGTTGATGGGGAGAAGGGCTTTCTGTAAGCAACTATATTGGTCATTACTGCAAATGCTTGCCTGCTACGCACATCCACCTCTACATGTTTTCATGGAAAGGTTAATTGCACATGACCAGTTCTTTCCAAGTACGAAAGATTGAATCAGAGGGTTGTGTTCATTAAGCAGAACTTCTCACACTCCACAAAGTGACCTTGAGGCTCTATGCCCTTTCTTAGGTTTCACTAGTTAATCTATGCAACCTGGAGAAAGCTTCATACATACAGTGTTTATCTTGCTGAATTCCAGTGCCTCTTTGAGACTTCAGCTTGAAAGAGAGTAGATGTGAAAGACAAGCTCTTCGCCATGAGCCCAAAAGAGGATGTTATTTCTCCAGACATAAACACAGAATAAAGATTATGTTCATTAGGACACAGACACTGTTCCTTTAAGAGGATTGAAGCTGGTGCTACACCCTGCATTGCCCTGTGTTCAGGTACAAAGCAAGAAATTGGCTTGGGCTTCGCAACAGGAAGAGCCAAAACCCTGATTTATGACCTATCAACATGTACTGTGCTTTCTCCCAGCCCCTAACACTAGCAACATAAACCAAGATTAGCAACGCCTAATCTCTACTATTTAGAGACCTATCCCCATAAAAATTTACAAAAGTAAGGAATTTCCTTTGTTTGGGGAGCTTTACTATTGAAGGACCCAGCTCAGTTTCTCCCCCAAGTGCAGGTGGCCAGTGTCCATAAACAATGCTTCACCTGAAATTCGTATTAATGCTTTTCTATGAAACTGGGTCAGAAATCTTTCTCTAGGGCTATAGGGATGGCTTAGTGGTTAAGGTGCTTGCCTGCAAGGCCACAGGGCCCAGGTTTGATTTCCCAGGACCCACGTAAGCCAGATGCACCAAGTGAGGCATGTGTCTGGAGTTCATTTGCAGTGGCTGGAGTCTTTGGCGTGCTGATTCTCTCTCTGCCTCTTTCTCTCAAATAAATAAATAAAAATAAAGTAATAAAAAAGCTTTCTCCAATTTCATTTAACAAACTACTTGCTATTTCATATTCTAGTCTACTTATAATATTTTTGCTAATTCCCAAATTAGAAGAATATCCTAGAATTCCTCTATGAACAGAAAAGGTCATACTAATTTCTGTTAGTTTGAGGTCAGATGAAATTGCAGGAGCTCTATTTCACTTCAACCCACAAATGCCCCTATGTAAGGGCCATTTAGAACAGCTCTTGAAGGCCTCCAGTTCACACCTGTACCAGCAAGATGGACAAATAATGACATTCACTTGGTGTCCACAAAAATGAATTCATTCTGTTTAAAAATGCTATTTTGAATGATTAACATTTTCAAGCTAATCATGATGTTTATGTTTTAGAAATGAGCTGCTTTAAATATTTTGGCTGTAATATAATTTTACATTCCTTGTGGAAAAAAAAAAACATTGTTTCCCTGATTTCTGATTTTTTTGAGACAGTCTCACTGTAGCCCAGGCTGGCCTAGAATTTACTCTGTACTCTAGGCTGGCTTTGAACTCACTGTGATCCTCCTAGCTCAGACTTTCCTGAGTGCGGGGATTACAGGCACTAGCCACTACATCCAGCTTTGTGCAAATTCTCTGTGGCAAAAGACAAATTTGGTAGTTAAAAGATTCCTGAGGTTGCATGAAGAAATCCAAAATTCATTCTGCAAATTGAGAGTGGCTTTGGTAAACACTGGGTTCTGGAAAGTACACACTAAATATTCAGGGAGTGTGTTTCTGTTTCCAGTTTTCAGGTTGGGTAAATTTTTCTCAGAGTGAGTCTGCTACCTGGAAAACTCCTGAGGCTACTGCTTTCAGTTCACTCCTTTTTTCTCCTTCAGTCAATTCCAAGAAGAAAATGGAGGCTGAGAATTGAGGAACTGGTGAGTAAATTTTTCCTCTAACACGTCTGTCATATATTAAACAATGTTCAATGTGGCCCTCATTTCCTACCAAATGAAATGTGTGTACAATTTAAGACCTTTATGAAATATTTTACTAGCTGGGCGTGTAGCTCAGTGATCAAGCACTTATGTGGCATGTGCAGAGCCCTGTGTGTTCCATCCCCGTAACTGAAAAAAATAGTTCCTAATTTAAACATTTTAGTTCTGTGTCCCCTTCTCCTATAAAATCTCTTCCTGGGGGTGGAGAGATGATTTAGTGGTTAAGGTATTTGCCTGCGAAGCCAAAGGACCCAGGTTCGATTCTCCAGGACCCACGTAAGCCAGATGCACAAGGGGGCGCATGCCTCTGGAGTTCATTTACAGTGGCTGGAGGCCCTAGTGCGCCCATTCTCTCTCTCTTTCTTTAAATCTCTCAAATAAATAAATAAATAAAATCTATATTTTAAAATCTCTTCTTTTGTCAAAATAAACATCTACTGCTTAACTTGAGGAGGTATTCTCCTTTCCTTGTAGTGTAGCCTTTTCCTACCAGAAAGAACCTTCCTATCTCCTCTCCTTGTATATTGAAATCATATCCATTTTTCAAGGGCATCCTTTCCCTAACTACAAATGTTGCACTGTTGCCTTACATCATAAGCAAGAGACCGTGGACGGTGGGAAGGGAAGATCCTGGTCTAATTATTACATGCAACCCTTGTCTATCTTAACACCTTGCTCTGATTGGAAACCAAGAGAAGAGATGAAGTAATTCATGGTTTTTGTTTGTTTGTTTTGTTTTTCAAGGCAGGGTCTCACTGTAGCTAAGGCTGACCTGGAATTCACTATGCAGTCTCAGGGTGGCCTCGAACTGTTGGCGATCCACCTACCTCTGCCTCCCAAGTGCTGGGATTAAAGGCGTGCGCCACCACGCCCGCCATTCATTCTTGTTTTGTCACATCCCTCTTTTTAGGTCGCAGTGTTCAGAGGCAGGTCTGTTAGCAAATCAATCACCCGACGCCCGATTATATTTGACTTTCAGCTGAATAATGAATAGAAGCAGACCCCAATATTCAAGACGTACTAAAAATTATTCGCTACTTATGTGGAACTCAAATTTAATAGGGTATTCTGTATTTCATCTAGCACCGCTCCTTGGATGGCAGGGGCTCCCCGAGGCGCCTGGCTCCCTCCCGGTAGGTGCTCAACCTCTGACTGAGTACATGTCACAGCGAAATTGAAGGACCCTCGTGGTTTCCACCACTGCCCTACATAGTGGGGCGGCGGCACACGAGCCGATAAAAACAGGCAGCCGTGTTGGAGATGGTTACTGGACAAAGGAGGTAGCCTCATTCTGTGGGTTCTTGGGAACACCGAGCCGCTTCCGTCACCCACTCTGACCACCGGCCCTACCCTTCATCTCGTGACCCGTCATTATGGGCTGGCGGGCGGGTCAGCCTGGCGCTTCAAATCTTAACTATCATTGGCGGAGTATTCCATCCATCACGCCAGACCCCGCCCAATTGGCTGACGTTTCCCAGGCTACGTCTCTCCCATAGCGAGGCGTAGCCGGCGATTGGTTGAGAAGGCGGCAGCCATCCCAGCACGACTTGGGGGCGGGTCCTGGGAGTCGTAACCCGCCGGAGAGCGTCACTGGCTGGCGCTGCGGTGGTCTGTGGTGTCTCGCCGGTTCCCTTCGCGTCTCTCTGCACTGCTTCAGCTGCCGCGGCGGCACCATGGTTGTGCTCATCGTGCTCCTGTCCTTGCTGGTAGCGGGTGAGAAATCAGTCCCCCCTCCCCGGAAGGACCTGCGGCGCTGGGCTCAGGGATCCCTGGCGGTCGCGGGGGTGGCTGCGGGGCGCGGCCACGGTGGGCGGCCGGGGGCAGCCTCGCCTCAGCCGCCTACCTCTGGGCTCTGTTCCGGGAATTGCTTGTGGCGGCGCGGCCGCGGTGGGCATCCAGGGCCGGGTTTAGGTCTTTTTGGGAAAGGCGTATCGCAGGGAGTGACCTGACCCTCCTACCTGCAGGGCCACTTCTTCCGCCCTCGGAGGCTCTTCTTAGGACTGGACTGTATTTCTTACCATCGGTTGAACCACAGCCCTCTACGAAAAGGATTCTTAGCCACTCCCTTTGCATTTTTATGATGTCTTCATTTCTAGGGTTGTCATTAATCATAGGTGAAATCTTCTCTCCCTCGTACATGGTTCAGGATGCACAAGTTAAGATGGAGTCATGCAATTGTTTGTTCAGGTGAATGCAGGCAATGTCTCAATAGTTTGTCACAGTTCCCAATTTGAAGGTTTTAGAAACTACAATGTGAGTCATGTCCTTAGGGTCACATGTCAAATAAATGGGAGCTTTCTAAGTGGAACCTAGGCTCTCTAGCATGCAACAGGACTGGAAATCAGCGAATATTTGGTCTCTCACTGTGCATCACGTGGTCATGCATTTCATTTTACAGTCATCTTTAGAAAAGGTATCTTTGTTTTTACAGTCTTCTAGCCAAGATAAATCACCCGGTATAACATAGCCAGTAGGTACCCAAGCTGGATTTGAACGTAGCTCAGCTAAATTCAGAGTGGAAGACCTTTCCCATAATATGTTATGGCCCACGCTACTCTGTGAGAATGTGGGAGTGACAGGGATTTGCACTGGGGTTTCAGACAGTGGGGAAAAAGAAGCCAAGTTGAGAACCACTGGAAGAATGGTGCTCTGGTCCCATTCTATTAGACTAAAGCCAATGAGACCTGTATCTGTGCTGTTTAAGATGCTGGGGCATCCGCCTTTCAGCATGATAGTTTAATTCTGCATGAGATAGAGAGGGCCAGTGAGGTTTGTGATATGCACAGTCGTCCTCTACCCCTGGAGGTGCTCAGTGTTCTGTGCTACTAGTTGCATTTATTTTCATGTTCCTAAAGTTTGAAGGTTCTTTGTCATTTCTGTTGCTAGCTCTAGAAAGTAGGTCATTCTGATTTAGCTACCAAGAGATTTTGAAGGAATTCTTTTTCTTTTTTAAAAACATATATTTTGGGGCTGGAGAAATGGCTTAGCGGTTAAGCGCTCGCCTGTGAAGCCTAAGGACCCCGGTTCGAGGCTCGGTTCCCCAGGTCCCACGTTAGCCAGATGCACAAGGGGGCGCACGCGTCTGGAGTTCGTTTGCAGAGGCTGGAAGCCCTGGCGCACCCATTCTCTCTCTCTCCCTCTGTCTGTCTTTCTCTCTGTGTCTGTCGCTCTCAAATAAATAAATAAAATTTAAAAAAAATTCCTCTTAAGAGCTGGAGAGATGGCTTAGTGGTTAAGCACTTGCCTGTGAAGCCTAAGGACCCCGGTTCGAGGCTCGGTTCCCCAGGTCCCACGTTAGCCAGATGCACAAGGGGGCGCACGCGTCTGGAGTTCGTTTGCAGAGGCTGGAAGCCCTGGCGCGCCCATTCTCTCTCTCCCTCTATCTGTCGTTCTCTCTGTGTCTGTCACTCTCAAATAAATAAATAAAAATTTAAAAAAACATATATTTTATTTATTTATTTGAGAAAGAGGTGGGGGGGGGAAGGGGAGAGAATGGGCGTGCCAGGACCTCCAGCCACTGCAAATGAACTCTAAATGCATGCACCCCCTTGTGCATCTGGCTTAAGTGGGTCCTGGAGAGTCAAACCGGATCCTTTGGCTTTGCAGACAAACGCCTTAACTGCTAAGCTATCTCTCCAGCCCGTATTTTTTTTTCTTTAATTCAGGCTTTAAAATTTAAAATATATCCCCATTGATACTGTGGTTTAACCAAATATCTGTTGAAATCTCACGTTTTAATATTATGACTGATATTTTGATTTAGTGAGGTTTAGGTTTTTGGTCTGAGGTAAAATAATTGTTTCTGCATATGGTTTGACCATGCTTTCCTTGCTCAAATGATCTCGTTCAATCAGACAAGAATCTGACTTTTTGTATTGCTGGGTCTTATTGGGTGAAGACATATTATTTTCCACATGACTAAGAGTGATTTAGTGGAAAATATCTTTAGGAACTGTGACTTCTCTATTTGAGAAAAAGTAGAAATCTTTTTATTGTTTTTTTTAAGGAATCCTTTTATTTTTATTTTATTTATTTTATTTGAGAGAGAGAGGCAGAGAGAGAGAGAATGGGTGCACCAGGGCCTCTAGCCACTGCGAATGAACTCTAGATGCATGCGTCACCTTGTGCATCTGGCTTACATGGGTCCTGGGAAATTGAACCTAGGTCCTTTGGCTTTGCAGGCAAATGCCTTAACTGCTAAACCATCTCTCCAGCCCAGGAATCCTTTGAAACAGTATTATAGAACTGGAGGAAACTAGGACTGAGGCATATTTTTATTAATTAATTTATTTAATTTACAAACAGAGAAGGAGGGAAGAGTGAGAGAGAATGATCACATTAGGGCCTCTTACCACTGCAAACAAACACAAAACACATATGCCACTTTGTGCATCTGGTTTTACGTGGGTACTGGGGAATTGAACCCAGACAGTCAGGCTTTGCAAGCAAGCACCATTAACCACTGAGCCATCTCTCCAGCCTTGAGGAGTATTTGAAAAACGTTCAGATATTTAGCCTGGAGAAGGGCCAAAGGCAGGCACAGAATTTGAAATGATATGGTATAGAAGACGGAATTGCTTTTGGTAACTGGTGCTTACAGAGGATAAAAGTTAGCACCCCCTTTACTTTAGTGGATTGATTTCATCCACCAGTCATAGAAGATCACTGTGTGGTACTATGGAGTTGTAAAGGAGAGGGGTGGAGGGACACTTAACCTTGTAGGTCAGACTAGAGAGGGTGGGGGAATTTCCCCAGGGAATATACCTCACATGACAATTAGTTGTGGTAGTGTAAAAGGACTTAAAAGAGACACATTTGAGCAACTGGGTAGAAGATGGTATCATTGTTGGAGACAGGGAGCAGGAGAAGCCATAAGATGGTGAACCTAGTTTTAATCCTGTTGCATTTGAAAGGCGGGGGACTCAGTTCCTTCTGAAGATATGTTAGCAGAATGTTGAGTGTGGAGGTCTGAGGCTCAAGAATATCTAGGCTGCAAATAAAAGGCTGGGAGCCGTCAGTGTTTTTGGTGTCTGTGGCCTTAGGAATAGTTGGGCTCAGCCAGGGACAGCAATGTAGAATAGGAAAGCACTGAGGGTCAAAAATGGAACTTCTAGATCTTGCAAGTAGAATGTCATGTGATCTGTTTGGGTACTAGGAGAATGTATTGGAACTTCCATTGATGTCTTTATTTCTTTTAAATTTTATTTTATTTTATTTGAGGGGTCAGGCAGATAGGAAGAAAGAAAATGTGCCCACCAGTGCCATCAGCCACTGCAACGAACTCCAGACACGTGGGCCACCTTGTCCATCTGGCTTACATGGGTCCTGGGAAAATCAAACCTGAGTCCTTTGGTTTTGCAGGCAAGCACCTTAACCACTAAGCTATTTCTTCAGTCTGATATATATTTTTTTTTGGGGGGGTTTTTCCAGGTAGGGTCTCACTCTGGTCCAGGCTGACCTGGAATTAACTCTGTAGTCTCAGGGTGGCCTTGAACTCACGGCGATCCTCCTACCTCTGCCTCCCGAGTGCTGGGATTTGATATTTTTATTTTTAATCCTCATCCTTTAAAAAATATTTTTATTAATTAATTAATTTATTTATTTGAGAGAGAGAGAATATGGGCGCACCAGGGCCTCCAGCTACTGCAAACGAACTCCAGATGCTTGTGCCACCTTGTGCATCTGGCTCATGTAGGTCCTGGAAAATTGAACCTGGGTCTTTTGCCTTTGCAGGCAATCTCTCCAGCCCCTCATATTTTTTTGTTGTTGTTGTTTTGTTTTTGGATTTGGTTTTGGTTTTGGTTTTTCCAGGTAGGGTCTTGCTCTAGCTCGGGCTGACCTGGTGTTCACTCCTGCAGTCTCAGGATGGCCTCAAACTCACGGTGATCTTTCTGCCTGGGCCACACGAGTGCTGAGATTAAAGGCATGCACCAACATACCTGTTTCCCCCCTATTTAATTTTGGTTTTATTTATTTATTTATTTATTTAAGAGAGAGGGAGGGAGATAGAAAGAGGCAGATAAAAAGAATGGGCACAATAGGGCCTCTAGCCACTGCAAATGAATATCACTAAGCCATCTCTCCAGCCCCCTCCCTTTTAAGTAGTAATGGTAAGATATTTTGTAGAAGATCCTCAAGTTTGGGTTTTTCTGAAGTGCCTGATGATTATAGATTGAAAAGAATACTATAGAAGTTATACTTTCTATGTTTTACAATGTGGTATAATATAAGTACACTCAGTATAGATGCATTACTTTCCATTTTTGTGTTAAAAGAGTTGAAATTTAAAGTTTGGGCACCATAGCTTTCAAGAAACAGGAGAAGCAGCCAGAAGGATTGGAAGGAAAACCAGAGGCCTTGTCTCCAAGAAAGGCAAGGCAAAAACTTTTCAAGGAGAGAGTTGCCAGTATCAGATAAATTACAGGCTGAAGATTGTGTTTGGGGTTTGGTGCACTGTTTTAGTGACTGGTGAAAGCAGAGGATTGGATAGTCAATTTGAGATGAAGAAGTAGAAAAGCAGAAGTGGCTGACTACAGTTTCAGGATTCTTCCTTTGAGAAGAAGTGTAAGAAGCTCGAAGGTTTTTTGGTGGTTTTTAGTTTAGAATGGCAGCACTCTGAGCATATTTTTGTGCTGAAGTAGAAGAGATTGTTGAGAAAAAAAATTGGCAATCAATTCAAAGTATGACTTCATTCACACATGAACTCAGCAAACATCCATGTGTCAGGTACCAATCTCAGTCCTTTTCTCATGTTGGATAACCAAGGCACATTGAAATCTCTCCCTTCACGGAATTTATATTCTTTGGGGACATTTAAAAAATAAATGTTTATTTGCAAGCGAGAGACAGAGAGAGAGAGAGAATGAGAATGGATAAATGGGAGTTCCAGAGCCTCTCTTCACTGCAGAAGGACTCCAGATTCATATGCCATTTTGTGCATTTGGCTCTCCATAGTTACTGGGGAATCCAGCCCTGGGAACTGACCTGAGGATGCAGGTACCTTGAGGATTCCTAAGCTTTCCCCATGAAGCTGGAGACAACTCTATGGGAGACTGAATGGATGAGTGAAAGCCTAGGAAGTTGGAAGTTAGGAGGCTTATCAAGATAAGGAAAAACTTTTCAAAAGACTAGGATGCTGGGACAGTTGGTGTTTATAAATTGAGGTGATGTCCCCATCACTGGTACCATTCATTCAGTTAAAGAATAGTGGCTCTCTGGGAGATATTCCAGCCATGTGATACTTGTGATGAGCAGGACTTTGGAAAAGTTGACCTTTCCCCATGGAGGAGCCCACGGCTAAGGGTTTCTAAAGCACTGGATTGCTCATGGAAGGTTGTGTGGACATGATAGTTAAATCTCACTACAAAGATGAAGCAGTTATGTTGAGGGAGTAGGGCCACATCTCAAAATGATGGCATCTCCAAGTCAAAATATGTTTCCACCATATTTTGGGAGTGACTTTAGGACCAGCTTGGGGCTACAGAGTATGTTTCAGGACAGCCTGGGCTAGAGAGAGACCCTTCCTCAAAAAAAAAAAAAACCATAAAATAAAATAGGGTTCTTTAAATGTGTGTTAGCTTTCCTACTACCTAGAAGTTTTGAATTTTGCCCTGAAGGTTCTGGGCAGTACAATTACTGGTTTAGTGAACCAAAATGCCTGCTAATCTTTTCATCTGCCTTTTGCTGAAAGTTTGGAAATTCCTGTTCTGGCTTTGCTGAATTGAAACTTACAACTGGTCATGTTTTATCAGCATCATTCTGAGGCTTTTTATTTACTGTCAATACTGCAAACCCAAAACATTTACTGTGGCTTCTTACTTCGTTCCCACATGATGTGAGTGATACGTTCCTTAGATCAAAGGAATAGCATTGTTGTTTTACTGAAAATCTTATTTTCCCATAGTAGGTATGGCCAAGATTTATTTTGGACTTGAGAGCTAATCTTTTCATAGGAACCCAAGTTTCTGTTAGCTACTTGTCCCTGTGCAATACATGTGAGTAGGTTAGGAATGTAACTCAGTGGTAGAATGTTTTAGCATGCTGGAGGTCCTGTGATCCATCCCCAGAACCACAGATATAAAACATAATGGATAAAGGGGCCCAATAGCCCATCCTAAATAGTCTATTTATTCTCATCCATCTTTAATACCAGATGCTGTACCCTTAGACTAGTTGACTTAGTTCTAACAGGATACCTTTTCTCATGTTCCTGATACGTCTGTCAACTGAAAATACTGTTCCTGGACTTTGCTTGCTGAAGCCTGAAGGTTTTTTTTTTTTTGGTTTGTTTGTTTTTGTTTTTAATTCCAACTGGTAACATATCTTTGACAGTCCTCATTTCTGTGGGTTTGCCTGTGGGTCATTAGGAAACATGTGATACTAACCAGCTGAGAAGAAGGAACCGTATCAATTTGCCTATTTAGAGAGAGCTGGTGGTAGAATAATTTAGAAATTTCAGTTCTCTTCCTTGTTAGTCAGTACCAAGCTTTTTGTTTTTTGTTTTTTAAATGATGGGTTTCAGCCCCACTACTCCATCCTAAATTGCTTGATATTTGGGATTTAGCATTTTGTGCAATCATAATTTAGTATGCTAAACTAATGAAGAATTAATTTAATAAACTTCAAGGTGGGTGCAAAAGATTTTTGATGCTAATGATTCATTTACCAACCTCCTTTCTCCTCAGGTGTTTCAGGGAATGAGTTTAGCATATTAAGATCACCAGGATCTGTTGTTTTCCGAAATGGAAATTGGCCTATACCAGGAGAGCGAATCCCAGATGTGGCTGCATTGTCCATGGGCTTCTCTGTGAAAGAAGTATGTGTACTTTTAAAAAATGTTTGTAACTGTTTCTAAAAGCATCTTTGTTTAGTGTTATTTATTTGAGAAATAGAGTGAACATGGGCACACCAGGGCCTCCTGGCACTGCAAACAAATTCCAGATGTGTGTGATACTTTGTGTATCTTATTTTATGTGAGTACTAGGGAATCAAACCTGGGCCATCAGGCTTTGCAAGCAGTTACCTTTAACCTCTGAGTCATCTCTCCAGCCTCTTGTTTCATAATTTGACTGGTCTCCAAACAAAGCAATAAACACAGATATATTTGCTACAGATTACCATAGTTAAAAACTCATTTGTATTTATAGAGATTTTATGTGTTTTAGGCTTAGCATCTGAAACCAAGTCACCATTACAGTGTACTTGTTTATTCATTTTAGTGAGAATATATATGAGACTGCATCTATCCTATGTATTTAGTTTTAAAATTTAAGTATATGTTTATTTATTATTAATTTTTTGGTTCTTGAGGTAGGGTCTCTCTATGTAGCTCAGGCTGACCTGGAATTCACTATGTAGTCTCACGTTGGCCTTGAACTCATGGTGAGCCTCCTACCTTGGCTCCCAAGTGCAGGGATTAAAGGCATGTGTCCTTCACATATGTCTATATTTTTATTTAGTTTTTTTTCATTTATTTATTTTTAAATACTTTATTTATTTGTTTGGGGGGAGGAAATGGGTATGCCAGGGCCTTTAGCCACTGCAAACAAACTCAGACACATGTGCCACCTTGTGCATGTGGTGGGTTCTAGGGAATCAAGCCTGTGTCCTTAGGCTTCGTAGGCAAGCCCCATTAAACCATTAAGCCATTTCTGCAGCCCTGTTTTGTTTTTTTCAAGGTAGGGTCTTGCTCTAGCCCAGGCTGACTTGGAATTCATTTGTCTCAGTGTAGCCTTGAACTCAAGTGATCGTCCTACCTCCGCCTCCCGAGTGCTAGGATTAAAGGTGTGTTACCACCACCCCTGGCTGGCTGGCTGGCTATCAATCTATCTATCTATCTGTACTTTTTCATTTGGTTTCCTACATTGAAGATATAACCTGCAGTAGTCACTGGTTACTGCTATGACAAGCAGAGGGGCCTGGATCCTGTTAATCCTTGAAGCCTGAAACTAAGGGCTTACAAAAGAAGACGCAGGTTGCTCCATCTTGCTGTCATTCACTTTGACCACTTTATAAGTTTGCTGCCTTTGAAGTGTTATATAGAGCATTAGTCACCTAAAGGAGCTTTCCTTTTCTAGCGTGAATATTCCTGAAACCAGCAGCTGTGTATGGGAGCTGCTTGGAAGCTGGGCCTAAGGGTGCAGGTCATGCATTAATATTTAGTCTTCCTGGACAACCAGAGTGAACAAGATTGGTCCTTTACATTGAAGGATCAAATTTTAAAATAGTTTTTTAAATATATTTTTTAAATTTATTTATAAACAGAGAAAGATAGAGAGCAGAGAGAATGGGCGTGCTAGAATCTCCAGCCACTGCAAATGAACCCAGATGCATGTGCCATTTTGTGTTATCTGGGTTTATGTGGTTAATGGGAATTGAGCTCAGGTCCATACCCTTTGCAGGCAAGTGTCTTAAATGCTAAGCCATCTCTCCAGCACAAAGGATGAAATTTGTACCCATTTCTCTACAACCTTAAATTTGACTACATGGGACTGGGAAGATGGCTCAGCAGTTAAAGGCATGTGTTTGCAAAGCATGCTGGCCCTGGGTTCAGTTCCCCAGTCACCCAAGTAAGCCAGATGCAAAAAATAGCCCATGCTTCTGGTGTTTGTTTGGTTTGTTTGCAGTAGCAAGAGACCCTGGCTTGTCACACACACAGAAACACACACATACAAATAAATACAGTTTTTTTAAAAAAATGACTCCAGTGCTGGGGAGATGGTTCAGAAGTTAAAGGCACTTGCTTGCAAAGCTTGACAGCTTGGGTTTGATTGCCCAGTACCTACATAAAGACAGATGCAGAGAGTGGCGCATGTGTCTGCAATTTGTTTTCATCAGCAAGTAGCCCTGGCATGCCAATATTCTCATCGCCCCCCCCCCCCCGCTTTCTCCTTATAAGTGACTACATAAAATAAGAGAAACTTTATTTAAAAATTTGGCTCTAATTGTTAAAATAACTTTTAGAAGGTGGGTGCGGTGATGCATGCCTTTAATCCTGGCACTTGGGAGGCAAAGTTAGGAGGTTCTCTGTGAGTTCAAGGCCAGCCTGGGCTAGGATAAGAACCTACTTAAAAAAAAAAAAACACAAAACATACTAACATCTAGAAAAAAATTACTGGTGAACTCATATGAGTCACTGTTAGCAAGATTGTTATTCATAAAGTGCTTTGACTAAAGAGATTGTTTTTTTTTTTGTTTGTTTGTTTTGTTTTTCATGTTAGGGTCTTGCTCTAGCCCAGGCTGACCTGGGATTCACTATGTAGTCTCAGGGTGGCCTCAGACTCACAGTGATCCTTCTATCTCTGTCTCCCCGAATACTGGGATTAAAGGCATGCGCCACCATACCCAGCCTTAAAGAGGATGTTTTAGTGACTTGCTGTGTGCCACTGAGCAAGCTAAAAGTGATATTGTGTATAAGGGTAAAAAATGATATAGGGAAAGCACATCGTCATGGCTACATGAAGGAAGACACTATTTTGCAATCTGAAATATTTAAAGGACCTATGTTTTGCTGCTTGCCTTTTTTTTTTTTAACAAAAAAAGTTTAGTGAGTTTTTATTAAATTTTGTTTCAAATGTGTAGAATTGAAAGAAAATTAAGAAGGTAGGCATTCACATTCTGGAATAGACTGCTGCCTTAAATAAGATGTTTACTTTTCATTGAATTTTCATGGCCACTATCATCCCACAACCCCTAAGTTGCTTATTAGAAGTTAATGGGAAGAAAGTTTCCCAACTTGATAATTCACCACCATTTTGTACTTTCCAACATTTAGGACCTTTCTTGGCCGGGACTTGCAGTGGGTAACCTATTCCACCGGCCCCGGGCTACCATTATGGTGATGGTAAAGGGAGTGGACAAACTGGCTCTCCCTCCAGGCAGTGTCATCTCCTACCCTTTGGAGAACGTGAGTATTTCTTATGAAAAAAAAAATGAACCAACATGAACCACATGCATTTGAAACTTCTCTGTCACTTATGAATGTATTCTAAACACACTTCTCTTTTTGGAGCACAATTTAAGTGAAACCGCTTCTTGTGAAAGTTATTTCTGGGGGCTGGGAGATGGATTGGTGCTTAAAGGCACTTATTTGCAAAGCTGCTGGCCCAGGTTCCATTCCTTATCCACCCACATAAATCCAGACAGACATTTATTTGCACTAGCAAGAGAATCTCTATGCCCATACACACAGACACATGCGCACATATGTGCACACACAAATGAAAAAAAAATTAAAGCCATTTCCTTTTTAAAATATTCCAAGGTGGATGTTCTCTATGGAGGATAATACTTCCTCAGATAAGAGTGGAGGACTTGTCCCATCTCAGAAGCTTGGAAAAGAGCCACTAAGAAAGGATCAGTAAAGAATATATTCTGGGGCTGGAGAGATGGCTTAGCGATTAAGGCACTTGCCTGCAAAGCCTAAGGACCCAGGTTCTATTCCTCAGAACCCATGTAAGCCAGATGCAGAAGGTAGCATATGCATCTGGAGTTCATATGCGGTGGCTGAAGGCCCTGGTGCACCCATATTCTCTCTCTTATCTGTCCCCCCTCAAATAAATAAATAATAGAATATTAAAGAATATGTTCTGGGGCTGGAAAGATGATTAGCAGTTAAGGCCCTTGCCTGTGAAGACTAAGAACCCAGGTTTGGTTCCCCAGAACCCACTTAAACCAGATGCATATGTTGCCTCGTGTGTCTGGAGTTCATTTGCAGCGGTTAGAGGCCCTGACTTGCCCATTCTTTCTCCCTTTCTCTGTAATAAATAGATAAATAAAATTTTAAAAATTATTTATTAAAAATGAATATATTCTTGGTCTGGAGAGATTTCTCAGTGGTTAAGGCACTAATCTGCAGAGCCTAAGGATCTGAGTTCAATTCCCCAGTATACACCTAACGCCAGATTACAAGGTGACACATGCATCTGCAATTCGTTTGCAGTTGCTAGAGCCTCTGGCATGCCCATTCTCCCTCTCTCTGCCTCTTTTTCTCTCAAAATGAGTTAATTTAAAAAAATTGACTATATTCTGACATTTTTGGAGGCACTATCTTGTCACCTTCCCTTCAGAATTTTACCTCTGAGGCTATTTCCTGGTTCATTTATTCCTTACAGCCATTCACTCAGGTGATAGGGGTGACTGAATTAATGTGACTCCTTCCTTCCACTACAGACACGTTAGTGCTGGATAAAATGTCACAGAAACATGTTCATGGAAAGCAAGAAAGGACACACAGGTGCCAGATGGGAATGGAAAATGCAAAAGCTATGGTGGTGTGCAGGAACTGATGGTGAAATGTTGTAGGGACCACAGAATGTTGTCCATTTGTTCTAAAGAGGACTAACAAAACACCAGCTGCCACAGAGGACCTGGATTGCCAACCTGGCTATAGGATCATAAGAGACCCATGAGAAAAGTTAAAATTACAGGTGTAGAGTGATTCCTTCCAAAGTCAGATGATCCACAGTTTTGGAACACCCGTGCAGCCAAGGATTCTTTGATTGAAAGTTGAAGGTGAGCCAAGCATGGTGGCGCATGCCTTTAGTACGAGCACTTGGGAGGCAGAGGTATGAGGACTGCTGTGAGTTCAAGGCTAGCCTGGGACTACAGAGTGAGTTCCAGATCAGCCGGAGGTAGAGTGAGACCCTACCATGTAAAAAAACAAAAATAATTGAAGGTGAATTGAATTTACAAAGCACTTGGAAGAAAAAAGAAATACTACAAGAAAGCAGGTGTGACAAAGTTTGTTTCCTGAGAACTACAGATTTATTTCAAAGAAATTTAAAAATACATTAGGGGGCTGGAGAGATGGCTTAGCAGTTGAGTGCTTGCCTGTGAAGCCTAAGGACCCCAGTTCAGGGCTCAATTCCCCAGGACCCACATTAGCCAGATGCACAAGCAGGTGCACGTGTCTGGAGTTCATTTGCAGTGGCTGGAGGCCCTGGCATGCCCATTCTCCCTCCCTCCCTCCCTCCCTCCCTCCCCCTCCCTCCTTCCCTCTCTCTGCCTTTCTCTTTGTACCTGTTGCTCTCAAATAAATAAATGAACAAAAAATTGTTTTAAAATACATTAGGGCAGAGGATATAGCTTAGTGGTAGAATGTTTATTTAGTATGCACAGAGTCCTAGGTTCCATCCTCAGTGCTACAAAAAAAAATGCATGCATTAAAACTGAAAGAGGGCTGGAGAGTTTGCTTAGTGGTTAAGACACTTACTGCAAAGCCTAGGGACTCAGGTTCAATTCCCCAGAACCCACATAAGCCAGATGTACATGGTGGCAAATTCAACTGGAGTTCATTTGCAGTGGCTAGAGGCCCTGTCATGCCCATTTTTTTTCTCTCTCTCTCAGATAAGTAAAATAAAATATTTAAAAAAAAAACAAACAAGAGTTAAAAGAAAGAATGGAAGCTGGGGAGATGAATCGGTGGCTAAAGGTGCTTATGAAGTCTGGTAGCTCTAGTTCCGTTCATCAGTACCCATATAAAAGTAGATGCACTAAGCGGCCCAAGTGTCTTAACGTTTGTTTGCAGCGTCAAGAGGCCCTGGTGTGTCTATTCTGTCTCTCTCATAAATGAATAAATAGATATTTTTAAAAAAATATTATAACTATGAAGCAATTATATATAGCATATATGCATACATATATATCAATGTGTGTGTGTATACACATACGTAGATAGATTGATTGATTTGCAAGGAGAGAGAAAGAGATTGAATATGGGCATGCCAGGACCTCCAGCCAGTACATATGAGCTCCAGACACATGTACCACTCTGTGCATCTGGCTTTACATGGGTACTGAGGAATAGAGCCCAGGCCATCAGGCTTTGCAAGCAAGAACCTTAACCAGTGAGCAATCTCTCCAGCCCCTACTTTTTGTTTCTTTGTTTTTCAGGGTAGGTTCTCACTCTAGCCCAAGCTGATCTGGAATTCACTAGGTAGTCTCAGGGTGGCCTTAAGCTCACGGCAGTCCTCCTACCTCTGCCTCCTGAGTGCTTCATAGTAACAGTATTTTTAAAGATATTTATTTATTTATGAGAGAGAAAGAATAGACGGGCCTCTTGACACTGCAAACAAACTTTAGATTCTTGGGCCACTTAGTGCATCTAGTTTTATATGGACACTGGTGAACTGAACCAGAGCTGTCCGACTTTGCACCTTTAACCACTGAACTATCTCCCCAGATCCCATTCTTTCTTTTAACTCTTTTAACCACCACGTCTGGCCCCTATAGTATACTTTTAATGTATGGCATTCTTTTTTTTGATACTGTGCTTTATAATTTAGATTGTGATTCTTTAACCCACAGGATATTTATAAATATTTTTCTTTTAAAATATTTTAATTTATTTGCAAGAAAGAGAAAGAGTGAGAATGGACACACTAGAGCCTCCAGCTGCTCCAGATGCATATACCACTTTGCATATGGCGTTACATGGGTACTGGGGAATCAAACTCAGGTTGTTAGGCTTTACAGGCAAGTGCCTTAACTGCTGAGCCATTTCTCCAACCCTTATAAATAATTTGCATTCTCAATGTATGCATTCTTTTTTTAAAATTTTTATTAATATTTTCCATGATTATAAAAAAAAAATCCCATGGTAATTCCCTCCCTCCCCCCACACACTTTCCCCTTTGAAATTCCATTCTCCATCATACTATCTTCCCATCACAATCATTGATGAATTCTTTTTTGATGATTTCTAATGTTTTAATTTTTTAAAAAAATATTTTTATCTACTCGCAAGTAGAGCAGGTAGAGAAAGAGAAGGGAGCAAGAGTGGGTAAATATGGGCACAGCAGGGTCTCTTGCTACTAGAGATGAACTCCACATACACCTATTTGAGCATCTGGCTTTACAAGGGTACTGGGGATTCAAACCCAGGCTGTGAGGTTTTGCAATATAAGTGCCTTAACTGCTGAGCCATCTCTCCATCCCTAATCTTTAATTTTTAATTTTGTTGTATTAGAAGATTGTGAGTTGTGGGCTGCTCATGTTTTTGTATTTTTGTTTATTTGACACATGGAGAGTATGGGTGTGCCAGGGCCTCCTGCCACTGCAAATGAATTCCAGATGCATGTACTACTTTGTGCATCCAGTTTTATGTAGGTACTGGGGAATTGAACCAGGCCCATTAGGCTTTGTAAGCAAGCATCTGTAACTGCTGAGCCATCTTTCCAGCCCCGGATTCTCACTTTTGAGATCGATTTTCAGCCTTTCCTGTTGTCTAGTATACATTGTTCACATGAGGTGCTGACAGAACAATAAAAACAAAAAGCCATGTACTTGACCAAAACACAATCGGAACAAAGAAAGGACGAGTGTCATATAAACCACATTCTCCCACCACAGTGCACTTGTATCTGGTGCTTGGCATAATGGTGCATGCCTATTACCCTGCTGTTCAAGCATCTGAGGCCAAAGGAACACACAAGTTTGAGGCCAGCCTAGACTACATGAATTTGAGGCAAGTGTGAACTGCATAGTAAGACCTTGTCTCAAAAACACCAAAAACAGGGAAGAGGAGGAAGAGAAAGAAAAACAATGTATTGGGGCTGAAAGGATGGCTTAGCGGTTAAGGCATTTGCCTGCAAAGCCTAAGGACCAAGTTCAATTCCCCAGAACCCATGTAAGCCAAATGTATATGGTGGCACATGTGTCTGGAGTTTGTTTACAGTGGCTAGAGACCCTGGTGTGCCCATACTCTCTATCTGCCTCCCTCTGTCCCTCAAAAAAAGAAAAGCAATATATTTTAGTCAACATATTTATTTTCCTCATCTGTTCACGCAACCCAGCCCCTGATAACCATCGTTCTGCTCTATGTTTCTATGAGATCAACTTTCTTAGATCTCACATGTGAGTGCAATCATGAAGTATTTGTCCTTCTGTACCACACTTATTTTACTTAGCATGATGTTTTTCAGGTTTGTCCATGTTGTCACAAAAGACAAGACTCCCTCCCCCCAAGGACTGAATAGTATTGCTATTGTCATTTCCTTTTACCTTTTTTTTTTTTTGGTTCTGAGATAGAATCTGGGACCTCTTATATGCTAGGCACATCCACTCACTGACCTATATTCCTAGGCCTACTACATTTTCTTCATCCATTCTTCTGATATGCACACTTAAGTTGCTTTACTGTCATAGTTACTGTGAATAGTGCTGCAATAAGCATGAGAGTAAAATAGATCTTTTCAGCACACCAATTTCCAGTTTCCTTTTAAAAGTTTTAGCTTTATTTATTTAGTTGACACAGAGAGAGGGGGTGGGAGACAGAAAGAATGGGCATGCCAGGGCCTCCAGCCACTGCAAACGAATTCCAGACACATATGTCCCCTTGTGCATCTGGCTAATGTGAGTCCTGGGGAATTGAACCTGAGTCCTTTGACTTTGCAGGCAAGCTCCTTAATTGCTAAGCCATTTCTCCAGCCCTCTTAATTTCTTTTTTTTTAATATTTTTTAGCCAGGTGTGGTGGTGCACACCTTCAATCCCAGTACTCGAGAGGCAGAGGTAGGAAGATCACCATGAGTTTGAGGCCACCCTGAGACTACATAGTGAATTCCAGGTCAGCCTGAGCTAGAGTGAGATCCTACCTAGGAAAAACAGAAATAAAATATTTTCATTTATGTGCAAGGGGAGAGAGAGATAATGGTTGTGCCAGGGCCTCTTGCTACTCCCAACAAACTACAGATACATGTACCACTTTGTGCATCTGGCTTTAGGTGGGTATTGGGAAATCAAACCCAGGCTGACAGGCTTTGCAAGCAAGCGCCTTAACCATTTAGCCATCTTCTCAGCCCATTTTCCAATTTCTTTAGACACACACCCCAAATTAGGATTATTAGAACATTTTTTGGAACATGTTTTAATGATAAAATGTACAAAGAGTAGATTTTAAAGGTATTCTCCATGTACATGGTAAGTAGGTAAGGTAATGCACTTGTTAATTAGTCCAATTTAATCATTCCACATTGTAAACATTTCAAAATATCACATTTGTTGGCCTGCATATCCATGACCTCACCATGCCTGACACTACCTACACAAAACCATCATAAGAGGAGGAAAAGATCATGACATCAAAATAAAAGAGAGACTGATTGAGATGGGGAGGGGATATGATGGAGAATGGAATTTCAAAGGGGAAAGTGGGGAGGGGGAGGGTATTACCAAGGGATATTTTTAATAATCATGAAACAGGTTAATAAAAATTGAGAAAAAAAATATCACATTTGTTGTAGTTACCTTCTTGTTGCTGGGATACGAGAGGAAAGTTGTTAATTTTGGCTTACAGTCTTGAGGGGAAGTTCTGTGATGGCATGGGGAAAGCATGGCATGAGCAGAGATTGGACATTGCCTCTGCCACAGCAGGTGAAAACAGCAGAGGGAGAGTGAGTTGAATTATCTATCACTGGCAAGAGAGGGCTAATAAGCCTCAAGGTCCAGACCCAGCAACACACCTTCTGCAAAGTTTCCATCCACTGGGAAGGAAACATTTAAAGCACACGAGTGTATGGAGAACATCTGATTCAAACCACCACATTATACCCCATAAATACATGCCACTGTTACTTGTCAAATGTATATAGTTGTTAACTGTCAATTACAAGGAAAATAAGTATTTAGAAGTGATAAAAATAGATATAAGACTGAATACCCAGTAGGCTAAAGCCAAATGAACACCTAGATATAGTGAAATGAAAGAATTATCAAGGAAATCGAAAATCTGAAAAGGTATTAGGGAGAAAAGACATTGTTTTTACCAAAGAATGAGAGAAGAATGGCAGTAGATTTTTCATCATTGCCACAGTGAACCAGAACAGCAAATAAGAAGAAGCAGTACTTGTGTAGTATAAAGCTATGCTGAGAATATTATTACATATTCTTAAGGATAAAGAGATACTGGTACAGTACAAATTATGCAAAATTCTGGGGCTGGAGAAATGGCTCAACTGTTAAAGGCGCTTACTTGCAAAGCCTGATGGCCTGGGTTTGATACCCCAGTTCCCACGTAAAGCCAGATGCACAAAGTGGTGCATGCATCTGGAATTTGTTTGCAGTGGCAAAAGGTCCTGGTGCGCCCATACTCACTCTCACTGTATCTGCTTCTCTCTGTCTCTCAAATTAATAAATAAAATATATATTTTTTAAATTCTGATGTAACTGATGGGGGGAGGTAGAGTAGTTGAAATAGAAGGTATAGGGTAAAGGATGATGCTGAGGTTGGTGATGTGGGAAAGCTAGATCCTTATTTTCCATTATGGATTGTAAATAGGTAATGCCTAAGCTGGAAAAATCAAGATGTAGTAATGTTAGTAGTTATTTATAAATAGTAGTAACAACAAAAAGAAACCGCTGAAAAGCCATGAAAGTAAGTGCCCCATAAGAATGTGAAATGAGGAAACAGGCAAACTTATTTTTCAACAAAAATCTTATAGTTGGCTGGTGAAAGAGATGGCTCAGAGGCTGCTTGGTAAGTCTGACAGCAACGGTTCAATTCCCCAGTACCCATGCATCTGGAGTTTTCAGCAGTAGGGGTCCCTGGTGTACCCATTCTCGTTTTCTCTCTCTCTCTCAAATAGTTTTGTTTGTTTGTTTGTTTGTTTGGGTTTTTTTTTTTTTGGTTTTTCGAGGTAGGGTCTCACTCTGATCCAGGTTGACTTGAAATTAACTATGTAGTCTCAGAGTGGCATTGAACTCATGGTGATCCTCCTTCCTCTGCCTCCTGAGTGCTGGGATTAAAGGCATGCGCCACCACACCCAGCTTCAAATAAGTATATATATTTTTAAATCTTAGGCTGGAGAAATGGCTTAGAAAGTAACCCGCTTGCCTATAAAGTCTAATGACCTGGGTTCAATTCCCTAGTACCCACATAAAGGCAGATGCACATGTGTCTAGAGTTCATTTGCAGTGGCCGGAGGCCCTGGTGCACCTGTTCTCTCTGCTTTTCTTCTTTTCTCTTCTCTCCTTTTCTCTCTCCCTCTACCTCTCCGTCTCCCTCTCCTTACAAATAAATAAAAATAGGCAGACATGGTGGCACATGCCTTTAGTCCCAGCACTTGGGAGGCAGAGGTAGAAGGATCATAGTGAGTTCAAGGCCAGCCTAAGACTAAAGAGTGAATTCCTGGGCTACAGCGCAAAAATACCAAAATCAATCAATAAATCAAAAATCCTATTTCATAGGAAAGCCGAATGCTGCTGTAAAGTGCTCTTTAAGTCTTTTTAACAGTCCCCTTCTAGTGACTGGACTTACGGGACTTCAGGGGACAAAGGTGGGATTTGTTGTATGATAACCACATGTAGTTTAGTCCTTGTGTATGGAGAGGCAGTGGTTGGGGATGGCTGGCTACATTTTTCCTCATATGAATCATTTGTCCTGTAGCATGACCTTCCCCTAGAGGTAGTTAATAGTTTTAAAATACTAAGGTCTTGCCAAAGTTCTGATTATTCAACCCTGTACTACTGATTATTAAGCTGGACAGAATGAGCTTTTCTGGTACAAAGAACTTGAAGGGGAATGTAATTTCTAAAGACACAGGTAGCTTAACTGCATGCATCCTGAGTCACCCCGCTTCATCTTCACATTGATAAAAGACCTTGTGTGGACCAGAGCTCCTTCTGAGGAGGAGGTGAGCCTGTACAATGAACAAGATAGGCAGATAGTACCAAAGCGTCACCACACGTAGAGAACATGCTCGGTTAGAAATGCTAAACTAGCAAATTGGACTGACTGCTTAATTCGGGTTGGCAGAGGAACACAGGCGCGTGGTTCTCGGGACAGCTTCTTAGAGGGCTTGCAGTGTGTAAATAGTTGACGATGGTGTTACAGAACTATCTGGGGACGTCATTGAAAGCCGCACAATTCAGTTTTAGCTCTGGATTACCTCAGTTGACCTTTGTGGAGGCTTTATCTATAGAGTAGTTAGTTGACTTATTAAGCTGTTTGACCTATTATGGTTTTGGGTTTTTGTTTTCCTCATCTATTTAAGGTGGATTAGAAGAAAGAGGTGGTCACTTGCGTTATGTTTGGCTTCTTTGAGTTGGGCTTTCTGAGCACTGAGATGCTGAATGTGGACATCTTGCGTGTCTAAATCCTCACCTGACACTGCTCAGTCAAACCCAACCCAAAGTTCTGTGATCACCTCTTCTCTTAAAAGTTCAGGAAGTACAATAGTGCCTCCTCAGACTTCTCACCACGAGGGAGGAGCATGTGCCTGCCTTAAGACACCACGACTCATGCTCACTTTGAAAACTGGATCTGTAAAGTGAAATTGTGTAAGGAGTGAGCCACTTTCTATGGGCATCCTATTGTTTTCTAGTTCTTAGTCTAAACATTTATATTTCTTCTAAGAAACAGCCTACCTAGTTGGAGCCACCATGTGCACGTGTCAGTCAGCTTGTCCATAGCCCTGGAGGATGGAGCACAAGAATTCAGTCATCATCCTCCTGAGTTGTTTTGAAATGGGATTTTTTTTTTTTTGTACATTTTGGCTGCAGTATTGGTGGTAGAATATACTATAATGAATCATCTCTACTTCTGTATTTATTTTTTTTAATTTTTTTGTTTTTTTTTATTTAGTTATTTATTTGAGAGCGACAGAGAGAGAAAGAGGGAGAGCAAACGAACTCCAGACGCGTGCACCCCCTTGTGCATCTGGCTAACATGGGTTCTGGGGAATCGAGCCTCGAACCAGGGTCCTTAGGCTTCACAGGCAAGCGCTTAACCACTAAGCCATCTCTCCAGCCCACTTCCACCTCTCTGCCTGTAGGATGTACTGTATGTAGTCATGCACTTTGTATTAATATATTAGAAACCTACAGGTCTGTTTTTGTACTTTTTTTAAAATTTATTTATTTGAGAGCGACAGACACAGAGAGAAAGACAGATAGAGAGAGAGAGAGAGAATGGGCACGCCAGGGCTTCCAGCCTCTGCAAACGAACTCCAGACGCGTGCGCCCCTTGTGCATCTGGCTAATGTGGGACCTGGGGAACCGAGCCTCGAACCAGGGTCCTTAGGCTTCACAGGCAAGCGCTTAACCACTAAGCCATCTCTCCAGCCCTGTTTCTGTACTTTTTATACTGTTGGATACTTATAATCAAAACTTTTACTAGGATATTGCATAAATTTAGTCTTATTAGAAAATAAAAAAAAAAAATCCTATAGAAGCCGGGTGTGGTGGCGCACGCCTTTAATCCCAGCACTGGGGAGGCAGAGGTAGGAGGATCACCATGAGTTCAAGGTCACCCTGAGACTACATAGTGAATTCCAGGTCAGCCTGAGCTAGAGTGAGACCCTATCTTGAAAAACCAAAAAAAAAAAAAAATCCTGTAGAGCTATTTGTCTTTAGTTTAATCCATGTTATATAACCCACTGATTGATTTTAAGCAAGAAATATGTAGTTGAAATGGATGTGCGACTAAATAATTCATGCATTGAATAGGAAGGAAATCACTGGATATTTTTAAATTATTTAGAACTCAGTAATTGTACTATGTATTTAAAAACTGGTGTGTAATTGAAGCAATATGAAAAGAGAAACTGTAGCCTTAACTGTACATGTTAGACATTTAGATTGTCTAAGATTGGAGATTAATGAACTAAGGAAAGCAGAAGAGTTTCAAAGTAAATGCAAGTAAAGTGGAAGAAATGGAACAATAATGATCAAAAGGCAAATTATTTTTACCAGAAGCTTTTCTGTAGTTTATTTTTGTGAAAATAATCGGAGATTTCCTTTAAAATATGTATACAAAAATCCACACTGGGCATGGTGGTGCATGCCTTTGATCCCAACACTTGGGAGGCAGAGGTAGGAGGATCACTGTGAGTTCAAGGCCAGGCTGAAGCTAATTTCAGGTCAGCCTGGGCTAGAGCAAGACCCTACCTCAATAAATCAACAGCCGGGCGTGGTGGCGCATGCCTTTAATCCCAGCACTCAGGAGGCAGAGGTAGAAGGATCACTGTGAGATCGAGACCACCCTAAGACTCCATAATGAATTCCAGGTCAAACTGGGGTTGAGTGAGACCCTACCTCAAAAAACCAAAAAAAGGGCTGGAGAGATGGCTTAGCAGTTAAGCGCTTGCCTGTGAAGCCTAAGGACCCCGGTTCGAGGCTCGGTTCCCCAGGTCCCACGTTAGCCAGATGCACAAGGGGGCGCACGCGTCTGGAGTTCGTTTGCAGAGGCTGGAAGCCCTGGCGTGCCCATTCTCTCTCTCTCCCTCTATCTGTCTTTCTCTCTGTGTCTGTCGCTCTCAAATAAATAAATTTAAAAAAAATTTAAAAAAAAACAAAAAAAGGAAAAAAACAACAACAAAAAATCCAGAATGCCTTTCCTTGATTATTAGCCTAGAATCTGAAACAACATTTTGAGCTGATTAGCCCCACTTTACATGAGAAAAAGCAGTGACAAGAGCTTGCTTACTTGACCCTGTGACCTTGATAGGCTGCTTATACTGTTTTTTTTTTCCCCTGACAGAAGGTAGGGGGTGAGATAGAAGGTCAAGGGGGCAAACCCCACAGAATATTAAAGCCCAGAAGATCTTAGAATGCTTTCTAAGTAAGCTTCCTTTTGATTAGCTACCTGTTTTAAATTTCCAAGTCATGTTGGCCCACAGGTTCCTGGCCAAGCTTTCCAGTACAATGGGAGAATACAGTCACTACGTTTCAGCCAGGCAGGCCTTATACTTTTGGAGTTTATTGGTCCGTATAACTACCTTCTTCCTTCTCACTCTGTTTCATCTGACTCATTAGTGTATTAGTTACTCTTTTCTTGTTGCTACGACAAAATACCTGACAAAAGCAACTTGAGGAGAGGTTTACTTTGGCACTCAGCTTAAGGTGACAGTCCATGGGGGGGGGGGAGGTATGGTAGCAGGAGCACGGAGCAGCTGAGCACACTATGTCCATAGTCCAGAAGCAGAGTAATATGAATGCTGCTACTCTGCTCATTTTCTCCTCTTATGCAGTCTGAGACCCCAGGCCATGGGGCGGCACTGCCTGTACTTAGGGTGGGTCTTCCCTTCCCCCTCAATTAACCTGATCTAGCAAAACCCTCACAGACATTTAAAGGAAACTAAGTGATTCCAGATTCAAACAAAATGAAAATGAAGATTAACTATCATAGTTAGTTTTCCAGTTTGATTGCTAGGGAATGTTTCCTGTAGTCTTCCTCTTCCCTGTCACATGTTTTCCCTCCAAAGTTGGAAGTCATTTACAGTGATTCAGGGAGGTGGAATGACAGCATGCTTTTGCATCATTGAAGTCTCCCTCTCTTTTTTATTTATTTATTTATTTATTTATTTATTGTTTTTTCAAGGTAGGGTCTCACTCTAGCCCAGGCTAACCTGGAATTCACTCTAGTCTCAGGGTGGCCTTGAACTACCTGGGATTAACGGTGTGCACCACCATACCTAGCTGAAGTCTCCCCCTCTTATTAACTTATTAGCTCATTTAAGAGAAGCTTGGGAAGAGTTAATATACATCTTGAGTAAGATTGACTTCATTTCACAGAATCGTAAGATTGATAAGCTTAATTTTGATGCTGGAATTTCATCAGTAAGATTTATTTAATCATATTGATTTAAGCCTTAACTGCATTAGCATTAATTTGCTACTTACAAACATGAACCTCTAAGTAGTAAAGGGAACTACCAGAAAAAAAAAAATCACTAAGAAATCTCCATTAAAGTGAAAATCTGCAGGACATCTTGTCACATGCCTATAATCCCAGCATTCATGGGGTGAAGGCAAATTGAGTTCATGTTGAAACCAAATGTATTGCTTCTTAAAATGTACAAATAGGGCTGGGAAGATGGCTCAGCAGGTAAGAGCACTTGTGGTGCAAGTATGAGGACTGAATTTGATTTCTAGCATTCATGTAAAAAGCTGGGCTTTGCATGCCTATAACCCCAGCACTGGGCGGAGGGGGAAGATACAGGAGGATCACTAGAGGCTTCCTAGTAAACTAATCTAGCAAAACCACACAGCCCACACAAATCTAAGTACAGTGACCTATTATCCTAACACTTGGGAGGCAGAAGCTAGAAGATCAAGAGTTCAAGCTCATCCTTAGCTACATAGTGAGTTTGAGTCCAGCCTTAGTTACAGAGGCTCTTTCTCACACCCCCGCCCTCACCCTTGCCAAAAAATACAGGAATGGTCACCTGAAGTGGTAATGGTTTATGCTTAATCGTGTCATGCCCTTCATGTTTTCAAGCCATTTCCCATTTAGGGTCATTGGGAGATAAAGACTCAGTCCACTAAGGGGTATTTAATCCCCCTTGCCTTCAAAAAAGGTCCATTATGGCTTATTATTTAGGCCTTATAAATTTCCAAAAAAATAAGCTGGTGTGATGGCTCAGCAGTTAAAGGTACCTGCTTTCATAGCCTGACAGTCCATGTTCAATTCCTCAGTATCCATGTGAAGTCAGATGCACAATGTGGCTGATGCATCTGGAGTTTGTTTGCAGTGGCAGGAGGCCCTGGCACATCTGGATGTGCATTCATGCACATGTGCATGCATACATATATACAAGCATTCTGTGCTTTTGTGCCTTCCTTTTCTCTCTTATCTCAAATAAATAAATGCAAATATTTTTAAGGGCTGGAGAGATGGTTTAGTGGTTAAGGTACTTGCCTGTGAAGCCTAAGGACCCAGGTTTGATTCCCCAGAACCCACATAAGCCAGATGCAGATGGTGGTGCATGCATCTGGAGTTCTTTCACAGTGGCTGAAGGCCCTGGTGCATATGTGTGCATGTCCTCTCTTTCTCCCTCCATGTGTGTGTGCGCATGCGTGCCTGTGCCTGTCTCTCAAATAAATAAATATTTTAAAATATTTTGAAAACATTCGAAAAACCAAATAATAGCCAGGCATGGTGGTGCGCGCTTTTAATCCCAGCACTCAGGAGGCAGAGGTAGGGTAGGAGGATCACTGTGAGTTCGAGGACACCATGAAACTACATAGTGAATTCCAGGACAGCATGGACTAGAGTGAAACCCTACCTCAAATAAACAAAACAAAACAAAAAAGTTAAAAACAGGCTCATGCCTCAATGAAGTGTTATTTAGACATAAAGAAGAATGAAATTGTGTCATTTGCAGAAAAGTGGTTAGAACTAGAAGTCATATCACTAAGTGAAACAAGCCAGATAGGGAAAGTCGAATAGTGCATGTTTTCTTTCTTTCCTATGTGGAAACTAGAATTTAAAAAGTCAAGAGACAGCCTAAAAGTAGTAGGACTAAGGAAGGGTAAAGGGACCCTGAGGAGGGATAAAGAGGTTGAGAGGGTCGAAATACTGAAAACAATACATGCAAGTATGGAAATGTCACAGCGAAGCCCACTAATGTATACAATAAAATACCAGGGCCTTCTTTCCCCTTAGGTTTGCTTACTACTACTACCTGAATGGCTTTCATTCCCACTTTGTTTTAGGAAGTAATTGCATTTTTACTCTTACATTTCAGGCTGTTCCTTTTAGCCTTGACAGTGTTGCAAATTCCATTCATTCCCTATTTTCTGAAGAAACTCCTGTAGTTTTGCAGTTGGCTCCCAGTGAGGAAGTAAGTGGTAAAAGTTTTTATTTAATATGGTTTAAAAATGAGTTTTCATTATTTAATGAAAATTTAAAACTACTTTTATGAAAAATGTTGTATAACCTCCACATATTGGACTGAATTGGTCGAAGGTAATTAACCTACAATTGTGGATTTTTGCAGAGAGTGTATATGGTGGGGAAAGCAAACTCAGTTTTTGAAGACCTTTCAGTCACATTACGGCAGCTTCGTAATCGCCTGTTTCAAGAAAACTCCGTTCTTAACTCACTTCCTCTCAATTCTCTGAGCAGAAACAATGAAGTAAGTGGCACAGTTGTTGGTTGAACAAACTAATATTATTAATTTCCCATTTTTTATGCTACTTGAAATTTTAGAAAATGAAAAATTATGCAGATTGGCTGCTGATGGAGATTCTTCATTTTTGTGACTTGCACTGTAGTAAATAGTATTACCTTCTAGCACCAGGGTTCCCAGTTAATCCACACAGGCTCAAATAGTTTTGGTGGCTGGTTGCTCTGTGTAGACTTGGCAGTGTGGATGCCATTATTCATAAGCACTGCCAAGTGGTGACATATCTTTCTCATACATTCTGGATATTGCGGTGGAGGAAGGCCCACCCCTACTTTTGATCCTTGCCTTTTAGCTTTAACATCTGTTCATGCACTGTCATAATCAAATGGCATGCCACCTTTGTGGTAGCCTTTACTATACTACTTTTATTTATTTATTTTTTACTTTACTCTTTACTGTGAATGACCAGGACCTACTAACCTTCATTCTGTAATGTGAAAACTCTTCAAGAGAAGTGAGAAAACTGGTTCCCTGCAGTATCTCATTATAGTGTGCCAGGATCCCACCCTGAAGGAAACCACAGTAGAAACTGGATGCTTTGGCATGGTTCTATCAGAAGGGTAGCTGTTGTGTGGTGGTCACTGGCTAGGTTGGACTACCACTTTTTTTGCTAAGAAATGGTGATTTTGTTTCATATGTAATTTTTTTCCTGGTCCTGGGATTGGAGCCTAGAGCCTCACACTGATTTGTTGGGCCCTAGCTTCATACTTCAGTTGCAGTGAACCTACCAAAGGGAGGACAATTGTTGTGTAAATTATCTTATGTGATCAGTATTTGTAATGCCTTTTGCTTTTCTTGATAAATAGCAAATATAGATTGCTGATGTATATTTAAAATAGTGCCCATTTTTTGGCTCTCTGCAGGTTGACCTGCTGTTTCTTTCTGAACTGCAAGTGCTACATGATATTTCAAGTTTGGTAAGTAGGCTGCTCAAATTTTCTACTTCAGTTTATTTTGGTTTCTAGACAATTTTGAACGATAGTGAGTAAAATTGACAAGTTTAAGTGTACCCTAGCTGTATGATCTCATGAAAATTGAAAAATTAGTAGTGATGTTAACAATTTTAAACTCATCTCATGTTATCCAATTCTACCTTCAGGAGAGACAATACATCCTCAAAGAACATAAGCCTGGGAGTAAGAACACCCTGGCTAGAGTTAGAATTTGACCAATTTCTTGTAAGATTTTACGACTTAATTGCTATATCCATTGCTTTGGGCAAAAAATAGAAATAAGGTTGGACAAATAATACTGTTCACCAAGTGAAGAAGGGAATAAATCTCTCTGCAAGGTGTTTTTTGGTGAATGCTCTTTGAAAATCATCCTTGTGACTGAAATAGAAATTTTTAGTTGCTTTGCTGGCTTATATAGTTGTTTCCTAAACCTATTTAGCAGGTCTTGGTTCAAGGAGTTTGAAAGTTTAGTGCTAGGGACCTATGACCAATTCTTTGGGAATTCCTGGCATCATACATACTATTTTTCATGCCATGCCTCATTTAAGTTTTTGGAACTAAGCAATTTGGTTAAGAACTTTATTTAATAGGTAATTCTATAGCTGTTCTTCAAAATCAGATTTGTGTTGGATCCATCAGGAACTCACAGGGTTTTTTGCTACCATTTTTTGATTGCTTGAATGCTCTAGCATACTGGTACAGTTCTAGATTATTCAGTTACAAGACTTGAGTTGGTTGTGTTTGACATTGTCATTGATCCCCTAATTTTAAACTTGCTTATTTTCCTAAGTTGTCTCGTCATAAGCATCTAGCCAAGGATCATTCCCCTGATTTGTATTCACTGGAGCTGGCAGGTTTGGATGAAATTGGGAAACGCTATGGGGAAGACTCTGAACAATTCAGGGATGCTTCCAGTATCCTTGTTGATGCTCTGCAAAAGGTAAATAGCAGTGTGCTAAGAGACGGTGAAATGGGACTAGTTTAGTCTCTAAAGGGAAAAGTCTTGTAGGAACCATGATTGATTGAAGTCTTCATGTTCATAGGTATGTGTGCAGGCATGGATGTAGAGGCCAGAGATCCATGTAGGGTGTCTGCCTCAGACACACACATGTACACACACACACACACCATGGTACACATTTGGAAGCCAAATGACAACCTTAGGGTGTTGGTCCCCTTCTTCCACCTTCTTTAAAGACAGGGTCTCCTTTACTTTTTTGCCAGTGGGTAGGCAGGCCAGTCTTGCTAACCCATGAACTTCCTGATTCTCCTGGTTCCACCCCCCATTACTGTTGGTGCACTGGGATGACAAATGTGTTTGTCACTTTGCATCCAGCTTTACATGGCTGTTGGGGAATCAAATTTGGGTTGGCAGGCTTGTGGAGTAAGCACCTTTAACCACTGAGCTATCTCCCTAGCACCCAACCTGTTTCATTAAGCAGTTCTTAAATATGTACTTCAGTAGCTTTAAGTATATTCATATTTGTAAAATCATTCATCTCTAGAACTTTTTCATCTTCCCCAACAGAAACTTCATAGTCATTCAACACTATGAGATAATAAAGTTGAATGCCTGATATGTAATAAATGCCACTTCCCTTTTGCCCTTGAAGGTACTCACTTCCAGCTCTTCACTGGGACTTCATTTATAAATCTTTATAGATGTTTGTTATTAATCATGGACTACTTAGGTAGCTTCAATTTCCCTTTTCTGATTCCCTTTGCTGAATTGATAGGCCAAGAAGTTCAGTCTCTTCTCAAAGTTATTTTATTTGAACAGTTGAATGTATATTAATGCATAATACTTTTTGAATATTTTAACATAATCAAAACCTGTAAGACTTGCCTAGACACAGTGTGTATTAGGAACGAATAAGTGAGTGTATGCTGTTGTCGTAGCTGCCTAGCTTTACAAATAAGTCTAAAAAATATGCATGTGACCAGCCACAAAAAGGGTAAGTATATAAACTAATGCACATGTTAATTAGCTTATTTTTCCATTCCACAATGTATGCATATTTTGAAGCAGTACATTGTAAAAGGCACATCTATCTATAGTTCTTGTCATTGTTCCCTATAGAGTATAGTATAGCAAGTACCTATGTAGAATTTACATTCTATTAGATGAGAAATGACGTAAGGTGTACAGGATGGTACATGTAGGTTGTGGCCCTTACTGTGCATTTCCTATGAGAGACCCGAGTACCTGCTGTAGAAGGTGTGCTAAAACCCATCCCCCATGGACACCAAGGGACCGTTTAGTAGAATTTTTATTTGTTAACTAAAAAGAAAAGTAAAATAAAGGTATATATGAAATGCATAATTATGTTAACAACTGACTTGCAGTTTGCAGATGACATGTACAATCTCTATGGTGGGAATGCAGTGGTAGAGTTAGTGACTGTCAAATCATTTGACACATCTTCTGTGAGGAAGACAAGGACCATCCTTGAGGTGAAACAAGAGGTGAGTATGTTTTTAGATTCTCTTTTAAAACTGAAATTAATTTACATTCAAAAATAAAACCTTGAGCTGGAGAGATGGCTTAGCAGTTAAAGCACTGCCTGCAAAGCCAAAGGACACAAGTTCAATTCCATATAAATATAATATATTTGCAAGCAAAGAGAGAGAAGAGAGATAGAATGTGCATGCCACGACTTCCAGCCACTGCAGCCAAGCTCCAGACGCATGTGCCACTCTGATCTGGGGAATCTAATTCAGGTTGTTAGGCTTTGTAGGGGAATGCCTTAACTGCTGAGCTCTCTCCCCAGCCCCTAATATGTGTGTGTGTGTGTATGGAATCTTAAAGTTGGGACTGGTAGCATATGCCTGTAATCTCAGACTTGGGAAGTGGAAGCAGGAATATCAGGAGTTCAAATCATCCTTATCTGCATAATGAGTTTGAGGACAACCCAGGCTACATGAGACCTTGTCTCAAACAATTGAAAAAAAGGTTACCTATAGTTGACTCTTCGACTTGCTGTCATCATGTATCCTCTTTGTGCTCATTTGTGGCTTCCACCTTGCTCAGTCTTACTAATCACATTCGTGGGACTTAAAGTGAGAAAGCCATCCAACATGGATGTACTGAGAGGTCACTCTCCCTGGGCTCTGTCCAGGTGGCTTAGAGGAGCATAGGGCTCTGCCCCATATAGTCCCTTTCCACAATGTTGGAGATGAAGCTGGGCCTTTGAGTCTGCACCTGCATATTCCTACAACTTCTCAGAGTCCTGTGGACAATGACTGAGGAGACAAGCCATGCAGGAAACAGTGTAAAAAAGAGGACTTGAGAGCTGGCTTAGTAGTTAAGGGGCTTGCCTACAAAGCCTAAGGACCTAGGTTCGATTCCCCAGCACCACATAAGCTAGATGCACAAGGTGAAGCATGCATGTGGAGTTTGTTTACAGTGACTGGAGGCCCTGGTGTGCCCATTCTCTTTCCCTCCCTCCCTCTCCCCCCCCCTCTCTCTCTGCACCTCTTTCTTTTTCCCTCTATCTCAAATTTAAAAAACATATTTTTAAAAAGTGAAAAGGGCCGGGCGTGGTGACGCACGCCTTTAATCCCAGCATTCGGGAGGCAGAGGTAGGAGGATCGCCGTGAATTCGAGGCCACCCTGAGACTCCATAGTGAATTCCCGGTCAGCCTGAACTAGAGTGAGACCCACCTCGAAAAACCAACAACAACAACAAAAAAGTGAGAAGGCCAAAGCCATTGTCTATTTAAATTAGTCTAAAACTGACTGTCTTGAGATGGTTTTCTTGCAAATCGAATGGAAGGACCTCTTTTATTTTTTTTAATATTTTATTATTGATAACTTCCATAATTATAGACAATAAACTATGATAATTCTCTTCCCCCACTTTCCCCTTCACAACTCCACTCTCCATCATATCCCCTCCCCCTCTCAATCAGTTTCTCTTTTATTTTGATGTCATCATCTTTTCCTCCTATTATACTGGTCTTGTGTAAGTAGTGACAGGCTCTGCAAATACATGGAGATCCAGGACATTGTGTGTTTTCATTGAAAGGAGTCCTACCCTTCCTTTGTCTCTCACATTCTTCCTGCCACCTCTTCTGCAATGGACTCTGAGCCTTGCAAGGTGTGATAGAGATGTTTTAGTGCTGAGCACTCCTCTGACATTTCTCGGCACTGTGGAGCCTTTTGAGTTATCCCAGAGGTCACTGCCATATGAAAAGAGAAGCTTCTCTAACCAAAAGTGAGAGTAGCATTAATATATGAGTGTGAACATTAAGAGGCATGCTTACTGGGCAGTTTGGTGAGCATAATATATGCATTTAGTTAGCCACCAGCAGATGTTACACCCCTAGGGCTCATGACTTCCCCTGTCACAGGTTTTCATTATCAGGCATGTGTTTCCTCCCATGGAGCAAGCCTCTAGTCCAGTTAGAGAATGGTTGGTTCCCCCCATAACAGACGTGCCACTATTGTACCCATTGGCTCATTTGGACTGGCTGGCCCAACTTAAAGCTTGCAGTGTCCACTGTTATTTGTCTCCACTGATGACATCTCTGTCTCCCATGGAGCTTCATACAGCATAGCTTTTTCCAGCTTTCTGTTAGCTGGTCTACACAGAGGAAGTTTTCAGCTCAGCTCCAGGAGGATTTCTCAGTGACCTTGCAGCCCAAGCATGTGGAGTCTTCAGCAGTAGGGTCTTACCATCTATTCCTGGTGGGAAATCAAGGGCCTAGGCAATGACCTGTAATGTTTTGTGGGCATCAGGGACCTCCCTGGCAAACAACTTACTGGAAGGTATCCCTTCTCCGGCACTAAAACTTGTCTACTAGCAATCTATGGCTTCTGGATATACCATTATCCAAAAAAGTAGGGTTCCATATGACTTATTCATACCCTCTTAGATTTTGATTAACCTTTCTCCCACCCTTCCTTTACTCAGTCTCTTCCCCTGACCTCACTTAGGACTTTCTACCCCCTAGTAATCTATTTTTCTACTTACATATATACAATACCAACCCCTTAATTCCTCCCCTCTCCTCCCTCCTGTATAGGCCCTTTCTAGCTTACTGGCCTCTGCTACAGAGTTTTATTCCAACTCACATACAAATCAAACATTTGTAGCTAGGATTCACATATGAGAGAGAACATGCAGTACACTTGGCTTTCTCAGCTTGGGTTACCTCACTAATTATAATCCTTTCCAGGGCCATCTATTTCCCTGCAAATTTCATAATCGAAGGACCCCCCTCCTTTTTTTTTTTTTTTTTTTTTGGTTTTTCGAGGTAGGGCCTAACTCCCATCCAGGCTGACCTGGAATGACCTATGTAGTTTCAGGGTGGCCTCAAACTCAGGGCGATTCCCCCTACCTCTGCCTCCTGAGTGCTGGGATTAAAGGCGTGCACCACCACACCCAACTCGGAAGGACCCCTTTTAAAAACAGCATTGTAGATTCAGGTGTGTCATGGCACACAGCTGTAATCCCAATCCCAACATTCAGAGGGCTGAAAAACAAATGACTGCTGCAATTTCAAGGCCAGTCTGGGCTACATAGTAAGATCACCCTATCTATCCCTCAGCCTCTCCCTAGGATCCCTCCACCCCTTTCCACTATAAACCCTCTGGATAAAAGCTAAAAAATCATTTTTAAGTGCATTGCTCAGCTCAAGAAAGCAAGAATTCCTACAGAGTAAAGAACAGGAGCCTGTAGAAAGCAGGCTACCCCAAGGACATTTACCAGCTGGGGTACTAAGAGGTATTGGCTCCCTGTCAGCTAATTGGAACTGATACCTCCATCCTCTATATAAAGCTGGTAAGCCCAAAAGTGCCCACCAGAAAGAGCAAACAGAAAGGCACCTTGGATTGAGGGGGGTTGGCATATGTGTTTTGAGATTTGAAGATATCATCTAGGGGCTTTCTAAGTTAACCATATGGCTCCCTTCATAAGAGTTTGGAGCTCAAATTTATATTACTTGTAAGTTCTGGGACGCTCCCAGACAAGAAGTTAACATAAATCCTAGTCTCAGACTAGTGACACCTCCGTGGTACACAGCTGAAGTAAATATAAAACCTCTGTCAGGGCATGCCCTTAATACAAAGTGGAAGGGGGGACCACCACAGCTAGTCCCCCCAAATACACACACACAAAAAATAAAAACATGAGCAGGGCTAATCCACCATATAGTACAGGCTAGCTAAAGCAAGAAACAGCAAATGAGACACCCAGATCATCAAATAATAGTATATGGAGATAAGCCTTAAAATAATAAAGTTGGGCTGGAGAGATGGTTCAGTGGTTAAAGGCATTTGTTTGCAAAGCCTGATGGCTTGGGTTCAATTCCCCAGTACCCATATAAAGCCAGATGCACAGGGTGGCACATGTGTCTGAAGTTTGTCTGCAGTGACAGGAGGCCCTGATACACACATTCCACACATTCTCCCCTCCCCTCTCCTTGCAAATAAATAAAAATATTTTATAAAACTCAAATCTGATTAACAAAAGAAATTGCATGTAGTGAGATAGGAGATGGGTATGAAACATTCCTTAGAATGCTACTTTCCTCTCAGATTCGCTCCCTGCCATCAGCATTCATCAGCCTCCAACATGCAGCGTCTGTGCCCTCCACTGTGTACGGGTTCTCACATGCTTCCCCAGGACAAGAGGCCTCTTGAGGCTTCTGAGAGTGATGAAGGAGAGGTTCTAAGATTAGGGTGTGGTGAGGACTGTGCATCTATATGCTAAAATCATTGTACACGTATGATGGGTGTGAAAAGGAACCTATTTACCAATTACAAGTAAATGCAAGATGGGCTTCTTCAGGGTGTGGAATCTTTTGTCTTAACTTCCTCCAGGCAGATACACATATTTGCAGATCCATCCTTTCCTCCAATGTCACTGTCTTTTGTTACTTGAAGCTGAGTTAAGAGTTTAAGAAGTTATTTTTAAAAAGAGTTTAGGGGGCTGGAGAGATGGCTTAGTGGTTAATCACTTGCCTGTGAAGCCTATGGACCCCGGTTCAAGGCTCGATCCCCCAGGACCCATGTTAGTCAGATGCACAAGGGGTTGCACACATCTGGAGTCGTTTGCAGTGGCTGGAGAACCTGGTGCGCCCATTCTCTCTCTGTCTGTCTCTTTCTCTCTCTGTGTCTGTTGCTCTCAAATAAATAAAAATAAACAAAAAAAAGCTGGGTTGGAGAGAGAGCTCAGCAGGTAACACACTTGCCTGCAAAATCTAATGACCTGGGTTCTATTCACCAGTACCCACATAAAGCCAGATGCACAAGGTGTTGTGTGTATCTGGAGTTTGCAATGGCTAGAGTTCCTGGTACATCCATTCATCCTCCCTCCCTCCCTCCCTCCCTCCCTCCCTCCCTCCTTCCCTCCCTCCCTCCCTCTCTCTCTCTCTCTCTCTCTCTCTGCTTGCAAATAGATAAAAATATATTTATAAAGTGTACATGTTGGCTGAAATTCCAGCACTCAGGAGGTAGAGGCAGGAACATTGTGTGAGATCCACACTAATCTGGGATGTATAACAAGTCACTCAATAATCAAAAAAGAATGTGGCTCAGTGGTTGAGTGCTTGCTGAGTAAATGCAAGACCCTAGATTTATTCCCTGGCACCACCAGGAATAGTAATAATAAAGCAGCAGCTTAAGAGAATTCGTTTGCTGGGCATGGTGGCATATACCTTTAATCCCAGCACTCGGGAAGCAGAGGTAAGAGGGTTGCTGTGAGTTCGAGGCCACCCTGAGACTACATAGTGAATTCTAGGTCAGCTTGAGCTAGAGTGAGATCCTACCTCAAAAAAAGAATTGTTACTGAGGCTGTAGGAATACTGCCAGGCACCCCACTTTTGTTTCTTCTAGCTTGACTCCCTGTTTTCTAGTGGTCCTTCCCAAACTGTCCTATACATTGTTATCAAAGTTACCATCATCTTACTTCTTGCCTGAAATTTGTTGATGGTATTTCCCTGCCTACAGATTCAAGTCCATATGCGCCATAGCGTCCCTGCTTCCAACTTCATCTCCTGCCATTTACTCTACTTTTGAAATTCTCTGGCTAGAATGAATGAAATTTCCTAAATAATGCCTTTGCCAAAATGCATTCAGTGTTTCAGACAGGCATAAACATGCAATCAGTCCCCAACCATGCAATCACCCCTCACCCCTGGAAGGTCTGGCAGATACAGCTTCAGCATTGAAAATGCGATGGGGCTGGAGAGATGGCTTAGTGGTTAAGCGCTTGCCCGTGAAGCCTAAGGACCCCGGTTCGAGGCTCAGTTCCCCAGGTCCCACGTTAGCCAGATGCACAGGGGGGCGCACGCGTCTGGAGTTCGTTTGCAGAGGCTGGAAGCCCTGGCACGCCCATTCTCTCTCTCTCCCTCTATCTGTCTTTCTCTCTATGTCTGTCGCTCTCAAATAAATAAAATAAAAAATGAACAAAAAAAAAATTAAAAAAAAAGAAAATGCGATGGAAGCGTCACTTGTTTTCTACTTGAAGTAGATCATACATAAGTACATGCAGACATACATGCATGTATATATCATATATATGCACACATAACCATTTAACGTAATTAATCAAAAGTGCTGACACAATATAGTTTAAGAAAATACTTGTTCCTTGGAAATTGTGCCATCTTATCCCTCTGCCCTCCAAGTGGTTGCTATGCTGATTTTGTCTACCTTTTTTTTTCTTAATTTTTTTGAGAGAGAGAGAAGCAGAGAGACAGACAGACAGACAGAGAATGGGTGCGCCGGGGCCTCCAGCCCACTGCAAACAAACTCCAGAACATGCGCCACCTGGTGCATCTGGCTTACATGGGTCCTGGGGAATTGAACCTAGGTCCTTTGACTTTGCAGGCAAGCACCTTAACCAATAAGCAATCTCCCCAGCCCTTTGTCTACTTTTTTTATGGTGCTAGAGATCCAACAAAGCATGATAAGCAAGCACTCTACAACTGAGCTTCACCTTGAGTCTGCTGTCCTATTACGGGAACCATTCCCTGCCTTATTTATAGTTTGACTTCCTATGTATTTACTCTTTTTTTTTTTTTTTTTTAAAAAGTAGTATTTGTGTTTGCGCATGCCACAGCTGCCGGCTTTTATATTGGTTTTGGGGCTCCAAACTCAGGTACTCAAAAGAGTTGCATGGCCAGGCACTTTATCATTTTCTCAGTCCCTGTATAACAATGTTTGGTTTATCCTGAATTTGAATTTTGTACAAATAAAATCATGTTGCAGGGATTTCTCCATGTTCTTTGCTCAGGGTTTTTAAGTTTCTCACACTGCCTCATCTTACTCTACATTCCACTGTGTGAAGATACCCCAGTTATCTATTCTGTTGATGATATTCTTACATGTGTCTCTTGGTATACATAAACATTTCTCTTAGAAGGTGGACTTAGTGGATTACTGAATCAACCAATTTGCTGTCCCATTACATATCACCACATTTTCTCAAGCAGTTTGGACTGGTTTTTCTTCTACAAGCAGTACCAGTGTTTTCTGGTGTCCTCCTACGATGGGCAGTTCTTGTGCCACTTAAGAATAAGTGTTTCTTAGACAATGAGGCATAGCTACTAAATTGAAATAATTTTTTTTTAATCGTAAAAGTGTTCCTTCTTGATTTTCTGATTCCTCTCTTTTTTCATTGTAGGACCCAGAAACTCCCTACAACCTGGCATATAAGTATAATTTTGAATATTCAGTGGTTTTCAACATGGTACTTTGGATTATGATTGGCTTAGCCTTGGCTGTGATTATTACCTCTTATAATATTTGGAATATGGATCCTGGATATGATAGCATTATATATAGGATGACAAACCAGAAGATTCGAATGGATTGAACTTTCCTTATGCCAGACTTAGACAAAAGGTTTGGTAATTGGCCGTTTCGTTAAAATATCCCTTTTAATGTGGTTTAAAGTAGATAGTATACCTGAAATTTATTAAAAAAAGATTTTTGTTCTATTTTGTGCATGCTTGTGATTTTTTTAGAGTGAGTTATAGTACTGACATGAATTTGAATTGTGATATAGAATCCATAATATGCCTGGATATTGTTGATGTAGCCATTTACTAATGTAATTTCATTCCATTTAATAAATTTGGAAATATGCGCTGAAAGAAATGAAAAACACTTAGAATGGCTGTGCTATTTATGTTGGAAAAATGCACTGAATTTGTTAGAGAAGTTTATGAATGCTTAATTGCCTTACACAGGATAGATAAAAATTATATATGTGTTGTTATACACTAGGAACCATTTGTGAATATCTTAATTTAATGTAAATATCTCTGAAACAAGAGAAAAGATTTTTTTAACTTAGAGTAGCCCAGAAATACTTTATGTGCTTATACAATCGCTTAGTTTTGGAATTATATCTGTTTGGCAGGCTAGCTGTTTTTCAACCTCTTCTATGAGTTTGGTGATCCATATGATGTAATAGGAAATTAAAAATACTACATTGATTAAAGAAGAGAGTAGCTTTGTGGAACATAGATGCTTGTAATTAGATAAACCAAAATAAATCTGTGGGAGACTTCTTGAGGCATTAATATAAAATATTTTTATTTCAGTAACTTTTTCCCCTGTGAAGTTACTATGGTTCATGGTACAACGTCATTCTGTAGAATATTAAGTGGAAGTAGATGATTGCTACTTTTCATGTGGACCAATGTCTATACAGAGTGATAAATAAAGTTAATGATTCCAAATGTGTGTCATTTCAATATGAAATTTATATTATAAAAACCTAACTAAACAGGCTTTCATTTAATCAGAATTGGCTGTTTTGTTATACAAAGGGTTTCATGCTGTTTTTTTAGATTATTTGTGCTGCCTCTTGAGACTTAGTACCAATATAAGGATGATATTTTAATTACCATTCTTGTTACAGAACTTACATAGAATACATGATAAATTCACACTTGATTATGTAGTAAAGGCTTACATTTTCCTGTAGCATTTTAAAGATGAAAAAGCAATTGTTTAGAAAACAGAGGACTTGCTGAGGTAGATAGAGGCTTGTCATTACAATTTTATTTCCTAAAACACATTAGAATTTTTTGTTTTGTTTTGTTTTTCGAGGTAGGGTCTTACTCTGGCTCAGGCTGACCTGGAATTAACTCTGTAGTCTCAGGGTGGCCTCGAACTCACAGTGATCCTCCTACCTCTGCCTCCCGAGTGCTGGGATTAAAGGCGTGCACCACCACACCCGGCTTAGAATTTTTTTTTAATTTCATGTTTATGTACAAAATTCAGTATGAATGTTATTTCCCTTTGCCTAGAACCTCTCCTTGGGTTTAGTTTCAGCTGTTTCTGTCTCTTTGGAACAGTAATCAGATCGTTTCTTACAAGAAGTTTGGCAGGTGTAGTAGTCAGCGTTACGTTGCTGGGATGAACCTCCAGACCAGACAGTTTATAGGAGGAATGGGATTTACTGAAGCTTACGGATACAGGGGAGGTTCCACAATAGCCGAAACAGCTGGCTCCCTTTCACGGGTCCATGCAGAGAGCGAAACAACCAGCACAAGCAAGCACACTCCAGGAACGGAGGCAGAGCTCAAGCCTAAGTCTGTCTCACAGTGACACCAAGTTACAAGCTTTAACAAAACAATCTATTGGGGGACATCTGTTCAAACTAGCTCAACTGGTTTTAGAAGAGAGAATGGATTTAATTTTGTCCTCTTACCACCTATGGCCAGACACTTCCGACAATTATTCTTAAATTTCTATACAATGAAGGAAACTTTTTGTTTTCTTTTTGCCCCTCATTGAAGTGTAGTGAAGTTGACAGCGTCACAGGAAAGTCTGCATTATTCTAAAGCCGCTTGTTGTAGTTAACATTTAGTTGTTGAGATAAAACACCTTACCAGAGCAGTTGATGGGAGGAAAGGGTTTCTTTTGGATTGCAATCTCCAGTGAAAGCTTCATGGTGGCAGGTGAAAGCGTAGCATGGGTAGAGGCCAGAAATCACCACTGCCACAGCAGGTGGAAAGGGCAGAGTGAGAGTGAGGCAAGCTGATATTGGCAAGCTAGGACTAATAAACCTCAAGGTCCACCCACAGCAACATACCTTCTCCTGCAAGGCTCCACCTCCCAAGTTGCCATCAGCTGGGGACCAGGCATTCAAAGCACATGAGTTTATGAGGGCCATCTGATTCTAGCCAACCACATCACACTCCTGCCCCCCATAAACTCATGACTATTTCATGATATAAAAATGCATCCAGTATAATTTAAGAAGCCTCCATAGTTTTTCAAAGTCTCTTAACTGTGAGCCTGGAAAACCAAAATACATAATGGCACAGAATAAACATTTACACTGCAAAAGATGGCATTGGGCACAGCAAAGAAAGATTGATTCAATGCAAGATCTAAAACAAATGGGGCAAATATCCTGTAGTACCTTGTGTGTCTGAGACCCACAACAAAGTCCATAGGTGCCCCACTTTCTTCCAGCTGGGCTGCTTACAGCCTGGGGAAAATGCCTCCCTAGGCAGCAGCTCTCCTTGGTGACTGCTCTGTTCCATAGTCCTAACATTTCCAGAATCCCGATCTTCTTCACTGCAGCCCATGATTCATGCATCGTTCTGCTAGACTTCCCTGCAGCAGCTCCAACAACCATGGCTCACATTGCCCAGTGGACATTTCTAAAATACCACATTACAAATCAAATGATCCCTTTTTCATGCATTTTTCCAAAACCCAGTAGCAGGTAGGCTTCACTGCCAAATTGTTAATCCAGGGATAGGGGACAAAACTGACTTGCAGAGCAGGAAAACACGTGCATTTTTCCTTCAGATTCCCTACATGCACAAGAGTCAGCATTCTTCCTGCTGTGCCAGTGCAGAACGGCTGGCCCAGTCTCAATGGTGGTACTCTGAAACAATTACAGCTGAAGTGGGCTGCTGTCTCCTGACTACAACTTTCATTAGTTTCACTGTCATATCTTTCTGCTCACACCAGCCTATTTCTTCTAAATCCAACCCTGCTCACATTCTCAGGATAAACTCACTCAAACTTTCTCTAGCTCAGTCTGGACAAGGCTCTTTCTTCATCCCATAAACCAAACCTGCATACTTCATAGTCCTTTGTGCCTTGAGAGCTTTCAGCTCTCAGCAGAATGGTCCATCAAGCTCTATTTACAGTGCTTCAGGGACTGGGGGGGGGGTCCTCTTAATCTAAGGTTTCAAGTCCTTTCACATCCCTCCCTCAAATTAGTTCCAAAATGCTAAAAGGTCAAGTTTCTAGCAGTAACAACCCCCCTTTTTAAACCCAATTTTCTGTTGTAAATACCTTGTTGCTGAGAAAAAACACCTAATTAAAAGCAGCATACCGGAGGAAAGGTTTTATTTGGGCTTACAATCTCAAGAGGAAGCTTTATGATGGCAGGGGAAAGTATGACAGAGCACAGACTTGACATCACCTCCTTGCCAAACAGGTGGAAAACAGCAGGAGAATGAACGGAGCTCTGATAAGGGGAAGATGGCTATAACACACCAAAGCTCACCCCTCGACAACATACCTCCAGCAAGGCTCCATCTCCCAAATTGTCATCTGCTGGGGACCAAGCACTCAAAACATACAAGTTTATGGAGGACATCTGATTCAAACTGCCACACCAGTTCTAGAACTCTTCACACCTAAGCCCTACCATGTATATTGGGTTGAGTGCCTGGCACCCAAACATCTCCACTCTGACCCCCATGGAACTAACAGGGCCACTGTACTGGGAACAAGAATCTATAACACTATGGGATGGTTATAATCTATTTTTCTTTCACAAGTATCTTGCATAAACATTGCCATAGAAGTTAGATTGTTATGATTAAGTATGAAGTAAACCAATGTCTTTGTAATTTAAAACTGATGAGATTTTAAGTTCTAGGGGAAGAAAAAAATTAATTACATGACAGCACTGATCCTTATAGGGTAAATGTCATCTGCATCCTTCTATGTTAGGCAGAAAGCAATTAATTAAAATAAATGTTCTGCCAAGATTATTACACCTGTTGCTGATGATTTGCTCTTAAATGAAGTCTAATTTGTTCAGGAACATAAATCACAGTGTAGAGATTTGAGTGAGGAAAGGCAGACTCACAGCAGACGGTTGTGACATGGAGGGAGAGCCCATAACTCCACATTGAGTTGATGGAATATTCCAGCTTTGTCAAACGTTTGGGATTCTGCATAACTCTTACTAGGAATAACACAGAATCAATTTTTATTTTCTTTGGCCATGTCCAGAGGAAAGAGCGCTTGAATCCACTTTCATTGATTCCAAGTCATGTAGAAGCCATAAACTTACTCTTCTTGAGAATGGTCCAACCATGTAGCCCCAGCTGGGTTCAAATTCATCTTCCTGCCTAAGTCTCCTGAGTGCTGCGATTACAGGGGAGTGTCACCATGTCCAGATCATAACCTTTGTTTTGAGACAGTGTCCTGTGTATCCCAGACTGGCTTGGAACTCCTGATCTCCCTCCTTAGTGTTTTTGGCCAACAGCTTAGTAGGAGTTCTTTGGGTTTGGCTTGGTTTTACTTGTTCATTTTGTTTGGTTTGGCAGGGCTACAGATTGAACTCAGAGCCTGATATCAGCTAGGCAAGTGCTCTATGCCAGCCCACAACTTTGCAATGGATGATTAAATCAACAACTTCTGAGCTGGAGAGATGGCTTAGCAGTTAAATGCTTGCCTGTGAAGCTGAAGGACCCCGGTTCAAGGCTCAATTCCCCAGGACCCACGTTAGCCAGATGCACAAGGGGGCGCATGTGTCTGGAGTTCATTTGTAGTGGCTGGAGGCCCTGGCCCACCTATTCTCTCTCTCTGCCTCTTTCTCTGTCACTTTCAAATAAATAAGTAAACAAAAATTTTTTTTTAAAAGAATTTAAATCAACACCTTTCTTGGGCCATGTGTAGCAGAGTGCTCCTGTTACCCCAGCACTTGGGAAGGTGGGGGTAGCAGTTACCTTCTTTATTTATTTGACAGAGGAAGAGGGAGGGAGAGAGAGAATGGGTGCGCCAGGGCCTCCAGCCACTGCAAATGAACACCAGATGCTTGTGAACCCTTATGTATCTGGCTAACATGGGTCCTGGGAAATCAAACCTGGGTCCTTTGGCTTTGCAGGCAAACACCTTAACCTCCAGCCCAGCAGTTAGTTACCTTCTTGCTTCTAGGACAAAACACCTGAACAGCAGCAATTTATGGAAGGAAAGGGTATTTCTGCCTTACAGTTTTGAGGAAATGTTTCCTCATGGCAGGGAAAGCAAAGCAGGAGCAAACAGCTGGGCATTCCATCTTAACATCAGAATGAAGAAAGTAGATAGAGTGAGCTGTGTGGCCAGTAAGGTTGAGCTATAACATCTCAAGGGCCACCCCCAGTGACACACCTCCTTCAGCAAGGCTCCACCAGCTGTGGATTTAGTATGTGGTTCAATCAAACGTGTGAGGCTATAGGGGACATTTTATTTATTTATTTATTTGGGTTTTTCGAGGTAGGGTCTCTAGCTCAGGCTGACCTGGAATTCACTATGTAGTCTCAAGGTGGCCTCAAACTCACGGTGATCCTTCTACCTCTACCTCCCGAGTGAAGGGATTAAAGGCGTGCACCACCATGCCCAGCTCCATCGGAACCATTTTATATTCAAACCACCACATGAGGCAAGAGAATTGTCACAAGATCAAGGCCAACCTGAAATAATTACTTCTGTGTTATTTCCCAAATAATGATTTTCTATCATTCTTTCTACATATTATTGGAATTATATTGAAGAACTTCCCTCCTCCCTCAATAATTAATTTTAGTCTGTTCAGTGTAATCTATTATTATTTTGTGATTCGGCTGCTTAAGATTTGGCCACTGGGAGTCACTTTAAGTAGATCATGTGTCCTTTTCTTTCTTTTTTCCGTTTCTTTTTTGGTTTTTTTTTCAAGGTAGGGTCTCACTCTAGCCCAGGCTGACCTGGAATTCACTATGGAGTCTCAGGATGGCCTTGAATTCACGGCGATCCTCCTACCTCTGCCTCCCGAGTGCTGGGATTAAAGGCATGCACCACCACACCTGGCTTTCATGTGTCCTTTTCATAGCTGTCATTTTTTGAGCACTTTTTTACTTTCTGGCACCACATATTTTATGGACGAATTTATCAAGTTAACCACAATGACACCTTTCCATGATGAGGGGAAAGACTGGAGAAGGAAAGGTAAGAAAAAGTGGGGGGCCCTCGCTGGAGGGACCGGGCAGGGCGGAAGTCATTCAGTGAGGCAGTGGCAACAGCGGTGGCGAGAGGATGAACAAGTTCGCCGCCTGCTCTTGGTTGGGAGATTTCTACCAGCAATACAAATCTGACTGCAACAGTAATGTTGGTACCAAAGAGTGAGATTGTTGCTGGACACCCGACTCTGTAGCTTTGGCCTTTTGGAGCTGATTTTCAAGAGGAATGTGGCAGGATTTGCAACCTTGGCTTAAGAGACGCCTTGCAGTGCTGTAAGTACAGCTTGATGGACTATTCTGGTCAAATTCAGACCTGAATGCAGTTAGAACTATGAACTGTGAGGTTTGGCTTATGAGGGTGAAAAGGAGCTTTGTCTGGACTGGGCTAGAAGCAGTTTGTATGAGAGGCTTGCTGTTATGCCTATGTCCTGAGAAGTTATGTAGGATTGCTTCGCATAGAAACAGACTGGTGTTAGCAGAGGTATATGGCACAGGGAAAAAAAAAGAAATCTTTGGGTGAGCTGCTGCCCATTCAGCTGCATTTGAGAGATTCTAACCTTTGAGATTGGGCCAGCTGACCTGCACTGAGACAACAGAAAGAATGTAGACTCTTTTGAAGAGGCTGAGTGCTCAAGGAGTGTCCTGTTCTTCAAAGTCTGCTTTATTCCCCCCGGAGTAACAAATTGGCACCTCACCTAATATTGTGGAGTATAAGAAATGCAGGAAAGAGAGGGTCATTGAGTTTGCAACGTGGTCTTGTGTGTTGGAAATGGCCTTGGGCAGTGTGAAGCAGGTTTGCTGGATGCCTGCATGGAGACCCAATGAAGCTGTGAGGATGAACCATGGATTGCAGTGGGGACCCAGTGGAGATGTTGACCACAAGACAGCTGCTAAAAAAGCTGCCTGCTCCGATGAAGTTTTCCAGGATTGTGAGTAGCCTAGCTGAAGGGGCGAAATTGGTACTACAGAGACGTTGCTGGTTAGAATTATTGGACTTGGAGACTTCCCACTGGCTAGAGTTGTTGGACTTGGAGCTACATAGTTTGGTGTTTGCCCTGTTTAAATCATGTATTGCTTGAGTATTTCTTTGCTGTGCCCAATCTTGCAGTGTGAATGTTTGTTCTGTGCTATTATAGGTTCTTGGGGGATGTTTTTGGTATTCTGGCTCAGTTAAAAGATCTTGGACTATGGGGATGTATGGACATCATTTGAATTGATAAAAACTATGGAGACTTTTTAAGTTGGATGAATTCATTGCATTTTACATCATTTACGATTATGAGTTTATGGGGGCCAGGGGTGGAATATGATAGTTTGATACAGATGTCCCTATAAACTTAGGTGCTCTGAATGCTAGGTTCCCAGCTGATGGAGATTTGGGAATTAATGCCTCTTGGAGGCAGTGTATTGTTGGGGGCGGGCTTATAGCCAGTTTCCCCTTGCCAGCATTTGGCACTCTACCATTCCTGTTGTCTACCCAATGTTAGCCAGGAAGTGATGTCCACCCTCTGCTAATGCCATTGTTTTCCCCTGCCATCGTGGAGCTTCCCCTTGAGTCTGTAAGCCAAAATAAACCCTTTCCCCCCCCAAAAAAAAAGAAAAGAAAAAGTGGGGCTGGAGAGATGGCTTAGAAGTTAAGGTGCTTGCCTGCAAAGCCAAAGGACCCAAGTTCAATTCTCCAGTACCCAGGTAAAGCCAGCTGTATAAGGTGATGCATGAATCTGGAGTTTGTTTGCAGTGGCTAGAGGCCCTGGTGCACCCATATTCATTCTCTCTCTCCCTTAAGTAAATTGGGAAAAAAAAAAAAAAAAAGGAGAGTGAGAGGATGGAGACTAGGCTTAGCATCTCGATCCCCAGGCGTTACCTTAATTTAAAAAGAAGAAGAAAAGAAAAAGTGGGATCAGTGGGAATGACAACATGAGGGAACTGGGCTTACATGTTCTTGTTGCTTTAAAAGATAAGGTCACATTTAAACTTGAGGAAACTTTGTCCACTGCACCTTCAGTGTGCCCAGTACCTTAGCTAGTTCTCATCAATGAAAACCACCTATCCCTGAAGATAGAAGAGGAGACTTCCAATAAATCACCTCTGGACCTAGTGGCCTAGTTAAAACGTGGCATGTGAGCTGGTGTAAGAACAAAAACTGCAGTTAAGTGCTGAGAAGTGTTTGTAACAGGGTCTGACTATGTAGCCCTGGTTGGCCTCAAACTCTCTAACCCTCCTCTGCCTCCTGACAGGTATAGGTCACCACTACTGTTGAGAAACTTTTATAACAAGTTGGCATTCCATGACATTGAAACGAAACAATAGACTCATTGAACCAAGCACAGACCAATTTGGATGTTGTAAAGCTTGCACCGTGCAACCTATAACCTAGTTGTATACAACAAAATCATGTCAGGAACTAGGTGTGGTGGTGTATGCCCTTAATCCCAGCACTTGGGAGGCAGAGGTAGGAGGATCACCATGAGTTAGAGGCCACCCTGAGACTACGCAGTGAATGCCAGGTCAACCTGGGCTAGAGTGAGACCCCACCTTGAAAAAAAAAAAATCATGTCAGAATGCGAGATGTATTAAAATTGGTTTGCCAACAGTTGCCCAAAAGTATGAAAAATCCAGAATTTATATTTAACATTTACTCGTTTATGTTTACTTTTTTTTTTTTTTTTTTGAAGCAATAGTCTCATCTGAACGTCCAGGCTGTCATGGGTCTCTGTAGCCCATGCCAGCCTCAAATCTAGATTCCCTGCCTCCACTTCCACAATGCTGGATTCTGGGCTGGAGAGATGGCTTAGTGGTTAAGATCTGTGAAGCCAATGGACCCAGGTTCAATTCCCTAGGACCCAAGTAAGCCTGGTGGCGCATGTGTCTGGAGTTCATTTGCAGTGGCTGGAGCTGGCCCACCCATCCTCTTTCTCTCTCAAATAATGTCGTTACTGGAGATTAAAAGGTCCTATCAACATATGATGTTTACATATAAAATATGTCCATATCTAATAATTAAAATAAAAACTCAAGGCCCTACGCATTCTGGCAGGCACTATACCACTGAGCTACATCTTTAGCTGTTGTATAACTGCAACTTTTATATGAGAAATAGTTATAACTGTGCGGATTTGGAGAAAAAATTACAATTATCCTCAGCACGGTGAATTACATCCATTGCTGTTAACAAACCTCTATGAGACTAGTTACTATAAATATTATTAAGACATCAGAGTAGGATGGTGCATACCTATCTATAATCCCAGCATTTGGGAGGCTAAGGCAGGAGGATTACTATGAATTCAACTACAGCCTATGATTCAACACAGTAACAGGCCAACAAGAACTACATAGCTAGATTCTGTCTCAAAAAGACAGGATTTTTCCAGGTAGGGTCTCTAGCCAAGGCTGACTTGGAATTCACTATGTTGTCTCAGGCTGGCCTTAAACTCACAGCAATCCTCCTATCTCTACTTCCCAAGTGAGATTACAAGTGTACGCCACCACACCAGGCTTTTGTTTATTTTTGAGGCTGACCTAGAACTCCCTCTGTAGCCCAGGGTGACCTCAAACTCAGTGATCCTCCTACCTCAGCCTCCTAAGTGTGAGCTACCATGCCCAGTATGATTATTTTTTTAAAAAATTATTTTATTTTTATTTATTTATTTGATAGAGAGAAAGAGGGAAAGAGGGAGGGAGAGAGAGAATGGGCATGCCAGGACCTCTAGCCACTGCAAACGAACTCCAGACGTATGTGCCCCCTTGTGCATCTGGCTAATGTGGGTCCTGGGCAGAATTGAACCTGGGTCCTTTGGCTTTGCAGACAAATGCCTTAACCGCTAAGTCATCTCTCCAGCCAGTATGATTATCTTTTAACATCTATATTTACTTTCAAAGACCAGTTTTCTTTTTTATATTTCTTATGATTACATTTTCTCAAAATACATTTTTTTCTTTTTAATTACAATAAAATAATTGGGTTTGTGTTTTTATGTCATTTTTGAGATTTACAGAGTAATTCATTTTACTGTATTTTACCAACATACTGATCCACTATGGAAGATGAAAAGATGGCTGAGCAGTTAAGAATGCTTGTCACTTAAGCATGTGGACCTCTGGGTCCTGAGACCACCAAGTTCAACTCCCCAGAACCCACATAAAAAGCTAGATGCAGGCTGGAGAGGTGGCATAGTGGCTAAGGCATTTGCCAGCAAAGCCAAAGGACCCATGTAAGCTAGGTGCCTCTTTGAGGTGGCTCACACCTGTAATTATAGCACTCAGGAGGCTGATATAGGTGAGCCTCCATGAATTTGAGACCAGCCTGGGCTATCTAGTGAGTTTTGAGCTAGCTTGGGCTACAGGGTGAGCCCCTATCACAAAAATTAAATAAGTTAATAAATGTTAAAATGGCCCTTAAACACATGAAAAATTGTTCTCATTTACTGCCAATAGTACAAATTAATTAAGAGAGTATCAATTAGGATGGCTATTACAGTAACCTTTGCATAGTGGCATAAAGCATCCGACCAAAAACAGCTGATGGGAGGAAAGGGTTTATTGTGCCTAACAGACTTGAGGGGGAAGCTTTGTGATGGCAGAGAAAAAACATGAGCAGAGGGTGGATATCACCTTCTGGCCAACGGCAGGTGGACAACAGCAGCAGGAGAGTACGCCAAACACTGGCAAGGGGAAGCTGACTATAACACCCATAAGCCCTCTCCCAACAATATACATCATCTCCAGGAGGCTCCAATTTCCAAGTTGCCACCAGCTGGGAACCTAGCATTCAGAACACATGAGTATATTTATGGGTGACAGCTAGTTCAGACCACTACATTCTGCCCCTGGCCCCATAAACTCATGACCATCCACAATGTAAAATGCAACACATTCAGTCCAATTTTAAAAGACCCATACATTTTCTTATTTTTTTATTTTTATTAGTTTTCTAATTCAGCAAATACAGGCAGTTTGGTACCATTATTAGGCTCATCCTTGACCTACCCCCTCCCCATTGGCCCCTCCTTGTTGAGGTATATGGGTCGTGCATTGTGGAGTTAGCCCACAGTTATTGGTACGATAAATATCTCTGCATATCTTAGGACCGTCTAGAGTATTAGTTTTTCTTATTTTTATTTATTTATTTGAGAGAGAGAGAATGGGCACACCAGGGCCTCCAACCACTGCAAACTAATTCCAGATGCATGTGCTTCCTTGTGCATCTGGCTTATGTGGATCCTGGGGAGTCAAACCTGGGTCGTTTGGCTTTGCAGGCAAGTGCTTTAACTGCTAAGCCATCTCTCCAGCCCAAACACCCATAGATTTTAGTAATCCCAGTGCTGTTCAAACATCCCCATAGTCAAAGATCTCTTAAGTGTGTTAGCCTGTGAAACAAAACAAAAAAAGTAATGGTACAGAATAAACATTCACACTGCAAAAGATGATAGTGGACATAGCAAAGAAAGATTGAACTAATGTAAGTTTCAAAAGAAACGGGACAAACATCAAGTTCCATAGCGCCAAGTCTGACATCTTTAACCAGTCTCTGGAATTCCAGTTCTGCCCCTCCAGCCGGGCTGCTCACAGGCTCCGTCAATGAGCTGGCTGCTCTGGCAGTGGTCCCATAGACCTTGCATCTTCATGGGTCTCCACTGCAACCCACGGTTTATCCTCATAGCTCCATCAGGCCTCCAATGACTTCCAGTGATCCTCACATTCTTGCACTTGTTATAATCCATAATACCAGGAAGGCTACCATTTTGTTAATCCAAGGTGGAATAAAGCTCACTTTGAAGAGCAGAATACTCTTTAGGCATGTGGGCCCCTTTCAAGAGTCAGCAGTCTTCCCGCTGTCCCAAAGCAGATGAGCTGGCTCAATCTCAATATTTGCAATCTCCGAAACAACTGCAGCTGAGCCAAGCTGTTGTCTTTAGCTTAAGCTTTCATTTCGTTCTGTGCATATCCTTCTGCTCACACCACTTCATTTCTACACAATACAGCCCTACACAAGTTCTCAGGCAGAACACAGCAAAACTTTTGCATAAACTTCTTTTAGCTCAATCCCAACAAAGTTCTTTCTTTTCCTCATAAGCCAAATGTCACAGTCCATAGTTCTTATTGCATTCAGGTCTTCCTTTCTTTCTTTTTGTTTTGCTTGGGCCTTTTGAGGTAGGCTCTTGCTATAGCCAAGACTGACCTGAAATTCAATATGTAGTCTCAGGCTAGCCTTGAACTCATGCTCAGGCTAATCTCAAACACACACAATCCTATTTCTGCCTCCCAAGTGCTGGGATTAAAAGCATGCACCATCATGCCTGGCTCTTAGGCCTTTCAACACTGACCAGAATCCATCAAACTGAATTTACAGCACTGCAAGGCATCTCTTAGATCAAGGTTTCAAATCCTTCTACAGTTTTCTAGCAAATCAGTTCCAAAAGGCCAAAAGTCACACAAGTCATGTTTTGAGCATCAATGACCCATTCCCCTGGTATCAGTTTTACTGTTGCAGTTACCTTTCTGCCTTTTCTGATAGAAATCACCCAACTAAAAGCAGCTTATGGGCTGGAGAGATGGCTTAGCGGTTAAGCGCTTGCCTGTGAAGCCTAAGGACCCCAGTTTGAGGCTCGGTTCCCCAGGTCCCACGTTAGCCAGATGTACAAGGGGCCGCATGCGTCTGGAGTTTGTTTGCAGAGGCTGGAAGCCCTGGCGTGCCCATTCTCTCTCTCCCTCTATCTGTCTTTCTCTGTGTCTGTTGCTCTCAAATAAATAAATAAATAATTTTTAAAAAAGCAGCTTATAAGAGAAAAGGTTTTATTTTGGTTTATAGGCTTAAGGAGAAACTCCATGATGGCAGGGAAAAACATCACATGAGCAGAGGCTGGACATGACCTCTTTGCCAACATCAAGTAGACAATGGCATCAGGAGAGTGTGCCAAACACCAGCAAAGGGAAATTGGCTGTAACACCCATAAGCCTGTCCTCCAACAACACACCTCCTCCAGGAGGCTCTGATTCCCAAATTGCTACCAACCAAGGACCTAGCATTCAGAACAAATGAGTTTATGGGGAACACTTTTACTTCAAACCACCACAATGGCTGTAATAACAACAAGTGTTGGTGGGGATATGGAGAAACCTGAACCTTCATGCATTACGGGTGGGAATGTAAACTAGTGCATGCACTTTGGAAGACAGTTCAGTAATTCCTTAAAGATTACACAGATTGGGTTTGTTTTAGGTCTACTTCAGTGCTGAGGTCTTGGGAGCCTCTCTGTCTTTGGATATCTGGTTTGGTAGGAGTTGAGTGTTCTCTGTGTAGATCTCCTTCACCCTTGTGCTGGTCCCAGGTTCACCAAGAAAGCAGCACTCTTGCTCATTTTCCCAATTTCTCTTGGTTTCAGCTAGGGCCCTTGTGAGGTGCGATGGACTGATTATCTCCTCAGGTTCTGCATCCATCTGGAAAAGAGAAGAAAATTCTCCAACGGAGAGTGAAGTCAGCACTAGATAAGTGGAATAACCATTACTATTTTAGAGAGAATTTAATGGGTGTAGGCCCTCTTGTAGCCCAAGATTGGTGGGAGCTTGATAATGGAGAGTTGGATTGTTTTCCGGATGCAGTTCTGACTTGTTTTCCAGTTCCAGCTATGGGTTCCATTCCACTGAGAGGATCCATTAGCCAAATCAAGAGCAGTTGGTTCCCCACCATGGCTGTGCGCCGCTATTGCACTTGGGTGGACATCACACCAGGTTGTTTGCTGCTGAGTAGCTTAGATCACGAGTTTCTTGGACAGATGTTGGTCAGTCTCCCCCAGTTGCTCATGTAGCACCTCTGGCACTAGACAAGCTACCTGGGGACTGACTCTCTTCCAGATTCCAGCCAGGGAAATTCACAGAGGAGGGGGTGGAAAGATTGTTAGAGCCACCAGTTGGGACATTATGCATGGAGACATTGCCTCTTCCCCATAACTGATGGCTACCCCCACAATGCACAACCCACAATCCCCAACCAGGAAGGTCCCTTCAGAGGGGAGAGGACAGGGAGGAGGCTAACAATGGTACCAACATGGCTGTTTACACACTGAGTATGTATATAACTAATAAAGAAAAATAAAAACAAAATAAAACTCTAAGTTAGAACAACAACAACAAAAAAGGTTACACAGAGTTGCCAGCAATTTCATTCCTAAGTGTAGGCTCAGGAGAAATGAAGTACCCATTTAAAGAATGTTCGCCACAGTATTACTCGTTATAGTTAAAAGGAAAACAGTCTAAGTGTCCATTAACTGATGAGTGTATAAGCAAATATGGTATATTATCAACACAGGAGAATACTATTCATATTTATCCATAAAAGGAATGAAGGATCACTACATATAACAATATGTGAATGTTATGCCAAGATAAAGAAGCCAGTCACAATTTTTACACTGTATGATTCTATTTATCTGTTATTATTCATAACAGGCAAAACCTTATGGAGCTGAGTTTAGTGGTTGTCAAGGGCTGCAGAGAGAAGGAAATGGGAAGTTTCTTTTGAATAAAGAGTTTCTCTTGGAGTGATAAAAATGGTTTAAAGTGGACGGTAAGGGTGTATGGTGGTTTTAATTTGATGTCCCCCATAAACTCATGTGGTTTGAATGCTTAGTCCCCAGCTGATAGCAATTTGGGAGGTGGAGCCTTGCTGGAGGAGGTGTGTTGTTGGGTGCAGGGTTAGGGGTGTTACAGCCAGCTCCCCTTTGCTAGAGTGCTGCTCACTCTCCTGCTGCTGTTTTTCACCTGCTGTGACAGCGGTGATGTCCAGCTTCTCCTCATGCCATGCTTTCCCCTGCTGTCATGAAACTTCCCCTGTTTCATGATGTAACGTGAAACAAGACTGTAAGCCAAAAAAAAAAAATCCTCCCATCAGCTGCTTTTGGTTGGGTGTTTTCTCACACTACACAGGGTAACTACATAACAAGATTAATGGTTATACAACCCTGAATATACTATGAACCACTAATTTGTATTCTTTAAGTACTTCAGTATTTTATAGCTTGACAATATATTCTATTGAGAAGGCTCTGAGGATAGTTTTTTTTTTTTTTTTTTTTTTTTTTTTTTTTTTTTTTTTTTTTTTACATTGTGGGACTGAAAATGGAAGGCAGGGCCACCAGAGATATGGATCATCTGTTAAAGGAGCTTATTTGCAAAGCCTGCCAATTTGGGTTAGATTCCCCACTAACCAAGTAAAGCCAGATGCAAAAAGAGTGGTACAGGTGTTTGAGGTTTGTCTGCAAAGGCAAGAGGCCCTGGTGTTCTCTCTCTCTCTCTCACACACACACACACACGTTACACACATTATTTAATTAATAATTAATTTTAAAACATCAATTTATATTGGGCATGGAGGCACATGCCTTTAATCGCAGCACACAGGAGGCAAAGATAGGATGATTGCTCTAAGTTTGAGGCCAGCCTGAGACTAATTCCAGATCAGCCTGGGCTAAAGAAAGACCCTACTTTGAAAAACCACAACAAAATCTATTTAATGAAAAACAGAAAGGTTGAGGAATTGTTCCAAGTTGAAGGTGAAATGCCTTGTCTGGTATTGGACTAGATTCTGACTTACTGGCCACAGTGCCCTTCTGCCTCATGCTTCCCCTACAGGGCCTGAAGCCCCAATGTGGCTTCTCACAGGAACAGTTTGGTGCCTCTTGTGATCCTTCAAGTTGTCTTTGTGAGCACTATCACTTCCCCAGCTCTTTCTTCAACTTTGTCCCAATGATCCCTGGATGGAGTCCCTTCCTACTTAATGACACAGCTGTTCTGAAGGAAGTTGACACTGGTGTCTGAGCAAAGGATGTTTGAGAGTTCTTTGTATTCTGGCTTATATTTTTTATTGTAGGACACGTCTAAGTCAAGGATGGCTTTGAACCCACAATCCTCCTGCCTCAGTTTCCTGAGTGCTGGGATTACAGGCTCTGTATTATTCTTAACAAGTATCCTTGTGTGTAGTATTTTTGGTGTGTGTGTGTGTGTGTGTGTGTGTGTGTGTGTGTGTGCAGATCAGAGGACAACTACAGTTGTATTTGCTTTGACCTCGTCTCTTGTTCACTGCGACGTTCACCATGCTAGCTGCCCCTCAAGCTTCCAAAAGACTCTCCTGTCTCTGCCTCTTTTCCCATTGCAGGAGTGCTAGGATTATAGATGCCTGCCACAGTCCCAGTTTTGACACAGGGCTGGGGATCTGAACTCAGGTACACATGTTTGAGTAGCAAGCACTTCATCCACTGAGTCATCTTCCCAGCCCCTTGTTTGTAATCTTTCTAAAAGTAGAGTGGTACAGGCCCGTAGCTCAGTGGTAGAGTATTTGCTTAGCATGTGCAAGGCCCTTGGTTCTATCTCTAGCATCTGCTAAACTTTTTTTTTTTAATTATTTATTTATTTATTTGAGAGCGACAGACACAGAGAGAAAGACAGATAGAGGGAGAGAGAAAGAGAATGGGCGCGCCAGGGCTTCCAGCCTCTGCAAACGAACTCCAGACGCGTGCGCCCCCTTGTGCATCTGGCTAACGTGGGACCTGGGGAACCGAGCCTCGAACCGTGGTCCTTAGGTTTCACAGGCAAGCACTTAACCGCTAAGCCATCTCTCCAGCCCTGCTAAACTTTTTTAAAGTCAGAATTCTATGTTGTCTTAGCTCCACTTTGCTGGGATGAGTCTCCAAACCAGACAGTTTATGGGAGTAATGGGATTTATTTGAAGCTTACAGGTCTAGAGGAAGTTTCATAATGGTGGAAGAAGCTGGCCCCCTTTACACAGGTCCATGCAGAGAGAAAAGCAACTCCCACCACCACCACCAAAAGCAAGCACACTCTGAAACCCCAGACAGAGCTCAAGCACTCTGCATACCTTTAAGCTGGAAACAGATACACCCCCAGTAACACCTTAGGGCTGGACCCCAGAATCCACCCACAGTGGATTCTTAAAGCCAGATGGCTGGAAATCCAAGTTACAAGCTTTAATAAAACATTTGAGTCGGGCTGGAGAGATGGCTTAGCGGTTAAGCGCTTGCCTGTGAAGCCTAAGGACCCCGGTTCGAGGCTCGGTTCCCCAGGTCCCACGTTAGCCAGATGCACAAGGGAGCGCACGTGTCTGGAGTTAGTTTGCAGAGACTGGAAGCCCTGGCGCGCCCATTCTCTTTCTCTCCCTCTATCTGTCTTTCTCTCTGTGTCTGTCGCTCTCAAATAAATAAATTTAAAAAAATTTTTTTTTAAATTTGAGTCTATTGGAGGGGGACATAAATCCAAACTACTACATATGTTTTTAATCTTTCTAAGACAAAATCATAGATGATCTCTTCACTACATAGCATTTTTTCTTTCTGGGGTACAAAGACTAGGTAGTAGTGGGCACTAACTTACTTGCTATGACTAAATATGCCATCCCAAAATGTGCCGTTTGGACATAGGTATTGCTTTGAATTTAAAAAGACTTGACAAGAGCTGGAGAGATGCTTTAGCAATTAAGGCACTTGCCTGCAAAGCCAAAGGACCCAGGTTCAATTCCCCAGAACCCACTAAGCTCAAGGTGGCGCATGCGTCTGGAATTCATTTGCAGCAGCTGGAGGCCCTGGCACACCCATTCTCTCTCTCACTCTCTCTGCCTCTCAAATATAAATAAAAATATATTATAAGTAAATAATTAAAAAGACTTGACAAATAGCAGATACATTTTTTGTTTCTGAAAATACCTGAAACCTCCCATGTGAAAGGTATCCTCCATGTATCAGGAGAAATATTTTTCACTGGAGAGAATTCTGTACTCACAGACCTTGTTAAAACAATTCTTTTCTGCCTTTGGTCTCTTTCTTTATTCAATCTAATATGAAGCCACGTAGGTTTTACACTTCTTTGGGACATTTCCTTATGAGGGCTCCAGGGTCATATAAATCTATTAAACTCGTATGTTTTTCTCTTGTTATTTCTCATGTCACTTTAAGACTTGGGTCCAGCTTGGACCCTAGAAGGTGAATAGTAATGTTCTATCTCCCCTACAATAGGATCCTGCACAGAGGAGGTGAAGAAAGACTACAATTTATGCTTAGCTCATGCTTGAATTGAAGGTCAAGTGAATAAGGCAGAGACCAACCAAAGACTGGGAGGAAGCAGTGGTTCCATGGAGGCTCAGCATCACCTTTTGCCACTTCATCCCACCGAAGGATCCAGACCAGGCAACAACTCAAGGGGACATTTTATAGCCAGATAAACTATGGTACACTACACTGAACTAACACGCTCATTTTTGTAAGCTTACTCATAGAAGAAAAGCAGAGAAGAATGAGAAAGATTAGCATCCGGGCCACAGATGGCTCTAAAATTGTTTCCATCAGTGACTGAAAATAGCAGAGCCAATATATCTGCCTATTGTTTATTCATCCAGCTTCTCTTGAGGCACAATGCTTTTTATTCCCTTTTGGAGAAATGAAGAGCAAATAGTCCAAGGAAATCAGCAAGGGATATAGCAAAAGTAAATTTCATAAGATACTCAAATCCTAAATGTTCTTTTTTTTACAGCCATAATTCAAGAAGTTACATGTTTTTGAAAATGTTGGCCAGCTTTCCAGCCCAAATTTAATAAAACACATGTCTGATTTTTATTGTTTTAAACAACTGGACAGAAAATCATTTGAAAAGTAAAATATTTAAATTATTATGGTAATAATTGACTCTGGCAAGAATCACCAATGGATGTTAGCACTCATGAGTTAAGCATTTGATGAGGGCATAGATACTTACCTGCTCTCAAAGTATCTTCCCACAAATTACTTACTAATTGCAAAGGGTAAAATACTCACTTAATTATGGAGACGTCTGGCAAGACTAACCTTAACATCACTAATATCCACATAGATGTCATGTGCTCTCTTCCCTGGGGATACTACATCATTTTCATTGGTGTACCTGCCAAAAATGAACACACTGAAGGTAGATGTCTTAGTCTTGCTATATTACAATTCTTTAGCTAAGAAATGTCTAAACAACAAAAAAGTATTTCTCACAATTGTGGTGGCTAGGAATTCCAAGATCCCAGGCATGGGAAATGAGCTTTCTCTGCTTATAGGGTGGTACCTTCTTGATGTATCGTCACATAGCAGGAGGGACAAATGGTAGGGGGGGGGAAACTATAGTACTCCTTTCAATGACTCTAATAGCATTAATCATACTCATGAGGACAAAGTCCTCATGACTTAATCTTTTTTTTTTTTCAGGAGCTGTTCCCTCTTTTTATTTTATTTACCTGAGAGTGACAGAGAGAAGGAGGCAGAGAGAGAGAGGGAGAGACTGGGCATGTCAGGGTCTCCAGCCACTGCAAACGAACTCCAGATGCAAGGGCCCCCTTGTGCATCTGGCTAATGTGGGTCCTGGGGAATCGAGCCTCAAACCAGGGTCCTTAGGCTTCACAGGCAAGCGCTTAACCACTAAGCCATCTCTCCAGCCCAACTTAATATTTTCTTTTTTTTTATTTTTTATTTTTATTTATTTATTTCTTTGAGAGAGACAGACACAGAGAGAAAGACAGATAGAGGGAGAGAGAGAGAATGGGCGCGCCAGGGCTTCCAGCCTCTGCAAACGAACTCCAGACGCGTGCGCCCCCTTGTGCATCTGGCTAATGTGGGACCTGGGGAACCGAGCCTCGAACCGGGGTCCTTAGGCTTCACAGGCAAGCGCTTAACCACTAAGCCATCTCTCCAGCCCAACTTAATCTTTTCAAAGGCACCACACTTTTTTGTTTGTTTGAGAATCTCATTTAGCCCAGGCTGGCCTCTAACTCACTATGTAGCTAACGATAACCTTGAATTTCTCCCCTTCCTCTACCTCCCAAGTGCAGGATTACAGGCACATACCACCATGGCTTGCAGGCTTCATTTTTTTTTTATTTCTTTTATTTATTTATTTGAGAGAAAGAAAGAGAGAGAAAGCGAGCGAGCCAGGGCCTCTAGTCACTGCAAACTCCAGGCACATGCACCACCTTGTGTATCTGGCTTAAATGGGTTCTGGGGAATTGAACCTACATCCTTAGGCTTTGCAGCCAAGTGCCTTAACCACTAAACCTCTATCCAACCTAGGCCACATTTTGTAATACTGTCACATGGGAGGTTAGTTTCCAAAGAATGAATTTTTTTTGAGGTATGTTTAGGGTCTTACTCTAGCCCAGGCTGACTTGAAACTCACTCTGCAGTACCATGAGAGCCTCCTGAGTGCTGGGATTAAAGGCATATGCCACCACACCTGGCAGAATGTATTTCATTTCTTCTTCTTTCCTCTTTCTTTCTTTCTTCTTCCTTCCCCTTTTCCTCCTCCTCCTCCTTCTTCCTCTTCTTTTTTCTGAGGTGGGGTTTGGCTCTAGCCCAGGCTGACCTGGCATTCACTAATGTAGTTTTAGGGTGGCCTCCAACGCACATTTGTCTTCTGACTTGTGCCTCCTAAGTGCTGGGATTAAAGGTGTATGCCACCATGCTTGGACCAAAGTATGAATATTTTGGGAGGTAGAGTCTCACTGTAGCTCAGACTGACCTGGAATTCACTCTATAGTCTCAGGGTGGCCTCAAACTCATGGTGATCCCCCTACCTCTGCCTCCTGAGTGCTGGGATTAAAAACGTGTGCTACCGTTTTACGCCCAGCTCAAAGTATGAATTTTTGAGAGACACATGTATACATATTTAGAACACAGACAAAATCATGAGGAAACACACTGAGACACAGTTCATCAGACTGTAGGCATGAACTCTTCAAGGTCACAATAAAAAAAGAAAGTTCTTGCCGGGCGTGGTGGCGCACGCCTTTAATCCCAGCACTCGGGAGGCAGAGGTAGGAGGATCACCGTGAGTTCAAGGCCACCCTGAGACTCCATAGTGAATTCCAGTTCAGTGTGAGCCAGAGTGAGACCCTACCTCGAAAAACCAAAAATCACAATAATAATAAAAATAAATTACTTAAAAAAATAAAAAAGAAATTTTAGAGTACAAATTAAAGAGACATTATAATCAAATATCACATGTGATCTTGGTTTGAATCCTGAACTGAAAAAAAAATAAGAACAAAATTGTTATATAGATTATCATTAGGGCAATTGGCAAAATTTCACCATGGATTATAATAGTATTATATAACATTAAATGTCTTGATTGTGCTGGACATATTGTTGTAAAGTAAAATACAGTATAGTTGTCTTTTGGAAGATGGAACACCCAGAAGCCATAGATTGTTACTAGAAATTTTTCAGTGCCAGGAATGGGATTTCTTCCAGTGACTTGTTGGCCAGGGAGGTCCCTGATGCCCCCAAAACATTACAGGCCATTGCGGAGGCTCTAGGTTTCCCACCAGGAATAGATGGTAAAACCCTATTGCTGAAGACTCCACATACTTGGGCTCCAAGGTCACTGAGAAATCCTGCTGGAGCTGAGCTGAAAACCTCCTCTATGTAGACCAGCTGACAGAAAGCTGGAAAAAGCTATACTGCATGCAGCCCTATGGGAGACATTCACCAGCAGTGGAAACAGTGGACACTGTAAGCCTTGAGTTTGGCCAGCCAGGCCAAATGAGCCAAGGGTGCAACAGTGGCATGTCTGTTATGGGGGAAACCAACCACTCTTTAATTGGACTGGAGGCCCATCCATGGGACAGAATACATCCTTGATACTGAAAACCTACAACAGGGGTAGTCATGAACCCCAGGGGTGTAATGTCTGCTGCTATCTGGCTAAATGTATATAGCACTTCTCTTAATGTTCATACCCATATTTTAATGCTTCTCTCACTTTTGGTTAGAGAAGCTTCTCTTTTCAGATGGTGGTGACCTCTGGGACCATAGTGCTGAGAAGTGACAGAGGAGTGCTTAGCACTGAAACATCTCTATCACACCTTCCAAGGCTCAGGGTCTATTGTAGAAGAGGTGATGGAAAGAATGTAAGAGCCAAAGGAAGGGAAGGACTCCTTACAACATGCTCCTTTAGACACAAAAAGGCCTGGATATCCATGACCTCACAGTGCCTGACACTACCTACACAAGACCATCATAAGAGGAGGAAAAAATGATGACATCAAAATAAAAGAGAGACTGATTGAGAGGGGGAGGGGATATGATGGAGAGTGGAATTGCAAAGGGGAATGTGAGGGGAGGGAGGGAATTACCATGAGTTACTGTCTATTATTATGGAAGTTGTCAATAAAAAAGAAAGTATCGATGTCTATAAGCTTAAGAAATATATGTTGACATTCCTAAGAAATACCCTTGGATCCAGATATAATGGTGCACATCTATAATCTTAGTACATGGGAGGTAGTGTCAGGAGGATCAGAAGTTTGACAACTACATATTGAGTTAAAAGGCAAGCCTGGCTTATATCAGACTCTGTTTCAGAGAGGGCGTAGAAAAAAAGCAAGGAAAAGAAAAGAAGGGAGGGAGAAAGGAAAGAAATTTGGGGCAGAGAGAAAAGTAGCTATTGCAACAAAATGCTATGAGTTGATGAATCTAGGTAAAGGATATAAGACAGGGTTCGGGGGAATATTTGTTGCTTTGTTATTTATTATAGAGCATTCTAACTTTTCCATGAGTTTGAATATTTTTAACAAATGTTTGAAAAACAATTTAAAAGCCAGGTGTGGTGGTGCACACCTTTAATCCCAGCACTCAGGAGGCAGAGGTAGGAGGATTGCTGTGAGTTCAAGGCCACCCTGAGACTACATAGTGAATTCAAGGTCAGCTTGGGCTAGAGTGAGACCCTACCTTGAAAAACCAAAAAAAAAAAAAAAAAAAAAAGAAAGAAAGAAAGAAAGAAAATTTAAATGCAGTCTCTTTGGTCCCCTGCAGCGGAACTCACTGGAGAATTGTGGAAACTTGGGGTCCTTCATGTCAAGCAGGGTTTCATAGGACCTGTCACCAAGGATTTCAAAAGTGTGTGATGGACCATTCTCAAGACTGGGACTGTGACCTATCTTTATATTTGTGTTTTCACCCATCACTTACTCTTAAAGGATGATAGTGAACTTGTCAGCCATAATCACATTTGTATTGCCTGAGTCACACAGGAGGCCTTGACAGCTTGAGAGGCCATAAAGTCACTTGTTCATTATAATCATGGGAGTAATATCTAATGATATTCATAGGTTCTACTCACACCTAAGGGAATATACAAGCAATAGGGTTAGTGGGGTCATCACAGAATTCTGCCTATCACATAGCTTCTGTTTGAGTCTTTTTTAAAAAACTTTAAAAAGATATTAATTTGAGAGAGAGAGAGAGAGACAGACACACAAAGAGAGACAGAATGCATATGGGCATTCCAGGGCCTTCTGCCACTGCAAACAAATTTCAGACACATGCACCATGTATATCTGGCTTTATGTGGGTACTGGGGAAATCAAACCAAGGCTTTCAAGCTTTGCAAACAAGAGTCTTTAACCACTGAGCTGTCATTCCAACCCTTTTAAAACTTTTATTGACAATTTCCCATGATCATAATCCCCTCCCAACACTCTCCTTTTCCTTCTCCCAAATTTCCCCACCATTTAATCCCCTCTTTCCAACCAGTCTTGCATATACTTTGAGACCATAATTTTTTCTCCTACTATGCAGGGTTTTTCACTATGGAGTCTCAGGGTGGCCTCGAACTCATGGCAATCCTCCTACCTCTGCCTCCTGAGTGCTGGGATTAAAGGCGTGCGCCACCACGCCCAGCATTCTACTCTTCAGGTCTTATGTAGGTAGTGTTGGCCACTTTGTGTCTGGATGACAGCTTTGTAAGCACTTCTCTTCTTCCTTTGGATCTTTCATTCTTTCTGCCACCTCTTCTGGAATGGTCCCTGAGCTTTGGAGACTATGATAGAAATAACTCACTTTAAATGCTTAACATTTCATTGTCACTTCATCTCAGCACTTTGACCATTTTTGAGTCAACCCAGTGGTTACTACCATCTGAAAAGGAAGCCTCTCTAACAAAAAGTGAGAGTAAAATATTTATTTTCAAGCAGAGAGAGAGAGAGAGAGAGAGAACAAACTCCAGACACTTGTGTTCCTTTGTGCATCTGGCTTTACATGGATACTAGGGAATGTAACCCAGGCCAGCAGGTTTGCAGGCAAGCTCCTTAACCACTGAGCAATCTCTCCAGCCCATGATAGAACTATTTTGAAAGTGTGTACTCCAGCCCAGAGCTAAACCAATTAAGTCTTGCTCAAATTGCAAATTTGTGGGTAAGATAAAGGACTAATTTTTTTGTTTATTTATTTATTTGAGAGCGACAGAGAGAGAAAGTGGCAGAGAGAGAGAGAGAGTGAGCGAGAGAGAGAGAATGGGCACGCCAGGGCTTCCAGCCACTGCAAACAAATTTCAGATGCGTGCACCCCCTTGTGCATCTGGCTAAGGTGGGTCCTAGGGAATTGAGCCTTGATCCAGGGTCCTTCGGCTTCACAGGCAAGCACTTAACCACTAAGCCATCTCTCCGGCCCAGGACTAATTTTTTTAAGCCAGTAAATTTTCTTTTCATTAAAAAAAAATACTTGCTGGGAGCGGTGCCACACGCCTTTAATCCCAGCACTCAGGAAGCAGAGGTAGGAGGATCACCGTGAGTTCAAGGCCACCCTGAGACTACATAGTAAATTCCAGGTTATCCCGGGATAGAGTGAGACCCTACCTCAAAAAAAAAAAAAAAAAAAAAAAAAAAACTTGAGGTAGGGTTTCACTCTAGTTTATGCTGACCTGGAATTCACTATGCAGTCCCAGTCTGGCCTTGAACTCACAGCGATCCTCCTACCTCTGCCTCCCTACTGCTGGAATTAAAGGCATGAACCACCATGCCTGGTGAAAAAATATTTTATTTTTAAGCATGCAGGGAGGGCAAGAGAGCACAAATGGGGATGCCAGGGCCTTTTGCCACTGAAAACAAACTCCAGACGCATGTGCCACTTTGTGCATCTGGCTTTACATGGGTACTGGGGAATCAAAGCCAGGCCATCAGGCTTTGCAAGCAAGTACCTTTAACTGCTGAGCCATCTCTTCAGCCCACCAGTAAGTTTTTTTTAAAAAATATATATATACACACACACACACACATATATTTATTTATTTATTTGCATGCGTCTGTGTGTATAGGCCAGGGTCTCTTGTCTCTTGCCATTAAAATGAATGCCTGTCTGGCTTTAGGTGGGTGACTGGAGAATTGAACCTGGGCTGGCAGGCTTTGTAAGCAAGTGCCTTTTACCACTGAGCTATCTCCCAGTCCCTTTCAGTAAATTTTCATGTAACTTGTTATCAAGCTACTGGTCATCAAAATCAAGTAATAACCTATGTGATATGATCTCTAAGTACTGTTTCTTATACAAAGAGGAATTGCTTCTGCTGCTTCTAGGATGTGTCTGGCATATAGGCCTAAAATGTCATTCAATATATGAATGCTAATTTATTAATTCAAACATATTGGCTTAGACCACTATACCAGTCATCCATATTTGGATAGCCCAGCATTTAACTTTTTTTTTTTTTTGGTTTTTCAAGGTAGGGTTTCACTCTGGTCCAGGCTAACCTGGAATTTACTATGTAGTTTCAGAGTGGCCTTGAACTCACAGCGATCTTCCTACCTCTGCCTCCCGAGTGCTGGGATTAAAGACATGTGCACCACCACCTAGCTAGATGGCCCAGCATTTTAAATGAGTTATTTAAAAATTATTTTTCAGGGCTGGGAAGATGGTTCAGCAGTGAAAGGCACTTATTACAAAGCCTGTGGGCCCAGATTTAATTCCCTAGTATCTATGTAAAGCCAGATACACAAAATTGCATATATATGTGGAGTTCATTTGCAGTAGCAAGAGGTGTACTCATTCACTCTCTCTCTCTCTCTTCTGTACACACACTCACTCTGTTCACAAAAATATAAAGATAGTTTTAAAAAATATTTTGAGACTTTGAAGCCAGGTCTTGGTCTGTAGCCCAAGCTACCTTCAAATTTGGAAATCCTCCTACCTCATCCTTCCAAATGAAGGTATATGCCACCATGCCTTGGTATACTATGCATTTTAAAGATGTATGTTTATAAAGGGAAGAGAAAGGAAGGGAGGAGGGTACTTAATAGGTTGATATTGTATATATGTAAGTACAATGATTGAGATGGGGAGGTAATATGATGGAGAATGGAATTTCAAAGGGGAAAGTGGGGGGGAGGGAATTACCATGGGATTTGTTTTATAATCATGGAAAATGCTAATAAAAATTAAAAAATAAAAATAAAGATGTATGTTTAATGTATTTGGGATGTAAATGAACAGATGATTAATATTAATTTCAAAGGTTATTTATTTGTAATCACTACAGAGGTATTAATATTTTAATGAACATTAAATTACTTTCAACAATTGTTTCTTTATTAAATAAAGAAAAACATTGGGAAAATAATCACTATTTTAAAAATACTTTATTTGGACTAGAGATATGGCTTAGCAGTTAAGGCACTTGCCTGTAAAGCCTAAGGATCCAGGTTCGATTTTCCAGGTCTCACATAAGCCAGATGCACCTGGGTCTGAAGTTCATTTGCAGTGGCTAGAGGCCCTGGCATGCCCTTCTCTCTCTCTCTTTCTCTTTCCCTCTCCCTGTCTCAAATAAATAAAGATAAAAACTTAAATATTTTATTTATTTACTTGAGAGAGAGAGAGAGAGAGAGAAAGGCAGATAAAGAGAGATTGGGTGAGCCGGGCGTGGTGGCGCACGCCTTTAATCCCAGCCCTCGGGAGGCAGAGGTAGGAGGATCGCTGTGAGTTCGAGGCCACCCTGAGACTCCATAGTGAATTCCAGGTCAGCCTGGGCTAGAGTGAGACCCTACCTCGAAAAACCAAAAAAAAAAAAAAAAAAAAAAAGAGAGAGAGAGAGAGAGAGAGAGATTGGGTGTACCAGGGCCTCTAGCCACTACAAATGAACTCCAGACATCCACACCACCTTGTGCATCTAGCTTTACATGGACAACTGAACCTGGGTCCTTTGGCTCTGCCGGCCAGCACATTAACCATTAACCCGTCTCTCCAGCCCCAATAATCACTAACTTTATCATTAAAGACTATTCAGGGGCTGGGGAAAATGGTTCAGTGGTTAAAGGCACTTGTTGCAAAGCCTGCCAGTCTGGATTCAGTTCCCCAACACACACATAAAGCCAAATGCAAAGTGATACATTGCATCTGTGATCCCAACACCTATGACATATTTGCAGTAGCAAGAGATCCTGTCTCAAAAAAGAGAGAACAGAGAACTCGAGGTGATCCTCTGATCTACTGTGGCACAAGCATGCCCCCCCAAATAATAAATACAACTCAAAAATTTCATCAACAGAAGTTAAAACTATTTGGTGGAGCTGGACGTGGTGGCGCACGCCTTTAATCCCAGCACTCAGGAGGCAGAGGTAGGAGGATCACCGTGAGTTCAAAGCCACCCTGAGACTACATAGTGAATTCCAGGTCATCCTGGACTAGAGTGAGACCCTACCTCAAGAAACAAAAACAAAACCAAACAAAACAACAACAAAAACTATTTGGTGGAAGACTGTTGGAAATAGAATATCCATACACTTTCAAAGTGATTAGTGAGGAGAAAAACTACCTGTACAATGGAGAACTTGTCAGGCAACTCCTTAACACCAATGATGGAACAAAGTGATACCAGCTTCCTCCCACTGTGATACACAACAAAGCTTGAGCAGCTGTTTGCCAATCATCATCATCATCAAGAACAATAACAACCTAAATTAGTTATGAAAACAGGCAAAGCCAAGTATGGTGGCACATACCATTGGTCCCTCAACTCAGGAGGCTGAAGTTGGAGTTCAAGGCAAGCCTGTGGCTACAGAGTGAATTCCAGGTCAGCCTGGACTAGAATAAGACCATGCCTCAAAAAAAAAAAAAAAAAGAAAAAAGAAAAAAAGAAGCATAAAAAAAAACAAGAAGAGAAACCCAAATTAATGGTATTCTAAAAAGCCATTGGCCTGGACTCTTCAATGATATCAATGTTAAACAATCCAAAAATTGCCAGGTGTGGTTGTATATGCCTTTAATCCCAGCATTTGGGAGGCTGAGGTAGGTGGATTGCTGTAAATTTGAGGCTCGCCAGAGACTACATAGTGAATTCCAGGTCAATCTGGACTAGAGTGAATCCCTACCTTGATAAACAAAAACAAAAAACCAAACAAACAAAATCCAAAGCCAAGCATGGGGGCGCATGTCTTTAATCCCTGCACTCAGGAGGCAGAGGTAGGAGGATCACCATGAGTTCAAGACCACCCAGAGACTACATAGTGAATTCTGGGTCAGCCTGGGCAACACTGAGACCCTACCTCGAAAAAATCAACAGGAAAAAAAAAATCAAAAATTAATAAAAGCTAAAAAACTGCCTTTAAGGAGATTAATGCAAGAATTTGCTGAAACATGGCCTCTAATTGAATTTTGAATCTCCCCCTTACAATAAGGAGGAAAAAAAAAACAACCAAAAACTATAAAACTTTAAATATGCACTGAATATTGAATAACAGTGATTATCTATCTAAATAACTAAATTCTAAGTATGTGAATGGACTGTTGTATTGTGGCTAAGTAGAAGAATGTCCTCGTTCTTAAGGGACAGGTGCTAAAATTAGGGGTGACATGTCACTAGGACTCCAAGTAACACTTAGGTGAGCTGTGTAAGGATTAAGATTCTGTATCTGGTTGAGAAATTCTCTATCAACATCTAGGTCAAGGCTGGCCCCAATAAAAAGCTTCCTCTGCACGTGGAGTGGAGCCTTTAGGGTTTTGTGGTGGTCCCAGCACTGAAGGAAGAAGGAAGTTTTCCCCTGTTACACAAGGATGCAAGCGCGCGGGCTCATGTGCTTTATGGCGGGGTGCGGCCACACCCTTCCATCTCCACTCCACAGCCTCAGACAGCAGTATTTGCGTGGGACAGATGCGCTTTATGGCCAGTGACTGGGAAAGGTGTGACGTCATTGGCATTGGCTCATGCGGTGTCAGGGCCAACTGTGGGGTAGGGGCTTCTGCGTTCCATTGTTGCCTGGCAGTTTGGTCGTTGGCACTCTTGTGGCAGAGGCCACCATGGCAGGAGTGCCAGCTCTTTTGCAGAAGGCTAAAGGCTATGTCAAGAGCAAGGAGTTCCGGGATTACCTGACCAGTACTCACTTCTGGGGTCCAGTAGCCAACTGGGGCTTTCCGATATGCGCCTTTAGGGACTTGAAGGAACCGCCGGACAAGATCAGCGGCCGGATGACGACAGCGCTCATCTTCTACTCGCTGGCTTTCATGCGCTTTGCCTACCGTGTCCAGCCTCGAAACTACCTGTTGTTGGCATGTCATGGCACCAACGTGGTGGCCCAGAGCATGCAGGCGACCCGCTGCCTATATTTCCACTATGGTGGCGACAGCAAGGCCACTGACCCCAATTTGGGGACCCAGAAATAAGCTTAATCACCGAGGTCCTGACCTAGTCTTTTCAGCTTGAAAAGGAGAAGAGAAGACGAAAGAAAACTTTGGACTCTGAAACAGCATGTACGGTGATTTAAACCTGCAGTCTGGTTAATAAAATGCATTAAACTGATGTTGAGTGATGCCTATTTTGTGGAATGGGAGGAAAAAGTTTAATGGGGAGGGTAGGTTGACAGGGTTCCCTCTTCACATGACCTGCAAATTGTTAGATGAGGGCACACAAGGGAACTATTCCCTCATAGCTTGGTTTTTAAAAAGCCCTCTAGGGGGGCTGGAGAGATGGCTTAGCGGTTAAGCGCTTGCCTGTGAAGCCTAAGGACCCCGGTTCAAGGCTTGGCTCCCCAGGACCCACGTTAGCCAGATGCACAAGGAGGCACATGCCTCTGGAGTTCATTTGCAGTGGCTGGAGGCCCTGGCGCACCCATTCTCTCTCTCTCTCTCACTCTCCCTCTTTCTCTCTCTGTCACTTTCAAATAATAAAGTAAAATATTTTTTAAAAAAAACCCTCTAGGGAATCGTGTTTTGTTACTAGTTTTGGGTGTTCAGGGCAGATAAGGGCTCTTGGTGTTACATAATGAAAATTTGGTACAATTTGTTTCTGTTGAGGGAAATGTTTAGGATATTTAAATAAATGTAGTGAAAGCTAATTTACATTTTGAAATACTTAAAGAGAATCTAGAACCTCTTGGTGACCCAGAACAATTATGGAATCTACCAGAGATATGAATAAAGGATTCTAAAAGTGACCACTGTCACCTCTTGGTTCTAGGTAAATAGAAAGCATCAAAATAATCCTTTTCACTTTTCCATATCCTTAAAAATGGAGGAAAAAAAGTTGGTACAATTGATTAGCCTTACCCCCATGATGAACGGCAGGGACTGGGGGGGGCCATGTATGGTAGTTTGAATAAATGGCCTCCAATATGTTCAGTGTTTTATTAGCTTGTAGTTTGGATCTGCAGCCACCTGCTGGAGGCAGCGTCAGGAGGCAGATCTGAAGGTGTGGTTGGTTTGAGATTTCAATCTAAAGATATGCAAAGTGTGCCTAGCTGGAGTTCCTGAAGTGTGCTGTGCTGTGTGGCTTTTGGCTTTTTAGGCTTGTGCTTCTCTCTGTGTTTCGTCCTATGAAAATGGGCCAATTTCTTCTACCATTATGGAACTTCCTCTGGATCTGTAAGCTTCAATAAACCCGTTCCTCCATAACTGTGCCTGGCTGGAAGTTCATCTCAGCGAACCTGAAGCTGTCTGCTACAGCATGTCAGGGTGGGTTAAGGTCGCTAGTCAACAGGATTGGTGCAGAGCACCCTCCTAGGAAACCTGTGGGTGCCTATGGCTAATGGTGCTGACGAGAGCAAGGGAGCTGTGAGATGAAGCTGCTACTTCCAGGACAGGTTGTCCTCTTGGTTTTGAGGGTTTGACAGAAAATATCCCCTGTCCTTGCCTCTGCAGGGCTTAGTGAGGCCCACAATGGTTACTGGAGAACCCAATTTATATGCTCAGAAGGGCTGCAAGTCTGCTTTCTCGAGGTTTCAAATGCAAAGCAGGTGAGGACAATTACGAAAGGTTCTGAGGGCATCAGCTCTTGCTGAGATAGGTACCACAGTGGAACTCCAAGAGAGTTCCCATCCTCTGGGACATCCAAGCATTACCTCTTTTTGTGGACAGTCCCCTAAACATTCTGCATAGGGGGAAACACGATGGGACAGTATATGAGTCTACTGCCATGTAGCCAATCACCCCACAACTAAACAGCTTAAAACAACAAATACTGTCCCACAATTTCTGTGGCGGCAGTCTTTGAAGAGTTGACTGGGACAGGAAGATCAATTTCCAGGCTCACAGTTGTTCACAGGAAGATGCAGCTCCTCCTTGTCCTGGGGGTTCCTCCACAGGATTGCTCATGACACAATGAAGGTTCCCCCAGAGTGGTGTTCCTGGTCTCTAAGGCAAAAGTGCCAGTCTTTTAATCATGGGTGACACAGCGTCACCTGTGCACTGTTCACAAACCAATCCTGGTACACTATGGAAGGACACTATGAGGGTGGGAATTCCAGGAGGTAAGGACTATTAGGGGTCACCTTGAAGGTTAGCTAACACATCTGATTCTGACATCGAAACCACCATGCCTTTCCAATACTCAGTATAAGATAATAAACTATGCAAGGTCGTGGCCCATTTACAGTTGTGTGGTAAATACCGATGTCCTTATATCAAAGCAAGGGATCAAGAAGTTACTGAGGGCTGGAGAGATGGCCTAGTAGTTAAGGCATTTGCCTGCAAAGCCAAAGGACCCATGTTCGATTCCCCAGGACCCACGTAAGCCAGATGCACAAGGTGGCACATGCATCTGGAGTTTGTTTGTAGCAGCTGAAGGCCCTGACGTACCCATTCTCCCTCTATCTGCCTCTTTTTCTCTCAACAAATTAAAAAAATAGTTTTAAAAAAGACGTTTCTGAAAGAGAACAGTAATTCTTCATATTTTAGATAATCCAGACCCATCGTAGAAATAAAATAATAATAATTCTTAAAGTCATGAAGTGAGAGCTGGAGAGCTGGCTCAGAAGTTAAGGCATTTGCCTGCAAATGCCTAATGACCCAGGTTTGATTCCCCAGTACCCACAAAAAGCCAGTTACACAAAGTGTGGCACACTCATTCTTTCTCAATTTCTTTCTGCTTGCAAATAACTAAAATATTTTTAAAGTTATGAAGTGAATTATATTGTTCATTAAAGAATTTTTCACATCACTATTATATGAATAGAAATTAATATTTTATGTGTCTTGAAGTATGTATTTTGTAGTTTGAATATATTTCAATAAAAGGCCACAATCTATTAAAGACATTTCAGAGGACCTAGATTTCTAATTAACCTGGTAAGGCAGGAGTGAGTATCTACTGATATTTTCCTATTAGTGTACTTTTATAACTTGAGAGGTCAAATGCTTAGAGAAGGAATCTAAGACTACACTACCTCCATTTTAAGGCAGTGCTGCACTTGCCTCATCTAATCTGTAACACGCCCACCCAAGTAGGAGGTCTAGCTCTTTGTTGGATATTGGTATTTAAACCATGCAGTAATGCTTTAATAAAAGACAACCCTTCAACTTATTAGACCAACACTCCCATTCCTTCAAATATAATCCTTCCTGACAGAGACAATTTGAAGCTTTCTATAGAGCTCTCCTATGCTAGGAAGCCAGTAATGTGTTCTGATTTGACAGAGCTAATTTTCTAGAACTTTTGGTCATTGACCTACTTATTTTCCAGACTTCAGAATTCAGATGTTTTTGCTGAGTCTGTCACAGTTTGAATTCTCCGAATTCCTTGGTAATGAAGGACCTGCTGCTGTTGTTTCCTTTTTTTCTTTTCAAGGCAGAGTCTCACTTTAGCCCAGGCTGCCCCTGTAACTCACTCTGTAGTCCAAGGCTGGCCTCAAACTCAAAGATCCTCCTACCTCTGCCTCCCAAACACTGGAATTGAAGGTATATCCCACCACACCCAACAGACCTGTTTTATCTTTGCAACTGTAACGGTCATTTTTTTTTTCCTGCGTAATTCTTTCACAACTAGGAACCAGAGCTGTGTATGAAAGAGAGGTAGGATAGAGACAAGGCACTCTACATGGTAACCAAGAAGCCTAGACATAAAGGAACGCCCTTACTAGGATTCCTCTCTGGCCACTGGAAGTCCTAAGTGCTTCTGGAGCTAGGGCTACAACAAAATCCAGGCAATGTGACACAATTTGAATTTTCACTGTCTTTTTGAAATTAAAAATTTTAATAAATTTTCAACATACATGAGTATATAATTGTTGTATATAAAAAAAGAACATACAAAATAGAAAAGCCAAATTCCTTCTACCTACTCCATTGCCCCAATTCCTTTCACATATATAACACAACAAACAGGTATGGGAAAAATATACAACTTTCTTCAAGTCCTCGGTTGTTATAAAACACAAATATTACTTTAGCATGGTAGGTGTGGTGGTTTGAATCAGCTATCCCCCATAAATTCATGTGATTTTTTTTTTGAATGTTTGGCCCCAGCTGATGGCAATTTGAGAGGTGGAGCCTCCTGGAGGGGGTGTGTTGAGTGTGGGGGGGAACCTTGAAGTTTATTAGCCCTAGCTTGCCAGTGTTGGTACGCCTCATTCTCCTGCTGTTCCTACCCGCCATGGCAGAGGAGCTGTGCAGTCTCTCTTCATGCCATGCTTTTTCCCGTCATCGTGGAGCTCCCACTCGGTCCTCTAAGCCAAAACACTCTCCTTTGCTGAGCTGCTTTTATTTGAGTGCTTTATTCCAGCAACAGTAAGTTAACTGCAACATCAGGCATTATTGAATGGGGATTCCATTTGATCCCATGTTTTGCGCCCGCACTAGAATGCACATGTTTCATTAAAGTTTCTCAGTTAGGAAGAGTTTCAAGATGAATAAAAATTCTTACTTTGCTACTGAAATGTTCTCAAGGAATTTTATGAAATGGAGACAGAAAGACGAAAGACTAATCAGCAACTGGAAAGATTAAAGCAGCAAACTGCAGATACATTTGCATTCATCTGAGTTTTAAGGTAAAAATATATACCAAATATACTCTGTTCTTCCACCCAGTCTCTACAGAGTACATGGCAGGCAGCTGACCAGGTGAAGGAGCACATCCATCTGTGGCCTTGGCATGGAGCATTTCTTCCACAGCATTTTGTCCCTGAAGGTCCAGAGGTGACTTGAGCCAGTTTAGTACCAGTGACCTAGGAAATGAGCCTATAGAGGGAGGACAAAGGGACTCAGACTCCACAGATCACTGTACACAATGAATAGTAAAGGGTTTGCACAGTTCAGGGGAAAATAGAGCAAAGTCAGAATAAAAGGAAGAGAAAATATGGATGTAATGAATACAATTATTCAAAGAAAATACCTTTTTAAGTAGCCAAATTTCAGTAACAAAAATGCTGAGACTTCCTAATTGTTATAATGAAAGACCAGGCTTAGCGTGTTGTATAAGGAGCATTTACACTTAGGGATATTCTTGGGCTAACAGATCAACCTTTAGTCAAATCACTATTCACGAGCGAGGCCCTGCACTCAGCACTGCGAATGTGAATGCTCAAGAACAGTGGGCAGTGCCATGGAGGTTACTTGTGTTTTTCTGGAAGGGGGTAGTAGTGGAGCTTGAATCCAGGGCCTCATGCAGAGTAGACAGTGTTCTACCACAAAGCAACATCCCTATTCCTTTACTATGCATTTTTATTTTAAGACAAGGTCTTCCTAAGATTTCCTGGCTGGCTTTGAACTCATGATCCTCCTACTTACGTCTTCTGGGTAGCTAGGATTACAGGCATGAGCCACCTTCCCTGGCTGGAGTTCATTTTTCATCTGTGCAACAAGGTGACAACTGTTTCCCCAGAATCCTTTCTAAAGGGACAGTGGCTTGGGCCCTCCCCAGCCAGTTCAGTCAAGACACTGTTCTCCAGCCTGCCATGGACCAGCCTGGCAACTAATTGCCTTGCCCTGTTTCCTCAGGCTGGTCAACCCAGCAGTATTATCACTTCCGTACTCATGTAACAATGGCTCAAAAAGCAGCTGTAGAAAATTTCCAGTGCCAGGGATGGGATACCTTCCAGTGAGTGGTTGGCCAGGGAGGTCCCTGATGCCCCCAAAACATTACAGGCCATTGCCGAGGCCCTCGATTTTCCACCAAGAATAGATGGTAAGACCCTCTTGCTGAAGACTCTACATACTTGGGCTGCAAGGCCACTGAGAAACCCTGCTGGAACTGAGCTGATAATCTCCTCCATGCAGACCAGCTGACAGAAAGCTGGAAAAAGCCATTCTGCATGCAGTTCAATGGGAGAGAGAGAAATCACCAGTGAAGAGACTTAACAGTGGACACTGCAAGCCTCATATTTGGCCAGCAGGGCAAATGAGCCAACAGGTGCAATAGTGGCACGTCTGTCATGGTAGAAACCAACTGCCCTTCAATTGGACTGGAGGCCCATCCATGGGAGGGAATACATCCCTGATACTGAAAACCTACAACAGGGATAGTCATGAGCCCTCCTAGGGGTGTAACCTCTGCTGGTGTCTGGCTAAATGAATATACTATGCTCATCAAACTGCCCAGTAAGCACTTCTCTTAATGTTCATACTCATATATTAATGCTACTCTCACTTTTTAGTTAGAGCACTTTCTTTTTTCAGATGACTCAGAAGGCATCATGGTGCTGAGAAGAAGTGACAAAGGAGTGCTCAGCACTGCACTGTCTCTATCACACCTTCCAAGGCTCAGGATCCATTGTGGAAGAGGTGATAGATAGAATGTAAGAGCCAAAGGAAGGGTAGGACTCCTTACATCGTGCTCCTCCAGACACAAAATGGCCTGGATATCCATGACCTCACAGTGCCTGACCCTACCTACACAAGACCATCATAAGAGGAGGAAAAGATGATGACATCAACATAAGAGGGAGACTGAGGGGGGAGGGGATATGATGGATAGTGGAGGTTCAAAGGGGAAAGTGGGGGGGGGAGGGAGGGAATTACCATGGGATATTGCTTACAATTATGGAAGCTGTCAATAAAATTAAAAAAAAATACAGTTGTATAAACAATTTTTTCTCTTGCCTTTTTCTGAAAAGAAAGTTTCTAAGGCCGGGCGTGGTGGTGCACGCCTTTAATCCCAGCACTCGGGAGGCAGAGGTAGGAGGATTGCCATGAGTTTGAGGCCACCCTGAGAATACATAGTGAATTCCAGGTCAGCCTGAGGTACAGTGAGACCCTATCTCAAAAAAAACAAAAAAGAAGAAGAAATAAAAAAAGAGTTCCTATCTCAACATTTACATCTCAGCCCGCCTCCCCTTGGGCATCTTCATAAGTGAGATTTCCAGGAGAGACGATAGGGATAGGACTCCTCTGGCTGGGGGCACTACACTCTGCAAGTGCTCCTGCAGACCTGGCCTACAGCTTTCCCCATGTAAGCAGCTATAGTTCAAGACCAGAAAACACTCACCTTAGAATCAGCAAAAAGCTCCTACTGATAGCAAGGCAGGGTCTCAGTCTAGTTCAGGCTGACTTGGATTTCACTCTGTAGTCCCAGGCTGGCCTCCTACCTCTGCCTCCCAAGTGATTGGGATTAAGGGTGTGCATCACCATTGTGGTGGTTTGATTCAGATGTCCCCCATAAACTTAGGTGTTCTGAATGCTAGCTCCCCAGCTGATGGATATTTGGGAATTAATGCCTCCTGAAGGGAGTGTATTGTGGGGGGCAGGCTTATGGGCTTTATAGCCAGTTTCCCCATGCCAGTGTTTGGCACACCCTTCTGTTGCTGTGGTCCATCTTATGTTGGCCAGGGGGTGATGTCCACCCTCTGCTCATGCCATCGTTTTCCCCTGCCATCGTGGAGCTTCCCCTCGAGCCTGTAAGCCAAAATAAAACTCTTTTTTCCCAGAAGCTGCTCTTGGTTGGGTGATTTCTACCAGCAATGTGAACCGGACTGCAACAACCATGCCTGGCAGTATCTAATTTTTTTAAAAACATTTTTTTTCTTTTACTTGAGAGAGTAAGAATGAGAGAGAGAGAGAGGAAGGGAGAGAATGGGCATGCCAGGGCCTCCAGCCACTGCAAACGAACTTCAGATGTGTGTGCCATCTATGTATCTGGCTTACGTGAGTCCTGGGGAATCGAATCTGGGTACTTTGCAAGCAAGTAGCTTAACCGCTAAGCCATCTCTCCTGCCCTAGTTTTTTTTTTTTTTCTTTTTTTGTCTGTTTTGTTTTGTTTTCGAGGCAGAGTCTTTCTCTAGCTCAGGCTGACCTGAAATTCACTCTTAGGTTGGCCTCCAACTCACAGCAATCCTCCTATCTCTGCCTCCTGAGTGCTGGGATTTAAAGTTATGTGCCACCATGCCCAGCTATTTTTTTAAATTCTTATTTATTTCAGACAGAGAGAGAGAGAGAGAGAGAGAGAGAGAGAGATGCCTCTAGCAACTGTAAATGAACTCCAGACGTATGTGCCACCTTGGGTATCTGGCTTTATGTGGGTACTGGGGAAATGAAGCTGGGTCCTTAGGCTTTGCCCGCACGCCCCTTAACCACTGAGCCATCTCTACAGCTCAGTATCTAATATTTTTGATTGGTATTTATTACACAACCCAAAGTTTAGAATATGAAAAAAAAATATTCCTGAAGAGTAAAAGGAAAGCCCTAGACAAATTTTTGTTTGGAGGCATTACTCTGAAAACTTCTCCCTTTTGTACAGAAGAGGACGCCTGATTTGGAAGTCAAGCTACCTTTCACAGAACATGCCTGACTTTTGTCAAAGGTTAACCTCAAACGAAAGAGAATATTTTCATTTTCTTTGAGGGGAGGGGAAAGTAAACTACTGATGACATGGTGACTATGTTAATCAGTTTTCTTATGGACACTAGCTAATTGCTATTAATGCTATAATAAAAGCTGGCTTTGCTGGGTGTAGTGGCGCATACCTTTAATCCCATGGCTCAGGAGGCAGAGGTAGGAGGATCTCCAAGAGTTCAAGGCCACTCTGAGACTATATAGCGAATTCCAGGTCAGCCTGAACTAGGTAGAGTGAGATCCTACCTTGAAAAACCAAAACCAATCAAACAAACAAAAAATCTGGCTTTGTTGGATATGGTCTTTCATGCCTTTAATCGAAGCACTTGGGAGGCTGAGGTAGGAGAATCATTGTGACTTTAAGGCCAGTCTCAGCTACAGCAAGACTCCACCTCAAAAAAAAAAAAAAAAAAAAAGTCAGGCGTGGCTATGCACGCCTTTAATCCCAGCACTTGGGAGGCAGAGGTAGGATGACTGTCGTGCACTGGAGGCCACTCTGAGACTACAATAGTGAATTCCAGGTCAACCTGAGCTAGAATGAGACCCTGCCTCTAAAAACATAAAAAAAAAAAAAAAAGCTGGGCATCATTTGGGAGCAAAACACTTTTTGACTATGTGTTTGACTATGTGTTGATTCACCTAAAGACAGACAAGTGCCTCCAGTTATATTTGGCTAATAAGCTGCCAGGGAGTTGCTGCCTCACAGATGTGAGACTCATCAATTAGAGAAAGGCACCAGGCTCAGTGTCCTTCCTGTGACACAGTAAGGGAACAGGGCAAGCAGGTGAGGTTTATGCGTGTATAGCATGGCCCCACATAAGAGAGCAGGCATCAGAGGCAAGGCTACTGTGTCCTTCTTTAACATCCTATGCCTAATCTCACCTCAGGCCTTCCTTTCAGGTGTCTGTATCCCAGTGTCCTTTGAAATCAGTTTTTGATGGAGGCTGTCTAGCTTCTGCACATCTTCTGTAAGACCATTTTTAAGGTCTTTATTGTTTCTCAGGAACTCCTTCACCCCTTCCAGTCGATTTGAGATCTGAAAGAAGAAACCATACAAAGCACAGCTCAATATAAGTTTTATAGCATACTTGCAATTCAAAAGAAAAACTTAGCTTTAAGATTGGCTCCTGGGAAGGAGTGGGAAGACGGCTCACAGCAGTTAAAGGTACTTGCTTGCCCAAGTAAGTAAGATACAAAAAAAAAAAAAGTGCTAGAGGCTCTGACGTGCAAATAAGTAAATTTGTAAATCTATTTATTATTTGAGAGAGAGAGAGAGAATGAGGCAGATAAAGAATAGGTGTGGGGCTGGAGGGATGGCTTAGTGGTTAAGGTGTTTGCCTACAAAACCAAAGGACCCAGTTTTGATTTCCCAGGACCCACGTTAGCCAGATGCACAAGGGGGCACATGCGTGTGGAATTCATTTGCAGTGGCTGGAGGCCCCAGCATGCCCATTCTCTCTCTCTCTCTCTCTCTCTCTCTCTCTCTCTCTCTCTCTCTCTCTCTCTCCCTCTCCCTCTCCCTCTCCCTCTCTCTCTCTCCTTCTGTCTCTGTCAAATAAATAAATAAAAATAAAATATTTTTTAAAAAAAGAATGGGCATGCCAAACTGGGCATGGTGGTGCATGCCTTCAATCCCAGCACTCAGGAGTCTGAGGTAGGAAAATTGCCATGAGTTGGAGGCCACTCTGAGATTAAATAGTGAATTCCAGGTTAGCCGAGGCAACAGTGAATCCCTACCTCAAAAACTAAACTAAAATAAAAAAATAAATAAAATGGTGTGCCAGGGCTTCTATCCACTGCAAACGAACTCTGAACACATGTGCTACGTTGTGCATCTGGCTTTACATGGTACTGGGGAATCAAACTGCGGTCCTTAGGCTTTGCAGGCAAGTGCCTTAACCACTGAGCCATCTCTTTAGACCTTAATAGCTTTTTTAAAAACAAAATACTGGCTCCTGAGTCTAGGAAATGTAGTTCAGTGGTAGAGAGCATGCTTAACATGTGCAAGGCATTAGGTTCCCTACATAAAATCCTCCCCTAGAATATCTGAGCATTGGCTCTGGCTCAGGAGTCCACCATCAGACAGAAATCTTGACTATCGGCATCTGTCCCTAGATAAGTTAAGTTTGCAAATCAAAACCAAAATAAATTATATAAAACAAGGCATCCTCAGCCATGCATGATGGTACACACATGCAAACCCAGAACTTGGGTGGCTGAAGCAAGAGTTTCACTATGAGTTGTAGGCCAGCCTGGGCTAAAAAGTATGATCCTGTCTCAAGAAATCAATGCCTGAGCTAAAGAGTGAGATATTGTTTTAAAATAACCCACCCAAAAAGAAGAAAAAAAGTACTAGGACAGGATGTGGCATACACAAAGCCTTGGGCTCCATCCTCAGCACTGAAAAATTAATTCATTAAAAATTTGCAATAATGGAGGCTGGAGAGATAGCTCAGCCATTAAGGCACTTGTCTGCAAAGCCTAATGACCTGGGATCAATTCCCCAGTACGCACATAAAGCCAGATGCAAAAGTGACCCATGCATCTAGCATTCCTTTGCAGAAGCTAGAGGCCCTGGCACATTCTCTCTCTCTTTCTCTGTGCAAATAAATAAATAAATAGGAAAATTAAAAAATTCCTTGTAATTCCAGCACTTGGAAGGTACAAGATATTGGAGTATCACAAGTTCAAGGTCATCCTTGGCTACATAATGTGTTTGATGCCATCCTGGGCAACATGAGACATTGTCTCAAGAGAGACAAACCAAAAAAAATGGGGAGAGGCTAGAGAGATGGCTCAGAGGTTAAAGGCACTTGCTTGCAAAACCGGATGGCCTGAGCTCAATTCCCCAGTACCCAGGTAAAGCCAGATGCACAAGATGGCACATGTGTCTGGAATTTGTTTGCAGTAGCAATGGGCCTGCTGTGCTCATTCCCTGCCCTCTGAAAATAAATAAAAACATTAAAAAAGAAAGCTTGTGCATTTTGATGTACAGAACAACAGGAAGTAGAGATGTCAAGCTAACACTTGTAGAAAATTACAGAATGTAGTCCTACAGGATTGAACATTATGCTCAGCTTTGTGACTTTGGGCAGGATGGTTCTGGGCCTACTTCTGTGAATGCACATTGATGATGATATTAATATCAACTATGAGTTTTTTTTGGGGGGACTAGAAATAATCTATTAAAAGCATTTAGCATTGTGTCTGATATATTCTTTCCTTCCTACATCCACCTAACAAAAGTTCAATTTCTTGAAAGTTAGGTTTACTAATGCTTGCGAAGGTAAAGGATGCTGAGTAACTTGACACTTCCAGTCATTTAAGCCACACTGTTAGCTTGTTTTTGAGCCCTCTGTATTGCATACCTTCCCTGCCCACCTTACCACCTGAAATGAGAAATATGCCATAGTTTCTTAGACAGAAAGCATGAAAAATAGGATCTTATCTCTATGTAGAGACTTTGTGATCCAGGACAAGCCAATTACCCTATTTCCTGACTAAACAGATAATGAGAGTTGGATATGCAGTTGCCAGTGTGTCAGTGGTAGAAGATCTGCTGCACAGCAAGTAGAAGCCACAGGACCAGAAAGAGGGACCCTGGTCTCATCTGGATAACAGAGGCAATGGGAAGACGGTTGCTAAGTTCTTTTCTAGCAATCAGTAACAAAACTCACAGCTTGAACTGGCTGCCACTCAAATGACTACTGTATTCTTTGTTATACAAATGAGAGAACTTCAAGAGAGAAGGACAAGTCACTGATAATTCAGGGGCAATGAGCTTGCTCCCCACATTGCCTTTTCTTGCTCAATCCCACTTCTAAGCAACAGCAACAGCAGCAAGAAAACTGAGGCTGGCTGTAATGGAATTTAAAATACTGGTCGGGCATGGTGGCACACACCTTTAATCCCAGCACTCAGGAGACAGAGGTAGGAGGATCACAGAGAGTTTGAGGCCACCCTGAGACTACAGAGTGAATTCCAGGTCAGTATGAGCTGGAGTAAGACCCTAACCTTGAAAAACAAAACCAAACAAACAAAAAATACAGCCAGGTGCTGCGCATTATCATTCTAAATCACCATTACAAAAACATGGGGGAGCAGGGCATGGTGGCACATGCCTTTAATCCCTGCACTCAGGAGGCAGACGTAGGAGGATCCCCATGAGTTCAGAGGCCACCCTGAGACTACATAGTGAATTCCAGGTCAGCCTGGACTAGAGTGAGACTCTACCTCAAAGAAAAACAAAACATGGGGGGATGGTGGTGAGATGGCTTAGTGGTTAAGGGTCTTGCCTACAAATCCAAAGGACCCAGGTTCAATTCCCCAGGGCTCATGTAAGCCACATGCACAAGGTGGCACATGCATCTGGAGTTTGTTTGCAGTGGCTGAAGGCCCTGGTGTGCCAATTTCCCCGTCCCCTCTCTAGTAAAAGGATTAAAAATATGGGGGCTGGAGAGAGAGGTCAGCAGTTAAAGTGCTTGCCTGCAAAGCCTAAGGACAAGAGTTCTATTCTCCAGTACCCAGGTAAAGCTAGATGTACAAAGTGGCACATGCATTTGGAGTTCATTTGCAGTGGCACTATGTCCTGGCATACCCATTCTTCCTCTGTCTCTGCTTGCAAATAAGTAAAAATATTCTTAAAAAACATGGCACACCAGCAGTCCCACTAAGGAGGGCTCTCAGTGGAGTGGGGGCAGGGTGGAGGGAAATGATGGTACCAATATATATGTCCAAAGTTTCTACTTAATAATATAAATAAATAAATAACATAGAGGGGCAGGAGAGATGGTGCAGTGGTTTATGTACTTGCCTGCAAAGCCCATGGACTTGGGTTCGATTCCCCAGTACCACATAAAGCCCCCCCCCCCCACACACACACAGAGAGGGGGGGGGTAAATGCATCTGGAGTTTGTATGCAATGGCTAGAGGCACAGGTGCACCCATTCTCCTTCTCTCTCTCTCTCTCTGCCTGCCTGCCTGCCTGCCTGCTTCTCCTCCCCACCTCTCAAATAAACAAAATATTTTTTAAAAAAACATGAAGGGCACATTCTAACTACAGTAGGATTTGGTCCTTTGGCTAACAGAGCTCACTATGTTTGACTAAAGCATTCGATCAAAGTTAAAACAATTAAACAGGCATATTTTCCAGGAAGGAGCATGGTGTAACTCATGAAAGACACATTTTGTTTTACATAGATACTTCCCCATGTTTAATGAGTTAACCAGCAAAGCCACTTCCTTACACAAGGAGAAATGGGAGGGTAAAAGGATGTGTCTCAGATCATTTGGTGATATAGAATGAAAACCCAGCCAGCCCTTGAATCTACTTTCTTTTCTTTTTTTTTTTTTTTGAGGTAGGGTTGCACTTTAGCTGAGGCTGACCCGGAATTCATTATGTACTCTCAGGGTGACCTCAAACTCACAGCAATCCACCTACCTCTGTCTCCTGAGTGCTGGGATTAAAGTTGGGCGCCACCATGCCTGGCAGCCCTTGAATGTGAAATGTTCCTATAATATTATTCTATGCCTGTTAGCTACTCCGACCTTGCACGTAACAGAGGGCTGATACCTCCTGTCCCTATCAAGACTCAGACCGCCACTAGCCCTCAGGTCCTAAACCAGAACCTTGATAATCTGCTACTCCTACTCTTTCTCCTAGCCTCACGCCAAACCCCAAGTAATGTACCTGGCCACTAAGACCTGGCACCTTTGGTGAGAAAAACCACCAGGATCTGGCTCCTTCCTGACCAGAAGAGCCTTCTGCCTAGTATTGGGCTACCTGACCAACCTCTAGCTGCTATAAGCTACACCTTACTCTGCTGTTGCTTAAAAACCAGGGTTGGCTCCCCACTGCTTAAATAAGGCCAAACTCCTTAGTGTGGCGCCGAACACCTTCCAATGTATGGTTTTTGGACCCTACCACCTGTGCTTGCCTCATCACTGACCAGGCCTAAACTAGCCTTTTATGCTATTTCAAGTGCTGGTCCCTCTGGTCAAAAGCATCCTTTCTCATACTGGAGAGATGGCTTAGTGGTTATGGTGGTTTAACTCAGGTGTCCCCATAAACTTAGGTGTTCCGAATGCTAGGTTCCCAGCTGATGGAGATTTGGGAATTAATGCCTGCTGGAGGAAGCATATTGTTGGGGGTGGGCATATGGGTGTTATAGCCAGTTTCCCCTTGCCAGTGTTTGGCACACACTCCTATTGTTATTGTCCACCTGATGTTGGTCAGGGGCTGATGTCCACCTTCTGCTCATGCCATCATTTTCCCCTGCCATTGTGGAGCTTCCCCTAGAGCCTATAAGCCAAAAAATAAACCTCTTTTTCCCACAAGCTGCTCTTGGTAGGGTGTTTTCTGCCAGCAATGCGAACCTGACTGCAGCAGTGGTTAAGATGCTCAACTGAGAAGCCTAAGGCCCCCAGGTTTGTGTCCCCAGTACCCACGTAAGCCAGATGCATAAGGTGGCACGTGTGTCTGGAGTTCTGTGTCTGCAGTAGCTAGAGGCCCAGGCATATCCATTCTCTCTACCTGCTCCCTTCCCCTCTAGCTTGCACACACACAAATAAATAAAGTTTTTTTTTTAAAGTATCTTTTCTCTCCTGCCAAACTTATGATCTCTTACTGAATCTCTGAGTTCCAACTCAATAGTACATTCTGTTTTTGGTGATCACCCTGACTGGCAGAGAAACCCCAAGCTTCTTGGCTGTGACAGTTGTAGCCCTTACTCCATTATTCCACTTTAGAACACATTAGGTCCACAAATGTTTGCCAAGTGAAAATATCTGTTAAAACATACTATCAAACAAAGTGCTGGGCATAGTTAAGTTAAGACAATTTAGCCGGGTGTGGTGGTGCACACCTTTAATCCTAGCACTCAGGATGCACAGGTAGGAGGATCGCCCTGAGTTCGAGGCTACACTGAGACTACATAGTGAATTCCAGGTCAGCCTGAACTAGAGTGAGACCCTACCTTGAAAATCAAAACCAAAAAAAAAAAAAACACCTTAATATCATTGCTGGAAAGATGGATTAGCCATTAAGGCACTTACCTGCAAAGCCAAAAGACCCAGATTCAATTCCCCAGGACTCATATAGGTCAGATGTATAAGGTGGCACATGTGTCTAGAGTTCATTTGTAGCAGCTGGAGGCCCTGACATACCCATTCTACCTCTCTCAAATAAATAAATAAAATTACATAAAAGTCTTTATTTGTAAATTTAATCGATGCAGAAAGGGGAGGTGATAACTGGAAAGGTCCTATCAAAACCCAGTTATTACTTTGGAGCTTTTTCCTTAGCAAGCAACATGGAGATTGCTAATGCCTATTTAAAAAAACAAACAAAAAAAACAAACAAAAAAACATACTGTCAACCTATGGTAAAAGCATGTTTACTTCTGCAAATCCCTTGGCTTATAAATCAGAAACCTAACTGGCACTGTGTCCAAATGATTCCTTCTTGTTTTAGATGCAAAACTTTATTTTACCTCTTCAGGTAAAACCTCCTCTTCTGCTGCTTGAAGATACATCTCTTGTAGTTTCTCCTTTAGTAATCCCATTTCAATTTCATTGACTTGGCTTGCACTCAAGTAACTTCCTATTTCACATTCACATCCATCTCGCTCATCTCCTTCAGGGATGTGAACAGCCCAGTCAGATGTCAGCAGCTGTGGGATTATCACACAAATATATGCACCAATGATTTCAAGAAACATAAATTTGGCCTGAAGAGATGGCTTAGCGATTAAGCACTTGCCTGTGAAGCCTAAGGACCCCGGTTCGAGGCTCGATTCCCAAGGACCCACGTTAGCCAGATGCACAAGAGGGCGCACGCATCTGGAGTTCATTTACAGTGGCTGGAGGCCCTGGTGCGCCCATTCTCTCTCTCTCTCTGCCTCTTTCTCTGTCTGTTGCTCTCAAATAAATAAATAAAAATGAACAAAAAAAAATTAAAAAAAAAGAAACATAAATTTGGTGGGGGCTGAAGAGATGGCTTAGCATTTAAGGCACTTGCCTGCAAAGCCTAAGGACCCAGGTTCACTTACCCAGTACCCATACAAAGCCAGATGCACAAGGTGGCACATGTGTCTGGAGTTCCTTTGCAGTAGCTAGAGGCCCTGGAACACCCATTCTCTCTCTCTCTTTCTCTCTCCAGGGCAGGGTGGCACATGCATTTAATCCCAGCACTCAAGAGGCAGGGGTAGAAGGATTGCTGTGAGTGTAAGGCCACTCTGAGACTACATAGTGAATTCCAGGTCAGCCTGGGCTACAGCAAGACCCTACCTCAAACAATTAAATATATATAAGTGTGTGTGCACGTGTATGTATGTATGTGTATATGGATGTATTGCTTTTATTATTTGTAGTGCTGAGGATGGGATTCAGGACCTACCATGCACTAGGCAAGAATTCTATAACTACGACACACCCATGACCATTGAATTGCCTTAATAGAACAGAAATCCCACTGGATACACCATTAACTTGATCTATTTTAACAACACACTATTACAGAAAAGCTTCTCAGCTCAGTGTAATTCCAGATTTTATATCAGCATTCTTTCCTTTATGCAGATTACAAAATTCAGTTTGAGCTGGGACTATAGCTCAGTGGTGGAGGATTTACCTGGCCTAGCATGTATAAGGACTTATATTTCTTCTTTAGCACTAGAAAAAAAGCCATGATAAAATAAAATGAAGGCTGGTGATGTGCTCATCTAGATTTGTGAGGACCACACTGGTTGAAATGGAACACTGAATTTTTTATGCCCACACCCACACCCATCTCACCATGTAGCTCAGGCTGCTCTGGAACTTACTATGTATTCCAGGCTGGCCTTGCAATCTCAAAACTCCTCCTGCTCCAGCCTCCGAAGTGCTGAGATTACACACAGCACCATACCTGGCCAAATATAAAATTCTGAACGAGTGACTGTGGTAGTTTTTGAATCTTTAGTTATATATGTCAGAACTGCTAAATATGATTTGAGATGGGTGTGCTGGCTCATGCCTGTAATTCCAGTACTCAGGAAGCAGAGGTAGAAGGACTGTCATGTTTATACAATACATTCCAAGCCAGCCAGCCAGCTAATCCTTTTTAAAAATTATTTTTATATATAACAGCAATGTACTGAGTTTGGCATGGGTGCGTGTGTGACACCCTGTACAATCACCTGCAGTGGGGATGCTTGCCTATGGTGCAGAGCTGAACACCAGGTATTCAGCTTGCTTTATCACTCTTCCACCCAGTCTTTCTTTTGAGATGGAAATCTTCTGATTCCAGACTTTGTGGGGCTCCAGTGACTCTGTGAGACTGGGGTTACTGGCTTGTTTGACCATGCCCAGCTGTTTATATGGGATCTGCAGTCTCAGGCCCCCACAGAGCCTCATGCTTGAGCAGAAAGTGCACTTAACTGCAGAGCCACCTCTCCAGTCCATCACTAGTCTATTTTTAAATAATAAATATATCAGTAAATAAGTAAGTAAATTAAGTTGTTTTGTTATTTATTTATTATTTTACCTGCTCTATTCTGGAGTATACTGCCACGATCTCTGGGATATTCTTGAATTCATTTAGGAAATTTTGGATCTTCACCTGAAAATCTCGAAGCCAAGCAGATGATATTTTCATCTCTGAAGAATGCATTATCTCATTACGACACTTAATCACCTACAGAAAGACAAAGAGACAAAAGACTTCAAAGTCAGTAGGGTAAACCTACTTTGGAGCTTGTGGGTCCAGAGGGGGGAAAAAAAAATCACAGACAGGTTTTGTTAATTACAAAATCACCAAGTGTGGTCTCCAGATGAGAAGGGTTGGACCATTGTTGGGGCTCCTACCTGATCTAGTATGTATTCATATGGGCATGGAAGACAATGTAGCCATCCTGGCCCCAAGTTAGATCAATGTTTAATTTCATCCTGTCCAGAGAGCACGTTTCAAAGAATGAAGTCCCTGCTGGGTCACAAACGAAAATGCCTTGCAGGGTCACGTGTACAACCTGAGTCAAGCTGGCTATATGTGACAGTAGGGAGGTAAAGAAGAGCAGTTGCTATTCAACTTGTGGCTTGTTGCCATGAGAGCTCTATGAGACTCATGTCACCAGGCACGTTTGTTTTTTGTCAAGACAAGCTGGAAATTCAGATTTTAATCACAAATTAAATTGTGTGTGTCGGGGGGTATGTCTGTATGCACATGTGGCTGGTGTGCATGTTAAGGCCAGAGGTCAATGTTGGTTGTCTTCCTCCATTGTTTTATATCTTTTTTAGACAACAATGTTTCTCACCAAATCCAGTGCTCATTGATTCAGCTAGACTAGCTAGCCAGCAAGTCCTAGGGGAATCCTACTGCCCTCGCTTCCTTGGAACTGGGAATATAAGTGCACACTGCCACAGTCAGCTTTTACGTGGTGCTGGGGATCCAAACTCAGATCATCTTCCAAGGCCTCTAAAAATTGTTTTGAGAACCAGGCAGGACAAATAAAACAGGATGTAAGCCAGATGTGATTTTAGCCATTTGAATACTGTCAAGTGATGAAGAAACATTCAACCCACTGCCATATGAATAATAAATTAATCAGGGTAAGAAATACAAATAAGCCAGGCTGGCATAATGGCGTGCATCTGTAATCCCAGCATTTGGCACGCTGATGCAGATCAGGAGTTCAAGTCCAGCTGAGTTCAAGACCAGCCTGGCATGCATGCATAAAGGCACATGTGTATGCGTGCACGCATGCACACACACAATGAAACCTTTTCTCAAAAGGGGAAAAACGAGATACAAATATGCCTACAACTATCTTTGGCCTTGCAAATCTTGTTTCTGGCTGAGTATTTTACATTTCCCAAATCTCTTAGAACCACCTGCCAAAGAGCACACATACTGGCTCTGAATCAGACAATGCAAAAAGCTTTTAAATAAATATTGTGTAGTGCCAGGAAGCTGTGTCAAATTAGTTTTCTGATGTGGAAACCATGCTGAAAAATAAACTTTGGCTTAGATTTTTAAGAAAAAAATGATGCTATTGCATATTAATATATAATTCCCATAATTTCCTCTATTCTTGGCTAAAAGATATCAAAGAGGTCAGCCTTGACAAGTCTTCATCTCTGTGAAGTCACAATGGATTCTTTTTTTTTTTTTTTTAAGATGTATGGCACAGAGCATGGCTTCTTTATTTATTTATTTGAGAGCAACAGACACAGAGAGAAAGACAGATAGAGGGAGAGACAGAGAATAGGCGCGCCAGGGCTTCCAGCCTCTGCAAACAAACTCCAGACGTGTGCGTCCCCCTGTGCATCTGGCTAACGTGGGACCTGGGGAACCGAGCCTCGAACTGGGGTCCTTAGGCTTCACAGGCAAGCGCTTAACCACTAAGCCATCCCACCAGCCCACAATGGATTCTTTTTATTTAAATAATTTATTTTGGGGTTGGAGGGATGGCTTAGCAGTTAAGGTGTTTGCCTTCAAAGCCAAAGGACCCAGGTTCGAAATCCCAGGACCCACATTAGCCAGATGCACAAGGGGGTGCATGTGCCTGGAGGTTGTTTGCAGTGGCCAGAGGCCCTGGCGCACCCATTCTCTCTCTCCCTCTTTCTCTGTCAAATAAATAAAAATAAAATATTAAAAAATATATTTTATTTTTATTTATCTGAGAAGGGGGGAGGGAGGGGAGAGAATGGGTGTGCCAGGGCCTCTAGCCACTGCAAACTCCCAGCAGTATGCACAACTATTTGAATCTGGCTTATGTGGGTACTGGGGGATTAAACCCGGGTCCTCTTCATGGGCAAGTATTTTAATCACTAAGCCATCATTCCAATCCCCATCCCCCCATTTTTTGAGGTAATATCTGGCTCTAGCCCAGGCTAACCTGAATTCACTATGTAGTCTCAGGCTGGCCTCAAACACACATTGATCCTACCTCTGCTTCCCAAGTGCTAGGATGAAAGGTGTGTGCCACCATGCCGAGAGAGGGGGGGGGGAGGAAGGGAGGGAGAGAGAGAGAGAGAGAGAGGAGGAGGGAGGAAGGGAGGGAGAGAATGAATATGAATATGAGTGAATGAGAATGGGCATGCCAGGGCCTCCAGCCTCTGCAAACAAACTAAAAACGTATGCGCCACTTTGTGCATCTGGCTTTAGTGGGTACTGGAGAATGGAAGTTGGGTTATTAGGCTTTGCAGTCAAATACCTTAACCGCTGAGCCATCTCTCCACCCCTACAAAGGATTTTTACTCTTCAGCTGCTGCCACACTCACATAATATATAGAATTTTTGCTATATATTATAAATAATCCAGGGTTGCTATATACTCATTTCAATGACCCTCAGAGGAATAAATGTGCAAGAGTTGTTCTGTGGTGAGCTAGTGAAAATCTAAATCTTCCAGAGGAACTGTGACAAGTACAGTGATCGAGTCTGGCAATGTTATATATTAGTGTTCACAGTTTATTCAGTTCTATGTAATTTGATCTTACAACTATTTATTGAAGGACAGTCATATTTTGTTTTGTTTGCAGTGCTAAGGACTGAACCCAGAGCCTTGTGCATATTATACAAGCATTTTTCCACTGAAAAAAATGCCTTGTATTAGTGCATGCCTTTAATCCCAGGAATCGGGAAGGATAGGTAGGCACATTGCTGTGAGTTTGATGCCAGCCTGGGACTACAGTGTGAGTTTCAGATCAGCCAGGGTTAGAGTAAGACCCTACTGTGAAAAAAAATACCCTGTATTTCTTAAAAGTATTTTTTATTTTACTTATTGAGAGAGAGAAAGTGGCAGAGAAACAGAGAGAGAGAATGGGTGCACCAGTGGCCTCTAGCCACTGCAAACAAATTCCAGACGCATGTGCCACCTTGTGCAGCTGGTTTACATGGGTCCTGGGGAATCGAACCCAGGTCCTTTGGCTTTACAGGCAAATGCCTTACCAGCTAAGCCATCTCTCCCACCCCATATAAATATATATTTTAATATAGAAAACAACTGTTTCTGTCTGGCAGGAAAAAAAATCTGAGCTCCAGCTTCTTCAGTGGCAAATGGCATAACAACTTGTCAGAAAACTTTAATTTGAGAGTTGGGCATGGTGGCGCATGCCTTTAATCCCAGCACTTGGGAGGCAGAGGTAGGATTGCCGTGAGTTCAAGGCCACCCTGAAACTGCCTAGTGAATTCCAGGTCAACCTGGGCTAGAGGAGACCCCACCTCAAAAAAAAAATGCAAAGAAATCTTTAATTTGGAAGAACTGTGAGGGTTTTCACTGCATTCACACTAGGGTTCTTACACATCTCAGCAGGTGCACCAGAATCTGCTTAGTGATACCTCTGGACCAAGTTCTAAGCTTTTTTGCACACTATTGTTTTGGGTGCTCTTGTGCTCTGCCTGCATCACAGCACTGACCCAAATGACTCAGTGTATGGTTTCAATATCACAGTTCTTACCTCTGTGACTTTCTTTCGATCGACCACGAAGTGATCACAGGAATTGATGAGACTTAAAAGAGCAACCGCGTCACAGTCCTCGGGTCCTCGTTTGTCTGCCACTCCTCTGGGCATGAAAGCCTGTAGTAGAGAGCAACCAGGGGCACCTAAATGTCCTCCAACAATGACAGCTGGAGAGACAAAGCCATTTCCCCATTTCCCAAATGATGACTGATGTTCTCTTACCACTGAAGTTTTAAGCTAACGCCTCATGAGTTGAAAATGCACGTAGGGGGCTGGAGAGATGGCTTAGCGGTTAAGCGCCTGCCTGTGAAGCCTAAGGACCCCGGTTCGAGGCTCGGTTCCCCAGGTCCCACGTTAGCCAGATGCACAAGGGGGCGCACGCGTCTGGAGTTCGTTTGCAGAGGCTGGAAGCCCTGGCGCGCCCATTCTCTCTCTCTCCCTCTACCTGTCTTTCTCTCTGTGTCTGTCTCTCTCAAATAAATAAATAAAATAAAATAAAATATTAAAAAAAAAAAAGAAAATGCACGTAGGGAGCTGCAGAGGTGTCTCAGCTGTTTAGAGTGCTTCCCATGCAGGCATGAGGTCCTGAGCAGGCCTGAGTGACTGCTTGACTTTGATCCTCAGGACCCACATAAACAGCTGGGCATGGCTCAAATAAGAAGGGTGGAAGATGGGCTGGAGAGATGGCTTAGCAGTTAAGGGCTTGCCTGTGAAGCCTATAGACCCCGGTTCGAGGCTCAATTCCCCAGGACCCACGTTAGCCAGATGCACAAGGGGGCGCAAGCATCTGGAGTTCGTTTGCAGTGGCTAGAGGCCCTGGGGCGCCCATTCTCTCTCTCTCTCTATCTGCCTCTTTCTCTGGCTGGTGCTCCCAAGTAAATCAATAAAAATGAATACAAAAAAAATTAAAGAAAACGTAAAAAAATAAAGGGTGGAAGAGCAATGGAGCAGGACACCTGATTCTCTGCTTCAGCCACTGCAGACAGAGGCACCTGTTGCAGGTGAGCTTATGGTGCCCCGCTAGGGTGTACACACTCAGGGAAACAGTCACAACTGACCCTCAGCAAGGGCAATAATTGTGGGGTTACACTATCCCTCTGAAGTGTTATCATATAGCTGACTTAACTGGTTTTCAATCCTGTCTTAAAGGCATAAAAGTAAAAGCTATGCTTTGTTTTCTTTTCTTTGTTGAAATTTCAGTGACTACATTGCTAAAGAAGATTTTAAAAAAATGGTTAGTCCCAAGTGACTACCTTCTAAGCAACTTGATCATGTTCAATGTGGCAACATTTAAAACCTGTTATGTGACAGACCTAGGTTCACATGACAGCTGGGCCATAGCGAGCTGTGTGGCCTTAGTCAAGTACCTTATCCTGGGCTTCCTTATTAGTAAATAGGGGATAAGTGAAGTGACCTCATCTACCTTGAAGGACTGACTGCATGAAAAGGAAATAAGTGAATATGGTAGGGCACTATCACACTGCTTGGCACATGGTAATAAACAGGCCATGAGGATTAGCAATGATGATGTCATTGGTGCAAGGTCAGTAGGCCCTGGGCAGAAGCTACTGAGTAAACCCTAGGAATGACATACCAGATGAGCAGAAGGCTTGCAGCACACCCTGCCTTTAGCAGGAGCTTATAACATGAACTAAAAGAGCCAGGTGTGATGGCGCACGTCTTTAATCCCAACACTCAGGAGGCAGAGGTAGGAGGATCACTGTGAGTTTGAGGCCAGCCTGAGACTACATAGTGAATTCCAGGTTAGCCTGGGCTAGAGTGAGACCCTACCTCACAAAATAAAAAACAAACAAACAACCCCCCCCCACATGAACTACAAAAATGCTGTGACAGAAGACTTAAGCATACCTCTTTCCTGTTATATTTGCAAATTTACATCAGGATATGCAACTTTACCAGGCTAGGAGTCTCAAGAGTACATTCCAGGCATGGTGGCGCATGCCTTTAATCCTAGCACTTGGGAGGCAAAGGCAGGAAGATCCTGTGAATTCAAGGCCACCCTGAGACAACATAGTGAATTCCAGGTCAGCCTGAGCGAGAATGAAACCCTACCTTAAAAAAAAAAATTAGTCTTGATCAGAACTCTAAATAAAAGACATCTGAGGGCTAGAGAGATGGCTTAGTGGTTAAGGTATTTGCCTGCAAACCCTAAAGACTCGGGTTCAATTTCCCAGTATCCACATATGCCAAATGCACTGGAGTTTGCAGTGGCTGGAGGCCCTGGCACACCCATTCTCTATCTGCCTCTTCCTCTATCTCTAATAAATAAATAAATATTTAAAAAGAATCAAGATGAAAATCTATTTAAAAAAAATGACATCTGAATTGGAGAGGTGGCTTAAGGCACTTGCTTGTGCTAAGGAACCAGGTTTGATTCCTGAGTATCCACGTAAGCCAGATGCACAAGGTGGCACATACATGTGAAGTTTGTTTGTAGTGGCTGGGGCCCTGGCCTGCCCCTTCCTCCTTCCCTTCCTCCTCCCCCCCAATAAATAAATAAAATATTAAAAAATTTAAAAAAGACATCTGGGGGCTGCAGAAATTGGTCAGCAGTTAAGACACTTGCTTGAAATGCCTAATAACCCAGGTTCAATTCCCCAGTACCCATGTAAAGCCACATGCACACAGTGGTGCATATACCTGGAGTTCATTTGTGGTGGCTAGAGGCCCTGGTGCATTCATACTGTCATTTTCCCTCTCCTTACAAATAGTTTTCGAGAGAGAGAGGGGGGGGGGGCGGGGGAGGGAGGGAGAGAGAGGGAGGGAGGGAGAGGGAGGGAGGGAGAGGGAGGGAGGGAGAGGGAGAGGGAGAGGGAGAGGGAGAGGGAGAGGGAGAGGGAGAGGGAGAGGGAGAGGGAGAGGGAGAGGGAGAGGGAGAGGGAGAGGGAGAGGGAGAGGGAGAGGGAGAGGGAGAGGGAGAGGGAGAGGGAGAGGGAGAGGGAGAGGGAGAGGGAGAGGGAGAGGGAGAGGGAGAGGGAGAGGGAGAGGGAGAGGGAGAGGGAGAGGGAGAGGGAGAGGGAGAGGGAGAGGGAGAGGGAGAGGGAGAGGGAGAGGGAGAGGGAGAGGGAGAGGGAGAGGGAGAGGGAGAGGGAGAGGGAGAGGGAGAGGGAGAGGGAGAGGGAGAGGGAGAGGGAGAGGGAGAGGGAGAGGGAGAGGGAGAGGGAGAGGGAGAGGGAGAGGGAGAGGGAGAGGGAGAGGGAGAGGGAGAGGGAGAGGGAGAGGGAGAGGGAGAGGGAGAGGGAGAGATAGATAGATATCTGGGGATGGAGAGATGGCTTAGTGGTTAAGCGCTTGCCTGTGAAGCATAAGGACCCTGGTTTGAGGCTTGATTCCCCAGGACCCACATTAGCCAGGTGCACAAGGGGGCACATGTGTCTGGAGTTCCTTTGCAGCGGCTGGAGGCCCTGGTGCACCAATTCTCTATCTCTCTCTCTGCCTCTTTCTTTCTCACTCTCACAAATAAATAAAATTGTTCAAAAATAGCTTTATTGGGATATTTTGTACCTCTGTGAAATGTGCTTTTCAGTACCTTTTCAAAGTTATGCAACTACCACCACAGGTAACTTTAGAATATTCTCATTACCCTGCCAAAATAAGCCCCATATTCATCATCTGCCACACCCCTATCTCCTCAGACCCTAGCAACCAGTAATCTACTTCTGCCTCTAGACATCTGCCAATTACGGACATTTCATAAAAATGGAATCATACCATATTCGGAGTGGCTCCTTTTAGTTAGCAAAACGATTTGAAGATCATCCAAGTTGTGACATATATCAGGATTTTACTCCCTTTCATAGCAAATTATTATTCCACTGTATGGACTCTGCTCATCTACTCACCATCTGACAGACATGAGTTGCTTCTGCCTTTTGGCTAGTATTAACAGTGATGCCATTAACATGTTATACATGTTTTATATAGTCGTATACTTTCAGATTTGGGTGTTTTCTGGCAGTGTTGGGGATGAAAGTTAGGGCTTCAGGCATGCTAAGCAGGTATTCTACCTACACCCTAAGTCCTGGATATAATAATACTTTCACTTCTCTTGGGTGTACACTTAGGAGTAGACACTAACTCTGTTTTATCCTTCAGGTTTTGAAAAATTAAATAAACTGAGATAGCGAGGCTTATTAGTATGGTGATGGGAATAAATTGTGAAGGAGAAATGGAGACAGTTGAAGACATCCAGGTGGCAAGGGATGGGGCAACACGAAGCGACACAGAGGGAAGTAGGACAGTAACCTTGGCTAAAACAAAGTGAAATCCATCAACTCCATGAAATAATGGCCAAAAAGTAAGTGTAGTGGCCTTACTGAATGATACCAGCCAAGTCTGGGGACCATAAAAGATGTCTAACTTAATTTTGAAGTTGGAGATCAGAGACAGCTGGGAGGTAGAGGCAGGAGCATCAGGAGGCCAAGGCCAGCCTGAGCTACAAAGTGAGACCCTGTCTCAAGAAGTGTGAGAGAGGGTAGGGAAAGAGAGCAAGGGAGTCAGACAGGGGCAGGCCCAATGTGCCATCAGCAGCTTGGCTGGGCCTCATATCTTTTCCTTTCCAGACACTGCACTTATCATCTGCTAGCCCTTTGCCTGCTACTTAGTGGCACGTACACTGACTCTCAAAGTTGCTTTGGGTCAGGAAACCATTTCTGACTGTTTCTCTCCACCACAAGTGGGCTTCTGGCAAGTGTCAAGCAGTCAAAAAGTTTTCCAATCATCCCAGCTCCTAAGTCACACTGCCAAGACCCTGACCACATTCCTACCTCCTGGAAGATTTATCCCTTAGTTGGGCACTTGTGGTCCTTTTCATTTTAGTCCTAACTCCCCGTGGCTTCCTCTGCTGTCCTCATGATACCCCACAGCTCAAATGGGCCCCTCAGTGAGCCTAGTGTCCAATACATCTTACACGGTTCTGTAATGCCCAGTTCTCGGCGTCCCCAGTGACCACCAAGGAGAACCAAACACGTATGCAAAGGCAAGGAGCTTTATTTCGGGCTTAAGCTCGGACTCTTGACTTCACCAACCCAGGGGATCCATACAAGAGCCCTGAGCAGCAGGGTTTTTTAATAGGAATTTGAACAAAGAAGCAGGGGAATGGTTACATGATTGGTAGATTTAAGTAGTAACTGCACTTGTATTTTTCTGATAGGCTTAAGATGCTGGGGGGGGGGCAAAGCTGGTGGACAGGGGGCTGGGACAATTTCAAGCAGATTAGGTAACCTTTATTGTGATTGGCTATGTGTGTTTAAGGAACTTAAGCAACTAATGGCTGTAGAAATGTATGGCATAAGCAGTTTGTGATCTTTTTTCAGCAACTGTTAAATCCTTATTTAAGCCTTGCTGGGAAACAGAAACCTTGCCGGGAAAACAGAAACTTAGGCCTACTGGTGACTCTGAAACCTGTCATGGTGTCCCTTTGGTTCCTGAGTCCTTCAGTTTCTCCATGTCCCAGCTCATGATGCATGTTTTATTTATTTATTTTGTTCCTGAGACAGAATTTCACATTGCAGCCCAGGCTGGCCTCGAATTTGCAGCAATTCTCTAGCTTCAGTGGGCTGAGTGCTGGGATTCCAGGTGTGAGCCTCAACGCCAGGTTTCAGCCTACTCTACATCCTGCTACCGGCATCTCTTAGCGAAATCTTTCTCATAGTTTCCAAGCAGGGGCAGCAAGCTCAAATGTCTGCACGAAGCAGACAGGTAGAAGCCTCCACATATCCATCTCTGCCTGAACACCAGACCCTGGACACCAACTTCTCGGCCCCAGTAGCTGTGAGACAGCTCTCCGCCCTGAGGCCCTGGACGACCCACCCGCCTCTTGCACCTGCCTTCCGGGCTGCAGGTGCGCTTACCTTGGCTACCTCCCAAGCGTCCACTGGCCAGCGGCCCGGCCGGCAGTTTCCCCAGTACACGTCTCCGTTTCTGTAGACGTGATGTCGCAAAATCTCGCGTTTCCACTCGGCACACACCTGACACTGAGGCTGAAACTACAGGGCGCGGAGATGAGGGGTAGCTGGGGGAGAGGAACGCATCCCTCCGGGGTGGGGCGGGGCGGGGCGGGGCTCACCTGGCGAGCGCGCGGGCTGCACCAAGAGCCGCCGCCGCAGGAGGCGCGGGGCCCCAGACCCGGGGCTGCAGCGAGCAGGCCATGGTGGAAGGAGAGCACCTCACGGCCGACGAAGCCCTGCAGGCCGCCGCGTAGCAGCAGCAGGCAGTGACCCGCCTTTACCCAGTTCTTGTACTCCTCGCAGTTGAGGCGCGCCGCCAGCTCGGAGAGCACCATGGCTCTCAACCCCGGGCGGGGCCGCCGGCAGTGCGCATGCGCAGCAGCTGGGCACGCACCCGCGGCGCAGCTCCACCCAGAAGCCGCCCCCATCACGCCGCGCAGCGGCGGGGACCCCGGAGGGCGGGCGTTTTCGCATCCGGAAACCCTCAGCAAGGAGCCACTTAAAGGAGCCACCCGCGGTTCGGTGCCTGGCAGCGTGTCCAGGCAAGCTCTTACTCAATGAAACCCTTGAGCCCACCCATACCGAATCCTGGCCGACACTCCTTCACCATACAGATGTGAAAAGTGCTCCAGGCCCGCTTCTTGAATTGCGTATATATTCATTCATTGCATTCCTAGGAAATTAGCCAGCTCCTAAATCCGGACTAGCAAATCAGGCATTTAGTAAAATATGGCCCCTGGCTGCCTGAAGTACGCGCCTATTATGTACTGGCGGGCGATACAACGCTCAAAAACTCGCCGAGGGGGTCCATCGGCCTAGAGGAGGCAAAGGCTACACGACGACGACTTATACTGCACACGGCAGCTTGTCAACTTCAAGTGACAAGTCAGGTTTTAGTTGCTTTCAGTGCTTTCTCCTGAGCTTGGAAAACATGTCAAAATTGTGTGTAATTAGAAGGTCCCTAGAACAGACTAAACACTGGGACTTTTCTCTGCACATTTCATAGCACAACACCAGAGTTTAAGAGCACTAGCTCCGGACTCAAACTGCCTCTTCTTAGTGGCTTGATCATAACTGACCCGAATTTTATCCCAAGGATATTTTTCTGGGCTCCCATTTATCATATGTAAAAGGAAGTTATTAATACTTATCAGTGTGGAAACACTCAGAAGTGTCTGGTGTGTACTCAGCTCTAAGGAAATGTTCGCTGTTCTTTTATACTGACCTAAATGTGTCATTTTTTATCAGTCATATTCTTGGGCAAAGAATTTTAACAAATCACTGAGCACTTAGAAGTGGAGACATTTTATGGGAAATTGATACATGAAGCAAAGGGCTCTGCTTAATAACCTCAATACTAAACAAAATGCACCCTAAACAAATTCAAATACCCCATTCCCATCAGACCAAATGAAAAATTTCCATAAAACCAGTGAAATCTGCATTACCAGTTTTTTTTTCTTTCTGACCCTTCTCTGTAAATTCTCTTAAAAGTTTTCTGTAAGTTAATTTTATATCAAGAACACTTGCAGGCGTTTTGTTTACAGTTGTACCCAAATATTACTGTTACTCTCACTTCTGGTTAGAGAAGCTTCTCCTTTCAGATGGCAGTTACCACTGGGGTGAGTCAAAAGTCACTAGAGTGCTAACAAGAAGTTTCAGTGAAGTGCTCAGCACTGAGACATCTCTATAGTACCATACAAGGCTCAAGGGCCACTGCAGAACAGGTGGCCAAGGGAAGTGGAGGAGTGCTTATAATGCTGCCTTCCAGACACCAAATGGCCTTGATATTCATGACTCCACAGGGTGACACTATCTACACAAGACCTGCATAATAGAAGGAAAAAATAATGACATCAAAATAGAAGAGTAACTAACTGGAAAGAAGGGATTCAATGTGGGGTGGATTTGGGAAGGGAAAAATGGGGATGGTGGGTAGGAATTATCATGGTCTATTGATTGTCTATACATATAAAAGTTGTCAATGAAAAATGTAAAAAAAAAAAACACTTTTTTTTTGGTCTTTTTGAGATAGGGATTCACTCTATCCCAGGATGACTTGGAACTCACTCTGTACCCCCAGGATGGTCTTGACTCTGGCGATCCTCCTACTTCTGCCGTCCAGAGTGCTGGGATTAAAGGTGTGGGTGTCACCATGTCCAGCCACACCTGTAATCTTAGAACACAGGAGGCAGACACAGATCTCCTGGACACAGGATTTCAAAGACAGCCTGGGCAATATGACCCGACCCTATCTCAATTTTTAAAATAAAATTTAACATGTATATCTTTGGAGTGGGGAAATGATAGAAAGGATACTTTTTTTTTTCAAGGTAGGGTATTACTATAGTCCAGGCTGACCTGGAACTCACTCTGTAGCTCCAGATTGGCCTCAAACTTACAGCAATCCCCCTACCTCAGCCTCCCCAATGCCAGGATTAAAGGTCTGTACCACCATGTTTGGCTGAAAGGATACTTTTCATGTTGAAATTTCATCATTATTCAGAGTAGCAAAGTTATGCTTCTTGAAATAAATTAGCCACAGTCCAAAGAATAACTGTTAGCATCCTATAGCTGAACAGGTTACTGTGTTAACTGTAACAAAGTTACTAGTGTACTGACATTCAAAGTCATGTATCATTTAGTGTATGTTTACTCTCAGTTCAAAGAGTTACTTTTCAAACATAAGGTCCAGCTCCTGCTATTAATAACTGGGCATACTGTGTGGAAAATGTCACTTTCTTCCTAAAAGTACTTCATTTTGAAATGGCATTTCAAGATGTTAAAAAGAAGTGGGCAAATCAGGAACAATTTCTTCTTTCTTCTTTCAAGGTTAAACTAATACTAAGCCAGACTATAACCCAAATATCTTCATCAAAATTAACTAGAGAGTTGATAGTTCTCTGAAACTTGTATAAATTTTATTTATTACTGTAAATACTAAAATCACATTGAAAACACCTTAAAATTAAGTTCCAAATCACCTACTAGAGAAAACCACTATAGCATCCAGTCTCTTTGATTGAACCTGGGTAACAAAAGAGGCAAAAGACATGGTTGGTGATGAAAGTTACCATTCAAATGCTACGAATTTCCAAGCTTTAATAAAGTATATACCAATTCCAAGTACCAAGCATGATATCAAAATTCAAATTCATTAGTTTACTCTTAATAAGCATCAAAATCAAATTCTGTTCACTGAATCTTATCTTGATGTGCACAATGCATTCAAAGGTAAGTTATAATTACGAAAGTTTCTTGAATGCATCATATGGTGTAAAAATGCAGTTAACATTTCAAAATCACACTTGAAAGGGAAAATACCTGGAAAGTTAATTCTATTAATAAAATTATTTGAAACAATATCATCCTGCAGATAAAAATACATTTCTTGTATATACATGTAGATTTCTACATGAAAGGATTCAGCTCCAAACAGAAAAGGGCTGACCCTTGATAAAGACATCTTAGATTGCCAAACCCATGTGATTACCACTGTAAAGAGAACTGAAAACAGAAGGATAAAAGGTAAGTTAAAGGAAGAATAAAAGTTTAGTCACCTACTCTGGAAGAGCAGCAGAGTTGGGTGAGAAGCAGGAGATGAGGGCAGAAATAAGACACAGAAGACAGAAGGTCTCAACTCTGACTGGAAATGAATGGCGAGTCAAGCACAGTTGAGAAAGCATAATATGGTTGTGGTGAGATGCTCAAAACTAGAATTTGGGAGTTGTAGAAGCTCGATTAGTCACATTAAAATGGAATTAAAGCATCTAAAATTTAATGGAGGAACAGCTTTACAGTGACTGGCATATTATCATTTTAAGACCTTTTACAAATAATATCGATACATCAAAAGACCCTTGAATTTGATCATAGTTTTTGAAGCTTAAAAAGTCCCTGACTGGCTGATACAGAGTACAGCACTCTAGGAGAAAATCCTGTTGAGATGTACCAGCACAAGAAATTCCACTGGACCCTGGGAGAGGCCCTAACTTGTGGACTCTTAAAATTACTGGACCAGGTTTCTTCCAACAAAACATCCTATCATTTTATTGACAATGGAATAAATTGGGATTAGAAAAACCCCAATTTTTGCTGGGGAAGGCAATAAGTTAAATAAAGTAATATCTCAGAAACTTCATACAAGTTAGAGCATTAAAGTCCTTGGCTTCCTATTTAATGCTGTATGCAGAAGTATCCTATAAGAGACAACTTCCTAGCACAATGGGTCCCATATCCTCAACAGATGAGGGCAATTACATTATTTGGGATCCTTGATCATTATAAATCACGGTCTGTTCTCAAAGCCTAAGTTCTTTCATTTTATCCAAATCCTATACTGAAGAACAACCGAGGTGCTAAATGTTATCACCAGTCAAGTTAGGAATGTCTGAAGAACTAAATTAATTTTGAAACCAAAATGTTTTTGGTCAAATTTCAGACATACATAATTAAGACATGACTGGCCTCACCAAATTAAAGATGGAGGGGAGGCCCTAAGAACTCTAGAGAGCTTATACACACAAATGAGTGTCACTTTATTATCCTAGTTTTATCATATATTGCTTCTTTTGGATGTGTTTATTAACAACACCCAAAACATCTTCATGTAAGGATTCAAAGCGGTCATATTAAAATACAGCTTCAATATAAAGTGTGTCACAGTTTTACAGTATTCAAAAATGATAGGCCTGCCTCAAAAGCAAAACAAAAGAAGTCAAAAAGGACTATTACACCCCAAAACATAAGAAAACGATTAAATAAACAAGTTTGGCATTTTCATTATTTTATAGTATAAAACAATATTAAACCTATTACTGGCAAGAGGACACAAATGTATTACCTAATTTGAAATGTGTCCCACTTCAACACACTATACAAGTCCACTATACAAAAGATTGATGGTCTTTTTGATGAAAGAAGTACACCCTGAAAAATTTTGCCAGTTTAGAATATTTAGCTCTTAAAATTTTAAAAAAGTCCTTTTTTTTTTTAAACTGAAGGCTGAATGCAGACTTTTTTTTGTTTTTGTTTTTGTTTTTGTTTTGTTTTGTTTTGTTGTCTCATTTTGTCAGCCTTCCTGGTTTAAAAACAATTGTGTCTATGGACGCCCACCAGGGGGCAGTGTAAGATTAGCCATTAAATCACGAACAGCTGCAAATATTGTGCATTCACCTGCAACAGAGAAAAATGGTCATTAGCTATTCGCAATACAGGAAAGATGTTAACACACTGGTAAGGGGAAGAATTAAATCTAAAATTAGTAAGAATTTTAAATATCAAAATAAAAGATTAAATATTTTAAACTTCATATTCTAGATTAAATACTATGGTGTAATTTATCAGATTATATATGGTTTGAGTATTTTTTTCCTCAGAAGTAATTTTGGGAAAGTTTCAGTTACATTTATATAGAGCTTAAAGTTGTATAGAAACAATGTTCCACTGGGTAAGCTTTTCAAATTGAACTTTAAAGTTTAAGGCAACTGACTACTCATGTATTTTGGACCTAATGAAAAGATCCAATTTATATATTAGTACAACTTTAGTGATGTCCTTGTAATGTTGCATGAAAGATCAGATAAGAATGTCTCCAAATGAAAATACAAAAACTTTCTAACAGAGCTTTATGTGAAGGACATGCACATGTGCACTGGGGCTCCTGAGCACTTGTCTGCAAAATTGATCCATTTTAACATAATTTGATTTTATTTTAATTTTTAAATAGTCACATTTACCTAGTGGCAGTTGCACTGAACAGTGCAGATCTAGGACACCTATGGGAAATTTCTCCCCCAAATTTCAAGTAAATGGTCAACTTCTGCAGTGCAACATTAAAACTGAAGTCAATTAAATACATAAATAAAGTGAGTTTCCCCTTTTCTTTTTTCATTATTATGAGACAGGATCTCATATAACCCAGACAGGTCTGGAACTCATCATGATCGCATTCCTGCTTCAGCCTCCCAAGGGCTGGGATTCCAGGTGCATGCCACCATATACAGCAAGAAGTTTTCTTTTTCTTTCTCTCTCTTTTTTTTTTTTTCCCAAGGTAGGGTCTCACTCTAGCCCAGGCTGACCTGGAACTCACTCTGTAGTCCCAGGATAGCCTCAAACTCACAGTGACCCTCCGACCTCTGCCTCCCCAGTGTTGGCACTCAAGGCATGGGTCACCATACCAGGCTCAAGGATTTTTCTTAAAAGCACTTCGCCATGGGAAAAGTGATAGGTATGGGAGCAGAACAGGGAGGCTGAAAGATGACATACCAGCAACCTAAAAGGATTTCTCAGAGGTGGTGCTGACCAATTCACCCTTTCAGCTTCCCCTTTGCCTCTGACTTCTTATAAACATTACACATATTTAAATATTTTAAACTAAAAGCTGGATCCCTTACACAATAGTGCACAATATGCCACTACAATGGGTGGAAGTATGAATTATGACCCTCTGGCAAAGGGCAGGCTACGCAGTGGTCCGGAGCAAAACTCACTGCCAATCTGCACTCCAAGCACTGGAAAGTTAAGGTACAGAACACAAAGGAAAGTCAAAGGTTTGTCCAACTAAAAGGGGGGACATAGTGGAAAAAGAATTTACTTACAAAAGACCTCAACAATTTCTTAAAGAAGTGAGATACACACACACACACGTATGTACATATGTATGTATGTATTTACACATACTTTTAAAGGTACATTGGAAAAAGTTACTTGATCACAGCATGATCAAAATATTTTTCTTTGAATTTTTAAATTTCCCAAAATGATTCATAAAAACATCAAAGACAATGATAGTCATCAGTTTATGAAGGAATGAGGTTAATTATCAAAGTCCTACTGGACTGCTGCTGCCTTGAGTATTCTGATAAATTTAAACTTTTGATTCTTGAGGACCTATTTGCAGCTGAAAGAAGAGAGAAGTCAAAGGATGAAAGCAGAGTATTATGAGAAGTAGAAATATCATAACAAAAGCAGCGTACTGTCCTCTACCGCCCAGTGTCCTCCTCATAAACTGAAGCGAGAACTCACCTTTGTACAGTATGGAGAAACAAACAGCTAAAATATCATTGCTCTCATAATTCCTAAGACTTTGACACTGTGGTTTCTAAAAATGTTTCAGAGAACTTTTCCTTATTTACCATAATTCTGTTTTCCAGCTATTCTAAACAGAGAGATAAAGAGGACTTCCTTAATATTATAAAAAAGCAATTTTTCATTTAAATTTTCTTAGTATTTAGAAACAAAATCAAAGAAAAGCTGTTTTTTTTTTCTTTTTTCTTGCTGAGCTCTATGTTTAATAACCCCAAATTTGGCATTGCCAGGAGTTACATGTTAAACGTAGGATATTCCAGTATTGAAAGGCCCATCTTTATCTTTCAAGAAGCATTCTGGTTTCCTTGGGAAATGTTCAGTTTGAGAGCTTCATTGTGCACTTGGTGAAAAGGTTCACTTGCACCCGTCTGACACTTATATAAGAAGCCCAAAAAGCAGTGATGCCATTTGTATCAGCGTTTATTCTTCACAAAACATTTAGGAGATACAGAACTTTTAATGATAGTATATCTATTCATGATTGAACCATGAAGTATGAGAAACCAACATGCATATCAACTTTGTGATGTACAGAGTGGCAGGTATTGAGAGCAAGGCAGGAATTCACAGCCACAGAAAATTCTACCATCCTAACCTAGGGCTTTATGGCAATGTGTGCTATAAATACAAGCTTCTGATATTAGCAACTGAGTCACTCCCAACAGTAAATTGCTAACAAAAAATAAAGCCCAGGCATCAGAGAAATGGACAAAAATGAAGAACCAGTGAGAAAGGAAGAAAGCGACAGGTGTCACATTAAGAGGGCTGTAGCAACCAGAGCTATATTACTAGGACTGGGGTGCAGAGTGGGTAAGGAGGGAGAAGAGGAGAGAAGGAGGCATCTCTCAAAAGAACTTTTATAACATATGCAATAAAATACCATCTAGTGGTCATGTACCTTGTCGTGGTGGATTCATCTCTGCAAACCTCTTCAGAATGTTGCTGACCATCATGGGAGCAGCAACAGAAGAGTTCTGCTGTCTGGGAATGTCTGCCTGCTGGGTTGTACCTGAAGCCATGTCATAAATGATTGGAACTATAATACTAACAGGTTCTTGGGGAGGGACTGATGTTTTCTGAGTTAGTTGAAGCTGTAGACACACAAAGAGAATAAAGAACAGAAAATAAAACATTTGTCCATTTTTTATAAAAGGTGTTATCATTTACTATGGTTTTAGATTAATATAGAGCAAAGGAAAATTAAATGACAAGAAAAGTGACAAACTGACTATTATGACTGTCACACAATTACCTACTTTCTATTATTACTAAAGGAACCAGGATCCCATGAAGTCTAAACTGACAATTAGGGAGACTGTGTGTGTATTTGGCAACAATGGCTAGTTATCCAAAAGCTGCTCTATTGCTCTCACATGGCTTTTTCCTTAAGAGGCTCTACATACACATACATGTCCAGTGGTACTTACAAAAAAGAGCATTTTGGATTTCAGCACTACAGCGGGCGTCCCAGGAGGTGCAATCGGTGGTGCGCTGGGAGGGATCGTCAGACAAAACTGAACATTCCATTTTAGCTGTGTTGCCTGGTCAGGAAACTGTTGTGGGAGAAAATTATGTAACAGTCATATCAACATCTAAAATTATATTCTAGGGTGTGGAAAGATGGCTTAGCATTTAAGGCATTTGCCTGCAAAGTCAAAGGATCCCGGTTCAATTGTCCAGAACAATCATAAGGCAGATGCACAAGGGGGCGCATGCATCTGGAGTTCTTTTGCAGTGGCTGGAGGCCCTGGCACACCCATTCATTCTCTCTCTCTCTCTTTCTTTCTCTCAAATAAATAAATAAAATAATATTTAAAAAATTATCCAGGTGTGGTGGAGCACACCTTTAATCCCAGTACTCAGAAGGCAGAGGTATAGGAGGACTGTTGTGAGTTTGAGGCCACCCTGAGACTACATAGTGAATTCCAGGTCAGCCTGAGCTACAGTGAGATCCTACCTCAAAAAACTAAAAATAAGAATAATAATAAATAAAATAAAATCATATTCTAGTCAGGAGTCTGAAAGGTTAGGATTTCACTTTTTTTTAATTTTTATTTATTTATTTGAGAGCGACAGACACAGAGAGAAAGACAGATAGAGGGAGAGAGAGAGAATGGGCGTGCCAGGGCTTCCAGCTTCTGCAAACGAACTCCAGATGCGTGCGCCCCCTTGTGCATCTGGCTAACGTGGGACCTGGGGAACCGAGCCTTGAACCGGGGTCCTTAGGCTTCACAGGCAAGCGCTTAACCGCTAAGCCATCTCTCCAGCCCAGGATTTCATTTTATATTCAATTATTCACAGAATATGAAGTTGATCTTTAGTATTTTTTTTAAAGAAACATATTCATGAAAAAAGAAGTGTGTATGCATGAAGTGACTAACTGGCAACTCAACTCAGCTCTGAATGTATGCACTATTATGTTCTCCTTCATTTCCTGCCACTTCATTAATACTCAAAGCCAATGCATTTAGCTTCTTCAGGGTCTCTGACACCTAATCTACTCCATCTTCTATTTGCACAGAGGCCATAAGCTCAGAGCTTCACTCTTCTCCCAAGGATCTCTAGTTATCTGTGCCAGTGGCTGCCTCTTCTAGTGCCTGCTTATACAACTGTCAGCTGAAGCTCACGCTGTTCAGTGACAGTCAATGATGCAATGCTGCCCCCTCCCCTAACTAAAGACTAACACCTGACATTTAAGGTTCTTCTTGACTGGTGTCAATATTGATTTCCAAGTCCTCTTTCCAAATGCTTTCCTCAACAAACTAGTCAGATTGTGTTAATGATTTAAAATTATATTCACTGGTGGGCTGGAGAGATTGCTCAGTGGTTAAGGTGCTTGTATGCAAAGCCAAAGGACCCAGGTTCAATTCCCCAGGATCCACGTAAAAGCAGATGCACAAGGTGTTGCATGCACCTAGAGTTTGTTTGCAGTGGCTGAGAAGCCCTGATTTGCCCTTTCTCTCTCGCTCCCTCTCCCTCCCTCTCTCTCTCTCTCTCTCTGTCTCTGCCCCATCTCTCCCTCTCTCAAACAAGTAATTTTTTTTTTGTTTTTTTGAGGTAGGGTCTCACTTTAGCCCAGGTTGACCTGGAATTCACTATGTAGTCTCAGGGTGGTCTCGAACTCAGGGCGATCCTCCTACCTCTGCCTCCTGAGTGCTGGGATTAAAGGTATGTGCCACCATGCCAGGCTTAAATAAAATATTTTTAAAAATAAAATTATATTCATTGGTGCTTTTATAGACACATATTTAGCCTCTAAAACTTCAAAGATTTCTTCCTGACACAATGTTTGCTATAGCCTATCAGATCAAAAGCCAAATGTTGAGACAATTAGTAACATTGTTTTCCCCAATGCTAATAGTAACACACCAATGAAAAGGAGTGAGGTTCCAGAGTTACTCAAATAAGTACTAGAAACATTAAAATGTAAGACCAAAAGAATATAATAGGCTTTCATCAGGATCTCATGTATGTAATTGCAAAACTAGGAAACAGTATTTACAGTTACGCTGGGGTGTATCTCAGTATCATTTGTTTGTAAAGCCCATTAGCTACAGGTTGAATTACCAAGCCAGGACACAAGCATATGCTGTTCCTTTGTAGTGGCAAGATGGTTTGGTGAATCCATAAACACACACACACATGCACAAATAGAAACAATTTAAGAGAAAAGTGGGAAGCAGTACATAAATAAATTAAAACCAGTAAACACTGCTAACTTGTTTCCCTCAAGAGATCATGTTAGAAAAGCTTGTGTTTTCCAGTAACTTACCAGCTCCAGCTTCATAATATGCACACAGTCTCTGAGGATGTGTGTAGGTGCTCCTAACAGCTTGGTGAAAGCTATCAGTGTATTGGCTTTAAATGGTGGTCCTGCAACCTATGGAGAGAAATACAGCAAGTTACTCTTCATTACACCTGTTTCACTATGTTAAAAGTATTTATTTGTGTGTTTGGGGGGCATGCATGAACCATGATGTGCATGCAGAATTCAGGGGACAACTTCAGGTCAGTCCTTGCCTTTTCACCTCATTTGAGGCAGCGCTTCTCTCTCTGGATCTCATTCTGCTACTGAGATTTAGTTCTACTGTCTTTGCTGTGCCTACCACCAGCCTGCAGGAAGTTCACCTGTCTCACCATCAGCACGCTGAGGAGCCAGCCTCTGCTTCTGACTTTTTACACAAGGTTATTTTTACACAGGTATAGGGAGGACTGAACTCAAGTCTGAGCAGTGAGCTTTTTATCCACTGAGCCATCTCTGTAGCCCCCCAAAGTGTGTACTCTTAAACACATACTCTTGTTTCGAAGAATTTCTCCAAAACTTGAAGTTCATCAGGTTTCCACTGGCCTGCATTTTCAGGCGTCACTTTTAGCTGAAGGGTCTGGTTGGTTTTGGGACTAAGGGCTACTCTGCATTTCAAGGCATCTGTCTTAAACATGATTACTCCAGGTTCATTAGAATTTATCAGCTGCAGCTGTAAAACAAGGAGAATGCATCAAACCATCAGGTTAGACAAAGGGACAACTAAAACCTTACTGAGAAGATTGTTTCAGGTTAGACAAAGGGACAACTAAAACCTTACTGAGAAGATTGTTTCAAGCGAAAACAACTAAACTGACTAAGGTGAGGGTTGCAGAGCTGAAAGCTTACCTGACGGCAAGTAGCAGGGCCCAGGCGCTGCTGAGGCTCTGATGAGTACCAGTGTGAACGCTAACTGATTCAGCTGACGCTACAACATACATTAGGGAGGGCTCGGGGGACAAAATAGGGTGATGGGAGAATATGATCCCAGTATATCCATGTATGAAAAGGTCAAAAGAAACCCATTATTTGCATAATTTAGTAGACACTAATAAAGTCTTTTGTGCTTGTTGGGTTTTTTTGGTCTTGATTTTATTTCTTTTTAATTTATTGCTTTTGTTTTTGTTCTTTGAGGTAGAGTTTCTCTCTAGCTCAGGCCAATGTGGAATTCACTATGTAGTCTCAGGCTGGCCTTGAACTGGCAGCAATCCTACCTCGGTCTCCCAAGTGCTGGTATTAAAAGGCATGCAACACCACATCTGGCTTGCTTGTTTTTCCAAGGTAGGGTCTCACTCTAGCTCAGGCTGTCCTTGAATTCACTGTCTAGTCTCCGGGTGGCCTCGAACTCATGGTGATCCTATCTCTGCTTCCCAAGTGCTGGTATTAAAGGCGTGAGCCACCATGCCCAGCTTTGCTTGTGTTCTGAGTAAGGGATTCACTCTAGTCCAGGCTGACCTGAAATTCACTCTGTAGTCTCAAGATGACCTCAAACTCACAACAATTCTCCTATGTCTGCCCCCTAAATTGCAGGATTAAAGGCCTGTGTCACCATGCCTGGCTTGTGCTAATAAGTTTTTAAAAATCCTTCTGGGGGCTGGAGAGATGACTGAGGCGCTTGACTGCAAAGCCAAAGGACCCAGGTTTGATTCCTCAGGACCCATGGAAGCCAGGTACACAAAGTGGCACATGTGTCTGGACTTCATTTGTACTGGCTGGATGCCTTGGCATGCCCATTCTCTCTCTCTCTCAAATAATAAAAAAAAATAAATTAAAAATAAAAATACTTTTAGGCCTGGAGAGATAGCTCAATTGCTAAAGGAGCTTGCTTGCAAAGCCTGACAGCCAGGGTTTAATTCTCCAGTACCCACATAAAGCCAGATACACAAAGCAGTACGTGTCTGGAATTCATGTGCAGTGGCAGAAGTTCCTGGCATGCTCATTCTCTCTCTCTCTCTCTCTCTCTCTCCTAGTTTCTTTCTCTGTCTCAAGTAAATAAAAATATTAACAAAATCTGAATATAAAGACTGAAATGGTTTGGGGCCAACTGTGAAGAGGATATATTAAGCATTCACCTTCTTGGCTACCTTATTAATACACATATATCAATAATCACATTGGTTATAAATACATAACACACATTGCATGCCAAGATATTATCCTAAGGGCTTTACAAAACCTATCTCAAATCCCCACCAGCTAGGCAGATAGTATCTACTGTTATCAGCAAGATGAAGAAATTTGCCCTGAGCACATACCAGCAGGTGATGAGGTGTGGCTACAAACCTAGGCAGGCCAACTCTGGAACTGACACAACAATGATCATTTATCTCCTAAGTGTGTCACCACAGGGTCAGTTTTAGGTCTCTTTCTATAAGAGTTTTAAACAAAAGTCCATTTTTAATTTTTAATGCTAAGCCAGGAAGCAAAGCAGAATTCTAACAAGCTGGTTGAGAAGGTTAGTGTGTATCAATTTAACAACTCAACATTCTTCTTTGACAGTAAGTGGCCTAACTTAGAAAGCCACTTGGTGCCCATACCGTTTCTTGTTGAATGATCCTCTGAAGGTGTCGTCTCATGATGACCGATCCAAGGAACCTTTCAAGTGGGGAGCAAAGGTAACTGCCTGCCAGGCCAGGCACGAGGCCTGGCGTTGGAGAGGGGAGCAATAAGATGTTCAAGGCACTGTGAGTGAGGATGGTAGGTATAGATGCAGCCCAGGAGCGCTGAGGTAGTTTGCGAGGTGGAGGCATGTTTGTTGGCATTGTTTGGGAGCCTTTGGGGAAGGGAAAAAAAAAAGGTGACTTCATTTGCAAATACTATCCAGCTACTTCTCATTTTGTTTTCATTATAAATTGCTGCTCTTCTAAATCAATTGGTAAAATTTTACTTTTTCCTTATGATCTAACAATCATGTGTTACCTCCCCAACAGTATCTAGGCCCCTTTCCATGTAACTGCAGAAACTCCTTTCAAGGAGTGGGATTTGTTTCTCTACCTGAAATCTGGTTTGCCTTGTGATTTGCTTGTGGCAACAGGAATGCTGTAGAAGTGACACTGGGCTAGATAAAACTCTAGATTTCTACTTGCTTTCCTAGACCCCTGTCCAGCCACTATGTGAGGAGGCCATGTCCAATACAAAATAACAGAGCACAGAGAAGGCATGCCAGCTGAGGCTATCTTAGGCCAGCCTGTTCCTAGCCAATGTGGAACTGACTGCAGCCATGAGTGAGCTCCGTAGAGTCTGTTAAACTACAGAACTGTGAGCTAATGTTATCAGTTTTGCCTTAAGTGGCAAAAGGTATGCAGCAAAAGCTAGCAAATACATCTGCACAAGTCTTTACTTACATTGATTTGCATAACTTGGCCAGTTAAGGTATCTTTTTATGGTTCAATACGATAGCTAAAAGTTACTAATCATGGCAGACATTCTGTTTAACACTTTTGGAGGATAAATCCTTCATTTTTGCCTAACTCTGCAAATTAACTACTGTGAACTGATTTACTACATAGGTAAACGTTTACATTTTTGGGAATCACCATTTGGCAAATAGGTCTTAACTTTCAAATGTGAGGGTAGAATAAAATAGGTCATTTATTGGTTCTACTTAAAAAGAATGATGGCACACACTTGTTCCAGCTCGAGGGGAATGAGAAGCATCTGGAACCGGAGAATGTAGAGATGGGTTGGCAGGTGACATTCCAGGCAAGCGGGTGGCTGGTGAGGGTCCAGACACTTGAGGAGACCCTGGCCAGTTTCCTGCTCTTCCACTTGGTGACACCATGGTGTATGGGGAACTAGGGTCAAGAGTTCCTGAAAAAAATAAATAGATGGTTCTCAAAGACCTGCATTTATTATCAAAAATAATTTCACAGCATTCATATCCTTAAATGTGATTAATTTTATTTTTAGTTGTTATGCATTTATTTATTTGAGAGAGAGAGAGAGAGAGAGAGAGAGAGAGAGAGAGAGAGAGAGAGAGAGAGAGGGAGTGAGGGAGGGAGGGAGGGAATGAATGAGAATGGGTGCACCAGGGCCTCTTGCCACTGGGGAAAAAAAAAAGCTCCAGACACATGTGCCACTGCATGCATCTGGCTTTACATGGGTACTAAGGAAGTGGACCCAGGCTGTTAAGCTTTGCAAGCAAGTACCTTTCACTGCTGGGCCATCTCTCCAGCCCTAATGTTAATTTTCTTCCAGTAAGATATTTTACTAAAACTTGATGTTACTTAATAGTCACACCTGTCTCTATGCCATGTAATCATGTAGTTAACTGGACACAAGAGTTAGACAAGGAGACCAAGAAAGGATAAATTTTAATTTTACCTTCTCACATGCTTCCAAATATGTAATATGTAGCAATTTACTTGTTGACATTATATGTCTGAAAATACTATAAAACAAACAATCCCAAAGCAGAAAAATGCTATCCTTTCAGACTAAAAAAATTACATTTTCCTTCCAGTAAGAAGGATGGGGGGGGATTTTCATTTTTTTTATTAATTAAAGGCTACATTGATTAAGAAATAGAGCCAAAAATCAAGTTGTAAGCACTGATTTTCTTAACAGTTTGGCATTTAAATTTTACCTGCATATACTTCTGATGCATTAGTTATACCCCTTTGTCACCAAATAAAAAACCAAGAAAATGTTTCTCTCAGATATTTTCAAGAGTAAATGGTCTTTACTTGTAGAAATATCTTACAAACAGGAAAAAGGCACTATAAGAAAACAGGCAATATATATAACTGGTAGGCATAAAATAAGAAACACTAGGGCTAGAGAGATGGCTTAGTGGTTAAGGCACTTGCCTGCAAAACTGAAAGACCCAGGTTTGATTCCCCAGGACCCACATAAGCCTGAAGCACAAGGTGGCACACATATCTGGAGTTCATTGCAGTGTCTGGAGGCCCTGGAGCACCCATTCTCTCTCTGTGTCTCTCCCTGCCTATTTCTCTCCCTCTCTCAAATAAATAAAATCAAAAATTAAAAAAAAGAAACACTAAGAAGAAAGAACATTAAAAAAGGTTCAACTGAAGTAACACTCAAGGAAACTTCTCTGATAATCAGAGAAACACATATCAAGCAAGATACCATTTTTTCACCTATCAAAATAAAAAAGCTTTAAAAACAATTTAGCATCCCATGTCAGCAATACAGGACAGAAGACACTGGCCTCATGATGCTACAGAACATTGGTACAGTTTTTCAGGCGAACAATCTTCTGTATGTTTTGAAAGCTTCTGAGTTTCTCAAACCTTTTGAGATCTCAATTCCATTTTCATGAACTTACCTAACAGAATCTTGGATGTGAACATGGGACCAATTGTAATTGCGAAAAAATATATATATAAACTGTCTACTACATAATAAAACACTTAAATTATGATATGTAACCAGATAAGGGAATACAAAGAACCCATGCAGTATGATGATGATGCAGTTTTGACTGGTAAATGTTCCCACAAAGATTTATGGTAAAAAGAAAAATCAGCCAGGCATGGTGGTACATGCCTTTAATCCCAGCATTTGGGAAGCAGAGGTAGGAGAATCACTGAGTTCCGTTCCAGTTCAGCTTAGGCTAGAGTGAGATCCTGCCTCGGGGGGGGGGGGAGGGAGAAGAAAAAAAAAATCACAGATACACATACCTTAAAGGCCAAGGAAACACTTTATATTTTGGTGTTGCATAGTATTCAAAGGGAACACTGTGTACAACGTGTAAAATGGAAGAAGGAGACACACGTATCACGTGTGTGTATGTGCATCAAACAAGTCTGTGAAAATACATCAGAAATCATTAATACCAAATGCCTCTGGGAAAAGGAACTAGGTAGTTGGTGTAATAAAAAGGAAACACTTTAGCCAGGCATGCTGGGTCACTCTTACAATCCCATCACTTAGGAGGGAGGCTGAGGACTGATGTCAATGTGAGGCTAGCCTGGGCTAGATATGGAGACCCTGTCTCAAAAATACAAATCAACACTAAAAAGTGAAATGTTTCACTGACTACTACATCTAATCTTTATCTATTTGAATTCACTCAAAGCGGATGTTTCTGCAGGGCATGCTCATGTATGCCTTCAGTCCCAAAACTCAGTAGGCTGAGGTAGGAGTTCAAGGCCAACCTGAGACTATAAAGAGAATTACAGGTCAGCCTGGGCTAGAGAGAGATCCTGCCTCCCAAAACAAACAAAAATTTCTTAGTAAAAAATACAAGTACTGAAACAATTCATGTGGTAAGGTGCCCATCCTGGGGGGAGGTATATAATGGAGGAGACAAGCCAATAGGTAGAGAGCAAGCAGAGCAATAGAGATATGGAGAAGGCCAGCAAGCAGGGAACAGGCGACAGGAATGGCACAAAGCAAACACAGACCAACTGATCAGTACTTTTGTGTGGTGTGATTAGAAAAAAATACCTTCTTTTTGTTCAAGCCATACTTTTACTATTTATCAATAAACAAGAGCTAATCTTACAATAATAAATGTAATATAAATGACTTTCATGACAAGCTCTTACACTATAGAATTTCCATGTTCGGACTCACCATGTGGACTAGCAAAACTGGCCCCTGGTCCTATTGAGATTCCATGCGAGGATGGGGGAGGAGTTGGAACAAATGATGCTGGTGATGGGGCCCTCAGAGCCCCACTGGGGGAGCTGGCAGCATGCAGATTTCCTAATAAAGGAAAATAATGGTAGATGATCTTGCAGGACACATACTACGTCCTGTCCAAGGACCATGAATATAAAAATCTCTCTATAAAATTACAGAAACAAGTAGGAAAGTTCCCGTAAGTAGTATAAAAAAGCCAGGCATAGTGGTGCACACCTTGAATCCCAGCACTCAGGAGGCAGAGGTAGGAGGATCACTTTTGAGTTTGTGACCAGCCTGAGACTACATAGTGAATTCCAGGTCAGCCTGGGCTAGAACGAGTCCCTACCTCAAAAAAAAAAAAAAAAAAAAAGTACAAAGGAAAAAATGGGAACAATTTTATTACTGAAAAATAGAGCTCAATACTATGGGGGTCCAGGTTCTAACTCTTATATTGACTAAATAAAAATATGCATGCAGTGTACTTTTAATTCATATATTTAGTCAACAAATAGGCATGGGGATATAGCAGTTAACATAAAAGAGAAAAATCCTGCTCTTCCAGAGCATATATTCTAGTAAAATGAGAAAGACAAATCGATGTTACCTAGTAGCAAGTGCTCTGGAGGAAAATCAGAACAATGTAAGGGGGGCAATTTCAATTAATAATGGAATAGATTCCATTCTTTACATGAAAGCACTCAGAGCAGAACCCTCCAAGAGGGAAACGCACTAGCCAGAGAGGAAAGAAGGGCAAGACGCAGCATGAAGATATCCAAGAAGTAAAATACTGCAGGCAAACAGAAGAGCCAGTCCAAAGACCTAAAAGGAGGGACAGTCATGCATGTGAGAGGGAAGGGATATTGTGCTGGAGCAGTGAGCAAGGGCAGACTAGGAGGAGATGCATCCGAGTTCAGGGATGAGTCCCAAGTCACAAGGGCACTTGCAGGCAGGCTACTCTTAAGGACACAGGATTTACCCTGAATGAGTGAGAGGCCAGTAGAGTTTGAAGCTGGAGTTTGAATTAACTTCTGTCTCCAAAGACTTACTCTAACTGCTATGACTAGTTGCAAAATGAAGGCTGCAATGGTTTAAGGTGGTTGGATTCTGGGTAAAAACTAAGGCTAGGCCGGGTGTGGTGGCACATGCTTTAATCCCAGCGCTTGGGAGGCAGAGGTAGGAGGATCGCTGTGAGTTCGAGGCCACCCTGAGACTACATAGTAAATTCCAGGTCAGCCTGAGCTAGAGAGAGACCCTACCTTGGCGGGGGGGGAAGACCCTAAGGCTAGAGCTTATAGTAGTTGACAAGTGACTGATAGTGTCTGTGAAATCAAAAGGAATCCAAGATAACTAATAGCTGTGGCTCAGGTAACAAACAGAAAGGAAGGGGCTGCCATTTACTGAACTGAGTCGTCTGTGGGAAGAATAAAAGTACGGGGGTGGGAAACGAGGAACTTTAGTTTTAGACATGAGGAGTTTTAGGTACCCACTAGATACTATGTGAAAAGGTTGACTAGATGACTAGAAAACATAAGGCCGGAGTATCAGGGCAAAGTCTAGAATGCATATAGAAAATCTAGGAGATTTGAATTTACAGATGGTATTTCAAGCCAAAGGACTAATTTTAATTTAGGTTTATGAAAGTGGAACTATGGATGTCAAAAACTATGGACATTAAAATGTTTGCTATATTGCAATATTAGAAGGTTTTCAAATTCTGTATTACTAGGATAATCTCATATTTTATATAGTCCACAATATATAAACAATTTCTTATGCTCAATAAGTGTCAACCACCTTGATCAACTTTTATGGTTATATTTACCCATTTAGCTGTATGATCTGACTTCTCCATGCCTCAGTTTTTCTCTATAAAATGGGGATAATAATAGGACCTATGTCATCAATTTGCCGTGAGGATTCAGTAAGTACTTAGAATAGGACTTGATATTTTTATATTAAGCCCTATATGCCTGTCTGCTACTATAATTGTGTCAAAGTTATTATTTCCCCTTCCTCATATGTGGTAGCAAACTCAGTTCTCCTGGGGTTCTGTTTCTGGTGGCTTGCCTCCAGCCCTGCTGTGCCTTCAGCCCTGGTATTCAGAGAGGATAAGCTCTCCAGCCCACACAGGCTTCGGTGGTCCTGGACATGACACTTTCCAAGTCTCCATCTCTGACAGCCACAAGCCTCAATACAGTCAACTGCCACAGCACATCTGGACTTAGAAGTCTCCAGGAAGTGGACAATCATCAGAGTCAGGAGAATTCCCCTCTTTTGCTATGAAATTTGACCCTCTTGATTAAACAAACTGAACCTCTATGGGGCTCTCTACAGTAAAAGCCAACGCTCTAACAGGACCTTATTTCTATATGATCCAGCTATCTCAGGCAGTGTCCTCTGGGACCTCAGGCTCCATACACTTACTGCACTCTGCCTGGAATACCCACCTTGTCCTTGTATCTGGCCCACTGTAACCCATCCTGCAGGTCTCGGCTTGACCAGTGTCAAGGAAGTGTCAGGGAAGACATGGTCAGCTAAAGGGTCTTCCAATAGCCTGAATGAACCCTTTGTAATGCTCATACTTGGCATTACAGACGGAAATTGTTTAGGAATCTACAGAGGAAGCAAACACCCTCCCTCAAATTAAAGAAATTAAAAAAAAATTAATGAGGATTTGTTTGCCTGTCTGTCACCGAGACCCTCTTTCTTTGGCTATGCTTCTGCAGTAACTTGAAGAGTCATCTAAGTGACTGTGAGAGAAGCATGTGGTACGGCTGGAGCTGCCTGGAGGTGAGCGCCTGACCACTGCTGGATGGCAAGTAGTTCCATCTGGGCAATAACAGATCACCACGGCTGGTCAGAGAGATGTGGGCCAGGCCCCAAACTGGATACTTTGCATGATTTGTTTCATTAAATACTCCCAACATCTCAAAGTACAGTGTTCTTATGCTCTTCCCATTTACAAATGGGATAAGCTGACTAACAAGTGATACTCCACATTTCCCACCTGTGAATTAACAGGTTCTGTGAGTTCATACACATTTCTCATGTATATGCACAATTACACATACATACCTACAGAAAAGGATCTTTTTCTATATTATAAAGGAAAACATATATACTGCCAATTCCGCCTTGCAATGTGAAAACTTAAAAACAAATGTATTTGGTTCATTTGTTGCTCGGAGTTTAGGCTGGGGACATAGCGCAATGGTATAGCACCTGCCTGTATGTGAGGCCTTGGATTCTATCCCCAGCACCACCAAATAATAAAAAAAATCAGGGTTTTCTGCACGTCAATTACCTACCTTCCTCCCTTCATGGTGGGTGGGTGGGTGGGTGGGAAGGTGGGTGTCTAGAATCAAACCAAGGACCTCACACATGCTAGGTAAGTACTCTACCACTGAGCTATATCTCTAACCCTTTTTGTACTTTTCTATTTTTAAGATAGGGTCTTGATAAATTACTCAGGAAGGCCTTGAACTTATAATCTTCATGCTTCCACCTCCCAAGTAGCTGAGACTATAAGCCTGCACCACCAGATTTGGCTATATTATTTAATTTCTTTTGAGGAAGGGTCTCGTTCTAGCCCAGGCTGACCTTGAATTTACTATGTAGTATCAGGGTGACTTCAAACCCATGATGATCCACCACATGGTTTAATTTCTTGTATTTTGATTCCCATACTGCATAAACCACCTCTTATGTTAAAAGGTTGTATTTTTAATCCTTGGTTTTTTTTTGGGGGGGGGGGATAGGGACTTGCTCTAGCCCAGGCTGACCTGGAATTCACTATGTAGTTTTAGGGTGGCCTCAAACTCACAGCAATCCTCCTACCTCTACCTCCCATGTGCTGGGATTAAATGTGTGCAACACTATACCCAGCTTCAACTTTTTTTTTTTTAAATCAGTATATTGATTGAGGTATGAGAACTGGTACGTAATGAGTCATTTTCTCAAGAAATCTGGTATCTATCTTCCTTGCTGGATGGTAAGCTAGAACACAGAACTTGTGCCTGGCTCTCTGCTCAATCCCAGGCACCAGATGATATTTGGTACAGGGAAAGTAATTCAAGAGATGAATCATTCAGTCGAAAGTAAAACTTGGGCACTTAAAGTGCACTTCATAGGGCTGTCAAAAAAAGCCATTTTGTCAAGACAAGTAAGTGCCTGACTCTGGGGGCTGAGGAGCAAACTCATCACATTTACCAAAGCTTGGTAAGTGGAGCTGCCATAGCAGTACAGCAATCACACAAGAGCCAGGCACGGTGTTCGATGCTTACAATCCCCAGAACTTGGGAAGCAGGGGCAGGTTGATCAGGAATTCAACATTATCCTCAGCTACATAGCAAGTTTGAGGCCAACCCAGAGTACACTGAAAGACAAGGGAGAGGGAAAGAGAAAGAGATTGAGAGATCACAGGTAATAAATAAGCCAATATGGCTATGTTCCAATGAAGGTAGTTCCAAGATAGGCAGTAAAGAGGATCTGGCCCATAGGCCTAGGTTTTTCAACCTCTGTTGCATATGATTAGAAGTATTTCTGGGAGTTGTGACATGAATTTAACTCTGGGTGCCAAACCCTTAACTTGCAAAGTGCTCCTGAATACTGAATGCAGATTTCACCACCCTGCTCCAATCAATGCAAATACCTAGTCAGAGACTAGAAAGGAAATTCTGTCTGAAGCCTGAGGTTATCTATATAGTGCTTCTCGTCAGTGGTGGGTGAGTGGTGTGTGTTAGATATGACAGCTGAATATGACAAGAGAGTCAGTATCTTACCTGGAGACTGTGTGTGCATCATAGAAGGAGACTGGTTAACTGTGCTATGATAGGAAGTAGGGGGTGAAGTAAGAGGATAAGCGCCTGATGTCCCTGGCTGCTTTGGAAATGGCTGAAAAGAAGAAAATTCAATGTTAGATACTGTAAGAGTATGGCTTTCTCTGATAGTAGCTACATATTAACATTTACATGTTTTTCTGGTTATCCAACAGGAAATGTGAGATAGGAAAATGTTCAAAACACACACTAAGTCTTTAAAAACTCTGACTTTCAAAATGTTTTTAAAGTAGCAACATTCTCATTCCTCACTTTGCAAAATCACTCCTTCTACGTCTCAAGGAAAGCTCTGCTCCTTTCACCTTCCAGATCTCTGATTTATCTCCGTTACTCTGTAGTCTCAGGCTAGCCTCAAACTCATGATAAGACAAACCTCCTTCCTCTGCCTCCAAAGTGCTGGAATTAGAGGCATGTGCCACCACGCCCAGCCTAGACTAATTTTGAAATTGAGGAATGGATCACATATAGTAACTTAAAGAAATATTAAATGCTCAGTTTGATGAATAAAAAAACTACCAGTTACTAGAGCCGTGATTAGCACACCAGTCTTCCTTATATGCCTTTCAAGTCTTAGTGCCTCCTCAGAGATCCACAACTGTTCTAGCTTCTACCATTCAAACTTACTATTATTTTTGTATTTCATATAAATAATGAATGTACTCTTCATAGTGTCTAGCTTTGTTCAACAGTATCTTAGTGAAATTCACCCAGCGCATTGCATGTGGCAGCAGTTTGTTTTGTCATTTCTATAACATATTCCACTGTATGAACATTCCTCAATTTACTCATCCATTCTACTGTTGTTGGGTGATTGAACTGTTTACAAGCTTTTGAAGGATGTCACTATGAACATTCCTATGTTTCTGGGGGAATTTCTGCTTACGTAAGAGTAGAGTTGTTAAATCACAGGGATGCAGAGTATTCAGCATTAGCACCCTGGGATACTGCTAAATGCCTAATACCAAATATTGGCAAAAATTATTGTTTATTTTTGAAATTATCGATTTTAAATTTTTTTCTGCAGGCTACAGTTACGTGTTATCTCACTATGGTTTTCAGTTGTTTTTCTAGGAGGCCAAATGAAAGGCAGACAACTTTTCTGTGCTTCCAGGTCATTTTGATATTCTGTATTTTTGTTTTGTTAATCACTTTGCAAATTTACTCCGTTTTCTTTATCAGAGGCTTTGCAACTCAGCAAAGGCATTCTTTATTTTTTATTTTATTTTATTGGGTTTTCAAGGTAGTTGTCTCCTAACTCTAGTCCAGGCTGACCTGGAATTCACTATGTAGTCTCAGGGTAGCCTCAAATTCATAGCAATCCTGCCTCTGCCTCCCAAGTACTGGGATTAAAGGTGTTTGCCACCACACCTGGCTTATTTTGTTGTTTTAAAGATGGATGGCTTAATTCAGGAACTAAGCAGAAGTTTGTAAGCAACCCAGAATGGGTGCCTACTGTTCATTCCAGCCAGATACTTGCAGCCAAAGCTCAGACTCTGCAGCATCACTTGGTCCAGTGCTCTCTGAGATGTATTCAGCTGTGGAATGGAAGGTGGCAGCTGCTGGCACTCGTGAAAAATCAAGGGGACAGCTTTCAAAGTTCAGATATCCTATCTCAGACACTATGCCCGCATCATGCACCATCTCGATTACATTACAAAATGTGATTTCAGATAGTACTCTGTGTTGAAAGAATTTCTAGTACTCTTGTTTGTTTGTTTGTTTGTTTGTTTCTTGAGGTAGGGTCTCGCTCTAGCCCAGTCAGACCTGGAATTCACTATGTAGTCTCAGGGTGGCCTTGAACTCATGGCAATCCTCCTACCTCTGCCTCCTAAGTGCTGGGATTAAAGGCATGCACCACCAGGCCTGGCTCTAGTACTTTTTTAAGATTTATTTTTATTTATTCATTAGAGACGGAGAGAAAGAGAAAGAGAAAGAGACAGAGACAGAGAGAGAGAGAGAGAGAGAGAGAGAGAGAGAGAGAGAGAGAGAGAGAGAATGGGCACGCCAGGGTGCAAATGAACTCCAGACGCATGCCCCACCATGTGCATCTGGTTTATATGGGACATAAAGAATTGAACCTGGGTCCTTAGGCTTCGTAGGCATGTGACTTAACTGCTAAACCATCTCTCTAGCCCTCTAGTACTTTTTTTTGTTTATTATTATTTATTTGTTTGACAGCAACAGAGAGAAGGAGAGAGAGAGAGAGAGAGAGAGAGAGAGAGAGAGAGAGAGAGAGAGAGAGAGAGAGAGAGAATGGGCACGCCAGGTCTTTCAGCCACTGCAAAAGAACTTCAGATGCGTGCGCCCCCTTGTGCATCTGCCTAACATGTGTCCTGGGAAATTGAGCCTCGAACGGGGGTCCTTAAGCTTCACAGGCAAGCGCTTAACCACTAAGCCATCTCTCCAGCCCCCTCTAGTACTTTTTAAAGGCAAGGAGAATGGAAATCCTGGCTGATCATATGTAGGTATACATGCTCATGCTAAGAATGTCATGGTCGGCCAACAGAAAGTGGAGTCTACTGGATCCAGAAAAATATGCAATCGCCTTTTCCCCCATGGCATGCATATGTATAAGAAATTGAAAGTATTCACTGGTCATAGCCTTCAGAGTGGAAAAGGAGGCCCATGGCAAGACTAGCTAGTACTGACAAGCTATAGGGTATTTATCCTTTATCACCACAACCTGCTCAAGTTTGTAAACTGCATTTGGGAACCTTCATACTAATCTTCAAGCCTTAACTCCACCAGCCAAGTGATTTCCTCTTGATAGCTCCATCTTTCCCCTTCTTTAGGGGTATAGAGGATTGAGTGGGGCAACTCCCAGCTCCTGGCCCCATCCAGGGCTCAATTTCCTGGATAGCATCCCTTTCCACACAATTCCTGTTGTCTGACATCTTCCTTTTCCTGTGTGTTTTTATGTCAGGGTTCGCTGCCTCTTCCTCAAACTCAACAACATGTGGATAAAGTCCATTCACTACGTGGAGAACCATGCCAGGTTGCAGCCTCATCTTTTGGTAGCTTCCTTTCCAATCTGCAAACAAACTTCAGATGCATGTGCCACTGTGCATCTAGCTCTACGCGGGTCCTGGGAAACTGAACCCTGCCTGGCAGGCTTTTCAAGCAAGCACCTTTATCTGCTGAGTCATCCCCCTAACTCCATTTCATATTTTTTGAACAGGACTGCTGAATTAAACAAATTCTTGGTGGGTTGTTTTCTGTTTCCTTTTTTAACAGAAATGCAGGAAATTCCTAGTTGTCACAATGTAATAAATTGCAATAACTTTGCTAGAATATCCTCACCTTTCCCCAATCTACACACCTGTAAGCCTTCTGCCCTAGCTGCTATTTTCCTAGATAGAACTCTCATACTCAGTTTGAAATGCTACTAATACATGGAGCACTTAGCAAAGTCAAAATGTTGACTAAACTGGCACGTTAGGGTTCCTACTATGCCCGACTGATTTTTCAGTGACAAAAAGATCCTTTGAGAGCAACCGATGAATGACTTATTTAGGAAAAGGGAAGAACAACGAAACAAATTCTCCATCCATCTCCCTATGACACTGACTGTACTATGCATGTGGTCATCACCTGGCCCATTTTAGTCATTCATTTCCAAGATATGGCTCACCCGTTGCCCCAGATACAGGAAAGAACCACAATGCAGCAAAATGGTTTCTACAACACAAAAGCTACTTTGGCATCTTCTGGGCATGGTACTTCTCTCCTGTGGTGGCCTAACATTCTCAGAGGGTTAGCTTCTCATCTGAGTCAAAATCTGTCACAGGAACCCCACGGTTTGGCTACACAGAGGCCATAGTATTGAGTGTTACTGAGCTTCCCAGTATCATCATCATAAAGAGTAAGCAGGAAGCCTAAATGCCACAGCGAACAATACACCAAACTGTCCTTCCCTAAAACCTAGTACTCACAGAGGTAAGCACCAGAAAGTTACACTTACTAGCTAGCCAGACCAAAAGTGAGCCAATAAAATAAGATGAATGGAATATTCTGTGCAATTCTGGCTCCAAGCAATGCTGTTTTAAGAAAATTTCTACATGAGAAGCAGTATGGCATTTTAGAAATTAAATGTAAAGGGCATGCCCCAGAACCTTGTCAACAGATAACCAAACATATACAAACAGAGCTGCTAAAGGCTCCAGCCAAGAGGCAAGAAAGAAGCCTCTGCTCTGCCATTCTGTCGCTTCTGGGCTAGGGAGCCATGGGGCACTGGATCATTGGCCACCCTCCATTCCCAGGAGGGTCAGGGTGAGGATAAAGCCTGACCTGCTCAACTCCCAGACATGCGAAGGTGTCAGGACAGATCAGAAAGCTTTGAAGATGCAATCACGTGACTTATCCCGGTTGCTCAACTGAGAAGGAATCCTTCCAACTGTACATTGGAGTCCTATCGCAAGCCACTGTGTTCTCTATGCTTGACTAACAGCTGTCTTGTAAGACATGGAAAGGGCACTCTCCCAAAGATATACTGGGATCCTACAAATGATGTTTCATCCTTGACATCACATCCCTTTAAGCATCTCAGGTCTGAGATTACTGCTTTTTTGGAGCACTATTAATTTCCCATTATTGGAAACTTCCTCCTTTCTCTCTGTCATTATTTTCTCACAAAGATTTTCTGGACTTTGACCCATCAAATGCCTCTTCACTTTTCAATAAGGAAACCCTGACTCCCAGAACCCATCAAGTTACACAAATGTGACAATGGAATTTCAGTGAGACATTACCTGCTGCTGAAGCGGTGGCTGGAGCTGGGATATTAAAGAGTCCATCATATCACCTCCTATAGGAGAAGGGGGATTATCATCCTCATTTACAGACCTTCTTCGAGCATCTTGATTGCTGTCCACAAACATATTCAGGAATGTCTACGAACATAAACAGGTAAAATTGAGATTACCTAACTTTAGTGAAATATTTTTGATAATTTAGAATATATTTTTTAAATTATTTATTTATTTGAAAGAGTAAAAGAGAGAGAGAGAATGAGAATGGGCATGCCAGGGCCTCTAGCCACTGCAAAGGAACTCCAGTTGCATGTGTCACTTTGTGCATCTGGCTTACATGGGTACTAGGGAATCAAACCTGGGTCCTTAGGCTTTCCAGGCAAGTGCCTTAATCATGAAGCCATCTCTCTAGCCCCTGATTATTATTATTATTTTTTTTTTTGAGAAAGTGAGGTCTCACTCTAGCCAAGGCTGATGTGGAACTCACTCTGTAGTCTCAGGCTAACCTCAAACTCACAGTGATCCCTCCTACCTCTGCCTCCAGAATGCTAGGATTAAAGGCATGTACCACCATGCCTGGATAGAATAATTTTTTTAAGATTTATTTTTATTTATTTACCTATTAGAGATAGAGAGGAGAGATAGAGAGTGAGAATGGGCACACCAGTGCCTCTAGCTACTGCAAACTAACTACAGATGCATGTGCATCTTGCTTATGTGGGTTGGAAAATTGAACCTGGGTCCTTTTGCTTTGCAGGCAAGTGTCTTAACTACTAAGCCATCTCCAGTCCTAGAATAATTTTTTGAGGCAGTCTCATTCTAGCCCAGGCTGACCTCAAACTCATAGTGATCCTCATACCTCTGCCTCCTCAGTGCTGGGATTATAAGTATAAGCTATCAGACCCAGTCATTTAGAACATTTAAATATATATATATGAAACACACAAGAGGGAGAGGGAAATGGAGGGAGAGGGCCTCTTGCTGCTGTAAAGAAACTCCAGATGCCTGCATTGCTTTGTGTATCTGCCTCTATGAGGGTATTGGGGAATCAAATCTGGGACATCAAGCTCTGAAACCAAGTGCCTTTAACCACTGAGCAACCCCTCCAACCTTAGAATATTTTAATACAGTCATATTTTGTCTATCCCTGAAAACAACTATTAGTATCTAGAAGGCATAATACCAATTTTAAGAAAAATAACAATAAAATAACAATTGTATATGCTATGCTCACCAAACTGCCTGGTAATCACTTCTCTTAATGTTTATACCCAAATATTAATGCTACTCTCACTTTTGAATAGAGAAGCTTCTTTTTTCAGATAGCAGTGAGCTTGGGATGATTCAGAAGGCACCATGGTGCTGAGGAGAAGTGACAGAGGAGTGCTCAGCACTGAAATATCTCTATCATACCTTCCAAGGCTCAGGGTCATTGCGGAAAAGGTGGCAGAAAGAATGTAAGAGCCAAAGGAAGGGTAGGAATCCTTACAACATGCTCCTCCAGACACAAAATGGCCTGGATATCCATGACCTCACAGTGCCTGACTACACAAGACCATCATAATAGGAGGAAAAGATGATGACATCAAAAAAGAAACTGATTGAGAGGGGAGGGGATATGATGGAGAATGGAGGTTCAAAGGGGAAAGTGGGGGGGGAGGGAATTACCATGGGATATTGTTTACAATTATGGAAGAAAAAAAAATATATATATATAGCCAGGTTTGGTGGCACAAGCCTTTATCCCCAGTACTTGAGAGGCAAAGGTAGGAGGAGTGCCATGAATTCAAAGCCACAATGAGACTGCAGAGTGAATTCCAGGTCAGCTTGGTCTAGAGTGAGATTCTATCTCAAAAAAAAATTATAAATATTAGTTAAAAACAAATATAATTTTATTTTACTGAAAAAAAAAAAGAGGCCAATTGACTGGTGCGTGTCTTTAATGAGGCAGAGGTAGAAGGTCACTGTGAGTATGAGGCTAGCCTGAGATTACATAATGAACTCTAGGTCAGCCTGGGCTAGAGTGAAACCCTATCTCAATAAACTAAAAAAAAAAAAATTGTTTTATTTAAACAAAGAAGGCTAGAGAGATGGTTTAGCTGTTAAGGTACTTGCCTGCAAAGCCAAAGGACCCAGATTCGATTCCCCAGGACCCACATAAGCCAGATGTACAAGGAAGTTCGTTTGCAGTGGCTGGAGGCCCTGAAGTGCCCATTCTCTCTCTCTCTCTCTCTCTCTCTGCCTCTTTCACTCTCTCTCTCAAAAATAAAGAATAAAATAAATTTTAAAAATAGAGATTCCATCCTTTAAAAAAATAAAATAAAAAAGAGGCCAATTAATTCCCAGGAAAATAAAATGTTGAACAAGGAAAGATAATTATAGCATGCTTCATAGTAATGTGAATACTAAAAAAAATTAATCATAATTGTTATCAAATCACACTATAAAATAAGAGGAAAGACTAATGTGTATTATAGGGAGCAGCCTGAAAGAGTTAAAGGGTATATAAAAATGTATTTTTAAAGAAGTCAATCAGAGGTGGGGATATAGCCCAGTAGTAGGGCACTTAACTAGCATGTCTAAAGCCTTGGGTTCAACTCCCAGTAAAAGAAGTAAATCATCTTTTCAGATAAGACATATAGTGCCCTCAAGCAAAAAGCCAACAAATGGCAATGTAAGCTCGTTACTTAGAGGCATGGATATATACACACCAAGAGACAGAAGCGGCTACAGCATATCTAGGAACAAAAAAATGGCATGAGTGGGTTGCAAGGGGAAAGTTTTCACAGGAAGCCTCTGAAACAACTTTGACTCTAAACTATGAACATGAATAGCTGAGTTATCATATGAAAATCTTCAGCAGTTGTGGCACAGGACATTCAGACTTTCAGAAAGCATCACACTTGAACTGATGGTCAAGCCATTCTAATATTCCACTAAAAAGACTTTTTAAGTTCCAAAAATCAAATATGATGCTTTTTAAAAAAATTTTATTTATTTGAGAGCGACAGACACAGAGAGAAAGACAGATAGAGGGTGAGAGAGAGAATGGGCGCGCCAGGGCTTCCAGCCTCTGCAAACGAACTCCAGATGCGTGCGCCCCCTTGTGCATCTGGCTAACGTGGGACCTGGGGAACCGAGCCTCGAACCGGGGTCCTTAGGCTTCACAGGCAAGCGCTTAACCGCTAAGCCATCTCTCCAGCCCAAATATGATGCTTTTTAAGTAACTCCCTGTGGCAATTTGAATGTGATGTATCTCCCATAGCCTCAGGTGTATGTGATTAAGTCTTGTATGAATCCCCAGCTGGTGGAGTGAGGTGTGTTAGAGGTTTATTAGTCCTGCCTCACTGGGTATTCAGAGCTCATTCTCTATACTTCCTCCCTGTTGTTGTAGAGATGTGATGGCTGACTGTTTATTCCCATCAGGCTTCCCTCACCATGCTTAACTTTCCTTTTGAAACTATAAGCCAAAATAAACCCATTACTTCCATAAGCTGCTACTGGCTAAGTTTTTTTGTCCCAGCAACAAGAAAATTGGCACCAAAAGTGGGATTGTTGCTGCAATAAATCTGACCATGTGGTTTGTAAATCTTCTAGAACCGGTTAGAGGGAGGATTGTGGAAGTAAATGGATCTTTGAACCATAGAAGCCTTACAATGCTATAATCAAAGCTTAATGGTCCATTGTAATGAGAGTTTGAAAGACGAAAATGCAGAGAGAAATATGGACTGAGGAGGCTGGGCATGTTTTGGAGGGTAAGAAAGGGCTGAGCATGGTGGCACATACCTTTAATCCCAGCATTTGGGAGATAGAAGCAGGAGGATTACAGTGAGTTCAAGATCAGTCTGGGACTACAGAGTGAGTTCCAGGTTAGCCTGGGCTACAGTGAGATCCTATCTTAAAAAGACAAAAAAAAAATCCCTCAGAGGGGAACGGATTGTTGGGAAGTGGGCTAAGGGCAGTTCATTTGATATTCTGGCTTCTGGCCAATAAGGCTGGCTGTGTTCTGCCCATGTCCCGAGAACTTGAACAAAGCTGAATTTAGAAGCAATGGACTGGTTGGTGCATTTGGTGGAGGAAAATACACAGCAGAAGGCTATGAACGATGTACAGCTTGGCATAGAGGGAAGTGGGCGTGGGTTTTAGGTGCCAGGTCCAGAGACTGTGACTACTTAAACTGCATTTGTTTAAGAGATTACAACCATTGAGGATTTGGGAAAAAAAGGAGGAGTCCTGATTCTTTTGAAAGGAATGAACCTGAAAATGCTAAAGGAGTTTCCTGCTCCTCAAGCTCAGGCTCCATTTGCCCTGGATAAACAAATCTGGCAGTGTTGTCCAGCTGATACTCTGGTACTGGTTTTGGAAGCGTTGAGATACAAGAAATGGAGGACCATGAAGTGAAGATTGTTGTGAGACAGGGTTGAAGTTGTGGGATGGATGCTGTGGCAATGGCTGCGAAGATTAACCATAGGTTGCAAATGGAGACCCTGGAGTGTAGGAGATGCCAGAATTACGGGATGGCTGTCAAGGAAAGCTGTTGGCTCAGCATGGATCCTGCCTAAGACAGGGAATGCAAGCAGCACAGCAGGAGAGATGAAATTGCCCAAGCCCTTTGGAGCCCAGATGATTTAATCACCAGCTCCATGTACCAGACATGGTACTTTTTTTTTTTTCGAGGTAGGGTCTCACTCTAGTCCAGTTTGACCTGGAATTCACTATGTAGTCCCAGGGTGACCTCGAACTCTTGGTGATCCTCCTCCCACCTCTGCCTCCCGAATGCTGGGATTAAAGGAGTGCACTACCATGCCTGGCTTCCTGCTGGTTTTTGATCTTGCATTCATTGGTCCAGTCGTTCCTTGTAATGCCTCCATTCCTCCTTTTTGGAATGGGAATGTTTATTCCACACCATTATATAGAACTTGTGCTTTGATTTTACAGAGCTCAAAATTAGGAATCTGTCTTGAGACTTTGCACTTTTTTTTTCAAGGTAGGGTTCTCACTATAGCCCAGGCTGGCCTGGAATTCACTATGTATTCTCAGGGTGGCCTCAAACTCATGGTGAGCCTCCCACCTCTGCCTCCCAGATGCTGGGATGGCATGCACCATCACACCTGGCTTAAACTTTGCACTTTTTAATAGTGTTGAGACTGGTAAAGCCTATGGGGAATTTTAGAGCCGGACTCAGTACACTGTGCATCATGAGATGACCATGAGACTACGGGGGCCAGGGACAGAATAAGGTGGTTTGAGAAGTAGACTATCCCCCATAGCCTCATGTGTTTGTGATGAAGCTTCATTCTTAATCTCTAGCTGGTGAAGCCTTTAGGAGGTAGAGTCTTGCTGGAGGACACATGTCAGGAGGACACATGGGGTCAGGCATAATGGTTTATTAGTCCAGCCTCATTGGAGGTTCAGAATTCATTTCATTTCCTCCAGGCTGCTGTGGAGATGCAACATCTGGCTGTTGGCTTTCCCCTTAAAACTGTAAACTGAGGATTGGGGAGACAGCTCAGCAGTTAAAAGCACTTTCTTACAAAACCTGCAGGCCCAGAATTCTCCAGTACCCATGTAAAGTGAGAAGCACAAAGTGGCTCATGTATCTGGAGTTTGTTTGCAGCTGCAAGAAGCCCTTGTGTGCATTCATTCTCCCCCCACACTCTCTCTCTCTCTTAAATAACTAAATAAAAAATACAGGTTTCTTTAAAAAAAATAAAAGAAAAACTATAAACTACCTGGCATGGTGACGCATACCTTTAATCCCAGCACTCAGGAGGCAGAGATAGGAGGATCGCCATGAGCTCAAGGCCACCTTAAGACTACATAGTGAATTCAAGGTCAGCCTGGACTAGAGTAAAACCCTACCTTGAAAACCAAAAACACTTAAGCTGAAATCAACCCTTTTCATCCATAAGTTGTTTCTGGTCAGGTGTTTTGTCCCAGCAATAAGAAGGTAACTGCTATACTCCCATCTTACTTATCACAGAGGAAGTAATAAAGGATTTATTTACAACTCAAACACAGAAGCACAGAAATTCATTAAAACTTCTAACTTCACACGTGAAGAGATGGCTCAGTGGTTAAAAGCACTTACTTGTAATGCTTGAATGCCTGGGCTTTATTCCCCATTACCCACATAATGCCAGGCACACAAAGTGGTACATACATCTGGAGTTTTGTTTGCAGTAGCAGGAACCCCTGGCATGCCCACAGACTCACTTGCTCACTCGCTCGCGTGCTCTATCTCAAATAAAAAAATGAAATAGTTAAAAAAAAACCCTCCCACTCTGTCAGAATGAAGTTGCAGAGATGATGTATTAATATTGCTGTTACGAAATTCAATACTACTAAGTTTCTCCTCAGTGGTCTTTCTTTTTGGAAACCATATTTTTACTCGGTCATACTATACACTAAAGTTTGTTACCTTTAATCCTGGTGCAGGATAGAAACCTTCAACTAATTTGCTGTTATCGAAAAGACTATAGGCACCATCCCGTATTGCCACAACGCCTCTACTGCGGCAGTATATGTCAATGCAGTACATGTTCCTGAAGGCCAGTCTGATGTGGGTAGATGACTGTGGTAGAATGGAGAAGCACTGGTAGGCAGTGTTGGTTCTCTGGGTTAAGCCTAACATTGGCACAGTGGGGAGTTTGTTGATGGCATTTAATGGTGCTTGAGTATCAAACAATACCTGGAAGAAACAAACACAGTGAAGTCATCCAGTTGCTCTGCAAATGCTAAAATCCCAGATTTCCAATTTATAACTGTCACAAATGAGACAATGGCATTCTGGCACATTCTGTAAAATTTTCCCTTGGAGCAGACTAGATCAGTGTGTCCATTTAGGTCAAAGAATAATCTTAAGGCATTGTTTATTACAGCCAAAGGCACAAAAAGAAAAAAAAGGAAAAAAAATGTAAACAAATTAAAAAAAATAAATAAAAAGTCACTAATCTTAGTCATTAAAGCCAGGCAAGCCCATTTAATTTTTGAGGTATTGTTCAGGATACACTAATACTGACAAGGTCTTATTTTTAGATGGAAAATGAACATAATTACCTGTAATAACTGAACCACATTTGGCGTTTTGTTGAACATTTCTTGAAGCTGATGGAGAATAGTATTATGACAGTTACTGCAACCTGAGTTTGGGCCAACAGTTCCCAAAGAAATATGAAATTTCTGATGGATGGAATTCCACTGGATACTAATCTAAATCAAAGAGATTGCATGTTTCAGAAACGGAAAAGAAACATATTCAAGATGAAGAAAAAATAAGTCAAAAGGCAAAATACCAGGCTAGAAAATGGTTTAGTGGTTAAGACATTTGCTTGCAAAGCCAAAGGACCCAGGTTCAATTCCCCAAGACCCATGTAAGCCAGCACAAGAGGTGGGTGCACCTGGAGTTCATTTGCAGCAGCTGGAGGTCCTGGTGCACCCATTCTCTCTCTCCCTGCCTATTTCTCCATCTCTCTCAAACAAAGAAAAATTAAATATTAAAAAAGGCAAAATGCCAAATATCTAAATGTCTTAAAAAAGACAAGTATTAAATTAAGACTGGACTTAAACTGCAAATGTGCCACTAATATAAGTCAGTATATTCCTCGAGCATGTGTGATAGCGTTTGTTTACTAGAAAGAAAAATTTGATGAAATTTTATTTGATAATTATCATCAGTGGATCTTGGTTCTTATTTTCCTCTTGAACTGAAGAAGAGTTTCCACCCCCCTTTAAAAAAGTTTTATTTATTTGCAAGACAGAGAGAGAATGGGTGTGCTAGGGTCTCTAGCTGCTGCAAACAAACTCCAGATGCATGCTCCACTCTGTGCATCTGGCCTTATGTGGGTACTAGGGAATTGAACTTGGATCCTTAGGCTTTGCAGGCAAATGCCTTAACCCCTAAGTCAGCTCTCCAGCCCAGAGTCATTTCCTTGATGCCATCATCTAGAGAGAACTGTCATAAAAGGGAAGGAAGCCACTACCAACATAAGTTTGTTTAATTAATTTTAAAACAGTCAAGTAATTTCTGATATGCAGGCTTCTGAAAAGCTGGTTATTTTGTTTATTTTTAAGGCAAGATCTCTTGTAACCGAAACTCTCTATGTAAATGAGGATGACCTCCTACCTCTACTTCCCAAATGTTGGGATTATAGACATGTGCCACTATGCCCAGGGCTCTGTGCATGCTAGACCAGAATTCTATTAACTGAGTTACCAAGAGCTGGATGAGTTTTTAGGGAAGAAAAAATAAGGAATTGGGGAGCTGCGTAGATGACTCAGTGGTTAAAGGTGCTTGCTTGCAAAACCTAAAATTCTGGGTTCAATTCCCCAGTACTCACATAAAAATAGCACATGTGTCTAGAGTTTGCAGTGGCAGGAGGTCCTGGGTCACCCTAACTCTTTCTTTCTCTTGCTAGTAAGCAAATATTTGTTTTAAAAAGAAAGAACTATAGAACATAGAGAATAAGGTCAAGATTAGATCAAACAATGGTAGTGATCATGTGACCCAAAGCAAAGGCATATATAACCATTCATATGTACCCTTCGTAATCAGTCAAGTTTCAAAACTGATTTGAAATCAATGAAGGAAAATACATAAGCATCAAAAGCGCTTGTTGGGCTGGGGAGATGGCTCGGCATTTAAAGGTGCCGGCTGCACAAGCCTGCTAACCCCAGCACTCATGAAAAGCTGGGCACAATGTGGTGCATGCATCTGGGATCCCAATGCACTTACAGCAATGAGAGGCATGGCCAGGCAGAGTGACCTTCCCAGTGACAAATACAAGATATATCCTGTCTCCAAAAAAAAAAAAAAAAAAAAAAAAAAAGAGATACCAACAGACCCAGTTAGTCCCTTACTGGGCATCTAACCTAAAACCTTCAAACCACAGGCCAGAGAGATTTGCTCAACCATGTTTGTAGCGGCTCAATTCGTAGTAGCTAAGAGCTGGAATCAACCCAGATGTCCATCACTAGAAGAATGGATAACTAAGATGTGGTATATCTACACAATGGAATTCTATACAGCAGTAAGAAAAATGACACAAAGAAATTTGAGGAAAAATGGTTGAACCTGGAACAGATCATTCTCAGTGAACTTACCCAATCACAGAAAAAAAAAAAAAAAAATCACCACAGAGTCTCACTCATCTGCAGCACCTAACCTGAATCTACCCAAGATACCTTACACACCCAGCAAGCATCTCATGGACTAGACACTAGGAGGGATGGGGAGGGAGGGGAGGGCATCGAAGGGGTGGGAAAAACTAATCTAGACCCAAATGGCAAGGGTACCATAAAATTCTACTTCCTAAAAGGTAGACCAAATGGCTGAACCTTCACCAGGCCCTTACTGGAAACACCTGAACCACAAGACACTGGAGAGGGTAGGATCAAGTCTAACCTAAATCCTTTACATCTTCCCTCCCTCCCTCTCCCTCTCTCTCGCCTCTCTAACACCTATATATTAGTTAACTTTTACCCTCATTTTCTTAGGGGGCACTGACCTGTAACTCCCAGTACCAGCATGGGGCTATCACCCACAATGAGCTATTGATCAGAGAAACCTACAAGGTTTTCTAAAAGAATGACAGATTTCTGTCAGAGTACTTGATGACCCACCCACCAAAGGTTAGTGGTAAGACCCTATTGCTGAAGACACCATATGCAGCTGACATGTAAAATGGGACGGCATGGCTGGAAGCCAGGAGAGAGTCAGTCCCCAGTCAGTGCCAGAAGGTGCTACATGGGCAACTGGGGGAAATGACCAATATCTGTTCAAGCATCTCATGGTCCAACCTACATAGCAGCAAATAACCTTTTGTGATGCCCACACAAGTGCAATAGTGGCACACAGCCATGGTAGGGAACCAACTGCTCTTGATTCAGCTAACTGATTCCATTAGTGGTACAAGACCCATAGCTGGAACTGGGAAACAAGTCAGAACCATATCCAAACATAAGCCCACTCTCCAATATCAAGTTACCATCAATCATGGGGCAGATCTGAGGACCTACACCTATTAAACTCTCTATAAAAAAAAAGTAAGGGTTATCTCATTTGATCTGGTGCTAACTTACTCTCCATTGGAGAATCTGCTTCTCTTTTTCAGATAGATGCAGATCTTAAGGAGAGAGCCACCCCATCATACCTCAAAAGGGCCCTGACTGAAACTAAGGAAAATTGGCAAAACAAGCAAGGGTGCTGTTTTCCTGATGAGCCAGATACCAGCACAAGGGGGAAGGAGACCAACACAGAGAAAAATCAACACCTACCAAATCAGAGAGCCAGAGCCCCAGAGGCCCCCAATACCTCATCACTGAAGCAAAGCAAAAATGAACCCAACATGGCTCAGGGAAATTTTGCAGAAGAGGAGGCAGAAAGAATGTCAGAGCCACATGTTGGGTCAGGATATACAGAGACATTCATCATACCAATAACTGTGGGCTAACCCCACAATGCACAACCCATATACCTCAACAAGGAGGGGCCAATGGAGAGGGGTAGGTCATGGATGAGCCTAATAATGGTACCAAACTGCCTGTACTTGCAGAATAGAAAACTAATAAAAAAATTATACATTCTAAAGGTATTAGTTTTTCTTTCAACTTTAAAGAGTTATACATTATAGGACACTTCTGTATCAACAAAGCACTTAAAACCATATTTTTCACTGATTTTTATTTGAGCTATTCTCTCTCTCCTCTCTCTCTTTTTCCCTCTCTTCTCTCTCAGATAGGGTCTCGCTATGTAGTCAAGACTAGCTTCTCAGGATCCTTCTGTCTCAACCTCCCAGCAATTTTAATGTATTTTGAGTTCTTGATTTTATAAAATATATATATATATATATATATATAAGGGCTGGAATGATGGCTTAGCAGTTAAGGTACTTGCCTGCGAAGCCTAAGGACCCAGGTTCCATTCTCTAGTACCCACATAAGCCAGATGCACAAGGCAGCACATGCATCTAGAGTTCGTTTGTAGTGGCTGGAGGCCCTAGCGGTCCCATTCTCTCCCTCTATCTGTGCCTCTCTCTCTCTCTTTCTCTCAAATAAATAAACTTTAAAAAAATTATAAGAAAGGAACTTTGAAATTTTAATTCATGGACTTACTGAGCTTCCTTTGGTGGCTCCATAACACAAGATAAGTTTTCGGTAATTATAAACACGAACTTCTGAGAAAATATTCAGATGAGCAGGTATATCTAAGCAGAAAGGAAACAAAAAAACATTAATAGTAGACATACGAAGTTTCAAAATTTAAATGTGGAGAATGGGGCATTTTGGCCTATTATATTTCTAGAGGAAAATTTATTTAAATTAGTAAGTTTGTGTTTTTTATGTTTTTAAGGTGACAGCACAAATCAATGGCAGGCTTTCATTTTCACACCTGGGGGCCAGGAAAGGAAAGATGATACAAAGAAGTAGTCTATCCCAGTGGCTTGAGGTCCTAATTTCGCCCTGCCATTTACTGGCTGCATGATTTCAGCCAAGTTCTCAAGTCTCTGTGCCTTGTTTTTGTCATCTGTAAAATGAGAAATAGGCTGGGAGATGGCTCAGCAGTGGTTGAAGACATGTGCTTGCTAAAATGAGAAATAATTATCTCTTAGGCGATTGTGAGAACTAAATGAGTTAACACAAGGTAAATGTTAGTCATGTTGAATACACATGGTAAATAAGTACTGTATTATTTACACAGGTATATGCCAAGCATACTTGTGTATACAGAGTTCTGGAAATAGCCAGGTGTGGTGGCGCATGCTTTTAATCCCAGCACTCGGAAGGCTGAGGTAGAAGGAGCGCTGTGAGTTCGAGGCCAACCTGAGACTGCATAGTGAATTCCATGTCAGCCTGGGCTACAGCACTGACACTACCTCAGGGAAAAAAAAAAATCTGGAAATTTTATAAAATGAATGTGGGGCTGGAGAGATGACTTAGCAGTTAAGCGTTTGCCTGTGAAGCCTAAAGATCTCAGTTCGAGGCTTGATTCCCCAGGACCCACGTAAGCCAGATGCACAAGGGGGCGCAGGCATCTGGAGTTTGGTTGCAGTGGCTGGAGGCCCTGGTGCCCCCATTCTCTCTCTCTCTCTCTCTCTGCCTCTTTCTCTGTCTGTCACTCTCAAATAAATAAATAAACAAACAAGCAAACAAAAAAGGAATGTGTTCTGGAATTTGCATGCTCTCTACCAGAGAATCCACTATGTAGTCTCAGCCTGGCCTCGAACTTACAGCAATCATCCTACTTCTGTCTCTCAAGTGCTGGTATTTAAGGTGTGTGCCACCATGCCCAGCTACAATTTTTTTAAAAATATTATCTTTGCAAATGTATGTGGCTGTGTTTACACTTATATGTAAAGGCCAAAGGCTGGCATGTAGGTGGGTCATCCTCAGCCACTCCACCTAATTCTGTGAGACAGGGTCTCTTGCTAAGCATTGGGCTCACTGATTTGACTACACGTGATGGCTAGTGAACCCTAGGGAGTCCCTGTCTCTGTCTTCCCAGTGTTAGAATTACAGGCATGCACCACGATACCCAATGCTTTATACCTTGGTTCTGAGAATCAAACTCAGGTCCTCATGTTTGACCAGCAAGAACATTCCACACTAAAAGCTATCTTCCCACACCTTTAGATATACTTTCACATTTTTTGAAACAATGATGTTAACATGTTTTACTTCTTCTGTTAAAGGAGGGAGGTTTTTTATAAAAAGATTATTACATGTACCTGGAAGAGAGCGTGCAAACTCCAGCACACATTCATATAATCGTGCAATGCTGTTCCAGTCATTAAGGAACATTTCAACCACTTTTCTACCACCAACAGGTTCAGATAACAGGTTTTCATATGTCAGGTAAACATGTCGGGATGGTCCTGGTATTATATGAAAAGATTAGTATAAACCAATACTCTTTAAATGCCAAAATAAACAAAAGCAAAGTGTGTGAAAGATCTCACCTTGCTCCCTGGTAGAAGTGCCATTGAGCGGACAATTTGCAAACACTAACTCTGCAACCCACGTGCGGTTATTTCTACCTTGTAATCGGAAAGTGCAATCGAGAAGAGAGCGGTCCAGGGCCTTTTGGGTTTCCTCATTTACACCCTTACAGGGAGGGATTCTGGTGATGAAAGACAGTAGCATACACAGTGTAGTTTACATAGAAAGACAAGGTATAACAGACAGAACGGCAGGTGTGCCACTGAAGCTTAATTCAAATCCTACTTATATTTATAATCTTTTTTTTTTTCTTTTTTAGAGGTAGGGTCTCACTCTAGCCCAGGCAGACCAGGAATTCACTATGTAGTCTCAGGCTAGCCTTGACCTCACAGTGATCCTCCTATCTCTGCCTCCCAAGTGCTAGGATTACAGGCATGCGCCACCATGCCAAGCTTTAAACTCTACTTCTAAATAAGCACCTTCTGCAAAAGACGGAAGCAATTCACAGCATTAGTAGTATTTTAAAAACCCCTATCTTTTCATATCAACCTCGACTAGGACTCTCATTTTGGCAAAGTGAGCTCTATCTTTGTCTATAATCTTATTAAAAGAAGCCATAAATCTGGAGAATAAAAAAAATAAAGGGCTGGAGAGATGGCTTAGTGGTTAAGCACTTGCCTGTGAAGCCTAAGGACCCGGGTTAGAGGCTTGATTCCCCAGGATCCATGTTAGCCAGATACACAAGGGGGCACACACATCTGATGTTTGTTTGCAATGGCTGGAGGCCCTGGCATGCCCATTCTTTCTCTCTATCTGCCTCTTTCTCTGCCTGTCACTCTCAAGTAAATAAATAAATAATAAAAAATTTAAAAAATATATTTAAAAAAATCAAGAATGGTTTTCCAAAAACAATTCACAACTTCCTCAAGAAAAAGCTAAGGGGGACAAAATACTTTCTTTGAAGACAAACACAGGAGGAAACAGCACAAATGTTAAGAGATCTGGAGTTAAGGACATACATCCTAATTTTGACTTTTTGACTTGTTTAAACTTCAGTTTCCCTTGTTTTTTTTTTTTTTTTTTTTTTTTTTTTTTTTTTTTTTTTTTTTTTTTTTTAGTGGTGGGGGGCTTTTTGTGATTTTTTTCCCCATGTTGAGAACCAAACCCAGGGTCTTGCAATTTCTAGGCATACACTCATCCACTGAGCTGAATCCCCAATCCCACTTCAGTTTTACAACTATAAACCACAGATAAAGAAACTATCACATAGGTCAGTACTGGGGGAAAAAAAAATGTTTAGAGTAACTGATAAGAACAGGTATTCATGTTAATTCTTCCTGCAGTAAAAGCAAGTTTTATTCACTGAATAAACTGCAATGACAAAATTCTGAGTCCATTATTTCTCCTTTGCTTCCTCCTCCTTTGCAGAGGTGACCTTTGTGATGTAGCTTGTTGTACACTAACTCATTTAACATGCAGATTGCCACATATATAAGAGGAATATGGCAGCTTTGTGTCTTAAAAATACTTACCTAAACATTTTCTTCTACAAGGTTATAGACTTTTGTCAGAAAACATCATAAGGTGATATATTTTTCTGTTAATGAGTTATTTCAGTAATAGATGAAATAATTAGGTATTACATTAATTACATACCACCCCTTAACTAACAATGTTGCTAATTCTCAGACTCCATTAGTGATTACTTGTATCATGATAAAAAATAAATACAAAATTTCATTGCAAATCCAGAAACTTGGTTTGGTCCTGTTATTCAGAATACCTAGAACAGGGTTTTTCTCAGTCTTGGTAAGGCCAACATTGTGGGTGGGGTAATTTTTTTGTAGTGGGGTGATGTCCTAAGCTGCCTGGACCTCTATCTGCTAGCTGCCAGTAGTATCTCCCACCCACTAATGCTAGTCAAAAATATCTCCAGACAATGTCTAATACTCCTTGAAGAGGAAACTTACCCTGGGGTTATGAAACACTGACCCTGAATTTTAAGAAAAGGAAAAAAAAAGAGACAGATGGTATGTGGCAAAAAATTTAAATTTGTAGGGGGGACAAAATCTATATGTTACATAAAAAATAGAATGAACATAGTATTGAAATGTTCTCGATTAATTAAAACTTCTATCACATTTCTTCAACTTACTAAGTTTTAAAAACTATTTCTTTGAGAGAGAGGGGAGGGAGGGAGAGCATGCAAGGGTGAGAGGGGAAAAGAGAATAGGGCACCAGGGCCTCATGCCACTGTGAATGAACTCCAGGTGCACGCGCCACTTTGTGTGACTAACTTTACGTGGGTACTAGGGAATTGAATTTGGGCCAGTAGACTTTGCAAGCAAGTAAATGCCTTTAGCTACTGAGCCATCTCTTCAACCCCATACTGTCTTTCTTTTTTTCTTTTCTTTCTGTTTTTTAAAATATTTTATTTGTATTTATTTACTTATTTGAGAGAGAGATACAGAAATAGACATGTAGACAGAGGGAGAGAGAACGGGCGTGCCAGGGTCCTAGCCACTGCAAATGAACTCCAGATACATGCACCCCCTTTTGCATCTGGCTTACGTGGGTCCTTTGGCTTTGCAGGCAAATGCCTTAATCGCTAAACCATCTCTCCAGCCCTCTTTCTGTTTTGTTTTATGACTGTCTGTGTAGCCCAGGCTGGCCTGGAACTCCCAGCAATCCTCGTGTCTTAGCTTTGATGAGGGGAGGGGAGGGGGAGATTCAGGAGTGCTGGTAGGCACAGTGGGTAGGGCAGGCTCAGCCAGTGGGAGTGGTCATCTGGTGGCAGCCACTCACTTCTCCTTCCTGTTCCCAACCTCTGAGCAAGTGTCATGAGCCGTGGGCTGGGGAGGTAAACAGTGCCCTTCGTAAGGCGGAGCCTGTGTGGGAGGGCAGGGGCAGAAATGGAAAGAGGCCTGGGCCGCAGGAACAGAGATGGGCTGCCATGAATGAGAAGTTCACCATGGAGCTGGACCAGTGAGTGGAGGACTTGAAAGAGTGTAAACAGCTGAATGTGAGTATTCAGTACTGTGTGAAAGCCTAGGGGTATTTTAACAACAACAAAATTTAATATGAAAGAGGTTTTCTTGTTACTCTCTGTGGAGATGTATGTGGCTGAGTCCATGATCTTATGAAACCCTTTGGTGACAAATCACCAGATACAAGCTATATATTCAAATGCAAGTATGTAGGCAGGTTATTCTGTGGAGACTTTGAATTCTTCTTATAGCATTAACCAAACCGGGTGTGATGGTTCAAGCCTGTAATCACAGCCATCCAGGGCTGAGGTTGGAGGAAATTTCAAGGCCAGCATGGACAATTTACCTAGCTCCTATCTCAAAGTTTTTGGATTTAACTTTTTATTTTTGAGGTAGAGTCTCACTCTAGCCCAGGCTGACCTAGAATTAACTATGTAGTCTCAGGATGACCTCGAACTCACAGCGATCCTCCTACCTCTGTCTCCCAAGTACTGGAATTAAAGGCGTGCGCCACCATGCCCGGCTGTTCTCTCCAAGTTTTTAAAGAGGCTGGGGATATAACTCAATGATAGAGTGCTTGTCTAGGATGTCAGAGGTCCTAGGTTCAATATCTAGTAAACCCCCTCCAAAAAATAAAACTGAGTATTTTTTACAGAAGCTGCTGCTCCATCCAGAATGCATCACAAAAGCAGACTTGCTGCATGCCTATAATCACAGTACTCCTGAGGTATAGGCAGAACATCAAGAACTCAAGATCAACCTCAGCTGTATAGTAAGTTCGAGACCACACTGGACTACATGAGACTATGTCTGAAAAAATAAAATAGATATAATTTTATAATATTGGGGGAAAACTGAAAGGAAATGACCCAACTGCATGGTTTTTATAATGAATGCCTTATGAAAGCATGGAAATGTCAATGTTTAGAAGCGTTTTGCAGATTTATCACCTATTTACAGTATTAGTAGCTGGACAGATAATTCTGCTACATGGTCACCTCTCCTCATCCATAGATACACTGGATCATCTAAGAGCCCTGGATTATTATTTTAAAAGGGCCAAATGGGGCTGAAGAGATGGCTTAGCAGTTAAGCACTTGCCTATTAAGCCTAAGGACCCTGGTTTGCGACTTGATTCCCCAGTACCCACATAAGCCAGATGCACAAGGTGGCGCGGGCATCTGGAGTTCATTTATAGTGGAGCCCATTCTTTCTTTCGCTCTCCCTCTTCCTCTCCCCCTCCCTCCCTCCCTCTTTCTATGTCTGTCACTCTCAAATAAATAAACAAAAATTTAAGAAGGGCCAAATGTGTGATGTGTTTTGTTCAAATGTAGATGACAGTAATGGGGTTGAAGAGGTATCACAGTGGTTAAAGGTACTTGCTTGTAAAGCCTAAGGACCAGGGTTCAATTCCCTAGTACCCATGTAAAGCCAGATGCATAAAATGGCACATGTGTCTGGAGTTCATTTATATTGGCTAGAGTTCCTGGTGCATCCTCTCTCTCTATCTGCCTCTTTCTTTCTTTTTTATTTATTTTTTTTTTTGGTTTTTCGAGGTAGGGTTTCACTCTTGCTCAGGCTGACCTGGAATTCACTATGGAGTCTCAGGGTGGCCTTGAACTAATGGCAATCCTCCCACCTCTGCCTCCCGAGTGCTGGGATTAAAGGCGTGCGCCACCACGCCCAGCTTCTTTCTTTCTTTCTTTCTTTCTTTCTTTCTTTCTTTCTTTCTTTCTTTCTTTCTTTCTTTTCTTTCTTTCTTCCTTTCTTTCTCTTTCTCTTTCTCCTTCCCTCTCTCATAAATAAATAACAGTGATGGATGGGATATTTCACTATGTAATCCTGTCTTTATTTTTGGACAAGCCATTTCTGAAACATGGCAATAATTTCACACTAGTTTTTCATGCATGATAGCTGAAGAGACACACTGGTGCCACAGTAAAAACATGGTTCCATTTCCAGGGCACCCAATCATGGCTATTGTAAGAAACAGTCTGCTCCCATAGAACTAAGACAATTTAAAATCTCAGCTTTCAGGAAGGAGTCTGAGGCAGGAGGATCATAGTAAGTTTGAAGGCAGCCTGGGTTTTAGAGTGAAACCCTGGCCCCAATACAAAACAAAACACCCATTGAAAATAAAATGTTTCTGTCGACTTGATCCAACACCTTGTTGTGGAGAACCTCATGTTAGCTGCCACACCACCTCTGACTACTTCCTGTAAAATTCCTCTTGGGGGGAACTATCCTATCTTTGTATGTGGAAGTGTTGGGCTGAAGAGATGGCACAATGGTTAAAGGCACTTCCCTGTATGTACAAGTGTGCCTGGTTCTTTTTAATGTAAGTGTATGCTTAAACAACAACAACAAAAAGCAGTTGGGCATGGTTGTGTATGCCTATAATCCCAATATTTGGGAGGATGATGTAGGGGAATTTCAGGTCAGGCTGGGCTAAAGCAAGACCCTACCTCAAAAACAAAGAACAAATAGGAGGATCACCATGAGTTCGAGGCCACCCTGAGACTACATAGTAAATTCCAGGTCAGCCTGAGTTAGAGAGAGACCCTACCTCAAACAAACAAACAAACAAACAAACAAACAAACAAAAACTATCATGGGAGCCGGGTGTGGTGGTGCATGTCTATAATCCCAGCACTTGGGGATGCAGAGATGGGAGGATCGCCATGAGACTACATAGTGAATTCCAAGTCAGCCTGAGCTAGAGTGAAACTCTACCTCAAAAATCCAAAAACCAGGGCTGGAGAGATGGCTTAGCGGTTAAGCGCTTGCCTGTGAAGCCTAAGGACCCCGGTTCGAGGCTCGGTTCCCCAGGTCCCACGTTAGCCAGATGCACAAGGGGGCGCTCGTGTCTGGAGTTCGTTTGCAGTGGCTGGAAGCCCTGGCACACCCATTCTCTCTCTCACTCTCTATCTGCCTCTTTCTCTCTCTGTCACTCTCAAATAATCAAATAAATAAGTAAAAATCTTTAAAATATATATATATATATACACACACACATATACATACATACATAAATACATATATCATGGACCAAAATATGACATAGTAGTGATAATCATTTAGCACAATTTCAGACTAAAATATAATACCCTACATTCTAGGTTGTCAGCAGTTTGCCTGCTGTATTTATAGCAACCAGTTTCCTCTGGCTGAAGCAAAAAAGGTAACTGCTAGGCTGGGCATGGTGGCGCACGCCTTTCATCCCAACACTCGGGAGGCAGAGGTAGGAGGATCACTGTGAGTTCGAGGCCACCCTGAGACTACATAGAGAATTCCAGGTCAGCCTGAGCTAAAGTGAGATACTACCTCGAAAAACCAAAAATAAATAAATAAATACAAGGTAACTACTTCATCTTCTTTTGTACTTGTTTGGAAGTGTTATTTATAGTGTTTAAGTGGCATGGACTAACAGAACTAGAGCTTTAATTTTATTTGCATGTGTGCAGTGCATGTGGTATGGTGTGGTGTGTGTATGTATAATGTGTGTGCAAATGCATGAGGGCCATGTGCATGCATTTACAGGCTGCAGGAGGAGGAGAGATATACTATTCTACCATTCATTTATGTATTCCTTGGAACAGTTTCACTGAACTGGGAACTGCTGCTTTTGGTCATATGCATGGCTGTACCCAGCTGCACACATGAGTGTCGAGGCTCAAACTTATGGGGTCTCAGATGCTCTCAGACCTTATGCTTTCTGCAGCAAGGGCTGTTACCCACTAAGCCATTTCCCAGGCCCTCAGGTTTTATTTTTAAGAAAATGTCAGAAGCTAACTTTTACTTAATGTTAACCTTAATTAACATTACTGAAATGTATGGTTAATTGAACAGATTCTTTTGGGGAGTATTTTGACATAACATTAAATAGATTTCACTTCATTTAAACTAAATTACTGTTTTATGTTAATCTACAATTCTTTAATTTTTTTTTCTTTCTTTCTTCATTTATCTTTGGAGACAGGGTTTCATGTAGCTCAGGCTGACCTCAAACTTACTAGGTAGGCAATAATGATCTTTTTTTTTTTTTGGTTTGTTGAGGGAGGGTGTCACTCTAGTCCAGGCTGACCTGGAATTCACTATGGAGTCTCAGGGTGGCCTCGAACTCACAGTGACCCTCCTACCTCTGCCTCCCGAGTGCTGGGATGAAAGGCATGCGCCACCACACCCAGCTGGCAATGATGATCTTGAACTCCTATCCTCTTGCTTCTTCTGCCTCCCAAATGCAGGGATTACAGGCATGCACCACCATACCTGTCCTGCATATTTGTTATGACAGTGTTTGTATCTAACTTGTGGTACAGAGCAAATAAACTTCCCATTTTAAACACGAAAAAAGTGAGTCAGCTATAGTCTCGGCTTCTCAAGAGATTGAGGTAAGCGAATTGTGAGTTCAATAGGCGGTAATAGTAAGCTTCCTTCTTAGAAAATAAAGTAATATTTCATACATGTAGCAGTTAGCGTTGCATTGCTGAAACAAAACACCCAATCAAAGCAGCTTATGAGGAAAGGTTTTATTTCAGGTTTACCATTTTGAGGGGAACCTTCATCATAACAGGTCTGTCCCCAGCAATATACCTCTTACAGCAGGGCTCCACTTCCCAAAGACTCCACCAGCTGGGGACTTAATAAAAAATACTTGAGGTGGGCTGGAAAGATGGCTTAGTGGTTATGGTGCTTGTCTTCAAAGCCTTAAAGACCCAGGTTCGATTCCCCAGGACTCGTGTAAGCCAGATGCACAGGGTGGCACATGTGACTGGAGTTTGTCTTCAGTGGCTAGAGGCTTTGGCATGCCCCTCCTCTCTATCTGCCTCTCTCTTTCTTTCTCACTATCTCATAAACAAATTAAATTAAATTAAATTAAAAAATAAGTACCTGAGGTGCTCACTTTATCAGCACATTTCTAAAACTGAAACAATACAGAGATTAGCATGGCTCTTGTGTAAGGATGATAGGAAAAAAAAAATACCTGAGGCTATACAGGGACATTCACATTCAAACCACTAACTACTACATACCTTTAATAATTATCAGAATTACTCGGTCCAATTATATTTGGGGTATTTTTAAACTGCATATGTTAGCTGGGTATGGTGGTTCATGCCTATAACCTTAAGATTCAATAGGTTGAAAGGGGGTTAGATTGTCATGAGTTCAAAGCCAATTTGGGCTATAGAGTAAGTTCCAGGTCACCCTGGGGCTAGTGAGACTCTGACTCAAAAGAAGGGAGGAAGCCTGGTGTGGTGGCACATGCCTTTAATGCCAGCATTTGAGAGGCAGACGTAGGAGGATCACCGTGAGTTTAGAGGCCAGTCTGTGACTACATAGTGAATTCCAGGCCAGCTTGGGTAAGAGAAAAATCCTACCTCGAAAAATCAACAAAAAGGGAGGGACAGAAGGTACATATTGCATAAATGTTCTTCCACTTACTTCTTACCCTTCTTACAACATACTCTTTCTATAGAAGTTATACAGTGGCCAATTCAGATGGATATTTCATCCTAAGTTTAAAAATATAAATACAAGCAGGGCGTGGTGGCACACACCTTTAATCCCAGCATTTGGGAGGCAGAGGCAGGAGGATCACTGTGAGTTTGAGGTCACCCTGAGACAACATAGTGAACTCTAGGTTAGCCTGGGCTACAGCGAGACCCTACCTTGAAAAACCAAAACAAAACTATACACACACACTCACACACACACACACACACACACACACACACACACACAGAAAGAGTGAGAGAGAATGTGTATTCTCTTCTTTTTACACGAGGTAGATTTTTCTGAAATCCATCTCTTTAGAGAATGCTAGCATAGAAGCTGGCATGTTTTCATGTGATAACTAAAGTTTAAGACCCCTTTAAATTCATGCTCCCAATACAGCAGAACTCTAAAGGTGTGTTCATGTCATTTTCCATTTTTGTTGTTGTCCCATCGAGACAAAAGTTAAGGCCTTATTGTTCAAATGTGCAGACTTGTTGTATCTTGAAAGACAGGAAAATTCAATATATATAATGCTGCTTATATGTTTAAAAAAGATACATTATGCAACCCTAACAATAAAATGTGCTCCTCCTTCCAAAAACCATGTTATCTGGACCAATAAGACTGACCTCTCAGATGGCACTAAGCTAAAGGACATGTACACCATTACCTTATTTTTTTTTCCTGTTTTCCCCTTGAGACAAAGTCTCATGTAGTCCAAGTTGGCCTCAAACTCACCATGTAGCTGACCATGAACTTGACCTGATGACCCTCCCGCCTTCACTTTCACAGTACTAGGATTACAAGCATGTGTCACAACGCCCATTTTATGCTGGGGATCAAACCCAGAGATTTGTATATGCTAGGGAATCACTCTACCAAGGATGAGCTACATCCCCAGAACTTTCATTTGTTTATTTACTTATTTAATTAATTAATTTACTTATTTATTTAAACAAGGTCTGAGGTAGCCTGGAACCCTTTATATAACAGAGGATGACACTGAACTATTTACTTCTAGCTCCTGAGTGTTGGAATTACAGCCACCACACCTGCTTTATTTGATGCTGGGAATCTAATCCAGGGCTTCATGCATTCTAGGCAAGTAGTCTTAACTGCATTTCTAGCATCTGCTTCATTTTTTCATTCAAAATAAAATGAACTGTTGAGGGGCTGAAGATGGCTTAGCGGTTAAAGCTCTTGCCAACAAAGCCAAGGATCCACGTTTGATCCCCCCAAACCCACATAAAGTCAGATGCACAAAGTGGTTCATGCATCTGAAGTTCGTTTGTAGTGATTGGAGACTCAGGCATGCCCATTCTCTCTCTCTAAAAAAAATAAAATACAATGTGTTCAAATGATGTGCTTCACTATGGCATTTTTCACACATATCACTGTACTTTTCTCATATTCACAGATCTACTCATTAGCTTACTTCTAAGCACTACTTGGCTCTTTGTCCTCTGCCCATCTCATCCTTGGTTTGGTTTTTGTTCTGTTTTGAGTGTGTGTGTGTGTGTGTGTGTGTGTGTGTGTGCGCGTGCGTGCGTGTGTAGACCACTCAGAAGCCAGAGGAAAACACTGGGTGTCCCGCTCCATCACTCTTCCACATGATAAGTTTCTTCTCTGAACCCAGAAGTGCTATTTTCATTAGCTTCAATTTACTGAGTGTCTTCCTTCCTGCCTCCAATCCTTTATAGCAGTAGTTTTCTCCTCTGGTTAGGATATTCAACTCTCACCCAGCCTCCCTTTCTTCTGGCTAATTTTCACCTGCCTTTTAGTCTGAAGGCAAATGGTATATATCAGCGATATCCATCCCGACTTCTGAACTAGGCCACATGCCCCTGCTATATGAACCCACAGCATCCTGAAAGGCTTTACAAAATTCAAGGCTGATACATAGTCCCATGCAATAAATATCTGTCAAATCAATGAAAGAGATTCAGAAGAAAGACATACTAAAATGCCAGGTGGTGCTGGACTGTCACTCCATAGGCTAAAGAGACCCCCCCACACACACATGGTAATATTATGTGAAATCCATTATATCCACAAGTTCTGAACTTTGCTTTATGCTGTTCTATGGAAGGACAGGAGCAGCTCTGCAGTGTGACCGTGATGTGTAACAGCCTGTTCAACAAGCAAAAAGGACTTACTTTAATAAGCGAATTGCATGGCTGAAGCCATCACCTTCCACTTGCACTCCTTGATGCGGAATCTCCAAATTGGACAGCTGGCAAGAGAAAGCACGATAATATTACACCATTAATTTTACAATGGAAGTACCTTGTCTATGTACCACTGTCTCTTTTCTACGTATTTTTCCCAAAGTGAAATCCTGTCAAGTGTGAACATTGTCCCCATCATTAGTTTTCCTGACAAACTACACTACATGCAGTGCAATTGAAAGTTGCCTCAGATTCTCTACTGCACAATGAAATCTCCAGAGATGGCAAATCTTCAAAATTGAAGAGACTGACCCAACTTTTAAAGTAAGCCAAAACTTAAGTCAGAATCAATTTGGGTGAATGAAGCAAGTGTTGGGCGTGATGGTGCACACCTTTAATCCGAGCACTTGGGCGGCAGAGGTAGAAGGATCCCAGTGAGTTCGAGACCACCCTGAAACTACATAGTTAAATCCAGGTCAGCCTGGGCCAGAGTGTGACCCTACCTCCAAAAATTAAAAAAAAAAAAAAAAAAAAAGAAGCAACTGGTTTGGTTGTGTGATTCTATTATTTGTTCAAAACAAAGTTTGAATCACACTCATCTCATTCCTAATCTTAAATGTACTTCCTAGTTTGTAACTTTGCTAAAATGTAGTTTTCCTTCTAACAGTTAAACTACTTCCTATGTGAAACTCAAGAAAAGAAAATGAGCCAGCCGTGGTGGTGCACACCTTTAATCCCAGGCAGAGGTTGGAGGATTGCCATGCATGAGTTTGAGGCCACTCTGAGACTACATAGTGAATTCCAGGTCAGCCTGAGCTAGTCAGACGATACCTCGAAAACCAAAAAAAAAAAAAAAGAGAGAGAGAATGAACTCAAGGGGGCTGGAAAGATGGGTCAGTGGTTAAAAGTGTTTGCTTGCAAAGGCTGACCACCCAGGTTTGATTGTCCAGTACCCATGTAAAGCCAGATGCACAAAGTAGCACATGTATTTAAAGTTTTTTTGAAGAGCAGGAGGCCCTGAGTGTTAAAATAGTCCCTCTTCTCTCTCAAATAAATAAATGGGATTTATAAATCCTTGTTCCAAAAAGGATTTAACTGAGGTTTAGAAAGCTAACTGCTGAGCAAATAGGCAATGGGATTCAGAGTCCAAAGGAAGTATTAGGGCTGTAGAGATGGCTTAGCAGTTAAGGTACTTGCCTATGAAGCTTAAGAACACATGTTTGAATCTCCAAGTCCCACATAATCCAGACACAAAATGACACAAGCATGTCACACAGGTGCAACCAGGGGCCACATGTGTCTGGAGTTCATTCACAGTGGCTGACAGGCCCTGGTGCACTAATTCTTCAACCCCCTACCTCTCCCCCCCCCCCGTGTCTGTCTGTCTGTCTCTTTCTCTCTTTCAAAAAAGGAAGTATTATTTGACTCAAAAATTCAACCAGAGATAAATCTGCCTAATAAGTTAAGATTTAGGTATTCACAGTCCAGGGCAAATAACTATTAGCAGAAAATGTGCTTGCTTTTAACATCTAAAATTTTGAATGAGAAGAAAATATAAGTTGAATTTTTAAGAGTTTGACTGAATTCAGCCAGGTGTGGTGATGCACGCCTTTAAGCCCAGCACTCGGGAGGCAGAGGTAGGAAGACTGCTGTGAGTTCAAGGCCACCCTGAGACTACATAATGAATTCCAGGTCAGCCTGGGCTAGAGTGAAGCTCTACCTCGAAAAACAAAACAACAACAACAAAAAAGTCAGAAGCATGAATTTGACTGAATTCAACAGAGTTCTGTAAAATGTTCTTAAATGTCCTACATATGCACTAGCTACGAGTACAGAAGACATGTATCTACAGGAATCAGTCTATGTGAGCCTGCAAGAGCACATTCTGCAAACTCTGGCCTGTGCAGAAGAAAAAGAGGAAATAAATGTTACACTGGCCCAGCATCCTCTATCTAGTCCCTTGCCAATGTGAAGGGAATATAACTGAATAGGATTCATACAATCAATTCAAATGATGAGATTAAAGAGTGCAAGAACTCAGTAGGTAGACAGGAACCATGGACATTTGGTACCATTTAGGAGCCATGGTTAGTTTCAAACACGAGGTCCATTATGCACACTTGTAGTTCTAGGAACTGGGACCATTTTAGCTGCCTGCTTCTGGGCTTAAGTTTTTTTCTGGGATTTTGCTACTCTTCATACCTTATCCTCTAACTACAGATCCCAAAGCCTTCTAAAGCAAGGGTTATAAACAATACTTCACTGGCCAAATACTGTCTATTTTAGTATAATGTATAAACAGTGCTATTTATCTGTTTAAATATTAACTCTGTCACACTACAATAGTGGATTTGAGTACCTGTAACATAAATCATACGATCTACAAAGCCTAGAATATTTACTATTTGGTCCTTTAATAAAGTTTTTCCCAACTCCTATTTTAGGGCATGCAGGTATTTTCAACACATTCAAGAGCATCAGCTGTTAAACTGAAACACCTCATTTTCATGTTTTCAGTTCTCTCATTCCTTTGTATTAACTTATAGAAGACAAAAACTAAAACTTTAAAGACCAGGTGTGGTAGCTCACGCCTATAACTCCAGCACTTGGGAGGCTTGGGCAGGCAGACTGCCAGGAGTTCAAGGCTAGCCCGGTCAATATAGTGAATTCAAGATACTCTGGGCTATAAGGTGAGACCTTGTCTCAAAGCTGGGGGTGGGGGAACTACTACTTTAAATGAGAGGGAACATAATCAGGGCTTTTGTGTTTCACTTCTGAAGGGCTGCCAATCCTCAGCCAATTCCCACTTTTGGACATATTTAAAAAACAAAACAGAACAGGTTGTAACGCCCCTAATTCTAACACTAAGGATGTGGAAGCAGGCAGATCAGGAATTCAAGGTCATCCTCAGCTATCTACTGAGTTTAAGGCCAACCTTGGTTATACAAGATCTTATCTCAAAAACAAACAAAAAGCTCTGTTCCTTTGGCCCTGTGACCTGGCCTGCCAACCACGTATGTATACACTTTCTTTGCCTTAGTATTTTTCTTGGTTTCTAAATGTGTCATGTTTTGTGGGTACCCTCTCACTTTGCTTGTATGTAAGATTTGCCTATGAACCCTGAGTCCTTCAGTAATTCTTAATCCTGTCTGGTCTGTTATTGTGAAGGGGCTTCTAAGTCTGGTCTTCCACATGTACATGCAGAACTGCTCCAGCCTTTTCCTAGATAGCAACTTCCCCTAAATAAAGTTCACAAATTATTATTTCTTCCTAAATAAAATCAATAATTCTTAATTTCAAACAGCAAGCAAAAAAGTTGTTACCTCCTTTACATTCATGTTCAGAGATCATATTGGATATCACGACAGCATATTCTTGAAAAACACTGATTCTGCATTGTACTATGGCTTCCGTGACACAGAACTAAAAATTGTTTAATACCTTTCTTGAACTGCTTTTCAGAAAGGAGTCAGTACTGCAGGCATTTGAACAATATGCATAGCTCCACAAACTATGTTTTATAGTTAAGACCTGTTTTATAGTTAATCACCTCTAATAGACTTAAATATTATGCTCCTACTAGAAGATAGAAAATATTAATTCTTAAAAGCTGAACAGCACAAGAGCCAGGGCCGTGCTGTGGGGTGGAATGGCCGGGCCGGCAGGCTTCCTCCACCGTGTCCCCGCCACTGATCCAACCAAAAGTGAAAGGAAGCCAAGTGGCCTGGAGTAGAGGTGACCACGGGACAGGATGCTCAGCTCGGACACTTGCACCCATTTCTCAACAAGTCCTGGGCTGCCTCCCCGCTTGTCCCTGTGCGCATCCTTCCCTCCAGGACTGGGCTCAAACCCCCAACGCCCAGCCTCAGCCCGCAGCAAGCTGGTGTCTGCACCATGATGCCAAGATGCTGCGCTTCCTCCGGGAAATGGCCTTTGTCCTCTTCATTCTGGTGACCTGGTCGTCTACTGCCTTCATCATCTCCTATGGCAGCCGTGCTATCTGGACTGCCAACCCCTTCTTCCCCTACATCAGGTGCAGCCACCGTGTACACAAGATATAAAATAGTTGAGAAGCAAAATCAAGCCAGCTACTTCAGCACTCCAGTCTTTAACTTGGTCTCGCTGGCTCCTGGATTGATGGGATGTATGGGAATGGGCACTGTAGCCAATTTTCAAGAGCTAGCTGTGCCCGTGGATCATGATGATGGTGTCCTTCTGTCTTTTGTCTGTGGTGTGGTGTACATGCTCTCTTACGAATCATATCCCCAGTGGAACAGTCTCACGACATGCCACATACGGATGGCCATCTCTGTAGCTTCCTGCACAGCTGCAGCCCTCATGATTGACTACACCTCACTAATTTCTATAAACCAAGCTGGAGTGGAATCCAAAAGAAAAGGACTATGTGTATCACGTAATCAGTGCTACCTGTGAGTGGACTGTGGCCTTTGGTTTGATTTTCTACTTCCTAACACTCATCCAAGATTTCTAAGGATACCCACAGAACTCACTGGTGACATTTGGAAAAAGGAAAATCCCATCTCTCTCAGTGAAAGTCACAGGCAGCTTCTAGAAGTGGCACAGAAGACAGACCTATTTGGATGCCACTCTGATTGGCACACATCTGAGATTGCATTTTCCATTAACAGTTCCTACACAGAGCCAGGCGGGGTGGCACACACCTTTAATCTCAGCACTTGGGAGGCAGAGGTAGGAGGATCGCTGGGAGTTCACTGCTACTCTCCGTCTCTACATTTCTGCACAGTGCGATTGGGAGCTCCTTAAAGGCAGAATGTATGTCTGCATCCAGCATTTCATACAGTGTCTCCTGGTATACTGTAGGTACTTAATAAATAACTCACCGAATGCATGCTTGAACAAATGAAGGACTAACAAGGGATGCTTGAGGTGCTGTATAGGTTTACTAGTTGTTTAGATGTAAGCAGATACTCTCTGTCCCCCAGTAAGGTTGACTGCTTTGCTTTGGGTACCATATACATTTCAGCTATGTGGGCTTCATGACTGTGACAACTCTTCTGGATAGATACCACTGAAATTGTTACACGGGCAACACCAACTGTTCCACCTGTCTTGGCAAAGCAAGAAGGCCAAAAATCATCCCACCCACATTTTACTGATTCCATGCAACTTCTAAAGTTGGCCATATCTGTATTTTGGTTATTATTTTCAGTTTCTATTTCCTTGTACCTCATGGTTAAGAGAGTAAAATAAAATGCAATGTTTCTTTTAATTAAAAAAAAACTGTCCAATTTTTAATTAGGAGGAATTTAATTTCCATTACTATACAGGGAAGAAGAAAGGCTGAGAATCTGGAACTAGAGCAGCAAATTAAAGTGTCTTATTTTATATGAGAGGATATGATTGCAACCCCGCCCTTCCCAAAATGAACAGGATCACAACCACATTAGTTATCCTAATGGAATCCATGGAACATTAAATGCATATTTTCAGGAATAGAGAGGTGGATCAGCAGTTAAGGCGCTTTCCTGTAAACTTAACAACCCAAGTTCTATTCCCCAGAACCCTCATAAAGCCAGATGCACAAAATGGCACATGTGTCTGGAGTTCACTGGCAGCAGCTAGAGGCCCTGGTGTGCCCATTCTTTTTCTCTCATATTCCCTCCCCCACCTTAGGCATGGTGGTGCATGCCTTTAATCCCAGCACTGGGAGACAGAGGTAGAAGGATCACTGCGTTCAAGGCCAGCCTGAGACTACATAATGAATTCCAGGTCAGACTGGACTAGATTGAGACCGTACTTCAAAAACTTAAAAAAAAAAAAAAAAAGGCTGGAGAGATGGCTTACTGGTTAAGGCACTTATCTGTGAAACCTAAAGCCCCAGGTTTAATTCCCCGGGACCCACATAAGCCATATGCACAAGGTAATACATGCATCTGAAGTTTGTTTGCAGGAGCTAGAGGCCCTGTTTAGGTCCACTGTGTGTGTGTCTCTATCTGCCTCTCTCTGTCCCTCTCTCTCTCTCTCTCTCTCTCAAATAAATGAAACAAACAGTTAAAAAAAAAGTCCCACACGTATTTTCAAAATATAATCTCATTTGAGCAGCCAGAATTATTTTGTAAACTTACCTCCAATCGAAGTCCTACAAATGGCATGTTTGTGTCACACATAGCAACAAAGTGAGCTAGAACTTTATTAAAGGCACACATTTCTCCTGATCGTTTGGTTTTCTTGGATTCTACTGGACATGGATCATCAGACAACTAGAATATAAATAAAAAACACAAGTGAGCAAAAAAAATATAAGTGGTACAAATCATTAAGGCAGTTAAACTAAGTTAAACTAAACTAAGGCAGTATCAAAGTTCAGGGTTCACCAAAACAAATGAAATCTTCTTTTAACAAATGCATATTGAATAAATACCAACCCCAACAGTAAGAATACAGTAGTAAATATTATATCTTTAACAAGTTCTTTTATGAAAGATGATATTTAATTTTTAATTGAAACAAAAACATTTGGCTGGGGATACCCAAGGTGCTTGCTTGCAAAGCCTGCTTGGCCTTGGTTTGATTCCTCAGGACCCATGTAAAGCCAGATGTACAAAGTGGTACATGCATCTAAAGTGCATTTAAGGCAGCAAGAGGCCCTAGTGTTCCCATACTATCCCTCTCTCTCTTATCTGCTTGCAAATATTTTTCATTTATTAGAGAGAGAGAGAGAAAGTAAGAGAAAATGGGCACAAGAGGGCCTCTAGCCACTACAAATGAACTCTAGACTCAAGTGCTACCATGTGCATCTGACTTACGTGGGCTCTAGGGAACTGAACCTGGATTCTTAGACTTCACAAGCAAATGCCGTAACTGCTAAGCCATCTCTTCAGCCCACAAATATTTACATATCTAATTTTCAAGCATAGAGAGGCAGAAATAGAAATAGAGAAAATGGGCCTCTTGCCACTGCAAATGAACTCCAGATGCATGTTCCATTTTGTGCATCTGGATTTACATGGGTACTAGGGTGTTGAACATGGGTCATCAGACTTTGCATGCAAATGCCTCAACTGCTGAGCCATCTCTCCAGCCCTAAATAAATATTTAAGAAAAAAAAAAAACAAACAGTAGCTGAGCTTGGTGGTACACACCTTTAATCCCAGCACTTAGGATACAGAGGTAGGAGGATCACCATGAATTTGAGGCCACCCAGAGACTATGTGAATTCCAGGTCAGCCTGGGCTATAATGAAACCCTACCTCAGAAAACAAAAAACAAAACAAAACAGAAGCAGAGCAGGAGAGATTCTCGGTAGTTAAGGCACTTGCATGCAAAGTCTAATAACTCAAGTTCAATTCCCCAGGACCCATGTAAATCCAGATGCACAAAGTGGCACATGAATCTGAAGTTAGAGATGGTTTGCAGTGGTTGGAGTCCCTGTGTGCCCATTCATATTCTCTCTTCTCTCTCTGCTTGCAAATAAATAAATATTGAAAAAAAAGAAAGAAACATTGGTTGAATGTAATTGGACATGCCTGTAATCCTAGCACTCAGGAGCCTAAAGCAGGACGACTAAGTTTGAAGCTAGCCTCAGTTATATAGGGAATAACAGGTCAACCTAGACTACATGGCAATATTCTTTACAACAGGAGGGAGGGAGGAAGGAAGGAGAAAAAGAAGGAAGGATCATAGGAAAACAACCAAGCTCAGTAGTAAAGCACTGGCCTTAAACGTTCACCACTAGGTTCCATGCCTAGCGTGTGAGTACACACACAAATTTTCAGAAAATTTAGACACAAAGTCTTTAAGTTTCATTACCACTCTATCTCTTAGAAACCATATACTGAATAAAGGTGCCTGCTAACATAGCCTGACAATCTGGGTTTGATTCCCCCAGTACCCATGTAAGACCAGCTACACAAAGTAGCCCATGCATCTGGAGTTCATTTGCAGGGGATGGAGGCCCTGGCATGTCCATTCTCTCTCTCTCAAATAAATAAGTAATTTTTTTTAAAAAAAGCATCTAATTCTCTCCTGTGCTAAAAATGGGGAAAGAAGCCAATCATGTTAGCACACACCTGTAATGTCAGCATTTAGGAGGTGGAAGCAGGAGGAATGCAAGTTCCAGGCTAGTATGAGATACATATCAAGTAACAGACCAGCCAGGAATACACAGCTAATCTCTCTGTCTCTAAAGACAACAACAGGGCTGGAGAGATGACTTAGTGGTTAAGGCACTTGCCAGCAAAGCCAGAGGACCCAGGTTCAATTCCCTAATACCCATATAAAGCCAGATGCACAAGGTGGCACACACATCTTGAGTTTGCACTGGATAGAGGTCCTGGAGCGGCCATTCTCTCTCGTACTCTCTCACAAATAAATAAATAAATAAATAAATAAAAAACATAAAAAAGAAAACAGCAAAAGTAAAGATGATGAAAACTTTAACACAGATCAATTCTATACTCAGTGCCATACATGAGCATACCTTGTGCTTTGTACCAGTTCTGGTGTGTTTCCCAGTTTTTGTACAGGGAACTAAGTCCTGGATGTTGTCCTTGAATTGCTGTAGCAGCACTGCCATGACAGGGGTATCCTCACGATCTACAGTGCTCACAGACATGAAATAGTACTTGTATGACAGCTGTGTTGGTTTATTAGGAACCTCCAGCATCTCCACAACCTAAAATGAACAAAGTCAGAAGTGAGACTCAGTGGGATAGAAGTACCAGATACTTTCCACCTTATCAAGCAGGCCTTAACGTTACAAATCCACAGCTGGGAAGATAGTTCAGGCAGTAATGCAAGTTCAGATGCCCAGAACCCATATAAATGCAAGGGGTAGCAGTTTGCATCTGTGGAGGTGGAGATGGGATTCTTAGGGCAAGCAGGCTATCTAGATTAATGAGATCCGAGTTCAGTGAAACACCCTATCTGCATAAATAAGATGGATGGTGGTAAGAGGGAGATACCCAATATCCTCTGGCCTCCACATGCACACCCCCCCACATGCATAAATACACAAAAATAATTTTTTGTGTATTTATGGGGCTGGAGTGATGGCTTAGCGGTTAAGGGGTTTGCTGGTGAAACCTAAGGACCCAGATTTGATTCCCCAGTACCCATGTAAGCCAGATGCACATGGTGGTACATGTGTCTGGAGTTCCTGATGTGCCCATTCTCTCTGGAGAGATGGCTTAGTGGTCTCACAGGCAAGTGCCTGTAAGACTAAAGGACCCAGGTTCAATTTCTCAGGACCCATGTAATCCAGATGCACAAGGTGGCACATGTATCTGGAGTTCGTTTGCAGTGGCTGAAAGCCCTGGCATGCCTAATCTCTCCCCCCCAGAAATAAATTTTGATTTTTTAAAATAAAAAATAAAAACAAGAGCTGGGCACGGTGGCACACATCTTTAATCCCAACACTTGTTAGGCAGAAGTAGCAGGATTGCTATGAGTTCATTTCCACCCAGAGACTACATAGTAAATTCTAGGTCAGCCTAGACTAGATTGAAACCCTACCTCAAAAAATAAAGAAATAAAAACAAGAGGCTAGAGAGATTGCTCAGTGGTTAATTAAGGTGCTTGCCTATAGCACTTAGCCACCCAAGTTTGATTCCCCAGTGCCTACATAAAGCCAGATGTACAAAGGGGCACATGCATCTGGAGTTTGTTTGCTGTGGCTAGATACCCTGATATGCCCACTCTCTCTCTCTGTGTGCCTCTCTTCTATCTTTATTTGCAAATAAATAAATAAAAATATTTTTAGGTCCGGGCGTGGTGGCACACGCCTTTAATCCCAGCACTCGGAAGGCAGAAGTAGGAAGATTTCTGTGAGTTCGAGGCTACCCTGAGACTCCATAGTGAATCCCAGGTCAGCCTAGGCTAGAGTGAAACCTTACCTCAAAAAAAAAAAAATTAAAAAATAAATAAAATAAAAACAAGCCTGGCATGTTGGCACATGTCTTTAATCCCAGTACTCAGGAGGCAGATATAGAAGGATAGCTGTGAGTTGAAGGCCAACTTGGTACTAGAGTGAGCTCCAGGTCATCCTCGGCTAGAGGGAGACCCTACCTTGAAATAATATAAATAAATAAATAAATAATAGGGCTAGAAAGATGACTCTGTGGTTAAAGATGCTTTCATGCAAAGCCTGACAATCAAAGTTCAATACCCTGGTATCCGCGTATAAAGCCAGATGCACAAAGTGGTGCATGTGTCTGGAGTTCATACTCTAATTTCTTATACATTTTAGCTAATTCAAAGATATATAAGAAACTGAGTATAAAATACCTAGGAAGAATAAAAATATGAAAGGAACTTTCTATACACTGAAAGATACATGCAATCAACAAAATAGAATATTCAATGAGAAAACAAAGCTCCTTTAGATAGAACATATTTAAAAATTTGCTTTATCCAAGTTTACATTTAACTAAAATAAACAAGTTTATCTCCACCAAAATACTTCTAATACTTCATGGTGGCTGCACTGAACTTTTTTTGTGTGTGTGGTTTTCTTTCAAGGCAAGCTTTCATTCTACCTCAGTCTGACCTGGAATTCACTATGTAGTCTCAGGGTGGCCTCAAACTCATGGTGATCCTCCTACCTCTGCCTCCCAAATGCTGGGAATAAAGGCGTGCACCACCATGCCTAGCTGCACAGAACTTTTTGCTTCTAACATTCTCCCCAAGCAGAAACTAAGCCTCACTTGCCTATCATGTGAAAGGCCCTGGTTGGGATTCTAAGCACTGTCGAAAGCCTAGAACAAACTAGGATTCCCTATAGCAGAGACACCAGGGTGAAGGAATGGAGTTTACCTTACATTTCCCAACAGAGTCATGACCTTCTTCCTTCCCCCAACTCTACACCCTGAGTTGAAGTCCCTACATGAAATTTGTCACTCTGAGTCACCCTTTGCATACTTACAATGTAGTACTGTGGAAGACGGGTAAGTTTAATGAACAGCTTATTCTTAGATAGATTTCCAATAGGATGCGTTGAGTAATTGGAAAGCTGCAATGTTTCACTGCTTATTGTAGGGAGGTGCTTTATAGATTGTTTGCAACGCTGTTGTCCAAGCCAAAACCTTAATTTAAAATAGATAATCCACATCATAAAATCATACACTTTTCTGATTAACTATATACCACTGATTTTTAAACAGGTTAAAGAACATTGAAAAACCTATTACATGCAATTGAATACTTTCTCATCATAGGAAATGGACACATGATCAAGGAATCATTTTTTAAGTTTAGTATTTGACTACTAGCTGTAGATTAAGAAAAAAAAAATTAATGGCTCAGTCCTTCTTCCAAGCAACATGCCGGAAGGAAAGAAGGCCAAAGGGAAGGCCAATGGCTACTGTCGTAAAGAAGTAGGAAGCCAAAAAGGTTGTAAATCCTCAGTTTGAGAAAAGGTCCAAGAATTTTGGCATTGGTGAGTGAGAAATCTATGTAAGTTTTCCAGTTTCTCCAAAAGAAAATAGGAACTTGATGGCCGGGGGGTTGGGGGGGGGGGCGGCCCTGAGAGTGACTGTAGAGGTCCACGGGATAGTGATCTTTGAGAGTTTGGCCTTCAAACACTGGCTCTCAGTGGAGGCGTCTTGACTTGTTTAAGAGGAACGGAATTGGCAGGGTCTTGGGTGCCTATGTGCAAATGATGTAAGAAAACATTTGCTATCAGAAAGATGGTGATGACATCTTAAACCACCAAGATCGCTAATGCACCACCACCAACAACAAAAATTAAATGATGGCATCAATATAAAAGAGAAACTTGTTTGAAAGAAGGGATCCAGTAGAGGGGAGTTTGGGAGGGGAAGAAGGGAAGGGGATTATGATCATGCTACATTGTCCATATTTATGGAAGTTGTTGTGAGTTCAAGGCTAGTCTGGAGTTCTAGGTCAATTGGGCTACAGTGAGACCCTAACTTGAAGAGGGAAAAAAAGGCCAGAAGGAAATCCGTTTCTTTGTATACTAATTTAAAAATAAATAATTCTAAATATTGATGTACATGGTACTCTTTCAATGTGTGCATAGAATTACTTTCTCACCTTTTGAGACCAGAAAGTGCTATGTTGCCCAAACTGCCTGGAATTTGCAATCCTCCTGTCTCAGCCTCCTGAGTGCTGGCAGTTAGTGGCATATGCCACCATACATGACTCATTTTTCACATTTTCCTTTTTCTTTTGTGATGATTTTTACAGAACAGAAATATATTTGAGTACAGGATTTTAAAAATGTTTATTATTATTACTAACAAGATGTTTTGTTTAGATACATCACGTGTTGGTGCCCTCTTTTCCCTCCTCCCTGCCCCCACACTGCACTGGGGATGCTCTTCAGTAGGGCTGCGGATCTCCCCAGGGGGTTGTAGTTTATGCACTGTGGGAGCAGTAGTCAGCTATTTCCCATACTGACTGCCTATGGATAAAAAAGTGCAGCTTCTGTAGCTTTGTCCTGTTGACTGTGATTCTATTTGCTGGAGTTCACATACATCTGCGTCTGTTGACTCTAATACTAAAGAAGTTGGAGTTTGTATTTTGTATGTATATGTTTTTGTCTGGCCCCACATTCACAACAATCCTCCTGCCACTGCTTCCTGGGTGCTTCGATTATAGGTAGGCACCACCAAGCCTGACTGTTCATTTTTTCAGAATTTGTTTTTGCTTAATAATATTAAAGCATCACATTAACAGATGCTCGTTACCATTAGTCATAAGGGAAAATATGAAGTTCACAATGAAAGATGTCATACTCACCAAATTATATTCAAAGACAATGAAAAGTGCTCACAAAAACTTAGAAAATAGAAACCCTTTCACAAAATAGCATAGCTACATTGGAAAAGTGTATACTTATTTCTTTAAAAAGTGGAACATAATTTTATTATGCCCCACCAACTCCATTTTTAGATATTCACCAAAGAGGAATAAAAGTGTGAGTTTACAGATAGACTTGCATGTGAATATTCATAATAAAAAAGTGGTTTAGCCTGACTGTCCATCAACTGATAATTAGATACAGAAAAAGTGGCAAGGAATGAAAGTTGAGTGCTGTGTCTTTTAGAATTCAATTTGATCGAGAGGGGATTTGATATGAGGCAGTGCCATCCTGGATGTATTCTAAGAAAACTGAGAGCCCGAATGTACCAAATGGTGCTCAAGTTTCGTGTCATAAACTTTAAGGACAGAGATTGATCAAGAGTAATGATGGAGCCAGGCGTGGTAGTGCATGCCTTTAATCCCAGCACTCGGGAGGCAGAGGTAGGAGGATTGCTGTGAGTTTGAGGCCACCCTGAGTCTACATAGTGAATTCCAGGTCAGTCTGAGCTAGAGCAAGACCCTACCTTGGAAAAAAAATAGAAAGAAAGAAAGAAAAGAAATATTTTGCATAGATTGTTTTTCATGTTTAGCCTTGAGCTAAATAAATAAATAAGCTTACTTAAGCTGCTGAATCCAAGGAATGATCCGTTTCATGTCTTCATTCACAGATTTTTCCATGTCATCCAGAGTGGCCTGATCTACAAAAATAAAGAACTTTATTAGTTAATTGCTTACATGAAAAACAAAATCTTATTTATATAGCTTAAGACGTAAATAAAAATTATTTGTAGACAGAAAATGAGGTTGTTTTTGAGCTGGAGAACACTAAGCTAACTGTACCATAAACTAAATCAACTTGGTTTCCTTGTTCCACATTCCAGGAGAGTAACAGGTAACACAGTGAAATGCATGCTGGCAAGAACAAGTCAAACAAATACAAAGAATCCCCTGCCAATATTTTTATTTATTTAATGGTAAGTACAGAAAGAGAATATGAGGATGAGAATGGGCATGCCAAGGCTCCTTGCCACTTGCAGAGTTGGAGAAATGGATCAGAGGTAAAGCCCGATGCACAAAAGTGGCACATGATGCATCTGGAGTTCTTCTGCAATGGCAAGAGGTTTCTTCCTATATTTTAATGGACAAAATTCCTAGTCCAGTTAAATAGCATTTCCAACTGGCAAGTACGTAAATTTGATAATTATTATAACCTTAAATATAAACTAAGCAATTCTATAAAAATATGTATTTGCGGGGCTGGAGAGATGGCTTAGCTGTTAAGCACTTGCCTGTGAAGCCTAAGGACCCTGGTTCAAGGCTCGGTTCCCCAGGTCCCATGTTAGCCAGATGCACAAGGGGGCACACGCGTCTGGAGTTCGTTTGCAGAGGCTGGAAGCCCTGGCGCGCCCATTCTCTCTCTCTCCCTCTATCTGTCTTTCTCTCTGTGTCTGTCACTCTCAAATAAATATATTAAAAAATTAATAAAAAAAAATGTATTTGCTAAGCACAAATGATCTCTGGCATAAACAAGAACTGTTGGCTGAAGATTGGCTTGCTAATTTTGTCTGTCCTAACTTTAATGGCATTAGAAAATATTAAGTAAGATACAGCAAAAGAAAATACAAAATGGGAGCTGGAGAGATGACTTAGCAGTTAAGCACTTGCCTGTGAAGCCTAAGGACCCCGGTTCAAGGCTCAATTCCCCAGTACCCACATAAGCCAGATCCACATAAGCGAGATGCACAAGGTGGCGCATGCATCTGGAGTTCATTTGCAGTGGCTGGAGGCCCAGGTGTGCCCATATTCCATCTCTCCCTCCCTCCCTCCATCTTTCTGTCTGTCACTCTCAAATGAATATATAAAAATAAACAAAAAATTTCAAAGAAAAAGAAAATACAAAATGATTTGAACTAATATTTTAAAAAAAGTATAGGAAAAAATTAGAAGACTAGGTTTAGAAGGGGTCACAAGTATAGAGTGTTCATGACAGAATTAGTACCTTTGATAAGACTAGATATGAGAATATGTACATCCTTGTGAGAACACTGCTACAAAAGCAGCTGCTCATGAGGCAAGAGGAAAGTTCTTACAAGAAAGTTACTACTATGGGCTGGAGGAATGGCTTAGCGGTTAAGACGTTTGCCTGCAAAGCCAAAGGACCCAGGTTTGATTCCCCCAGGACCCACGTAAGGCAGATGCACAAGGGGGCGCATGCGTCTGGAGTTCGTTTGCAGTGGCTGGAGGCCCTGGTGTGCCCATTCTCTCCCTCTTTCTTTCTCTCTCTTGGCCTCTTTCTCTCTATCAAATAAATAAATAAATATTTTTTTAATTTTTTTTTAAAGAAAGTAACTACACAGATACTTCAACTGTTATTTTGTAGCCTTCACAATTTTGAAAAGATACACTCCTGTTGATTTTTTTATAGCAGTTTGATCTAAGATGAGCATATATCCATGAGACTACTTTTTGCCCCTTGTTTTTATATCCTTGGGCTTTTATTTCTGAGTATGTACTGTGGTAACAATCGGGAAACATTAAAGCAGCAGCTGTAGGAGGCGGGGCCATGGTGGCAGTCAGAGCAAGGACAGAAGGTGGCAGGCCATGGTGGCAGGTGGCTGGGCTGAGCCTCTGGAGGCCAGGTCTAGAGCCACCCTGCCAGCTGGGGCACTAGGGAGTTACTGTATAGGTGTAGGGTAGAGTATAACTTGCTGACTTCTCACTACTCCCTCAGACTGACAGCATCTCAGTGGGAGATCCCTTAGTCCTCTTGCCTCCTGATGCCCAATCACGGAACCCAGCAAGTCATGCATCCACACCCTGTTGGTCAGGAGGCTACTGTCCAGATCGACTATACCTGCAGGGAACCCTACTGACTAGAACATGTCATCTAGCCAGAGGTCAGATATCAAGTGACATAACCACTGAGGGAAAGGACACCTTCAAAGCCTTCTGTGAGATGGCTGGCATGAACCCAAGGCACCACTTGAAGATCTGCAGCACAAGGATTCTTGATGAAATTAGTGCTGGCACCTGTTCGCTCTTCCAAATGGAGCAGCTCATCCCTGGAAAGGGATGGGCAGCCAGTAATTATACCTGTGGGCACTACACCATTGGTATGAAGATCAATGATTTTGTCTACACCAAATTCACAACATCGGTGAGAAGTACTATACTGGAATTCTGGATTTTCCACAACTTTGGTGGGGTAATTGGCTCTGGGTTCACCTCCTAGTTGAATATAGTAAGAAGTTCAAGCTGAATGTCTCCATCATCCAGATCTCCTGTCAGTACCTACACCAACAGGGCCAGGTCATCTATGACACTTGTAAAAATCATACTGATCTTAATTGCCTAATAAGGCAAATTGTGCTTTGAATCACTGTCTCTCTCAGATCTGATGTAGCCTGAATGTTGATCAGACTGATGGTGCTCTACCCTCATGCCCACTTCCCTCTCACTATATATGCCCAGCCAAGTAGATAGTGAAATGTCATTTTCAACATGGTAAATACATAACTTGCTCTCTGCTGAGCCATGATGGCACGGTTCCCAAAGATGTCAGTGCTGCCATTGCTAACATAAAAACCAAGTATACTATCAAGTTTCTGAATGGGCATCCCACTAGCTCCAAAGTTAGAAGTTACCAGCTTCCCGCTGTAGCTGGTGAATACCTCGCCAAGGGAGTGAGCTATGTGTGTATGCTGAGGCACATTACAGACGTTGCTGAGGCCTGGCTTGCATGGGTCACAACTAACCTGATATATGTCAAGTGTGCCTTTGTTCATGGGTACAAGGGTGAGGGCATAGAGGAAGGAAAGTTTTCTGAAGCCTGACAGGACATGGCTGCTAAAGACAAGAACTATAAGGTTAGAACAGATAATGTAGAAGAAGACGAAGAATATTAACCATTCTAATACAACTTTATGCTGTTTTCTTGGAATTATCTTACTTCTGTCAAAATATCTACTGTAACCCTGATGGTAATGATTCCATTTTAAATGTCAAAAAAGGGCCAGATATGGTGGTGCACACCTTTCATCACAGCACTCAGGAGGCAGAGGCAGGAGGATCACTGTGAGTTCGAGGCCAACCTGGGACTACAGAGTTAGTTCCAGGTCAGCCTGGGCTAAAGTGAGACCCTACCTTGGGGGAAAAAGGTAAATGAAAAGCTTTAAAGAACAAATTGAATGGGGCTGGGGAGATTGCTCAGTGGTTAAAGATGCTTCCTTGCAAAGCATGTCAGTCCATGTTCAATGCATTACCCACATAAAACCAAATGCACAAAGTAGCACATGTATGGAGTTCATTTCCAGCAGCAAGAGGTCCTGGCAACATACTCATTTATATTCTCTCCAGTGCTCTGCCTTACACACATGTGTAAATAAATATTTTTCTAAGTGGCTTAAGGCTATAGTTAAGAATTCACAATGTGATACTTCTTTGTCATGTAGATGTCATAAATATGTTGTGATTCAAAGAATAAGTTGTGTTCCATGAATACCTTATATGAAAATCTACCTTTATGGGCTGGAGAGATGGCTGAGTGGTTAAGGCACTTGCCTGTAAGGTCAAAGGACCCAGGTTTGATTCCCCAGGACCCACATAAGCCAGATGCATAAGGTGGCACATGCACCTGGAGTTCATTTGCAGCAGCTGGAGGCTCTGGTACACCCATTCTCTCTCCAATAAATAAATAAATAAAAATTTTAAAAAAAGCTACCTTTTATACAATGTAGCCAGAAAATCCTTTATTTTCATCAATTTATGTTGCTTAATATTATTTTCCAATAGCAATTGTGCTACTATATTCAGGAACATTGTTTTACTAGCAATACAATAAGTTCCTAGTATTCCATATTTCAGAACACCAGCTCAGTACCTGAACAAGTTAGAAATTAAACTTTAGGGCTGGGCATATAGATCAGTGAAAGAGTTTGAGTAGAAATCATACTGTGATGCCTACTGAGTTAAGACCAGAAAAAAATTCTTTATTCCAGACATCTGTATCCCAAATCCCAGATTTTATTTGTATTCTCATAAATTATGTTCTCCAGCCATGAATAACAAAGAACTCCTTACAGTGTTTTCTGTATCAGCCACCTATTAGTGGTAAAATAGAAACTGAACTAACAGATAACCTAAAAACCACCAGCTATCAATATTATTACTTTATGTGAGAAGCAACATGAATGCACCTTGGGAAGTTTAACTTTTGATACAATAAATACTAAGTAGAGTTAAGGTCCTAAGAACAGATGTCAGCCAAGTCATTATTCTTTCCATACTCTCTTTTTCAACCCTGCATATAACACCAATAATAGAACATTTTCTTTTTTATTTTTTTGAAAATTTTCTTTTGCTTTTGTTAAAACTATTTTTTGTTATATCATTTAGTAACTTACCAAGTCCATAAAGCATCAACTGGAACATTCCAGAATGCAAATCGACAAAAATGTGTAGACACTCTGAATTACCACAGGGCTCCAAGATGGGAACAACAAGAGCAGGAAGTGCAGTCTCTATGGAAGCTGAAGCGCAAAAAATTAAACATTATTTTTTCCATCTCAATATTGTCTCAAAAATTACTTGTCAGTGAGTTGAAATAAAGAAGGGCACCAAAATGTTAAAAGTTAAATTTTGATTGAACTATGTCAATTAGTAAAGTTCAAAAGAATATAATTTTCAAATTGGTTTGAAACAGACACATCAATAGCACTACAGAAAAAAACAAAATTCCTTTAAAAGGGTTGAAATAGCTAGTAAAAACTCAATCTCATCACTTAGCTTAATTATAGTTTTACTTTCACTCAGTAAGTTTTAAGTTAACTTTTAGGGATTTTCTTCTTGATTAGTTGAAAAAATATCAAGAAAATTAGTTAACTATTACACAAATTTTATCAACAGCTGTGGTACTTTGAATAGATGGCCCCCAATATATTCAGTGTTTTATTAGTTTGTAGTTTGGATCTGCAACCACCTGGCTGGAGGAGGTGTCACTGGGTGGATCTTAAGGTGTGGTGGTGGGTTTGAAATTCCAATTTAAAATTATGCAAAGTGTGTCTAGCTGGAGTTCCTGAAATGTGCTGTGCTGTGTGGTGGTGGGTTTGAAATTCCAATCTAAAAATACACAAAGTGCCTGAGTTCCTCTTAGAGTTCCTGAAGTGTGCTGTGTGATTTTGCTTTTGGCTTTTTCTCTGTAGGCCTGGTCATTTAGAGAGGGCCAACTTTTTCTACCATTATGGTACTACACCTGAATCTGTAAGCTTCAAAAAATATCCCTTCCTCCATAACTGTGCCTGGTCTGGAAGTTCATCTCAGCAAACCTGATGCTCTCTACTATAATAGTGTAAAGACACTTCATTTTAAAAGAACATCATTTCAAGAAACATTTAAAAACTATTTAATATTTGTAATTACACAGAGAAATCTTATTTCATTTTGTTTTGTTTTGTTTTTCGAGGAAGTGTCTCTCTCACTCTAGCTCAGGCCGACCTGGAATTCACTCTGTATTCTCAGGGTGGCCTCGAACTCATGATGATCCCCTACCTCTGCCTCCCTCCCAAGTGCTGGGATTAAAGGCATGTGCCACAACGACCGGCTAGGGAAATTTTTATTTTTCTCAAGTCATTTGTATACCTCATTTTCAAGCCACAAATGAAACAAAAATGGATGTAGGCAATTGCTAAATACAGCCCTCTAAAGCTAACAATATACTTGGTCTAGAGTTTATAGCATTTCTACCAGGTTCAATTAACTTTTCTCTTGATCCCACGAGTTGGCAAAATGAAAACTAATACACCATACACTGAAAGTATAATAAGTGCTGGTCAGATTGAGGGTTGCAAAAGGAATATCCTCTTTATGTTACCAAGCCCCTTGAAAACAGCAGCAATGAAGGTAGACAAGAAATAAAGTACTGAGTCTGGCACCACTGTGCTATTTTGTCAAATAAGGACAATAATATATTCCCCTCTATGCCAAAGGGCCATTCGGAGGAAAAAATTTACAAATTTTGTGAAGGTTCATTTAAAAAGCAAAATGGGGTTCAGCCCACTGGAAAAGCATAGGCTTAGCACACTCAAGGGTCTTAATTCAAGCCCCAGCAACAAATAAATAAGTGAGTAAAATATGAGAACTCACCAGGTGTGGAGGTGCATACCCAACACTTGTGAGGCAGAGGTAGGAGGATTACTGAGGTTTGAGAGCAGCCTGACACCAGAGAGAGAATTCTAGGTCAGCCTACCTCGAGAAAAAAAAAAAAAAAAAAGAACTCACTATACGGGCCAGGCTAACCTTGAATTTCCAGCAGTTCTATGCCATATCTTCCCAAACTTGAAGCTTTTCCACTAAAATCAGGAACAAGACAAGGGTGTCCACTGTCCTCACTTTTATTTAATTAGTACTGGAAATCTTAGCTATAGCAATAAGGCAAGAGCAACACATAAAAGTGATACAAATTGGAAAGGAAGAGATCAAGTTATCATTTGCAGATGATATGATTCGATGAATAAAGGATCCTAAAGACTCTACCAGCAAACTGTTACAACTGATTAAACACTTGTAGCCATGTAGCAGGATATAAAATAAAGACACCAAAATCAGTAGCCTTCATATATGCTAACAACAAACATGCTGAGGATGAAATCAGAGAATAACTCACATTCACAATTGCATTAAAAAAATACAGTACCTTGCAATCTAACCTAGGAAGTAAAGGATCTCTATGATGAAAACTTTAAAACACTCAAGACACAAATTTCAGAAGACACTAGGACATGGAAAGACATCCCTCGTTCTTGGATTGGAAGAATCAATATTGTGAAAATCGCAATCTTACTAAAAGCAAGACACATTTAATGCAATCCCCATCAAAATTTCAATGGCATACTTCACGGAAATAGAAAAGGCAATCCTAAAATTAATTTGGAAGCATAAAAACCCTCCAATACCTAAAACAATTTTGAGCAACAAAAATAAGGCTGGTGGTATTACCACACCTGATTTTAAACTTTATTACAGAGCTACAGTAACAAAAACAGAATGGTACTGGCCCAAGAATAGACATGTACACCAATGGAACAGAATAGAGGACCCAGATATAAGTCTGGGTAGCTACAGCCACCAGATCTTTGAAAAAAATGCCAAAAATGTTCACTGGAGAAAAGACACCCTCTTCAACAAATGGTACTAGAAAAACTGGATATGTATCAATAGAAGGATAACAACAGATCCTTATCGCTCTCCATGAACAAGTCCAATGGATCAAAGACCTTAATATCAGACCTGAAACTCTGAAACTGCTAGAGGAAAAAGTAGGGGAAACCCTTCAAAATATTGGCATAGGCAAAGACTTTCTGAATACAACCCCAGTTGCTCAAAAAATAAAACCACTGCTCAACCACTGGGACCTCATGAAATTACAAAGCTTTTGTACAGCAAAGGAAAAGGACACTGTGAATAGAGCAAAGAGACAACCTACAGATAGAGAAAATCTTTTCCAGCTATTCATCTGACAGAGTATTAATATCCAGGATATAAAAAGAACTCAAAAAAAAAAGAAGAAATCACACAATTCAAGTAAAAACATGGGCTATGGAACTAAATAGGGAGTTTTCAAAAGACAAAATACAGACGGCAAATAGACATCTAAAAAAAAATGTTCTGCATCCTTAGCCATAAGGGAAATGCCGATTAAAACTACTTTGAGATTCCATCTCACTCCTGTCACAATGGCTACCATCATGAAAACAAATGACCATAAATGCTGGTGAGGATGCAGAAGAAGAGGAACCCGGGCTGGAGAAATGGTGTAGTGGTTAAGCCACTTGTCTGTGAAGCTTAAGGACCCAGGTTCAATTCTCCAGTACCCATGTAAGCCAGATGCACAAGGTGGCACATATCCAGAGTTTGTTTGCAGTGGCTCGAGGCCCTGCTATGCCCATAACCTCTTCTCTATCTTCCTCTTCCCTTCTCTCTCTCTCAAATAAATAAATTAAAAAAAAAAGAGGAACCCATCTACACTGTTGGTGGGAATGCAATCTGGTACAGCCATTGTAGAAATCAGTGTGGAGGTTCTTGAGAAAGCAAAAAATTGATTTACCATATGATCCAGCTATAGCACTCTTATGTATATATCTTAAGGACTCGTCTTAATACCTTAGAGATATTTGCTCAACTATGTTTATTGCCACTCAATTCACAATACCTAGGAAATGGAACCAGCCTAGATATCCTACAACTGATGAGTGGATAATGAACATGTGGCACATTTACACAATGGAGTTTTACTCAGCGGTAAAGAAAAATGAAACTATGAAATTTGCAAGAAAATGGATAGATCTGGAAAGGATTATACTTAGTTAAGTAAGCCAGGCCCAGAAAGCCAAATGTCACATGTTCTCTCTCATATGTGGATCCTAGCTACAAATGATAGGATTTCTATGTGAGTTGAAATGAAACTCAGTAGCAGAGGCCAGTTAGCTATAAAGGGGATATAAAGGGAATAGAAAGGGATGGAGGGGGGACTTAAAAAGATGATATTGTATGTATTTAAGTAGAACAACAGATTAATGCGAGTGGAAAGGCCTAAGTAAGGTTAGGGGAAAGAGACTGAGTAAAGGAAAAGTGGGGGGAGGGCTAATCAAAATCAAAGAGGGTAGGAATAAGTCATATGGAAACCCACTTTTTTGGACAATGGAACGTCCAGAAGCCATATGTTGTTACTAGAAAATTTTCAGTACCAGGGATGGGATACCTTCCAGTGAATTGTTGGACAGCAAGGTCCCTGATGCCCCAAAATATTACAGGCCATTGTTAATGCTCTTGATTTCCCACCAAGAATACTTGGGATATAATATCACTGAGAAATCTTGCTGGAGCTCTGCTGAAAACTTCCTCCATGTAGACCAACTGATATGAAGTTCAGTGGTACAGCAGTAGACACCTCAATCCTTAAATTTGGCCAGCCAAGCCAAATGAACCAAGGGGTCCAATAGTGGCATGTCTGTTATGGGAGAAACCAACCACTCTTTACTTAGACTGGAGGCCCACTCCACAGGAGGGAATAGAATACATGTCTGATACTGAAAACTTATAACAGTGGTAGTCATGTCTGCTAGAGTCTGGCTAAATGTATATAATATGCTCACCAAACTGCCCAGTAAGCACTTCTCTTAATGTTCACACCCATACATTAATGCTACTCTCACTTTTGGTTAATGAAGCTTCTCATTTCAGTTGGTGATGATCTCTGGGATGACTTAGAAGGCACCATGGTACTGAGAAGAAATGATAGAGGAGTGGTCAGCACTGAACTAACTCTATCATGACTTCCAAGGCTCAGGGTCCATTGGAGAAGAGGTGGTAGAAAGAATGTTAGAGCCAAAGGTAGGGTAGGACTCCTTACAATTGCTCCTCCAGACACAAAATGGCCTGGATAGTCATGCCCTCACAGTGCCTGACACTACCTACACAAGACCATCATAACAGGAGGAAAAGATGATGACATCAAAATAAAAGCGCCAGACTGAGATGAGGAAAGGGTATGATGAAGAGTGGAGTTGCAAAGGGGAAAGTGGGGGAAAGGAGGGAATTACCATGGGTTATTACGGAAGTTGTCAATAAAAAATAAATTAAAAATAAAAATTTATAAAAGAAACCAAACTTAAGAATTCACATTGTGGGCTGGAGATATAGCTCATAGGTAGAGCACTTGTCTGGCATGCTTGAAGTCCTAGGTATGTAATAATAAAGAGAACAATCTATCAAGAAGGTATGATTATAAATGTATTACATTGAATATTAGTACACCCAATTTTGAAAAACAAATATCCTGGGCATAAAGGGACAGATAGGTCCAAATACAACAGTGAGAAACTTCAATACTCCACCAACCAGTAACTACCCCAGGGCCCCAAACAAAAACCAACAGAGAAACTTCAGAGTTAGTGTACCAGAGATCAAATGGACTTAACAGACATCTATATAAAATTTTCCACCAGCAGCCGGGCATGGTGGTGCAAACCTTTAATCCCAGCACTCAGGAGGCAGAGGTAGGAGGATCGCTGTGAGTTCAAGGTCACCCTGAGAATACAGAGTGAATTCCAGGTCAACCTAGACTAGAGTGAAACCCTACCTCGAAAAACCAAAAAAAAAAAAAAAAAATTCCACCCAGCATCTGAGGAACACATGTTCTTCTCAGTAGCCCATGGAATTTCCTCTACAATTGATCACAATTTAGATCATAAAGCAAGTCCTAACAAATACAAAATAATAATTTCTTGTATCATATGATCAAAAGAATAAAACTAGAAATCAATATCAAGAAAAACCACAGAAACTAAACAATCACATGGATACTGAACTATATACATTCTTGTCATTGAAGAAATCAGGGAGGAAATTTAAAAGTTCTAGATCAAATGAAAATAAAAGCACAACTTATCAGAACATTTGGTATATAGCAAAGGCAGTGCTAAGAAGGAAATTTCATGCTATGACAACTTATATTAAAAACTCAAGGGGCTGGATAGATGACTCAGTGTTTAAGGTGCTTGCCTGCAAAGCCTGACAACCCAGGGTTGATTCCCCAGAACACATATAAAGCCAGATGCACAAAGACATGCAAGCATCTGGAGTTTTGGTTTTTTGTTTTGTTTTGTTTTGTTTTTTTAAGCAGCTTAAGGCCCTGTAGGGTACATGAATTCTCTGTCTTCTCTCTCTCTCTCTGTAAATAAATAATTTTTTTTTAAAAAATCTCAGAGAGGGGCTAGAGAGATGGGTGAATTTTGTTAAAGGTGCTTGCTTGCAAAGCCTGAAGGGCCTGGGTTCAATTTCCCAGTACCCACGTAAAGCCAGATGCACAGTAGCATATGCATCTGGAATTTGCTTGCAGTAGCAGGAGTCCTTGGCATGCTTATTCTCTCTCTTTTTTTCTCTCCCAAATAAATAATAAATGTTAAAAAAAAAAAACTCAGAGAGACCTCAAAGTCTTAAGGAAAAAAGGATAAGACAAAATCAATAGATGAAAGAAATAACAGATCAAGGCAGAAAGTAATGAAATGAAAATAACAGAATTAATGAAACAAAAAGTTGTTTTTTTGAAACAATAAACAAAATCAGCAAGCCATTAGCTAAGCTAATTAAGAAAGGTACAGGGCTGGAGAGATGGCTCAGAAGTTAAGGCAACTGTCTGCAAAGCCTAAGGACTTAGGTTCAACTCCCCAGTACCCATGTAAAGCCAGATGCACAAAGTGGTGCACGTATCTGGAGTTTGTTTGCAGTAGCTAGAGGCCCTGGCATGCCCATTCTTGCCCTGTCTCTCTTTTCTCTCTCATGACTTGCAAATAAATAAAAAGAAATATTTAAAAAAGAGAGAGACAGGAGCCAGGTATGGTGGCACATGCCTTTAATCTCAGCATTTAGGAGGTAGAAGTAGGAGGATTACCACGAGTTCGAGGCCACCCTGAGACTGTATGGGCTAGAACGAGACCCTACCTTGAAAAACTAAAAAAACAAAAACAAAAACAACAAAAAAGAGGAGAAACATAAGATGCAAATTTAATAAAATTAAACACGAAAGGAGGATATTATAATAGATAACAATGAATTCAGAGGCTCATTAGCAAATACTTAGAAAATCTCCAAGAAACTAATATATTCCTACTTATGACCTACTCAACAGCCAGGCATGGTGAAATCCCAGCACTTGGGAGGCAGAGGTAGGATTGCTATAAGTTCAAAGCCATCCTGAATTCCAGGTCAGCCTGGGCTAGAGTGAGACCATACCTCAAAAAAAAAAAAAGAAAGAAAGAAAGAAATTAAACACATCTATAGTAAGCACTGAGATTTAAATAGTAATGACTCTCCCAAACTAGAGTCTAGGATTGAATGGATTCACTATTTAAATCAATCAAACATTTTTAAAAAGAATAACTTCAATACTCTTCAAACTAATTTATAAATGTATGAACTAGAAGAAATGTTACCAAGCTCATTCTATGAAGCCATATCACCATCATACCAAACCCAAGTAGGAACACAGCAAAAAATAAAAATATATGCCAATTTCCCAGATGAACAAAGATGAGACGACTCCCAATAAAATACTTACATCCAAATTCAACCACACATTCAAAGGATCACGCTTGCTGGGCATGGTGGCGCACACCTTTAATCTCGGCACTTGGGAGGCAGAGGTAGGAGGATTACTATGAGTTCAAAATCAGCATGAGACTATATAGAGAAATCCAGGTCAGCAACCTCAAAAAAAAAAAAATGGTTATGAGCCCCAAATGTGCTCAGCACACTTCCTTCCTTACTGGTGAGCCCCAAGCAGCTGGTACAAATCCAAAAGAAGGCGGCCAGGGGGTTACCCCCTCCTACCTTCTCATGGACGGGGGCTCTGCATAATCTCTCCTCTTTCCTTCTCTTCCTCTAATAGTCTGTCTAAACTTAAAAGAAAAACAAGAACAGAGCCATCTTCCTTGCCTGCAACTGTCTGTGGGCTTTGGTGAGAGCTAGAAGGATGGACCTCAACAGAGTTTGGGAAGCTGTGTTTTGTAAAATTAATGTGATTTATTGCAGACCAAAGAAAACAGTTTATTCACCACCAAAGTCTTCACATGGACCCAAATGTGTGACTTAAGAGATATGAAGGTCAACATGGGGACAGAATCTCCATCACAGACCCAATCAAGCACACAGGCTCTGCTTTAGTGACCAAAAACTGATGCTGCTTCTGTCCAGTTTGGAAAGCATTTATAAAGAACTATCCACAGCCATGGTTTGTGTCATCCTAGCCAGAGAGCTGACTTCAGGGGCCAAACAAGATGTCCTCCTCAACACTGTTTTCTCTGTCTAGGACCATCAAGTCATTTCCCATAAGCAGCAGAATTCGGAGCAGTTGACCAACACAGTATTATCTTTGTGGGTTTTTTTTTTCTTTTTTTTTTTTTTTTGGTTTTTCGAGGTAGGGTCTCACTCTAATCCATGTTGACCTGGAATTCACTATGTAGTCTCGGGCTAGCCTTGAACTCACAGCGATCCTCCTACCTCTGCCTCCCAAGTGCTGGGATTAAAGGCATGCGCCACCACGCCCGGCTAACACAGTACTATCAAAGCTAAACCAGAACCTGAAACTGCCCATCTTCTTGCTCCTGGGCTCCCATGCTCAGAAGAACCGTGCCATCGATAGGGATCAGCAGGCATCAGGTACTGCAGATGACTCATGCCTTCCCGTTGTCAGTGGACAGGGAATTTGGATCTGGACATTTTTCTAGAGCTAATGAGCTGTTGCAGAAATCTGGCAACAACCTCATCAATGAGGAAGAGCTATGATACTTCAAAGAGAGGAGTTCTGAGGAGACGCTACTGAAGATATTTGTCATTTATAAAGACACTGAAATCTTCCCTGGTCTGAAGTACCCTGTGTATGTGGAGAAAACTTCTGCAAAGCAGTCAAAGAGCCAGGCTGAAGGGACAATAGCTTTGTCCAGCCAGATGTCCTTTCAGTCTATGTTTGAGACCTCCAGGCAAGGTTAAGGTGAGGGCCACAACCCAGGCAGAAGTGCCTTCACCCAAAACATACCCAGTTCTCATAAGACAGATGAGGTCAAATATTTGCTCCTCTTTACTTTTGGGTGAGGGGAGGACTATACTGGTTTAGTCAGCAAATAATTTGACACTTGCTATTTTTACCTGTAGGTTAGACTTTAGGTTACAAAGCATCAGTTGTTTTGTTCTTTCAAAGCCTCTTTCAATCTTTCAAGGAGCCCCCAGGACACTCCTTGGGGAGAGAGTTTTAGGGGGGATTGTAAGTTTCTGGCTAGCTAAGAAAACAGGATCTGCTTGCTTCCTGAATGTGGTAAAGAGGAATTGGTTGAGTCTTCACAGGCAGGCAGATGAAGCAGCTGGTCTTCATCCTACTCTTTGCTGGGTCTTTCCCTCAATAAGTGAAGGAAACTAAGCAAAGAAGAATATGGTTTTCTTTGAGATGGGGTGGGTGGTTTGTTTCTAGCACTGTACAGAGCTGGGGATTTTAAGACAACTGATTTATTGTTGTTATTTTGGTTTTATGGTGCTGGGGATACAACCCAGAGTGCTATTTTGTTTGGTCTGAAAACATTTACAGCTATTTTTTTTCTGCAACACTAGAGAATGTCACAGTTGTATAAAGTACTTAGGCAGACACATCTGTTTTTTTCAATCCTTTTTTTAAGAGTCAGTCTCTATCAGGTTTGCACCCAGAGACTACATAGTTAATTCCAGAACAGCCTTAGCTAGAGCCCTACCTCTCGAAAAACAAAAACAAAAAAAGAAAAAGCTAGTCTGTTGGGCTTGCCTCAAAAAATAAAATATAGCTGGGCATGTTGGCTATATATATAACTTGGGAGGCAGATATAGGAGGATCCCCGTGAGTTCAAGGCCACCCTGAGACTACCAAGTGCATTCCAGGTCAGCCTGGGCTAGAGCAAGACCCAACCTCAAAAAACCAAAAAGAAGTAAATAAAATAAAATCTAAAGCCAGGCTTGATGACATACACCGTTAATCCCAGGCACTCAGGAGGCAGAGATAAGGAGGATCACTATGAGATTGAGGCCAGCCTCAGACTCCACAGTAAGTTCAAGGTTAGCCTGGACTACTGTGGGCCCCTACCTCAACATACACACACACACACACACACACACACACACACATAGGCTGAAGACATGGCTCAGTGGTTAAGGTGTTCACAAGCAAAGCCTAACAACATGGGTTCAGTTCCCCAGTACCCATGTAAATCCAGATGAATAAAGTGGTGCATGCATCTTGAGTTCATTTGCAGTGGCTAGAGGGCCTGGTGTGCCCATTCTCATATTCGTTCTCATTCTCTCTCTCTCCCCTTGCAAATAAACAAACTATTTTTTAACATTTTATTTATTTGGGGGGAAGAGAAAGAGGCAGATAGAGAAAGAATGGGCATGCCAGGACCTCTAGCAGCTGCAAAGAAACTTCAGACACACGCACACACAAAATGTAGGCCAGGCTTAGGGGCGCATGCCTTTGATCCCAGGGAGGCAGAGCAGTAGGAGGATCGCCATGAGTTCGAGGCCACTCTGAGACTGCATAGTGAATTCCAGGTCAGCCTGGGCTAGAGTGAGACCCTACTTCAGAAAACAAACAAACACATAAATAAATAAAGTAAAATAAAAACTGTTTAGAAATTAGAAAGAGCCCAGGGCATGGTGACTCATGCCTTTAAGCTTAGTACTCAGGAGGAGGTAGGAGGATGTCTGTGAGTCTAAGGCCAGCCTGGGGCTATAGAGTGCTTTCTAGGTAATCCGGAGCTAGAGTGAAACCCTACCTCAAAAGATCAAAAAAGAAAATGATAATTAGGAAGAATAGGAACATATCTCAACATAATAATAGCTATAAACAGTTGGGCTGGAGAAATGGCTTAGCGGTGAAGCGCCTGCCTGTGAAGCCTAAGGACCCCGGTTCAAGGCACTATTCCCCAGGACCCACATTAGCCAGATGCACGGGGGGGGGGGGGGGGGGGGGGGGGGGTTTACACATGTCTGGAGTTTGTTTGCAGTGGCTGGAGGCCCTGGCGCGCCCATTCTCAGTCTGTCTGTCGCTCTCAAATAAATAAAAATAAGCAGTAAACCTAGGGGCAACATAACATTAAATGGATGGGGGTATGGAAAGCATTACACCTAAAATTATGAACAAGACAAATATATTTGAGGATAATAGTGTGTGAAGTTTTACCTGGAGCAATCAGGCAACAGTAAGAAAGAGAAGGGACATAATAGGAAAGGAAGAAGTCAAATCATCCCTATTTGCAGACACATGACCCTATACTCAAACAGACCCTGAAGGTTCCACTAGAAAAACTTTTTACATTCGACAAAAAACTTTTTTGATATACAGACATTCATTTATTCAAAATATAAAATTAAACATTTATTTCTTTGTTTGCTTTTTTTAAATTTTTATTTATTTATTTGAGAGCGACAGACACAGAGAGAAAGACAGATAGAGGGAGAGAGAGAGAATGGGTGCGCCAGGGCTTCCAGCCTCTGCAAATGAACTCCAGACGCGTGCGCCCCCTTGTGCATTTGGCTAACGTGGGACCTGGGGAACCGAGCCTCGAACCGGGGTCCTTAGGCTTCACAGGCAAGCGCTTAACCGCTAAGCCATCTCTCCAGCCCTGTTTGCTTTTTTTTTGTACTTATGTGTCAGCTCTCTAAGTAGACAAGTCTGGCTTTGCCTGACGATGTAGCCTTGTCTTGCTTCTAACTTGTGATACCCCTATTTATGGGTCATCACAAGTTCAAAGCCAGCCTGGGCAATATAGCAATTACCAGCCTACCCAGAGTTATAGAGTGAGACCCTGTCTCAGAAATAAAAACAAAAACAAAAAATCCAAGCCAGGCGTGGTGGCAAACACCTTTAATCCCAGCATTCGGTAGGCAGAGGATTGCCGTGAGTTCTTGGCCACCCTGGGCTAGAGTGGGACCCCACCTCGATATACAAAAACAAAACCCACAAACAAACAAACAAACAAAAAAGATCTATGCTAGAAGTATTATCATACCTGATTTCAAGTTACAGCACAGAGTAATAGCAACAAAACCAGCATGGTATTGGAACAAAAAGCAGGTATGTAGATCAATGAAATAGAATATATAACCCAGAAATAAAATTGAGTTACTATAGACACCTAATTTTCAATAAATGTCCTCAACACACACACTGGGGAGAAAAAAAGGCAGCCTTTTGAACAAATGGTGCAGGGAAAACTAGATATTCACAGGTTTGCCAAGGATGGGGGCGGGGATAATAAATGCTCGTTATGATGCTGTTAGTAGTACACAGAATGAAAGGGCTTGCTTTCTAAATGATTGTCCTCAAAGCTCTGATTAGACTGAGTAGTTAATTAAACTAGAAAGGGTATCACTATCTGTTTATATCTGCATTTCTTATTTTTAAAACTGTTAGCATATTATTTATAAGACATGACTGAATAAAACAACTATTTGCAATGCTGCTTTGTCACTGAAGAAAAACTAAAACAAAAATCATGATTCATGTTAGAATATTTCCATTTCTACAGGAAGAAAAATTTAAAAACAGACCATATGCAAACATCTCAAAATAAGGACAAGGTACAAAACTAGTACATTGAGGGAAAAGTCACATTACAAAAACCCTTAAAGAAACAGAAAACAGAAATGTCAATTTACAACACCTACAGTTTTCATTAGCGTTGAAGCTTCGAAGAATGGCCTTCAGCTCCTGGAGCTTCTGATGGGCTCTTGCATGAACACTGTCAATCAGGAGCTTTTCTATTGACAAGTGCTCAATCTGCATAAACAGCAAGAACAAAATCATATTTAAACATGAAATTAACTTAATTTTAATTTCTGCAATTAAAATATTTTTACTTTCAACGTCCCAGAACACCTTACTATGCTTCAAGAGACTTCCTTTCAGAATTGCACTAATTGCTAACCAGTTGTGGTGGTTTGATTCATGTGTCCCCTATAAACTTAGGTGTTCTGAATGCTAGGTTCCCATGTGATGGAGGCAGTATACTGTTAGGGGCGGGCTTATGGGTGTTATAGCCAGTTTCTCCATGCCACTGTTTGGCACACTCTCCTAGTGCTATTGTCTGCCTGATGTTGGCCAGGGTGTGATGTCCACCCGCTGCTCATGCCATCATTTCCCCCTGCCATCATGGAGCTTCCCCTCAAGCCTGTAAGCCAAAATAAACCTTTTTTTCCCACAAGCTGCTCTTGGTTGGGTGATTTCTACCAGCAATGCGAACCTGACTGCAACAGTGAAGTGGTACTGAGGAGTGGGATTGCTGCTAGACACCTGACTGTGTGGCTTTGGCCTTTTGGAGCTGATTTTGGAAGGATTTGAAACCTTGGCCTAAGAGATGCCTTGCAGTGCTGCAAGTACAGCTTGAAGGACTATTCTGGTCAGAGTTGATAGATTGGAGAAATGGCTTAGCAGTTAAAGGCGCTTGTTTGCAAAGCCTAACGGCCCACGTTCAGTCCCCAGTACCCACATAAAGCCAGAGGCACAAAAAGGTACATGAATCTGGATTTATTTTGAGGGCAGGAGGCCCTGGAGTGGCCATTTCCTCTCTGTGTCTCTTATTTGTCTGTCTCAAATAAATACATTGTAAAACAATAAAGTTAATTTTTAATATTTTAATAATTTTATTTATTTGTGGAGAGAGAGAGAGAAGGGAGAAGGAATGAGAGTGGCCATGCCAGAGCATAGTGCCACTGCAAACAAATTTCAGATCCATGTACCACTTTGTGTATCTGGCTTTATGAGGGTACTGAGAAATCAAACCCAGGCCTTCAGGCTTTGCAAGCAAGTGCACTGAACCATCTCTCCAGCCCTAAAATTAATAATGAGTATAGGAGGACTTTTGGTGTGGTTCAGTTAGTAGCTTGTAGCATGTACAAAGCCCTGGATTACATCCCTAGTACAGTCTATGTACTAGGTATTATACGCCTGTAATCCCAGCAGTCTGAAGGTAGAAGCAGGAGGATCAGAAAGAATTCAAAGTCATCCTTGTCTACACAGCAGGTTCTAGACCAGCCTGGGATACATGAGGTCCTGTCTCAAAAAAAAAAAAAAAAAAAAACCCTGCTGATTATATATAGATATCAATAACCACACTGATCTAAACTTAAACCAAAAAGAGAAATTGGAGCTGTGGTGGTTTGATTCAGGTGTCCCCCATAAACTTAGGTGTTGTGAATGCTAGCTCCTCAGCTGATGGATATTTGGGAATTAATGCCTCCTGGAGGGAGTGTATTGTTGGGGGCGGGCTTATGGGCTTTACAGCCAGTTTCCCCATGCCAGTGTTTGGCACACCCTCCTGTTTCTGTGGTCCATCTTATGTTGGCCAGGGGGTGATGTCCACCTTCTGCTCATGCCATCGTTTTCCCCTGCCATGGTGGAGCTTCCCCTCGAGCCTGTAAGCCAAAATAAATCTCTTTTTCCCAGAAGCTGCTCTTGGTTGGGTGATTTCTACCAGCAATGTGAACCGGACTGCAACAGGAGCCAAGCATGGTACTACAATACTTTAATTCCAGCACTCAGGAGGCAGAAGGAGGAGGACTGTCATGAGTTAGAAGCCAGCTTGGGACTACAGAGTGAGTTCTAGGTCAGCCAAGGCTGGCGTGAGACCCTGCCTAGAAAAAACTGAAAGTGGCTGAAAATGTAATTCAATGATGAGTGAATGTTTAGATGCTTATGAGGCTCTGCCCCAGTACCTCCTCACTGAAACTGAAAGAACCTATTAAAAATTGTGTTATGCTATCAAATGTAAAAAAAAAAATGTAGAAGTGTAGTACTGGCTTAAAGCAAAAAGCATTAAGTAATACTCATTTAATCAAACCAAGATTAAAATATTTTGAGATCTTTTTACCTTCATGGCTCTTTCTACTAATTTGGAATCAGAAGCTGGCAAAGGAGGATCATGGAAAATCTGTAAAGGCTTGGAGACATCATTCTCATCAATTTTAATTGTAACTTTGTGAACAGACGCTGTGCCTGTTTTTCTCCCTAGAACCTGTTGACTGAAAAGAAAAAAAAAAATATTAACACAGACTTTTAGCTTTTTGCAGTAAAACAGAAACATTTATTATACCTCTTTGAGCCTGAAACATGCCAAGCCCTCAAGTGTTTGTGAAAGAAACACATTAATACTGAGCCAACAGCTATTACATAACACAAGACACTATTTGAGCTATGATATTTTTTAAAATACAGAATTTAAAAATAAAGTACACTCACAAAAAAAGAACTCACCAACAGAACCTATCTTCTTGTTAGGTCCATTCACCTTTTACTCAATTACAGAGAACCAATGATGCCAAGTTCAAAGAAGAATTTGCGAAGATAAACAGCCCGATACCAATTCCCTCCCAATCACCAAAGTTATAATTTAACATGGTAAACTGTGATAGCCAAGTGTTTTATTTTTTTATTTATGAGACAGAGAACGACATAGAAGGAGAGGGAACTGGTGCACCAGGACCTCTACCCACTGCAAAGGAACTCCAGACACATGTGCCATCTTATGCACATGTGTCACCTTGGGCATCTGGCTTATGTGGTTTCTGGCAAGTTGAATCTGGGTCCTTAGATTTTCACAAGCAAGTGCCTTAAGTGCTGAGCCAACTCTCCAGGCCTGTTTTTATAAAGAATGATATTCAACAACCTTACCTTTGGAGGCTGGAGATATAGCTCAGTTGGTAGCCATGCATGTTTGAGAGTTTCATCCCTAGCACCACCATAAAACTCAAAATCCTAACCTAATAGTCTTAACAATTTGGTATAAGCCCACAGTAAGCTAATCTTTATTACTTAAAAAAAAGGTGGGCTAGAGAGATAGCTCAGCAGTTAAATCACCTTCCTGTAAAGTCTAACTACCTGGGTTTAATTCCCCAGTACCCACAAAATGGCACATGCATTTGGGGTTCATGTGCAGTGGCCAGAGGCCCTGGTATGCCCATTCTCTTTTAGTCTTTCTCTCTCTCTCTGCTTGCAAGTATGTTTTTAAAAATACTTTAGGAAGTGAGGGCTGGAGAGATGGCTTAGCTGTTAAGGTACTTGCTTGCAAAGCCAAAGGACCCAGGTTTGACTTCCCAGGACCCATGTAAGCCAGATGCACAAGGTGGCACATTTGTCTGGAGTTTGTTTGCAGGGCTAGAGGCCCTGGTATGCCCATTATCCTTCTCTCTCTCAAATAAATAAAATATTTAAGAAATATTTTAGAAAGTGAGCCATACATCAAACAGATAAACATCTACAAGTCAAAAATATGGAATGCTCTAAGAAACATGTCAATTAGATTTCTCATATGGTCTATGTGATACCATGGGACTTTACTGTATAAAAGCATGTTACTACAGGTACATAGCTATTGGTGTATATTAAATTAGATGAGAATAGAGAAAACAAGAAGTATATAGTCATGGGGCAAACCTGCCACAACCAATTTTACTTACTTCCAAACTGAAAGGGACAGGCACTTTCCAGCATGATACCTTTCCACCTGTACAAGGTCTCCCCACCTCTCTCGGATTAACATTAGAGTCTGGGAGTGTAACACTTCTAATTGAAGTGATAAGCAGAAAGAATCTGATGTAGTTTGTTAAGTAAATCCAATATAATATATTACTCAAGCAGCCAATCAAGCACAGGCAAAAATCATTTAACAGGGCTGGAGGGATTTTTCAGTGGTTAAGGTGCCAGCCTGTAAAACCTAATGACCCAGGTTCAATTCCCCAGTACCCACATGTAGTCAGATGAAACAAAGTGGCACATGCATATGGAGGTTTTTTGCAGTGGTTGGTGGCCCTGGAGCACCCATTCTGTCTGTTTCTCTTCTCTCTTTCTCTGCTTGTAAATAAAAATACTTTTTAAACCAGGTGTGGTGGTGCACACCTTTAATCCCAGCACTAGGAAAGAAGATGTAGGAAGATTCCTATGAGCTCAAAGCCAATCTGAGACTACATAGTGAATTCCAGGTCAGCCTGGGCTAGAGTGAGAACCTACCTCAAAAAAAAAAAAAAAAAAACTTAAAGAAATTTATTTATTTAACAAAAGATCTATCCCTGAAAAGCTAGCTATGGGTAAATTTTCATATTTGTCTAATGACTCAACCCTTTAAAAAGAAGGGGCAAAATTTGCCACTTTCTTCTTTTTCTCTCTCTCTCTATTTTTTTTTTTTTTTTGCTTTGGGTTTTTTTTATCTATTTTTATTAACATTTTCCATGATTATAAAAATTATCCCATGGTAATACCCTCCCCCCCCCACTTTCACCTTTGAAATTCCATTCTCTATCATATCCCCTCTCCATCTCAATCATTGTGCTTTGGGATTTTTGATGTAGGATCTCACTCTAGCCCAGGCTGACCTGGAATGTAGTCTCAGGGTGACTTTGAGCTCATAGGAATCCTCCTACCCTGCCTCTCAAATGCTAGGATTAAAGGTCTGTGCCTCCCCACCTGATGAAAATTTGTCACTTCCTTAATTCATATTTCAATGACTCATTTTAAGAAGCAGTGAAATATGTACTAATTTTAGAAAGGGCCTGGTATTAATTTTGACCAAAATCAACAAACCGTAAGGTCTAGGTTGTTCCTTAATCCATCAGTGTGGAAAATATAGATTGAACAAGTAATATTATTTTCTTCATAAAATAGAACCTTCCCCCCCCTTTTGAGGCAAGCTTATACCAATGCTGGCTGAGCTTGAACTAACTACGGAGCCAGGCTGGACTTAAACTCACCATCCTGCTGCCTTAGCCTCCCAAGTGTTGGGATTACAAGTGTGCACCACCATACCCAGCAAACAGTAACTTTTCTAACTAATTACATTTGGGGTTGCCTCCAAAGTCAATGGTAGAATTTGAAGTCTGTTTTATTACAGGTTTATCACTATTCTTCACAATGGTTGGTTCCTCAGTCCTGTTTCTACCCTGTTCCCCAGTCCTGTTTCTAATGTGGAGAGGCTAGGCTAGTAAAATACAGGACAAAGGATAAATGGAAAAAAAAAGTAATGGAGACATAAAATCATTACAATCCAGGTGTCAAATTTCAGAAGGATACGTAGGCAGTTGTACATGTCCTGAAGAGGTTTCTCATCAGCAAAGAGCCTAGACTGTACCAGTTGATGGATAAAGTTGATTTGTATACTATGAACCAAAGCTCGCCCATCTTCCATTGGCATGAGAAAAGAAGGCAGTTAATCAGAAAGGTGTACAAGTCCTATCAGTGTTAACTGAGGCAGGGTATACTAACAGTGCATTAAAAAGGGGGGGGGACTGATATTATCTCCAGGAACTAGAAAACATTCTACTATGAAAAACAATGAAATTTCTAGTCAAAAGGTACTTACATAAATTTGTTTCAAACTATAGGCTGCATTGCTACATGCTTATTTTTCTACAGGACTATTTCAAGAAAATACCAAACATTTAAATTAAATTAAACATTTAGATGGTTTAAAAGAGTGTTTATAATTTACCTCCTGTTTCCTTATCCTCAACTAGAATTTCTAGCTTGAGAAGGCGCCATGGAACTTCAGGGTCATCTCCCATCACTGTCAAGGTGGCTTCAAATTCTCCTTCAACTCGAAACTTCACACGGCCATTTGCTTTTAGAATAAGAGCAAAAAGTGTACTTTGCTAAAAAAAAAATAATAAGCAGCTTCCTACTACCCTAAAAGTTTTAGTCTTTCTTATATAAATAGACAAAGGGTTTTTTTTTTTTTTTTTCCCTAAATGTTCAAACAAGTATGTGGTTCATGCATAGACAGTAGAGCAGCCACTGTTCAGGTCATTGAGAAGCCAAAGGCAACTCATCCATCACAACTAAACAGCATGGTCTTCTTTTAAATTTATTTCATTATTTACTTATTTGAGGGGGGGGGGCAGGCAGATGGAGAATGGGCACACCAGGGCCTCCAGTCATTGCAAACAAACTCCAGATGCATACACCACCTTGTGCATCTGGCTTACTTGGATACTGGGGAATTGAGCCTCGAAGCGGGGTCCTTAGGCTTCACAGGCAAGTGCTTAACTGCCAAGCCATCTCTCCAGCCCGAACAGCATGTTATTGAGGCTCAATGTCGGGATCACTTTTTTCCTCCAGCCCCAAGTGATTCTACCTATACCCTAGCTTCAAATATTATCATGGTATTTTTTAGGTACTAAGAGAACATTATGGATTAAAAAAAAATCACACTTTAAATACCATCAAAATTGTAAGCCAAAACTTTATTTGATATTTCTTTGAGTAAAACCCAAGAAGCCACTTAAGAATATATATATTTTTTCAGGTTTTTGTTTGTTTTGTTTTTTGTTTTTCGAGGTAGGGTTTCACTCTGGCTCAGGCTGACCTGGAATTCACTATGTAGTCTCAGGGTGGCCTTGAACTCTCCACCATCCTCCTACCTCTGACTCCTGAGTGCTGGGATTAAAGGCGTGTGCCACCATGCCCAGCAAGTTTTTAAAAATATATTTATTAGAGATGGAGAGAGGAAGAGAGAGAGAGGGAGAATGGATGTGCTAGGCCTCTAGCCACTGCATATGAACTCCAGATGCATGTGCCACCATGTGCATGTGGCTTATGTGGGACCTGAAGAATTGAACCTGAGTCCTTAGGCTTCAAAGGCATGTGCCTTAATCCTTAAGACATCTCTCTAGCCCTTAAGAATTATTTTTTACAAAAACAAAGGCCATGTACATACCCACTGTGAGATTTGCTAGCTGAGGTGGAAGATCTGTGGTTACAAGCCTATGTCTAAGAATCTGATTGAGCTGATGGAGTGTGGCTTGTTTCTCAATTTTGGTAATTGGGTCTGGAGGAATAATTTTATCCTATAAGAAATAGAAATGATTTTTAAATCATGTACCGAGACATAATTGTTTGCTTCTGTCTGTCTTGTTAAAATGTTTTCTTAACATTCATTTCTGTAGTCTATATCCATGCATTAGAAGGCTAACAATTTCTTCAGTCACCTAGCTATGACATCTATACAACATGGTCTTCTTTGTGCTCTATTTATGATACCAAGTTACTATCACCAGATAACTTCCCCCATTTCTTAAATGTACGGAACTAGCCCCAACTCAGTAAACTACCAAAATAAAATAAAATAAATTTAACACTTTAAAATATACAGCATTTTCACATGAGAAATGAATACTAAGTTACATTTGCCCATCTACTCAATCTCAACAAAATGGAAAGGAGGAAGAGAAAAGGAAGGAAAAAAAATTACCTAGTTTGGGCAGGATGTGGCTTTTGCAACATTTGGGAGGCTGAGGTAGGAGTTTAAGGCTAGCCTGGGCTACAGAGTGAGTTCCAGGTTAGCCCAGGGCTAGAGTGACACCCAGCCTTGAAAACATATTACCCAGTTTGATTCCTACTCATATTCTGGCTCATACTTTTACTTGCAAAGGAAATAAAAGGTTTTTGACACAGTCTCAAACTTGCTGTATAGCTGAGGATGACCTTTATCTATCTTCTGATCATCCTGCCTCTACCTCCCAAGTGGAAATTTACAGGTATGCACCACTGCATCTGTTTTATGAGGAACTGGAGATCCAATTCAGCTTTGTGTATGCCAGGCAGATACTGCCCACTAAACCACATCCCCAGCCTGAATGATTTGTTTAAACATAGCTTTTGCTATGCTGCTTAATCCAAACCCAAAGTCTTCAACTTTTATGAATACACTTACCCTAATGCAGGTTGGGAGCCGTGGATAAGAGCCAGTAGTCAGTACATCAATGGCATATGGAATGGCAAAACTAGGCAAGCGTGCATGGACCAGAGCATCTCTAGCTAATGAGGCCAAGCGATCAGCAGTGTCCACAAATAAGATAGCTTGTTGATCTAAAAAGCTTGAGATCATCTTTAAAGCAGAAGATAAAATATATTAAGATGCCTTGAAAACTGTTTTATATTAAATAGAATTTACTCATTACAAAACAAATTTCAAAAGAAATTAATTTAGGTAGTTCATACTTATTTTATAAACCTTCCCAGGGTCTGGAGACATGGCTTAGTAGTTAAGGTGCTTGCCTGCAAAGCCAAAGGACCAAGGTTTGATTCTCCAAGACCCATGTAAGCCAGATGTACAAGGTACAGCATGCATATGGAGTTTGTTTGCAGTGGTTGGAGACCCTGGCATACCCATTGTCTCTCTCTTTCTCTCTCTGCCCTTTTCTCCCTCTTTCAAATAAATAAATAAAAATAAAAATATTTTTAAAACTTTCCCAGGAATTTGATCATTTAATATATTTGTATTTGTCATTAAAACAATTTTTATCATTTCTCCACCCTTAAAATTATATACTTTAAAAACATATATATTTTATTGTATTTATTTATTTGCCAGCACAGAGAGATATACACAGAGACAGAGAAAGAGAGTGGGCATACCAAGGCCTGCAGCCTCTGCAAACGAACCCCAGATACATGCGCCATTTTGTGTATCTGGCTTTACATGGGTACTGAGGAATCAAACTCGGGTGGTTAGGTTTTGTATTCAAACACCTTAACCAATAAGGCATCTCTCCAGCCCAAAAATTATACATTGTTTTTCTTAATTATTTCCCCTAAATACCAAAAGTTAAGGGAAATATATAAGAAAAATGCTTATAATTCTTAATAGACTTCTACGGCTGGGTGGAAATGAAGCTATTAATAGCATGGACACTTGGGCCTACATTGTCTTGGGCTCAATTTTAACTCTAACTTACTAGCTTTGTTCCCTTGGACAAGTAGGTTAACCTCCCTGTGCCTGAGGATTTTCAACAGTAAATGGAGATAACAATTTCCAACCTGATAAAGTTGTGCTGAGGATTACGAGCTAATACATATAAAACCTTTAAGGGCTGGAAAGATGGCTTAGCAGTTAAGGCGCTTGCTTATGAAGCCTAAGGACCCCAGTTCAATTCTCCAGGTCCCATGTCAGCCAGATGCACATGTAAAACCTTTAATACAATGCCTAGAACAAAAGACACACTCAATAGATGATGCCCACTAAGATATAAATGCCAACTTTTTACAAAGTACAAAAATTCTGTCCAGCAGTTTTCTATGCAGTGTACTAGTAGAGCTCTTCGAAAAGCTGAAAACTCCTTCAAACCAGAATCTTCTAGTTCTACTGCAGATAAATAGTTTCCTTTGTCTCAATGTCCTTCAAACAGGCAGCCAGTTGCCAGCTTAAAACATGACACCCAGAATTAATACTACATCATGCACACACAATTTTCTTTGTATTTCCAGTTACTTTATGATCTGGTTTCCACAACTCTGGGAAATAGTACCACATAATTACTACCACCTTAGAGGTGAAAGCATGAGGGATAGGTGAAGACATTCATCCAAAGAAAAACAGCCAACAATCACAGAAGCTGGGACCAAAAATAAAGTTGTGTTTTGTTTTTTTTTTTCTATTAGACCCAGTATGCAGCTTAGCACAATAGAAATGCCACCTCTTATGGCTAGTACAGTGGAATTCTAATAATGCCACAACACTAATTTCTTTTTCTTCCTTCCTTCCCTCCTTTCTTTCTTCTTTCTTTCTTGGCAAGGTCTTGCTGCAGTCTAGGATGACCTGGAATTAACTATGTAGACTAAGGGTTGCTATGAATTCACAGTGATCCTCCTACCTCTGCCTCACTAGTGCTGGGATTAAAGGCGCGCACCACCACACCCAACAACACTAATTTCTTACTCATAGCCGTGACACTTAACACTCTCAACTTCTGGACTGATTTTTTAAATATTTTATTTATATATGTATTTATTTGAGGGGGGTGGAGGGAGAGACTCAGAGAAAGAGAGAGAATGGGCTTGTCAGGGCCTCTACTCACTACAAACAAACTCCAGATGCATGTACCATTTTGTGCATCTGGTTTTACGTGGGTATTGTGGAATTGAACCTGGGTCCTTTGACCTTACCAGGAAGCACCTTAACTGCTAAGCCACCTCTCCAGCCCCTGAACTGGTTTTAACTGATTTAGGCCACTCTAAGAGTCACTTCACTCAGGTTAATATTAAAATGCTCAACAGACCAAACGCAATGTTAAACAAACAGAGACCTACCTCTGGGAAGATATACTCAACTCTATTGGGATGCCACCTTAAACATGGGTAATGAAACACTTGCTGAATTCAATTTATACCACCTTTAACTATATTACTTTAGCTTAGAAATCAAATTAATAAAGATAAAGCTTTACTTTTGAGTAACTAACTAATGAATCCATTAGATACCTAATAATCATCATGTTTACTTTTAAGTATTCATATACCAACTATCAGTAGAATTAAATAATCTTTAGAATTTAATGAGCACTGAATAGACATTGCTCTAAGGAACACAAATGAACAATACACACACCAGAAGATGTTCAGCATCATTAGCCATTAGGAAATTGCCTTGAAATTGCTATTTAGTCCAGGCTGGAGTCAAACTTATGAGCTTCCTGCCTCAGCCTCTTGTGTGCTGGAATTAACAGGTATGAACCATCATTCTTTGGCTTCCACTGTAGTTTCAACGTTCATTTCCCTGATGACTGAGTGATATTGAACATCTTTTCATTTGTTTATTGTGAAAAATAAATACAATCTCTCTTGCTATCAAAAGCAAGAATTCAGCTGGGTCAATGGTGGCACATGCCTTTAATCCCAGTACTCGGGAGGCAGAGGTAGGAGGACTGTCATGAGTTCGAGGCCACCCTGAGACTACATAGTAAATTCCAGGTCAGCCTGAGGTAGAGTGAGACTCTACTTCAAAAAAAAGACAAGAATTCCAAGTTTTGCTTTCAAACCAAAAATTATTCATAATTATAAATATAGGATTTGAAAAAAAAACTAAACACTTGACTTTGATATACTTCAGTAATCTCTAATATTTTATTAAATGTTGAAACTTTTGGGGGGGGTTAGAGGCAAGGTCTTACTCTAGCCCAGGCCTACCTAGAATTCACTATGTATTCCCAGGGTGGCCTCAAACTCACAGTGACCCTCGTACCTCTGCCTCCCAAGTGCTGAGATTAAAGGAGTGTGCCACATTTTTAATAATATACTACCTCAAACTAGCTAATTATTGAACAGAAACCTTAGACTTTCCAGAAATACTGTATCATGCATATTCACTTCAACCAAAATAGATTCACTAAGACTTAGTATTCAAATAATAACAACGTGAATCTTGTTTTTTTCGAGGTAGGGTCTCTCCCTAGCCCAGGCTGACCTAGAACTCACTTTGTAGAACCAGGCTGGCCTTGAGTTCAATGCGATTGTCCTACCTCTGCCTCCCAAGTAAGTGCAGGGATTAAAGATGTGTGCCACCACACACAGCAACAATGTGAATTTTTAACTTTCAGATAAAATATTTATTAATTTTAATAATGTTTATTAATATTTACAACAAAACTTATTTGAGTAATATTTTACAGTGTAACAGTACATTTTGTTTATAAATTTTAATTTCCAATCGTACAACCAGATAATGGAAACTTTTCTCCCATAAGGAAAATGCAACAAATAGTATAAAATATTCTACCCCAAAAGCTAGGCATGGTAGTGTGGTGGTTTGATTCAGGTGCCCCCCCCCCATAAACTTAGGTGTTCTGAATGCTAGCTTCTCAGCTGATGGAGATGTGGGAACTAATGCCTCTTGGAGGCAGTGTATTGCTGGGGGAGGGCTTATGGGTGTTACCGCCACTTTCCCCTTGCCACTGTTTGGCACACTCTCCTGTTGCTATTGTCCACCTTATGTGGGCCAGGAGGTGATGTCCACCCTCTGCTCATGCTTTCGTTTTCCCCTGGAGTCTGAAAGTCGCAATAAACCCTTTTTTTCCCCAAAAGCTGTTCTTGGTCAGATGATTGCTGCCAGCAACGTGAACCTGACTGAAACAGGTAGTAAAGTCTGTAATCTCAGCAATCAGGAAACTGAGACAAGAGGATTTCAAGTTTCAGACCAGCCTAGGTTCGATAGCAAGGCCAATCAAAATAAATTCTCTCCTGAAACACACTTTTGATCAGTGTTACATAAAAGGGTATCCTCTTAAAGCATTCAAGACATTTACCTCAATGAAATCCTCCCCCGATAAATAATTCATATTCTAAAATTTTAAAATTATCAGGCTGGGCATGGTGGTATATGACATTAATACCAGCATTCGGGAGGCAGAGGTAGGAAGATTGCCATGAGTTCAAGGCCACCCTGAGACTACATAGTGAATTCCAGGTTGGCCTAGGCTAGAACAAGACCTTACTTTGAAAAAAAAAACAAAAAAAACAAGGGCTGGAGAGATGGCTTAGCAGTTAAGGCGTTTGCCTGCAAACCCAAAGGACCCAGGTTCAATTCCCCAGGACCCATGTTAGCCAGATGCACAAGTAGACACATGTGTCTGGAGTTCATTTGCAGTGACCGGAAGCCCTAGCATGCCCATTCTTTCTCTCTTTCTCTGTCAAATAAATAAATAAATAAAAATAGTATATTAAAGAGTAACACCAAAATTCTCAACTTTTTGTAGTCTCTTTTCTTCCTTTCATTTTAGCAACTTTTACATAAGTTCCGGGTGTAATCATAAGGGAGGGAATCTGGTGAAACAGACTAAGCAAGAACGAAAGGCTAAATCTGAAGTGAGGCATCAGGAAAACCATACAAAGAAACACAGTTGTAGTATTAGAGATTTATTTCTGGAATGGAACTTGGTTGAATACGCCAACTCCCATGATTTACATATTTTTTATTGCCATAGAAATATTTTCAACTTCTCAGAGTGCTAAAAATAACCTAATTGTGGTATCTCTATGCCAGGTAGCTGCTAATTTTATCTAAGAAGGCTAAGAGAAGTTTTAAATTCCTCAAAAATAATTTACTCAATGTAAACTTGTTTATGTACTTTTACCTATGAAAACTAGTAACATTTTTAATGTCTTTACATAGTTATATAAAAAGAAAAAGGAATATGAGCATCACTGTTATGCTTAGAGAATCTCTGCACTTCTTCACAATTCCCAAATTTAACTGACAGCAGCTAGCAGTTTACTTGGTCTTTTAGAGTTGGGCTGGAAGGACTGACCTCATTAAAGTGGGTAAATGTTCTCATTATTACAGGATTTCATTAATGTTAAGATAACTGCTCTTAGCTGGGTGTGGTACACGACACTTGGGAGGCAGAGGTAGGAGGATCACCATGAGTTCAAGGCCATCCTGACACTACATAGTGAGTTCCAGGTCAGCCTGGGCTAGAATAAGATCCTACCTCAATAAAAAGAAAGAAAAAGGGCTGGAGAGATGGCATAGCGGTTAAGCGCTTGCCTGTGAAGCCTAAGGACCCTGGTTCGAGGCTCGGTTCCACAGGTCCCACGTTAGCCAGATGCACAAGGGGGCGCACGCGTCTGGAGTTCGTTTGCAGAGGCTGGAGGCCCTGGCGCGCCCATTCTCTCTCTCTCTCCCTCTATCTGTCTTTCTGTGTCTGTCGCTCTCAAATAAATAAACGATTAAAAAAAATAAATAAAATAAAATAAAAAGAAAAAGATAACTGCTCTTTCTAACAGCAATTCTCAGTCTCACTAGAGGTGACTGAAGTAAAACAAGAGCAACAGTGTGCTTCAACTGCTAACACTATACTGTGCTCTCCAAGGCACATGGTCAAAGCTCACTCAAAGGTCCCTGCTATGGTTTTCCTTACATTTCTTGAACTTAGCTCAATAGATTTAGCATTTCTAATTTTTTTTTTTTTTTTTGATTTTTCAAGGTAGGGTCTCACTCTTGCTCAGGCTGACCTGGAATTCACTATGTAGTCTTAGGGTGGCCTCAAACTCATGGTGATCCTCCTACCTCTGCTTCCTGAGTGCTGGGATTAAAAGCATGCGCCACCATGCCCGGCATCTTTAGTATTCTTTGCTGCATGGAGTTACTTCTTTGAATCCAAGAGCAATTCAATAGTCAAGAGATTATGGGGCTGCGAAGATGGCTCAGCAGTAAAGTGAACTGCTTGCTGACCCAACAAAATGAAATTTGCAGAGAAATGGATGGATCTGGGAAACATTACCCTAAGTGAGGTAATCCAGGTTCAGAAAGTCAAATGCCACATGTTCTGTCTCATACATGAACCCTAAATTTGTGTATGAGTTGGAATAAAGGTCAGTAGCAAAGACCAACAAGCTAGAAAGGCACTATGAGGGAGGGAGGGAGGAGAGGGGAGGGTTTAAAGGAAGAGCACAGTAGATATGTAAGTAGAGGGGCAGAAGAAGGGGGGGCAGGGGAGGGCTGTGCGGAATGGTCTAAGTGGGATCCAAGAGGAGAAAGGAAAGGAGACAGTAACAGCAGGAGTAATCAAAATTAAAGATGAATAAGCCATATGGAAACCTACTTCTTTGCTGGCTAAATAAGATATGTTAAACAAGAAAGTTTGGTCAGAAATATCCTGTGGGGGTAGATAATGCTATGCTTAGAAGCTATGGATTGCTACAAGAAAATTTCAGGGCCAAGGATGGGATACTTCTTAGCATATTCTTGGTCAGGGACAACTCTGATCCCCCCACCATACATTACAGGCTATTTCCAAGGCTCTTGGTTGTCCATTAGAACTAGATAGTGAGGCCATATTGCTGAAGACACCATGCACTTGGGCTGTAGGTCTCTGAGAAATCAGGCTGAGACATCTCTATCACATCTCTCAAGCCTCCTCCCTGTTGACTGTGAGGATACTGAAAAGAGCTATACAGCCTGTTGGGGGAGAAAAGTCATCAACAGTCTTAACCAGCAATGGACCCTACAAGCTTTACAGCTGGCCAGCCAGGCCAAATGTACCAACCGGTGCAATAGTGACACATCTGTTACAGGGGAAATCAACTGCTAGGCTGGCTCCATGGGAGGAAATCCCTGCTTGGTACTGAAAACTTAATCAAAAGCCTATGGCTGGGGAGGTCAAAAGCCCTAGGAGATAAACTATGACTATTGCATGGCCAAATGTGTGTATCATGCCCACCAAACTGCCTTCTAAATACTTATGTCTATGCCTTTATAATTTTTTTGTTTTGTTTTTTGAGGTAGGGTCTTGCTCTAGCCTAGGCTGACCTGGAATTTATTCTTTGGTCTCAGGGTGTCACTAAACTCGTGGGAATCCTTCTACCTCTGACTCCCAAGTGCTGGGATTAAAGACATGTGCAACCACACCCAGCTTATGCCCATATATTAATGCTACTCTCATTTTTGGTTTGAGAAGCTTTCCTTTTCAAAATATTTTTTGTTTATGAGCAAAGTGAGAGAAATACAGAGATATGGGCATACCAGGGCCTCTTGCCACTGCAAATGAACTCTAGATGCATGCATCACTTCATGCATTTGGCCTTACGTGGGTACTGGGGAACTGAGCCCAGGCTAGTAGGCTTTTCAAGCAAGTACCTTTAACACTGAGCCATTCTCTAGCCTGACACTTCTCTGTTCAGATGGGGCTAACCACTTGGGAGATTCAAAACTCATCAAAGTGCTGAGAACAAGTCACACTGGGGCATTCAGCACTAAATAAGACATCTCCACCACACCCTCCTAGGCTCAGGGACCAGAGTGGCCATGGTATTCATGACCTCACAGTAGCTGAAACAACCAACACACAACTTGCATAATATGAGGGGAGCAAAAAAAAAAATGATGGCATTAAAGTAGAAGGGAGACTATTTGGAAAAAAATATTCACTGTAGGAGGGGTAGGGGAAGAGGAAAATGGAGGGTGGTGGGTGGGGATAATGATCATGATATATTGACTATGTATAGAGATTGTCAATAAAAAGTTAAAAGATAGCCGGGCGTGGTGGCACACGCCTTTAATCCCAGCACTCGGGAGGCAGAGGTAGGAGGATCGCTGTGAGTTCGAGGCCACCCTGAGACTACATAGTGAATTCCAGGTCAGCCTGGGCTAGAGTGAGACCTTACCTTGAAAAACCAAAAAAAGAAAAAAAAAGTTAAAAGATTATAAAAAAAAATAAAAAATAAAAAGTTAAAAGAGGGCTGGAGAAATGGCTTAGCAGTTAAGGCATTTGCCTGCAAAGCCAAAAGATCCTGGTTCGATTCTCCAGGACCCATGTAAGCCAGATGCTCAAGGGGGTACATGCATCTAGAGTTTGTTTACAATGGCTGAAGGCCCTGGTGTGCCCATTCTCTCCCTTTCTCTTTCTCCCTCTCTTCCTCTTTCTCTGTATCAAATAAATAAAATATATTTTTAAAAAAAGTTAAAAGAGCTGCCAGGCATGGTGGCACATGCCTTTAATCTCAGCCCTTGGGAGCCAAACACAGGAGGTTTGCCGTTTGTGGCCACCCTGAGAATACAGAGTGAATTCCAGGTCAGCTTGGGCTAGAGAAAGACCCTACCTCAAAAATCAAAAAAAAAAAGTTTAAAGTGGGCTGGAGTGATTGCTCAGTGGTTAAGGCACTTGACTATGAAGCCTAAGGACCCAGGTTCAATTCTTAGTACCCATGTAAACCAGATGCACAAGGTAGCACATGTATCTGTAGTTCATATGCAATAGCTAGAAGCCTGGGCACACCCATTCTCTCTCTCAAATAAATATGTTTTAAAAGTTAAAACAGCCAGGTATGGTGGTGCATGACTTTAATCTACCACTTGGAAGGCCAAGGTAGGAGGATTGCTGTGAGTTTGAGGCTAATCTGATACTACATAGTGAATTTCAGGTCAGCCTGGGCTAGAGTGAGTCCCCACCTCTAAAAAACAAAACAAAAATAAAATATTTTTTAAAAAGTGATGAGAAAGAGCCGGGCGTGGTGGTGCACGCCTTTAATCCCAGCACTCGGGAGGCAGAGGTAGGAGGATTGCCATGAGTTCAAGGCCACCCTGAGATGACAAGAGTGAATTCCAGGTCAGCCTGGACCAGAGTGAGAACCTACCTGGAAAAAAAAAAAAAAAAAAGAAGTGATGAGAAAGAGACTGACTATGGGGCTCGGAAGATGACTCAGCAATAAAGGAACTTGCTTGCAAAGCCTAATAGCCCAGGTTCAATTCCTAAGCAGCCCATTTAAGACTGGTATAAAAATTGGCTCCAAGTGTCTGGCATTCAGTTGCAACAGTAAGAAGCCCTGGCATGCTCATACATACATACACACACCAGCAAATAAATGCTTTAAAGAGAGAGAAATTATGAGATTCCTGAAGATAGGAACTGTGCCTTATACAAGTCTCTGTCTCATTCTCAACAGAGTTTGGTAAATTAATAGATGAATAAAAAATGAACTGATAAATATTGTGTTCAGCTCTATGACCCTGAAGAAACCATTTATTTTCTAGGAATCTTTTCTTCATCTGGAAAATGGAAAATAAAAACTCTACTGGTATCACAAGAATATCAAAAATCAATAAGCACGGGCTGGAGAGATGGCTTAGCGGTTAAGGCACATGCCTGCAAAGCCTAAGGACCCTGGTTTGATTCTCCAGATCCCACGTAAACCAGATGCACATGGTGGCGCATGCATCTGGAGTTCGTTTGCAGTGGCTAGAGTCCCTGGCGTGCCCATTCTCTCTCCCTGCTTCCCTCTCTCTTTGTCTCTAATAAATAACTAAATAAAATCAATAAGCAGGGCTGAAGAGATGTCTAAGCAGTTGAGGCACTTGCTTGCAAAGCCTAACAACACAGGTTTGATTTCCCAGTACCCATGTAAGCCAGATGCTCAAAGTGGTGCATGCATCTGGAATTTGTTTGCAGTAGCTAGAGGTACTGGCACATCCATTCTCATATTCTTTCTCTCAACACCCCATGTCTTTCTTTCTGCTTGCAAATAAATAAATACAATCAATAAGCAAATGTAAGGAAAAACCTTATAAATTCTAGAGAATCATGCAACTTTTAAGCTAACCATTTTTCCATTTTAGTTTCAGTCTTATAATCGCTTCATATAATGATGTCTCTAGTCTTCTATGCATCTTTCTGATCAAGTGTCCAAAAACAAATGCTAAGAATTCCCACAGAAGTACATTTATATTACTATGAAAATATGACTACTCACATAAATGTGATTAAAATCAACAGATAAATATTAAAGCTAATATTAAAAACTGTATATTGTAACATTCCAGGTTACATTTCATCTGTTTTTTCTCTATTTTGAGACAGGGTCTTGCTATGTAGTCCCAAATGGCCTCAAACTCAAGTTCCTCCTACCTCAGCCTCCTGAATGCTAGAATTAAAGGTGTGTGCCACCACTCCCAGCTCTCAAAGTTATTTTATACAAAGTAAGATCAAAACAACTCACCGCACATTTTTCTACTTTGCCAGCATCATTGGCCCATTTTACTAAAGCTAATAATCGAACGAAGAGTTGGCGTGTCCGGCTAGCAAATTGTACAATTTCTATTTTCCTATAAAATAAAATATTCTCAGTGAACCAACATATTAGAATATTCCACAATTTGTTTCATCTGAGCTTAAAAAAAAAATCAGACTGAATTGAATCCATTAATTTTAATATGACTTCCCAATGTCTCTCCATCTTGCCAATAACATCACCATGATGCAATACACTGAGATAAGATTTTTATTTAGTGCAATACTGACTGAAAGCTACAAGAGCTGCTACTTAGAGCAGATGAAGCCCATCAACAACTAGAAAGCCTTCCTTAAGAACAGTTTCTATGATTACTGGTACTATAAAGAGAAAAATCAAGGGCAAAGTTATGATGTTTTACCAGACTGAGACACAGAAATGTTAAGTGTGCGTTAAGATCAGGGAGGGCTCAGTAACAGAGCACTTGCCTAGTATGCACTCAAGCATACTAGTTCATCCCCCAACACCACAGGGGGATAAAAAAGTAACAAGCTCTGACAGCTACCTAAAGGCTAGCAACCTCAGTACAATCACACTAACTGAAGAAGGGATTACAGAGGATGCCTGGTCTTGGTTCCTCTCCCAGAGCAAATACATTTATATCGTATTGTTTTCCTAAAAACACTCCTATATTGTAATGCAAGCTATTGTAATGCAGTTTTCAGACCCCCCAGTCTCAGTGAAAGGAGACATGAAGCTCAGAGTTCCCTTCTACCCAGACTGAGCACAACACCCTTGATTTGGGTTTCCTTCCTTTCAAACTCATCAGCCAAACCAGGCAGGGTGAAGCATGCCTTTTGATCGCAGCACTCCAGGAACTGAGGCAGGAGACTCACTGTGAGTTTAAGGCCAGCCTGGAGCTACAGAGTGACTTCTAGGTCAGCCTGGGCTAGAGTGAAACCCTACCTTGAAAACAAAAATCCTGACCAGCAAAACCATAACACAGGTTAAGTTTCAATTGTTTCTTTGACCTCTTTATGATTTGTGTTTAAGTCTATCAAAAAGGGCACTTGCAGTTATTAATACAGTGGTAACAGTTAATGAGTACTGTAAGCCTCCTTAGTGACTTGGTATTAAAATTAAAAAGAAGCAAAAAGGGAAGCATGAGTAGTATCAACATAAATTCAAGTAGACAATACTGTAGTTACAATTTAAATCCCCATCACACGATTTCATTAAACATGAATTTAGTTTATGCCTTAAGCCCCAATCCCCAACTGGACCAAAATTTTCTCAAAATAGTAGGAGCAGGAGGTTAATGTCAATTCTCCAATGATAATAGCATCATTATAACAACTGGTAAATTAGTGTCCAACTTTCTAAAAAGCCTGTCTGCTCCACAGCTTCTCCCATTATAGACTATACCTCCACATCTTCCTATTCCCCCTCAGGAACTTGACCTATTCAGACACTCAATAAAGGTCCATAGAACAGAAGAGGGTCTAGGTCTGATCTCACACACAAGTATCAAGAATGAGAAGAATTGCATTTCCTGTATTCTGTAACTACATGGTCCTAATCTAACTCATAACTCTGCACCAGCAGTATCCCCATGCCCACACTCACTGAGAAATGAACAAGGAAAAATAAAATTTTAATACTCACCTTTCCACATCAGATTTCCTTGGCAGCCTAAGAAGAAAAAAAACAACGGATTAAATGCATATATGTCTTCATCAAAATGTGATACTCTATAGAACACCTGGGAGACAGTTACTATAGGGTCAAGAAGTTACCAACTCTTTGTCCTAAAAAAGCATCAATAATATGGTTACAAAGTAAAACCAAAGTAACATTTCTCTCTATTCACAAGGCTTCAAAAAGTACTGCATGAACCTCCAACACTTCAAAAGTTCAAGTCTTACATCAGCACACAGTACCAGAGTCAAAGAAAAATATTTGTAAGACAAAATAGTCACAGATGTAGGAACAGTACTGGGTTTCCAGCCTTCCTGTACTCAGTTGGTACTTTGGTTCTTAGCAATAATCCCATGTTTTGTTATTGTAGGTGAAACTACAAGCTAAGTGCATCATTAAGGGGTTTGGAGTAATTATGACATTGCATAGTGGTTAGATGAAAGAGTTGTATTAATTTGGGGGAGGGGCGTGGTTTAAGGTAGGGTCTCACTCTAGCCCAGGCTAATCAGAAACTCACTGTGATCCTCTTCCCTCAGCCCCCAAAGTGAAGGGATTAAAGGGTGCCACATGGCTCGCTTATATTATTTTAAAATAGCTCCCGTGGGATTGATTTCTTTTTGCTAGTTCTCCAAGAATGATAAGCAGCTACCAACAACAACTTTCTCCTTAATAAATTATATTTGATAAATTATGCTAATACTCTCATAGCTACTGATAGAAAGTTCTTAATCTGCCTCCTGAACTGACACGTTCCATTAACCAATAATCCATTATGCAAGACTTGAATCAATGTTACACCTGCCATCTACCAAATCCTGAAGAACACACACTCAGCTGCTTGGTGCACCTGCCCTACCCATGTGCCACAAGAACAGACAGACAAAAACCTCTTCCAAGGTTAGGGATTGTCCAGTGGTTAAAGGTACTTGCTTGTAAAGTCTGCCTGACCAATTTTGATTTCCAAATACCCACAAAAAGCCAGATGAACAAAGTGGGGCACACATCTGGAGTTTGTGTACAGTGGGAAGAGGCCCTGGAGTACCCATTTTCTCATTCTCTCCCTCTCTCTTTCTTTCTCTTCCTCCTTCCCTCCCTCTCTCTGCTTGCAAATAAATAAAATAAAAATATTTTTTAAATAAACTGTTTCAAAGGGTAAAAAGGTAGTATAAGAAGAAACTATTAAAATAAGCTCTATCTTATTCATAGGGAAGATACTGGGAAGGAAGCTACAGATATGAACAGAATAATAAAGACAATGAAGTTAAGGGGGATGAAGAGCTCAGGGGTAGGGTGCTGGCATGTGCCAGGCCTTAGGTTCAATTCCTTGTACTGTGGGGCGGGGGAAAACAGACATATACAGCAAACCAAAAGAAGAAAAACAAAGAACTAACAGGATGTGGGGGCATATGTCTTTAATCCCAGCACTGGGTGGGGGGGGCACGGAGGTCAGAGGATCACTGTGAGTTTGAGGCCAGCCAGGGATTATAGTGAGTTCCAGGTCAGAATGAGACTCGGACTCAAAAAAAAAAAAAAAAAAAGGCCTGGGGAGATGGCTCAGCTGTTAAAGGTACTTTGTTGGCAAGCCTGAAGGCCTGGATTTGATTCACCAGTACCCATGTAAAGCCTGACAGACTTTACATGGATACATGAGCTGGAGTTCAGGTTCACTTGCAGTGACTAGAGGCCTTAGTGTGCCCCACACTCTCCCTCTGTTCCCAGAAAAATAAATATTAGCTGGGCCTGGTGGCACATGCCTTTAATCCCAGCAGAGGAGGCTGAAGTAGGAGGATCACTGTGAGTTCAAGACCAGCCTGATACCACGTAGTGAATTTCAGGTTGGCCTGGGCTAGAGTGAGACCCTACCTTGAAATAAAGAATCCAAAATAAGTATCTTAAAAAATAACATAAAATAAATAGAATAAGAACTAGGTAGGAGGTCTAGAAGGGCAAACAGACCAGACGGACAAAGCAGAAATTGAGGCCCTACTAGATTTCAAACAAGTGTTGGGTGTGGGGGCTCATACCAGTAAATCCAGCACTCGGAAAGCTAAGGCTGACTGCTGTGAGGCCAGGCTGAGCTACATAGTGAGTTCTAGGCTAGCCTAAGCTATAGAAAGATATTCTGAAAAATAATTGAAAATAAAACCACCACTGGTAAGTTCCTATACATGCAAAAGCTCCTGGGAGTACTTTCCCCCTAAGAATCCACAGCCTTGTTCTCAAGAGAGAGATAAAATCTCCCCCCCCCCAGTGTGTGTGTGTGTGTGTGTGTGTGTGTGTGTGTGTGTGTGTGTAGAATGGTTCAGTAGATCCTTTGGGGTAAAAGAAAACAGGAACCATAGTTCCAGCTAGTACCTGCCTCAGAGACCCTAAAAAGATCACCTTACATCATGGATGCAGTCATTTCTGGGACAAAGGACAAGCTTTGCTGCCAGTCTCCCTTTCCTCACAAAGCTTCCATATCTATTTTAAGTTTCTTTATGGAAAGAAATCTACCATATAAAAGCCGAAAAATGCAAATTTTGGTACAAATAAGGCATAGAAATATATTTATGGCACAACTCAATTAGTTTATGTGGCTGAGTCCCAGTCCCTAGCATTCTCTCTCACGTTTTTTTTTTTTTTTGGCTTCTCAAGATAGGGTTTTGCTCTAGCTCCAGCTGACCTGGAATTCACTACGGAGTCTCAGGGTGGCCTGGAACTCGTGGTGATCCTCCTACCTCTGCCTCCCAAGTGCTGGGATTAAAGGTGTGCGCCACCACGCCTGGCTTCATTCACTCATTTTAACTCAGAGACTAAAAGAGTAGAAAATACATCCCTAAAATCAAAGCAGAGAATAAACTCTAAGAAAAACTACAAAAGCTGTCTTCTTTTACCTCAGTAGTTCAGAGACAGAATCAAGTTTTGAAGAAATAAATAAGTACTCTGTCCCTTAAATACTTATAAAACATACTTAAAACACTGGCTGTATATTAATGAATTAATCTTGACTGTTTCCACCTGTAACAAGGAAAAAAATATTGCCAGCATCTACAACTGTCATCCCAGCAAGCGAGAAGCAGGTAGATGTAGAGTTCCATGCCAGCTTAGGCTAAAAAGTAGCCAAAAAAAGGCTAATTTAGTTTTCATATATCACAATGTGTACACCTACGTATCAAGAGTAATAGTAGCTTTTCCCATCAAGTCATATATGACAATTCTGAAAGGTGACTCGTTCATGTACTAAATTAACACACATAGGTAAGCCCCTAGTATGTGTCAAGCACTGTTCCAGCCCTTAGGAAATCAGCAAACAGATCAAATTCCCTGTCCTCCCACAGTATATGGGGGGGGGAAAGAACATGAATGATAACAGGGAGCAATAAGTACTATAGAGAAAAGTAAACCATCAAAAAGGACAGCATAAAAGGTATAAAGTTCTATTATATGGGTGGTTGGAAAAAGTCTTTTTAAGTTATATGGGAACTAAGACCTAAAGGAAATGAGAAGAAAAAAAAAAATCATACATCTTTCTGGGGAGACAGTAAGGGCCCCAAGTGGATTCTGAAGACTAAGAAGACTTAGGGTGTTGGAACAGAATAAGCTGCAAGAGAGCATCAACACATGACTTATAAAGGTAAGGTAGTGAAAGCACAGACAATGCAAGGCCTTAAAAGTAAAAATTACATAACTATGTCCTAATTTGTACAAGATAGTTGCAGTATGCTTATTGTCCCAATTCTTTTTTTTAATAATTTTATTTATTTTTGTTAATTTATTTGAGAGCTACAGAAAGAAAGAGGCAGGTAGAAAGAGAGAATGAGCCTGCCAGGGCCTCCAGACACTGTAAGAAAATTTCAGGAGCATGCACCACCTTGTGCATCTGGCTTTCATGGGTACTGGGGAATCGAACCTGGGTCCTTAGGCCTCACAGGCAAGTGTCTTAACCACTAAGCCATCTCGCCAACACATGTCCTGGCTCTATTTTTATTTATATACTTGAGAAGGGGAGAGAATGGGCACATCAGGGCATCCAGCCACTGCATATGAACTCCAGACATATGGGCCACCTTGTGCATCCTGGCTTACATGGGTTCTGGGGAATCAAACCTAGGTCCTTTGGCTTTGCTGGCAAGAGCCTTAGGCAGATCTCTAGCCCCTTTTTTTTTTTTTTTTTTTTTTTTTGGTTTTGCGAGGGAGGTAAGGTCTCATTCTAGCCCAGGGCTGACCTAAAATTCACTATGGAGTCTCAGGGTGGCCTCAAACTCATGGCTGTCCTCCTACCTCTTCCTCCCAAGTGCTGGGATTAAAGGCGTGCACCACACGCCCAGCTCCCTGATTCTTTTTTAATGTGTGGTGCTAGAGATCAGAATCCAGTACCTAGGATATGCTAAGCAAATGCTGTACCACTTGGCTATGTTCCCAGCCCAGTGGGTGTCATTTAGCCCAAGCTGCCTTCAAACGGACACACCTGCCTACACTTCCTAAGTGCTAGGGTTACAAGTATTCACTATCATACCAGTGGCTGAATGGATGAAGATATATCAATTTTTTTTTTCCAGAAGTGTTCTGGTTTGAGGCCGGAGAGATAGCTTAACGATTAAAGCATTTGTCTACAAAGCCAAAAGACCCAGGTTTGATTCTCCAGGACCCACAAAAGCAGATGCACATGGTGGCGCATGCAAATGAAGTTTGTTTCCAGTGGCTGGAGGCCCTGGTGTGCCCATTCTCTTTCTTAATCTGCCTCTTTCTCTCTCTCTCTCTTTCTCAAATAAATAAATAAAAATATTTTTTAATGTCCTGATTTGGTCAGGCGTGATGGCACACACCTTTAATCCCAGCACTCGGGAGGCAGAGGTAGGAGGACAGCCATGAGTTCGAGGCCACTCTGAGACTGCAAAGTTAATTCCAGGTCAGCCTGGGCTAGAATGAGACCATACCTCAGAAAAACAAAAAACAAACAAAAAAAGTCCTGGTTTGGATCAAATTTTTATGGCTACTCAATATAAAGGTGATTATAAAACCTTTTTTTTTCTGGATTTTTTGGGGGGACTTTCTGAGACAGTCTCACTTATGTGGCCCAAGCAGTACTCAAATTTATTATTTTCCTGCTTAAGTGTCCTAAGTGCTGAGCTCCCATTTGACACTGAATGAATGCATCTCAACATAGAATCTAATGTTCAGCATGCCTTTAATTCAGCACTTGGGAGACTGAAGTAGGAGGATCCTGTGATTTCGAGACCACCCTGAGACTACATAGTGAATTCCAGGTCAGCCTGGGCTAGAGTGAGACCCTACCTCAAAAAACTAAAGCAAAAACAAAAACAAAACAAAAAAACTAAAGTTCAGTTCAGCAGAAAGATGACAGATATAGAGATGTAAATAGAGGAACTATAACTATATACTTACTCTATAATAATAAAACAGATGCTTCTCATTTCTTAAACGAAGTCCTTAATTAAAAACAAACAAAAAAAAAAAAGAGGTCACATGCCTCTCCAGATCCCTGGCCCAGCCACACCAGGGATGGCAGGGACAATTGGGGAGGCCCAAGACTCATCAAGGTGATGAGAAATGACACTTCAGTGCTCAGCACTGAATGAGACATCTCTATCAAACTGCCAGGACTCAGCGAACACTGCAAAGGTGACATAAAGAATGTTAGTGCTTGGGCTAGAGTGAGACCCTACCTCAAAAAACCAAAAAAAAAAAAAAAAAAAGTTAAAAAGCCGGGCGTGGTGGCGCACGCCTTTAATCCAAGCACTTGGGAGGCAAAGGTAGGAGGATTGCCGTGAGTTCGAGGCCACCCTGAGACACCATAGTGAATTCCAGGTCAGCCTGGGCTAGAGTGAGACCCTACCTCAAAAAACCAAAAAAAAAAAAAAAAAAAGAATGTTAGTGCTAGTTGGGTGTGGTGATGCACACCTGTATTCCCAACAATTGGGAGGTGGAGGTAGGAGGATCTTCATGAGCTTGAGGCCAGCCATGGATACAGAGTAAGTTCTAGGTCAGCCTGGGTTAAGTGAGAACTTGCCTCAACCGCCCCCCGCCTCAAAAAAAAAAAAAAGGCTAGTGCTGTTGAAACCACTCACTAGAGAAGCTCCAGTTTGGAGATGGCTGTGGAAACTGGGGAGACTCAAACTCATCAAAGTGCTTCAAACAAGAGTCTCTTGAGAGCTCAGCACTACATGAGACATCTCTATCATGCCTCCACAAGGCTCAGAACATCATGGAAGAGAGGGCAAAAGGAATACAAGAGCCAGAGGGTGAGGAAGAGTACTCTGAGATAGACATCCTCTAGACATGCACTGATGCATTCATGACCTTACATTTGATGTCACTAGCTCCTTCATGATGGAGGAGTGAGACATCAAGGAAGAGTGACTACTTGGAAAGAGCAGGGCATTCAGTAGAAAGGAGGTATGGAAGGGGTGCAAAAGAGGGTGATGGAAGGGGGATTATGATCAAATTACAGGATTAAAATTCCCAGTAAAAAAAAAAAATGATTTAGCCAGGTGCGGTGGCACATGCCTTTAACCCTAACACGTGAGCGGCACAGGTAGGAGATCACTGTAAATTCGAGGCCAGTCTGGAACTAGACTGAGTTCCAGATCAGCCTTCCTCAAAAAAAAAAAAAAAAAAAAAAGTGATTTAAAAAAAATGAAAAGGAAAAAAATAAAAGCTGGGCATGGTGGCACACACCTTTAAACCCAGCACTTGGGAGGCAGAGGTAGGAGGATCGCTGGGAGTTCGAGGCCACCCTGAGACTACATAGTGCATTCCAGGTCAGCCTGAGCTAGAGTGAGACCGTACCTTGAAAACCAAAAAAGAAAAAAAAAAAGAAAAAAAAAATCCTGTCACTTTTACAAAAGTTCTCCTTCCCCCCACACCTATGTGTAAGACAGGTGATCTTTATGTACAGAAAGCTTTCTAATGGATACTCTTGGATTTTTCTTTTTGAAATTTAACAACACAAAGTATATTACTACCAAAATTCCTAATTATGACAACTACAGTAACTGGGTGTGGTGGGGCACACCTGCGATCTCCACCTTTGGGAGGTGGAGGCAGAAGGATCATTGAGTACAAAGCTACCTGTCTTGAGAAAAAGAGAGGAGAAAGGGGGAGAAAGAGAAAGTGAGAAAGAAACCTCCCAGTCAGGTGTGGCAGTGCACACCTGTAATCCCAGCACTCCAAAGGCTACGGAAGGTTAGAGGTCAGCATGAGCTATTACATTGGAAGACCCTGTCTCAAAAATAAAAATCTCTTTTTCAACAGAGGTAGGCTTCTGTAAGTACCTTTTTGGTCTCATTCACTAAAGTATTGTACATCAGAATTATAAGAAAATGATGCTTTACAGGAGTAAGGAAAACGTTTTTGGTTTTTTTTTTTTTAATTCTTTTAGACATGTGCAAACAAACATTTTAAGTCTCTACTAACAAAGTTATATGCCTAACATCTATATACTAATCTCCACTGAAAACCCTGACCAGAAGTTTTACAATAGATAAGATAAAAACTAATCTTATGTTTTCTGAACCTAGGTTATATGATGTAAAACAGTGTTTTAAATTTTTAGTGCCTTTTCTTTGCACACTGAATCATTAGTGCAGTCTGATCCTATTCTGAAGGGATTATCACCCTAATCACACCCCAGGGCATTTCATAGGTAACCAGGTGACTGAATAGTAAAAGCATTTTACTTTCACTAAATTCGTAAAGATTTCGAATATTTTCAAACGTTTCAGGGGAAAATAACTGGCACTTAAAATGCTGTAATATTTTAAATACAATCTATGTCCTGCGTTGTAAAAGAAACAATTACACCCTATATTTAAAGTACATTGTCAAAATGATGTAAAACATTTCCCGTCTTTGACATTTTTCTTTCCAGTTCGGTATTACGTATGTCTTAAACTCTAAACTGTACTCGTAGGCTCCGGGCTAAAAAGGTTTCACAGTGCTGCTGGGATCACCGACAAAAATCCCAAAGACAATTTTCAGTGCAAGTGTAACAACAGCACGCAACATCAGCAAGTCTCTGGCTTCATCGCCAAAACGATCCCCAATCAATATACAACCCTCACTGTCCCCCAATCCTGTGAGTTTCGAAACCACCGACCAGTCAGTCTGCCATCTCGAGGCAATGGCAGCGCAACCCAGTGTCGACCGATAGGGCGGGAAGGGGGAGCAGGGAGCTGGGGAACAGACATGGGTGCGCGGCACTTACAAGTCCGTCAATACCATAAGCTCCGAGTAGGCCCGGTGCAGCAGAAATTCGATGAGCGTGCTCAGTCGGTAGCCAGGGCTGGCTGCAGCCGCAGCTGCCGCCGCCACGGCAGCTCCCGGCGGCGGGGGCGCCGGGGCAGACGCGGGGCCCCCGCCGCCGCCTCCGGGTGGGATCAGCTGGTGGTTCTCCAGCTGCACCGGGGCCATGGCGGCGCGGCACCGGGCCGGGCGCGACGGACGGAGATGCGCTCCTGGCGCCTCCCCGGGGGCTCGGTCACCGCGCCTCAGCGGGCGCGGGCAGAGTGGCCGCCGCCTAGCGCCAGGCCGCCTCTGAACAGGAAGCCCAGCCCGGTCTGCAGAGGCCCGCCCCCATGGAGCATGGAGCGCGCCGGCCCCTTAGGAGGCAGGCGCGGGGCGGGGGAGGCGGGAGGGCGGGGCAGGGAGGACGGGCGCTGCGGGGAGGCCGAGTCTGGGCCGCCGCTCAGGAGCCACCGCAGCAGGCGGCCGCGGCGTCCATGTTGGAGACCCGGAACGGAAGTGTGCGGGAGGGACGGAAGGAGACCCGGCGGGAAGCCCTTTGCGCTGGCAGCCGGGCACGGCTCGCCACCTTACAGTGCGGAAACGTGGGGGGTAGGACGTGGGAGTGAGGTGGGGCCGGCGCATGGGCGGGAAAGCGGAAAAGGGGGGCGGCCCGCGCCGCCGGAAGGCGGGGTGACGGCGGGCCTTGGCTCTCTCCCTGCCCTCCGCGCGGGCGTGGGGCTGGGAAACCGGTCACGGCTCCGAACCTGCAGTCCCACCGCGGCGGGCGGGCGGGCGGGCGGCCCGGCTCCAGAAGCCCGCGCGCTCTGGAGTCGCGGTGAAAACTGGCGTGCCCGCGCGCCCCGGAGTCGGGTCTTTGCTCCGCCCACACGCGTCCACGGCGTGGTGCCTGGGAGAAGACGGTGGCCAGCTTTCATTTTCCAATTGTGGGGAAACAAAATCGGAATAATGGGACTGAGGTTATGGAAAGGACTGCTGACACAATAGCAGAATATACACTGAGCTCCTTACTGTCTGTCCTTAAATCCTTTGCTGCGGCTCTTGACTTTTGTCCGTGCCTTTGCGGTAGCCGCCCTGCCCTGCCTGTCCTTAGCAGGCTCTTTCACTTCATCGATGCCTACCGCCACTGTTTCTCCCTCAAAATCCACATAGATTTTGCGTCTGCTCTTCACCCGTGGCAGCACTTTGGATGCACCTAGAAGCCTTTCAGAAAACAAAAGCTAAACGAATGCCTACGGTTTCCACTCCCATAGATTTAGATGTAAACCGTCTTTCGTGAGATATGGGCTTCCGGATTTTTCAGTCTCCCTAGTGAGAGAGTCTCATGTGTCACTCATGTAGAAATTAATTGTTAAAGTGTCTGTTGCTGCGACCTTATTTAAACACCGTTTGGCAGCTTCATCTCTCTCGGGTGTAAAAGATGCTCATGTTCCCTAAGGTTAGACTACTCTCTTTGTTCTCCACTTGCACACCTGCAGTAACCCCTAGTCATCCGAATCCCCTAGGTTGCTAAAGCCTGGCGTTCAGCTCTTGGCCTCAAATGATACCTAGTCGTTATGACCTCAGGTCCCTGTACCATCTCACCAGGCTACCTCTTACTCATTCGTGAAAGCCTATCATTTGTGGGAGGTATGAATTCTGTAATCACTTCTGACATTTGTGAGCCTAAAGTGCATCTAAACATTGTAATGTTACCTATCAAAATATCATGGGATTATTTATACACCTACATAGGCAGTTCTGGAGGGTAAAGACTGTCATTAACCCCTATGAAAGCTACCCCACGTAAAAGATTCATTTTGAATTGATAAATCACATCTATGGGATACAATGTAGTGTTTCAGTGCAAGTATATACTCTGGAATGAGCAAGCAGGCTAATTAACATATCCACCGCAGGCTATAATTCGTTGTAGTGAGAGGATTGAATTCAAGGCCTTGCCTATATGGTAGGCAAGCACTCTATTACATCCCCAGGACTTATTTAAAAATATATTCTGTTTATTTATTTATGAGAGAGACTGAGTGCACCAGGGCCTCCAACCACTGCAAACGAACTCCAAGCATATGTGCCACCTTGTGCACCTGGCTTAAGTGGGTTCTGGAGAACTAAACCCGGGGTCCTTAGGCTTCACAGGCCAATGCCTTAACTGCTAAGCCATCTCTTCAATCCCCCCTCCCCCCAAGAGCTTCATGATTATTATGTCAAGTCAGATTCTCACTGTTTCCCAGGCTAGGCTGTCCTTTAAACTTACAATGTAACTCAGGCTGATCTCCAACTGGGGATCCCCAAACTAACTGATATCATAGGTGTGTGCCCTCATGCACAGCTAAAATCCACTCAAAAATCTGAATAATGCCAGGTTGGTGGCTCACTCCTTTAATCCTAGTACTTGGGAGGCAGAGGTAGGAGGATCACTGTGAGTTCGAGACCACCCTGAGACTACATAGTGAATTCCAGGTCAGAGCTAGAGTGAGACCCTACCTCGAAAACCAAAAAAAAGAAGTGAATAGTTTTGAGCCATAGGATTTGTTATTAACTATAGTCATGTTATACAGTATATTACTGCCTAACTGAATTAAACGTGTGTGTGTGTGTGTGTGTGTGCGCGCGCGCGCGTGTGCGTGTGTACACACCTGCACATGCAAATGTATCGGTCTCTTGCTCCTGCCAAGGAATGTCATGCACCACTTTTAATATTTTATTTTTATTTATTTGTTAGAGAAGTAGGCAGGTAGGTAGAGAGAGAATGGGCACACCAGCTGCTGTAAACAAACTCCAGGTGCATGTGCCCCCTTGTGCATCTGGCTTACATGGGTTCTGGAGACTTGAACCTGGGTCCTTTGGCTTTTTCAAACATTTCTATTTATTTATTTGAGAGAGATACAGAAATGGGGGGGGAGAGAGAGAGAGAGAGAATGGGCACGCCAGGGCCTTCAGGAACTGCAAACGAACTCCAGATGCATGCATCCCCTTGTGCATATGGCTTATGTGGGTCCTGGGGAGTTGAACCTGGGTCCTTTGGCTTTGCAAGCAAGAGCCTTAAGCACTAAGTCATCGTTCCAACCCCTGAGGGTCCTTTGGCTTTGCAGACAAGTACCTTAACCACTAATCTATCTCTCCAGCTGTTCTGATTTTTTTTTAATCCAGTAACATTTCCCTTTCCCCTGCCTTTAGCCTTTGGTGAACATTATTCTACTTCAATGAGTTTGACTTTTTTGTTTTTGTTTTCGTTTTTCAAGGTAGGGTCTCTCTAGCCCAAGGTAACCTGGAATTAATCTCAGGGTGGTCTCTAACTCATGGTGATCCTCCTACCTCTGCCTTTCCTGAGTGCTGGGATTAAAGGTTTGCACCACTACACCCAGCTCCTGAATTTGACTTTTTACAATTCCACATAAACTGATTATGGTGAGATATTTTGCTTTCTGTGCCAGGTTTATTTAAGTTGGTGACTGTGCTCTAGAATGCGTCCATGCTGTTTCTAATGACATTTCTTTCTTTTTCAAAGGTTATTATTCCATTGTGTATATGCTTTATACAACTTCTTTCCCTTTTTGGATACAAAGTCTCACTATGTAGCCCCGGTTGACTTTGGACTCAAGTTCTTCTTGACTCAGCCATGCCCACTAAACTACATACCCAGCTTATCAGCCACATGTTTTTATCCATTAATTTGTTGATAGGCACTTTAGAACTAACTAAAGGGCCAGTTACCTTTTTTATTTTGTAATTAAAAAAACCTTTAATAATCTTTTAGACTTCCAAGGAACTCTTTAAAAAATTGAGGTTTGGGCTGGAGAGATGGCTTAGCGGTTAAGGTGCATGCCTGAAAAGCCTAAGGACCCAGGTTCAATTCTCCAGGTCCCATATCAACCAGATGTACATGATGGCACATGCATCTGGAGTTCGTTTACAGTGGCTAGAGGCCCTGGCGTGCCCATTCTCTCTCTCTCTCTCTCTCTCTCTCTCTCTCTCTCTCTCTCCCTCTCTCTCCCTGTCTCTCTCTCTTTCTCTCTCTGTCATATAAATAAATAAATCTTAAAAAAATATTTAAAAGTGAGGTTTGGCTGGAGAGATGGCTCAGCAGTTGTCTGCAAAGCCTAATGACCCGGATTTGATTTCCCAGTACCTACATAAGGCCAGATGCACAAAGTGGCACACATGTCTGTAGTTTGTTTGCAGTGGCTACAGACTTTTGAGTGTCCATTCTCCTTCTCTCTGTCAAGTAAATAAGTAAATATATATGTTTGTTTGGTTTTTCAAGGGAGGGCCTCACTCTAGTCCAGACTGACCTAGAATTCACTCTGTATTCTCAGGGTGTGGCCTCCAACTCATGGTGATTCTCCTATCTCTGCCTCCTGAGTGCTGCAATTAAAGGTGTGTGCCATCATGCCTGGGTTAAATAATATTTTAAAATATATTTATTTATTTCAGAGAGAGAGAGAGAGAGGGAGGTGGGTAGAGATAAAGAATGTGCACACCAGGGCCTCTAGCTACTACAAATGAACTCCAGATGCCTGTGCCACCTTGTGCATCTGGCTTTACGTGGGTCCTGGGGAATTGAATCTGGGTCCTGAGGCTTTGCAAGCAAGCACCTTAACTGCTGAGCCGTCTGTCCCACCCTTAAATAATTTTTAATAAATAATTTTAATTGAGGTTTATAATCTTAATTTTGTCCTAAGTATACTAAAATTCAATATCTTGTAAGTAATGGTTGCTAATGGGTGAATAAATGAAGAAAATGAAGGGGATTGTTCGAAAGGAGAGAGAACCCATTTAGAATTAATTCTATTCCTCCTTATGTGGTAAAAATCTCACCTTGCTTTGGTCTGTCTTTATTAGGAAAGGCCCCAACCTGGGGATGTGTTATCTAGCTGTTATAATTTATTTCCTTCCAATTGAAACATTCACTTCTGAAGGGTGAAAGGAGACTCAGAAGACGCATGAAACTTGCAAGACTGGGAAAGCTGAGAAAGTTACAAGACACAGAGAGCTCCCTCCCCAGGAAAAAAAATCATTCAACAGAGGCCATCTATTATAAATATTAAAAGTAGACAAGATCAGTCTCAGCACCGTAAACAGAGACATCAGCAAGGTAACTAAATCCCCAAGTTCCCTTGCCTCCAACTGTCCTGGAGTGATGTAATGGGCAGACATGAAGAACCGATGGGCAGTGAGTTGAGCCAGAACTGAAGAACCCAGGGCCAAGTGTTCCATACTTTCACTTTTTTTTTCTTCTTTTGCTTTTTTTAAATTTTTTTAATTTTTATTTATTTATTTAAGAGCAAAAGACAGGGAGAGAAAGAGGCAGATAGAGAATGGGCACGTCACAGCCTCCAGCCACTGCAAACGAACTCCAGACGCGTGCGCCCCCTTGTGCATCTGGCTAACGTGGGACTTGGGGAACCGAGCCTCGAACCGGAGTCCATAGGCTTCACAGGCAAGTGCTTAACCACTAAGCCATCTATCCAACCCTTTTTTTTTTTTTGGTTTTTCAAGTTAGGGTCTTGCTCTAGCCCAGACTGACATGGAATTCACTTTGTAGTCTCTGGGTGGCTTCAGACTCACAGTGATTCTCCTACCTCTGTCTCCCAAGTGCCAGGACTGAAGGTGTGCACCACCATGCCCAGCCAAAATATTTTATTTTATTTATTTGTTTGTTTGAGAGAGAAATAGAGAGAGGCACACCAGGGCCTCTAGCCACTGCAAACGAACTCTGCATCCTGTTTATGTGGGTACTGAGAAATTGACCGCGATCCTTTGGCTTTGTTCGCAAGTGCCTTAACCACTAAGCAGTCTCTCCAGCCCCCATGCTTGAATTCTTATCAGTCCAATTGAAATGAGGCTGTCTTAGTGCCTGTAGGAGGAAGGAGCCGAGATGGGATGCAGTTGCCTGTAGTCCTACTATTGAGAGGGGAAGAAGAAGCCCTGGCCATGATCAGAGCCAGCAAGTGGGGCTTCTATGCCCCCTAATCTGCTTTGCCACTTGCTTTTTGGCAGCTGGGTCTGCTTTGAGGTCATTGCCATGATAACAAGGGAAATGGAGCCACCATCTTTTTTTTTTTTTCTTTTTCTGTGGTTTTTTAAGGTAGAATTTGCTCTAGCCCAGGCTGACCTGGAATTTACTATGTAATCTCAGGGTGGCTTCGAACTCATGGCAATCCTCCTACCTCTGCCTCCCGAGTACTGGGATTAAAGGTGTGCGCCACCACGCCCAATGTGGAGCAACCATCTTTTTTTTTTGGGGGGGGTTGAGGGTGGGTTTCGCTGTAGCCCAGGCTGACCTGGAATTCACTATGTAGTCTCAGGGGGGCCTCATGGTGATCTTCCTACCTCTGCCTCTCCAGTGTTGAGATTAAAGGTGTGCACCACCCGGCTGAGCTACCATCTTTTGACCAGGCTTCCACTTTCCCTGGCTGGGCTTGGAGGCTCTCTTGATTGGGCGCAGTGTTTTTAACCACATTTGCATGCACGCAGCCAATCAGGATCCTCCTGCGCCTGTATAAGCCCCAGTGCACAGGCTGTGTTGCGGTCCGGTTCGCATTGCTGGTAGAAATCACCCAACCAAGAGCAGCTTCTGGGAAAAAGAGATTTATTTTGGCTTACAGGCTCAAGGGGAAGCTCCACGATGACAGAGGAAAACGATGGCATGAGCAGAGGGTGGACATCACCCCCTGGCCAACATAAGGTGGACCACAGCAACAGGAGGGTGTGCCAAACACTGGCAAGGGGAAACTGGCTTTAATACCCATAAGCCAGCCCCCAACAATCAGCTGGGAACCTAGCATTCAGAACACCTAAGTTTATGGGGGCCACCTGAATCAAACCACCACAGGCTGTCAATCTTCAACTCATCAGATCTGTCAGACATCAGAACAGAAGAGATCTGTGAAGACTTACTCCCAGAGACCTTCTCAAGCTGATCTCATGCTGCTCTAGGCACCTGGATCTATGCTCATGGTGCCTTGACTTGCTCATAAAAGTTCAACAGAGGGTTGGAGAGATGGCTTAGCGGTTAAGTGCTTGCCTGTGAAGCCTAAGGACCCCGGTTCGAGGCTTGATTCCCCAGGACCCACGTTAGCCAGATGCACAAGGGGGCGCACGTGTCTGGAGTTCGTTTGCACTGGCTGGAGGCCCTGGCGCACCCATTCTCTCTCTCTCCCTCTATCTGTCTTTCTCTCTGTCTGTCGCTCTCAAAAAAGTAAAAATGAACAACAACAACAAAAAAAAAAGTTCAACAGAAAACCACCAAAACCAAGCCTGCTGCTCCAGAAGCCTATGGATTCCACTTTGATAGGACCCACATCTCCAGCAGCCTCCAGTTTCCACTCCAATGGGACCTGTTCCCACTCTGGCAATCCCCCCTCCTGCTTTAACAGGACCCCTCTTGGCCAGTGTCCCAAGACCTGCCAAAGGCTTGTTCAAAGCTGTAACACTCAACAGCAACAACCCCCTTTGTTGCCACCAGTGGGAGTTCAGAGTTAAGAACTAGCACTACGACCTTTGTGCCCTCTTGATTGGCATCCCTCCACCACAGAGAATTCAGAGCTTTCACTTTTGAGTTGCGTTCCCACGTGATTAAAGTCCTCCTCTTTTGTTCACCTTTCACTGTCTGTCTGCTGTTCTTCATGGTAGGCAGACAAGAATCCAGAAATAGAATTGGCTGAATCATTATCACGCAGACACTCAGCATCGCAAAATTGTTCTGATGCAGCCATGTCTTTTTGTTTTCGTACATGAAGATGGGAATGAGTAAACTCTATAGCAGGGTCCTGTTGCCAGTTGCAGACGCTGCCTAACTCAGCTGTTTTGCAATACTGCAGTGTTGGATTTAGGCAACAAAGAAGACATGAAATGCTGCCCCTTACTGACTTCCCCCAGATCTCCAAAGGACTGAGTTATACCCTCCCCACATGCCAGGGTTTTGCTATCTCCATGGCCACATGGTCTGTCTGTTCTAAGTCAGTAGCCACCATCTTTCTGCATCTGGCACCCCCATTCAGATGCATGAAGTCTCATGGGAACTGGGCACTGTAATACAACTTAAAACAATTCAAGTGTCTGGTGAATTTTATTTAGTTGCCCAGTTACAGATATGAATGTGTGCCTATTACATATCTATTTTGAGGATCCTCAAACCTTATTAGAAAGCTCCAACTTTAACAATACCAAAAAAAGTTACTTATGCTTGTTTTCTACTTGGGAAATGGTGATTTTCTCTCTGGTGACGTTTAGCCTCTCTTCCCTGGAAATGCAGATTGTATATACATACGTACGTATGTACACACACACACACATATGTTTTTCAAGGTAGGGCCTCACTTCAGCCCAGGCTGACCTGGAATTCAGTATGTAGTCTCAGGGTGGCCTTGAACTCATGGCAATCCTCCTACCTCTGCCTCTCAAGTGCTGGAATTAAAGACGTTCACCACCATGTCCAGCAGCAGTTCAGGATTTTTTTTTAAAGATACAATATCTTCCTCAAAATATCCCCTGCCCATATCACCTTTGCTCTTATATTCAACAGGCCCAAGAAGAGTTTTCAGGACACCCTCTGAAACAGTGGTCACAGCCAGAGATCATTTTTCTTTCCCCAGAGAACATTTGATAATGGAGACATTTTAGGTTGTCAGGTATGGAGATGGGGATGACAGAAGTTAGCAGTACTGTTAAAGAGTCTACAGTGCACAGGACCTCCCCCTATGCCAAAAACTCAGCCAGTCCAAACATCACTGGTGCTAAGGTTAAGAAACCCGGGCTGGAGAGATGGCTTAGCGGTTAAGCGCTTGCCTGTGAAGCCTAAGGACCCCGGTTCGAGGCTCGGTTCCCCAGGTCCCACGTTAGCCAGATGCACAAGGGGGCGCACGCGTCTGGAGTTCGTTTGCAGAGGCTGGAAGCCCTGGCGTGCCCATTCTCTCTCTCCCTCAATCTGTCTTTCTCTCTGTGTCTGTCACTCTCAAATTAAAATAAAAAATAAAAAATAAACCCTGCTGTAGGGCTGGGGAGATCGCTCAGGGGCTAAAGGTGCTTGCTTGCAAAGTCTGCCATCCCAGGTTCAATTCCCAAGTTCTCACATGAAGCCAGATGTAAAAAAGTGACAAGTGTATCTGGATTCCTTTGCAGCAGCAAGAGGACCTGACAAACACAGGCAAATAAATAAAAATAGTTTTTTAATTTTTATTTATTTGACAGAGAAAGAGGGGGGAGAGAGAGAAAATGGGTGTGCCAGGGCCTCTAGCCACTGCAAACTAACTCCAGATGCATGCGCCCCCTTGTACATCTGGCTAACATGGGTCCTGGGGAATTGAACCTGGGTCCTTTGGCCTGGGTCCTTTGGCTTTGCAGGCAAACAACTGCTAAGGTATCCCTTCAGCCCCAAAATAGTTTTTTTGTTGTTGTTTTTTTTTTTTTTTTTTTTTTTTTTTTTTTTTTTTTTTTTTTTAGGGCTGGAGAGATGGCTTAGTGTTTAAGGCACTTGCCTGCGAAGCCTAATGGCCCAGATTTGATTCCCCAGGACCCACGTAAGCCAGATGCACAATGTGGTGCATACAGTTGGAGTTCATTTGCAGTGGCTAGAGGCCCTGGCGCACCCATTCTCTCTCTCGCTCGCACACACTCTCTGCCTCTTTCTCTTCCAAAAGATAAATAAAATATTTAAAAAATAGTTTTTGATAAATACATTTAAAGGGACTAGAAAGATGGTTCAGTGGTTAAGACAATTGTCTGCAAAGCCTAATGACCTGGGTTCGATACCCCAGTACCCATGTAAAGCCAGATGCACTCAGTGGAATATGCATCTAGAGTTTCTAGCACCTAGAGGCCCTGGTGTTAGCTCAATTCTCTCTCTTTCTCTGCCTCTCTCTCTCTGAATGCAAATAAATAAATAGAAATATTTAAACAAATTTGTGCTGGGCATGGTGGCACATGCCTTTAATCCCAGCACTTAGGAAGCAGAGGTAGGAGGATCCCTGTGAATTCAAGGGCAGTCTGGGACTACAGAGTGAGTTCCAGGTCTGTGTGGGCTAGAGTAAGACCCTACCTTGAAAAATCTAAAAAATAAAAAAAATTAAATATACATATGTGAGATATATATATATATATATATATATATATATATATATATATATATACACACATATACATACACACACATACATACATACATACATACATACATACATAGGTTTTTCAAGGTAGGGTTTCACTCTAGTTCAGGCTGACCTGGAATTCACTATGAAGTCTCAGGGTGGTCTCGAACTCACGGTTGATCCTCCTACCTCTGCCTCCCAAATGCTGGGATTAAAGGTGTGCACCACCATGCCCGGCTAAAAATAATATTTTTTTAAAAAAATCCTGCTTTGGGGCTGGAGAGATGGATTAGTCATTAAGTCACTTGCTGAAAAAAACCAAATGACCCAGATTTGATTCCCCAGGACCCACATAAGCCAGATGCACAAGGTGGCACATGCGTCCTGTGTTCATTTGCAGTGGCTAGAGGCCCTGGCATGCCCATTCTCATTCTCTTCCCCCCGTTCTCTCTCAAATAAATTAATAATTTTAAAGAAAAACTGCTTTAGCCAGGCATGGTGGTGCATACTTTTAATCCCAGCACTCAGGAGGCAGAGGTAGGATGATCCTGTGAGTTCAAGGCTAGCCTGGAACTAGAGTGAGTTCCAAGTCAGCCTGGGCTAGAGTGAGATCCTGCCTCAAAAAAAAAAAAAAAAATACACTGCTTAAAACAACCTCTTCACAATGTAAAACCCAGAGACTTTGTTCTCTGCTAAAAGATTATAGGAAGAGTCCCTACTAACTTTAATAAGAAGGTTACCTGGTACTGGTGGGTAACACAACAGTGCTCCAGGATATTAATCATTGGATCTAGGTATCTCAAAGAGGTAGAAGCCACTGGGTCAACTGGAGACTTCAAGCTGAAGATTTCTTCTGAATCTTCCAGAAGCTCTGGACAGCCTGATATGGACAGCTTTCACCTATACATAGCATAAGAATTTTTCCCTCTTGGTCAGCTTCAGGATTAAATTATTCATTTACTTAAAACAGTGGTATGTATGGACCTACTGTTAATATTGTTCTTTGCAGCCTTAATCACTTCCTGGTACAAAGTATGTGGCTAGCTACAGGTTGCTCATGATTTTTCAAAAATACAATTAAACCAACTGTTGAATTGTTATTCATTTTCTATCCAGTTTACTTAAGTAGAGTACAGACTTCTTGTTACAAAGCAGTCTGTCTCCTAGGTAATGGAATTAACACCAGGTGTTAGTATTGATAAGAAAAACATCTTTGAAAAATTAGGTTATTATCCATATCACCCTGAATGTGCCTGGATCTCATCTGAAAAAAATACATCATTTAGTTAATACTTCCATGTCTGCTCTGGACTCTTCATATAGCAGATGAAACCTTTAACTTGATCTAACCACGCTTGACTCCTTTCAAAAGAATACTGTAACATTTACTTGGTAAACTTGCTACATCTGTCCCTGTTGCTGTGTTCAAATGTGTTATCTTGTCATAAGTGCTACTTTGTGATTACTGTTATATAAGTGAACAGTTTCTCTTCCAATGAAAGGAGCAAGAACCATTGACTTTAATCCAACTCTACACTGCCTTGCTGTTGGTGGATCTCAGACAATGGTATAGATTTGAAAGTCACAAAATAATGTCTTGAGAGGGGTGAATATCTGATCAAAAGAAGAACTGAGAAAGTAAATATTAGCTCAGGGTGAGAAAGTGGGGATCTGCCCAGCCATTCATTAGGCTAAAATAATTCACAAAATCAGCTGCACAGGTAGTAGAAAATAACGTTTCTCCTCAGGATATGCTGAGGCTACCAAGTATCAAAATAACCAGCACCTTGGTTGACTACTGCTCTCATACTAAGAATTTTTTTTTCTCTGAAACCATAGATGATCAATAACTTCACAGTTAAAATTGTATCTTTTACTGAAAATATTTAAGAGAGGAAGAGGCAGAGAGAGAGAGAGAGAGAGAGAAAATGGGCATGTCAGAGCCTCTAACTACTACAAACATACTCCAGATGCATGGGCCACCTTGTGCATCTGGCTTACGCGGGTCCTGGAGGATTGAACTTGGGTTTGCAGGCAATTCCTTAATCACGAAGCCATCTCTCCAGCACAAAATTCTATCTTTTTGTTTGTTTGTTTTGAGGTAAGGTCTCACTCTAACCCAGGCTGACCTGGAACTCATTCTGTAGTCCCAGGCTGGCCTTGATCTCTCAGCCATCCTACCTCTGTCTCCTGAGTTTGAGGATTAAAGGTGTGCACCACCATACCTGGCTTCTGGAGATTTTTTTGGGGGGGGGGTGCTACAGATGGAGCACAGGGCCTCATGGAAGCTGGAAGAGTGCTCTACCACTGAGCTATACCTCCAGCCATGTTTCTTTGGTTCTTTGAGTTTTTGCTCGTCTTGTGTATGTGTGTGGGGGGGGGGTATATGAATGCCTGCACATGTGTACAAGTGTATGCATGCATGCATGCATGTGAAGGCCATAGGTTGACTTCAGGTATTTTTTTGCTGATGGCTTCGGATCACTCACTCAAGCCCAAAGCTTGCCAATGTCCATCTAGTCATCTTGCCCCAGGGATCCCTGGGATTTATTAGGCAGGCCACCATGCCCTCCTAGCATTTAGGATGGATACTAGGGATCTAAATATCAGTCATTCCACTTGCAATACAAGCTTTCTTTACTGAGCCATCTTCCTATTCCATGAGATAGGGTCTCATGTAATTTAGGATAGCCTCGAACTCACTGTGTAGCCAAGAATGACATTGTATTACTCTTCTTGCCTCCACCTCCCAAGTACTGAGGTTACAAGCATATGCCACCAAGACAGGCACCCGGCCCTTGTTTCTACATTTTTTTTTTTTTTTCGTTTTGGAGGTAGGGAGCATAAGACAGGTTGGCCTTACACTTCTGGTCCTCTTTCCTCCTCTGCCTCCAGAGTTCTGGGATAACAAGCATGAACCATCATGTCTAGCTCTTTATTTCTATGGCAGTTTGTTTCTTTGTTTTTCAAGGTAGGGTCTTGCTGTAGCCTAGCTATCCTTGAATTCACTATGTAGTCTCAGGGTGGCCTCAAACTCGTGGCCATCCTCCTACATCAGCCTCATGAGTGTTGAGATGAAAGGTGTGCATGATGGCTGGAGGGATTGCTTAGTGGCTAAGGTGCCTGCCTGCAAAGCCAAAGGACGCAGGTTCAATTCCCCAGGACCCACATAAGCCAGCTGCACAAGGTGGTACATGCACCTCAAGTTTGTTTGCAGTGGCTGGAGGGCCCAGTGTACCCATTCTCTATCTGTCTCTTTCCCTTTCTACCTCCCTCTCAAATAAATAAAATAAAATTTTCTTTTTTTAAAAAAAGCATGTGCCAGCCAGTTCAAGGTCACCCTGAGTCTACATAATGAATTCCAGGTCAGTCTGAGCTAGAATGAAACCCTACCTTGAAAAAAATGAAGGAAAATAAAAAAGCATGCACCACCACACCTGGCTGGCTTCTTGATTGTTTGCTTGTTTGTTTGTTTGTTTTGTTTTGTTTGTTTTTTAACAAGATAGAATTAGGCAAACTCCAATAAGCAAAAAGTAAAACTAATAGAAAGTGTGATTTTGAAGAAAATTTGAATTATAAGTTTTGTTGCTATTGTTTTGTATGGGGATTTTAGGGTGGGGTGGGGTTTGTGTGTGTGTGTGTGTGTGTGTTTTTGTTTGTTTGTTTTGTGAGACAAGGTCTTGTTATGTAGTGCAGATTGGACTGGGATTCACTGTGTAGCCCAAGCTGGCTTTGTACTCAAGGCAGTCTTCCTGCCTTTACCTCCCGAGTACAGAGATTACAGTGTAAGCCACCACAACCAATTCATAGCTTGAGTTTTGCTTTGATATTTATGAAGGCTGAAAAAAATTTTTCCCTCTGAATGTTATGAAAAGATTTTTATTTATTTATTTATTTATTTATTTATTTATTTATTTTGTTGTTTTTATGAAGGAAGGGGTATTTATTGAAGCTTACAGACCCAGGGGAAGTTCCATAATGGCAGAAGAAGCTGGCCTGCTTTCACAGGACCAAATACACAAAGAGAAGCAAAAGCCTAAAAGCTCTTGCTTGTTTTGTGTGTGAGGTAGGGTTTCACTCTAGCCCAGGCTGTCCTGGAATTCACTATGTAGTCTCAGGGTGGCCTTGAACTCATGGCGATCCTCCTACCTCTGCCTCTTGAGTGCTGGGATTAAAGGCGTGCACCACCACACCCAGCTTAGATTTTGATTTTTAATTGTATATTGAGAGATAGTTAGTAGAATAGCAGCATATTCACAAAACAAAGAATCCAAAATAAAATTACCAAATATTTGTGGCAATCAATTCTTTGGAGTAAAAAAAATTACATATATATGTGCATGTATATACATATAGTTATTATTTGCTTTTGAAAAAGGTTAGCCATGTGTGGGTTGGCCTCAAGCCCACTATGTAGCCACATATGGCTTTGAACTCCTAATCTTCTGCCTCTGCATTGAGAGTGCTGGAATCATACATGTTAAACATTTATCAGCCCTGGAATCATCATCTAACATTTGTTTCTTGCAGAAAAATTAGACTATGTTGCCTTAAATTTGGCATAAAAGTAACAATTATGTGTGGTGGTGCACACCTTTAACCTCAACACACAGGAGGCAGAAATAGGAGGATTGCTGGGAGTTGGGGACCACCCTGAGACTACATAGTGAATTCCAGGTCAGCCTGAGTTAAATCAAGACCCGACCACAAAAAAAAAAAAAAACTAAAAAAATTAAAAAGTAACAATTATGTCATGCCAAATTTCCTTATCAGTCAACTATTTTCTCTTTATAGAAGTTGTATTCAATTAATCTGATATCAGTTACGAATTTGTAAAGTTTTTCTTTTCTATTTATTTGCAATCAGAGAGAGAAAGAGAGAATTGATGTACCAGGGCCTCCTGCCACTGCAAGTGAACTCCAGATTCACGCACCACTTTGTGCATCTGGCTTTACATAGGTACTGGGGGATCAGACCTTTGTCATTAGGTTTTGTAGATAAGCACTTTAACTGCTGAACCATCTCTCCAGCTCCTAAAGATTATGATTAACGTCAAAGCATTTCCTTCTTGATAACAGCACTTTCCTAGGTAGGAAAAATAGTAAATAAATTTAAGATACCATTCAGAAATCTGCACTGAAGCATAATAACACAGACCCTTAGTCATCCGTGTCCAGTGTGTAGTTGCCACAGCCTAATTATATAGGCACCCAGTGCTAGATTCACCTCGGCCCAATACTGCATTATCTTAACCATTAGGACTGTGGGTTCTGGCTTGATTAAAAAACACCTGCACTAGAGAGATGGCTTAACAGTTAAGGTGCTTGCCTGCAAAACCTAAGAACCCATGTTTGACTCTACAGATTTCATGTAAGCCAGATGCACAAAAGTGAGGCAAACACAGGGTCACACATGCCCACTAGGTGGCACAAGCCTCTGGAGTTTGATTGCAGTGGCTGAGGCCCTGGTGCACCAATTCTTTCTCCCCCTCTCCCTCTGTCCCTCTTTCTCTCTAAAATAAAAAAAGCCAGGTGTGGTGGTCCATGCCTTTAATTCCAGCACTCAGAGGCAGAGGTAGGAGGGTCATCCTGAGTTCTAGGCCACCCTGAAGACTACATAGTAAGTTCCATGTCAGCCTGGGCTAGTGTGAAACCCTACCTCGAAAAAAGAAATTAATTAAATTAAATTTTAAAAAGGGCTAAAGAGATGGCTTAACAGTTAAGACACTTGCCTGTGAAGCCTAAGGACCCACATTTGACTCCCCAGATCCCATGTTAACCAGATGCACAAGGTGACACATAACACAAGGTTGCACATGTGCATAAGGTGGCACATGCGTCTGGAGTTCGATTACAGTGGCTGGAGGCCCTGGTACACCAATTCTCTCTCTCATACAAAGGCCAGTTGGCTGGAGGGATGGCTTGGTGGTAAAAGTACTTGCCTGCAAAGCCAAAGGACCCAGGTTTAATTCCCTAGGACTCAGATAAGCTAGATGCACAAGGTGGTGGTGCATGCATCTGGAGTTCATTTGCAGTGGCTGGTGGCCCTGACATGCCCAAAGTTCTCTCTCTCTCTCTCTCTCTCTCTCTCTCTCTCTCTCTCTCTCTCTGTCTGATTTCTTTTAAGGCTATTCTGATAGATTCCTACAACATTCAAACATTCATATGTGCTATAGGGTATGATTGGAAAACTTCCATGAGAGTATTTTGACAGTTCAGATAGTGTTTCCCAATTTAGACTGTCTAATTGGTCAAGGTTTTGCCAAAAGGACTGTTCTCGTCCAGGGCAATTGTTTTATGTAATGCTGGCATGGGCATCTTGTTACCTTGCTTCCCTGCTTTGCATCTCACTAGCAATAGCATTTCCTCTTCATCCTGTGCACCTCAAATGAACAGATTTGGTTGCCTCTCTTTCTTACATTTCCGTAAGTGTTCTACAAACTGTTGAGTTGGGCGTTAAGTCATCTCTAATCCCCATCGGACTGTCTCTGTGTCGTCCTATCACAACTGTTCATTTAGATCCCTTGACTTTGCCATTCTCTCCTGTCAAATTCAGTTTTCAAAATTCCCCATTCCTTAGCTGGGCGTGGTGGCGCACGCCTTTAATCCCAGCACTCGGGAGGCAGAGGTAGGAGGATCGCCGTGAGTTCGAGGCCACCCTGAGACTCCATAGTGAATTCCAGGTCAGCCTGGGCTAGAGTGAGACCCTACCTTGAAAAAAAAATTCTCCATCCCATTAATAGGACACTTAATGGCAGTGGGGATTATGACCTAGTTTGTAAATAGGTATGAAGGGAATTTAAACAATTAATTGAAAGCTGTGAACAGCAGTAGAACTTTAACTATTTCTTGATTTTAAAACTTGCTGATATGTCTTAAACTGTAGTTGTAGATCTTTGTCATTTTGCTGTTTGAAAATAACCAACGTTTTCTAAAACTTGTGTAGTCTTTCAGTGATAATGCAAAATTTTCATGTATGTAAGTTGCATGTTAGACACTTGTTTTTTAATAATTGTATTGATGTGAAGTATATCATTTCTTCAAATATGAAAGTGTATACTCAGAAATTTGCTGAGTAATTTGGTGTCTGTTAATGTAGAGTGGTGACAGGTAATCTATGCATATATCACTACTGTCAAGACATAAAGCAGAGAGGAAATATATTTTTACCCCCCCCCCCCAAAAAAAAGGCTAGTCTGTTGGGCTTGCCTTTAAAAAATACAAAATATAAAATGCTAGGCCTGGTGGTGCATGCCTTTAATCCCAGAGTTTAGGAGGAGCCAGAGATGGGATCTCCTTGAGTTCAAGGCCACCCTGAGATAACATGATGAATTCCAGGTCAGCCTGGTCTAGAATAAAGCCTTACATCAGGAAAAAAAAACAACAAACAGAAAACAGACAGAACATGGTGGCACATAACTTTAATCCCAGACAGAGATAGGAGGATTGCTATGAGTTTGAGGCCAGCCTGAGACTATGTAATAAATTACAGGTCAGCCTGAGCTAAAGTGAGCCTCTTCCTTGAAAAAAAAAAAAGAAGAAGAAAAACAAAAAAGCAACAAAATAAACAAAGCCTGAGTAAAATCTAGTTCTGATTTATTTATTTATTTAGAAACAGGTCTCATGTAGCTCAGGCTGGCCCCAAACTCACTTATGCGTTGAAGAATAAGTTTGAATTTCTGATCCTGCTGCCTCTACTTCCAATGTGGTGGAAGGCATGCTCCACAGTACTCAGCCTTTTTCACTTTAATTCTAAAAATCTTGAATGTCTCTCATTGTATAAGTGAGGAATGGTTTTGGTCCCCAAACCAGAATCTGGCTAGTGTGGGAAGAGAGGGTTTCAAAGTGTCTGGAGGTCTGTGGCTGCTGGGGGATGGGTTCAGTGTCTCAACTGTATCAGGGCCCTCAGCTCCATAACTTCATGATCACAACATGGTCACTACTCCACACTTGGTATAAAATAGAGGGAAAGAACTAGTGCCAGGGTATATATCTTTTTATTATAAAGCAAACCTTTCCCAGAAGCCTTCCAAGAGCTGGTAGTTCATTAGATTCTGAAGCATGGCCACTGGATTGCAAGGGAGGCTGGAAAATGAAGGTACAATGAAGAAACTTTGGTTAGCCTGTCAGCACATAGGCCACATGTAACTATTTTGTTATTCAGACCTCAGTAGGGCAAAGGATAGCAAAATAAGGAAATCAAAGTCATTCTGTCTGTGGGTTTTTAAAATTTTTGTTCCATTTATTTTGCTAAAATGCAAGTCAAAACTGCCATTCACAGCCAAGTGTGGTGGCGCACACCTTTAATCCCAGCACTTGGGAGTCAGAGGTAGGAGGATCGGATCTCGTCGCTGTGAGTTTGAGGCCACCCTGAGACTACATAGTGAATTCCAGGTCAGCCTGGGCTAGAACAAAATCCCTACCTCGAGGAAAAAACAAAAAACAAAAAACAAAAAACAAAAAAACAGCTATTCAAGCTTTATGTACAAATACTTTAGTTCACTTTGTGGTCTGACCCAATTGAATCTCTCACTTTCACGCATTTGTTCACAATGCTAGCTCATCTGTACTGGACCCCTTTCCATATGTGTGTGTGTGTGTGTGTGCGCGTGTGTGTTGGTTTTTCGAGGTGGGGTCTCGCTCTAGCCCAGGCTGACCTGGAATTCACTATGCAGTCTCAGCGTGGCCTCAAACTCACAGCAATCCTCCTCCCTCTGCCTCCCGAGTGCTGGGATTAGAGGCGTGCACCACCACGCCCAGCTTCCCTGTATTTTTTTAATTAAAATATTTTATTTGTTAGGCTTGGTGGCACATGCCTTTAATCTCAGCACTCGGGAGGCAGAGGGAGGAAAATTGTTGTGAGTTCAAGGCCCATCTACATAGGGTATTCCAGGTCAGCCTGGGCTAGAGTGAGATCTTACCTCAAAAAAATAAAATAAATTAAATTAAAATAAAATAAAATAAAAACCTTCCTGCTGTCCACAGACTTCACTGGTGGGGTGTGGGCTCACAGCAAAGCCAGTGTGCTGGGAATACCCCTCCCCAACCTTGTGAATGGATCCATGGTTGGCTCACTGTGTGAAGATCCCATGGCAGAACCAAGCTGTCTGTCACCACCACTGCTTTCTGCCCTCTTTTTGTCACTGGCACTGACTGGAGTGTAGACGTAGGTAGGCCGTGGACAGTCTGCACAGGAAGGCGCCACTGTTCCATGCTCAGGTGATGCAATTTCACACAGCCCTTCCTCTGATTTGCTTTTTAACATTCTGTTTTAGAATTTCTGTACAGTTTCTTTGGGCCATAGAAATTGGTGTCATATTTTAAAATTTTTCCCAAAGACCCTGATGTAACTTTAAAGCAAAAGGGGGCAGGCTGGAGAGCTGGCTTAGCAGTTAACGCACTTGCCTACAAAGCCTAAGGACCCAGGTTTGATTCCACCATACCCAAATAAGCCAGATGCACAAGGTGGTGCATGTATCTGGAGTTGGTTTGCAGTGGCTAGAGGCCCTGGAGTGCCCATTCTCCCCTCTCTCCTCTCTGTCTCTCTTAAATAAATACAATATTTTTTAAAACCAGAAAAATTTTTTATTTGAGCATCTGGTTTTATGTGGGTACTGGGGAATTGAACCCAGGGCATCAGGTTTTGCAGGCAAGCATCTTAACCACTAAGCAATCTCTCCAGCCGCCCTTTCCCTATTTCTACATAGTAAATATTTGGTTTGTCCTTCACAACCTAGCTCACACGGCATCTCTTCAATGAAGTGCTCTCTAATTTCCCCAGATGGGATGAAAGCTTTACAAAGGATATCTTAGTCTTCACAGCCACCCAGTGAGATAGGTACTGCTGTTCTCATTGTAAGGCTGCTGAAATCAAAACTAATAAAAATCAAGTTGTTCAAGAGCACACAGCTGGCTAGAGGGAAGATTCAACCCAGCTCTGTCGGCTACCAAAGTCTGTTCGCTTAACACGATGACATACTATTTTGATACCGGCTGGCTGCGAGTAGGTGAGCTGAATTAGCAACAGCATCTTACCTCTAACCAGCCTCTCTGCCACCCCCATCACATTCACCTACAGCAACAAAACGCAACACAAGAAAAACATTATCAATCCAACTGGGTTCAAATCATGATTCATTTGAGCAAGCTATTTACCCAGCCCGTACCTCAATTTGTCAAAATAAAACAGGAATGAGGAAGCCAGGCATGAGGGTGCACACCTTTAATCCCAGCACTCAGGAGGCAAGGCAAGAGGATCACTGTGCACTCAATCCAGCCTGGGCTACAGAGTAAATTCCAGGTTATTCTGGCCTAGAGTGAGACCCCGTCTCAAACAAACAAACAAGGACCATGTTCGCATGGGCCTACCCTAACAGACCATAACATAAATGCAGTGCTGTAAATCATTTCCTAAGTAATTCTGTTTGGGTCATACAGTTGTTTCTGTTCCATTGCTTACATTTATTGTTCATAAGCATATAACATTACTGACCCTCTCCTTTCTCTAGGCCCACACCCTAGCCCAGCATTTAGTTCCCTCTTCTACCTGTGCCTCTCACATAATGAAATTATGTGTGAGTTTCAATAAATTGTATAAGTTACATTCTTATTGTGATAACCAGATACCCAACAAGAAGAAACTACAAGAAGAAAAGGTTTGTGTTGGCTTACACTTCAAGGTTACAGTCCATCATGGCAAAGAAGCTTGAGGACCCAGGCTTGATTCTCCAAGTCCCACGTAAGCCAGATACACATGGTGGCACATGCGTCTGGAATTCGTTTGCAGTGGCAGGAGGCCCTGGTGCACCCATTCTCTCTCTCTCTCTCTCTCTCTCTCTCTCTCTCTCTCTCTCTCTCCCTCTGCCTATAATAAATAAATTTAAAAAGAAATAAATAAAATACAAAGGAAAGCTGGGTGTGGTGGTGCATGCCTTTAATCCGAGCACCCTGGAGGCAGAGGTAGGAGGATCAGTGTGTTTGAGGCCACCCTGAGAATACATAGTGAATTCCAAGTCAGCCTGGGCCAGAGCAAGACCCTACCTTGAAAAACCAAAGGGAAAAAGAGAGAGAGAGAGAGAGAGAGAGAGAGAGAAAGGAAAATACAGCTCAGTATAATTGTGCATACCTACAATCCCAGCACTTGGGAGGCTGAGGCAATAGGATGAAGAGCTCAGGACCAGCCTGGGCTACTTAGCAAGACCCTGTCTCAAACAAACAAAAGGGAAGCAAAAGTACGTCATCATATTTTATTATCTTTACACAACATACTGAAAATGTACACAAAACTGATAAAAATTAATAATCAGTTTGAATGTGTATGGAGGTGATAGATATGGACAAGGATGGGAATGAGACTTATGGTAGTGTGCATTTCATATTGCTTTAACTTATAAAAGATGCATGTTAGTCCAGGTCCTCTGAGAAGCAGAAGTCAGGATGGGATTGGACACTCAGGGTTGATTAAGCAAATGTCCATGATGAGGAAGGAGGACGGAGCCCTGGCGGAGGCAAAGTCACTCCTGCAGTTTGACATGGTCCCAGGTAGGAGGAGGTTTCTGCATGGCTGGAACTTTATGATGGAGCTGAAACCATTCGATTCCCTGTGTTTGGTTTTCTTATTAGCAATAGCACTCCTAACTTTTTTTTTTTTTTTTGAGGTAGTGTTTTGCTTTAGCCCAGGCTGACCTGGAATTCACTATGTAGTCTCAGGCTGGCCTCGAACTCACAGCAATCCTCTTACCTCTGCCTCCCGAATGCTGGGATTAAAGGCGTGCGCCACCATGCCCGGCACTCCTGTCTTTTTTAGGTTTTCAAGAAAAGGAGACTCAAACTGTTCCCTGCTATAGCGAAATAAGAGGGCTGAAAGAAAATGAAATTAAAACCATTTGTACAGACTTTTATGCTCCCTAGATAAATATAAGAATATGAATAACGAATTTTTTGCAAGTTATGGAAAAAGGAATCACTTGATCCTCCCATTACAACACCAGAAATTCTGAAGTCCACCTTGGGGAGCTCTGGCAAATACACTTAGGTCTCCTGATCCTACTGACCCACCTGTACCCTATACAGGAATTTGTGATGAAAACTTAGGTCATGTAGTGAATAAGAATGGAAAATGGGTACGTTATAGTTCATTGCCCTTCTTGGAAAGGCTTGCTTGATCAAACCCTGCTTGGTGTTTGTTATCCAGAAAACAATAGAACTCTTTAATCAAACAAGTTAATAAGTACTTTGCTAAGCTTGGCTACAAAGAATGCATAAGAAAGTTAGAAGAATGGCCTTTCAGTATGAAACTGTCTGTCTAGCACTTTGCTGATTTTTTTTTTTTTTTTTTTTTTTTTTTGCTGAGAATTGAGTGTTTTGACATTTCCTGGAAAATAAGCCTGCTTTTGTTCTGTACTAGTATGAATAAACACACAAGGTTTTGAGGAAGGCAGACACGCCTGAATCACCTGAAAGAGCAACCTGGTGTCTCTCATTCTTCCCCCGCTGACTCCGACTCCACACCTCACTCCAGCTGGGGCTGGCTCCCCACAGCGCCCCAGAAGGTGAGAAGAACCTCAGACACACTGCAGTTCTGACTCTGGAAATAAAAAGATTGCACAAGGGGCTGGAGAGATGGCTTAGCGGTTAAGCGCTTGCCTGTGAAGCCTAAGGACCCCGGTTCGAGGCTTGGTTCCCCAGGTCCCACGTTAGCCAGATGCACAAGGGGGCGCACGCGTCTGGAGTTCGTTTGCAGAGGCTGGAAGCCCTGGCGCGCCCATTCTCTCTCTCCCTCTATCTGTCTTTCTCTCTGTGTCTGTTAATAAATAAAAAAAAAAAAAGATTGCACAAGCACATTGTACATTGTGACACTCCAGTGCAGTTCTAAGAAAGGTTCAACAGGTTGATGAGGCATTCTCAGGCCGAAGGAGCCCATAGAGGAGTCACAGGTCCTGTGGGAATCCTCTGCTATGCTTAGTCCCAGACTGAAACCCCCTTGGTGAAGGGTGGTCTCCATGCACTGGTGTGCTGGTAGATTGAGAAGCTACCTGTCACTTATGCTCCCCATAGCAACAGATCTGAATGACATATTTTCAGAACCACCACACCATGGGACTAAATTTTGTATTCAAAGAAAAACACAGTAAAGACAGTTCCAGGCAAAGACTGGATGAGCTTATACACTCACAGTCACCCCCAAGGACCTCTACAGGATTCACTTTAGAAAGAAATATTTTAAAAAATATATTTGTATTGATTTATTTGCAAGGAGAGAGAGAATGAGAATGAGTGAGCCAGGGCCTCCAGCCACTGCAAATGAACTTCAGATGCATGCACCACTTTGTGAATCTGACTTTATGTGGGTACTGGGGAGTCAAACCAGGGTCGTTAGGCTTTGCAGGCAAGTGCCTTAACCACTGAGCAATCTCTCCAGCCCATAAGAGGAAATATTTTGAATCCTGAAGGATAGTATAGGGTGGAAGAAGCAATGGCAAATAAATTGGCAAGCATGAGGTAAAATAATCAGCAAATATGCAGATAAATCTATTGGCATTAACTATAAAATATTAAAAAGTTAAGCATGATCATGGTTTGCAAATTAGCTGTTAGGAGAGAAATGAACCCAATTCCCATAGTGCATGCCTATAATTGCAGGACTTGAGACTGTGGCCAAAAGAACACGAGTTTTATCCTGGGCTACCTAGAGAGACCCTGACTCAAAAAAAACAGTCGGGCTGGAGAGATTGCTCAGTGGTTAAGGCGCTTGCTTGCAAAGCCTAATGACCTGGGATTGATTCCTCAGTACCCACGTAAAGCCAGATGCACAAAGTGGCACATACAACTGGAGTTTGTTTGCAGTGGCTGGAGGCCAGGGTATGCTCATTCTGTCTATCTTCTCTTTATGTCTCTCTGCTTGCAAGTAAACAAATAAAAATTTAATTTAATTTAAAAAAAAAAAAGCTAGTACTATGGAGTTGGGCATAGTGGCTTATTCCTTTAATCTCAGCACTTGGGAGGAAGAGGGAGAAGGATCACTGTGAGTTCCAGGCTAGCCTGGAACTATAGAGTAAGTCACAGGTCACCCTGGGCTAGAGTGAGACCTGCCTTGAAAAACCAAAAAGGAAGGAAGGAAGGAAGGAAGGAAGGAAGGAAGGAAGGAAGGGAGGGAGGGAGGGAGGGAGGGAGGGAGGGAGGGAGGGAGGGAGGGAGGGAGGGAGGGAGGGAGGGAGGGAGGGAGGGAGGGGAAGGGGAGGGGAAGGGAAGGGAAGGGAAGGGGAAGGGGAGGAGACAGGGCATGGTGGCACATGCCTTTAACCTCAACACTAGGGAGGCTGAGGTAGGAGGATCACTGTGAGTTCTAGGCCAACCTGAGATTAATTCCATGTCAGCCTGGACTACAGCAATAGCCTACCTCAAAAAAAGAAAAGAAGGGTTCGGGAGATGGCTTAATGGTTAAGGCACTTGACTGGGCAGCCTAAGGACCCAGGTTCAATTTCCCAGGACCCACAGAAGCCAGATGCACGAGGTGGCACGTGTGTCTGGAGTTCGTTTACCTTGGTTGGCGGCCCTAGTGCATCCATTCTACTCTGCCTTTCTCTCTATGTCCAATAAAGAAATAAAGAAAAGAAACAAGAAAAGTCAGCTAGCACCATGGGCTGGAGAGATGGCTCTGCAGTTAACAGTGCTTGCTTGCAAAGCCTGACAGCATAGGTTCAATTCCTCCGGGTACCTAAGTAAAACTAAATGCACAAAGTGGCACATGCATTTGGACTTTGTAGCAGAAAAAGCACTGATTCTCTCTCCCTTGTTCTCTCTCATATAAATAAATAATTTTATAAAAAGCTAGCACCAACTTATCTCTCTGCTTACTGACTAGATACAATATAACAGACACTCTCCCACCCCAGCTTTCCCTACCTTTATGAACTATTACTTCGGTGGCAGTTTGAACGTATGGCTCCATAGACTCAGGTGTTTTATTAAAACTGAGCTTGTGGGCTAGAGAGATGGCTTAGTGGTTAAGCGCTTGCCTGTGAAGCCTAAGGACCCCGGTTCGAGGCTCGGTTCCCCAGGTCCCACGTTAGCCAGATGCACAAGGGGGCGCACGCATCTGGAGTTCGTTTGCAGAGGCTGGAAGCCCTGGCGCGCCCATTCTCTCTCTCTCCCTCTATCTGTCTTTCTCTCTGTGTCTGTCGCTCTCAAATAAATAAATTAATTAATTAAAAAAAAACTGAGCTTGTAACTTCAGCCCCTAGCAGATATATCCCTTAAGTTGCTTCTTGCCTGATATTTGGTTTCAGCAGTGAAAAAAGAAACTAATACAGGAGGGAAGAAATAAAACACAGTTCATATAAATTTTACTGCACTCTAACCGATTGCACCACTGAAGCTCCAAACATAGTTCATTCAACAGTTAACACTAAACAAAAGGGAAGACCAAGAAAAGCAATGGAAACCAGAGCACAATTTAAGATAGTAAAAATAAAAGCCTAGTGTGGCAGTACATGCCATTAATCCTAGCATCTGAGTAGCAGTGATAAGGCGGACACCATGAGTTGGAGGCCACCCTGGGACGACAGGATCAGTTCCAGGTCAGCCTGGGCTAGAGTGAGACCCTGCCTCGAAAAACAATTAAATAAGGTGGAGAGTTATTGAGGAACACAGCTAATGTCGACCTCTTGCCTCCACACACACATATATACACTCACACACATGTACCCAGTCATATATGGACATGTCTAAACACACAGGATTTAGAGAAGGCACAGATAAAATAACCTTCAGGCAGAGACAGCTATATAAGATAAATAACAACATACAGAACTCAGGTCACAACATGGTAGTTTGTTATGCAACAGCGGAAAACTAATACGGATTTTAGTGCCTGGGAGGGAGGTGCTGCTATGACAAATACTTACTTCGGTCTTTTGTGACACATGCTGGTAATTCTAGCACCTGGGAGGCTGAGTCAGGAGAATAGTGAGTTCCAGGCTTGTCTGGGTAACAGTGAGATCCTTTCACAGCAGCAAACAAAGCAACAATTCGCAGTCTTTGAAAGCTAAATTTGAAGAGAATTTTGTGAAGCATGATAACCTAAATTGCCCTGTATAGAATGTTAGTAAAAATATGGAGAGGACTCAGAAGGAAGAAATGCTCACAGCATTGGGCATGGGAAGGGAGCTTAGCAAAGGTGTGTCTTGCAGATATATAGAAGACAGAATTTGAGAGCAACAAGGGCTTGGAGTGAAGCTCAATGGTAGAGCATTTTCTTGCATGTTCAAGGCCCTAGGTTCAACGTCTAGCACCACAAAGGAAGGCAAGGGAGAGAGGGAAGGAGGGAGCCACCTTGGCTATTTAGCTAAAGAGATTTTCATTAACGTGATAAAGGTGCAGCCTGCTTTTTTTGCTGTTTATAATGAAATTCAAAACAGACAATTAAAGCCAGGAGGCAGAGGTAGGAGGATCACTATGAGTTTCAGGAGACCTTGTGACTACATGGTGAATTCCAGGTCAGTCTGGGCTACAGTGAGACCCTACCTGGAAAAACAAACAGACAAACAAAAAAAGACAAATTGAGAAAGGAATTTTGAACACCAAAGGAATTGGGTTTTGGAATTTCTATATGGCCCAAGATAAGCCGTGTTTCCAAAAGCTTGGCAGAGAGAAAGTGAGTTAGGTATAGGCTATTACAGCTCTTTTCAAAACCTCATCACAAGAGGTTGAGGATATGCCTCACACATCTTAATCAAAGCAGTAGCTTCAAGGACGCTTCAGGATATCCCCCAGCCATCCCAGCAGGAGCTAAACGTAGAGAGGAGATTATTTCAGCCAGATTTGTGGGCATGGCTTTTGTTTAACAGTCAATCTCCATAACATACATGATAAACCCACCAGATTTTTTTTTCCATTTTGTTTTTTTGAGGTAGTCTTGCTCTATCCCAGGCTGATCTGGAATTCACTCTGTCGTCTCAGGGTGGCCTCAAACTCATAGCAATCCTCCTGCCTCTGCCTCCCAAGTGCTAGGATTAAAGGCATGCGCCACCATGCCCTGCCAGATATTTTTAATATAGGGTCTCATGTAGCCGAGGCTGGCCTTGAACTCATGTGCTCAAAGATGGCTTTGAACTTCTGATCCTTCTGCCTCCATATCCCAGGTGCTTTGGTTACAGGCCTGTGCTCCCATGTCTGGCAACCCACAAGGTTCTTGAGAAAAAATTTTAAAAATTTTTATTTATTCACTCGGGAGGCAGAGGTAGGAGGGTCGCCATGAGTTCAAGGCCACCCTGAGATGACAGAGTTAATTCCAGGTCAGCCTGGACCAGAGTGAGACCCTACCTCGAAAAACAAAAAACAAACAAACAAACAAAAAAAACAAAAATAATTTTATTTATTTATTTGAGAGCAACAGACAGAGAGAGAAAGAAGCAGAGAGAGAGAGAGAGAGAGAGAGAGAGAGAGAGAGAGAGAGAGAGAGAATGGGCACGCCAGGGCCTCCAGCCACTGAAAACAAACTCCAGATGCATGCGCCCCCTTGTGCATCTGGTTAACGTGGGTCCTAGGGAATCGAGCCTTGAACCAGGGTCCTTAGGGTTAGGCTTCACAGGTAAGCACTTAACCGCTAAGCCATCTCTCCAGCCCTCTTGAGAAATTTTTAATCAGACAAAAGCATTGTCAACTTGGTCTAAAAGTGACACAATTCAAAGTGAAAGGATCTGACTAAATACTGCTAAACACTAACTCCTGCTTCTGCTTCTTTCTTCTCTTCCCCCGTTCCCTTCCCTCCTGGTGTTCTGAAGGCCAGGTCTCTCTCTAGGCCTGGCTGACCTGGAACTCACTCTGTAACTCCAGATTGGCCTGGGCTTGATCCTCCTACTTCAGCCTCCTGAGTGCTGGGATGAAAGGGCTGCGCCGACATGCCCCACCTTAAATTCTTCTTGAAGGGAAAAGTTCCATAAAATGACTCAAGCTACAAACTCGTTCTACCTTTCATCAAAAAAGGATGAGTCAAAGGGAGGAACTGGAAACGCAGAGGGCAGACTTAGGAGCCATATGACATTATTCCCAAATCTTGAAACTTAAAAGTTTCTCAGCTGGGTTTTTATTGTTGTTGTTTTTGTTTTTGGAAACCAGAACATTTATTATGATTGACAGCCGAAATTCTCAAGATGACCTGGATGCTGCAAGAGCTGCCCGCTTGGGTTTAGGCGGTGTTCCTTTACAGAATCCAAGTTTGATTCTGTGAAAAAAAATTTTTGGATGCCTCATTTGCCCAGTTCTGGTAAAATTTCACCCCTTAGCCTTGGGACTCCAGTTATGCTTTCTCTTGCGCTTGGCAGGGGAGCCACATTTGCCACAGGTCGACTTCTGAAGGTGATTGGACTTCCAGCCACAGTGGCGGTACAAAGCGGGCGTCTTATTGTGACGCTTTCCAAGCTATGACATTGCCTCCATCATCTTGCTTCTGCCGCCGCCAAGACCAAAGAGACCAGAAGAGAAGGCTCTTTCGCTCTTCGCTCTTTCTCAAACTTGTTTTTAAACTGATTCAGGGTGACTCCTGTGTGGCCAGGCGGGGCACTGGCGAGCAGGCTGGCTTCAAACTCGAGTTCCTTCTGCTTCAATCGTCCAAATACTGGGACTATGGGTGCATACCACCACACCCTGCTTTGATGACTCCTTATTGCCCCTCATTTTCCTCCTTTCTGAGCTGGAATGTCTAGAACTTTTATTCTATGACTATCTATCATTGTTTCCTGGGGATGGACTACTTGCCTATTTTTTGTTGTTGTTTATTTTGTTTTTTCAAGGTAGGGTTTCACTCTAGCTCAGGCTGACCTGGAATTCACTAGAGAGTCTCAGGGTGGCCTCGAACTCACAGCAATCTTCGTACCTCTGCCTCCCGAGTGCTGGGATTAAAGGCATGTGCCACTGCGCCCGGCTTTTTTTTGTTGTTTGTTGGTGTTTTTGGTTTGGTTTTTGCTGTTTTGAAGTAGGGTCTCAGTCTAAGCCAGCTGACTTGTAATTCACTCATTGGTCCTAGGCTGGCCTCAAACTCACATAGATCACTAGGATTAAAGGCATATACCACCACACCCAGCAGATGACTTGCTTCTTGAATTTCATAGCGCCACATGAGGAGAGAAATTGTGCTATGAGTCTCAGCCACACCTGATCTAAATGACTTGATAAAATTTTGGACTTTTGAGCTGGTGAGATTTAGGTGAAAGTCAGGATTTTGAGAGGAAGCAGAAATGGGACGAGCCCCTTGGGAAATTTAGCAGAAAGTGAATGTAGTTTCATTTAGAAGAAGACAGACAATAACAGGCAGAATTTTTGTTTGTTTGTTTGTTTGTTTTTTCGAGGTAGGGTTTCACTCTAACTCAGGCTAACCTGGAATTCACTATGTAGTCTCAGGGTGGCCTCGAACTCATGGGGATTGGATCCTCCTACTTCTGTCTCCAGAGTGCTGGGATTAAAGGCATGCACCACCATACCTGGCCACACAGAATGTTTTAATGTTCATAAAAGATGTACCTTCCTGGAGCATCAGGAATATGATGGAAGCTATGACTCTCATGATTGAATTTTCATATAGAGAGATAACCAGAGGGGCCTGATCTAATCATGTGATCCATGAGAGAGATAGAGATAGGTAGATAGATAGATAGATAGATAGAGAGACAGAGAGAGAGAGAGAGAGAGAGAGATCAAATTCAAAATGTAACATTTTGCCTCAAGAAACCAAGAAATAGTCTATACTTTAATCCCAGTATTCAGGAGGCTGAAGCAAGCAAAATTTCCAGTTAAGGACCAACTTGGGCTATTAGTGAGACCCTGTCTCAACGGGAAACAAAGCAAAACAAAACAAAACAAAATCAGAAAAAGAACAGACTAAGCCAAAAGTCAGAAAAAGGAAGGAAAAATAAAGACTCAGAGCAGAACTAAATGAAATATAGACCAGGAGAATAATAGGGAAAAAAAATCAACAAAGCTAAGTAGTGGTTCTCTGAAACTAAACAAAATTGACAGATGTTTTTGTAACACTATGAAGAGAGAAGATACAAGGTAGAAATCACAACTGATACCACAGATACAAAGAAGAGTAAGAGACTTCTATGGTAGCTGGGAAGATAGCTCAGCCATTAAAGGTGCTTGCTTGCAAAGCCTGTCAGCCTGGTTTGGATTCCCCAGTACCCATATTAAGCCAGGTGTACAAAGTGGTAAATGAATTTGGACTGTTTGTTTGCAGTGACAAGAGATCCAGGTGTGCTCATTCTCTCTCTTTCTCCCTCTGTCTCAGATAAATAAAAATATTTTTTTAAAAATAAAAATAAAATTTTTAAGCCAGGCATGGTGGGGCATGCCTTTAATCCCAGCACTCGGGAGCCAGAGATAGGAGGATCACTGTGAGTTCAAGGTCAGCCTGAGAATGCATAGTGAATTCCAGGTAAACGTGTACTAGAGCGAGACCCTACTTAAAAAAAAAAAAACAACCATAAATAAATAACTAAAAAGAGACTCTTATGTGGCTGGGGAGATGGCTCAGCACCAAAGGTGCTTGCCTGCAAAGCCTAACAACCTGAGTTTGATTTCCCAGATGCACAAGGTGGTATATGAATCTGGAGTTAGTTTGCAGTAGTTAGAAGCCCTGGTGTGCCCATTCTCTCTCTCTTTCTGTCTGTCTGCCTCTCTTCTCTCCCTGTTTGCAAATAAATAAATAAATGAATGAATGAAAGATTATTATGGCTGGACGCATGCCTTTGATCCCAGCACTAAGGAAGCAGAGGTAGGAGGATCACTATGAGTTCAAAGCCAGCCTAGAGCTACAGAATAAATTCCAGATCCGCCTTGGCTAGAGTGAAACCCTACTTCAAAAAATCAAAAGACAAAAAAGAGCAAGAGACAACTATGAAAAAATATATGTCAACAAATTGATGATCTAGAAGAAATGGATAAATTCCCAGAAATATAAAATTTGCCAACTGAATCATGATGAAACAAAATCTGAATATATTTATAAATACTAGGTTGAATCAGTAATTAAAAAAAAAAAAACAACCACCGGCCATGGTGGTGCACACCTTTAATCCCAGCACTTGGGAGGCAGAGGTAGGAGGATTGCTGTGAGTTCAAGGCCACCCTGAGACTACATAGTGAATTCTAGGTCAGCCTGAACTAGAGTGAGACCCTACCTCAGAAAAAAACAAACAAAACCTTCTAATAGGAGCTAGGGAGATTGCTCCAGTAGCTAAAGGCACTTGCTTACAAAGCCTGCTGATCAGGTTCATTTCCCCAGCACCCACCTGAATCCAGACAAAAAGTGGCACATGCATCTGGCACATGCATAGGTGCACATACATGTACATGCGCGCACACACACACACACACACACACACACAGAGAGAGAGAGAGAGAGAGAGAGAGAGAGAAATCTAGCCAGCCGTTCTGGCGCATGCCTTTAATTCCAACACTTGGAAGGCGGAGGTAGGTGGATCACTATGACTTCGAGGCCACCCTGAGACTACATAGTGAATTCCAGGTCAGCCTGTGCTAGAGTGAAACCCTACCTCAACCCCCCCCAAAAAAAAAATAGAGACAAGCCTGACACCATGACACTGATTGGCAGTTGCATTTTCAAGAAGTTCTATGTGACTTTGGGATTGCTCAACACACTGTAGCTGAGATCAATGTTTTGGGCCTTTTCAGGACGTGTTGCCCAACATGGAGGCCAGCAAGCCTGTTCTGATGGCACAGACAAGCCAGTTTCTCTCTCTCTCTCTCTCTCTCTCTCTCTCTCTCTCTCTCTGGGTCCTTGTGCAAATGACACTAATGTAGGACCCCAGCTGAGGGGAGCTGGAGCTGAGCCACCATAAAGCTTTGCAGGTCTACCATCTAGAATTAGGTTGACTGGACTATTCACAGAAGCACTACTGTGCATGATTCTAACAGTATCCCTTGACAGATGCTTTCTATAGCAGACTCAGTCCAACCAGGGATAGCCAAACCCTTTGAAGAAGGGGTGTCTTCCCAGGTTTGAAGCTAAGATGGTGGTCAAGCTGGTCTGCCACTGAGGGTGAGTTTGAACTCTCAAAATGATTCTACTAAGTGTTTCCTAAAAATATTTTTACTTGCAAGCAAAGAGATAGAAAGAAAGGGAGGGGGCTGGAGAGATTGATTAGTAGTTAAGGCACTTGCCTGTGAAGACCAATGACCCAGGTCCTATTCCCCAGTTCTCAAATTAAGCCAGATGCACAAGGTGGTGCATGTGTCTGCAGTTTGTTCACAGTGGCTAAAGGCCCTGGCATTCCCAGTTTTTCTCTTTCTCTCTCAAAGAAATAAAATATTTAAAAATTTTTAGGGACTGGAAAGATGACTAAGTGGTTAAGAGGCTTGTCTATGAAGCCTAAGGACTCAGGTTCAATCCCCCCATACCCAGGTGAGCCAGACACACAAGTTGTTGCATACATCTGGAGTTCATTTACAGTGGCTAGAGGCCCTAGTGCACCCACTCTCACTCTTTTCTTTTTTTTTTTCTTTCTTTCCAAAAATAATTTATTATTGACAACTTCCATGATTGTAGACAATACCCATGGTAATTCCTTCCCTCCCTTCACTTTCCAATTTGAAACTCCACTCTCCACCATATCCCTACCCCTTCTCAATCAGTCTCTCATTATGATGTCATCATCTTTTCCTCCTATTATGATGGTCTTGTGTAGGTAGTGTCAGGCATGTGAGGTCATGGATATCCAGGCCATTGTATGTCCGGAGGGAACACATTATAAGAAGTCCTACCCTTCCTTTGGCTCTTACATTCTTTCTGACACCTCTTCTGCAATAGACCCTGAGCCTTGGAAGATGTGATAGAGATGTTTCAGTGCTGAGCACTCTTCTGTCACTTCTCAGCACTATGCCTTCTGAGACATCTCAGGTTACTGCTATCTGAAAAGAGAAGGTTCTCTAACTAAAAGTGAGAGTAGCATTAATATATGGGCATGAACATTAGAAGTGCTTACTGGGCAGTTTGGCGAGCGTACTATATACATTTAGCCAGGCAGAAGCAGACATTACACCCCTAGGGCTCATGACCACCCCTGTTGTAGGTTTTCAGTATCAGGCATGTATTCCCTCCCATGGAGCAGGCCTCCATTCCAATTAGAGAGTGGTTGGTTTCTCCATAACAGACACACCACTATTGAACCTGTTGGCTCATTTGGCCTCGTTGGCCAAATTTAAGGCTTGCAGTGTCCACTGTTGGGTATCTTCACTGGTGATATCTCTCTCTCCCATTGAACTGCATGCAGAATGGCTTCTTCCAGCTTTCTGTCAGCTGGTCTACATGGAAGAGGTTATCAGCTCAGCTCCAGCAGGATTTCTCAGTGGTCTTGCAGCCCAAGTATGTGCAGTCTTCAGCAATAGGAACTGACCATCTATTCCTGGTGGGAAACCAAGGACCTTGGCAATGACCTGTAATGTTTGGGGGGCATCAGTGACCTCCCTGGCCAACAACTCACTGGAAGGTATCCCATCCATGGCAATGAAAATTTTCTAGTAACAATCTATGGTTTCTGTGGGTTTCATTGTTGAAAAAAAGTAGATTTCCATATGACTTATTTATATCCTCTTAGATTTTGATTAGCCCTCCCTCCATGTTTCCTTTACTCAAAATCTTCCCCTGACCTCATTAAGGCTTTTTCACCCCAATTAATCTGTTCTTCTATGTACATATATACAATACCATCCTTTTAAGGCCTCCCTCTCTTTCTTTCCCCTTTATATCCCCTTTCTAGCTTACTGGCCTCTGCTACTGAGTTTTATTCCTACTCGCATAGAAGTCTAATCATTTGTAGCTAGGATCCACATATGTGGTAGTTTGAATAGATGACCCCCAATATTTTCAGTGTTTTATTAGTTTGTAGTTTGCATCTGCAGCCATCTGGCTGGAGGCAGTGTCACTGGGCATATCTTCAGGCGTGGTGGTGGGTTTGAGATTTCAATCTAAAGATATGCAAAGCGTGCCTAGCTGGAGTTCCTGAAGTGTGCTGTGCTGTGTGGCTTTTGGCTCTTGGCTTTTGCTTCTCTTTCTCTCTGCTTGGTCCTATGAAAGCAGGTCAGCTTCTTTGCCATTATGGAACTTCCACTGCATCTGTAAGCTTCAATAAATAAATAATACTTGTGTCCCATGTTAATGCTCATCAGAAGACGACCTCATCAGAGGATGACTTTAATAATCAAATAAATAAGCTGACCCATTCTGTGGATAGTGGTCAACTACTTTCCTCAGCCATCCTTGTCATTGCCCAATGGACCCATGAACAAAGTGGCCATGGTGGCAGAGATGCAGGCTATGCATGGGCCCAACAGCATGGACTTTCACTAACTCAGGCTGACCTGGCTACGGCTGCTGCTGAGTGCCAAATTTGCCAGCAGCAGAGAACAACTCTGAGCCCCCAATAGGGTAGCATTCCTCAGGGTGACAAGCCAGCAACTTGGTGGCAGGTTGACTACACTGGATCACTTCCATCATGGAAAGGGCAGCATTTTGTCCTTACTGGAATAGACACTTATTCTGGGCATGCATTTGTGTTCTCTGTACATAGGGCTTCTGCCAAAACTACCATCCATAGGCTTACAGAATGCCTTATCCACCATCATGGTATTCCACACAGCATTGCTTCTGTCCAAGGAACTCACTTCACAGCCAAGTAAATATGGCAGTGGGCTCATGATCGTGGAATTTATGAGTCTTACCATGTGCCCCACCACTCTGAAGCAGCTGGCTTGATAGAACAGGTGGATGGCCTTTTAAAGAAACAGCTACAGGGATGGAGGGATGGCTTAGTGGTTAAGTCATTTGCCTGCAAAGCCAAAGGACCCAGGTTCAATTCCCAAGGACCCACATTAGCCAGATGCACAAGGGGGCACACATGTCTGGAATTCTTTTGCAGTGGCTGGAGACCCTGGCACACCCATTCTCTCTCTCTCTTTCTTTATCTGTCAAATAAATAAAAATATTGAAAAAAAAAAAGAAACAGCTATAGCACCAACTAGGTGGCAATAGCTTAGAGGGCTGGGGGAGTGTCCTCCAGCAGGCTGTATATGCTCTGAATTAGCATCCTACATATGGTACTGTTTCTCCTATAGCCTGGATTTATGGGTCCAGGAATCAAGAGGTGGAAATGGGAATGTTCCCACTTACCATCACCCCAAGTGACCCATTAGCTAAATTTTGCTTCCTATTCCCACAACTTTATGCTCTGCTGGCATAGAGGTCTTGGTTCCAGAGGGGGGAGTGCTTTTGCCAGGAGGCACAAAGAACATCCCATTGAACTGGCAGCTAAGACTTCCCCCTGGCCATTTTGGGCTCCTAATGCCCTTGAGTGAATAGGTTGAAAAAGGAGTTACAGTGCTAGCAGAGGTGATTGGTCCAGATTACCAGGGGGAAATTGCATTGCTTCTCCACAATGAAGATAAGGAAGAATATATTTGGACTTCAGGAGATCCTTTAGGGAATCTCTTAGTGTTACTATGCCCTGTTATCAGTCAATGGGCAACTGTAACAACACAGTTGAGGAAATGTGATAAATGGCCCAGATCCTTCAGGAATGAAGGTATGGGTCACCCCTCCAGGTAAAGAACCAAGACCTGCTGAGGTGCTTGCTGAAGGTGGAGGGAATACAGAATGGGTAGTAGAAGAAGGCAGTTACAAATATCAGCTAAGGCCACGTGACCAGTTACAGAAACGAGGACTGTGATTGCAATGTTTCTGTCCTGCCTTGATAACAGAGTGTTGTATGTATCTACACCAATATTAAGATTATATCACTATCTAACTGTTGAATTTGTATCTGACCTGTTGTATTAGAGACTAAGCATTCCTCAAGGAACCTTGCTTTGTGTTGGGGTAAAGATTTTGCATTTCCAGGTGCACATGGGGTGGTTATACCATGTTAGGCATAATTATGAGCTTGTTACTGTTTTTATTTGGAAATTAAGTATGACATAAAGAAATATGGTTTGCTGTCAAGTTGACAAGGAGCGGACTTGTAATGGTTAAGGTGTTGTCAACTTGTTCTGTTTAGTAATCCACAGAAATCCTTTTCAGGTGGGTCTCTGAGGTTGCTTCCAGGAAGGATTAATTGAAGGAGGAAGTCCTTCCTTCAGACTCAGCCCTTCCCCCAGAACAGGTGACCCCTCTCAGAGGGGGACTTTATATAAGGAAGCTCTGGGTGAAAAGAGTTCCTTCCTTCCTTCCTTCCAATTGCTAGAGCTGCTTGCTACCTTCCTTGGAGTTTTTGTTCTTTTTTCTTTTCTTTTTCTTTCTTTTTTTGAAGTAGGGCTTCACTCTAGCCCAGGCTGATCTGGAATTCACTATGTAGTCTCAGCGATCTTCCTACCTCTGTCTCCTGAGTTCTGGAATTAAAGGTGTGTGCCACCATACCTGGCTTTGGATTTTTTTTTTGTTTTGTTTTTCTATTTCCATGAAGAATGCCATTGGAATTTTGATGGGGATTGCATTAAATGTGTAGATTGCTTTTGGTAAGATTGCCATTTTCACAATATTTATTCTTCCAATCCAGGAACAAGGGATGTCTTTCCATTTCCTAGTGTCTTCTGCAATTTCTTGCTTAAGTGTTTTAAAGTTTTCATTGTAGAGACCCTTCACTTCCTTGGTTAGGTTTATTCCAAGGTAATATATATATATATATATATATATATATATATATATATATATATATTTATTTATTTATTTATTTATTTTGAGGTAGGGTCTCACTCTAGCCCAGGCTGACCTGGAATTCACTATGTAGTCTCAGGGTGGCCTTGAACTCATGGCGATCCTCCTACCTCTGCCTCCCAAGTGCTGGGATTAAAGGTGTGCACCACCATGCCCGGCTATATTTATTTTTTGATGCAATTGTGAATGGGAGTGATTCTCTGGTTTCATACTTAATGTGTTTGTTAGCTGTTGTAGTCATGTTTACATTGTTGGCAGAAATCACCTGATCAAGAGCAGCTTATTGGCAAAAAGGGTTTATTTTGGCTTACATACTCAAGGGGAAGCTCCATGATGGCCAGGGGAAAATGACGATATGAGCAGAGAGTAGGCATCACCCTTTCACCAACATCAGGTGTACAAGAACAGGAGAGTGTGCTAAACACTGGCAAGGGGACACTGGCTATAACACCCATAAGCCCACCCTGAACAATACACTGCCTCCAGGAGGCATTAATTCCCAAATCTCCATCAGCTGGGAACCTAGCATTCACAACATCTAAGTTTATGGGGGAACATCTGAATCAAACCACCACATTCCACCCCTGGCCTCCATAAACTGATAACCATCCATGATGTAAAATGCAATGCATTCAGTCCAACTTAAAAAAAAAAACATTTTTAAATCAATCTTATTATGTTTAAACATCCCCATACTCCAAGGTCATTTAACTGAGCCATAATACCAAAATAACTCCCCCCCAAAAAAAACCCATAATGGCACAGAATAAACATTCACACTGCAAAAGATGGCATTGCGCATAGCAAAGAAATATTCAAAAACTCTGTAACTCGCTGGGTGTGGTGGTGCATGCCTTTAATCCCAGTGCTTAGGAGGCAGAGGTAGGAGGATTGCTGTGAGTTCGAGGCCACCCTGAGACTACATAGTGAGTTCCAGATCAGCATGAGCTAGAGTGAACCCCTACCTCAAAAAAAAAGAAGAAAAAAAAAACAACTCTGTAACTCCAAGTCCAACAACTCTAGTCACTAACAAGTGTTCAAGTTCGATAATTCTAACCAGCAACGAGTCTCTGTAATTCCAATTCCGCCCCTTCAGCTAATCTACTCACATCCTGGAAAGCTTCATCTAGAGCTGGCCGCATTCCTTAGCAGCCATCTTGTGGTCCCAGAAGCTCCATTGGGTCTCCACTGCAACCCACCGTCCAACCTTATGGCTGCATTGGGTCTCTGTGCAGGCATTGAGCAAGCCTGCTTCAAACTACCAGTGGCTGTTTCCAAAACACAAGACTGTTGCAAATTCAATGATTCTATCATTCCTGCATTTTTTATACTCCATAATACCAGGAGTTGTACCAGTTGGTTAATCCAGGGGGGAACAAAGCAGACTTTGACAAACAGGACACTCCTACATCAGACCCCTTCAAAAGACTGCCTTCTTTCTCTTGTCCCAATTCAGGTCAGCTGGCCCAATGTCAGTACTTGTAATCTCTCATACAGCTGCAGCTGAACAGGCAGCAGTTTTGGCCCAAAGATTTCTTTCTGTGCCTTATCCCCGTGGTCACGCTTGTCCATTTCTATGTACTACAACCCTGTACAAGTTCTCAGGACATGACCCTAACAGCAAGCCTCTCACACAAACTGCTCCTAACCCAGTCCAGACAAATCCCTTTCTCACCCCCATCAGCCAAACTTTATAGACCACAGTTCTTACTGCATGAAGGTCTTTCAACTCTGACCAGAATAGTCCATTAAGATGTACTTACAAGCAGTGTAAGGCATCTCTTATGCAAAGGTTTCAAATCCTTCCACATTCCTTTTGAAAATGAGTTCCAAAGGGCCCAAACCACGTAGTCAGGTGTCTAGAAGCAACTGACACCTCTCCTCAGTGCCAACATTAGCATATAGGAAGACAACTTATTACTCTGTGTTTATTTTGTATCCTGCTACATGACTATAAGTGTTTATCAGCTCTAACAGTTTGCTGGTAGAGTCTTTAGGGTCCTCTGTATAGAATCATATCATCTGCAAATAATGATAACTTGATCTCTTCCTTTCCAATTTGTATCCCTTTTATGTGTGACTCTTGCTTTATTGCTATGGCTAAGACTTCCCTTACTATATTAAATAAAAGTGGGGACAGTGGACACCCTTGACTTGTTCCTGATTTTAGTGGAAAAGCTTCAAGTTTTTCTCTATTTAGTATTATGTTGGCTATAGGTTTGTCATAAATAGCTTTTAGTATGTTGAGATATGTTCCTTCTATTCCAAGTTTCTGTAGGACTTTTTTTCATATAGGGATGTTGGATTTTGTCAAATGCTTTTTCTGCATCTAATGAGATGATCATGTGGTTTTTGTCCTTCAGTCCATTTTTATAATGTATTACATGTATCCATTTGTATATGTTGAACCATCCCTGCATCTCTGGGATAAATCCTACTTGGTCAGGATGAGTGATCTTTCTAATATATTCTTGTATTCTGTTTGCCAATATTTTGTTGAGAATTTTTGCATCTATGTTCATGAGGGAGATTGGTGTATAATTGTTTTTTGTTCTATCTTTGTCTAGTTTTGGTATCAGGGTGATGGTGGCTTTGTGGAAGGAGTGTGGTAGGATTCCTTCCTTTTCTATTTTATGGAAAAGTTTGAGAAGCATGGGTGTTAGTTACTCCATGAAGGTCTGGTAAAATTCACCAGTGAGTCCATCTGGGCCTGGACTTTTTTTAGTTGGGGGATTTTTTTTACAATTGCTTGGATTTCCATAATTGTTATAGGTCTATTTAAGTGGGTACACTCATCTTGATTTAATTTACGTAGGTCATATAAATCAAGAAATCATCCATTTCTTTCAGATTTTTAAACTTAGTGAAGTATATGTTCTCATAGAATGTCCCTATGATTTTTAAAATATTTTTTGTATCTGTTGTGATGGTGCTTTTATTCATCTCTAATTTTATTAATTTGTGTCTTTTCTCTCTTTCTTTTGGTCATATTTGCTAAAGGTTTTCAATCTTGTTTATCCTTTCAAAGAATCAACTCTTTGTTTCATTGATTCTTTGGATTTTTTTTTTTTGGTTTCTATTTTATTAATTTATGCCCTAATCTTTATTATTTCTTCCCATGTACTGATTTTTGGTTTGCCTTGTTCTTCTTTACCAAGGTATTAAGGTAAAGTATTAAGTTGTTTACTTCTGACCTTTCTAATTTCTTAATATAGGTACTTAAAGCTATAAATTTCCCTCTCAGGACTGCTTTCATTGTGTCCCAAAGGTTTTGGTATGTTGTGTTCCCATTATCATTTGATTCTATGATTTTTTTTATTTCCTTCTTGATTTCTTCATTGACCCATTCATCATTTAGTTGTATATTGTTTAGTTTCCATGATTTTGTATATGCTCTATAGCTTTTCATGCTATTGATTTTTAGTTAGATCACAATCATATAGAGTACAATGAATTATTTCAATTTTCTTGTAGTTGTTAAGCTTAGCTTTGTGTCAGCTGGGTGTGGTGGTGCATGACTTTAATCCCAGCACTCAGAAGGCAGAGGTAGGAAGATCACTGTGAGTTCAAGCCCACCCTGAGACTAAATAGTGAATTCCAGGTCAGCCTGGGTTCAAGAGAGACAAACAAAACAAAAACCAAAAAACAGATTTGTTGTGTATCCTCATATATGTTTGATTTTAGTGAATGTTTCATGTGCTGCTGAAAAGAATATGTGTTCTGTAGCATTTGGATGAAATGTGCTGTATATATTTGTTAGGTCAATTTGTTCTTTGACCTTGTAAAATCCAGATGCATCTCTGTTTATTTATTTATTTATTTATTTATTTGCTGGAATGATCTCTCAATTGATGAGTGTGGTGTTGAAGTTACCCACAACAACTGTGTTTGGTGTTATCTGTGACCTTAGTTCTAATAACATTTAATTGATGAAATTGGGAGCCATCATGTTAGGTGTATATATGTTTAGGATTGTAATGTCCTTCTGTTGAAGTGTTGTTTTAATCAATATAAAGTGACATTCCTTATCTTTCCTAACTAATGTTGGTCTGATGTCTACCCTGTCATATATTAGGATATTGATCCCTGCTTTTATTCCTAGGCCCATTTTCATTACAGTCCATTTTCCAACTTTTCAACCTTAGATAGTGTCCTTTCTTTGTAGAAATGTGAGTTGCTTGGGGGCAACAAGTTGAAGTATCGTGCTTTTTAACCCAGTCTGCAAACCTGTGTCTTTTGTTTGGGGCATTGGAGCCATTGATATTAAGAGTTATTATTGAAAGGTTTGTATTTATTTTTGCCATTTCTCTTGTTTGTTTTTTTTTTTTTAACTTTTATAACTTTATTTTTACACTCAAGAAGTTAGTTCTCATCCACGTTGACAGTCTGTAGATTTTTGAATGTGGTAACAGGGACATAGGTCACCAAAGTATAAAGCTTATTTGGTGAATCTTCATCCTCATTTCGTTTCCTGGACAACTGTGCATGGATTCGATATGGGACATTCCTTATTCCCTTGGCCCAGACGGCTTTGTTGAGCCTGGTATCAACGCGCACATCTGGAGTCCCCATCTCCTTCATGGCAAACTTCCGGATCTCTTTGAGGGCCCGAGGAGCCCGCTTCTTGAAGCCCCCCCCATGGATGTGCTTGTGAATGTTGATGGTGTACTCTCGGGTCACCACCTCGTTGATGGCAGAACGGCCCTTCTTCTTCTCGCCGCCCTTCTTGGCGGGAGCCATTCTGCCGGGCCCAGCTTGGAAAGGAAGAGCGAGAGGGATTGTCCATTTTTCTTGTTTTATAGTTCTTTCTGTTTTACCTTTGGTTTCTTGTATTAACTAGTTTGTGAATATGGCTTTTTTTTTTTCCAGGTACCTTATATGTCTGTTTTTCTTTCTTGTCTGCATGTAGGATCCTTTCAGGCATTTTCTGTAGAGCTGGTTTTGTGTTCATATATTCTTTTAGCCTGCTTTTGTTGTGGAATGTCCTTATTTCTCTGTCTAATTTGAATGGATAGCTTTGTAGGATAAAGTAACCTTGGTTGACAGTTGTTATCTTTAAGAACTTGGAATACATCATTCCAAGTCCTTCTGGCTTTTAAAATTTGTGTTGAGTAATCTGCTGTGATCCCAATGGACTTGCCTTTGTATGGGACTTGATTTTTCTCTCTAACTGCTTGCAATATATTTTCTTTGGTTTGTGTGTTTGGTAGTTTAATTATAATAAGGTTATGAGAGGTTCTTTTTTAGGTTTTGTCTGTTTGGTGTTCTAAAGGCTTCTTGTATCTGCATTGGCATCTCTTTCCCAATTTGGAGGAAGTTTTTTTTTTTTTTTCTTTGATTTTGTCTAAAACTCCTACTATGCCTTTGTTGTGAAATTCTTCTCCTTCTACTATGCCCTGCATTCTTATGTTTGATCTTTTCATAGTGTCCTGAATATCTTGAAATTCCCATTAACACCTATTAGTTTGTCTTTCACTTTTTGGGACTATATTACATCTGCCACCTGGTCATCTAGTTTAGATATTCTGTTCTCTCCTTCATCCATTCTACTGGTGAGACTTCCTAAAGAGCTTTATTTGAGTTGCTGTGTTTTTCATTGCTAGTGTTTTTGACTGGTTTTTATTTATTATTTTTATTTTCTTATTCATGACTTTTATTGACCTCCTTATTTCATTAAATTGGTTCTGTGTCTTCTTTGAGCATATTTATAATCATTCTTTCTTGGGCATTTTTTCTAAATCAGTCTCACTTGAGGTCCATTCTGATGGGTTTATAATTTTGGGTGGATTTATATTGTCTTGATTTTTTTTTTATTTTAGTTTTTTGAAGTAGGGTCTCACTCTACAACAGGCTGACCTGGAATTCACTACAGAGTCTCAGGGTGGCCTTGAACTTGTCTTGGTTTTTTATGTTTCTTGTATTATAATGTAGAATTTTTACATGTTGTATTAATTTAATACTTGGGTTTTTAAATTATTTGCAGTATTATTAGAGGTATGAATCAATATGACATTATATATCTTCAGGACAGGTGCTTAAGGTGCTAGGTGTGGCTTTTAAGTCTCTCAGAGTACCTATAAAAGTGGTGCTAGATGTTGGGTGTGCCTGCTATGTGAGTATTCTAGTATGCTGGGTAGAACAAAATACAGGCAAATTCTAAAATTTAACTGAACAATATACACATTCAATGAAAACCAGCAGAGCATTTATGCAAGAGTACATATTACGACAAATAGGTCCTCTAACAAAGCCAGAGTCCCTAAGGATGTATGTTGCCCCACACCCTTAATCCTGTCAGCTGGGAGGCTGATATTTCTCATCTCTAGAATGTTCCACAGTTGGCTTGTGACTGAGTGAGATCCTGCCCCAATGTATGACAGAAGAGAAGACAAAGGCACTTTAAATCAGGAAGCAACAAATGACAAACCCAAAATATAGCTTATTTAAGAATGGCAAATCTGGGCTGGAGAGACGGCTTAGCGGTTAAGCGCTTGCCTGTGAAGCCTAAGGACCCCGGTTCGAGGCTCGGCTCCCCAGGTCCCACGTTAGCCAGATGCACAAGGGGGCGCACGCGTCTGGAGTTCGTTTGCAGAGGCTGGAGGCCCTGGCGCGCCCATTCTCTCTCTCTCCCCCTATCTGTCTTTCTCTCTGTGTCTGTCGCTCTCAAATAAATAAATAAAAATTAAAAAAAAAAACTTTAAAAAAAAAAAAGAATGGCAAATCAGGTAAGATGGCAACATACTACCCACACCAAAGCAGTCTGGGGAGGGAAATGAACAGAAACACAGCAAATACCTTCTTCTACTGAAAAGTGAAGGTGTATAAGTCATTATCAACTACAACAGAGAAGCAGGAGAGACCAAAATCTATCAGAAAGGAGTAAACTGGTCCGAATCCCGCTGAGGCACCAGCAGCTCTGATCGGGGAGCCCATGTGGCTGGCAGCGCAGGTGGCAGGAGCAGAAACAAGGCGAGGGGATTTTCCACTCATGTCAGCCTCCTTGAAAGCAAGAAACCTGAAAGGGAAAATAACAAAGACCTGCTGAGCAGCTGCTAAAATAGATACAAATGGGACCAGCTGAGCAGCTCCGGTAAGATGCCAGGCACCCTGCTAAGTCTCCCATCCCCCATCCATCAGGGCTGTGAACGTCTGAAGAACTCATTTAATCCAAGGCACTCTGCACTGAGAGGGATTGAGTTGGGCACTCAGCATTGGTGAGATTGGAAGCCATCCCAAAAGGTAACAGGGCCTACTGATACAAAGCCAGATACATAGGCGTGCACTGGAAGTGCTAATCTCTCTTTCCATGTCAGGAAAGGTTATTTATTACATTTGACTGATATATTCTTGGTTGGCTTTACCCTCATCGAATAAATTGTATTTTGGTGTTCACTACTGTTGCCTTTGAGGTTTCCTGATTTTTAGGGCCTTTGTCTTTTTCTTAAGTCACTATTGGGGGCAGGGACTGACTGGGCCCCAGGCTTATTTGGAACCCAATTCAGACTAGAAATCTCAACCTCCCAGTTGACAGGATTAGGGGTGTGGGGCAGCACACACATTTAGGGACTTTGGCTTTACTAGATTATCTGTTTAGTTTAATCTCCACATATAAATATTCTGTGCTGGTTTTGATTGAATGTCTATATTGCTTAGTTGAATTTTAGAATTTGCCAGTAATTTGCTTCACCCAGTCTACCACAAATCTTGAATAGCAGGCGAACACAATACCTAGGGTCACTTCTGCTATTTCTCTTGGAGTATAAAAGCTACACCTGACACCTTAAACTCCTGCACTGAAGATATAAAAAGCCAGATTTATATGGCTAAGGACACTGCATATAATTAGAAAAGCCAAGCATCAAATTAATTGAACATACAAAAGTATTGACATTATAATACAAGAAAAAAAAAGACAAGAACAATCCCATCAAAAATTATAAATCTTTCAGGCGTGGTGGCACATGCCTTTAATTCCAGCACTCAGGAGGCAGAGGTAGGAGGAGCACCATGAGTTCTAGGCCACCCTGAGACTACATAATGAGTTCCAGGGCAACCTGTGCTAGAGTGAGACCCTGCCTCTAAAAGCAAACAAACAAAAAAAAAGTGAGGGCTGGAGAGATGGTTTAGCAGTTAAGGCTCTTGTCTGTGAAGCCTAAGGACCCATGCTTGACTCTCCAGATCCTACATAAGCCAGTAGCAGAGGTGAGGCAAGTGCATGGTCACACATGCCCAGTAGGTGGCACGTGTCTGGAATTTGATTTCAGTGGATGAGGCTCTGGCATCCCAATTCTCTCTCGCTTACTCTAAAATAAAATTAAAAAAAAATAATAAGAAGAAAATGAGCTGGGCATGGTGGCACATGCGTTTAATCCCAGCACTTTGGAGGCAGAGCTAGGAGGATTTATGTGAGTTCAAGGCCAGCCTGGGACTACATAGTGAATTCCAGTCAGCTTGAGCTAGAGAGACTCTACCTCAAAAAACAAAAACAAAATAAAACAACAACAAAGAAGCAAAGAAAATTATACATTTTTACCTCTACTATTTTTTCTTGCTTCTTTTTTTTTTTTTTTGAGGTAAGGTATCACTGTAGCCCAGGCTGACCTGGAACTCACTATGTAGTCTCAGGGTGGCATTGAACTCACAGTGATCCTCCTACATCTGCCTCTTGAGTGCTGGGGTTAAAATCCTCCTACCTCTGCCTCTTGAGTGCTGGGGTTAAAGGTGTGCACTACCATGATTGGCTTTGCTCATTTCTGTCTTAAAAATTAGATGAAAATTATGTTTTGGGGGCTGAATGGATGGCTTAGTGGTTAAGGTGTTTGTCTGCGAAGCCAAAGGACACAGGTTCGATTCCTCAGGGCCCACATTAGCCAGATGCACAAGGAGGCACATGTGTCTGGAGTTTCTTTGCAGTGGTTGGAGGCCCTGATGTGCCCATTCTCTCCCTCTCTCTCCCTCTTTCTCTGTCAAATAAATAAATAAAATATTTTTAAAAAGAAAATTATATTTTTGTTAGGAACCTGGAATCATACTGCATGGGAAAGAAAGGAAATTAATGAGAATATATGAGCTGACTCATTGGTGTTGCAAAAGATGTCATTTGAATCCTTCAAATAGCGATGTTTGAAGTTCACATCATGGTGGACTAATGACACCTATTATTATATTTGTATTCTAGGAAGGAGTCCTTAAGAATGGATTTTTACTCACAACTGCCGTTAGTAGACAAATCAATGAATGATCATACCTAAGTACAAGTGTTACTCAAAAAGTTAATAAAGTCTAACCAAATTGAAACTTCAGAGGAAAAGCAATCTACAAGCTTTTGGTGAATAATTCTAAACCAAGTAACTGTGCCTTAAGATGATTTGTAACAAAGTAAATAGGGAAAAATAAAGTAAATATGGTGGCTGGAAAGATTGCTCAGTGGTTAAAAGCACTTGCTTGTACTTGCTGTGGGCCTGGGTTTGATTCCCCAGTACACATGTAACGCCAGAGGTACAAAGTGGCCTATGTGTCTAGAGATCATTTACAGGAACAAGAGCCTCTATATGCCCATACAGTCCTTTACCCCTCTCTCTATCTCTTTGAAAATTAATAAATAAAAATATTTTTAGAGTGATGGTGCATGCCTTTAATCATAGCACTTGGGAGGCAAAGGTAGGAGGATTGCTGTATGAGGCCAGCCTGGGACCACAGAGTGAGTTCCAGGTCAGTCTGGGCTAGAGTGAGACTCTGTCTCGAAATAGAAAGAGAAAGAAATAAATATTAAAATCAAAGAAGTAAATAAAGGGACTGGAGACATGGCTCAGTGGTTAAAGGTGCTTGTTTCCAAAGCCTGATGTCCTGGGTTCGATTTTCCAGTACCCATGTACCAAGAATATTCCAATATCATAGTAAGTGGATACACTTTCAAATGAAGGGAAGATTAATTGGATGTTTTATGCAGGAACATTAAAAATAAATTGCCGAGTGCTAGGACTGTATCTCACTTAGTAGAGTACTTGCCTATTGAGACAGCTTAGTGGGAACAGGACTCCAAAGTGCAGAACTTTCTCTTGGCCAAATATGTGGATTGTCCTTGAGTCTGTAGGGAAAATCCAGGTCATCTAGAAATGTCAAAAAGGTCTGGCCTTTCCTTATCTTTGCCCCTTAGCGTGGCCTTTCACTCCCTTCCAAAAAGGCCCTTTTTTGGAGAATTAAAATTTCTGGGAACATTGTCCCTTTCCAGAAATCCTGACCCCAGACATATGACATCACAACCAGACTGGCTAAACCAGTACCCCAGCCAGAAGGCTCCCATAAAAACAACAACAACAAAAAGCACAACTTGATTGAGGCCACCCCGAGACCACATAGTGAATTCCAGGTCAGCCTGAGCTAGAGTGAGACCCTACCTCAAAAAAACAAACAAACAAACAAACAAAAAAAAAAAAAACAACTTGAGTCTTGAGTTGGGCTTCTGAAATCCCCACTTGTTTCCCTGGCCAAGTGAGCTATGTCTTTCTTCCATTAAGCTTCCCTTTCTTAGGCTTGCCCTCCTAAAGCTCTAAACTATAATAAAATCTTTCTGAACCTTATCCTCTGGTCTGGGAATTTTATTTTTCAACTAAATAAGAATCCAGAGACACTCCAAAATTATTGGTTCATTAGCATATCATATTGGTACATTGACAAAGAACCTCCAAATTCTCATTTCACTAGCATGCATGAGGTGTTGAGTTCAATCCCCAGCACCACATATAATAGGAAGACCAGGAGTTCATGGTCATCCTCAGCTACACAGGGAGTTTTGAAGACAGCCTAAAGTCCCTGTGTTTAAAAAAAATTACAGGGGTTGAGGACATGACTGAGTGGATAAAGCACTTACAGTTCAAACTGGAGTGCACGAATGAGATTTCCAGACCCCACATTACACTGGAAGCCATGGAGTTCCTATAATCCCAGAACACTGAAGCTGCCACTAACACTGAGGGCAAGTTGGGAGGCAGAGACAGAAGAATTATCTGGATGCTCATGGGAAGTGCAACAAAGAACAGGATGAGTATCCAGAGTGAGAAACTGACCTCCACACATGTATTGTGGCACACACACGCGCTCGCTCTAGCTATCTCTCTCTAAAATACATTACGGAGGGGGCTAGAGAGGTGGCTTAGCGGTTAAGCACTTGCCTGTGAAGCCTAAAGACCCTGGTTCGAGGCTCAATTTCCCAGGACCCACGTCAGCTAGATGCACAAGGGGGCACATGTGTCTGGAGTTTGTTTGCAGTGGCTGGTGGCCCTGGTGCGCCCATTCTCTCTCTACCTCTTTCTGTCTGTCACTCTCAAATAAATAAAAATAAACAAAAAAATACAAATACATTGCAGAGAGAGAGAGAGAGAGAGAGAGAGAGAGAGAGAGAGAGAGAGAATATGAATGGGCATGCCAAGGTCTCCTGCCATTGCAAAGGAACTCCAGATACATATACCACTTTGTGAATCTCGTTTTCCATGGGTACTGAGGAATTGAATCTGGGCCATCAGACTTTGAAATCAAGTGCCTTTAACCTCTGAGCCATCTCTTCAGCCCCCTCACATTAAATTTAAAAAGATTTATACTCTGAAGAAAGAAGATCCCCATTCATACCTCCTGTAAAGCCATTGAATGGGCAGCTAAAGGACACTATTACCTACTATTAGTTAGAGTTATGCCTTTGATAATAAATATCTGTGAAGAATGTAGAAGAAACAGCTGTTGCAAATGACTAGCATGAACAGCTGGGCATGGTGGTGCATGCCTTAAATCCCAGCACTAGAGAAGCAGAGCCAGGAGAATGGCTGTGAGTTTGAGGCCAGTGTGGAACTACAGAGTGAGTTCCAGGTCAGCCTGGGCTACAGAGGGACCCTACTTCAAGACAACAACAACAACAAAAGATTAGCATGGTGGTATATATGTATGCATGTATATTGAGCTGTATGTGGTGACATGCCTGGAATTCCAGCACTTCGGAGGTGAAGGCGGGAGGATCAGAAGTTCAAGTCCAGCCTGGGCTACATGAGACTTCTTCTCATCCCTCCCCAGTTGCTGAGCACCTGCTGGGTGCCAGGGATGGTTCTAAATGTAGAGACTGTAGGGTTCGGGTTTGCAGTAGAGTACTCGGAGAGAGTTTCTGGGGGCCCATAGTTTTCTTCACCATCAGTTGAGAGTGGAGGGGTTCAGAGTGAGAGGGAAGGTGACTCTAAACTACAAAGAGCAAAATGGAAGGGTATAGTATAGTAGGAACTATACTAGAGGGAAAGAGGTTTTTAAGCCCTTTGGGATAAGGAAGGGGGGGAAGATAATGAGTTGAGCTGCATTAGGTGTGGGGTGGGATTGAATGGAAGCTGCTGTGGTCTGGCTACTTGGACTCCCCTGTTGAACTCTTTTGGGGCAGTGAGACTTGGAGTCAATAGATGATGGCTGGTGTTTTTCCTTTCAGGTTAGGTATAGAAAGGATTAGTTCATTATCATAGTAGGGATTCTAAGATGCCATACCTAGTCAGGGCATACAGGGAGAGGGGGAAGAAAACTCTTTGAAATCTCAATGACTGTAACAGAATTCTGGGCCTAGTTAGAGCATGGCCTGGTGGGAGGGATGGGGCAAGAGCTCGGAGAAATTTAGACACTGGACAGAAAATAAACAATAATTCCTACCTGTATAAGGTTATATTCTGAGCCGGGCGAGGTGGCGCACACCTTTAATCCCAGCATGCGGGAGGCAGAGGTAGGAGGATTGCCATGAGTTCAAAGCCACCCTGAGACTCCATAGTGAATCCCAGGTCAGCCTGGGCTAGAGTGAGACCCTACCTTGAAAAACCAAAAAAAAAAAAAAAAAAAAGATAATATTCTGGTGGGAAAAGTATATTTATACAGGCAAGCAAGTTACAAAATTCATAGATTGAGTGTGAATCTCAATTGTAGAGCACTTGCCCTGAATCCTTAGCACTGCAAAAACTGAATACATATGAATATATGTATATGTGCAGCTTGATGGACTATTCTGGTCAGAGTTGAAAGACCTGAATGCAGTAAGAACTATGTATATGTATATATACATATGTATACATATACATATACATATACATATACATACACATACATACATACATACATATATATATATATATATATATATATATATATATATATATATATATATAAAACAGAGAATAAAATTGGGCTAGAGCAGATGCGCAAGGGGACGCTTGCATCTGGAATTCGTTTGCAGTGGCTGGAAGCCCTGGCACACCCATTGTCTCTCTCTTTCTCTACCTGCCTCTTCCTCTCTCTGTCACTCTCAAATAAATAAAATAAAAATAAACAAACAAACAAAAAAAACTAGGCTAGAGCAATTGCTTAGCAGTTAAAAGCACTTGGTCACAAAGCCTGACAACCCAGGTTCGATATCCCATTACCCATTGTTACAGTCAGATTCATATTGTTGGCAGAAATCACCAAACGAAGAGCAGCTTGTGGGAAAAAGAGGTTTATTTTGCTTACAGGCTTGGCCGGGGGAAGCTCCAAATTGGCAGGGACAACGATGACATGAGCAGAGGATGGACATAAGGTGGAGAATTGCAACAGGAGAGTGTGCCAAACACTGGCATGGGGAAACTGGCTATAACACCCATAAGCCCACCCCCAACAATACACTCCCTCCAGGAGGCATTAATTCCCAAATCTCCATCAGCTGGGAACCTAGCATCCAGAACACCTAAGTTTATGGGAGACACCTGAATCCAACCACCACTTTCTGCCCGATCCCTATAAACTGATATCCATGCATGATGTAAAATACAATGCATTCGGACCAACTTTAAAACTCCCCATGGTTTTTATCAATCCCAATGATGTTCAAACATTCCTATAGTCCAAGATCTTTTAACTGAGCCATAATACCAAAAAAAAAAGCCTCAAACCCATAATGGCACAGAATAAACATTCACACTGCAAAAGATGGCACTGGGCATAGCAAAGAAACATTCAATGAATACAAGATTTAAAACACCAGGGCAAGCATCAAACTGAAATTCCAAGTACAACTCTAGTCAGTGACAAGTCTCCAAGTCCAATAATTCTAATCAGCAACAAGTCTCTGGCATTCCAATTCCAACCCTCCAGATAGGATAATCACATTCCTGGAAAACTTTATCAGGGCCGGCAGCTTTCCCTAGCAGCCAGCTCATGGTCCCGGTATCTGAACTGGGTCTCCACTGCAATCCATGGTTCATCCTCATGGCCCCATGGGGTCTTCATGCAGGCATCCAGCCAACCTGCTCCACACTGCCCATGGCCATTTCCAAAACACAAGACTGTGTTGCAAACTCAATGACCCTCTTTCCTGCATTTCTTATACTCCACAATACCAGGTAGGGCGCCAATTTGCAGATCCAGGGGGAAATAAAGCAGACTTTGAAAAACAGGATACTTCTTGAGCATTCAGGCCCCTTCAAAAGAGTCTACATTCTTCCTGTTGCCCTAGTGCAGGGCAGCTGGCCTGATCTTGGTGGTTGTCATCTCTCAAACAATTTGCAGGTGAATGGGCAGCACTTTAGGCCCAAAGATTTCATTTTTTCTGTGCCATATCTGTCTGTTCATACCAGTTCATTTCTACACAAAGCAACCCTGCGCAACTTCTCAGGGCATGGGCATAACAGCAAGCCTCACACTGCTAGTCCAGTCCAAGCAAAGCTCTTTCTCACCATCATAAGCCAAACCTCACAGTCCATAGTTCTTACTGCATTCAGGTCTTTCAACTCTGACCAGAATAGTCCATCAAGCTGTACTTACAGCACTGCAAGGCATCTCTTAGTTCAAGGTTTCAAATCCTTCCACATTCCTCTTGAAAATCAGCTCCAAAAGGCCAAAGCCACACAGACAGGATTCTAGCAGCAATCCCACTCCTTGGTACCACTTTACTGTTGCAGTCAGGTTCGCATTGCTGGTAGAAATCACCCAACTAAGAGCAGCTTGTGGGAAAAAGAGGTTTATTTTGGCTTACAGGCTTGAGGGGGAAGCTCCATGATGGCAGGGGAAAATGATGGCATGAGCAGAGGGTGGACATCACCCCCTGGTCAGCATAAGGTGGACAATAGCAACAGGAGAGTGTGCCAAACACTGGCAAGGGGAAACTGGCTATTACATCCATAAGCCAGCCCCCAACAATACACTCCCTCCAGGAGGCATCAATTCCCAAATCTCCATCAGCTAGGAACCTAGCATTCAGAACACTAAATTTATGGGGGACACCTGAATCAAACCACCACACCCATGTAAAGTCAGATGCACAAATTGGTACATGTGTCTAGAGTTTGTTAGCAGTGACAAGAGGCCCTGGTGTACCCATTCTCTCTCTCCCTCTCTTTGCAAATAAATAAATGAAAGTATTAAGAGAGAGAGAGAGAGAGAGAGAGAGAGAGAGAGAGCAAGAGCGAGCAAGCTGGGTGTGGTGGTGCATGCCTTTAATCCCAACACTCAGAAGGCAGAAGTAGCAGGATCTCCATGAGTTCGAGGCCACCCTGAGACTACATAGTGAATTTCAGGTCAGCCTGAGCTAGAGAGTGAGTCACTACCTTGAAAAGCCTAAAAAGAAAAAGAAAAGAAAAGAAAAAAGAAAGGAAAATGGGTGTGGTGGCGCATGCCTTTAATCCCCAGCACTCGGTAGGCAGAGGTAGGACAATTGCCATGAGTTCGAGGCCACCCTGAGACTACATAGTGAATTCCAGGTCAACCTGAGCTAGAGCGAGACCCTAACTTGAAAAACCAAAAACAGGAGAAAAAAAAAATAGAGGAGAGGAGAGAGAACAAAATCAATCTATAAGACAGGAGACATGTCTTATAGATTTGGTACATCTCTATCTGCACCCCTGGTTGATGGGCCCCAGAGTGGGAAGCTGCACTTGGAGTGATGGAATCCCACGCAGAATGACAGGACCATCCTGCTGAGATTGATCTCTTCATCCAACACCTCTCCAGCCAACGTGGACACCTGGGTGCTACACGGAATGGGGAAGGAGAGCAAGGACAGCCAGTGAGTACACAAGCATCTTCGGAACACAGGCTCTAAAGACCAAGGTGAACACGGAGCGCTGTGCGGACCATCTAGCTCGAGTTCCTGTAGAAAACCTAAGAAGAATTAAGGAATGCAAACAGGGCTGTGAGGCAGGCCATAGAACAAACGTCATTAAGGAAAATCTTTAAAAAGACTCCAGAGAGTGGGAGTGTTTCTCATAAGAGGAAATTATCGGATCAGGGGATTGGAGCTGGGACAAAAAGCCCAAAAGTGTCAGGTCACGCATGCTTGGGATTTTTCGCTGGGATCCAATGAAGAGAAGGTGGGGAGGGGACAGTAAAAGTCATGTTCTGTGTGTGTGTGTGTGTGTGTTAGAACTCAGAAAAGCAGTGAGAGTTTGTGAGCAACTACACTCAAGGAGGGAGAAGGCTTCTGTAAGGTTAAGTACACTACTTCACCAGCTCCTCCCACCTTTTTAGAATGTTTGTAGGAGAAGGGTGGTCTTCTCTAGGTGGGTGACTGACAGGCTCCCAGGAACAAACTCCTCTAGTCTGAAGAAGTGCTGCTGATGTTGCCAGGCAAACAGGAACTGGGGTCCTTCTTTCAATGACCTTTCAGCCTACCTACAACACCCCCCCCAAAGGTTAAGCCTCTAAAATCATTTAGGAGATAACTGGTGACAATCCAGCTTCTTTTTGTTTTTAATTTGTATTTACTTATTTGAGAGTGACAGAGAGGAGGAGGAGAAGAGAGAGAGAGAGAGGGAGAGAATGGGCGTGCCAGGGCTTCCAGCCACTGCAGACGAACTCCAGACGCGTGCGCCTCCTTGTGCATCTGGCTAACGTGGGACCTGGGGAACCGAGCCTCGAACCGGGGTCCTTAGGCTTCACAGGCAAGTGCTTAACCGCTAAGCCATCTCTCCAGCCCACAATCCAGCTTCTTTATGCTGAAGCAGGACATAGAGGACTCTGCATTTTCTGCAACCTTAACTTCAATCAATAAGTCAGCATCTGTGGTGTGTGTGTGTGTGTGTGTGTGTAATTTACTTAAGTATATGCAAGGAGAGAGAGAAAGAATGGGCATGTCAGGGCCTCTTGCTGCTGCAAACAGACTTCAGAAGCGGGGCATGATAGCACATGCCTTTAATCCCAGCACTTGAGAGACAGAGGTAGGAGGATCTCTGAGTTTGAGGCCACCCTGAGACACTGCATAGTGAACTCCAGGTTAGCCTGGGCTAGAGTGAGCCCCTACCTCAAAAAAAAAAAAAAAAAAAAAAAGCTGGGCACGGTGGCACACGCCATTAGTCCAGTACTCGGTAGGCAGAGATAGGATAATCGCCATGAGTTCGAGGCCACCCTGAGACTATACAGTGAATTTCAGGCCAGCCTGAGCTAGAGTGAGACCCTACCTTGAAAAAAATAAAAATAAAAATAAAACCCAGATACATGCATCCTTTTGTGCATCTGGCTTTATGTGAGTACTGGGGAATTGAGCCATAGCTGGCAGGCTTTGCAAGCAAGCTCTGTTAACTGCTGAGTCATCTACCCAGCCTAGCATCTTTTGGACCACTGTCCCTGATTGACTTCTTGCAAAAAAAAATCTTACCTAATCTCTGCCAGTGCCATGGTATCAAAGTGCCCACCACACACGCAGAGTATTGCATGAAGATCAAGGCACAGGTGACTGAGGAGGGCTCAGACTTTTTCTACAACTACTTTGGGGACAGTGAAGTGGAGAGGACACTTTCCAGGACAATGACAATAACTCCTACATTAAGGAGTCCTGACACAGTGTCCCCATTGAAATAAACCTACAAATTTTACTTCACTAGGACCCGTGTGGGCCTTGGGTGCTGACTACCTCAGGGAGGCCCCATGTAGGCATCCTGAAGGTGTGTTTTCTGTCCCATGTACCTTATGGGTTTCCCTCTCTGCAGAAAGCCAGGCTGTGTGTGATCCTCCTGCCTCTGTCTTCCAAGTGCTGGGATTAGAGGCCCGCAGTACCATACTGAGCTGAGAAGGATTTCAAGCTCATGAGGTTGTTTACTTTGTTTTATATTGAGGCAAGATCTCATATATCCCAGGCTAATCTTAAACTCACTATGTAGCCAAGAATTGCCTTGAATTATTTTCTTTTTAATATTTATTTTAGAGAGAGAGAGAGTGAGAAAGAGGCACACACACACACACACACACACACACACACACACACACACAGAGAGAGAGAGAGAGAGAGAGAGAGAGAGAGAGAGAGAGAGAGAGAGAGAGAGAGAGAGAGAATGGGCATGCCAGGGCCTCTAGCCACTGCAAAGGAGCACTTTGTGCATCTGGCTTTATGTGAGTCCTGGGGAATCACACCTGGGTCCTTTGGCTTTCTGGACAAGTACTTTAACCACAAAGGCATTTCTCCAGCCCTGACCTTGAATTCTTGATTTTCCTGTGTCGCTTCCCAAGTGTTGAGATACCAAGCAGGAGTCATCATAAATAAAACCACTACTTTATTTATTTATTAAAAAAATATTTAGGGCTGGAGGGATGGCTTAGCAGTTAAGGCATTTGCTTGCAAAGCCAAAGAACCCAGGTTTGATTTCTCGGGACCCACGTTAGCCAGATGCACAAGGGGACGCAAGCATCTGGAGTTCGTTTGCAGTGGCTGGAGGCTCTGGTGCGCCCATTCTCGCTCTCCCTCTTTCTCTGTCAAATAAATACATAAAACTAAAATAAAATATTTTTAAAAATTTATTTATTTGCAAGGAGAGAGAGTGGGGAGGGAGAGAGAGAATGGATGTTCCAGGGCCTTTTGCCCCTGCAAACAAACTCCAGACACATGTTCCACTTTGTGCATCTGGCTTTATGTGTGTACTAAGGAATCAAACCTTGGCCATCAAGCTTTGCAAGCAAGTGCTTTAACCACTGGGCAATCTCTCCAGCCCCTATTTATTTATTTATTGTTGTTACTGTTTTGAGGTAGGGTCTCACTCTATCACAGGCTGACCTGGAATTTACTCTGTAGTCTCAGGATGGCCTCAAACTCACAACTATCCTCCTACTTCTGCCTTCCAAGTGCTGGGATTAAAGGCATGTGTCACCACACCCAGCCCTATTCATTTTACTAAAAATATGTTTATTTATTAGTGAAAGGGAGACAATGGGTGCACTGGGGCTTCCTGCCACTACAAATTAATTCCAGACACATGTGCCAGTTTGTACATTCAGTTTATGGGTTTTGGGTTTATGGGTTTGTGGAATTGAACCTGTGTTTTTAGGCTTTACAAGCAAGTACCTTTAACCTCCGAGCCTTCTCACCAGCTTCATCCTTTATTTTTGAAATCTCTTTCATTATGATAAATTTGTCAACCATGTTGAATTAAGAACCACCTGGATGGGCTGAAGAGATGGCTTAGTGGCTAAGGCACTTGCCTGCAAAGCCATAGGACCTTGATTCGATTCCTTAAGACCCAAGTAAGCCAGAAGTAAGCCAGATGCACAAGGTGGCAGATGCATCTGGAGTTCATTTTGCAATGGCTGGAGACCCTAGCACATCCATTCACTCTGTCTCCCTCTGCCTCTTTCTCTGTCTCAAATAAATAAATAAATAAAATTAAAATTAAAAAAAACACCTGGACACCTCTGGGTGTCTAATAGTTTTCCAGAGACAATTAGAATCTATGGCCTTACCCGCCTGAACATGCCCCATCTCATCAGAGACAAGTAGATTCTGAGGGCTTTGACCTAATCAATGGACTCATCCCTTGATTGATTCATATTTGCATGGCCTTTTGGAGATAATGAAAGGTAGAAGTGAAGCCTAAGTAAGTCACTAGTTGTCCTTGGGGGTTATATCTCATCCCAGTCTCTCTATCCGCCTTCTCTTGGCTTCTTGTCTATCAAGAAGTGAAAACAGGGCTGGAGAGATGACTTAGCGGTTAAGGCACTTGCCTACAAAGACAAAGGACCCAGGTTCTATTCCCCAGGACCCACGTAAGCCAGATGCACAAGGTGGTCCATGTATCTGGAGTTTCTTTGCAGGGCTAGAGGCCTTGGCATGCCCATTCTCCCTTTCTCACTGTCACTCTACCTGCTTCTCTCTCAAATAAATAAAATAAAATATTAAAAAAGGCGAAGAACAACTTCTGCCATAAACCATGATGTTGCCAAACCCATGGATCGAACCTCTGAAACCATGAGCTAAAATAAAGTTTTTCCTCCCTTAGGCTGCTTCATTCAGCTATTTTGGTCACGGCAACATAAAAGTAACTAATACACCTTTGTACTGAGACTAAAATGGAGAAAGTGGCCAGGCATGGTAGTGCATACTTTAATCCCAGCACTTGGGAGGCATAGGTAGGAGGATCTCTATGACTTTGAGGCCTGCCTGGAACTACTGAATGAGTTCCAGGTCTGCCTGGGCTAGAGTGAGACCCAACCTTGAAAAACCAAACAAAAAAATGAAGGAAGAGATTTCCATTCCATGTGCCTACCTGAAGCATGTATATGGTAAGTATAGTGTGAAGAACTGCTTACATGAGCAGGTGATATCATTTTTCACAGGTGCACCAGGGCCGAGTTCTGGTATTTATGAAATTCTGTCATTTCCTAAAGCATCCTCAGTCCTGAGTTACACATCTTCAGCATGAGAATCACTATTAAAGATTAAATTGGCCAGGTGTGGTGGCATACGCCTTTAATCCCAGCACTGGGGAGGCAGAGATAGGAGGATCACTGTGAGTTTGAGGCCACCCTGAAACTACATAGTGAATTCCCAGTCAGCCTGGGCCAGAGTGAGACACTACCTCGAAAAAAAGAAAAAAAAAAAAGATAAGTTGTTTCAATTTCTTAAAGGCTACTTTCAGAAAAGTGATAAATTGTAACTCATTTGGCCGGGCCATTGAAGTTCATTTTCTTGATACTTTCAAACATTTTGCTAGACTTTCTCTCTCACAGTCACCAAGGCCCAAGGAAAAGGAAAGCAACTGTGGCATAGTGACCTTTTTTAAAATTTTTTTTATTTTTTTTATTTTTAAAAATTTTTATTTATTTGAGAGCAACAGACACAGGGAGAAAGACAGATAGAGGGAGAGAGAGAGAATGGGTGCGCCAGGGCCTCCAGCCTCCACAAACGAACTCCAGACGCGTGCGCCCCCTTGTGCATCTGGCTAACGTGGGACCTGGGGAACCGAGCCTCGAACCGGGGTCCTTAGGCTTCACAGGCTTAACCGCTAAGCCATCTCTCCAGCCCTATTTTTTTTATTTTTTTTTTTATTCCAGAGCATTCAACTAGATACCAGGTTCCTTTCTCTAGTTTGAAAAATTAAGAAAGGGCATATTCTCTACAACACAAGTTACAATTTCTGTGACTTACAAGGGTAATTTATTTGAAAACAATATAGATCAAGTTGCTATTTAAAGGCTGAAACTGACATATTACTCTGAGCTTAAATGGTCATTGCTCAGCGAATGAATTGGGCATTATCATGAGAAAGAAATGCATTTTCCTGTTAAGCCAGAGGAAGACATGGTGTGTGTGTGGGGGCTTGATCACTTGTCCACCTTCTTTCCTTGAAACAGGATCTCTCATTGACCCTGGAGTGTGTGCTGTTTTTTGGTTAGGCTAGCTGACCAGTGAGCCTCATCAATCCTCCTGGCTTTGTAATCCTGGGGATTAAACTTGAGTCCTTATGCTTTCAGAGCAAGCACTCTTACCCACTGAACCATCTCCCCAGTTCGTGTGTGTGTGTGTGTGTGTGTGTGTGTGTGTGTGTGTGTGTGTGTGTGTTAGGAGGAAGGATCTTGCTCTGTAGCCTAGGCCGGCCTCAATCTCATGGCAACCCTTCAGCCAAAAGTTTCCTACGTGCTGGGTTTGCAGGCATGAGCCACTACATAAGTGACTACATGACTTATGAATCGTGCTCTTGATGTCAGAGCTAAGAAATCTTTGCTTACTCATTGATAATGATGACTTGTCTTCTGTGTTTCTTTCTAAAAGGTTTCTGTTTTATATTTAGATTTGAAACCCACTTTAATTTTGGATGCTACGTTTAGATCCATATTGACTTTTTAAAAAAATTTATTTATTTGAGAGTGACAGACACAGAGAGAAAGACAGATAGAGGGAGAGAGAGAGAATGGGCGCGCCAGGGCTTCCAGCCTCTGCAAACGAACTCCAGATGTGTGCGTCCCCTTGTGCATCTGGCTAACGTGGGACCTGGGGAACCGAGCCTCAAACTGGGGTCCTTAGGCTTCACAGGCAAGCGCTTAACCGCTAAGCCATCTCTCCAGCCCCATATTGACTATTTTGCACACGGATATGCAATTGTTTTAATATCATTTGTGGAATAGTCTATTCTTTCTCCATCAAATTGCCAAATGAGGTACATCATACAGTAAATTTTTATTTATTTGTTTATTTTTATTTGAGAGAGAGAAAGAGAATGGGCACACCAGAGCTTCTAGCCACTGCAAAGGAACACCAAATGCATGGTTCATTATGTGCATCTGGCTTAGGTGGGTCCTGGGAAATCAAACCTGGGTCCTTAAGGCTTCACAGGCAAAGACATAAGGCAAATGCGTTAATTGCTAAGCCATCTCTCCAGCCCTATTTTTATTTATTTTTGTGTGCATGTGTATATATGTGTGTATTCATGTGTATGTGAAAGTTCAGGCATATGTATATCATAGCATGTGTGTGGAGGTCAAAGGACACCTTTCAGGCCAGTCCTTGCATTTCCACTTTATTTGAGGCAGGGTTTCTCTCTGTACCTTGTTCCGCTGTTCTTTGCTGAGTTCTCAGTGAGCTTCCAAGGATTTCTCCTGTCTCCACCTCCCATCTTGCCAGCAGTATGCTGGGCTTACAGAGGCCTGCTAAGACTTCTCAAAAACAAAAACAAACAAACAGAAAAAAAAAAAAAAACTGGCCAGGTATGGTGGCACACACCTTTACTCCCAGCACTTGGGAAGCCATGATAGGAGGATCACTGTGAGCTGGAGGCCACCCTGAGACTACATAGTGAATTCCAGGTCAGCTTGGGCTAGTGTTGAACCTGACCTCAAGCAAACAAACAAAGACATGAAGTGGGGCATGGTGACACACATCTTTAACCTAAGCACTCTCTCTTTGGAAGCAGCGGTAGGAGGATCACTATGGGTTCTAGGCCATTCTGGGATTGTATAGTGAGTTCCAGGTCAGCCTGTGTTAGATACCCTACCTCTCGAAAAAAAACCTAAAAAACAAAGCAAAAGACATGAAAGCAAAAGAGACTGGTTGGGAAGAGGAGTGGGAGGAGAGAGGATAATGGGGTGAACAAAGGAAAAAGAAAAAGCTGTTATACAAATATTGTAAAGAATATGCAATTAATGACAGCATATCAGCAAACAAAAATTAAAGATAGGGCTGGAGAGATGGCTTAGTGCTTCAGTGCTTGCCTGTGAAGCCTAAGGACCCCGGTTCGAGGCTTGATTCCCCAGCACCCACGTTAGCCAGATACACAAGGGGGCGCACGCGTCTGGAGTTCGTTTGCGGAGGCTGGAAGCCCTGGTGCGCCCATTCTCTCTCTCTCTGCCTCTTTCTCTCTTTGTCCGTCACTGTCAAATAAATAAAAATAAACAAGCTTAAAAAATTAAAGATAATTGGGCTGGAGAGATGGCTTAGCGGTTAAGCGCTTGCCTGGGAAGCCTAAGGACCTCAGTTCGAGGCTCAATTCCCCAGGACCCACGTTAGCCAGATGCACAAGAGGGCGCAAGAGTCTGGAGTTCGTTTGCAGAGGCTAGAGGACCTGGCACGACCATTCTCTCTCTCTCTCTCTCTCTCTCTCTCTCTCTCTCTCTCTCTCTCTCTCTCTCTGTCTGTCTATCTTCTCTTTCTCTGTCTGTCACTCTCAAACAAATAAATTGAAATAAACAAAATTAAAAAAAAATTAAAGATAATTGAGCAAGAAATGAAGTTTGAGTTAATTTTAGAATAGGGCAATAGTATTCTAAGAGTTGCTCAAAAAGCAAAGTAGTTGGTTATGGTGGTTTATGCACTTATTTATTTTTTTTCAATTTATTTATGTTTATTGACAACTTCCATAATTGTAGACAATAACCCATGGTAATTCCATCCCTCCTTTTTTTTTTTTGTTTTTTTGAGGTAGGGTTTCACTCTAGCCCAGGCTCACCTGGAATTCACTATGTAGTCTCAGGGTGGCCTCGAACTCATAGTGATAATCCTACCTCCGCCTCCCAGAGGCTGGGATTAAAGGTTTGTGCCACTACACTTGGCTCATTTTTTAACTTTTTACTTTTATTTTCATTTATTTGTTTAACAGAGAGAGAGAGAAAAATAGGCAGGTAAGGGGGAAAAAGAGAGACAGAATGGGTGTGCCAGGGCTTCCAGCTGCCATAAATGAACTCTAGATGTGTGCACCCCCTTGTGCATCTGGCTTATGTGGGTCATGGGGAATTGAACCTGAGTCCTTTGGCTTTGCAGGCAAGTGCCTTAATTACTAAACCATCTCTTCAGCCTGGCTCATGTATTTAATTCCAGTACTCAGGAGTCTGTATATAGGAGGATCGCTATGAGTTTGAGACCACATAGTGAATTCTAGGTCAGTCTCAGCTAGAACAAGACCGTACCTTGAAAAAACTATATATATATGATAGATAGATAGGTATGGTATGGAAAGAAGGTGCTTGCTTGCAAAGCCTAATGGCCAAGGTTCAATTCCCTAGTACCCGCATAAAGCCAGATGCACAGGGTGGCACATGTGTCTGGAGCTCGTTTGCAGCAGCTAGAGATCCTAGCACACCCCTTCTCTCTTTTCTCTCTCTCTCTCTGCTTGCAAATAAATAAATAAATAATTTAAATGCATAAAAAGCAAAGTAGTGAATTAAAATGACTCAAGCCTATCACTATCACTTAGGGCTGGTTGAGTTAGATTGACATCATGATAGAAAACAAAATTTTATATATCAAGAATTTCCAAAAAACAAAGGCTCCAGGTCTACCTAAGTGGTGCCTGGATGTGCTAGGTCTTGGGTTCAATCTCTACCAGTAACAAACTCCCTCCAAACAAACAAAAAAACTCTAAGAATCTTTTCCTGGTAATTCCACCTTGAGAAATTCAGTGTATTAAAAAACAAACAAAAGAAAACAAGAGAGCTGGAGAGATGGCTTAGCAGTTAAGTTGCTTGCTTGCAAAGACTAAGGACCTAGGTTCAATTCCCCAGTACCCACATAAGCAAGATGCATAAAGTGGCGCATGCATCTTGAGTTCATTTGCAGTGGCGGGAGGCCCTGGCATGCCTGTTCTCTCTCTATCTGCCTATCCTCTTTCTCTCCTTCTCTCTAAAATAAATAAATAAAAGATTTTTAAAAAGCAAGATTATGCCCATGAACCAAGGTAATTTTCAGTTTGGTAGTATGCAAAGGGTATAGTTAAATAAAACCATGTGAAGAATACTGAGCAGTAATGAAAGGTACATTTTCTTTTTAAAAATATTTATTTTTATTTATTAGCAAGAGAGACAGAGAGAAAGAGAGAGAGAGAGAGAATGGGCATGCCAGGGCCTCTAGCCATTGCAAATGAACTCCAGATGCATGTGCCATCTTGTGCATCTGGCTTACATGGCTGCTGGGAAATCAAACCTGGGTCCTTAGGCTTCATAGCAAGTGCCTTAACTGTTAAGCCAGCTCTCCAGCCCTGAAAAATCCATTTTCTAACCCCCTTATTAAATGTAAGTAACGGGCTGGAGAGATGGCTTAGAGGTTAAAGTGTTTGCCTGCAAAGCCAAAGAATCCCAGTTCAATTCCCCAGGACCCACATAAGCCAGATACACAAGGGGGTGCATGCCTCTGGAGTTCATTTGCAGTAGCTGGAGTTCCTGGCACACCCATTCTCTCTCTCAAATCAATAAGTAAATAAAATATATATTTAAAATATTTTAAAAGGTAAGTGACACATGAGAAACAACATATATTTATAACATAGCTTTGCATGCATATATGGATTATATACATATGTACACACATGCATGTTTCTACCAAACTATAACATAATCAAGAAAATGTACATATTCATCACCATGCAGAAGTTTCCTCATTACCCTCCTTTTTGATGCTCACTACCCCTGTCCCCTTCTCCAGGCAAATCCTAGTCTCTTTTTTGTCACTATATATAGATTATGAAGCAGTTTAGGGTTAACAGGACACCCCAAAGTCAACTTAAAGTAGCTGAAAGCAAAAAATGTCCTTGGGCCTGTAAAAGAGAATATTTGTTGCTGTTGTTATTTTTCAAGACAGGGTCTCACTCTACCTCAGGCTGACTAGGAATTCACTCCGTAGTCCCAGGCTGGCCTTGAACTTACAGTGACCCTCCTACCTGTGCCTCCCAAGTGCACCACCATACCTGGTTTTTAAAAATCTACTTTGGGGCTGGAGAGATGGCTTAGCGGTTAAGTGCTTTCCTGTGAAGCCTAAGGACCCCAGTTCGAGGCTCGGTTCCCCAGGTCCCACGTTAGCCAGATGCACAAGGGGGCGCACGCGTCTGGAGTTCGTTTGCAGAGGCTGGAAGCCCTGGCGCGCCCATTCTCTCTCTCTCCCTCTATCTGTCTTTCTCTCTGTGTCTGTCGCTCTCAAATAAATAAATTAATTAATTAAAAAAAATCTACTTTGTTCTAAACCTTCGCCAGAGGAGGTGAATAAGGATCTCTTGTCTTAGCTCTTCCCTCCTTAGAAAAGAAAGGAATGCAAAAGTATTGCTCCTTCCCTGAAAACATGGCACTGCCCGTCACCTGGCATTCCAGCCCCCATCCAGTGGCAAGCAAGTGCCTTTAAGCACTGAGTCACCTCTCCAGCTTCCTCTTTACACATTTTAAAAACTTTTGTGTGTTGAAGGGGGGTGGGTTCAGGGTCTATTACTGCCACAAATTAACACGAGACACATGTGCCACTTTGTGTCCAGCTTTATATGTGTGTGTTGGGGAATCAAATCCCAGGTCAACAAGCTTTGCAAACAGGCATCATTAATAGCTGAGCCATCTCCCAAGCCTCTCCTTAAACATTTTGTGCAACTCTCCCTAGTGTAAACTTATAGGGCTGGCATTTTCTATGAGAAAGTTTTTGTTTGTTTGTTTTTTGTTTCTCAGGGTAGGGTCTCACTCTAGCCCAGGCTGACCTGGAATTCACTCTGTCGTCCCAGGCTGGCCTCAAACTCACAGTGATCCTCCTACCTCTATCTCCTGAGTGCTGAGATTAAAGGCATGCACCACTATGCCCAACTTTTGAGAAAAAAAAAATTTTTTTTTTTTTGAGGCCCAGTCTCACTCCAGCCCAGGCTGACCTAGAATTCACTGTGTGGTCTCAGGGTGGCCTTGAACTCACAGCAATCCTCCTACCTCTGTCTCCTGAGTGCTAGGAATAAAGGCATGCACTACTATGCTTGGCTTGAGAAAGTATTTTTAAAAACCATTATTTATTTATTTGCAAGCACAGAGGGAGAAAAGAAAGAGGGAGAGAGAATGGGTGTGCCAGGGCCTCCAGCCTCTGCAAACAAAAGTCCAGATTCATGCACCACTTTGTGCATCCTGCTTTATGTGGGTACTGGGAAACTGAACTCAGGTGGTTAGGTTTTGTAGGCAAGTGCCTTAACTGCTGAGCCATCTTTCCAGCCTTAGAAAGGGTTTTAACTATAAATTCCATCTATTTAACATAGGGCTTTTTGTATATGTATGAACTTCAATAATTTGTATTTTTGAAAGGAATTTGTCTATCCCATCTGAGTTGTCAAACTGATAAGCATAAAATTGCTACTAGTATTTTTTGTTTATCCATTTGCATATTTTATTTTTATTTATTTATTAGAGAGAAAAAGATTGAACAACATAATCAACAGACCTAGTTGGCAATAATAAAACACTCTATCAAGCAATAGTAGAATATATATTATTCTCAGTTGCTTACAGAATCTACTAAGATGGACTATATGACTAGTCAAAAAATTAGCTGTAATACATTTAAACTGGGAATGGAGAGAGAGAGAAAGAGAAAGTGAGAGGAGAGAGAGAGGGAGGGAGAGAGGGAGAGCGTGAGCGAGAATATGGGTGCATCAGAGCCTCCAGCTGCTGGAAATGAACTCCAGATGCATGTGTCACCTTCTGAATCAGGCTTACATGGGTTCTGGGGAATTGAACTTCGGACTTTCGGTTTTGCAGGCAAGTGCCTTAACTGCTAAGCCATCTCTCATGCCCTGGCTATCCATTTAATACCTACTGAATCTATAGCGATTTTATTTTTCTTTCATTTATTTTTTTTTTAAATTTAATTTATGTTTTTATTGACAACTTCCATAATTGTAGACAATAACCCATGGTAATTCCTTCCCTCCCTTCACTTTCCAATTTGAAATTCCACTCTCCACCATATCCCTACCCCTTCTCAATCAGTCTCTCTTTTTATTTTGATGTCATCATCTTTTCCTCCTATTGTGATGGTCTTGTGTAGGTAGTGTCAGGCACTGTGAGGTCATGGATATCCAGCCCATTTTGTGTCTGGAGGAGCATGATGTAATGAGGCCTACCCTTCCTTTGGCTCTACATTCTTTCTGCCACCTCTTCCGCAATGGATCCTGAGCCCTGGAAGGTGTGACTGAGATATTTCAGTGCTGAGCACTCCTCTGTCACTTCCTCTCAGCACCATGGTGCCTTCTGAGTCATCCCAAGGTCATTGCCATCTGAAAAGAGAAGCTTCTTTAACTAAAAGTGAGAGTACCATTAATATATTGATGTGAACATTAAGAGAAGATCTTACTGGGAAGTTTGGTGAGCATAGTATATGCACTTAGCCGGATATCAGCAGAAGTTACACCCCTAGGGCTCATGGCTACTCCGTAGTAGGTGTTCAGTATCATGGGAGTCTTCCCTCCCATGGAGTGGGCCTCCAGTACAAGTAGAGAGCGGCTGGTTTCCCCCATAACAGACGTGCCACTATTGCACCTATCGGCTCATTTGGCCTGCCTGGCCAAATTTAAGGCTTGCAGTGTCCACTGTGGAGTATCTTCACTGGTGATTTCTCTCTCTCCCATTGAACTGCATGCAGTGTGGCTATTTCCAGCTTTGTGTCAGCTGGTCTACATGAAGGAGGTTTTCAGCTGAGCTCCAGCAGGATTTCTCAGTGGTCTTGCAGCCCAAATATGTGGAGTCTTCAGCAATAGGGTCTTACCATCCATTCCTGGTGGGAAAGCAAGAGCCTCTGCAATGGCCTGTAATGTTTTGGGGATATCAGGGTCCTCTCTGCCCAACAACTTACTGGAGGGTATCCCATCCCTGGCACTGAAAATTTTCTAGTAGCAATCTATGGTTCTGAGTGTTCCATTGTTGAAAAACGTAGATTTCCATATGACTTATTTATATTCTCTAGATTTTGATTAGCCCTCCATCCACCTTTCCTTTGCTCAATCTCTTCCCCTGACCTCATTTAGACCTTTTCACCCCCCATTAATCTGTTCTTCTATTTACATATATACAATATCATCCCATTAAGTCCCCCTCCCTTTCTATTCCCTTTATATCCCTTTCTATCTAGCTTACTGGATTCTGCTACTAAGTTTTATTCCATCTCATATATAAGTCCAATCATTTGTAGCTAGGATCCATATGTGAGAGAGAACATGTGATGCTTTGCTTTCTGAGCCTGGGTTACCTCACTAAGTATAATACTTTCCACATCCATCCACTTTCCTGCAAATTTCATAACTTCATTTTTCTTTACTGCTGAATAGAACTCCATTGTGTAAATGAGCCACATCTTCATTATCCACTCATCAGTTGAGGGACATCTAGGCTGCTCCATTTCCTAGCTATTGTGAATACAGCAGCAATAAACATGGTTGAGCAAGTTTCTTTATGGTAGTGAGATGAGTCCTTAGGATATATGCATAGGAGTGCTATAGCTGGGTCATATGGTAAATCTATTTTTAGCTGTCCCAGGAACCTCCACACTGATTTCCACAATGGCTGGACCAGATTGCATTCCCACCAATATTGTAGAAGGGTTCCCTCTTTTTCCACATCCTCACCAGCACTTATGGTCATTTGTTTTTATGGTGATAGCCAATCTGACAGAAGTGAGATTAAATCTCAAAATAGTTTTAATTTGCATTTCCCTGATGGCTAGGGATATAGAACATTTTTTTAGACATTTCCATGCCATCTGTATTTCATCTTTTGAGAACTCTCTATTTAGTTCTGTGATAGTTAAGGTGTTGTCAACTTGATCTGTTTAGTAATCCACAGGCTGCTTCTAAGAAGGATCAACTAAAGGAGGAGGTCTTTCTCCCAGGGTGAGCCCTTCCCCCAGAGTGGGCGGCCCCACTCAGAGAGGGACTTGATATAAGGAAGCTCTGGGTAGAAGAGTTCCCTCTTTTCCTTCCTTCCTTCCACTTGGCTGCCGGAGCTGCTCCCTACCTTCTAGCGTGGATTGAAGACCAGTGCGGACTAAAGACCAACATCAACTGAAGACCCACGTGGATCGAAACCCAGCGGCTCCTCAGGAAGCCTCCAGGCTTTCCGGCACCATCTGCAGTGCCGGTCGGGACTGCTGAGGCATCTGGCCACGTGGACTGAGCAGCTACCAGGTTCGGTGATTCTCAGGCCTGCAACTGCTATTGGACTACTGTAAGCTAATCCAATAAATTCCCTTTATAAAATAATTCATTCTAGTAATTCTGTTCCTCTAGAGAACCCTGACTAATACAAGTTCCATAGCCCTTTTTTTTTTTTTTTCGAGGTAGGGTCTCACTCTAGCCCAGGCTGACCTGGAATTCACTATGGAGTCTCAGGGTGGCCTCAAACTCATGGCAATCCTCCTACCTCTGCCTCCCAAGTGCTAGGATTAAAGATGTGCACCACAATGCCTGGCTCATAGCCCATTCTTTAAATGGGTTGTTTGATTTCTTATTTAGTATTTTTGTGTTCTTTAAATATTTTGGATATTAATCCTCTGCTGGACATATAGCTGGCAAAGATTTTCTCCCATTCTGTAGGTTGCCTCTTTTCTCTATTCACAGTGTCCTTTGCTGTACAAAAGTGGTTTAATTTCATGATGTCCCAGCAGTTGACCTGTGGTTTTAGTTCCTGAGCGATTGGAGTTATATTAAGAAAGTTTTTTTGCCAAGACCAATATGTTGAATGGTTTCCCCTACTTTTTCCTCTAGCAGTTTCAGTTTCAGGTCTGATATTAAGTTTGCTGATTAATATGGACTTAATTCTTGTGCATGGAGAGAAATAAGGATCTATTTTCATCCTTCTACAGATACATATCCAGTTTTCCCAGCACCATTTGCTGAAGAGGCTGTGTTTGCTCCAGTAATTTTTTTTTTTTCATTTTTGTCAAAGATCAGGTGTCTATAGCTACCCAGACTTACATCTGGGTCCTCTATTCTGTTCCATTGATCTACATATCTGTTTTGTGCCAGTGCCATGCTGTTTTTGTTACTATGGCTCTGTAGTATAGGTTAAAATCAGGTATGGTGATACCACAAGACTTATTTTTGTTGCTCAAAATTGTTTTAGATATTTGAGGTATTTTTGTGCATCCAAATGAATTTTTGGATTGTTTTTTTCTATTTCCATGAAGTATGCCATTGGAATTTTGATGGTGATTGCATTAAATGTGTAGATTGCTTTTAGAAAGATTACCATTTTCACAATATTGGTTCTTCTGATTCAAGAACAAGGGATGTCTTTCCATTTCCTAGTGTCTTCTACTATTTCTTCCTTGAGAGTTTTAAAGTTTTCATTGTAGAACTCCTCTTCTTCCTTAGTTAGGTTTATTCCAAGATACTTTATTTTTTTATGCAATTGTAAATGGGAGTGATTCTCTTGTTCCATCCTCTGTGTGTTTGTTGTTAGCATATAGGATGGCTACTGATTTCTGTGTGTTTATTTTGTATCCTGCTACATGGCTGTAAGTGTTTATCAGCTCTAACAGTTTGCTGGTAGGGCCTTTTGGGTCCTTTATGTATAGAATCATGTCATCTGCAAATAATCATAACTTGATCTCTTCTTTTCCTTTTGTGTCCTTTTATGTGTGTCTCTTGCTTTACTGCTATGGCTAAGACTTCCAAAATATATTAAATAAAAGTGGGGACAGTGGACACCCTTGTCTTGTTCCTGATTTTAGTGAAAAGCTTCCAGTTTTTCCCCATTTAGTAATATGTTGGCTGTAGGCTTGTCATAAATAGCCTTTGTTATATTGAGATATGTTCCTTCTATTCCCAGTCTCTGTAGGCACACCTGGATTTAGGTTTTGCCCATATCCCTGTGAACTTTGGCCAGTTGCCTAGGAAAGTAATTATCAGCCAGCAGCCTCACACAGTCCTGCGATCCTCTGTAGATAACCTGACTCCCTGACTCCCTACTGCTGGAAAGAATGTCCCTAGGCATAAGCTAATGACATTTAAATCCACCAATTCCCTTAGGGTACTCTTCTCTTCAATTACTTATAAACCCATTGCCCTGACAATAAACTGAGAGAACTATTTACCTATCTCCTGAAAGTCCTTTACTTTCACATGCTCACCCATCCCAGTTACCTGGGAACCTTCACGGGGAGTGCGCCCAGCTCCAGAGCAAGAAACCCGGACCCCGCAGCTGGCACCCGAACAGGGACCCTATGAGATGCACAGGGTAGGTGAGTGCTCTCCCAGAGTGACTGGGAGACATCAGCCCATGTGGCCTTGCCTCCACGTTTTTGAGGGCTGCAGAGATGGCTTAGCAGCTAAGGCATTTGTCTGCCAAACCAAAGGACCCAGATTTGATTCCCCAGGAACCCAGAGGAGTGAATAACCTTTCTGGTATATTCTTGTATTCTGTTTGCCAATATTTTATTGAGGGAGATTGGTCTGTAATTTTCTCTTTTTGTTCTATCTTTGTCTGGTTTTGGTATCACATGATGCTAGCCTTATAGGAGGAGTTTGGTAGTAGTCTATCTTTTTTTATTGCATGGAAAAGTTTAAGAAGCATTGGTGTTAGTTCTTCCGTGAGGGTCTGGTAAAATTCACCAGTGAATCCATCTGGGCCTGGGCATTTTTTAGTTGGGATATTTTTTTTCTTTTTTTTAAATTTATTTGAGAGCGACAGACACAGAGAGAAAGACAGATAGAGGGAGAGAGAGAGAATGGGCGCGCCAGGGCTTCCAGCCTCTGCAAACAAACTCCAGACGCGTGCACCCCCTTGTGCATCTGGCTAACGTGGGACCTGGGGAACCGAGCCTAGAACCGGGGTCCTTAGGCTTCACAGGCAAGCGCTTAACCGCTACACCATCTCTCCAGCCCAGTTGGGATATTTTTGATAAATGCTTGGATCTCCAGACTTGTTATAGGTCTATTTAAGTAGTTAATCTCATCTTGATTTAATTTAGGTAGGTCATATAAATCAATGAAATCATCCATTTCTTTCAGATTTTCAAACTTAGTGGAGTATATGTTCTTATAGTATGTCCCTATGATTTTTTGAATCGCTGTGGTATCTGTTGATGGTGCCTTTTTCATCTCTAATTTTATTAATTTGTGTCTCTTCTCTCTTTCTTTTGGTCAGATTTGCTAAAGGTTTATGACTCTTGTTTATCCTTTCAAAGAACCAACTTTTTGTTTCATTGATTCTTTGGATCTTTTTTTTTTTTTTTTGGCTTCTATTTCATTGATTTCTGCCCTAATCTTTATTATTTCTTCCAGTCTACTGATTTTCAGTTTGCCTTGTTCTTTTTCCAAGGCTTTAAGGTGAAACATTAAGTTGTTTACTTGTGACCTTTCTAATTTCTTAATATATCCACTAAAAGACATAAATATAATATAAACATATTCACTTAAAGCTATACATTTCCCCTTAGGACTGCCTTCACTGTGTCTCAAAAGTTTAGGTATGTTGTGTTCTCATTATTATTTGACTCTGTGAATTTGTTGACTTCTTTCTTCAGTCTAACTCTCTCCCAAATGAGCTATTTCGGCTGAGCATTGATTTCCTTCTTGATTTCTTCATTGGCCCATTCGTCATTTAGTACTGTATTGTTTAGTTTCCATGATTTTGTGTATGTTCCATAGCTTTCCTTGTTATTGGTTTGTAGTTTGATTCCATTGTGATCAGATAGAGTGCAAGGAATTATTTCTATTTTCCTGTATTTGTTAAGATTTGCTTTGTGTACTAATATAAGGTCTATTATAGAGAATATTCTATATGCTGCCGAAAAGAATGTGCATTCTTCAGCATTTGGATGATATGTTCTGTATATATCTGTTAGGTCCATTTGTTCTATGACCTCATTTAATCCAGATACACCTCTGTTTTTTTTTTTTTATTTCTTTTTTGCTGGGATGACCTGTCAGTTGATGAGAGTGGGGTGTTAAAGTCACTCACTACAACTGTGTTTGGTGTTATCTGTGACCTTTGTTCTAATAGCATTTGTTTCATAAAGTTGGGAGCCCCCATGTTAGGTGCATATATGTATAAGATTGTAATGTTCTCCTTTTGGAGTGTTCCTTTGATCAATATAAAGTGACCTTCCTTATATTTCCAAACTAATGTTGGACTGAAGTCTACCTTGTCAGATATTAGGATAGTGACCCCTGCTTATTTTCTAGGCCCATTTGCCTGAAACACCATTTTCCATCCTTTTACCCTAAGATAGGGTCCATCCTTTGTAGAAAGGTGAATGTCTTGGAGGCAACAAGTTGAAGGATGCTTTTTTTTTTTCCGAGGTAGGGTTTCGCTCTAGCTCAGGCTGACCTGGAATTTACTGTGTAATTTCAGGGTGGCCTCGAACTCACAGTGATCCTCCTATCTCTGCCTCCCTAGTTTTGGGATTAAAGGAGTGTGCCATCATGCCCAGTGGATGCTGCTTTTAACTCAATCTGCAAACCTATGTCTTTTGGTTGGGGCATTGAGGCCATTGATATTAAGAGTTATTATTGAAAGGTGTATTTTTGTTTTGTTTTGTTGTTCAAGATAGGGTCTCACTCTAGTCCAGGCTGATCTGGAATTCACTATGTCGTCTTAGGGTGGCCTCAAACTCACAGTGATCCTCCTACCTCTGCCTCCTGTGTGCTGGGATTAAAGGTGTGCACCACCACGCCTGGCTGAAAGGTGTGTATTTTTGTCACTTTTCTTATTTTGTAGTTCTTATGGTTTTACCTTTGGTCTCTTGTATTAACTAGTATGTGAGTATGATTTGTTTTTTCCTGGTTCCTTATATGTGTGCTTTTCTTCCTCTTCAGCATGGAGGATCCTTTCATGTATTTTCTATAGAGCTGGTTTTGTCTTCAAATATTCCTTTCGCCTGCTTTTGTTGTGGAATGTCCTTATTTCTCCACCTGTTTGAATAGATAGCTTTGCAGGATAAAGTAACCTTGTTTGACAGTTGCTATCTTTCAGAACTTGGAATACATCACTCCAAGCCCTTCTGGTTTATAAAGTTTGTGTTGAGTAATCTGCTGTGATCCTGATGGGCTTGCCTTTGTAAGTGACTTGATTTTTCTCTCTAACTGCTTTCCATATATTTTCTTTGGTTTGTATGTTTGGTAGTTTAATTATAATTTGGCAAGGAGAGGTTCTTTTCAGGTTTTGTCTGTTTGATGTTCTAAAAGCTTCCTGTATCTGCCTTGGAATCTGTTTACCAATTTGGGGAAAGTTTTCTTCTATGATTTTGTTGTAAACACCTACTATGACTTTGGAGTGCAATTCTTCTCCTTCTACTATTCTCTGAATTCTTATGTTTGATCTTTTCATAGTGACCCAAATATCTTGAAATTCCCATTCATACTTTCCTATCAGACAGAGAGAGAAAGAGAGAGGGAGGGAGGGAGGGAGAGAGAGGGAGAGAGAGAGAGAGAGAGAGAGAGAGAGAGAGAGAGAGAGAGAGAATGGGCATACCAGGGCCTCCAGCCACTGCAAAGGAACTACTACAGACATATGTGCACCCTGTGCATCTGGCTCAAGTCAGTCCTGGGGAAATCAAACCTGGGTCCTTTGACTTTGCAGGCAAATACCTTAACCACTAAGTCATCCCTCCAACCCTCTGTTGTTTTTCTATGTTTCTATTGTCTACTTCATTGATTTTTTTCTTAGAAACCATGTTGTATGAAACTTAAATCCCCTTTTAACTCAAATTCTTTAAAATATTTATTATTATTATTATTATTATTGCTTTTCAAGGTAGAGTCTCACTCTAGTCCAGGCTGACCTGGAATTCCTTATGTAGTCTCAGGCTGGTCTCACTATGTATCCCTAGCTGGCCTGGAACTTGCTACACAGACAATCTGGTCTTAAAGTTGCTCCAATCATTCTGGCTCTGCTTCCCAAATGCTAGGGTTACAGCACCACCATGCCTAGTTTAGTTGTATTGCAGCTGAGTCATAATATGGTCTACCTTGGTAGATCCTGTAAGCAACTGAATATATATAATTATTCTGCTATCGCTGGATGGAGTGCTTTACAATTGCCAACCAGGTGGAACTTTTGATTGTTATTCAAGAGTTTATAGCTTTACAGACTGTCTACTTTATTAATTAAAAAAAGGTAGTGATATCAGTTATAATTATTCACTTCTCCTTGTAGTTCTGTGAGATTCTTTTCATTTTGTCCCCTTTTGAGTTTTTAAATTTTTATTTGTTTGCTTCAGAGTGAGAAAGAGGCATAGAAGGAGAGAGAGAGAGAGAGGGAGGGAGAAAGAGGGAGAGAGAGAGAGAGAGAGAGAGAGAGAGAGAGAGAGAGAGAGAGAGAGGGAATGAGCACACCAGGGCTTCCAGCCACTGCAAACAAAATCCAGATGCATGCACCCCCTTGTGCTTATGAGGGTCCTAGGGAATCAAACAGGGGTTCCTTTGCAGGCAAACACCATAACCGCTAAGCCATCTCTTCAGCCATGATTTATTTTTGAGGTAGAGTTTCACTGTAGAACTGAATAACCTGGAATTTACTATGTAGTCTCAGGGTGGTCGTGAACTCATGGTGATCCTCCTGCCTGTACCTCCCAAGTGCTAGGATTAAAGGTGTGCACCACCACACCCAGCCTTTTTCTTTTTTAAAGGAATACATATAAAACTATTTATATTCAAGGAGTGGGGGGTCCTCTAGCTGTGCAAACAAACTCCAGATGCATGCACCACCCTGTGCATCTGGCTTTTATGTGGGCACTGAGGATCTGAACCTGGGCTGTTAGGCTTTGCAGGCAAGTGACTTAATTGCTGAGACATTTCTCCAGCCCCCTTTTTAGGTTTTGTGTGACAGTGTCTCATGTATCCCAGGCTGGCTTCATACTCCTGATCCTCCTGTGTCCTTCTCCCAAGTCTTGAGATTACAGGTGTGTGCCTCCATGTTTGGCTTGTTCTCGAAGATTCTGGCATATGTATCTTAAAGTTCTGCTATTTGGCATAGAAATATTTCGGATCATGTTCTGATAAGTTTATGCCTTTGTAGCGATAATGTGACCTTGTTAATCCGGGTTTGAAATCTCTGGTTTTCTTGTTGTGTGTAACTGTGCTTGTGTGTGTGTGAGTGTGGGCACATGCTTTGAAATCTACACTGCTATTAATTTAGCTTCTCAAGCTGTTTTTTTGTTTCTTTGTTTGCTTTGAGGTAGGGCCTCACTGTAGCCCAGGCTGACCTGGAATTCACTGTACAGTCTTAGGGTGGCCTTGAACTCACAGTGATCCTCCTATCTCTGCCTCCCAGAGTGCTGGGATTAAAGACGTACGCCACCACACCCAGCCTCAAGCTGTTTTTGATTTGGATTACTATACCATCCATCTCTTTCCATTATTTTTCCATTAACCTTGTGTCTTTATACATACAACACATTTGTTTTTAGTTTTGGTTTTTCAACGTAGGGTTTCACTCTAGCCCAGGCTGACCTAGAATTCACTATGTAATCTCAGGGTTGCCTTGAACTCATAGCACTCCTACCTTTGCCTCCCAAGCGCCGGGATTAAAGGTGTGTGCCACCATACTGGGCTCACATGTAACATTTTTGTGTAGGCATACTTTTTCAAATTACTTTTTGTGCCTATCAGGCTTAAACAAATATATAAATATGTGGGTTGTATCTAAATTTTGATAGATAGATAGATAGATAGATAGATAGATAGATAGATAGATAGATATTGTTGCAGTCAGGCTTGCGTTGCTGGCAGAAATCACCCAAGCAAGAGCAGCTTGTGGGGAAAAATAGATTTATTTCGGCTTACAGACTTGAGGGGAAGCTCCATGATGGCCAGGGGAAAATGACGATATGAGCAGAGAGTAGGCATCACCCTTTCACCAACATCAGGTGTACAAGAACAGGAGAGTGTGCTAAACACTGGCAAGGGGACACTGGCTATAACACCCATAAGTCTACCCCCAACAATACACTGCCTCCAGGAGGTGTTATTTCCCAAATTTCCATCAGCTGGCAACCTAACATTCAGAACACCTAAGTTTATTGAGGGGGGGTGGACACCTGAATCAAACCACAACCACATATAGAATCAGAGAGATAGGTACAGAGAGATACATAAACATTACGGGCAGAAAGTTAGAGATATGTGTGTTTTGGTTTGGATATAAAACGTTCCCAAAAGTTCATGTGTGGAAGGTTTGGTCTCTAGCTGGTGGTGCTATTGAGAAGTGATTGGATCATTAAGGCATTAACGTCATCAAAGTATTCATCCATTAATGAATTTATAGCTGTATGGGCTATTAAGAGGTGGGACCCAGTGGGAGGAAGTAGGGAAAGTGCCTTTGAATGGCATATCTGGTTATCATGCCTGCTCCCATACCTCCTCTCTAGCATAAGGTAAGCAACTTTCCTCTTCAATGCCCTTCTGCCTTGCCATGGGCCTCAAAGCCATGGAGCCAGTTAACCATGAGTCAAAACCTTTGAAACTGTTAGCTAAAATAAATCTTTCTTTACTTAAGTTCTTTTTTTTATGGGCTAAAGGAATGGCTCAGCAGTTAAAGTGCTTACCTGCAAAGCCTAAGGAACTGGGTTTGCTTCCCCAGTACCCATGTAAAGCCAGATGCACAAGGTGGGTGCATGCATCTGGAGTTCATTTGCAGTGGCTAGAGCTCCTGGCATGCCCATTCTCTTTCTCTCTCAAATAAATTGAGTTATTTTTCTTAGGTATTTTGTCAATAACAAAAAGCTAGGTGTATATATGTGGGGCAGCATTCATACATATGTTACACTGAAAGGGCCTAGAAGCCATGTCACCCAGTAGCAACAAGCACACCTAGAACCCAGACCTTCTTTTTTTTTTTAAAAAAAATATTCTATTTATTTATTTACGAGAGAGAGAGAGAGAGAGAGAGAGAGAGAGAGAGAGAGAGAGAGAGAGAGAGAATGGTTGCGCCAGGGCCTCCAACCACTGCAAACGAACTCCTGATGCGTGTGCCCCCTTACCTGGGTCATGGGGAGTCAAATCTGAGTCCTTTTGCTTTGCAGGCAAACACCTTAACCATAAGCAATCTCTCAAGCCCCCAGCCTTCTTTTTAGTGGGAGGGAGGTGTTCAAAGTAGTGTCTCACTCTAGCCCAGGCTGATGTGGAACTAACTCTGTACCCCTAGGCTGTCCTCAAAATCAGTGTTCATTCTACCTGTGCCTCCCAAGTGCTGAGATTAAAGAATGTATGACTATGCCCTGCTCAGACCTTCTTTGTAAATACTATTCTCCAACAAAAGGTACCACGATCCTTAGAGAATAGGCAGAATCTAGGACAAGAGCAGAGCATCTTGTTGTATCAGAAAGAAATGCTGCAAGGCTGTGGACATGTAATTCAGTTGGTTGAGTGATTGCCTAGCATCCATGAGGTCTTGGGTTTCATCCCCAGTACCTTATTAAACTGAGGGCAGTGGAACACAGTCATAATCCTGGCGCTTGGAGTAGAGGCAGGTGGATCAGAAGTTAAGAAAATTCTTAGCTACATAGCAAGTTTCAGGCCCACCTTAGCTACATTAGACCACGTATCCAAAGAGAGAGAGAGAGAGAGCTCTAAATAATACAAAAAACAAACAAGCAACAATAGCAAAAAAAAGATGGTGGCATGTTAAAGTGACACAGGAATCAACCTGGCAAAAGTGAAGACAAATGAAATGTTTTTTTTTTTTTCATTCCTTTAAGAACTTTTTTAATTGGGTTTGGCCACACCCAGGAGGCTAAAATAGGAGGATCACTGTGATTTCAAGGCCAGCCTGAGACTATATAGTGAATTCCAGATGATCAGCCTGGGCTAGAGCAAGACTCTACCTCAAAACAAACAAACAAAAATTTATTGGGTTGGAGAGATGGCTCACCGGCTAAGGCGCTTGCCTATAAAGCCTATTGATATGGGTTGGATTCCCCAGTACCCACGTACAGCCAGATTTTATTTATTTGCAAGGACAGCAAGAGAAATAGAGACACAGAGAGAGGGGTGGGGGGAGAATGAGAGAGGGGGAGAGAGAAGGAGAGAGAGAATGGGCATGCCAGGTCTTCAGCCCCTACAAACTCCAGATGCATGCACCTTTTTGTGCACCTAGCTTTACATGGGTACTGGAGAATTGAACCTGTATTGTCAGGTCTTGCAAGCAAGCACCTCCAACCTGCTGAGTAATCTCTCCAGCTCCTGCATTTTTTTCAAGGTAGGGTCTCACTCTAGCCCAGGCTGACCTGGTATTCACTCTGTAGTCTCAGGCTGGCCTGAAACTCACAGTGATTCTCCTACCTTGGCCTCCCTAAGTGCTGGGGTTAAAGGTGTGTTCCATCATGCCTGGCACTCTGGCATTTTAAAATATTTTATTTTAATTTATTTGACAGAGAAATAGGGAGAGAGAGAGAGAGAATGGGCTCTCCAGGTCTTCCAGCCACTGCAAACAAACTCCAGACGTGTGTGCCCCCTTGTGAATCTTGCTAACATGGGTCCTGGAGAATAGAAGCTAGGTCCTTTGGCTTTGCAGGCAAATGCCTTAACCACTAAGCCATCCCTTCAGCCCGCTCATGCATTTAATAATATATTGTTATGGGTTGGATAGATGGCTTAGTCGTTAAGGCACTTGACTGTGAAGCCTAAGGACCCAGGTTTGACTCCATATAAGCCAGATGCACAAGGTGACGCAAGCATCTGGAGTTCGTTTTCAGTAGCTAGAGGTCCTGGAGTGCCCATTCTCTCTCTCCCTCTCTCCCTCTCTCCCTCTCTCCCTCTCTCCCTCTCTCTCTCTCTCTCTCTCTCTCTCTATATATATATATATATATATATATATAATATACATATATATACGTATATATATATATATATACATATATATACATACATACATACATATATATATATATATATATATATATATATATATATATATATAGGTTTTTCAAGGTAGGGTCTCACTCTAGTCCAGGCTGACCTAAAATTCATTATGTAGTCTCAGGGTGGCCTTGAACTCATGGTGATCCTCCTACCTCTGCCTCCCCTGTGCTGGGATTAAAGGTGTGTGCCACCACACCCGGCTTCCTCTTACTTTTTATTTTTTTAAATTTTATTTATTTGAGAGAGAGGTAGAAAGAGGGGGAGAGAGTGATCCAGCATGGGCCACCAGGGCCTTCAGTCACTATAAGCAAACTCCAGACACATGTGCCACCTTGTGCATTTGGCTTATGTGTTTCCTAGGAAATCAAACCTGGGTCCTTTGGCTTCATAGGCAAATGCCTTAACTGCTAAACCATCTCTCCAGCTCCTGTTTTACTTTTTATTCTGAATCAGACTCTCACTAAATTGCCTTGGCTGGCTTTGAACTTGTATTCTGTAGCCCAGGCAGGCCTTGAACATGTGATCCTCCTAATTTAACTTCCTGAGTAGTTAGGATTATGGCCTGTGCCACTGGGACCAGCTATTTTATGTGGAATCGATGGTGGGTTTTAGCTGCTGTGCTAGGGACTTAACCCAGCAGTACAAATAAGTAATAATGATTGCTTTCTGCATGCTAGGCACGTGTTCTGCCACTGCAGTCACCTTTGCTCCTTTTATTTTATTTTTTTTTAATTTTTTTTGTTTTATTTATTTATTTATTTGAGAGTGACAGAGAGAGAAAGAGGGGGAGAGAGAATGAGCACACCCGGGCCTCCAGCCACTGCAAATAAACTCCAGATGTGTGTGCCCCCTTGTGCATCTGGCTAACGTGGGTCCTGGGGAATTGAGCCTTGAACCGGGGTCCTTAGGCTTCACAGGCAAGCGCTTAACCGCTAAGCCATCTCTCCAGCCCTTTGCTCCTTTTTAAATTAGGTGTATTTTCTTACTATTTAGTTCTTTGACTTTCTTCCATAGTTTAAATATTAACCCCTTGTCAGAAGAATTTGAATCAGATGTTCTCATAAACTCATGTGCTTCAAATGCTTGGTCCCAAGCTGGTGGCAATTTGGGAGGTGGAGGCTTGCTGGAGGAGGTATGTTGTTGGGGCTGGGCTTAGGGTGTTATAGGCATCTCGCCCTTGCTAGAATCTGGCTTACTCCCCTGCTGCGGTTCTCCACCTGCTGTGGCAGCCTCTGCTCATGCCATGCTATCCCCTTCCATCATGGAGTTTCCTCTTGAAACATAAAGCCAAAATAAATCCCTTCCTTCCATCAGCTGCTTTCGGTTGAGTGTTTTGTTCCAGCAACAGGGATTACTACATCTCCCCTTTTGTAAATTGTCATTTCCTTCTATTATTTTCTTTGCTTTGTGGAAGATTTAAAATTTGATATCATCCTTGTTGCAGTGAGGTTCACATTGCTGATAGAAATCACCCAACCAAGAGCAGCTTGTGGGAAAAAGAGGTTTAATTTGGCTTATAGGCTCGAGGGGAAGCTCCACGATGACAGGGGAAAACGATGGCATGAGCAGAGGGTGGACATCTCCCCCCTGGCCAACATAAAGCAGACCATAGCAACAGGAGAGTGTGCCACACACTGCCAAGGGAAAACCAGCGATAACACTTATAAGCATGCCATTGACAAACACTGCCTCCAGGAGGCGTTAATTCCCAGATCTCCATCAGCTGGGAACCTAGCATTCAGAACACCGAAGTTTATGGGGGACACCTGAATCAAACCACCACAATCCTATTTACCCATTTTCGTTTTTATTGACTGTTCTTTGGCGGTTAATGTTAAAATAAATAAATAATCACTACCCAGATTGGAGTTATGGAACTTTCTCCCTATGTTTCTTTTTTTCCCTGCTAGGGATAGAACCCAATGCCTCATATACATGCAAGGCAAGTACTCTACCAGCTGAGCTATATTCCCAACCAATCTTTTTTTTCTTATTTTATTTATTTATCTATTTGCAAGCAGAGAGAGATAGAGAGAAGACAGACAGACAGAATGGATGTGCCAGGGCATCTAGCCATTGCAAACACACTCCAGGTGTGCATTTGGCTCTATGTGGGTACAGAAGCATCAAACCCTGATCATCAGGCTCCATAGGCAAATGGCTTAACTACTGAGCAGTTTCCCCAGCCCTGTTTTCTTACCTTAAAAAAATGTAAGGGCTGGGGAGGTGGCTCAGTGGGTAAGGTGCTTGCCTTCAAATCCAAAGGACCCAAGTTTGATTCTCCAGGACTCATGTAGGCCAGATACACAAGGTGGCACATGCATCTGGAGTTCGTTTGCAGCAGCTGGAGGCACGGGTGCGCCCATTCTCTCTCTTTATCTGCCTCTTTGTCTCTCTCTCGCGCCCTCTCAAATAAATAAATAAATAAATATGTTCATCTCTTTAAGAAAATATCAGTGAACACTAGCTACCTTAAAGGTTGTTGTGTTTAGCGAACTAATTTTCCCTGAAGAATCTCTTTGTGACTTGGCACATAATAAATACTCACTAACTATTGTTATTATTAAGTGCCAAAACAAGCAGTAGAGATAATAAATACTATGGGCATTTCTGGAGTAGGGAGTTACCTAAGCTAGTTTCTTGGAAGCCTTGTAGGGTTTAAAGAGGCAAGAAGTGGAGAAGGAAGAAGAGGGTTTTCTAGGTAGGAGGGACAAAATTCTTTCATTTTTAAAAGGTCATGACGAAACAGCAGTTAATTTTAATTTATATATTTTTTTATTTTTTATTTTTTTTCTTCGAGGTAGGGTATCACTCTGGCTCAGGCTGACCTGGAATTCACTATGTAGTCTCAGGGTGGCCTCGAACTTATGGCGATCCTCCTACCTCTGCCTCCCGAGTGCTGGGATTAAAGGCATGCGCCACCACGCCCGGCTTAATTTATATATATTTTTATATATTTATTTGCAAGGAGAGATGATAGATAGATAGACAGATAGAGTGCACCAGGGCCTCCAGCTGCTACAAACTCCAGATGCATGCACCACCTTGTGCATCTGGGTCTACATGGACACTAGGGAACCAAACCTGGGTCATGAGGCTTTGCAGGCAAGTGTCTTAACTGCTGAGCCATCTCTCCAGCCCTTAATCTATATTTTAATTTATTTATTTTTCTTTTTGGTTTTTTTTTTTTGAGGTAGGGTCTCACTCTAGCTCAGGCTGGCCTGGAATTCACTATGTAGTCTCAGGGTGGTCTTGAACTCGTGGCGCTCCTCCTTCCTCTGCCTCCCAGAGTGCTGGGATTGAAGGTGTGCGCCACCACGCCCGGCCTTAATTTATATTTTTAAAAGACCTACTTGCCTTGTTGTTCATTTGCAAATGAACTCCAGACGCATGCACCCCCTCGTGCATCTGGCTTACGTAGGTATTGGGGAATTGAATCTGGGTCCTTTGGCTTTGTAGGCAAACACCTTAACCACTAAGCCATCTCTCCAGCCCTGAAACCATCATTTTTAAAAGTTTGATTCGCTCTCCTCATTATAGTTATATTCGAATATGAATAGCAAGTTTTATTATGCATATGACAATAAAACATTTTGAATCAAATTCCAAGCTCTTTATCTTTAAGCCGCCCCCACCTCCGCTTCTCCATCCCTTCTAGTTTTCTGCTCCAGCTGCTATATTGCATCTTAATTTGACCCTGCCTTTTATTTATCTTCCTTTATTACCAGAAAGCTTTTTTACGTTAAACTTTTTGTGTGTTTCCTATTCAGTATTTGATGACTCTTATTATTGCAATTCATTGTTCAGAAAAATGTACCTTATGCAACATCCATCATCCCACTCCATTCTCCATAGGCTCTAAATCATTTCAGTCATTAAGTGAACCTGTTATTCGGGAATCAAAATGAATGCGAAGGAAAGGAAAGGACATGCAGAGTTTGGAAAGGGTGAGAGATGAGATGATGGTATCCCCGTAGCACTAGCTGGCTCTTGTGCGACCAGGGAGAGCATCTCACCCTCAACTTTTCACTCCCTTCCCTCCTTCCCTACCTCTTCTACTCTCCAGGCCACTGATCAAGTGGAAACTGCCCTAGTTTGTCTTTAAGAATAGCACTGGCTGCTGGAGAGATGGCTTAGCGGTTAAGCGCTTGCCTGTGAAGCCTAAGGACCCCAGTTCGAGGCTCGATTCCCCAGGACCCATGTTAGCCAGATGCACAAGGGGGCGCACGTGTCTTGAGTTCGTTTGCAGTGGCTGGAGGCCCTGGTGAGCCCATTCTCTCTCTCTCCCTCTATCTGTCTTTCTCTCTGTGTCTGTTGCTCTCAAATAAATAAATAAATAAAATTAAAAAAAAAAAAAGAATAGCACTGGCTGTACATAGGGTGGTGAACAATCATGTGTGGGGCATATTGCTTGTTTTAGGCTCTGCTATCGAAAATGCTGAGTCACTAAGTAGCATGCAGGCAGTTTATTTTTATTTGGGGGATGACCCCACAAAACATGGGGGAGGGAGTGTGAAACTAGAAGAAGGATGCTAACAAAGGGTAGGTCATTGTCAATGCCCCCTCCTCTTTAAAAGCACTTAGTGAGGGCTGAGGAGATAGATTAGTGGTTGATGGCATTTGCTTGTAAAGTCTGATGGTCCAGGTTTGATTCTTCAGTACCCACATGTGTCTGGAGTTCATTTGTAGAGGCAAGAGACCCTGGCATGATCATATTCTCTTTCTATCCCTCTCTCAAATAAATAAATATCCCTTTTATAAAAGATTTTTATTTGTAAGAAGAGAGAGAAGAGACAGGGAGAATGGGTGTACCAAGGCCTCTAGGCACTGCAGATGAACTCCAGACACATGTGCTCCTTTGTGCATCTGGCTTACGTGGGGCCTGGGGAGTTGAACCTGGGTCCTTTGGCTTCACAGGCAAGTGCCTTCGCTGCAAAGCCATCTCTCCAGCTTTTTTTTTTTTTTAGATAAAGTCTCATTTTATACCAGGCGGACCTGGAACTCACTCTGTAGTCTCAGGCTGGCCTCAAACTCACTGCAAATCCTCCTACCTCTGCCTCCCAAGTTCTAGGATTAAGGATGTTCACCACCATGCCTGGCAAATAATTTTTTTAAAAAGCACTCAGTGAGACTTTTATTAATGACCTATTAAGCTGTTAAAAAGAGGCAGAGTATCTGGGAGGGGTGGTGCATGCCTTTAATCCCAGCACCTGGGAGGCAGAGGTAGGAGGACCACCATGAGTTTAAGGCCACCCTGAGGCTACATAATGAATTCCAGGTCAGCCTGGAGTAGAGAGACCCTACCTCAAAAAACCAGGAAAGCCCCAGTGGTATGGGGGCAGGAATGAGGGAAAAGATGGAACCAACACATGATGTGTCCATACTAAGTATATCTGTAATAACAAAATAAATTTAAAAAAGAAAAAGAAAAACCAAGAAAAAAAATTTTTTTTAAAGAGGCAAAGTAAAACACTATTTGTGAGTGAAGTGGCAGCCAGTGGTATAACAAAATTAAAAAAAGGAAAGTGAAGAGCCCAAACCAAAGTAACACCATGACAGGCCTTAAAGATGTTAATAGGCCTAAGTTTCTGTTTCCCTGCAGGGCCCAAGTTACTGACACAGCACTTTGCAGTTACTGGGAAAAACAACCACAAACTGCTCAGTAACCAAAATAATCCCTGTAACAGGCCAATCAAAAAGGACCAACCAAGTAGATGTTATACATTCCTGTGGCTCTTGTGACTATACAAAAGTTTGCTTAAGGGTCCTCAGCTACTATGTAACCAATCAGCTTGTAACATGTATACTCTTGCTAAATGTCAACCAATCATGTAACTGCTATGCTGGAAATTCCCCTTTTCTTTGTTTGAACCTAATAAAAGCTCCTCCTGGACGCCATTGGGGGCCTCTTGGATGGACCCACCGCTTTGGTAAAGTCTGGATCCCAAGCTTAAACCCAAAATAAACCTCTTTGCTGTTGCATACATGTCCAACTCTCTTGGTGGTCTTTGGGGACTCCGTGATCTGTGCATAACAGAAAGAAAGAAAAAGAACTGTAAAGGGGCCAGGCTTAGTGACATACACTGTAATTAGACACTCAAAAAAACGGAGGCAGTAAGATCACAGGTTTGAGGCCGGCAAGCATTACATATGTAGCAAGACCCTGTCCCAATAAGACAAAAGTAGAAGCTTGGGAAGCTAAAGTACGTGGATCACGGTGAGTTGGGTGCCAGATGCGGCTACAGAGTGAGTTCCAGGTCAGCCAGGGCTAGAGTGAGATCCCGCCCTAAAAACATAGGAGGAGCTGAGGAAGCCTGGCATTGTGACAAATACCTGTAATCCCAAACAAACAACTAGAGCAAGGCCCTAAGCATATAAAAAATAAACACTGTGCAGGGGCATTCGTTCATTTAGAATGTTATAAATGATAAATGCTTACTGTAGAAATTCCAGAAAAATATGTATACAGATTATATACAGCTATAATATGAGGATTATTTTTGCTTTGTTTTTGACAGGGGGTCTTATGTAGCCTAGGGTGGGCTCAAATTCACTATGTAACAGAGGATAACCTTGAATTTGTAATTCTCCTGTCTCTACTTCCCAGGTTCTGGGATTACAAGTTTGCGCCACCACACTAGGCTCAATATTTTATATTTGAAATGACAAAAAGTGGGCCTGGGGAGATAGTTGAATAGAGAAGTACTTACCTTGCAAGCATATGGACCTATGTTTGGATCCCCACCACCCACATAAAATACCAGGGGTGATGGTGGCTGCTTGCAATCCTAGTGCTAGGAAGGTAGAGGCAAGAGAATTCCTAGGGCTTGCTTGCTAGCTAGCCTAGCTGAATTGGAGAGCACTAGGTTCCGAGACAGACTGTTTCAAAAAGTAAGTTGGGGGCTGGAGAGATGGCTTAGCGGTTAAGCGCTTGCCTGTGAAGCCTAAGGACCCTGGTTCGAGGCTCGGTTCCCCAGGTCCCACGTTAGCCAGATGCACAAGGGGGTGCATGCATCTGGAGTTCGTTTGCAGAGGCTGGAAGCCCTGGCACGCCCATTCTCTCTCTCTCCTTCTACCTGTCTTTCCCTCTGTGTCTGTCGCTCTCAAATAAATAAATAAATAATTTAAAAAAAAAGTAAGTTGGGCCTGGAGGGATGGCTTGGTGGCTAAGACATATGCTTGCAAAGCCTAAGGACCCAGGCTCAATTCCCTAGGTCCCATGTAAGCCAGATGCACAAGGTGGCACATACGTCTGAGTTTGTTTGCAGTGCCTGGAGGCTCTGGTGTGTCCATTCTATCTCTCTCTCCCCCCCACCGCCTCTTTCTCTCTGTCAAATACATAAATAAAAGTAAAATATTAAAAAAAACCGAACTTGGACAGCCACTGAGGAAGACATTGGACCTCTGGCCTCCATACTGACATACCCATGTTTGCACGCACTTGCACACACAGGTGTGTCCACAAACACATGAACATACATGCATACCACACACCTTGACATGCACAAAATAGTGAGAAGTGGGAAGTTGGCCTTTGGAAGGGCTTCTTTTGCTCTACGGAGGAAATGGCTGGGCATAGCTGTGTTTACACTGGATCTGGGATCCATACTCTAAGGCTAAAGCTCGGAGCAGCTGTCTGGGAAAACTTCCAATGCCAGATGGCAAACGAAAGAAACTATGGCTTAAAGGGGAAATGCCTATGCCACCAGGAAATACCCACGTTACCTTCACCAGGGCTGGGATTTGCTGGGTCACTCACAGATGACTCAGGAAGGTTACTGCCCTGTTGTGCTGTGTGTAGCTCCCGAGACTTTGGGAAGAAGAGAACAATGTTATGACCATAGTTTTGGTCCTTCTCAGCTCTGCCTGCCATCACTTGGCTCTCTTGGTAACAGTTACAGGAATCTGACAAATTTCCAGCATTTTCTCTGTGTCCATTTCTCTTATACCCCTCTCCCTGAATGATAGATCACTGGATGAAAACCAAGTGCCCTTGTTTTGAATGGTTGAGTCACAGCATGGCCAAAATAACTTCATTCCAGAACATTCTGGTGAGAGGCCCTGGCTTTATGTGGAAACTGGGGCATCAAACCAAGGTCCTTAGGCTTTGCAGGCAAGGACCTTAATCACTGAGCCATCTATTCAGCCCAAAATCCACCTTTCAAATGAGGTTTAGAGAGGTTACAAAGGTTTCTGGAAGGGTGGAGAGATGGCCTAGCAGTTAAGGTGCTTGCCTGAGAAGCCTAAGAACTCATGTTCAAATCCCCAGGTCCCACATAGCCAGACACTTAGTAATGCAAGAGTGCAATGTTGCCAATATGCACCAGGGGGCACATGCATCTGGAGTTCGCTCATAGCAGGCTGAATATCCTGGTGTGCCCATTCTCTCTCTCCAAATAAAAATAATGTTAAAAATTAAACAACAAAAAGATTGCTGGAGCCATGGTCAAGGTGGCACATGCCTTTAATCCCAGCACTCAGGAGGCAGAGGTAGGAGGATTTCTGTGAGTTTGAGGCCACCCTGAGAATACATAGTGAATTCCAGATCAGTCTGGGCTTGAGTGAGACCCTACCTAAAAAAAAAAAAAAAAGGTACAGCTGAAGAGATGGCTAAATTACTAAAGTGCTTGCCATGCAATCATGAAACCATGAGTTTGGATCCCCAGCATTCATGTGCAAAGACGGGTCTCTAGCAGGCACCTGTGATGCTAAGTGCTGGGGAGGCAGAAACAAAAAAGATCCCTGGAGCTTGCTGACTAGTTAGTCTCGCTGAATTGATGAGTTCCATGTTCATTGAGAGACACTGTTTCAAAAATAAGGTAGACTCCAAGAACATTGCAGAAGAGGTGGGGGAAGAATGTAAGAGCCAAAGGATGGAGAGGAATACTTTGCAATGCTGTCTTCTGGACACAAGGTGGCAACTGCACTCAGGGCCTCACAGCGGTTGTCATTACTTGCACAAGACCTATACATAATTGGGCTCCTGGATGTTTGAGGAGGACAAATAAATGACATCAAATAGAAGAGGGCTGAGCATGGTGGTGCATGCCAATACTCCCAGCACTCAGGAGGCTGAGGTAGAAGGATTGCTGTGAGTTCAATGCCAGTCTAGGGCTACTGAGTGAGTTCCAGGTCAGCCTGGGCTAGATCAAGACCATGTCTCAAAAAAAAAAAAAAGGTCATACAGGGTGGTACACGCCTTTAATCCCAGCACCTAGCATTTTGGGAGGTAGAGGTAAGTGGATTGCCATGAGTTCAGGTCCCCCCGAGACTACATAGTGAATTTCAGGTCAGCCTTGGTTGGAGCTAGACAAACATAAAAAGAGCTGGGTGTGGTGGCGCACGCCTTTAATCCCAGCGCTTGGGAGGCAGAGGTAGGAGGATCACTGTGAGTTCAAGGCCACCCTGAGACTGCATAGTGAATTCCAGGTCAGCCTGAGCCTGAGTGAGACCCTACCTCGAAAAACTGAAGAAGAAAAGAAGAAGGGAGAAGGAGAAGGCGGCCTAGTTGGAAAGAAGTTTAGTGGAAGGGAATGAGGGGAACAAGAGAAAGTAATGGGAGGGCATTGTGCATTGTGATCAAAATAATTTGTGCACATGTATGAGAACTGTTAATTAAAAGAAATTGAAAACTAAATAAGTAAGTGGTTAAGGCACTTGCTTGCCAACCATGTAAAACTGGATGGACATGCATTTACAGCATCAAGAGACCCTGGCGCACCCATACATATACATACACACGTGTGCAAACAAATAAAAATAAGGTAGAGCGTCTAGGAAGACACAGGATATTGACTTCTGGCTTCTGCCCACATACACATGCACATGCATGCACACCCTCCCAGATGTGTGCCGATCTACATACACATGCATACCACACACATGAAACATACCATATATGGTGACTATTTCTTTTTCTTTTTTTTTAAATTTTTTTATTTATTTATTTGAGAGCGACAGACGCAGAGAGAAAGACAGGTAGAGGGAGAGAGAGAGAATGGGCGCACCAGGGCTTCCAGCCTCTGCAAACGAACTCCAGGCGCGTGCGCCCCCTTGTGCATCTGGCTAATGTGGGACCTGGGGAACCGAGCCTCGAACCGGGGTCCTTAGGCTTCACAGGCAAGCGTTTAACCGCTAAGCCATCTCTCCAGCCCTATGGTGACTATTTCTATCAGAGAAGGCTTGTATGCATGGAACTAGCATGGTGTTGGGGTTGGAGGAATAAAGGGATTGGTGGGTCTCAGACATGAGGCAACTGCTGCAATTTCTGGAGGAGAAGGTATTGAACAGAGTTCAAGAAGGTACTGCTATCTATGGACTGGGGGGGGGGGAGTCCCTAGATCATACTACTCACAAGGTCACCTGGACCGTGGCTGCCACAGCTACCCCATGAACACTGTGGCTTCTCTCTTCTTAGTGCCTTCTACCTGGCATAAGTGTCTCATACTGTCAAAACCCAGCGGGCAAGGCAGTATGAGAAATGTAGTTTGTAGGCTTCCAGCCCCATGGTAACAAGGAAGGTGCCAAAGATCAATCAACAGACAACATCGAGGATAGATGATTGAGTGTGCTGATTCCACTGAGCCCTGTGCAGTAGAAAAGTCTGCAGGCAGAGAACCAATCTTCAGAACCCTGCAGCAGTCTGGGCTCTGGGTGTGAGGAAGGAATTGTCGATCGCCAGACTCCAGAGCCAGACAGAAGCGGCAGGCAGAGATGCCTCCCACACAAAGATGAGTCATCGCCTCTTTCCTCACTTAATTGCACAGCAGAAAGAAAGAGGGCAAATTGGAGCACAACACGCCCGGCCTACTATGAGTGCCATGTAAACCACTGAGGAGTGAGCATGGTGACAATTATCTGCAATCTGTGCACTTGGGAGGCAAAAGGATCAGGAGTTCAAAGCCAGCCTGGGTTACATGCGACCTTGTGTCAAATAAAAGGTGGAGGGGGCTGAGGAGATGGCTCACTTGGTAAAGTGCCTGTTGTGTAAGCATGAGGATGTAAATGCAGATCGCCAGTACCCACATAAAATGCCAGGCATGGTGGTGCACACCCGCAATCCCAACACTGAAGAGACAGAGATAAGGAATCCCTGGGGCTCACTGACTGGTTAGTCTAGCCTAATTGGTGAGTTCTAGGTTCAGGAGAGACCCCGTCTCAAAGAATAAGGCGGAGAGCAACAGAAGGAGACAACACTGCCCTCTGGCCTACGCACGCGCATGCGCACCCCCCCAATGCAAAAAAAAAACAAAAACATTTGGGAATTTGGATCCTTTGTTTGCCCCCTTTTTCTATCTCTGAGCTTTTGAAAGTTGGGTTTCATAGATGAATCTGATCACTGTGGATAAAGCCAGACCTGAACCACGTGAGCGTGCTGCCCAGAATTACCCACTCAGACTGTCTGCACACAGTTGGACCACATCAGATAATGGCGAGAGCTTTCCTTGGTGCTGTCCACATGGAGGAGCCTTTGTGCATGTCTAGCTGTGAACTGAGGTAGTTGTCCTTCTCTGCCCAGCCTTAGTCAGGCTATAAAGCCCGAGCAGGTCACAGAAGAGTCTGGAGCACTATGCAACCAATATAACCATATTTGTCACTGCCACACACAATCTTTGAAATAAATGAATGAGAAGTGATCTGAATGCCCCATCATTACCAACTGTTTCCCACTCTGTTTGGTCATACAATGAAAAACATGCATAAAATTGTTTGTCACTGTCTTTTAGTCGTTTTTTTTTTTTTTTTTTTTTTTTTTTAGGTAAGGTCTCACTCTAGCTAGGCTGACCTGGAATTCACTATGTAGTAGAGTGGCCTTGAACTCATGGCGATCCTCCTACCTCTGCCTCCCGAGTGCTGGGATTGCTGGGATTAAAGGTGTGCACCACCATGCCCAGCTTGAATCATTTTTTTTCTGTGTGATGTCAGATAAGAGTCCAGTTAACTTTGTTTTTCTTTGCCCACAGATATCCAATTGTCTCAGATTGAAAAAAAAATTCTTGGGCTGGAGAGATGGCTTAGCGGTTAAGCGCTTGCCTGTGAAGCCTAAGGACCCCGGTTCGAGGCTCGGTTTCCCAGGTCCCACGTTAGCCAGATGCACAAGGGGGCGCACGCATCTGGAGTTCGTTTGCAGAGGCTGGAAGCCCTGGCGCGCCCATTCTCTCTTTCTTCCTCTATCTGTCTTTCTCTCTGTGTCTGTCGCTCTCAAATAAATAAATAAATAAAATTCTTTCAAAAATTACTATAATTGAAATTATTGTTATTGAAAATTGAATTAAAAACTCATGTTTCCTTGCAAGTTTGAAATACTGCTTCCATTGTACACTGTATCCAGGACGACTTAGGCTTTCTATTCTGTTTCTTTAGCTCTCCTGTCTCCCTTGAAGTGTTGGGAATTGAATTCAGGTTCTTTGTAATCTAGGCAAGTGCTGAACAAATAAACTGCATCTGGGGCATTTATTTATTTGCAATACTGCTACACCCACAGATCTTGTTTTACTTTTTATTTTATTTTTATTTATTTGTTTGTTTATGTTTAGAGTCTCGTTCTAACCCAGGTTGACCTGGAAATCACCCTGTCATTCTAGGCTGGCTCTGAACTCATAGTGATCATCCTATCTTTGCCTCTTGAGTGCTGGGACTAAAGGTGTGCACCACCACACCTGGCTAATTTTTAGTTTGAGATGGTGTCACTAAGTTGCCTAGGCTGAACTTGAGCTCACTCAGTAGCCCAGGCTGGTCTTAAGCTTGAGGAACTCCTGCCACGGCCTCCAGAGTGCTGGGATCACAGGCCTGCGCTCCTTCTCCTAGGTTACCTTAATTTCTATAACTTTATATTGACTTTTTAGCTGGTAGGACAGTTCTGCTTTCCTTATTCTTCAGAATTAATTTGGGCATCCTGGTGTATTTGCATTGTCATATAAATTTTGGAATCAGTTTCTTACATTCCACAGAACTTTCTCTCTCTCTCTCTCTCTTTTTTTTTTTTTTTTGGTTTTTCAAGGTAGGGTCTCACTCTAGCCCAGGCTGACCTGTAATTCACTATGGAGCCTCAGGGTGGCCTCGAACTCACGGCAATCCTCCTACCTCTGCCTCCTGAGTGCTGGGATTAGAGGCATGCGCCACCATGCCCGGCTAACTCTCTTTTTTTTTTTTAAAAAAAAAAAACTTTATTTATTTATTTGAGAGAGAGAGAATGGACATGCCTGGGTCTCTAGCCACTGCAGACGAACTCCAGATGCATGCGCCACCTTGTGCATCTGGCTTACATGGGTCCTGGGGAATCAAACCGAGGTTCTTTGGCTTTGCAGGCAAACACCTTAACCGCTAAGCCATGTCTCTAGCCCCAACTTTCTCTCTTCTTAAAAAATATTTTAGTTGCTTATTTGACAGAGAGAGAGAATGGCCATGCCAGAGACTCTAGCTACTACAAATGAACTCCAGAGGCATGCACCACTTTGTGCATCTGGCTTTACATAGGTACTGGGGAATAGAACCCAAGTTCTTAGGCTTTGCAAGCAAGATTTTAACTGCTGAGCCATCTCTCCAGCCCCTCTCTTGGTTTTTCTTTTATTAGTTTTGTATTGGTAGTGTATATAATTTAGAGGAAAATATAACATTTGACAACTTTAGTCTTTGTGGTGATGGTTAACCTTTTTAATTATTTTTTTTAAAATACATTTTATTTATTTATTTGAGAGAGAGAGAAAGAGGCAGAGAGAGTGAGAGAGAGAATGAATATGCCAGGGCCTCCAGCTACTGCAAATGAACTCCAGATGCATGCACCCTTTTGTGCATCTGGCTTACGTGGGTCCTGGAGAGTTGAACCGGGATCCTTTGGCTTTGCAGGCAAAAGCCTTAACCACTAAGTCATCTTTCCAGCCCGTCTTTTAAAAAAAATATTTATTTTTGTTTATTAGAGACGGGGGGGGGGGAGAGAAAGGCAGATAGAAAGAGAGAGAGAACGGACATGCCAGGGCCTCTAGCCACTGAAAACATACTCCAGACGCATGAGGCACCTTGTGCATCTGCCTTACGAGAGACCTGACAATCGAACCTGGGTCTTTAGCCTTCACAGGCAAGCACCTTAACAACTAAGCCATCTCTCCATCCCTGTGATGATTAATCTTGATTGTCAATTTGATTGGCTTCAGAATCACTCAGTAGACAAATTTCTGGGAACATCTGTGAGGGAGTTTTCAGAGTAGGTTGAGGTGAGAAGAACGACCCTAACTGTGGGTGGCACCTTCTCATAGGCTGGAATCCCAGAGTGAATAAAAAGGAGAAGTTGGGCTAAGCAATAGCATTCATTGCTCTCTGCTTTCTGACTTCCCACTGACTGTGACCGGCTGCCTCACCTTCGCAACATGCTGTCCTCAACGTGGAGGACTATAAGCCCAAATAATCACTTCCTCCTGTAAGTTCCTTCTTGTTAGGTATTTGATTAGAGCAATGAGAAAAAAATCTAATACAGTCTTTGAACTTACAAGTATAATATATTTCTCTATTCATTCGGAACCTAATATCTCCTATTAATAGTTTTAGACAGTCTGAGGGTAGGGTGGGGAGATGGCTCAGCATTTAAAGGTGCTTGCTTGCAAAGCCTCCTGGCCCAGGGCCCAGGTTTGATTCCCAAGTACTCACATAAAGCCAGATACACAAAATGGCACATGTGTTTGGATAACATTTTTTTGAGGTAGAGTCTCACCCTAGCCTGGGCTGACCTGGAACTCACTCCGTAGCCCCAGACTGGCCTCAAAGTCACAGAGATCCTCCAATATCAGCCTCCAAGTGCTAGAATTAAAGGAGTGTGCCACCACACCTGGCTCAAACAAATGAAGTGTTTTTTAAAACTTTCTGATATTTGTTGTTAAAATATATATTTTTAAAAATAATTATAAATACGTATAAATTTTATAATAAATTATAAAATAAATATATTTCATTTGGGTTATTGATTTATATTGTGAGAAAGGAGAAAGAGAAAAAAGAGAGGGAGAGAATGGGCTTGCCAGGGCCTTCAGCTACTACAGATGAACTCCAGACTCATGCACCACCCTGTGCATCTGGCTTATGTGGGTCCTGGAGAATTAAACCTGGATCTTCTGGCTTTGTAGGCAAGTGCTGTAACCACTAAGCCATGTTTCCAGCTCTGGTTTGGTTTTTAAAAGAGGGTCTCATAGCAGCATGTGGTGGCTCATGCCTATAATCTCAGACCTCAAGAGGTTGTGGTAAGAAGATCACCTGGGCTATATAGTGAGTTCCAGGTCATCCTGAACTAGAGTAAGAATCTGCCTACAAAAAACAAAGCTGAAAAAAAATGCTGAGCATGGTGGCACATGCCTTTAATCCTAGCACTGGGGAAACAGAGGTAGCAGGATCACCATGAATTAGAGGACAGCCTGAGACTACATAGTGAATTTTAGGACAGCCTGGGCTATAGTGAAACCATGCGCTGAAAGGCCAAATAAAATAAAAGCAAAGCTTAAAAAAAAACTACATAAAATCAGAGGATTTCACTATGTAGCCTTATGTGCTATGTGGCTTTAGACTCTCAATCCTCTTGCCTCAACTTCCTATATACTAAGAGTACAGGCATGTAAATCACAATGTTGTTTTTTTTTTTTTTTTGTTGTTTTTCTTTTCTCTTCTTTTCTTTTTTTTGAGGTAGGGTTTCACTCTAGTCCAGGCTGACCTGGAATTCACTATGGAGTCTCAGGGTGGCCTCGAACTCATGGCAATCCTCCTTCCTCTGCCTCCTGAGTGCTGGGATTAAAGGTGTTCACCACCATGCCCAACTCACCACATTTTTTTTTTTAACAGCTGAGGTCTTTATTTCCATTTGTATATATAGTCAAAGGGCTGTTGAGAGTCAGCAGCAACCAGACAGAACACAAATTTAATTCTCTCTCAACAATTAGCAGATTACAATATATCAACTACAGTGTTAACATTCACATATTCACAAGTATTTCTTTACTTTTTTAAAATTTATTTTTTATTGACAATTTCCATAATTATAGACAATATCCCATGGTAATGCCCTCCCTCCTCCCACTTTCCCCTTTGAAACTCCATTCTCCATCATATCCCCTCTCCATCTCAATCAGTCTCTCTTTCATTTTGATGTCATGGTCTTTTCCTCCCCTTATGATGGTCTTGTGTAGGTAGTGTCAGGCCCTGTGAGGTCATGGATATCCAGGTTTTTTTGTGCCTGGAGGAGCATGTTGTAAGGAGTCCTACACTTCCTTTGGCTCTTACATTCTTTCTGCCACCTCTTCCTCAATGGGCCCTGAACCTTGGAAGGTGTGATAGAGGGTTTGTTTTTTTTAATGCTGAGTACTTGTCTGTCACTTCTTCTCAGCCGCACAGTGCCTTCTGAGTCATCCCAAGGTCACTGTCATCTGAAAAAAGCTTCTCTAACCAAAAGTGAGAGTAGCATTAATATATGGGTATGAACATTAAGAGAAGTGCTTACTGGGCAGTTTGATAAGCATAGTATATACATTTATTCAGACACCAGCAGACATTACACCCCTAGGGCTCATGACTACCCCTGTTGTAGGTTTTAAGTATCAGGGATGTATTCCTACCCATGGAGTGGGCCTCCAGTCCAATTAGCGATTGATTTCACCCATAGCAGAAATGTCACTATGGCACCCATTGGATCATTCTTATAGTATGTCTCTATGATTTTTTAAAATTTCTCTGGTATCTGTTGTGATGTTGCCTTTTCCATCTCTAATTTTATTAATTTGTGTCTCTTCTCTCTTTCCTTTGGTCAAATTTGCTAAGGGTTTATTAATCTTGGTTGTCCTTTCAAAGAACCAACTCTTTGTTTCATTGGTTCTTTGATTTTTTTTTTCTTGGTTTTGATTTCATTAATTTCTGCCCTAATCTTTATTATTTCTTCCCATCTGCTGATATTTAGTTTGCCTTGTTGTTCTTTTTTCAAGGCCTTAAGGTGAAGCATTAAGTTGTTTACTTGTGACCTTTCTAATTTCTGTTTGCTTTTAAACATTTATTTATTTGTTTGAGAGGGAGAGAGAAGCTGATAGAAAGAGAATGGACTTGCAAGGGCCTCCAGCCACTGCAAACAAACTCCATGCACATGCACCACATTGTGCATCTGGCTTACGTGGGTACTGGGGAATCAAACCTGGGTTCTTAGGCTTCACAGGCAAGCACCTTAACTACTAAGCCATCTCTGCAGCCCTCTAATTTCTTAATATAAGCATTTAAAGCTATAAATTTCCCTCTTAGGATTGCCTTCATTTTGTCCCAAAGGTTTTGGCATGTTCTCATTATCATTTGATTCTATGAATTTTTTGATTTCCTTCTTGATTTCCTCATAGACCCATTCATCATTTGGTAGTGTATTATTTAGTTTCCATGATTTTGTGTTTACTCTATAGCTTTTCTAGATATTGATTTGCAGTTTAATCCCATTGTGATCAGATGGAGTGCAAGGAATTATTTCAATTTTCCTGTGTTTGCTATGGTCTACTTTAGAGAATGTTCCATGTGCTGCTGAAAAGAATGTGTATTCTGCAGCATTTGGGTGAAATGTTCTGTAGATGTGTTAGGTCCATTTGTTCTATGATGTCATTTAATCCAGATATATCTTTATTTTTTTTTGCCAGGATGACCTGTTAATTGATGAGAGTGGAGTGTTGAAGTTACATACTACAACTGGGTTTGGTTTTATTTGTGATGTTAGTTCTAATAGTGTGTGTTTGATAAAATTGGGAGTCCCCATGTTAGGTGAATATATATTTATGAATGTAAAGTCCTCTTGTTGGAGTGTTTATTTATTCAATATAATGTGCCTTTCTTTATCTTTCCTAAATAATGTTGGTCTGAAATCTTTCCTGTCAGATATTAGGATAGTGACCCCTGATTGTTTTCTAGGGCCATTTGCTTGAGACACCATTTTCCAATCTTCCACCCAAAGATAGTGTTCATATTTTGTGGCAAGGTGAGTTTCTACTTTTAAATTTTTTACTTATTTTATTATTTATTTGATAGAGTGAGAGAGGGAAAGAGATAGATAGATAGAGAGAGAGAGAGAGAGAGGGAGGGAGGGACAGAGAGACAGAGAGAGAGAATGAGTGCACCAGGGCCTTCAGCCACTGCAAATAAACTCCAGGTGCATGTGCCACCTTGTGCAGGTGGCTAACGTAGGTCCTGGGGAGTTGAACCTAGGTCCTTTGTCTTTGCAGGTGCCTTAACTGCTAAGCCATCCCTTCAGCCATAAGGTGAGTTTCTTGGAGGCAACAAATTGAAGAATCCTGCTTTGTAACCCAGTCTGCAAGCCTGTGTCTTTGCTTGGGGCATTGAATCTATTGATATTAAAAGTTATTATTGAAAGTTGTGTATTTATTTTTACCAATTTTCTTGTTTTGTATTTCTTCCAGCTTTACCTTTGCTCTTTTGTATTAACTAAGGTTTGAGTATGGTTTATTTTTTCCAGGTTCCTTATGTGTATTATGTGTATGCTTTTCTTTCTCTTCACCATGGAGGATCCTTTCAAGTATTTTCTGTAGAGCTGGTTTTCTCTTCAAATATCCCTTTGGCCTGATTTTGTTGTGGAATGTCCTTATTTCTCCACCTGTTTGAATGGATAGCTTTGCAGGATAAAGTAATCTTGGTTAACAATTGTTATCTTTCATAACTTGGAATACTTCATTCCAAGCCCTCTAGCTTTTGAAGTTTGTGTTGAGTAATCTGCTGTAATCCTGATGGGCTTGTCTTTGTATGTGATGATTTTTCTCTCTAACTGCTTTACATATATTTTCCTTTGTTTGTGTGTTTTGTAGTTTAATTATAATGTGATGGTGAAAGGTTTTATCCTGTTTTTGTTTTGTTTTTTTTCTGTTTGGCATTCAAAAGCTTCCTGTATCTACATTTGCATCACTTTCCCTACTTGGGGGAAGTTTTCTTCTATAATTTTGTTGAAAATGCCAGGTATGCCTTTGGAGTGAATTTCTTCTTATTCTACTATTCCCTGAATTATGTTTGACCTCTTCACAGTGTCCCAAGTGTCTTGAAATTCCCATTCATGCCTTCCTATTAGTTTGTCTTTGTAGCAGACAGCTTCAGGTTCGCTGAGATGAACTTCCAGACCAGGCATGGTGATGGAGGTTAAGGAATATTTATTGAAGCTTACAGATCCAGGGGAAGTTCCATAATGGCAGAAGCTGGCCTGCCTTCACAGTTCCAAGGAGAGAGAGGGAGAAGGAAAGGGAGAGAGAGAGAGAAGCACAAGCCAAAAGCTACACAGCACAGCATACTTCAGGAACTCTAGCTAGGCACACTTTGCATATCTTTAGATTGAAATCTCAAACCCACCACCACACTTTAAGATCCGCCCAGTGACACTGCCTCCAGCCAGGTGGCTACAGATTCAAATTACAAACTAATAAAACACTGAGTATTTTGGGAGCCATTTATTCAAACTGTCACAGTATTTTTCTTTGTTGGACTGTATTAGATTCCCCACTTGGTCTTTTAGATTAGATATTCTGTCCTTTCTGTAATTCTTTCTACTGGTGAAACTTTCTACAGTTTTCTATTTGACTTACACTGCTTTTCATTTCTACTATTTCTGATTGGTATTTTTTCATTATTTCTATTTTCTTTTTTAAAATTATTTTTATTTATTTATTTGAGAGTGACAAACAAAGAGAGAAAGAGGAAGACAGAGAGAGAGAATGGGCACGCCAGGGCCTCCAGCCACTGCAAACAAACTCCAGACACGTGCGCCCTGTTGTGCATCTGGCTAACGTGGGTCCTGGGGAATCAAGCCTTGAACCAGGGTCCTCAGGCCTCACAGGCAAGTGCTTAACTGCTAAGCCATCTCTCCAGTCCCATTATTTCTATTTTCTTATTCATGTTTTGTATTGACCTACATATTTCATTAAGTTGGTTTCCTGTGTTCTCTTGGAATTCCTTCAGAAGTTGGTTTTCTTCTTTGATTGATTTGATTTCTTCTTTGAGTATAGACATAATCATTTATTCTTGAAATCTTTGTCAGGCATTTCATCTAAAGCACTCTCACCACAGGTCAATTCTGATGGATTTATAATAGTAATAATTATTTTTATTATTATTATTGGTTTTTCAAGGTAGGGTCTCACTCTAGCTCAGGCTGCCCTAAAAGTCACTCTGTAGTCTCAGGGTGGCCTTGAACTCATGTTGATCCTCCTACCTCTGCCTGCTGAGTGCTGGGATTAAAGGCATGTGCCACCATGCCTGGCTGGATTTATAATTTTTGATGGGATTGTTTTGTCTTGATTTTTTGTGTTTCTTGTATTATTACATAGAGATTTTTGCATCTTGAGTTAATTTGGTGCTCGTTTCTAATTATCTGCTGTGTTATTTGCCAAGTAAATCTGACTTTATGTATCTTCAGTGTAGGTGTTTATGGTGCCAGGTGTAGTTTTATACTCCAAGAGAAACAGCAGAAATGACCCTAGTTGTTGAGTTTGCCTACTATTCAAGTATTGTAGCTGACTGGTTGAAGCAAATTATTGGCAAATTCTAAAATTCAACTGAGCAATATAGACATTCATTCAAAACCAGCACAGAGTATTTATACAAGTGTGGGGGTTAAACCAAACAGATAATCGAGTAAAGCCAAAGTCCCCAAGGGTGTATGTTGCCCCACCTCATTAATTCTGTTGACCAGGAGGTTGATATTTCTAGTCTGAAATGGGTTCCAAGTAAACCCTGGGCCAGTCAGTCCCTGCCCCCAATAGTGACTTAAGAAAAACATAAAAGGGGTAAGATGGCAGCATAGGAGACTTACCAAACCAGTCTAAGGAGGATTTTAAGCAGAACCACAGCAAAATAAACTCTTCTTCTGAAAGTTAAGGTGTATAAGTTATTATTTTGCACAGCAGAGAAGCAGGAGAGCCCATGATTTCCTACAAAGGAGGAAACTGGTCAGAATCCTGCTGAGGCACTTGCAGGGCCCAACCATCCTGGCACCTAGATGCAGGAGCAGAGACCAAACAAGGGGATTTTCCAACCTCATCAGCCTCCTTACAAGTCAAGAAACATGAAGGGGTGATAGCAGAGACTAGCTGAGGAGCTGCTGAAGGGGACACAGGCAGGGCCTGCTGAGCAGTTCTACAACTTCAAGCTTCCTGTACTCTCCCGTACCCCAGCCATCAGAACCACGAACCTCCAGAGAAGTCATTCATCCCTTGGAAGCAGGACATCTAGCACAGTTGATCAGAAGAATATCAGATCTACAGCACAACATGGAGGGATTGAGGTGGACACTCAGCATTGGTGAGATTGGAAGCCACCCCAAAAGGTAACAAGGCCAATTGACTAAAAGCAGGTAGATAGGCCGTCACTGGAAGTGCTAATGTCTCTTTCCATGTCAGGGAATGTTACGGGTTACAGATTCTTGGTTGGATTTACCATTCTCAAATAAGCTGTATTTGGGGGTTGACTATTGTTGCCTTTGATGCTTTCAGATTCATAGGGCCTTTGTCTTTTCCTTCTGTCATTGAGGGCAGGGTCTGATTCAGACCCAGGCTGACCTGGAACCCATTTCAGAACAGAAATCTGAACCTCTCAGCTGACAGGATTAAGGGTATAGAGCAACACACACCCTTAAGGGTTTTGGCTTTATAAGGTTATCTGCTTGTTTTAATCCACACTTGCATCTTTTGTGTTGGTTTTTATTGAATGTGTATATTGCTCAGTTGAGTTTTAGAATTTTCCAGTAAATTGCAGCACCCAGCCCACTAGATTACTTGAATAGCAGGAAAATTCAACACCTAGAATTACTTCTGAGGTTGGATTGGAGTACAAGAGCTGCACTTTGCACCTTAAACTCCTACCCTGAAGGTATATAAAGTTGCATTTCCATGTCTAAGAGCACTGCAGATTAAAAACCCAAATATCAAATAAACTCAGGGTACAGAAAATCACTACATTATAATACAAGAAACAAAAAGAATTAAGACAATACAATCCAACCAAAACCAATAAATCCATCAGAACTGACCCCCAAATTTTAGATGAAATGCCTGACAAAGATTTAAAAAAAATATCTTACCTATTGTCAAAGAAATCAAAGTAATCAAAGAAGAAACAAAGGAATTAAAGAAGAAAACAAACTCCTGAAGGAATCCTAAGAGAACACAGGAAACGAACTTAATGAAATAAGGAGGTCATTACAAGACATGAGTAAGGAAATAGAAATACTGAAGAAAAACTAGGCAGAAATACTAACACTGAAAAACAGTCAGTCAAATATAAAAGTGTGGAAAGTCTCACCAGTAGACTGGATGAAGGATGAACAGAATATCTAAACTAGAAGAACAGATTGGAGATCTAATACAGTCCAACAAAGAGAAAGACTAATAGGAAGTATGAATGGAAATTTCAAGATATTTGGGACACTATGAAATGATCAAATATAAGAATTCATGGTATAGTAGAAGAAGAATTTCACACCAAAGAATACCAAGTATTTTCAACAAAATTATAGAAGAAAAATTTCCCCAAATTGGGAATGAAATGCCAATGCAGATACAGGAAGCTTTTAGAACACCAAACAGATGAAACCTGAAAAGAAACCTCTCTTCACCATGTTATAAGTAAACTACTAAACATGCAAACCAAAGAAAATATATTGAAAGCAGTTAGAGAGAAAAAGCAAGTCACCCTTTTATTTTATCTGTCCACAATGAGATTAAACTATAACTCAGAAGCAAGAAAAACTACAGAGCATGCAGAAATTCATGGAGACTAAATAATCCACTATTGGATGATGAATGGTTCATTGAAGAAATCAAAAAGGAAATCAGTGAATTCATAGAATCAGATGATGATAATATAACATATCGGAATCTTTGGGACACAATGAAGGCAATTCTAAGAGGGACATTTATAGCTCTAAGTGCCTATATTAAGAAATTAGAGAGTTCACAAATAGACAACTTAATGCATCACTTAAGGCCTTAGAAAAAGAACAAGGCAAATCAAAAATCAGTAGTTGGGAAGAAATAATAAAGATTAGGGCAGAAATTAATGAAATAGAAATTAAAAAAATCCAAAGAATCAATGAAACAGAGTTGGTTCTCTTAAAGGATTAACAAGATTGATAAACCCTTAGCAAATCTGACCAGAAGAAAGAGAGGAGATAAAAATTAATAAAATTAGAGATGAAGATGGCACCATTACAACAGATACCATTGCATATCTTTAGATTGAAATCTCAAACCCACCACCACACCTAAAATCCTCCCAGTGACACTGTCTCCAGCCAGGTGGCTGTAAATATTCAGATAATCATAAAGACATACTTTAAGAACATATATACTACTAAGTTTGAAAATATGAATGAGATGGATGGTTTCCTTGATTCATATGACCTACCAAAGTTAAATCAAGATGAGATAAACCATTTAAATAGACCTATAATAAGTACATCAGATAATCATAAAGACATACTTTAAGAACATATATACTACTAAGTTTGAAAATATGAATGAGATGGATGGTTTCCTTGATTCATATGACCTACCAAAGTTAAATCAAGATGAGATAAACCATTTAAATAGACCTATAATAAGTACAGAGATCCAAGCAGTTATAAAAGTCTCCCAACTAAAAAAATAATCCAGGCTCAGTTGGATTCACTGGTGAATTTTACCAGAACATCATGTAAGAACTAACACCAATGCTTCTCAAACTTTTCCATAAAATAGAAAAGGAAGGAATCCTACAAAACTCTTTCTATGAAGCAAGCATCACCCTAATACCAAAACCAGAGAAAGACATAACAAAAAGGGAAAAAAAAAAGAAAATTACAGACCAATATCCCTCAGGAACATAGATGCAAAAATTCTCAATAAAATATTGGCAAACAGAACACAAGAATAGATCAGAAAGATCATTCACCCTGACCAAGTAGGTTTCTTCCCAGAGATGCAGATATGGTTCGACATACACAAATTGGTAAATATAATAGACTATATAAACAGACTGAAGGAAAAAAAAATCACATGCTCATCTCAATAGATGCAGAAATGGCATTTGACAAAATCCAATATCCCTTCATGGTAACAGTCCTACAGAAACCGGGAATAAAATGAACATATATCAACATAGTAAAGGCTAATTATGGCAAACCTACAGTCAACATAATACTAAATGGGGAAAAACTTGAGGCTTTTCCACCAAAATCAGGAACAAGGAAGGGGTGTCCACTGTTTCCACTCTTATTTAATATAGTCCTGGAAGACTTAACTATAGCAATAAAGCAAGAGATACTCATAAAAATGGATACAAATTGGAAAGGAAGAAATCAAATTATCATTATTTGCAGATGATATGATTCTATACATAAAGGACCCTAAAGGCTCTACCAGCAAGCTGTTAGAGCTGATATACAAGTTTAGCAATGTAGCAGGATACAAAATATATACATAGAAATCAGTAGCTTCACTTTTCAGTAGAAGAGTGCATTTTGCTATGTTTCTGTTTATTTCCTTCCTTAGGCTGCTTTGGTGTGGCTAGTAGGCTGCCATCTTACCCAGAAGTCTTGTTTGGTTGTTTGAGGTAGGGTCTCACTCCTCACTCTAGTCCAGGCTGACCTGGAATTCTCAGGTTGACTTTGAACTCACAGCATTCCTCTTACCTCAGTGTCCTGAGTGCTGGGATTAAAGGCAAGCACAACCACACCTGGCTATCACCATGTTTTTAATATTCACTCAAGTTGAGAAGTTTATCTTAACATTAAAGGAATAATTTTGGGAGGGATGGGTCAGTTGGTAGAGTGCTTACTTAACATACATAGAACCCTCGGATCAATACCCAGCCCCGCATAAATGAGGGGTACTTGCACACACCTATAAACCCAGCACTTGGGAGGTGGGGGTAGGAGCATTAGAAGTTCAAGATCTGCCGCTATATCATACTGTGGCAGTCAGGTTCGCATTGCTGGTAGAAATCACCCAACCAAGAACAGCTTGTGGGGGGAAAAAAAGAGGTTTATTTTGACATGCAGGCTCAAGGGGGAATTTCCATGATGGCATGAACAGAGGGTGGACATCACCCCTTTGCCAACATCAGGTGCACAACAGGAATAGGAGAGTGTGCCAAACACTGGAAAGAGGAAGCTGGGTGTTATACTCATAAGTTTGCCCCCAACAATACACTGCCTCCAGGAGGCATTAATTCCCAAATCTCCATCAGCTATGAACCTAGCATTAAGAACACCTAAGTTTATGGGGGGACACCTGAATGAAACCACCACACATAGCATGTTCAAAGCCAGTTTGAGCTACACAATACTCTGGGGGAAGAAAAACAATAAAACGAATACTATTTTTGGGACAATCTTCCAGACTGCTTCACTCAGAAGGTACTTTTCATATATTCAGGAAACATGTTGACTACAGTGTGAATGGAGGTAACCCCCTATTATTGGGAAACTGTGTTATAGGAGAATGGTTTCTTATTAAACCTTTTGCCTTAGAGGCAGGTAAGAGAGGGTAATAGGAAAAGCCTATGACCAAATGCATTAAATACATATATGAAATTGTCAAAAATAAAATGATAAAAACCCAACTTTCCACTTAAGTGTGTGCCCTGAACATAATTGTCTGTCCCCTACAATCCTTGAGACAATAGAATTGAACGATTTGAGTAATGAATGTTACTACAGCAAAATTTCCTCCATTATTTATTTACTTATTTATGAGTAATTTATCTCAGTGATAACAACTGTAAGAATGAAACAATAGTGATATAATTGATGTTGAACCTGTCTCATTTTAGCAGTAAGTACTAGCCATCCATGGATACACGGACTATTTAAAAAGTCCATCCAATTTGTTAAGGGAGATGCTTTTTTTCAAAAAGAAAATATTGTGTGTGTGTGTGTGTGTGTGTGTGTGTGTGTGTAAGAGGTAAGGGAGGGGAATAGGTGCTCCAGAACCTCTTGTTGATATAAATGATGCATGTGCCATTTTGTGTGTCTGGTTTTACATGGGTACTAGGGAATCAAACCTGAGCTGTCAGGCTTTGCAAGCAAGAAGATGCTTTTAACTGCTGAGTTATCTCTCCAGCTCAAAGTGGTGTGCTTGGAATGAAGGTTTGATAATTAATTTTAAAAGTCTACAATAAATTTAAGTTGTTTTGTTCAATTGGAATTGTAGTTACTTTCATGTTTCTGGGATAAACTATCCAACCACAAGCAGCTGATGAGATGAAAAGTTTTATTTTGGCTTATACTCTCAAGGGGAGACTCCATGATGTAAGGGGAAAGCATGGCATGGGCAGATTCTGGACATCACCTCTGCCACAACAGGTGTAAAATAGTAGCAAGAGAGTGATCTGGGCTCAGGTAAGGGGGAAATGGCTATAACACCTCTAAGCCCATGTCCAACAACACACCCCTTCCAACAAGGTTCCACTTCCCAAGTTTCCATCAGCTGGGGGCCAAGCATTCAAAATACATGAGTGTATGGGGGACATCTGATTCAAACCACCACAATTGGGTACAACTAATTATAATAATTACTTAATCTAAAAAAAAATTTAGTACTTAAGCCTTTTGGTCATAGAAAATTAAACAATTCTTTCAATTAAAAAATATATACTGGGGGCTGGAGAGATGACGTAGCAGTTAAGGCACTTGCCTACAATGCTGAAGGACCCAGATTTGATTAACCAGAACCCTTATAGGCCAAATGCCCATGGTGGCACATGTGTCTGGAGTTTGTTTGCAGTGGCGAAAGGCCCTGTCTCGCCCATTCTCTATCTGCCTCTTCCTCTGTGTCTCTAATAAATAAATAAATAAATAAATAAATAAATAAATAAATAAAATATTTAAAAAAAATACATAGTGGGCTGGAGAGATTGCTCAATGGTTGAGGCACTTGCCTATGAAGCCTAATGACCCAGGTTTGATTCTCCAGGTCCTATGTAAGTCATATGCACAAGATGGCACATATGTCTGGAGGTCGTTTGCAGTGGCTAGAGGCCCTGACATGCCCATTCTCTCTCTTACTTTCTGTCTCAAATAAAAATATATACACATTTTCTTTTTAAGAGAAACATGGTAGGATGATTTGTAAAAGGTTTTCAAACCTAAAAATGTACTATATTAGCAGAATATTTTGTGGGAGAAGTGAAATGGAATCATCACTTCTATGAGGCAAAAGAATGATGTACTCTATCCAATTGTTGAAGAAGAGCTTGTTCAAGGTTTTAAGAAATGAATAATGATGGCTATTAAATCACTACATGGATTTAGCATCCACTGGATACATTTAATAAACTTATGTACATTCTATTTTGAAACATCCTTTTTTTGAGATAGAGTCTCATTCTGACCCAAGCTGACCTGAACTAATTTTGTACTTTTAGACTGGCCTTGAACTCACAGTGCTAGGATTAAAGGCATGTGCCACCATGCCTGGCAAAAAAAATTCCTTGTGTTTTGATTTTGTTTGTTGATTGATTGAGAGAGAGAGAGTATGGACATGCCAGGGCCTATTACTATTGCAAACAAACTCCAGACACATGCTCTACTCTGTGCAGCCAGCTCTGCGTGGGTGATTGGGAATCGAACTTGGACCTACCCAGGTCTGCAGGCTCCACAAGCAAGCACCTTTAACCATTGAGCTATCTCCCCAGCACTGAAACATCAATTTTAATATTATTTTGGAAACTCTATCAGGTGAAGAAAATTGCCAGCTATCCATCAAAATCTATGCTCTCCATTATTGCAACTGAGATATGACTGCCCAACTACAGATTAATTTCCTGTCTCTTAAAATGAGATGTGGCTCAGCTCTCATTGTAGAATTTGAGCAAATGTAATAGGGTAAGTTTATGGCTTAAGAGACAATTTTTGGTCCTGTGTTACAGCATCTCCTGTTGTCGAGGTTTGATTCAGGTCTCTCCCATAAACTTAGGTATTTGGAATGCTAGGTCCCCAGCTGATGGCAATTTGGGAATTGAAGCCGCCTGGAGGCAGTGTATTGTTGGGGGTGAGCTTAGGGGTGTTATAGCCAGCTTCCTCTTGCCAGTGTTTGGCACACTCTCCTGCTGCTGTTGCCAATCTGATGTTAGCCAGGAGGTGATGTCCACCCTCTGCTCATGCCATCGTTTTCCCCTGCCATCATGGAGCTTCCCCTCGAGTCTGTAAGCCAAAATAAATCCTTTTTACCCCCACAAGATGCTCTTGGCTGTGTGTTTGCTGACAGCAATATGAACCTGACTGCAACACCTGTCCTTCACAGTGACTTCCAGGACAACCTGGACTATATAGTGGGACTCTGCTACCAAAAAAAAAAAAAAAGTATCAACGTTAGAAATCTGAGTGTGCGCCCACCTGGCCCAAGACATCTTGAGCTACCGGAGTATCGGCACTGAGTCCTAGTGGCTCAAGGTTCAAAGAAAAAAGAAAATAAAAAATAAAAATGGCATCCTGGGTTGGAGAGATGGCTTAGCGGTTAAGCGCTTGCCTGTGAAGCCTAAGGACCCCGGTTCGAGGCTCGGTTCCCCAGGACCCACGTTAACCAGATGCACAAGGGTGCACATGCATCTGGAGTTCGTTTGCAGTGGCTGGAAGCCCTGGCGTGCCCATTCTCTCTCTCTCTCTCTCTCTCTCTCTCTCTCTCTCTCTCTCTCTCTCTCTGCCTCTTTCTCTCTCTGTGTCTATTGCTCTCAAATAAATAAATAAACAATTTTTTTAAATGGCATCCTGGGGCTGAAGAGATGGCTCAATGGTTGAAGGTACTTACTTGGAAGGCCCAATGGCCTGGGTTTGATTCCCCAGTACCCACATAGAGCGATATGCACAGAGGAGTACATGTACATTTGCAGTGGCAGGAAGTCTTGGAGTACCCCTTCTCTCTCTTCTTGACAATAAATAAAAAATATTTTTTAACAAAGATGACAGTCTAGATCCCTGTCTGACTATACAGTTCTAACTATGTATTTTCTACTCAGAATATGGCATAAGGGCTTGAGAGATGGCTCAGGAGTGAAGTGTGCTTCCTGCATAAGCATGAGGGCCTGAGGAGAACTGTGACATCCAAGTTCAAATCTCCAGAGCTCACATTAACTAGCTGGGCATGGCCACATGCACCTGTAATCCTAGGCCCATAGAAGAGCCAAGACCTGGGAATTAAAGGAGCTCATGAAAAAGTGGCAAGCTCCAGGATCAGCAAGAAAGTCTGCATCAGGCTGGAGAGATGGCTTGGTAGTTAAGGTGTTTGCCTATGAAGCCGAAGGACCTTGGTTTGATTTCCCTAGTACCTACATAAGTCAGATGCACAGCGGGGTGCACGTGTCTGGAGTGCCTTCACACCTGCTAGTGGTCCTGGCACGCCCCTTCTCTCTTTCACTCTGTCTCATAAATAAATAAATAAATAAAATATATAAAAAAAAATCTCTGGCTCAAACAAGAAGGTGCAGAAGTGTGATGGAGCAGGACACCCAATAATTGGCTCCAGCCACTGCAGGAGAGAACAATTCATTGCTGGTGAATGCAAGAGAACATGCTTCTTCTCACACCACACAACACACACATGTGTAAGCAAATAAAAATGCTATATAAATATTTTCAAGGCTGTAATATTTGTTTTACTTTTCTCTCCCTCCCTCCTTCTCTTCCTTCCCTTCTTTCTTCTTCTTCTTCTTCTTCTTCTTCTTCTTCTTCTTTTTTTTTTTTTTTTTGAGGCAGGGTCTCACTCTAGCCCAGGCTGATCTGGAGTTTACTTTGTAATAGTGCAGGCTGTCCTTGAACTCAGAGTGATCCTCCTACCTTAGTCTCCCGAGTGCTGGGATTAAAGGGGTGCACCACAGTGCCTGGCACTTTTTGGACTTTGCTTGTTTGTGTATGTAGTGTATGCACAGGTGTGCCCCATGTGGAGGCCAGAAAACTTTGGGTGTCCTTCTCTATTGCTTTCCCATCTCATTTCCTGAAGACAAAGCCTCTCATTGAACTCAGAGTTACAGTTTCATGGATCCAACTGGCTGATCCGTGAACCCCAGCGACTGGTCGTCTCTATTCCCCACAGGACTAGAGCATGCATGGCCACAGCCAGCAGTTTATGTGGGTGCTAGGAAATCAAACTTAGGGTGAGTCAGGCTTTCATGATTGTATAGAAAGTATTCTTACCTACTAAGCCATCTTTGTAGCCCCCAAGTCTGTAAGAGTTCAGGGAGTTCTTTGTTATAGCAGCTACATCTACCTCAACCAATACACTTATTAGTACTTGCTAAGTGGATTTGACAAACCCTATGGGCCAATGAATCATGCTTCTTTGTGTGTGTGTGTGTTTGTTTTGATGTAGGGTCTCACTCTAGCCCAGGCTGACCGGGAATTCACTATGGAGTCTCAGGGTGGCCTCGAACTCATGGCAATCCTCCTACCTCTGCCTCCCGAATGCTGGGATTAAAGGCGTGCGCCACCACGCCCGGCGCACCCAGCTTTTTGTTTTGTTTTGTTTTGTTTTGTTTTTGAGGTAGGGTCTCACTCTAGCCCAAGTTGACCTGGAACTCATTCTGTAGTCCCAGGCTGGCCTTGAACTCACAGCAATCCTCATACCTCTGCCTCCCAAGTGCTGGGATTAAAGAGGTGCGCCACCATGTCCTGCATGCCCATGTTTTCACATGGCTCAAACTCAGGTCCCCATGCTTGAGCAGTAAGCACTCTTATACACTGAGCCATCTCCCCAGCCCAACTTACTTTCTTTCTTTCTTTCTTTCTTTCTTTCTTTCTTTCTTTCTTTCTTTCTTTCTTTCTTTCTTTCTTTCTTTCTTCCTTCCTTCCTTCCTTCCTTCCTTCCTTCCTTCCTTCCTTCCTTCCTTCCTTCCTTCTTTCTTTCTTTCTTTCTTTCTTTCTTTCTTTCTTTCTTTCTTTTTTGTTTTGTTTTTTGAGGTAGGGTTTCATTCTAGTCTAGGCTGACCTGGAATCCACTCTGTATTCTCAGGGTGACCTTGAACTCAGTGATCCTCCTACCTCTGCCTCCCAAGTGCTGGGATTAAAGGCACGTGTTACCACGCCCGACTTATTTTTTTTAATGTTGGAAGACTACCCTTTGCTACAGCACCTAACTTTTCATTATAATTATCACACATAATTTTCAACTGTTTATATTTATGGAAAATTTAGATAAGTACTGAATCTAGGAGGTGGTAAATAGTTGTTTGATATTTAAAACCTTTCTTTTAAGAGATTAACAAGCTGTAACCTAAAATAATTCCTGAAATAGTTCATACTTGATCATCTCTGCTGTTTTTACCCGCAGATATTCACCAACCTATTATATTCTTGCTCCTCCTCTCTCCTGAAATAAAGGTTTCTGGTTTCAAAAAAGAAATTAATATATTACTCTCTTGCTCTATTCATCACAACCTCTACCTATAGCTAGTGCTTTCTGTACCCATCATTCTTCCTAAGGTATCCTATACCATCATCAGCTCGTATTGTGTGTGTGCGGTCTGCTTGTGTATGTGTTTTCAGTGCGCATGGTATACTTGAATATATGTGTGTAGGTGCATGTGTGTGTGCGTGTCCAAGTATGCATGCACATGTATGTATGGAGGCCAAAGATCAACATCAGGGTCTTCCTCTATTGTTCTCCATCTACATTCTTTTGAGACAAGTTCCTTCTGAGAACCCAGAGCTTAACCAATTTGTCTTGGAAAGCTAGCCAGACAGCCCCCAGAATCCTCCTGTTTCTGCTTCTCAGCATTGGAATTACATGTCTGGCATTTAAAACATATGTTATTTATTTATTTTCAAGGAGGAAGAGAGAGAGCGAGAGGGAGAGAGGGAGAAAGAAAGAGCAAAAGAGAGAGAGGGGGAGAGAGGAAAGAATGGGTGCATCAGGAACTCTGGCCACTGTAAATGAACTCCAGATGCATGTGCCACTCTGGCTTTACGTGGATACTGGGGAATTGAACCTGGGTCATTAGGTTTTGCAGTCAAGCTCCTTAACCACTGAGCCATGTCTCCAGCCCCATATCTGGCATTTTTAGTGGTCCCTGGGGATCCAAACTCAGGTTCCTATGTTTCTATGAGAAACACTTTACTTATGGTGGTGGTTTCAACGTAAAATGTCCCCCATGGCCTCAAATGTTTGTAATTAAGCTTCCTACTTAGTCCCAGTGGTAGAGCCTTTGGGAGGTGGGACCTTGCTGGAGGAAATATGTCACTGGGGTCATGTTTAGTTTATTAGTTCAGCCCACTGGATATTTAGATCTAGCTCACTCTTGCTGTTCTTTATCTCACTCTCTTTGTGACTGATGTATGCAGGTTTGAGCCAGTTGCTGTGATGAAATTTCTTGAAATTGTAAGCTTGAAGTAAACCATTTTCTCTCATAAGATGCTTCTCATTGGTTGTTTTGTACTAGCAGCAAGAAGGTGGCCACTGCACCCATTAATCTGTCACTCCAGACCATTGGCTCAGATAGTCAGGTTGTTACAGGATGAAACTGTAATATTCTCTATAGGCTCTTATTGTTTTTAAATATTTTATTTTAATTATTTATTTATGAGAGAGAGAGGAGAAAGAGAGAGCAAGGGTGAGTGGTACGTCCACGGCGACCTCGCCTGTGTAGCAAGCAGAGATGCTTCTGTATGAGAGCTGAAGACAGAGGGCCAGCACTCCTCGGAGGGATGCCCCCGGTGACCCCTTGGCAGTCGGTTACTGTAAAGGTTCCTGCTACCCATGAAGTCACGACGACCTAATTGCTGGCGCCAATGAGCTGTTTTCTGTGCTCTGTTTCTCTCCTGCTTCCTTCTAGTTGTTTGTCAAAGAACAGCTAGTTTCTACGCTACACTTACTATTAATCTTGCACGCAATCAGAGTACAAAAAACAATTTGAGTATTGAATGTGCCCCTCCTATGATTAGGGCAATGGAGGAAATGTATAACTCTACTAGGAATAAAAAATTAACTCTAGAACAGTTTTTAGATGGTGTAGAGTAAAAACAGCTTATGATGTTTTAGAACAATACTGATCCTGAGAAAGTGAAAGTAGAAATGTTAATCGGTAATGTTCATTAGAAGCATGACAGTTCTACAGGTAAGGAGTTGTAAAACTTAGGCATTCCCACCAGGAAACTTCCTGGGGGGTATGTTCAGTACTTGATCAAGGGCTGATAGTAGACTCCCAGAGCTGGGAACTACCTAGATCCACTCCCCTATGAGGGAGGATATGATGAATTCGGTAATAGATGAATGAATTATAAAGGAATAAGGAGGCTATGGCATTCTCTTCCATTTATGAAATGCTTAGCAAGGACACGTAAGCCTTGGTGCTTATACTCTAGACAAGAAAGAAAAAAATTCCTGGAAAACATTAAACCAGCCTTAAAATATTGGTGGTCTTTTGGATAGAAACACTTTTATAATGAATATGAGGATTATATAAATAATCTAATAAGTGGAAAGAGATGACTCTCTGCTCGGTTTATAAAAAATAAATAACCTATTGTTCACCTTACATCCCTTACCCCAAGCTTCTATTCATGTAAAGCTGTGGTCAATGATACAAGGCGTCCTTCTTAAAAAATGGGTACATTCCTGCCTAATAAATATTACATGTATGCTTACAATAGAACAATACTTAAGATTGTTTAGATTAATGATTTCTGAGATCACTTGTTGGCTTGCTAAGTTTCCCTGTTCAATCTGTATAAAACCTTCATGAAACCTTCAATAAATTGCAGCAGCATATTCTACCTAGAGTGTGTCTGTCTGTCATTTCCTCGCCGAATCCCGAGTTCTCCTTGAGCCTTCGCCCTTGTTCTCCCTCGGTCCTGATCTCCCCGAGAGTCAGTCCGCGGCAGGTGAGGGAGAGAATAGGCATGTCAGGGCCTCTAGCCACTTCAAATGAACTCCAGACACATGCACCACCTTGTGCATTTGGCTTATGTGGGTTCTGGGGAATCAATCCCAGCTCCATATGCTTCACAGGCAAGTGCCTTAACTGCTAAGCTATCTATCCAGCCCTAGGCACTCTCTTTTAAATTATTATTATTCTTTAAATATATTGTATTTATTTTTTTGAAAGAAAGAAAGAGGGAGGGAGAGAGAGAGAGAGAGAGAGAGAGAGAGAGAGAGAGAGAGAGAAAGAATGGGCATGCCAGGGCCTCCAGCCACTGCAAACAAACTCCAGATGCATGTGCATCTGGCTTATGTGGATCCTGGAGAGTCGAACTGGGATCCTTTGGATTTGCAGGCAAATCCTTAACTGCTAAGCCATCTCTCCAGCCCCTTAAAATTATTTTTATTTACTTGTTTATTTGAGAGAGAGAGAGGGAAAGAGACACATAGAGAGAGTAGGAGAGAGAAAGAGGCAGATAAAAAATGGCACTCAGGGTCTCCAGCCACTGCAAATGAACTCCAGACGCACGTGTCCCTTGTACATTTGGCTTATATGGGTCCTGGGGAGTTGAACCTGGATCCTTTGGCTTTGCAGGCAAATGCCTTAATGGCTAAGCCGTCTCTCCAGCCTGTTTTTTGGTGTTTCAAGGTAAGGCCTCTCTCTGGCAGAGGTTGACCTGAACTTTCAGTGATCCTCCTACCTCTGCCTCCTGAGTGCTGGGATTAAAGGCGTGCATCACCACATGTTCCCTAGGCTCTTGGTTTTAATACTGGTCTCTGGCTTCTGGCACTGTTTTGGAGGCTGGTAGGAAGTAGATCACTTGGGATAGGCTTTTTAAAATTTTATTTTTATTTGAGAGAGAGAGAGAGAGGATCAGTGCGCCAGGGCCTCTAGCCACTGAAAATGAACTCCAGATGCATGTGCCACCTATTGCATCTGGCTTACATGGGATCTGGAGAATTGAACCTAGGTCCTTAGTCTTCACTGGCAAGCACCTTAATGGCTAAGCCTTTGGGGTAGGCTTTTGACGGTTATACACACCCCTAGTTCCAGCCCGTTTGTCTCTTTTTTTTTTGTTCTGTACCATGTGAGAAGCTACTACCTCATGTTGCCTCCACCATGCCATTCCCCTAAAGACACTGTGACCCTCTGAATCTGTGAGCCAAAATAAACCTTTCTTTTCTTTAAGTTGTAACTATGAGGTATTTTGATCACAGCAACAAAGAAAACAACACAGAGCCACACCATACTTTATCTCATATGACCCAGTGTGCCCCCTTTTCCCCCCACCAACCATGGACCCAGCAGACATGGCCAGAGCAAGCACCTGACCAGCAAGTAGCCAATTGGTAGGCAGCTCAGGAACCTACAATGTAACCTTACCCAAAAGCCTATCTTGCTTTGTTATCTCTTGTGCATCAGGACAGGAAAATATGGAACAGATGGCAAAAGAAACTGAAAATGGACTTATTCCTAGAAACAGACCATGAATTAGTGCTAGGAACATTAAGGGTCAGAACCACCTCATACTGTAAAGAAGCAGGAACTATGAATTGACAAAAACTAAGAGATAGAGCGCTATATTGAAAAGAGGAAAGGGGGAACCAGAGATATAATGTCTGTTGGATGCCAGTTTAATTTAAAATCCTCAGTTACAAATACATGTGGATCCTAGATAAAATAAAATAAATAGCCCAAGAGCTGGGCATGATGGCACATGCCTTCAATCCCAGCATTTGGGAGGCAGAAGCAGGAGGATTGCCATGATTTTGAGGCCACCCTGAGACTACAAAGTGAATTACAGGTCAGCCTGGGCTAGAGTAGAGTAAGGCACTGCCTCAAAACAACAACAAAACCCTAAATAAACATATGAACAAGCAAACATAAAAACAAATGTCCATGCTGGGCATGGTGGCACATGCCTTTAATCCCAGCACTCAGGAGGCAGAGGTAGGAGGATCACTGTGAGTTCGAGGCCGGCCTGAGATGAATTCCAGGTCAGTCTGGGATAGAGTGAGACCCTATCTCGAAAAATAAAAATAATGTCCATTAACATGAATAACTGAATAATACAATAGATATGGAGAGCAGATAGGACAAGAGAAAGTTGAAATCAAAAGTGCAAACTTGCATAAATGCTTTGGTGAGATATTAGTTATCTTACTCACTGCTGTAACAAGATACCTGACAGAAGCAACTTAAGGGAGGAAAGGGTTATTTTGGCTCATGGCTTCAGAGAGGTATTAGTCCCTCATGGCATAAAAGGCAGGCAGATAAGCTCTGTCTAGCCATGTAGCAGTGGGAATGGGAGCCCATGGCTTGTTCTCATGTTCTCATGATGACAGGCAGGAAGCAAAGAATAGAAATGGATATAACCTTTAGAGGTCTGTTCCTAGTGACCTACTTCCACTATGTTGGCCCTACCTTCTAAATGTCCATAGTCTTCAAAATAGCACCAAAAGCTATAGACTGATAACTTAAAACATGAGCCCATGCGGGGACATTCCAATTCAAACCACATAGTAGGTGCATTGGCATAAAGATAAGCTGGAAAAAATTAAAAGGTCTGGAGAGATGGTTTAGTGGTTATGGTGCTTGCTTATGAAGCCTAAACATCCATGTTTAACTCTGCTTGCGAAACTAAAGATCCATGTTCAACTCTCCAGATCCCACATCAGCCAGATGCACAAAGGTGAGGCAAGTGCAACTCACACATGCCCACTAGGTGGCGCAAGCATCTGGATTCCATTTCAGTGGCTGAGGCCCTGGTGTGCCAATTCTCTCTCTCTCTCTCCAATAAAAATAAAATAAACAGGAAGCTGGTGAGGAAAAGAGGTAAAAGGTTCATCACTGAAGGGTGAATTATTATTTTACCCTCCAATAATGGATATGATGAGGATACTTGCCAATCTATTGGCTTCCATTCTCTAATCAATTGGTCTTCTGGGAATACCTTAGAGTTCCCAGTTCCATATGAATAACTGAGACTTCAGGTTTGGGAAGCTTGTTTCAGGGCATTCAGTCCAGCCTGTTCTACTTATCCACATTACTAGATCCATGGCATTTTGTCCAATTGCTGGAATGCCTGAGTGCTGACCATGTTGTTACATCTGGAAAAATAATTTATAATAGCCATGCTTTCAGTTTCAAATGAGTGAACTTATTAGGGATGTAGTAAAATTTATTAGGGATACAGTGAAGGGGAGCCTTTAGTTCTTACACTTTGCCTTCCACGTGTGGGTCTGTGTGCCTCCTCCAGAGTCCTTTTACTCCTGGAGAGTTCTCTGTAATGGAAATTCTCTCTGCCTCTCCTCTCCCTTTCCAGCTGGGCAAGGAGGGGAAATTCCCTGCGGGTTTGAGTCTTTTTATACCCCTTAATTCATTTCTCCCTAGGTGAGTTCAATAATTCCTAATTTACCCTTCTCAGATTCTATTTTTTCTATTTTTCAGTTCTTTGTTAAAATAGACCAGAACCCTAAAGTTGGGGGTCACAGTCCTGGTAGGACACCCCCAAGGCCCCAAGATCCTGTATCACTAGCATGCCTACTTTCTCTCCACCTTCATAAAATTGGTGTGCCACATTCCAAGAGCTATCTTATTTTCTCTCTTTTTTTTTTCGAGGTAGGTTCTCACTCTAGCATAGCTGACCTGAAATTCACTATGTAGCCTCAGGGTAGCCTTGAACTCACAGTGATCCTCTTACCTCTGCCTCCCAAGTGTGAGATTAAAGACGTGCATCACCATACCTGGATAAGAGCTACCTTTTTCTTAAAATATTTTATTTATTTATTACAGAGAGAGAAAGGGGTAGATAGATAGAGAGGGAGATAGAGAGAGAGAGAAAGAGAGAAAGGGGCAGACAGAGAAAATGGGTGTTCCAGGTCTTCTAGCCACTGCAAACAAACTCCAGACACATGTGCCATCTTGTGCATCTGGCTTATGTGGGTCCTGGGGAATAGAATCTGGGTCCTTAGGCTTCACAGGCAAGCCCCTTAACTGCTAAGCCATCTCTCTAGCCAAGAGCTACCATTTTATAATCAACCATTACTCATACCCAGACCTTTCGTCCATAGTGTTAAATGTTAGAGGGACAATCCTTCTACTTCTGCCTCCTGAGTGCTGGGATTAAAGGGTTGTGCCACCATGCTGAGCTAGTGATGAGAGGGATTTTTGAGGTGGCTTGTCAAAGTCTGTCGTTCCAGATACCTGTGAAGAGCTGGAGAACGTGGAAGACCCATTGAATACCTGGCTTATGTGGGTCCTGGGGAATCGAACCAGGGGTCCTTTGGCTTTGCAGACAAATGCCATAACCACCAAGCAATCTCTCCAGCCTTGATATGTGTTTCTTGTGGTCTAGTGAGTCACCACGCCTGGCTTTTGGAGTTTTTTTCTACCCAGTTTTTTTTTTTCCCACTTCTGTTCCCATTCTCCATCCCAGGTCCTGTGTTCCTGTTCTGCCCACTCTGAGCCTCACCACTCTCCCACTGGTAGAGAATAGAACCACAGTTCTCCAAGAAAGTTGTCTCTGAGTTCTCTACTCTGAGCCTGACTTACTTAAATGCCATTAACTTATGCATGCCATGTTTATCCCACAAAGCCATGTCTGTTAGCATCTCATCCTCCTCACTAAAACTGGCAAGAATAGTAGTCAGATATTAACATTTTGGTGCTAGTTTTTTTTTTTTTAATATTTTACTTTATTTATTTATTTGAGAGTGACAGACAGAGAAAGAAAGGGGGAGAGTGAGAGAGAGAGAGAGAATGGGCGCGCCAGGGCCTCCAGCCACTGCAAACGAACTCCAGATGCGTGCGCCCCCTTGTGCATCTGGCTAACATGGGTCCTGGGGAGCCAAGCCTCGAACCGGGGTCCCTAGGCTTCACAGGCAAGCGCTTAACCGCTAAGCCATCTCTGCAGCCCTTGGTGCTAGTTTTGTGTATCCACTCATTAGCTGATGAATACTTGGGTTCTTTCCATCTTTTTAGTTTTTGTTTTTTTTCAAAGTAGGGTCTCTCTCTCTAGCCCAGGCTGACCTGGAATTCACTATGCAGTCTCAGAGTTGGCCTTGAAATCATAGCACTCCACCTACCTCTGCCTCTGAGTGCTGGGATTAAAGGCGTGTACCACCACGCCCGGCTTCATCCCATCTTTTGATAATTGTGAATAATAATACAATCAATATGGGCATACAAATCTCTGTGGGAGGACCATTTACATTATTTGATGTATGTATTGAGGACTGAGGACTGGAACTTCTAAGTCATACAAAATCTTTTTTGTTTTTGCTTGTTTTGGTTTAGAGGTTTTTTGTTTGTTTGTTTGTTTTTGGTTTTTGGTTTTTCTAGGTAGGGTCTCACTCTAGCCCAGGCTGTCCTGGAATTCACTATGTAGTCTCAGGGTGGCCTCGAACTCACTGTGATCCTCCTACCTCTGCCTCCCTAGTGCTGGGATTAAAGACACGTGCCACCATGCCCGGCTGGTTTAGTCTGATTTTTGGGGGCATGATCTCACTCTGTAGTCCAGGCTGGCCTAGAACTCACAATGTAACTCAGGTTGGCATAGAACTTGCCATCCTCCTACCTTTGCCTCTTGAGTGCTGAAAGTACAGGTGTGAGCCACCAGGCCTGACTTGCCATATGGTAATTCTTCTTTAAAGAAATTATTTATTTATGCATGTGTGTGTGTCCACGCATGTGCATGTGCATGCCAGCTTCTCTTGCTACTGCAAATGAATGCTCATTCAGCTTTACATGAATGGCTAGAGAATTGCACCCAGCCAGCAAGCTTTATAAGCAAGTGTCTTTAACTGCTGAGCCATTTCTTCAGCCCTGCCATGTGGTAAGTCTTTTTATTTTTAAAGATTTTGTTTTTGTTTTTGTTTTTCAAGGTAGGGTCTCACTCTAGCTCAGGCTGACTTGGAAATCAGTATGTAGTCTCAGGGTGCCCTCGAACTCACAGCGATCCTCCTACGTTTGCCTCTCAAGGGCTGAGATTAAAGGTGTGCGCCACCATGCCCAGCTTTTTTTTTTTTTTTAAGATTTTCAGAAACATTTTCTTTTTATTTATGAGAGAAATTGAGAGAGAGAGAGAGAGAGGGAAAGAGAGAACGAGCAAGCCAGGACATCTAGCCACTGCAAACAAACTCCAGATAAATGTACCACCTTGTGCATCTGGCTTACATGGGTCCTGGAGAAGGGAACCTGGAACCTTTGGTTTTGCAGGCAAGCACCTTAACTGTTAATCCATCTCCCCATTCCCTATATGGTATTCTATGTTTAGCTCTACAAATGAGCCACCTAAATGTTTTCCACAGCATCTACATTCCCACCAGCATTGTATGGAGGGTCTAGTTTTCCCACATCCTCACCAATACTTGTTATTTTCCATTTTTTTTGTTGTTATTTGTTTGCTTGAGACAGGGTCTCATGTGGCCCAAGCTAGCCTTAAACTGGCTATACAGTCAAGGATAACCTTTAGCTACCAATCCTCCTACCTCTGCCTCCTGAGTGTTAGGATTACAGGTATGTTCTACCACACTTGCTTTTGTAACATGTTTACCTTAAGTTGGAGAGTGAGCACACCTATTTTTGTATATTTAAAATATAATACTTGAGGCTGGAAAGATGGCTCAGCAGTTAAAGACCAAAGAAGCTTGCTTACAAAGTCTACCAGCCTGGGTTCAACTCCCAAGTCACCCAAATAAGATAGATGCAAAAAGTGGCACAAGCATCTTGCATTCATTTGCAGCAGCAAGAGGCTGTGTGTGCGTGGGTGCATGCGCAAATAAATAAAATATTTAAAAAAAAATAATAGGCGGGCGTGGTGGCACATGCCTTTAATCCCAGCACTTGGGAGGTAGAGGTAGAAGGATCGCTGTGAGTTTGAGGCCACCCTGAGGACTACATAGTGAGTTCCAGGTCAGCCTGGACTAGAGTGAGACTCTACCTTGAAAAACCAAAAATAAAAATTAAAAAAAAGAATATTTTAGGATTTAGCGCTGTAGGTGCAGCACTTGTCTAGCATTTGTAAACTTTGGATTCAATCCTCAGCATTGTAGAAAAAGAAAACATTAAAACAAACAAACAAACAAAAAAAACCTTTTTTTTTTTTAATTTGAGGTAGGGTCTTACTCTAGCATAGGCTGACCTGGAACTCACTCTAGTTTCAGGCTGACCTTGAACTTACAGCAATCCTCCTACCTCTGCCACCACGCCTGGACCATTTTAAAGTAACTGGGCATGGTGGCACACTCCTTTAATCCCAGCACTTGAGAGTCAGAGGTAGGAGGATCAGCATGAGTTTGAGGATCCGTAGTGAATTCCAGGGCAGCCTGGGATAGAGTGAAACCCTACCTTGAAACTCCCCCCCCCCCAAAAAAAAGTTTTAAAGTAATAACAAGGTGAAGGAAATTCCTAAGTGATGCTGGTAGCAATTATGCGTGGATCACGTTAACCTCTTTAGAATGGCAAAGGTCAGAGACCAATGCTGCTGGGGTTTCTGGAGTTTCACATCTGGAACTAACGCCTAATCCCTTGAACTGTCTTTGCTCCCTCCTGTCCCAGAACCTTTCCTCCTGCTGCTCTTGCTGTATGGAATGCCTTTTCTCTCCACAGCCCAGTTAATTCCTACCCTCCTGAAGATCTCAACTGAGCCGACAAGATTTAGTGAGGCCACTGCTGTAAGTGTAGCTGAACTTCACTCAGTATTCTTCTCTACTTCCTTTCTGAAAGATTTCTAGAAAGCAGAAGCCGCAGTACAAGCTACATCTCTGATGCTTTCTCAGAGTTAGAGTTCTGGGTAAGAATGAGGCTCCCCCAGTTGGAAGTACCTCCTTTGGTTTGAGAGCTGCAGGTGAAATAGAAACCATCTTTTTGTTGCTTACCTATTGCTGCTGCCAAGCAAGGTCATGGATACTCATCTGTCTGTCTATCTATCTATCTATCTATCTATCTATCTATCTATCTATCTATCAATCATCTATGTATCTATCAATCATCTATCACTTATCTTTCTATCTGGCATCTATCATCTATCTTTCTGTCATCTATTTATCATCTCTCTATCTCTCCATCTTCTCAATTCTTAGGTCACAAGCAAACAGTGTCCTCGAAAGCTTCAGTCTAGCGGTGGCTTCCTAATTTCTCTTTCTGGATGTGGTAATGTTAGCTGATTCCCTGGCAGATTAGCTCAGAGCATTCTGGGAGTTATTCTTGGGGGCCCAGCTGAGAGCCTCCAGAACTTCCAGCTATTTCATAAGAACCTAAATCTCTGTGCCAAATGACTTCTGACTTTAAATGCCTAGAGTAATTTTTATTTTCCTGTACTGAGCACTGACTGATGTATTTCCTGACAGCTTAGGTTTGTTTACTTTCTCACATCATAGAGTGTTCTAGTGTCAAGTTCTTTGCCTGCAGTTCATTCTGTGTGTGTTGATGTCCTACATTTCCCTGTTGACTTCAAACAAAGTGAAAGTAGGAAACCAAATCCCTACTACCTGCTATTAGTATATATATATTTTCTGTTAAAAGAAGATAAAAGAGAAAATGCTATGTTATAATAAGCAGAATTAAGATCCTCCAGACATTCTGATCCCTAGAGCCCATGGATATGTTACTTTGCTTAGGAAATGAATTTGTTGAAGGTGGAATCAAAGTTAAGGATCCTGAGATGGTGTGGTGGTGTGAGTCAGGTGTCCCTCATAAACTTAGGTGTTCTGAATGCTAGGTTCCCAGCTGATGCAGATTTGGGAATTAATGCTTCCTGGAGGCAGTGTATTGTTGGGGGCGGGCTTATGGGTGTTATAGCCAGTGTCCCCTTGCCAGTGTTTGGCACACTCTCCTGTTGCAGTTGTCCACCTGATGTTGGCCAGGAGGTGATGTCCACCCTCTGCTTATGCCATTGTTTTCCCCTGCCATTGTGGAGCTTCACCTTGAGTCTGTAAGCCTAAATAAACCCCCCTTTTTTTCCCAGAAGCTGCTCTCGGTGGGGTGATTTCTACCAGCAATGCGAACCTGACTGCAACAGATGGGGAGAGCATTCTGGAGAATCCAGGCAAGATCAGTCAAATCACATGAGTCCTTAAAAGTGGAAGAGGGTAGTGCTTGCCTAGCATACAAGAAGCCCTGGGTTGGACCCCCAGTATTGCATAAACCAGAGGGTGAGGGGGTGTAGTGGTGCATGCCTGTGATCCCAACACTGGATGGCTGTTGGCAGGAAGGTCAGTTTAATGTTGCCTGGAGTGGTGGCGCACACCTTTAATCCCAGCACTTGGGAGGCACAGGTAGGAGGACCGCTGTGAGTCTGTGGCCAGCCTGAGACTACATAGTCAATTCCAGGTCAGCCTGACTTAGAGGGAGACTCTACCTCATAATGAAAAAAAAAAAAAAAAAAAGAAAGAAAGAAAATAGAAAAATAGAAATGAAGTCTATGTTCATCAACAGCTAATAATGAGTTAAATCTACCTTGAAACGATGCATGAAATCCTGTCTTTCCTATCTTTTTTTTTGTTTTTTTAAAATTAATTAATTAATTAATTAATTTGAGAGCAACAGACACAGAGAGAAAGACAGATAGAGGGAGAGAGAGAGAATGGGCGCGCCAGAGCCTCCAGCCGCTGAAAACGAACTCCAGACGCGTGCGCCCCCTTGTGCATCTGGCTAACGTGGGACCTGGGGAGAGCCTCGAACCGGGGTCCTTAGGCTTCACAGGCAAGCGCTTAACGGCTAAGCCATCTCTCCAGCCCTGTTTTTCCTATCTTAAAAGGAGGAGGAGTAGGAAGGTCTAAGTGTTGACCAATAGAGATGTCCTCTGGAAAGGGAGGACTCTGACACAGGGATGCACCTTGAGCATTTTGTGCCAAGCGAAACAAGCTGGACACAAATATCCACCTAGTGTGCAGTTTCACTCACATACCATGCCTGGAGTCGGGGCAGTCATTTGAAATGGAAAATAGGGACTGGTGCAGGGGACACGAAGCTCATGTGTAACAAGACAGAGCTTCAGAGTGAAGGACAGAAAGTTCTGGAGATGGAGCGTAGTTGATGGCTGTAGAGCACTGCACATGTTGCTATCATGTCTATTTCATCATTATATCCAAAAGGGCACGGAGCTAAGGCTCTGCACTATAACCGTAGGGTCTCAGAGGACAAGGTCAGCTGCTCCTTCCTCATTCTCCTTCCTGTTCTCTGGGCCTCTGTCAAGTCGTGTCTTGGGGACTGCAGCACGATGGAGCCTAATCCCCTGAGCTGGGTTTTGTTTCGTGTTTCATGGCCCACACATCGGCTGTGAGCTGCTGAGGTGCTTGGACGCACTCTTCCTGTTTCCCTGCTTTGTGCCTGGGCTTGCGGGGTCACAGGACAGGCTGGGAGGCTGCGCAGTTCTACCCCTCAGTTGAGAACGTACAGCATCTCCGAAGGTTTCCAAAGCCTGCAGGCTGGATTAGGATTGTCTCTCACCTGCTTATTCCCTCCCGGGGCCTTTTCCTCACCTTCCTTGTTCCCGTGAGTCCCTGGGCCCCACGCAGGAGCACAATTCCGCACGAGGACGATCAGACTGGATCAGGCAGCAGATCCGTGGTTGGTGGGCAGGGCACGCGTTGTCGCCCGCGGGGGGATAGAAATGGGTGCATCCTTTTCCGCTTTCCTCTCTGTCACCTAGCTCCAGCACACTCCGCAACCCAGAGCCCACTGCTGGATTACTTACACTTCTCTGATCTTTCACCGTTCAGTTTCTTTGCACTGTCCTTTCCTGATTTGCAACGGCCTCTGTGCTGTTGTTTACCTGCCAAACTCCTGTTCAGCCCTCAGAATCCAACGCAAAGATCCTCTGAAGAGGATTTCTAGCTGCTCCCATCCCCCTCCTAAAAAAAAAACAAAAAAGAAATGTGTTCCCTCCTCTCCTACTCTTCCTGCTTCTTCTCTTTCAGTTAGGGCTTCACTGTGTTGCCTAGGCATGCCTGGAACTCCTTATTTCTTGCTTCAGCCTCTTAAGTGTTGGGATTACAGGCAGATGCCACCACACCCAGCTTATGGTTTGTTTGAAGTAGGGTCCGGACTGACCTGGAATTCACTATGTAGTCTCACGCTGGCCTCAGACTCACAGCAACTTTCCTACCTCTGCCTCCCAAGTACTAGAATTAAAGGTGTGCTCCACCATGCCCAGCTGACACAGTCATTTTTAAGTCTTGTCTCTGAAAACTGTTCAACTCGTACTTGGTCTATGTATAATGCTGCCCTGGGTACAGTAAGTGTTGCTACCTGGCTGGCTGTTGATGGAGAGGCTACCATGTCAAAGCAGCTGGTCCTTCTATGGCTAGCTAAGAAGACAACTGTAACAACATAACAGGACAGTGATCTCAGTGACAGTTCAGGTATGCCTTATAGAGTAAGGGCCTGTGGCAGTTTTACATAAACATCTTTTGGGACTGATCTGTATGTGTAGAACTGAGACCCATCGGAAGGCAGATGTAGGGAGGTCTCTGCCAGTTCAAGGTCAGCCTGGACTATATAGTGAGTTCCAAGCCAGCCAGGGCTACATAGCAAGACTTTGTCTCAAGAAAGAAAATTATTTCTCACTTTCTGGCTTTTCCTTGAAATAAGGGGCATGTTCTATGTGCCTATCTCTTTTCTGTCTTTCCTGTGGTCTTTCAGCCTCCCACTGTCTTTGCCTTCCCCTCTCTACACACACACTTTCTTCCTCTACCTCCTTCTATTTTATCTCACCTCTTTCTGTCAAATACTCTTCCCTCCCCTCCCCTCCCTGCTCCTCCCCTCTCCTCTCCTCTTCTCTCTCTCTCTCTCCCTCAGCTTCAGAGCTATTCTCCTACCCATTGCCCTGCCCTCTCCCAGCCCTGGCACCTTGCTTACTATACAGCTAGGCCTGCAGCACTATCTCTGGCTGCCACTGAATCTATCCTCCAAGAACCTGCTCCTTACCCTCCTGAACCACCCTGCTGTGAACTGCTACTAAAATGAACTTGTCTATACTAATAAAAAGACCATACACACACACACACTTAAAATTAGAAAGAAAACATAAAAACAGCTTCTCAGGCTGGAGGAATGGCTTAACGGTTAAAGCATTTGCCTGCAAAGCCAATGGACCCAGGTTCGATTCTCCAGGACTCACGTTAGTCAGATGCACAAGGTGGCGCATGCATCTGGAGTTTGTTTGCAGTGGCTGGAGACCCTGGTGTGCCCATTCTCTCTCTCTCTCTCTGTCAAATAAAAAAATATATATTAAAAAAACAGCTTCTCACAGTTTTATGGCCACAATCATAGCGCAGCATTGAGGGAAGGCAGGGGTGGGTGCTTCAGGTCAGTCATGGGGTGTAAATAGACCAGAAGTCTAGATTTGGAGTCTTGTCTATACCTTTTACTATGTGGGCTTGGGTAAGCCATGTCATCCCTTTAAATTGTCTTTCTTATTTATTTATATTTATTTATTATTTTATGTGTGCTATATATGAATGTGTGTGTGCCCTGTGAACATACATGCAGAAGAGAATGGTCAAGCACATGTTTCCTTGAGATAGAGGCTCTCACTAAACTTGGCACTGCCTTTTGTGGTCAGAATGACTGACCAATGAGCTCCAGTGATTCTCTGGTCTCCACTACCCATAGGACTTGAGTTACAGGCATGTGTGGCCATTCCCATGGGTGCTGGGAAAACTAAGGCTAAACCATTTCCCCAGGGCCCAGAATTTATTTCCTTTTTAATCATCTGCATGTATGTGTGTTGTGTGTGCATGCATGCATGCATGTATGCATGCATGTTCTTATGCCTGTGTGTGTGTGTGTGTGTGCACGCGTGCGTGCGTGCATGCACCAGAGGCTGACAATTGGGTGTCTTCCTCTACTGGCTTCCACCTCAGTTTTGAAACAGGGTCACTTACTGAACCCAGTGCTCTCTGATTCAGCTAGACAAGCTAGCCAGGGAGCCTTAAGAATTCTCCTGTTTCCACCTCCCCAGCACTAAGATTACAGGTGTGTAGTAGTTTGAATCAGATGTCCCCCATGAACTCATGTGTTTTGAATGCTTGGTCCCCAGCTGGCAGTCATTTGGGAGGTGGTGCTTTGCTGGAGGAGGTGTGTTGCTGAGGGTGGGTTTTGGGTGTTATAACCAGCTTCCCCTTGCCAGGACATAGCACACTCTCTTGTTGTCGTTTTTCACCTGCTGTGGAAAGAAGTAATGTCTACCCTCTACTCATGTCATGCTTTCCCCTGCCATCATGAAGCTTCTCCTTGAGACTGCATGTCAAAATGAACCCTCCTCTCCCATCAGCTGTTTCTGGTTGGATATTTTGTCCTAGGAACACAAAGGTAATTACAACAAGGTTCATGCCACCATACCTAGCATTTTATGAGGGTGCTGCAGATCCAAACTACATAGCAAGCATTTTTCCAACTTGAGCCATCTTCTCCGTCCCATGATTTCTTATTTTTTTTTGTAAAGGAAACAATGATAATCATAACAGGTACACACAGTTCTAAACTGAGCTTATGGATATGGGTTCTGTGCACTGTAAAGCTTAGTGTAGAAGCCAGAGGTTCCCATAAAGAAGAGCATTGAACTATCCAGTGAGACAGAGTGGCATGAGACACAGTGCATTCCCCTAACTCCTCGTCAAACAACATGTAGCCCCCCCTCCCCAATATTTTGGCTCCATTCTCAGCAAGATTTGCTATAACTGAGGATGTTCCCAGCAACTTGGTAACTCTTTCAAAACAGTCCTCTCATTTTGTCTTGGTTTATGGTCAATAAATTCCTGGCCTTTCCATAACATAACTTGAACCACCTATAGTACCCGAATCCTTTGCCCCATTGCCTCTTTTTAGAGAGGAGAGGAGACAACTGTTGGTCACTACCAGGATGGCCTTCAAAGGTACTGAGGGGGCCTGGAGAGGCGATTCAGTGGGTAACAGCACTTGCTACACAAACATGAGGACCTGAGCTTGATCTCTTAACACCCACACAAAAACCTGGCATAGTCATTAGTTCCTGTAACCCCATTACTGAAGGGGAACCAGAGTCAGAAGAATCTCGAGGATTCCTTGGTTAGCCAGAATAACCCATCAACAGTGAGCTCCAGGTTCTAGATTCAGTGAGAAATTCTTTTTTATTTTATTTTTTTATTTATTTACAAGCAGAGAGGAGAGAGAGAATTGGCAGGCCAGAGGCCAGGGCTTCTGACCACTGCAAACTTTACACACATGCACCACTGTGCATCTGACTTTATGTGCACACTGAGGAATCAAATCTGGGTCATTAGGCTTTGGAGGCAAGCGCCTTAACTGCTGAGCCATCTCTCTAGCACATCAGTGAGAAATTCAGTCTCAGGGAACTAAGGAAAAAGCAATGCCACATTATATTCTATGCTCTTCTCTGGCCTCCATACACATACACACATCTGGAGAGAGAGAGAGAGAGAGAAAGAGAGAGAGAGAGAGAGAGAGAGAGAGAGAGAGAGAGAGAGAGAGGGAGGGAGGGAGGGAGGGAAAGTATTGGGCTGTAGAGGTGGCTTAGCAGTTAAGGTACTTGCCTGTGAAGCTTAAGGACCCAGGTGCAATTCCCCAGTACTCACACAAGCCAGATGCACAAGGTGGCACATGCATCTTAAGTTTGTTTGCAGTGGCTATAGGCCCATTCTCTCCATCCCCACTCTCTCAAATAAATAAAAAATAAATCATTAAAAATAAAGACAGGTGTGGTTGTGTATGTCTTTAACCCCAGAACTAGGGAGGCAGAGGTAGGAGGATTGCAGAGAGCTTGAGGCCACCCTGAGACTACATAATGAATTTCATGTCAGCCTGAGCTAGAGCGAGAACTTACCTTAAAAAAACCAAAAAGGGGGTCTGGAGAGATGGCTTAGCGGTTAAGCCCTTGCCTGTGACGCCTAAAGAGCCCGGTTCGAGGCTCAGTTCCCCAGGTCCCACGTTAGCCAGATGCACAAGGGGGCGCACGCGTCTGGAGTTCGTTTGCAGAGGCTGGAAGCCCTGGCGCGCCCATTCTCTCTCTCTCTCCCTCTATCTAGCTTTCTCTCTGTCTCTGTCGCTCTCAAATAAAAAAATATTAAAAAAAAAAACCAAAAAGGAAAAAGAAAAAAAAAGCCAGAAAAATGAATGAATAAGAGAGAGAGAAAGAGAGAGAGAGAGAGAGAGAGAGAGAGAGAGAGGGAGAGGAAACCTCAGGGGGGCATGAGGCCATCCAACCTTGGATTTGTACAGATTTTAGAACTCCCAAGATGGGGTTGTTAGCCCTGACTACCTCCACACCACCAACTACAGAATAAAAGTTAAAAAGCTACTGAGTAACAGTGCTAAATGAAAGGGTCCAGTAAATTTCTCCATATGCTCCTTCACAACTGAGGGGAAAAAAATGCCACATTCCAACATTTGCAGAAAGTGGGATGACAAATGACCAGACCAAAGTTCTGGATGTAGAAGCGTCACAGCTCCAAGAAAACATACCACTAATGCCCTTCACTACCAGCCCCTTAGTCTATAATACAGTAAAGGCTTGTACAATCAACTTGGAAGATGGAACATCCAGTTCAAAAAACAGAAACAGGCCAGGTGTGGTGGCACATGCCTTTAATCCCAGCACTCAGGAGGCCAAGGTAGGAGGATCAGCAGAGTTCAAGTGCACACTGAGAATACGTAGTGAATTTCAGGTCAGCCTGGGCTAGCATGAGACTCTACCTCAAAAGTGAAATGAAGAAAAAAATAGTTGAACCTGGAACAGATCATTCTCAGTAATCTCACCCAATCACAGAAGGATAATTGCTGCATAGTCTCACTCATCTACAGCTCTTAACCTGAATCTACCCAAGATGCTGACATACCCAGCAAGCATCTCAAGAACTGGACAATAGGGTGGGTGGAAGGGAGGGGAGAGCACAAGGAGGGGGTGGGGGACACAAATCTGGACCCAAATGTCAATGGTACCTTAAAACTCTACATCCTAAAAGACAGACCAAATGGCTGAACCTTCACCAGGCCCTTAGAGGGAACACCTGAGTCACAAGGCCCTGAGAGGGTATGATGAAGACTGACCTTAATCTTCTGTTTCTATTTCTCTCTCTCTCCTTCTTCTCTCTCATCTCTCTATGTCTTTTATAATACTTATCTTTTTCTTCCCTCTCTTCTTGGGCACTGACCTGTAACTCCCAGTACCAGCAGGTGGCTATCACCCACAATGAACTCTTGATCAGAGAGACCTACCAGGTTTCCCAAAAGAAGACAGATTTCTGTCAGAGTACTTGATAACCCACCAAAGGTTAGTGGTAAGACCCTACTGCTGAAGACACCATATGCAGTTGACACATAACATGGAGTGACATGGATGGAAGCTGGAAGAGAGTCAGTCCCCAGACAGTCAGCACGTCCAGTGCCAGAAGGGGCTACATGAGTGACTGGGGGAAAATGACCAATATCTGTCCAAGCAACTTATGGTATAAATGACCTCCAGTGAGAACAAGTTAGAGGAAATGCCTGAGAACGATTTCAAAAGAATGATTGTAATTATGTTCAAAGAAGTCAAAGAACAAATCAAAGGAGTCAAAGAGGAACTCAAAGAGGAAATCAAAGGAATCAAAGAAGACACAAGACATCAATTTCATGAAATAAAGAAGGCAATACAAGACATAAATAAGGAAATAGAAATAATAAAGAAAAACCAGGCAGAATTACTAGCAATAAAGAACAAAATTAATGAAATAAAAAACTCTGTAGAAAATCTCACCAGTAGAATGGATGAAGGAGAGGACAGAATATCTAAGCTAGAAGACCAGGTGGCAGATCTAATACAGGCCAACAAAGAGAAAGACAAACTTATAGAAAAGTATGAGTGGGAATTTCAAGATATTCGGGACACTATGAAAAGATAAAATATAAGAATTCAGGGCATAGTAGAAGGAGAAGAATACCACTCCAAAGGCATAGTAGGCATCTTCAACCAAATCATAGAAGAAAACTTCCCCCAAATTGGGAAAGAGGTGCCAATGCAGATACAGGAAGCCTTTAGAACCCCAGCCAGACAAAACCTGGAAAGAACCTCTCCTTGCCATATTATAATCAAACTACCAAGCACACAAACCAAAGAAAAAATATTGAAAGCAGTTAGAGAGAAAAATCAAGTTACCTACAAAGGCAAGCCCATCAGGATTACAGCAGATTATTCAATACAGACTTTAAAAGCCAGAAGGGCTTGGAGTGATGTATTCCAAGTTCTAAAAGATAACAACTGTCAACCAAGGTTACTTTATCCTGCAACGCTATCCATTCAAATAGAGAAATAAGGATATTCCATGACAAAAGAAAAAACAAGCAAGACTCAAATACTAGTTAACCCAAGTGACCAAAGGTAGAATTGGAACCACACAAAAAAATGGCAAACATAAATACACACCTTTCAATAATATCTCTTAATATCAATGGCCTCAATGCCCCAAGCAAAAGACATAGGTTTGCAGACTGGGTTAAAAAGCAGGATCCTACAATTTGTTGTTTCCAAGAAACTCACCTTTCTACAAAGGATAGACATTATCTTAGTGTGAAAGGTTGGAAAACGGTGTTTCAAGCAAATGGGCCTCGAAAACAAACAGGGGTTGCTATCCTAATATCTGACAAGGTAGACTTTAGTCCAACGTTAGTCAAGAAAGATAAGGAAGGTCACTTTATATTGATCAAGGGCACACTCCAACAGGAGGACATTACAATCCTAAACATATATGCACCTAACATGGGCGCTCCCAAATTCATCAAACAAATGCTATTAGAACTAAGGTCACAGATAACACCAAACACAGTGGTAGTGGGTGACTTTAACACCGCACTCTCATCAATTGACAGGTCCTCCCAGGAAAAAATAAACAGAGGCATCTGGACTAAATGAGGTCATAGAAGGAATGGACCTAACAGATATATACAGGACATTTCATCCAAATGCTGCAGAATAGACATTCTTTTCAGCAGCACATGGAACATTCTCTAAAATAGACCATATATTAGGACACAAAGCAAATCTTAACAAATTCAGGAAAATTGAAATAATTCCTTACATTCTATCTGACCACAATGGAATTAAACTACAAATCAATAGCAAGAAAGGCTATATAGCATACACAAAATCATGGAAACTAAACAGTACACTACTAAATGATGAATGGGCCAATGAAGAAATCAAGAAGGATATCAAAAAATTTATAGAGTCAAACGATATTGAGAACACAACATACCAAAATCTCTGGGACACAATGAAGGCAGTTCTAAGAGGTAAATTTATCGCCTTAAGTGCCTATATTAAGAAATTAGAAACGTCGCAAGTAAATGACCTAATGCTTCACCTTAAAGCCTTTGAAAAAGTAGAACAAGGCAAACCAAAAATCAGTAGATGGGAAGAAATAATAAAGATTAGGGCAGAAATTAATGAAATAGAAACAAATAAAAATTAATGAAACAAAGAGTTGGTTTTTTGAAAGGATAAACAAGATTGATAAACCCTTAGTAATTCTGACCAAAAGAAAGAGAGAAGAGACACAAATTAATAAAATTAGAGATGAAAAAGGTAACATTACAACAGATTTCAGAGAAATTAAAAAAAAATCATAGGGACATACTATAAAAGCATATACTCCACAAAGTATGAAAATCTGAAAGAAATGGATGATTTCCTTGATTTATATGACCTACCTAAATTAAATCAAGATGAGATTAATAACTTAAATAGACCTATACCAAGCATGGGGATCTGAACAGTTATCAATAATCTCCCAACTAAAAAAAGCCCAGGCCCAGATGGATTCATTGCTGAATTTTTTTTTTAATTTTTTTTTTGTTCATTTTCATTTATTTATTTGAGAGTGACAGACATAGAGAGAAAGACAGATGGAGGGAGAGAGAGAGAATGGGCGCGCCAGGGCTTCCAGCCACTGCAAACGAACTCCAGACACGTGTGCCCCCTTGTGCATCTGGCTAACGTGGGACCTGGGGAAGTGAGCCTCGAACTGGGGTCCTTAGGCTTCACAGGCAAGCGCTTAACCGCTAAGCCATCTCTCCAGCCCTCACTGCTGAATTTTACCAGACCATCAAGGAAGAGCTAACACCATTGCTTCTTAAGGTTTTCCAGGAAATAGAAAAAGAAGGGATTCTACCAAATTCCTTCTATGAAGCCAGCATCATCTTGATACCAAAACCAGGCAAAGATAGAACAACAAAAGAAAATTACAGACCAATATCTCTCATGAACATAGATGCAAAAATTCTCCACAAAATATTGGCAAACAGAATACAAGAATATATCAGAAAGATCATTCTCCCTGACCAAGTAGGCTTTATCCCAGACATGCAGGGATGGTTCAATATATGCAAATCTATAAATGTAATACATTATATAAATGGGTTGAAGGACAAAAATCACATGATCATCTCATTAGATGCAGAGAAAGCATTTGACAAAACCCAACATCCCTTCATGATAAAAGTCCTACAGAGACTGGGAATAGAAGGAACATATCTCAATATAATAAAAGCTATTTATGACAAGCCTACAGCTAACATATTACTAAATGGGGAAAAACTGGAAGCTTTTCCACTAAAATCAGGAACAAGACAAGGGTGTCCACTGTCCCCACTTTTATTTAGTATAATTTTGGAAGTCTTAGCCATAGCAATAAGGCAAGAGTCACACATAAAATGGATACAAATTGGAAAGGAAGAGATCAAGTTATCATTATTTGCAGATGACATGATTCTATACATAAAAGACCCTAAAGACTCTACTAGCAAGCTGTTAGAGCTGATCAAAACCTACAGCCATGTAGCAGGATACAAAATAAATACACAGAAATCAGTAGCCTTCATATATGCTAACAACAAACACACAGAGGATGAAATCAGATAATAGCTCCCATTCACAATTGCATCAACAAAAATAAAGTAAGTTGGAATGAACCTAACCAAGGAAGTAAAGAATCTCTACAATGAGAGCTTTAAAACTCTCAAGTGAGAAATTGCAGAAGACACTAGAAAGTAAAAATGAACCTGCTCTCCATTATCAAGCTTTCACCAATCGTGGGCTACAAGAGGGCCTACACCTTTTAAATTCATTCTAAAAAATAATGGTTATCCCATTTATCTTGTGCTAACTTTACCCTCTGTTGGAGAATCTGCTTCTCTTTTTCAGATACACGCAGATCCTAAGGAGAGAACCACCCCATCATACTTCAAAAGGGCCCCAGCTGAAACTAAGAATAATCGGGGAAACAAGCAAGAGTGCTGGTTTCTTCGTGATCCTGGTACCAGCACAAAGGCAAAGGAGACAGACACAGAGAACAGTCTACTCCTACCAAACCAGATATCCAGAGACACAAAGGCTCCCAAGACCTCATCACTGAAGCAGACCTAAAAAGAACCCCACATGGCTCAGGGAAATTTTGCAGAAGAGGGGGCAGAAAGAATGTCAGAGCCACACATTGGGTCATGATACAGAGAGACATTTCCTCCTACCCATAACTGATGGCTAACCCCACAATGCACGACCCCTATTCCCCAACAAGGAGGGGCTAGGGGGAGGTGGTAGGAAAAGGAGGAGGCTAACAATGGTAACAACTTGACTGTATTCACTGAGTACAAAACTAAAAAACAAAAAACAAAAAACAAAACCTGAGGGCTGGAGAGATGGCTTAGCAGTTGAGGTGCTTGTCCAGCAAGCCAAAGGACCCAGGTTCAACTTCCCAGGACCCACATAAGCCAGATGCACAAAGTGGTGCATGCTTCTGGAGTTCGTTTGTAGTGGCTGAAGCCCTGACACACACATTCTCTCTCTATCTGCCTCTCTCTCCCCCCTCTTTCAAATAAATAAATAACAATAAAATATTTTTAAACCCTGAAACATGTGGAAAGGATGGGAAATAAAGGGCAGTACAAGTAGCAAGAGCAAGTATTGTTCTGTGGAAGTTTTACTTCCAATGTGTATGGATGGCAGCGTTTGTGTGTCTGAGATGCACTTAAAATACAGTTGATTGACAACCTCTGTACAAATACATAATACAGACAATATGTCATGATCATAACCCCCTCCTTCCAACGTCCCTTTCCCCCTCCTGAATCCCTTTTACATGGAATCCTTTCTCTCTCTCTCTCTCTTTCTCTTTTTTGTTTTTTTGATGTAGAATCTCACCCTAGCCCAGGCTGATCTGGAATTCACTCTGTAGTCTCAGGGTGACCTTGAACTCAAGGCGATCCTCCTACCTTTGCTTCCCGAGTGCTGGGATCAAAGGTGTGCGACATCACGCCTGGCTCCCTTCCTTTTCACAACAAGTTTCTCTTCTATTTTGATGTCATCATTTCCCCCTTCTATTATGCAGGCCTTGTGTAGGTAGCATCAGCCACTGTGAGGTGATAAGATCAAGATCGCTTTGTGTCTGGAATTCAGTATTGCAATGTACTCCTCCCTTTCTTCTGGCTCTTGCATTCTTTCCACCAGCTCTTCTGCAATGATTCCTGAGCTTTGGAAGGTTTGACAGGGATGCCGCAGTACTGAACACTCCATTGTCACTTTCAGCACTTTGTTGAGTTTTGAGTCTTCCCAGTGGTCACCATCTGAAACTAGAAGCTTCTCTAACCAAAAGTGACAGTAGCATTAACAAATGGGCATAAACATGAGTTAGAGGGTAGCTTGGTGGGCATAATATTTCCATGTAGCTAAATAACAGTAGTAAAAGGTTTTTTTTTTTTTTTATTAAGTTTTCAGTACCAGAGAGGCATTCCCTCCCTTGGAGCCAGCCTCACATCCAATTAGAGAGCAGTTGGTAACATAACACAAATATGCCACCATTGTACCATTTAGTACATTTGGCCTGACTGGCCAGCTGTAAAGCTTGCAGGGTCCATTAACTTTTCTCCCCCAACATGCTATATATCACTTTCCAACACCATGACAGCTAGTCAACAGGGAGGAAACTTCCAGCTCAGCTCCAGTTTGATTTCTCAGTGACCTGTAGCCCAAGCATGTGGAGTCTTCAGCAACAGGCTCTTACTCTCTAGTTCTTGTGGGCAACCAAGAACTGTGGCAATAGCTTATAATGTTTTGGGGACACCAGAGGCCTCCCTGACCAACATCTTGCTGAGTATTCCACCCCCAAGGTATTCCACCCCCAGCACTGAAATTTTTTTTTTAATAATCTATGGCTTCTGGGAACAGCAGTAACCCCTCCCACAGGGTACCTCTGCCCAAATGTTCTCATTTTTATCATGTGTATTATTTATCTATTGAAAAAGTAGGTTTGGGGCTGGAGAGATGGCTTAGCAGTTAAGCACTTGCCTGTGGAAGCCTAAGGACCCCGGTTTGAGGCTCGGTTCCCCAGGACCCACGTTAGCCAGATGCACAAGTGGGCGCACGCGTCTGGAGTTCGTTTGCAGTGGCTGGAGGCCCTGGCGCGCCCATTCTCTCTCTCTCTCTCTGCCTCTTTCTCCCTGTCTGTTGCTCTCAAGTAAATAAATAAATAAACAAGAATTTAAAAGTAGGTTTTATTATGGCTTACTCATAACATCTTTTATTTTGATGAGCCCTCCTTCCAGCCCCTCCTCTCCTCCATCCTGTGAAATGCATTGTCATAAAGGCACGCTGTAGTTTCTGGAACCACACTGTTTTTTGTTGTTGTTTGCTTATTTGTTTTGAGTAAGGACCTTATGTGTCCCAGGCTGGCATCAAATTCCCTCTGTAGGGATGACTTTGAATGGCTGATCCTCCTTCCTCTACATCCCCAGTGCCACCATACCTGGTTTAGGGTTAGCTATGCCATGCCAGCTCTCCTGGCTGCCATGGGACCATGTGTGCCCTGGCTGGGCGTATGAGCTTGAGGCCCTTGGGGTCTTGCTTTGCTAACTTCTCTTTACTTTCTGGCAGCAGGAAACTACTGGCAGTTCTGTCAATACTGTTAATTCAGAGATTTTTAAATTTTTTTTTTTTTTCTTGGCTGGCACGTAAGGCCTTATGCAAGCTAGGGGCAAGCACTCTGCTGTTGAGCTACATCCCCAGCTCTCTAGTTCGGTGATCCTAAAAAGTAGAGCTCTCTCTCCCTCAAATAAATAAATAAACATATTTTAAAAAATAGATATATTTTTAAATTTATTTATTTATTTATTTATGAGAGAGAAAGAGAGAATGGGCGCACCAGGGCATCCAGCCACTGTAAACAAACTCCAGATGCATGTATCCCTTTGTGCATGTGGCTTACGTGGGTCCTGGACAATTAAACTGGGGTCCTTTGCTTTGCAGGCAAGCACCTTAACCTCTAAGCCATCACTCCAGCCCTAATTATATATATGTGTGTGTGTGTGTGTGTGTGTGTGTGTGCATGTATGTGTATATATATAGATATATATATATATATCTATATATATATAAAATTTTAAAAAGTGCTGGAGCGATGGATGAGCAATTAAGACACTTTCCTGTGAAGCCTAAGGACCCAGGTTCAATTCTTCAGTGCTCACATAAGCCAGATGCACAAATGGTACATGCATCTGGAGTTTGCTTGAAGTGGCTAGAGGCCCCGGCGCGCCTATTCTCTGTCTCTCTCTTTCTTTCTCTTTCATCTGCCTTTCTCTCTCAAATAAATAAGTAATTAAATATTAACAAAACAAAGAGGCTGGGGTAGTTCAGTTGTTAAGAATGCTTGCCTAGCATGCATGAAGAACCAGTTCCAATCCCCAGTACTGCATAGACCAGGTGTGGTGATGTATACCTATAACCCCAGCACTTCAGAGATGGGGACAGGAAAGTCAAAGTTAAAGGCCATCATCAGCTACATCTTGAGTCTGAAGCAAGTCTTGGATTCATGAAACCATATCAAAATAAAAAAAATAATAAACACACACCTTGAAGGCAGTGGGTGAAGAGAAATCTTCACAATGAGCAGAATTTCAAGCAGTAAATATAGTTGTGCATTTTAAAAAAAGGTTTTTTTGTTTATTTTATTATTTATTTATTTATTTGAGAGCAACAGACAAAGAGAGAAAGAGGCAGACAGAAAGAAAGAATGGGCGCGCCAGGGCCTCCAGACACTGCAAATGAACTCCAGACGCATGCACCCCTTGTGCATCTGGCTAACATGGGTCCTGGGGAATCCAGCCTCAAACTGGGGTCCTTAGGCTTCACAGGCAAGTACTTAACCGCTAAGCCATCTCTCCAGCCCATGGTTGTGCAATTTGCTTGGAAGGAAAAAATACTGGATGTGCAATTTTGACTACATACTGATTTGGGGGCTGTAACCCAAGGTTTGGCTAGATGATCCAGGAAATGGAAGAAGCACAGCTGGAAAATTGGTGCGAAAGTCATTTGAGGAAGGGGTATGTAGATGGATCTCTCTTAATGAGCAAAGGATATAAAGATACTTGTGCTCTCTCTCTCTCCCTGCCTATTTCTTTCTCTCAGATAAATAAAGAAAAATAAATAAAATATGTAAAAAAAAAAAAGGGCTGGAGAAATGGCTTAGTGATTATGGCTGCAAAGCCAAAGGACCCAGGTACGATTTCCCAGGACCCACGTAAGCCAGATGCACAAGTGGATGCACACATCTGGAGTTCATTTACAGCGACTGGAGACCCTGGCGCATCTATCATCTCTTTCTCTCCCTGTCTATTTCTCTCTCTCTCTGCCTATTTTTCTCTCTTGCAAATAAAGAAAAATAAATAAAATATTTAAAGATACTTGTGTCCCATGTCACTGCTCATCAAAAGATGACCTCAGTAGAGGATGCCTTTAATAAGCAAGTCAATAAGCTGATGGCTGTGTTGATAACGTCAACCTCTTTCCCCAGCCATTCCCGACATTGCCAAATGGGCCCGTGAACAAAGTAGCATAGTGGCAGAGATGGTGGTTAAGTATGGGCTCAATAACATAGGCTTCCACCAACGAAGAGCTGACCTGGATATGGCTGCTAATAATCACCAAGTCTGCCCGGAACAGAGACCAACACTGACCCAGATAGGCCACCATTCTCCAAAATGATCATCCAGCAACCTGATGGCAGGCCGTCTGACTACAATAGGGCTTAGTCAATTTCCATGAAAGTAGGGAGTCCAAAAGGATAGATCTGGGTACTTTGGGGTGCCTCATGTCGCAGCTGTGAATAGGGGAAAAGAGAGGCAGCTGTTTCACAAACCTAACGATTTGTATCCAGGGAAATGCCTCAGGAGGATAAAAAGCAGAAGGATCAGGAATGGGCAGACAGCCTTAAAACTGGGAAGCTGGGCTGGATAGATGGCTTAGCGGTTAAGCGCTTGCCTGTGAAGCCTAAGGACCCCGATTCGAGGCTCGGTTCCCAAGGTCCCACGTTAGCCAGATGCACAAGGGGGCGCACGCGTCTGGAGTTCGTTTGCAGAGGCTGGAAGCCCTGGCGCGCCCATTTTCTCTCTCTCCCTCTATCTGTCTTTCTCTCTGTGCCTGTTGCTCTCAAATAAATAAATAAATAAAAATTAAAAAGAAAAACTGGGAAGCTATTGTAGCTCCTGTGAAAGACAAGAAGGAAGGAAGAAGAATTGCCTGGAAGGAGCCTTCAATTTGTACAAAGCGGACTGAGAAAGTTCTTGCTGGTGGAGAATGACAGGTAAACACTGTCCATCAGGAAATTACACAGTAGAAAGAAATGGCTCTGCTACTTTGCTGCCACAGGCCCTGTCACTGGTTGAACACAGACCCAAGAAAATATGGCCTTGGCCTGGATACAGTGGTGGATAGTACAGATGAGTATCAACTATACTCCTTGAAGTGGGTTTTAAAAATTGTGTGTAGGGCTGGAGAGATGGCTTAGCGGTTAAGCGCTTGCCTGTGAAGCCTGAGGACCCTGGTTCGAGGCCCGATTCACCAGGACCCACGTTAGCCAGATGCACAAGGGGGCGCACGCGTCTGGAGTTCGTTTGCAGTGGTGGGAGGCCCTGGCGCGCCCATTCTCTCTCTCTCTCTCTCTCCCTCTTTCTCTCTCTGCCTCTTTCTCTGTCTGTAGCTCTCAAATAAATAAATAAAATGAACCAAAAAAAAAATTTAAAAAATTGTGTGTTTGTAAGACCATCATAACAGGAGGAAAAAGATGATGACATCAAAGTACAAGAGAGACTGGCTGAGAGGGGGAAGGGGTATGATGGAGAGTGGAGCTGCAAAGGGGAAGGTGGAGCGAAGGAGGGAATTACCATGGGCTATTGTCTACAATTATGGAAGCTGTCCATCAAAAACAATTAAATAATTAAATAAATAAAAATGTCGTGTATGGATGTGTCTATGGATGATCTGAGGACAGCTCGTTATCCTTTCCTTTCGCCTTGCTTGAGACAGGGTCACTTGTTTGTGCCACTGCATGTGGCAGTGTAGCTGGTCCCTGCACTTCTGGATTCTCCTGGGTCCTATAGATGCTTAGAGCTTATGAACATGTTTGCCACATCGGATCTGCTGTTATGTCGGTGTTGGGGGATTAAACATGGGCCAGCAGGCTTGCAAGCAAACACCTTTAACCACTGAGCCATCTCCCTAGCTCCTCTTCCCTTTTGAAGTATATATATAATTTTTTTGGAGGGGAGCTTGTTGTGATTTTTTTTTTTTTTTTTGGATTTTTGAGGTAGGGTCTCACTCTAGCCCAGGCTGACCTGGAATTCACTATGGAGTCTCAGGGTGGCCTCGAACTCACGGCGATCCTCCTACCTCTGCCTCCCAAGTGCTGGGATTAAAGGCATGCACCACCACGCCCGGCTCTTTTTGTGATTTTTTTTTTCCATGCTCAGGACCAAACCCAGGGTCTTGTGCATGCCAGGCAAGCACTCATCCACTGAGCTAAATCCCCAACCCCAAAGCAGATATTATTTATGAGATAATTTATTTAAGACTCGTGTCCTCCACGGACTTCACAACTAGAAACAAAGGTTCTGTTGTGGAAGATGCCCGACCTTTCATCTATTTCCCACAGACTTGTGGGTAGCAGATATTAGTAGACTTAGAGGTTATTAGAGGATGTGCTTCATCTCCCATCTTCCCAGTAACATTGATCAAGAAAACATCACAATTGCCAATGTTGGATTTAAAATGCCATATGAAAGGGAAGAAGGTGCAGGTAAGGTCCCTTAAGTGTTAATTCAGTTGAGCCTATAGTCACATACCTGGTCTAGAGACCATCCCTCACCACAGCTCACCTAAAGACACGCTAAGGAAGTGTGAGGAATAGCTATATTCTTTTTTTAAAATATTTTTATTTATTTATTTATTTGAGAGTGACAGACAGAGAGAAAGAGGCAGATAGAGAGAGAGAGAGAGAGAATGGGAGCGCCAGGGCCCCCAGCCACTGCAAACGAACTCCAGACGCGTGCGCCCCCTTGTGCATCTGGCTAACGTGGGTCCTGGAGAATCGAGCCTCGAACCGGGGTCCTTAGGCTTCACAGGCAAGCGTTTAACCGCTAAGCCATCTCTCCAGCCCAGGAATAGCTATATTCTTAACAAGATAATGTACTATACGTCCAGAAGACCCTCCCTTAGTATAGTCACTCACAAATCCTTATTGCGAAGGCTGCCCACTTTTTTGAGTTATAACTCAAAAAATGTAGTCATTACCTCCTTTCTATCTCTTCTTTGGAGACCAGGCTAAGCAAGTTTCCCCTGACATTCTGGGGCCTTTTAACCTTTTTTTCTCAATAAATCTCCTCTGCTTTATGTTAGACTCCCAGAGCTATCTACCTCTGGCCCCTCTCTCCCTTCTCACCTGGTCATGCTAGACCCAAGACTCTGGGACTGCCTCCTGGTCTGCGTTATACCTCTGGGCTAAGAGGAGGGAAGGCCACCTTCTCCCAGCCCCTACCTCCACACCCCACCCAAGGCTCTTCCCTCAGAGTACTTTCTCTTCCTCCATGAAACCCTCTCCCTGGTCCTCCTTCCCTCTCTTTCAGCTCACCCTGCTCCAGGTGCATACAACCTCCTTTTCTTCCTCCCTCTTTCCTCCTCTTCCTCTCTCTGTCTCTCTTTCTCTGGTACATGTACCCCATCTCTCTCTCTCTCTTTTCTCCCTCACTCTCTCCCCATTACAATAAAGTCTTAGATTCAAGAAACTGTTTGTCTTGGTCCTCCATTGCAAACCCCAAACATAACACAAGGTGCCAAAACTGAGGATTGGAGGTACGACCAAGACCGGCTGCCTTCTTAGGCTCTACCCCTCTCCTTTTGCTTCCTTATGCCCTTTGCTGAGTCTTTTCCTACATTCAACACTAACTCCATTTTCTGATGAATCCGGTGGCCAGGACATCTGTGTTTGGGGAAATCACTGAATCAGGTGACTCCCTCTGGGCAGAGTCCCTAACCCCTTGCTCTGAACCTAATAGTGATGCCAAGACTCTTCATCTTTATTTTGTGGTTCCTTTTTATGTGGCTGATTCATGCTTTCCAGATATTTAAGAAATACAAGGATGCTCATACCCTTACTTCTCATTTTCTGATTCATTTCCAGAGTTTATAGCTTACCACATGCCCCCAGACTTTCACCTCATGCCCTCCGCACTGGGCAGAGGTCCAAGGACCTCTCTGTCCTCAAGCTGAACCAGACCCTCCAGGAGTTAGGCAGCTCCAGAGTAGAACCCACAGAATGGGTTTCACACCACAGCACTCCTTCACTCTGCCATGGTAAGTGGCAAACTCGCTCTATATTGCATTTCCGAGTTACAGCCAAAGTATAGGTATAAAACCGGCCTTTACAAATGACCTTCATGGCCGGGCATGGTGGCACATGCCTTTTAATTCCAGCACTCGGGAGACAGAGGTAGGTGGATCACCATGAGTTCGAGGCCACACTGAGACTACATAGTGAATTCCAGGTCAGCCTGGGCTAGAGTCAGACCCTACCTCAAAAAAACATAAAACAAACAAAAACAGAATGACCTTCATGGGCTGGAGGGATTGCTTAGTGGTTAAGGCGCTTGTCTGTGAAGCCTAGGGACCCAAGTTTGATTGCCCAGTACCTACTTAAAGCTAGATGTGCACAAGGTGGCACATACATCTGAAGTTCATTTGCAGTGGCTGGAGGCCCTCGCGTGCCTATTCTCTCCCTCCCCCTCTCTCTCTCAAATAAATAAAATATATTTTAACAAAGAATGGCCTCCAGCTCATTCTCCAGATCCCACTGGCTTTCTCTTTTATGCCTCTTGAGTTCCATCTTCAGGATTTCCAACATGACTTGCTTTCCCGAAGACATATGCTATGATCAACAGCTACATGATAAGATGGAGATTCTATTCTGCCCCTGGGTAGGCCTACATTTACCAACACATGCATTGGTCTTTATGGTGTTGGGTGAACTTGATATGACCTGCTTATCAACTCTTTGGTGTACACCTTGCTCCAGGGCATACAGACCTCTCCACATTGCAGTCTTTCTGGAGGCAAATAAAACCTTGTCACTCACTTTGGGGGTTGGAGAGATTGCTTAGTGGTTAAGGTCTTGCCTGAGAAGCCTAAGGTCCCAGGTTCGATTCCCCAGTGTCTATGTAAGCCAGATGCACAAGGTGGCCCATGGAGTTAGTTTCCAGTGGTTGGAGGCCTTGACACAACCATTCTCTCCATCTGCCTCCCTGACTCTCTCTCTCTCTAATAAATAAATAAAATAAACTTTTTTTGGCTTTTTGAAGTAGGTTCTAACTCTAGCTCAGGATGATATGGAATTCACTATGTAGTTTCAGGATGGCCTTCTACTCATGATGATCCTCCTACCTCTGCCTTCCAAGTGCTGAAAATAAAAAATTTTTAAAAAAAATTTTTTAAAAACAACTTGTCAATTTTTAATACAAACTGCTACTTAGTTGCCATACTTTTTTTGTAGTCAGTGAATAATACAGTCAAGTGGGTACCACTGTTAGCCTCCTCCCTATCCTCCCCTCTCTGCAGGCACCCTCCTTGTTGGGGTATATAGGTCATTCATTGTGGGGGTGGCCTTCAGTTATGAGCAGGAGGCAATGTCTCTGCGTGTCATGACCCAACATGTGGCTCTGACATTCTTTCTATCCCCTCTTCTGCAAATTTCCCTGAGCCATGCTGGGTTCATTTTAGTTCTGCTTCAGGCTTGAGATCTTGGGAGCCTCTGTGTCTCTGGATCTCATGTAAGTTTTCTAAGAATAGCCAAACCTTTGAAAATACAGATTTTTAGATTAAATATTACTTAGTGCTATGGAGAAAGTAATTAGGATACGGCTGGAAGAGATGGCTTAACAGTTAAGGCTCTTTCCAGCAGAGTCAAAGAATCCAGGTTCAATTCCCCAGTGCCCATGTAAAGCCATATGCACAAGGTGGCACACATATCTGGAGTTCATTTGTAGTGGCTAGAGATGCTAGCATACCCATCCTCCCTCTCTCTATCTGCCATTCTCTCTTTCAAATAATGAATATATATAAATATATATATATATAGAGAGAGAGATAGATACAGATACAGATACAGATACAGATACAGATATAGATATTTGGTTTTACGAGGTAGGGTCTTGCTCTGGCCCAGGCTGACCTGGAACTCACTATGCAATCTCAGGCTGGCCTAGAACTCATGGCAATCCTCCTACCTCTGCCTCTCGAGTGCTGGGATTAAAGGCGTGTGCCACCACACCCAGTTCAAATAATAAATAAATATTTTTTATAAAGAAAGTAATTAGGATAGTAGTTTGACTTTAAAGCTGACAAACAACAAATACAAAAGCTACAAAATCCATTTAGTCTTTGTGAATAAGGGTATATATATTGTCTATACTGCTGATATTGTAAGATTGACTTATAAGTGAGTATTCATGGAAATTAAAACTATAAAATTATCTCAAATCTCTTAGTCTAAAACATAACTACAATTTTAAATGAAAACCTGTTTCTCTTCCTTTAATAGTTTTATGTGTTTTTGACATATGTCTGAGGGTGGCTGGTCACTGTCATGTGTTTCATGTAGTCTATATTTATGTGTTTTGTATCCAAAAATTACATGATTAAATGTATGGCCATTAATTGTACTTATTTTAAAATGCACATACATACATGAATGTATTTTATGATCATGTTAAATTTCTAGAAACAGGTTTACACTGTATTTAAAATAATTCCTGTCTACAATTTTGGCTTTAAAAAATATTTGTTCATTCTTACTGCAAATTCTAATCCTACTTTTAAAATTGCCTTACAGTTTTACATAAAAGGTCAAAATTTTAGATAGTTTCCAAATGCTTGTTATGATGACATATATCTTTAACAAACTGATTGATTTGGGTTTACTAACAAAACACAGGACTGTTGGTATGTTTTACCTGTATTTATGACTCTTAAGATACAGTATACATGTTTTCTGTCATATTTCCTGGGGTTTCATTTAGAAATATTTTCTAAATCTTATAATGGTGACATCAATAATGATAATAACAAAATCATACAGAAAATAACCATCAAGTAAAAAGAGATATGAATTACAAATATAAAGTGTGTGTTTTCAGTAAAGAAGGTTAGAAGAAAGTGACACATTTTTAGATGAGAAAGGTGTTTGTAAGGTAAAAGATTGTTCCAAGTGGCAATAGATATACAAACTAAAAGGATAGAGTATGTTGTAAAAAGATTATGAGAGTTGATGTAAAAAGGTAATTGGAGTTAAACTTTAAAAGGTTTACCGTCTGGGGGAAGTGGCTCAGCAGTTAAAGGTGTTTGCTTGCAAATCCTACCAACCAGTAGCTATCCTGTACCCATGTAAAGCCAGATGCAAAAAGTGGCACATGTGTTTGGAGTTCATTTGCAGTGGCAAGAGGCCCTGGTGTGCCCATTGTCTCTTTCTCTCTCTCCATTTGTTTGAAAATAAATAAATAAAAATATATTTTAAAACTCCTGTATGTCTTAAAAAAGGTTTACTGCCTGAAGACAGATATCATTATTATTTATTCTATAATACAAAAATGCTAAAGATGGGCTGGAGAGGTGGCTTAGCAGTTAAGCGCTTGCCTGTGAAGCCTAAGGACCCCAGTTCGAGGCTCAATTCTCCAGGACCCACGTTAGCCAGATGCACAAGGGGGCACACGTGTCTGGAGTTCATTTGCAGTGGCTGGAAGCCTTGGTGTGCCCATTCTCTCTCTCTCTCTCTCTCTCTCTATCTGCCTCTTTGTCTCTCTGTCACTTTCAAATAAATGAAAATAAACAAAATTTAAAAAAAAAAATGCTAAAGATGCCAGGCATGGTGGCGCATGCCTTTAATCCCAGCACTCAGGAGGTAAGAGGATAGCTGTGAGTTCGAGGCCACCCTAAAACTGCATAGTGAATTCCAGGGCAGCCTGGGCTAGAGTGAGACCCTACCAACCGCCCCCCCAACAAAAAAAAATAAAAATAAATGAAAAAAACTAAAATAATCAGTTGAGATACCTATGTTTTCTACTATGGCTGCTAGGTTTCTAACTACTGGGGCAAATGAATCTTAAAATGAAACTTTATTTTATTTGAACTGCTTCCTTTTCTGTTTACACTTTAAATGTTACATGAAAGTCAAAAATACAGCCTGAAGGAGCTACATGGAATCAACACTCATCTTCTAAATGAATTTAGTCTTAACTCCTAAAGAGGAGATGCTAGATATCTAGGCAGACATTAGGCTATGAGATCATTAAAAGACAAACCTTTTTCCAGGGTAACATTAGAAAGGGAGGGGCCACTCCTGCCTAATCAGAGGACTGGTCCTGAAAGGAGATGTATACTTCTAAGTGTAAAGGTTAGGTTAAAAGTTTAAATTAGGGCTGGAGAGATGGCTTAGCGGTTAAGCGCTTGCCTGTGAAGCCTAAGGACCCCGGTTCGAGGCTCGGTTCCCCAGGTCCCACGTTAGCCAGATGCATAAGGGGGCGCACGTGTCTGGAGTTTGTTTGCAGAGGCTGGAAGCCCTGGCGCGCCCCTTCTCTCTCTCTCCCTCTATCTGTCTTTCTCTCTGTGTCTGTTGCTCTCAAATAAATAAATAAATAAATAAATAATTTTTTAAAAAAAGTTTAAATTAGCGCTGTGGGGATAGCTCAGCAGTTAAAGATGATCGCTTGCAAAGCCGAACAGCTACAGTTTGACTCATTTGTATCCATGTAAAGCCAAATGCGCACAGTGGCACATGCATCTGGAGTTTGTTTGTAGTGGCAAAAGACCCTAACATACTCATTCTTCCTTCCTCCCTCCCTCCATGCCTCCCTCCCTCCCTCTCTTTCTCTCTGCTCACGAATTTTAAAAAATGTTTCGAGCTGGAGAGATGGCTTAGCAGTTACGCGCTGGCCTGTGAAGCCTAAGGACCCCGGTTCGAGGCTCAATTCCCCAGGACCTACGTTAGCCTGATACAGAAGGGGGTGCACGCGTCTGGAGTTCGTTTGCAGTGGCTGGAAGCCTTGGAGCGCCCATTCTCATTCTCTCTCTCTCTCTCTCTTTTTCCTTCTCTCTGTCTGTTGCTCTCAAATAACTAAATATTTTTTTTAAATGTTTAGATTGAAAGTAACTAAATTTCTGAATAAAGTATATCAGGAATTAAACAAAAAAGATGACATGGGTCATATTCTTAGAAGTTATTGAATTCCTTGGGCCAAACTTCAAGTTTTCTTAGATATGGTAATATCTTTTCTTGACAATATGTATAAAATGGTAATACTCCCATTAGATAAAACCTTTGTTTGATATAACATCTGATTCTCTGTTTACAACAACAGGGTTTCTTAAATACTGTTTAGCTCTTATTTATTTTTCCATTGAATGTTCCTTTGATAGAGAAGTTATCTTAATAGATAAAATTAGGTCAAATTATACACAATTTCATTGTGCCTATGAAATGAAAAATGGCAATAATAAGTTGTCAAAGTTAATAGACGCTTTTAGCTTTTTTAAAAGGATTAAAATATTTTTACTTATTTATTTGCAAGAAGAGAGAGAGAGAAAGAGAACATGGGCATGTGGCAGGGCCTCCAGCCACTACAAACTCCAAATGCACGTGCCACCCCTACATTCCAGCTCTATGTAAGCACTGGGGAACCAAACCTGGGTTCTTAGGCTTTGCAGGCAAGTGTCTTAAGTGATGAGCCATCTCTTCACCCACTTTTTAGCTTTTTATTTATTTATTTTATTTTTAAATTTTTTTTTTGTTTTTGTTCAGTTTTATTTATTTATTTGAGAGAAATGGACAGAGAAAAAGAGTCAGATAGAGACAGAGAATGGCAAGACAGGGCTTCCAGCCACTGCAAACGAACTCCAGACGCTTGCGCCCCCTTGTACATCTGGCTAACATGGGTCCTGGGGAATTGAGCCTCGAACCAGGGTCCTTAGGCTTCACTGGCAAGTGCTTAACCGCTAAGCCATCTCTCCAGCCCTATTTTTATTATTATTATTTTTGAGAGAGAGAATTGGCATGTCAGGGACTCAGCCACTGAAATTGGACTCCAGACGCTTGCGCCACCTAGTGGGCATGTGCAATATTGTGCTTGCCTCACCTTTGTGTGTCAGGATCTGGAGAGTTGAACATGGGTCCTCAGGCTTCGCAGGCAAGCACCCTAACCTCTAAGCCATCGCTCCAGCTCCACTTTTTAGCTTTTTAAGCCTGGCACACTTTCATTAGTTCTTGTTAATCTAAGACCTCTTTTGATCTCTGTACTAAGGAAGTAAAAATTAGAGCTCTATATGTTATAGACTATTATAAAGAAATTTTAATCTTTTTTAGAGTGAGTGATTGAGAAAGAGATAGAAAGAATTGGTGCACCAGTGCCTCAGCAACTGCAATTAAACCACCTAGTGGGCATGTGCCACCTTGTGCTTGCCTCACCTTTGTGCATCTGGCTTATGTGGGATATGGAGAGTGGAACATGGCTCCTTAGGCTTTGCAAGCAAGTACCTTTACCACTAAGCCATCTCTCCAGCCCTATAAAGAACTTTCTTTAAAATTTTTTTTGTTTATTAGTTATTTGAGAGTAACAGAGAAAAAGGGAGAGAGAGAAAGGGAGGGAGGGAGGGAAGGAGAATGGACACGCAAGGGCTTCCAGCCACTGCAAACGAACTCCAGATGCTTGCGCCCCCTTGTGCATCTGGCTAACGTGGGTCCTGGGGAATTGAGCCTCGAACCGGGGTCCTTAGGCTTCACAGGCAAGCACTTAACAGCTAAGCCATCTTTCCAGCCCTATAAAGAACTTTTAAACCTGACCACTACAATCTTTGAAAGTGGCTAATTTCATTCATGTTTAAATAATTTGAAATTGTCCAAGGTATCTCAAGTGTTACTTAAAATATATAATTGGAGGTATCTTAATTATTATCGTTGTTTTGGTATTTTATTTATTTTTTAAGCTTGTTAAATATTTTATTTATTTGAGAGAGAGAGAGAGAGAGTGAGTGGGCATGCCAGGGCCTCTAGCTGCTGCAAGCGAACTCCAGACACATGCAGCAGCTAGTGCATCTGGCTTTACATGATACTGCCCTAACCACTAAGAAATCTCTCCAGCCCCCCCCCCAATATATATATTTGGGGTTTTTGTTGTTTTTGTTTGTTTGTTGTTTTGTGAGATAGGGTCTAGCTCTAGCCCAGCCTCTCAAGTGCTAGGATTCAAGGTATGCACCATCATGCCTGGCTCTTTATACTTTATATATTTATTTGAGAGAGAGGGACAGGGAGAGAGGGAAGCAGATATAGAGAGAACTGATGTGTCAGGGCCTCTAGCCACTGCAAATGAACTCCCAATGCATGCGCCACTTTGTGCATCTGGCTTATGTGGGTACTGGGGAATGAAACCTGGGTCCTTAGGCTTCATAGGCAAGCACCTTAACTGCTAAGCCATCTCTCAAGCCCTTTTTATTTATTTATTAATTGTTTTATTTTTTAGGTAGGATCTCACTGTGGCCCAGGCTGACCTGGAATTTGCTATGTAGTCTCAGGGTGGCCTCAAACTCACAGCAATCCTCCTACCTCTGCCTTCAGAGTGCTGGGATTAAAGATGTGCACCACCATGCCCAGCTTCTTTTTTTGGTATTTTGAGGCAGGGTCTCACTATAGCCCAAGCTGTCCTGGAACTCACTCTGTAGTCCCAGGCTGGCTTTAAATTCACAGCAATTCTCCTAGGTCTGCCTCCCTAGTGCTGGAATTAAAAATGTGCACCAGCATGCCCAACTATCTTAATTATAATTAAGCTATCAAGGTAAATAATATTGGTTTCAGGACTGATGAACAGCCCACCAAGAGAGCTTGCCCCCTCCGTTGGTAAATGTATTTATTAAGCTTTTCGTGGTGGGCCCTACCTTCTGTCTCAAGTGAACCAGAGAGAAAGCTGATTTGAAAAGGGCTGTTAGTGAAGGAGGATGGGACAACGCTAGTTTCTTTTAAGCAGTTTCAGTAAGAAATCGAAACCCAAGGAGAACCAGGAGATACCACTCCAATTGCCATCTCGCTCTGATACAAGAATGTAACTCTTGGCAGAAATGGAACTCATGTCTGATCAAGACTGTTCTACATCACCTCTTGCTTCCCACACTCTGTCAAACTATCTAGAAGGACAGCCCAGGTGGGCTGGCTCTGGGATCTTCCTTCCAAACCAACCAACCAATCGGGTCTTCCTCTTGCCTATAAAGGCTCCTTTCTTCTTCCTGTCACTAATTAAACACCACTCCATCTCTCTGTTTTCCGCTTCACTCTCTTTCTCTGGCTCTGCTGCTTGGCTCTGCCTTTCTTTTTTCTGGCCACAGGGACACATGTAAGTCTGGCTTTCCCCTCACACAGCCTGGTTGGTGGGGGAAGAACATAAAACAGTTTCTTGATCTGGGGGAACTTTCTTGCTGGCCTCTGCTTTATAGTTTGGGGTAACTTCTCACTTTGATTACACGTGCAATTTTCCTCTGGTCTCTAATCTACCACATGGTATTTTCCTTACACCCCAGATCCACCATGTGGGTGCTTTCACTAACTCTAGGTCTGCTACCTGTGTAATTTCTTTAAACTCAGGGTAACCATGAATGCAATTTTCTTCATTACTCATTTCCTCCCTGAATCTCCTTGTCTTTTCTTTGATATATTCTCTCTCGTGTTTCCTTGAGCCCCACCACTCCCCTCCATGGAAAAGTACATGGCAGATGCCATTCCAGTTTCTCTTAAGTCTGCCTATACAATCTCCTAGATACTACTTTCCATGTGTTTGTGACTCTACTCCAGTTTTCCCCAAATCCTTACATTCTCTTTTTTTAAAAAAATTTTATTAGCATTTTCCATGATTATAAAAAAAATCCCATGGTAACTCCCTCCCTCCCCACCCCCACACTTTCCCCTTTGAAATTCCATTCCTCATCATATTACCTCCCCATCACAATCATTGTACTTACATATATACAATATCAACCTATTAAGTACCCTCCTCCCTTCCTTTCTCTTCCTTTAATATCTCCTTTTTCACTTAGTGGCCTCTGCTACTAAGTATTTTCCTTCTCACGCAAAAGCCCAATCATCTGTAGCTAGGATCCACATATGAGGGAGAACATGTGGCGCTTGGCTTTCTGGGCCTGGGTTACCTCACTTCCTTACATTCTCTTAAATGAACTTTATAAACTATGCAGTGTTTCCACATGAGAATGTGTTTCCTAAACCCCATAATTTGGGATATCCCCCTAAATAAACAATTCACAATTTATCCTTTTTGAGTCTGGCTTTTTAAATTCTTTTTAAAAATATTTTGGGACTAGAGGGAAGGCTTGGCAGTTGAGGTGCTTGCCCACAAAGCCAAAGAACCTGGGTTCAATTCCCCAGAACCCACATAAGCCTGAGGCTTCCATTATCTCTCTCTCTCTCTCTCTCAAACAAATAAAAATCTTTTTTTTTTTTTTTTTGGTTTTTCGAGGTAGGGTCTCACTTTGGTCCAGGCTGACCTGGAATTCACTATGTAGTCTCATGGTGGCCTCGAACTCACGGCGATCCTCCTACCTCTGCCTCCCAAGTGCTGGGATTAAAGGCGTGCGCCACCACGCCCGGCTCAAACAAATAAAAATCTTTAAAAAATTATTTTATTTGAGAGAGAGAGAGAGAGAGAGAGAGAGAATAGGCATACCAGGGCCTTCAGCCACTGCAACCAAACCCCAGATGCATGTGCCACCTTGTACATCTGGTGTACATGGTCCTGGGTATTTGAAACTGGTTCCTTTGGCTTTTCAGACAAGCATCTTAACCACCAAGCAATCTCTTTAGCCCTTTTATTAATTCTTTATTAACGGTAGGACAGATTCCAAAAGTTGGGGTTCATAAATTCTGGGGACCCCCCTCACAAGCCCCCAAATCCTGAATCATTAGGGGTTCAGAAAAGTCCTTGAACATGAAACCCTACATTGGTGTTTTCATTTAATCAAAGAATTGGGCTAACCAAACTAAGAATGATAAAATTATTAAATTATTATATTTATTGAGGGAAATTCAGAACCAAGGGAAGGAAAATGAATACACACATGTGGTCTAAGAGCCCACATGGTGGGTCTGGGAAACTAAAAAGAGAGTTAGAGAGGAAAGAAAAGAAAGTACAAAGAGCTCTTGCCATGTGGAGGTCAGGAGAGGGTAAAGAACTCATGCGGAGTAGGGTTAGGGGCTCTTCTCTCAGCCCAGCAGGATCAAGATGAGGAGAAATTCACCAAAATCTAGGAGACTGTATAGAGAGACTTAAGAGAAACTGGAATGGCATCTGCCATGTGCTTTTCCATGGAGGGGAGTGGTGGGATTCAAGGAAACATGAGAGGGAAGATATCAAAGAAAAGACAAGGAGGGCTGGAGAGATGGCTTAGCGGTTACGCGCTTGCCTGTGAAGCCTAAGGACCCCGGTTCGAGGCTCGGTTCCCCAGGTCCCACGTTAGCCAGATGCACAAGGGGGCGCACGCGTCTGGAGTTCGTGTGCAGAGGCTGGAAGCCCTGGCGCGCCCATTCTCTCTCTCTCCCTCTATCTGTCTTTCTCTCTGTGTCTGTTGCTCTCAAATAAATAAATAAAAAATAAAAAAAAAGAAAAAAGACAAGGAGATTTTGGAGGTTCAGGAGTAGTCAGGCAGCCCAGAGAACTAGCCGTCCCCTTGTAAATGTATTTATAACCTTACTGTAGTGGGCTTTACCTTCTGGCTCAGGTGAACCACAGTAAGAATATAATGGGGTGTTTGGGGTTCAGGAAAGTCCTTGAACCCTTAACCCCAAGTTCATGTCTAATTATTTTTCAAGACCCTGTGCCTTTAGCAATTTCGTATTCTTTCTTTTTTAGTTTTCTATTTTTATTTATTTGAGAGAGAGAATGAGGCAGATAGAGAGAAAGATAAGAGGCCTTCATCAGCTGCAAATGAACTCCAGACACATGCGCCACCTTGTGCATCTAGCTTACGTGGGTCCTGGGAAATTGAACCGGAGTCCTTTGGCTTTGCAGGCAAGTGCCTTAACTGCTAAGCCATCTCTCCAGCCCATGTCTACTTTTTATTTTATTTGATTTTGTTTGGTTTTTCAAGGTAGGGTCTCACTCTCGCCCATGCTGACCTGGAACTCACTCTGTATTCTTAGGGTGGCCTCGAACTCATGGCAATCCTCCTACCTTTGCCTCCCAAGTGCTGGGATTAAAGGTGTGCACCACCATGCCCAGTTCCATGTCTACTTTTTAATCAAAAATTGAATAAAATATACTGAGAAAGATAACTATTAAGTTATTATATTTATTGAGGGAAGTACAGAGCCAAGGAAAGGTACCCACATGGATACCGATTCCACATGGAGGGCCTGGAAAAACCACAGAAAGAGAGAAAAGAAAGTTCAAGGAGCTTCTTCCATGTGGGGACCTGGAGGGAATAAAGAGCCCATGTGGAGAGTAAGGGCTTGGGGCTCTCCCCTTGCTCAGCAGAGGAAAAGTCACCAGCAGTTGGAAGTTCGCAAGTGATTAAGAAGCTCAAAGACTGTGTCCTCCCCACGCAAAGGTATTTATAATGTAATGTGGTGGACGCTGCCTTCTGGCTCAGGTGAACCAGAGGGGCAGCTAGTTGGTTAGAGCTAGGGGCTGTCTCTAAAAGAGGTTAGTCCTGACACCAGGTTCCAGGGGCTGAATTTGACCAGTTTAAATGTTTAAATCACAGACCCCTCTCTCAGGAGGGGCCCAGGTTGCTTGTGGAAAAACAGGTCTAGGCAAGAGATAAGAATCCCAGGAAGTGGGGCTGGAGAGATGGCGTAGCGGTTAAGTGCTTGCCTGTGAAGCCTAAGGACCCCGGTTCGAGGCTCGGTCCCCAGGTCCCACGTTAGCCAGATGCACAAGGGGGCGCTCGCGTCTGGAGTTCGTTTGCAGAGGCTGGAAGCCCTGGCGCGCCCATTCTCTCTCTCTCCCTCTATCTGTCTTTCTCTCTGTGTCTGTCACTCTCAAATAAATAAATAAAAATTTTTTTAAAAAAGAAACTGAATTCTGGTGGATGCATTCACCAACAAGTAGCAAGGGCAACCAGGCAAAAAAAAAAAAATAAAAGTATTTTTTAAAATGAGGTAGAAGATGGTCCTCTGACCACACACCCACTGTGGCACATATGCCCACACACTCACACACATGGACAAGCATACACACATAGACACACACCAAATATGTAAGTAAATAAAAAACAAAGAAAAATATCAGTATCTGATACATGAGATGCAGATTATAAGTATGCATGCATATGTTAAAAAAAAAAAAACAGAACAGGAGGGGCTGGAGAGATGGCTTAGCGGTTAAGCGCTTGCCTGTGAAGCCTAAGGACCCCGGTTTGAGGCTTGGTTCCCCAGGTCCCACGTTAGCCAGATGCACAAGGGGGTGCACGCATCTGGAGGTCGTTTGCAGAGGCTGGAAGCCCTGGCGCACCCATTCTCTCTCTCTCCCTCTATCTGTCTTTCTCTCTGTGTCTGTCGCTCTCAAATAAATAAATAAAAAATTAAAACAAAAAAAGAATTCCAGGAAGTGCAGAACATCCTGCCTGCCTTTTTACTTTCAGCGGCCCAGTCAACCTAACTGCCTACTCCCTCTCAAGAGTTGATTGGTCTGGGCTGTGGTTGATTGGTCATGGCTCAGGAAGAGGCTAGTCATGACACCATGTTCTGGGTCTGAACATAACCAACCACAACGTCAGGATTAAATTTAAATTTAAGGGACCCGCCTTCTTAGGAGGAGGCTCAGGCTGTTTGTGGAAAAACAGATCTAGGGAAGAGATAAGAAGTCAGATCAGGGCTAGAGAGATTGATTAGTGGTTAAGGTACTTTCCTGCAAAGCCAAAGGACCCAGGTTTGATTCCCCAAGACCCATGCAAGCCAGATTCACAAGGGGAGGTACATGCATCTGGAGTTCATTTGCAGCGGCTGGAGGCCCTGTTGCACCAATTCTCTTTCTCTTTCTCTCTCTCTTTCTCTCCCCTGCCTATTTCTGTCTTTCTCTCAAATAAATACAGAAAAATAAAATATTTTTAAAAAGTGTCAGATCATACTTCTATGCCTAATGAAGCCCACAAAGACATTCTTGCTTTTTACTTTCAGGGACCCAGTCACTCTAAACTACCTGACAAAACTACCTGACTCCCTCTCAGATTGGTCTGGGCTAGGGGCTGACTCAGGAAGAGGCTAGCCATAATAACAAGTTCTGATGGCTGAAAGTAGATCAACCACAATGTCGGGATTATTTTTAAATTCAATGAAAGGAGACCTTTCTCCCAGGAGGGGCTCAGGTTTTTTTGTGGAAAAACTGATCCAGGGAAGGGATAAGAAGTCAGATCATATTTTGATCTCTAGCAAAGTAGATACTGCAAGGATAGGCTCAAAGATATTCCTGCTTCTTACTTTCAGGGGCTCAGTCACCCTAACTGCCTAACAAAGCTACCTAATTTCCTCTTATCATGAATTATGGCTTCTCCCTAAATAAATTCACTAATTCATATTTTATTCTTCTCCAGTCCTGTGTGTGTGTGTGTGTGTGTGTGTGTGTGTGTGTGTGTTTCAAGGTAGGGTCTTACTCTGGTCAGGCTGACCTGGCATTCACTCTGTAGTCTCAGGATGGCCTTGAACTCACGGCAATCCTTTTACCTCTACCTCCTGAGTGCTGGGATTAAAGGTGTGCACCACAATGCTCGGCCTCTCGGGTCCAATTTTATCAATTCTTTGTTAAAAGAACCTCCAAATGGGACTCACTACCCTGGGAGACCCCTCTCAAACCCCCAAATCCTGTATCACATGTGCCTTAGTTTTTGTGGTTATGAGACCAAAGGACTCAATGACAAGAAAATATGCAACACTAGAACATTCCTACTGATTATTCAGGACTCAGCTGATTTGTCATCTCTTCTACGAAGCCGTCAGTGACTCCCTGACTTAGCCCTGGAGTAAGCATGGTTCTAGCACAGCACTAAACAGTTTAATTGCCCTTCATACATTTGATTCCTTTTACTTTTATTCTGAGGAACCATCTCTTTGTATCGCCAGGCCTTGGCTCAGTGCCTGAAACTGAGTGGATGTTAACTTAGTTTACTTTCCAGCTATTACATTTCATCACCCTTGGTCAGAAAATGCCAGGAAATGCATGCCCAAATGAAATTATTCTCTATCAACAGGGTGTAGTGATTGTGGTCCCAAAGACAGCCCTGTATTTTCCAATATAGTCCTTTATTCATAAGGTTTTCATTTATTATATTTGTGCATAAATCCATGGCCAACTTCTGACAAACTGATTCACATTGTAGTAAATTGCAGCCTGACTCTGAGCTTATTTGCATTTAAAAGCAAAAGCTGAAAACGAGAATTCCTTTTGGCAAAGAGGAATTTCAAGCATCTGTGGCTGGCATGGGAGGTGTATTTTTTTAAAGGGGCCAGAGAGGGTTCAGGGAGCAACGGGCCAAACCACCCCATAGACATTGAGGACTTTAGTTTTGTCTTAATTAGCAAGGACAGCCCGTCAGAAAGTCTTGAGCAAAGCCCCTAAGGGGGCTGGAATGCGGAAAGACGATGAGGGTGAATGCAGCAGCTTTTAAAGAGCAACTTCCATTTTCCATGCTCCTACTGAGTCTCCGCCCCTTCCTCTTATGTAGCCTTCCGAGAGAAATCATGCTTCTGTTAGCAGAGCCCTGGATCCTGGCCAAGCAGCATGCTATCAGCAGTATTGGCCAGCAGGACCACAATTCCTCCCTCCCTTTGCTTTTAGAGAGCAATATTAGCCAAGAAACTGCTCCAGATTTTTCTTGTTCATGTGGTGGTGGTTTCAGACATACCCCTTTCTTCAATAATTACTGCTATGTGGAGGGAGGAAAGCTCTCTTCTCCCTCCCTCCCTTCCTCCCCCCTTCTCTTGCAATACAGCATCTAATTCAGGAAACCGGTTTGTGGTTCCCAGGACAAAACCGGCAGCTTTTCAGATTGCAATGTCACTTTTCCTTCATTATCAGCTTTCCCTGAGTCAAAGGAGCTCAGTGACCTGAAATTCTAACATTTCTGAAGTCAAATGTACTAGATGCTGTTTATACCATGTAATGTGGTTCGTACCATGCTGGCCAATTTGTGACCCTTGACTGTCATCTCACGAAGCCTCTTTCTTGGCTGAGAAAGCACAAAGCTAGCTCATGAGTCATGCCACAGCCGGCTCCAGGCCAGTGAAATGTATGGAAGGTTTAGTATATGCCAAATTCAGCTACGGAATACTGAGGGTTATGTGGAGCTGTCATCAGGCTATAAACAAGAAATTATGACCCCTACTTTAAGTAGCTCAGTGTGGTCAGTCTATAAGCAATTATAAAACAATAGGACGAACATCGTACTATAAAGAATCAAGCAAGAAACATTGTTTCCTATGAGGATTGGGGATTTTTAAGCTCCTCAGGGAGCATTTTAATAGCTTTCAAGTCTTTTGTTTTCTTTTACAGTAAAAAAATACATTCTTTTTTTTTTTTTCCTGAGGTAGGGTCTCACTCTAGTCCAAGCTGACCTGGAACTCTGTAATTCCAGGTCGGCCTGGACCACACAGTGATCCTCCTACCTCTGCCCCCCAAGTGGTGGTATTAAAGGCATGAATCACATGCCTGGCTAGAAATACATTTTTTTAAAGGCATGCGCCACCACACCTGGCTGATATATATACATTTGTTACAAGCAGAGAGGGAGCGAAATAGAGAGGAGGGAAACAGACAAAGAGAGAATGGGCTCGCCAGGGCTTGTAGCCACTGCAAACGAACTCCAGACGTGTGTGCTACCTTGTGCATCTGGCTTACATGGGTCCTGGGGAATCGAACCTGGGTCCTTTGGCTACGCGGGCAAATGCCTTAACCACTAAGCTGTCCCTCCAGCCTTAGAAATACATTTTTTAATTTTAAAATAAATTTATGATTTATTATCAGTAATGTTTTATTTGTGTACCTATTTTATACACCTGTGTATCTGGGTTTGAATATAAATTTCTCAGGTGGAAAGAAGCCATGAGTGGAAAAGTTTAAAAATCCTGAACTAAAGGATTTCTGCTTCTTATATCTTTCACGTATGTCTTTGCAGGTCACTCCAGATGTCAGTACAGATATCTCCATGCAGTGTCAGAAGCGTCAAATGATGCAGCATGCTTGGATGGAACAGAACTACATATTTACAGAATGAGGGATCTAGGATCCAGGAAGCTAGGTTCCCACTTCTTTGGCAATGTTGGAAGACAGAACTTTCTTTTTTGTTTGTGTTTGGTTTGTGCAAGGTAGGGTCTCACTCTCTAGCCCAGGCTGTCCTGGAATTCACTATGTATTCTCAGGGTGGCCTCGAACTCAGAGTGATCCTCCTACCTCTGCCTCCCAAGTGCTGGGATCAAAGGCATGCACCACCATGCCCGGCTGACAGATCTTTTTTTTTTCAAACTTTTTACTGACAACTTAGAAATACATTTTTTTAAATTTATTTATTTATTTATTTGAGAGCGACAGACACAGAGAGAAAGACAGATAGAGGGAGAGAGAGAGAATGGGCGCACCAGGGCTTCCAGCCTCTGCAAACGAACTCCAGATGCATGTGCCCCCTTGTGCATCTGGCTAACGTGGGACCTGGGGAACCGAGCCTCGAACTGGGGTCCTTAGGCTTCACAGGCAAGCGCTTAACCGCTAAGCCATCTCTCCAGCCCTAGAAATAAATTTTTAACTGATGTGTTTATTGTGATTGAAGGAGAAATAGGAGGAAGCTAGTTTCTTTTAGGCAGTTTTAGTTAGGAACTAAGGCCCAGAGAGAACTGATACCACCTAGCCCTGTGAGGAATGGAATTCCTGTCTGATTGAGCCTCATTTACAATAGCTGCAGTACTCCCTTGCTGTCCAGTCTAGACGCTACCTAGATAGGTGGTCTTCACTACTTCAAATCTGCAAAGCAATCAAGTCTTTTCTTTACATACCTAAATTTGATGAAGGAATAAATTGTCTTTTCTTTTCTTTTCTTTTTTTGGTTTTTCGAGGTAGGGTCTCACTCTGGTCCAGGCTGACCTGGAATTCACTATGTAGTCTCTGGGTGGCCTCGAACTCTCGGTGATCCTCCTCCCTCTGCCTCCCAAGTGCTGGAATTAAAGGCATGCGCCACCACGCCCGGCTAAGAATAAAATTTCTTAAAAAATATTTATTTTCAAGCAGAGAGGCAGACAAAGTCTGCATTATTGGAACATATTCCCCATCTACAGACTTAACTTTTAAAGAAGGTGACAAATTCTATTCCAGAGTGACTATTCCATTTTATATTTTCACCAGCAATATATAAGTGATCCAGTTTCTCTACATCCTTGCCAACATTTGGTGCTGTCACTATATTTTTAAATTATTTATTTTTGTTTATTTTTACTTTTTCAAGGCAGGGTCTCACTGTAGTCCAGGCTAACCTGGAACTCACTCCATAGTTCCAGGCTGGCCTCCAATTCACAATAATTTCTACCTCTGCTTTCCAAATGTCAGGATTAAAGACATGTGCCAAACATGCAGATTAGTTTCCTTATTTATTTTTTAATTAACTAATTTATTTTTAAAACAATTTTATTTATTTATTTATTTGAAATCGAGAGAGAGAGAGAGAGAGAACATGGGCACACCAGGGGCTTCTGCCACTGCATATGAACTCCAGATGCATGTGCCACTTTATGCATCTGGTTCTGTGTGGGAATTGGGGACTTGAACCTGGGCCATCAGGCTTGCAAGCAAATGTCTTTAACTGCTGAGCCATCTCTCCAGCCCTATTTATTTTTACTTGAACGACATAGAAGGAGGCAGATGAAGAGAGAGAGAGAGAGAGAGAGAGAGAGAGAGAGAGAGAGAGAGAGAGAGAGAAAGAGAGAATGGGTGTACCAGGTCCTCTAGCCACTGCAAATGAAACTCCAGACATAGGCATCACCTTGTGCATCTGGCTTACATGGGTCCTAGGGAATAGAACCTGGATCCTTTGGCTTTGCATGCAAGTGCCTTAACTGGTAAGCCATCTCTCAAGCCCAGTTACTATTTATTTATTTTTTTAAAATATATTTTATTTATTTATTTATTTGATAGAGAGAAAGAGGCAGAAAGAGAGAGAGAGAATGGGTGCACCAGGGAATCGAGCCACTGCAAACACACTCCAGGTGCATGTGCCCCCTTGTGCATCTGGCTTACATGGGTCCTGGAGAATCAAACTGGGATCCTTTGGCTTTGTACGCAAATGCCTTAACTGCTAAGCCATCTCTCTAGGCCCTAGTTACTATTTATTTTTAACTTGTACCCACATAGATATGTGTCTAGTGATACCTTACTGTGATCTTAATTTGTATTTCTCTAATGAAAATCATGTTTAACACATTTTGTTGTGCCTATTTTACATCATTATGTTCTATTCAGTGAAGTGTCTTCTCCATGTCTTTGATACAGAGTTTGAGGTGTCTTTGAGATCAACAGAGCCTTTCTTGACTGTTGATTGGCCTTTAACCAAGGAGTTAGAGTGCTAGACTATCATGGTCACACAAAACTTCCACTGAGTCATTGGCTTTCAGGTTTTGTTTTGTGAATTTGAAGAATGTAATCCATAGCCCATAGAAGGTAAAGTTTAGAAAGATTTTATTATACAGCTTAAGGAAAGAAGACAGAGCTCCTGTAAAGCAGAGAGGAGTCCCAAAAATGGAAAACCCTTCCTGGTGACTGAGTATGGTATTTTATGGAAATTTGCTGGATGGGGCTGAGCTGATAAGCCCAGTTTCTATGAGAGGTGGTCAGGAATTTGTAATCGTATTCATATCTTCCTGTCAGGTTTCAAGAGAAGGAGCAAAATGTTATTCAAATTCTCATATTATGTTTCCAGGGTAGGTCCTAGAAACTAGAGTGAAGCTTCCATGGTTCTTTAGCTAAATGGGGAGACTATGCCCACCACAAAACCTTCTGAAGGGGCTGGAGAGATGGCTTAGCGGTTAAGCGCTTGCCTGTGAAGCCTAAGGACCCAGGTTTGAGGCTCGGTTCCCCAGGTCCCACGTTAGCCAGATGCACAAGGGGGCGCACGCGTCTGGAGTTCGTTTGCAGAGGCTGGAAGCCCTGGCGCACCCATTCTCTCTCTTCCTCTATCTGTCTTTCTCTCTGTGTCTGTCGCTCTCAAATAAATAAATAAAAAATTAAAAAAAAAACTTTCTAAAGGAATGTGTTTATCCCTTTGGATCAATGCTGTTCTCATTCTTGGTTAGAGAAGCTGCTTTCTACAGATGGCAGTAAATACCAGGGAGAAACAAGGAGGAAGGGTCCAGGCTAGATCAGCACCCAAGATGTGAATGCGGCAGGTTTGTGTCATGAGAACCAGGGCAATCAAGAGAATTTCAGGTTTCAATTTGCAACAGACTTGGCCACATTTCTTTTATTTTATTTCTTTAATTAAAGTTTTTTTTATTAACAATTTCCATGGTTATAAACAATATCCCATGTTAATGCCCTCCCTCGCCCCCCCCCCCCACTTTCCCCTTTGAAACTCCACTCTCCATCATATCCCCTCCTCCTCTCAGTCTCTCTTTTATTTTGATGTCATCATCTTTTCCTCCTCTTATGATGGTCTTGTGTAGGTAGTGTCAGACACTGTGATGGCATAGATATCCAGGCCATTTTGTGTCTGGAGGATCATGTTGTAAGGAGTCCTATCCTTCCTCTGGCTTTTACATTCTTCCGGCCACCTCTTCTGCAATGGACCCTGAGCCTTGGAAGGTGTGATAGAGATCGTGCAGTGCTGAGCACTCCTGTCACTTCTTTCCAGCACCATGATACCTTTTGAGTCATCCCAAGGTCACTGCCATCTGAAAAGAGAAGGTTCTCAACCAAAAGTGAGAGTAGCATTAATATATAGGTATGAACCTTAAGAAAAGTGCTTATTGGGCAGTTTGATGAGCATAGTAGATACCTTTATCCAGACGGCAGCAGATATTACACCCCTAGGGCTCATGACTACCCCTGTTTTAAGTTTTCAGTTATCAGGGATGTATTCCCTCCCATGGAGTGGGCCTCCAGTCCAGTTAGAGGGAATTTGGTTTCCACCATGACAGACGTGCCACTATTGCACCCGTTGGCTCATTTGGCCCGGCTGGCCAATTATAAGGCTTGCGTTGTCCACTACTGAGTATCTTCACTGGTGATTTCTCTCTCTCCTATTGAACTACATGCAGAACAGCTTCTTCCAGGTTCTGACAAGGGCCTTGGCAATGGCCTATAATGTTTTGGGGACATCAGGGACCATCGTGGCCAACAACTCAATGGAAGGTATCCCATCCCTGACACTGAAAATTTTCTAGTAGCAACCTATGGCTCCTGAGTGTCCCAATGTCCAAAAAAGTAGGTTTCCATATGATTTATTTATATCCTCTTAGATTTTGATTTGCCTTCCCTCCACCTTTCCTTTACTCAATCTCTTCCCTTGACCTCACTTGGGCCTTTTCACCCCCATTAATCTATTCTCCTACTTACATATATACAGTACCATCCTATTAAGTTCCCTCTTCCCTTCCTTTCTCTTCCCTTTATATCTCTTTTGTAGCTTACTGGCCTTTGCTACTGAGATTTCTTCCTACTCACATAGAAGTCCAATCATCTGTAGCTAGGATTCACATGTGAGAGAAAACATGCGATGCTTGGCTTTCTGGGCCTGGGTTATCTCACTTAATATAATCCTTTCCAGATCCATCCATTTTCCTTCAAAATTCATAACTTCAGTTTTCTTTACCACTGAGTAGAAATGTGCCATATCTTCATTATCCACTCAATATTTGACAAACATCTAGGCTGGTTCCATGTCCCCCCTATTGTGAATTGAGCAGCAATAAACATGTTTGAACAAGTATCTCTAAAGTAATGTGATGCATCCTTAGGATATATGCTTGGGAGTGCTGTAATTGGGTCATATGGTTGATCTATTTTTAGCTGTCTTAGGAACCTCCACACTGATTTCCACAATAGCTGGACCAGATTGCATTCCCACCAACAGTGTAGAAGGGTTCCTCTTTTCCCACATCCCCGTCAGAATTTATGATCATTTGTTTTCATGATGGTAGCCAACCTGACAGGAGTGAAATAGAATCTCAATGTAGTTTTAATCTGCATTGCCCTGATGACTAGAGATGTAGAACATTTTATTAGATGCTTATATGTCATCCATATTTCTTCTTTTGAGAACTCTCTATGTAGTTCCATAGCCCCCCCCCCCCCTTTTTTTTGAGGTAGGGTCTCACTCTAGCTCAGCCTGACCTGGAACTCACTATGTAGACTCCGGGTGGCCTCGAACTCACAGTGACCCTCCTACCTCTGCCTACCGAGTACTGAGATTAAAGGCATGTACCACCATGCCCAGACCATAGCCCATTTTTTAACTGGCTTGTTTGATTTCTTATTATTTAACTTTTTGAGTTCTTTGTATATCCTAGATATTAATCCTCTATCAGATGTATAGCTGGCAAAGATTTTTTTCCCATTCTGTAGATTGCCTCTTTGCTTTGTTCACAGTGTCCTTTGCAGTGCAAAATCTTTGTAATTTCATGAGGTCCCAGTGGTTAATCTGTGGTTTTATTGTATGAGCAATTGGGGTTATATTCCGAAAGTCTTTGCCAAGTCCAATGTGTTGAAGGGTTTCCCCTACTTTTTCCTCTAGCAGTTTCAAAGTTTCCGGTCTGATGTTAAGGTCTTTAATCCATTTGGACTTAATTCTTGTGCATGGCGAGAGAGAAGAATCTATTTTCCTCCTTCTGCAGATATTTATCCAGTTTTCAAAACACCATTTGCTGAAGAGGCTGTCTCTTCTCCAATGAGTATTTTTGGCATTTTTGTCAAATATCAGATGGCTATAGCCACCCAGACTTACATCTGGGTCCTCTATTCTGTTCCATTGATATCTATGTATGCTTTTGTGCCAGTACCATGCTGTTTTTGTTACTATGGCTCTGTAGTATAGGTTAAAATCAGGTATGGTGATTCAACTAGCCTTATTTTTGTTGCTCAGTATTGTTTTAGATATTTTAGATGTTTTGTGATTCCAAATGAATTTTTGGATTTTTTTTTCTATTTCTGTGAAGAATGCCATTGGAATTTTGATGGGGATTGCCTTAAATGTGTAGATTGCTTTTGGTAAGATTGCCATTTTCTCAATATTGATTCTTCTGATCCAAGAACAAGGAATGTTTTTCAATTTCCTAGTGTCTTCTGCAATTTCTCACTTGAGTGTTTTAAAGTTTGCATTGTAGAGATCCTTCACTTCATTAGTTAGGTTTATCCAAGGTACTATATTTTTTTGATGCAATTGTGAATGGGAGTGATTCTGTGATTTCAACCTCTGTGTGTTTTTTAGCATATAGGAAGGCTACTGATTTCTGTGTATTTATTTTGTATCCTGATACATGGCTGTAGGTGTTTATCAGCTCTAACAGCTTGCTGGTAGAGTATTTAGGGTCATTTATGTATAGAATCATGTCATCTGCAAAAAATGATAACTTGATCTCTTCCTTTCCAATTTGTATCCCTTTTATGTGTGTCTCTTGCCTTATTGCTATGGCTAAGACTTCCAGTACTATATTAAATAAAAGTGGGGACAGTGGACACCCTTGTCTTGTTCCTGATTTTAGTTGAAAAGCTTCTGGTTTTTCCCCATTTAGTAATATGTTAGCTGTAGGCTTGTCATAAATAGCCTTTATTATGTTGAGATATGTTCCTTCTATTTCCAGTCTCTGTAGAATTTTTATCATGAAGGGATATTGGATTTTGCCAAATGCTTTCTTTGCATCTAATGAGATCATCATGTGATTTTTGTCCTTCAGTCTATTTATATAATGTATTACATTTATCAATTTGCATATGTTGAACCATCCTTGCATCTCTGGGATAAAGCCTACTTGGTTGGGATGAATGACCTTTCTGATATATTCTTGTATTCTGCTTGCCAATATTTTATTTAGAATTTTTGCATCTATATTCATGAGGGAGATTGGTCATTGATTGTCTTTTTTTGTTCTATCTTTGCCTGGTTTTGGTATCATGGTGATCCTGGCTTCATAGAAGGAGTTTGGTAGGATTCCTTCTTTTTCTATTTTATGGAAAAGTTTAAGAAGCAATGGTATTAGTTCTTCCCTGAAGGTCTGGTAAAATTCACCAGTGAATCCATCTGAGCCTGGACTTTCTTAGTGGGGTTATTTTGATAACGGTTTGGATCTCCATACTTGTTAAAGGTCTATTTAAGTGATTAATCTCATCTTGATTTAATTTTGTAGGTCATATAAATCAAGGAAATCATCCATTTCTTTCAGATTTTCAAACTTAGTAGAGTATATGTTTTTATAGTATGTCTCTATGATTTTTTGAATTTCTCTGGAATCTGTTGTGACGTTGCCTTCTTCATCTCTAATTTTATTAACTTGTGTCTCTTCTCTCTTTCTTTTGGTCAGATTTGCTAAGAGTTTATCATTCTTGTTTATTCTTTCAATGAACCAACTCTTTGTCTCATTGATTCGTTGGATTTGTTTTTTGTTTCCATGTCATTAATTTCTGTCCTAATCTTTATTATTTCTTCCCATCTACTGATTTTCAGTTTGCCTTGTTCTTCTTTTTCCAAGACTTTAAGGTGAAGTGTTAGGTCGTTTACTTGAGAACTTTCTAATTTCATAATATAGGCGCTTAAAGCTATAAATTTCTCTCTTAGGACTGCCTTCAATGTGTCCCAAAGGTTTTAGTATGTTGTATTCTCATTATCATTTGACTCTATGGGTTTTTTTTTTTATTTCCTTCTTGATTTCTTCATTGACCTATTCATCATTTATTAGTGTATTGTTTATTTTCCATGACTTTGTGTATGCTGTATAGCTTTTTTTGCTATTGATTTGTAGTTTGATCATATTATGATCACCTAGAATGCTAGGAAATATTTCAATTTTCTTGTATTTGTTAAGATTTGCTTTAGCCAGGCGTGGTGGCGCACGCCTTTAATCCCAGCACTCGGGAGGCAGAGGTAGGAGGATTGCCATGAGTTCAAGGCCACCCTGAGATGACAGAGTTAATTCCAGGTCAGCCTGGACCAGAGTGAGACCCTACCTCGAAAAACCGAAAAACCAAAAAAAAAAAAAAAAAAGATTTGCTTTGTGTCCTAATATATGATCTATTTTGGTGAATGTTCCACATGCTGCTGAAAAGAATGTGTATTCTGTAGCATTTGGATGAAATGTCCTGTATATATCTGTTAGGTCCATTTGTTCTATGACCTCATTTAATCTAGATGCCTCTCTGTTTATTTATTGCCAGGACGCCCTGTCAATTGATGAGAGTGGGGTGTTGAAGTCACCCAATACCACTGTGTTTGGTGTTATCTGTGACCTTAGTTCTAATAGCGTTTGTTTGATGAAGTTGGGAGCCCACATGTTAAGTGCATTTATGCTTAGGATTGTAATGTCCTCCTGTTGGAATGTGCCTTTAATCAATATAAAGTGATCTTCCTTATCTTTCCTAACTAATATTGGACAGAAGTCTACCTTGTCAGATATTAGGATAGCAACTGCTGCTTGTTTTCTAGGCCCATTTGCTTGAACCACCACTTTCCAACCTTTTACCCTAAGATATGTCCATCCTTTGTAGAAATGTTAGTTTCATGGAGGCAACAAATTGAAGGATTCTGCTTTTTAACCCAGTATGCAAACCTGTCTTTTGGTTGGGGCATTGATGCCATTGATATTAAGAGATATTATTGAATGGTGTGTATATATTTTTGCAATTTTTTGTAGTTCTTCCGGTTTTACCTTTGCTCTATTATATTAACTAGTATTTGAGTATGGTTTGTTTTTTCCAGGTTCCTTATATATGTGCTTTTCTTTTTCTTCGCATGGAGGATTCTTTCAAGTATTTTCTATAGAGCTGGTTTTGTCTTCAAATATTCCTTTAGCCTGCTTTTGTTGTGGAATGTCCTTATTTCTCCATCTATTTGAATGGATAGCTTTGCAGGATAAAGTAACCTTGGTTGACATTTGTTATCTTTTAGAACTTGGAATATATCACTCCAAGCCCTTCTGGATTTTCAAGTTTGTGTTGAGTAATCTGCTGTAATCCTGATGGGCTTGCCTTTGTAGGTAACTTGATTTTTCTCTGTAACTGCTTTCAATTTTCTTTGGTTTGTATATTTGGTAGTTTAATTATAATATGGCAAGGAGAGGTTCTTTCCAGATTTTGTGTGTTTGGTGTTCTAAAAGCTTCCTGTATCTGCACTGGAATCTCTTTCCAATTTGGGGGAAGTTTTCTCCTATGATTTTGTTGAAAATGCCTACTATGCCTTTGGAGTGCAATTCTTCTCCTTCTACTATGCCCTTATGTTCTTATGTTTGATCTTTTCATAGTGTCCCAAATATTTTGAAATTCCCATTCATACTTTCCTATTAGTTTGTCTTTCTCTTTGTTGGACTGTATTAGATCTGCCATCTGGTCTTCTAGTTTAGATATTCTGTCCTCTCCCTCATCCATCCTACTGGTGAGATTTTCTACAGTTTTTTTTTTTTTTTATTATTTCATTGATTGTGTTCTTCATTGCTAGTAATTCTGACTGTTTTTTCTTTACTATTTCTATTTCCTTATTTAAGTCTTGTATTGACCTCTTTAGTTCATTAAATTGGTTTCCTGTGTCTTCTTTGATTCCTTTGATTTCCTCTTTAACTTCTTTGAGCATATTTATAAGCATTCTTTTGAAATCTTTCTCAGGCATTTCCTCTAACTCATTCTTACAGGATGTCATTTCTGATGCATTAATACTTTTTGGTGGATTTATAGTGGCCTGATTTTTGGTGTTTCTTGTGTTATAATGTACATATTTTTGCATCTTGGAATAATCTAGTGTTTTAATTTTCTAGGTAGCTGCAGTATTCTTAGATATAGCAATCAATCTGATGTTATATGTATTCAGGGTAGGAGCTTAATGTGCTAAGTATGGTTCCTAAGACTCTCAAAGTATCTACAACAGTGACCCTAGATGTTGGATTTGCCTGCTATTAGAGTATTTAAGTAGGCTGAGTGGAACAAAATGCTGGCAGAGTCTAAAATTTAAGTAAACAATGTATGCATTCAATGAAAACAGCACACAATATTTATGGAAGATTAGGTATTATGACAACCGAATCCTCTAACAAAGTCTCAATTCCTTAGGGTGTCTATTGCCCCACACCCTTAATCCTGCCAACTAGGAGGTTAAGATTTCTGGTCTGTTGAGGGTTCCAAGTCAGCTTGTGACCAAGTGAGACACTTCTCTAATGAACAACAGGAAAGGAAACAAAGCCAGTATAAATCAGGAAGCAACAAATAATAAGCCCAAAATACAGCTTATTTAAGAATGGCAAATCTGCCCATCCATCAGATTTAACATATAATTTATCCTGATATGGAAGGAGCAATTGTCACTTCCATTTGAAGCCTATATACCTGGCTTATTTGGTCGGTACTGACCTGGTGTAATCCCAGTTAACTTTTGGGATGATTTTGGTCTCAGTTATGCTGCATTCCTGCTAAGGTCCCTCTTTGGTGTGCTGTGGGTTCAAGTAGGCTGGCTGGGTCACTGGATCACTGCTGTGGTTGCCGGTGCTGGGTGCTGTGATCTCCCTTCCCCAAGTCTCCTGTGCTTGCTGGTGCTTGCACTGTCGGTGGGGGAGGGGAGGCTGTGGATGGTGGCTCTAGTTCTCCCACTGGTCCACGTGATCCTCTACCTTGTGATCTGGCCCTCCATTGGTTGTTGAGGTCCTCCCTTCAAGTTTCTTGAGTTTGCAAGGAGCTCCAGTGTGAGTGGAAATTCCCTCCACCTGGCTTTGCCTGTAGCTCAAGCAGAGCCTTGCAGCTGTGGCCCTGTGGACCTGGTGCTGCCGCTGCTGGGGCTGCTTCTGCCTGCCTATGTGGGCTCTGGATGCTCTGGATCTCTCCTACTTCTCTGCTGCCATTGCTAATTTCTTATACTCACTTTTTAGTAGAAGAGTGCATTTTGCTTATTTTTTTCTTTTTCTCCCCTGGCTGCTTTGGCATAGTTCCTACACCACCATCTTAACAGGAAGTCTCTTGACCACATTTGTTATGCCCCTTCTGAATAAGTCTATGATTCTAGTTATCCTAAACATTGAGAATAGAGAGAACCCCTTCCTCAGTAACATCATCAAACTTTATATATTTCTGTCTGCCTATCATCTATCTATCTACCTATCTATCTACCTACCTTCCTACCTACCTACCACTATCATCTATCTATCTCCTGATCTTGCATAAGTGACATGTAACATAAGCAGTGAGCACTTTGATGCTGTCTCAGGAAACCTTTTCCCTGGAGTGATGTGAACACACAGCTTGTCCCCCAGATTGGGCACAGACAACAGATCAAAGGATAATTACACCAAAACCGGTTTGGTGAATTGAGTTTGATGCAGGATTTGTGGGTTCCAGGAGGGGTCCCCAGAATTTATGAACCCATGTTTTGAGTTCGGCCCCATCTTTAATAAAGAATTAATACAGATTCAGGAAGGATAAGTTATTGATTATTAAGTTTATTTAGGGGGAATTACAAATTGTGGGGCTTATTTAAAGAAGAATGGGATTTAAGAGAAACAGGTTTTTATTTTTAAAATTAATTAATTAATTTAACTATTTTGGTTTTTCAAGGTAGGGTTTTACTTTAGCCCAGGCTGACCTGGAATTCACTATGTAATCTCAGGGTGGCCTCAAACTCATGGCAATTCTTCTACCTCTGCCATTTCCGAATGCTGGGATTAAAGTCATGCACCACCACAACTGGCTTGAAACTGAGGTTTATATTCTTATTTATTTATTTGAGAGCAACAGACAGACAGACAGAGAAAGTGTCAGATAGATAGACAATGAGCATGCCAGGGTCTCCAGCCACTGCAAAGAACTCCAGACATATGTGCCACTTTGTGCATCTGGCTTATGTGGATCCTGGGGAATCAGGCCTCAAACCGGAGTCCTTAGGCTTCACAGGCAAGCACTTAACCACTAAGCCATCTCTTGAGCCTGAAACTAAGGTTTTGAAAGAGGGATTACAATGAAGCTGCAAGCATATGGAATTAAGAGAATCTGAGGTTTTTAAAAGAGATTAAAGCTTCAGGCATGTGGAAAGTTTACTAAGAGAAACTGAGGCTTCTAAAGAGAGACTAGAGTAAAGATGTAAGCATGTGGAAAGCTCACTGAAGAGAAACTGAGGCTTCTAAAGAGAGACTAGAGTAAAGCTGCAAGTACATGGAGGTACAATTTAAGAGCTTGTGTAAGGAGATTCAGAAGGAACACACAGGGCATCTGCTGTGTGTTTTCCTATGGAGCAAATTAAAGAGGGCAAATGGTGAGGCTCGAGGAAAAATAGAGCTGGAGGGGTGGTTTATCAGTTAAGGCACTTGCCTGAAAAGCCTAAGAACCCAGGTTTGATTCCCCAGTACCCATGTAATCCAGATGCACAAGGTGACATATGCATGTGGAGTTTGTTTGCAGTGACCTGAGGCCCTGGCACACCCATTCTCTCTCCTTCTCGTTCTCCCTCTCTCTATCTTAAATAAATAAAGTATTGAAAAAAAAGAATAAGAGGGAAAATATCAAACCAGAGACCAAGAAATTCAGAGAAGTAGGGAATGAAGAGAGTTACACTCATGGTTACCCCAAGTGTAAGGAAGTTACACGGTAGCAGGCCTGGAGTTAGTGAGCTCACCCACACAGTAGATCAAATACATGTGTGATAGATTCAGAGACCAGAGGGAAATTATGCATGTAATCAAAGCAGAAGTTACCCCAAACTATAAAGCAGTGGCAAGCAGAAAAGTTCTCCCAGACCAAGAAACTGTATGATGTTCTCTCTCCCTCTCCCTAGCCAGGCTTGGTGAGGGGGAATCCAGACTCACATGTGCTCTAGTGGCCCAAGCAAAGAGAGAGACAGGCAGAGCAGAGCAAGAAAAGTGGATCAAGGCTGAGTGGAGCAGGGTGGAATTAAAAGACCCAATTGGTTTGTAGATGTGGAGGGTGGATTACAAAGTGAACCCACCTGGGGCAGCCCATCTAGGTCATGCATTGTACTTTGAGCATCAGGGGACACTGTAGATCAATCTTGATCAGACATGAGTTTCATTCCTGCCAAGAGTTCTATTCTTGTGCCAGTGCAAGGTGGCATTTGGGCAGCATCTTCTAGTACTCTCTGGGCCTCGATTTCTAACGGAAACTGCCTAAAAGAAACTAGCTTTCTCATATCCTTCTTCAAGTTTATTGGGGTTACTTACAAAGCAGGGTGAGGGATTACTTATAGGAACAATATATGACTCAAATGCAGCCACACCATGAGATGTCTCATCCCATCCTGGATGATGAGCTCCTTATAGTGGCTTCTACTCAAAGGCAGCTGCGTCACCAAAAAGCCCACCTAAGTGCGGCGAGCCCCTGTCCCACAGGAAAAGCACGACCAGCAAACAAGGATCCTTCTTGATCACACTTTATTGGAGAGCCTCTTGGTTAACAGAAAAGTTGATGGCGAGGGGCGAGGGGCGCAGGAGTGTAGCTGCTTTTATAGGGCAGAATACTATGGGACGCCTGCTGATTGGCTGCCATAGGCTCACCCACCCACAGGAGCCACGGGATAGGCTCAGGACAAGGTGCATCAAGCGCATGCGCAACCTCAAGGGAGGTTGCTGCCTAACTGAGGAAGTATTTACCTCCAGACTGGCGAGAATGACGTCTGCATTGGCTCCCTACACCTAAGCTTAGGTGAGGACTCATGGAAGCTGTATATCTTGAGCGCTCTGCACCACTTGAAGGCAGCTCGATCAGAATCTCCATCCCAAATCAGTTGTTTCCTCTTTATATAGCCTCGGGGTAGGGACTTGCAACCCTTCCCCAGACTTTTTAACTTGTGGAGTCTCTGAAATTTCCTTCCTGTGCCACCCTCCCAAGGGATGTTTCAGTTGCTAGTCTTGGGAAGTGGTTGTATGACTTTAAACTTTAGGTCTCCCAGACTTGACTTCCCTAAATCGCCAGAGCTTCCTTTCTCTCTTTAATTGGGAGGAATCTGCTACACAACAGATGCACATCCCTGCCCTATAATGGCTGACAGCTCTCTAAGAACACATAGAAAGAAACAAAAGGCCACATACATAAGATAAGGAAACAGAAGAAAACAGGTATGTCAAGTTGTGATGTGATATAATACCCAAAACTTAGCAAAAATATTTAAAGTAGGGCTGAAGAAATGGCTTAGCAGTTAAGGCGTATGCCTGTGAAGCCTAAGTACCCAGGTTCGATTCTCCAGGTCACACGTAAGCCAGATGCACATGGTGGTGCATGTGTCTAGAGTTTGTTTGCAGTGGCTGGAGGCCCTGGCGCATCCATTCTCACTCTCACTCTCTCTTTCTCTCTCAAATAAATAAATAAAATAGATAAATACAATGCTAAAAAAAAAAAAAAAACCCTTAAAGTCTAAAAGTGAGTTTCCACTTGAAGACCAAAATAAAATTAGTCCTTTCCTGACTTGGTATGTTTTGTGCTCTAAATTTTGAAAATGGACTATTCAAATTAAATTCTTCAGTAGACCCTTCTTTTTCCATTTCCTTGACTAAATTCTCATTTATTTTTTGTTTTGTTTTTCAAGGTAGCGTCTCACTCTAGCCCAGGATAATGTGGAACTCACACTGTAGTCTCTGGGTAGCCTCAACTTCACTACAACCAATTAAGATTTTGATATCTTTTTACAAAATATTTTATTTATTTATTTATGAGTACAGAGAGAGAATGAATGGATGCTCCAGGGCCTCTAGCCAGTGCAAACAAACTCCAGGTGTATGCAAGAGAACTCCTAAGGTGATCTGGAATTGGTTTCAGATAGAATCCACTCACACTCCCACAGAGCTAAAAGTGTTTGTTTATGATGGAAGAAGGACTTCACTAGAGAAAAATAGACAGCAGACATTTCAACTGGACAAAAAGTTTAGAAAACCCTTATCACAATCTTTCTGAAATCTCACACCCCTAACACCTGCCCAGCCCACAGACACACAATAGACCTTGCCAGGTTACAGTGGGTTGCTAGTGGGTCTGTCTCTTGTCTGTTTCCTTCGGAGACTATACCTTACTAGAGTCCCCAGCATGGCACCAATTACATAGTTAATGGTGGATATGTGTCTGACACATGCATGAAATGTTTTTGGACTTGTAGCATTTTGGCATGGCATAGGATTAAGAAAAGACTAGGAGGCTGGAGAGAGGAGGCTGGAGGCTTTGTAGTTAAAGGCATTTGTTTGCAAAACCTGATGCCCCAGGCTCAATTCTCTAGTAACCACATAAAGCCAGGTCCATGGCTAGAGAGATGGCTTAGCTGTTAAGGAGCTTACTTGCAAAGCCTAAGGACTTAGGGTTGACTCTCCAAATCCCATGTAAGTCAGACACACAAAGATGAGGCAAGCACAAGGTCTCCCATGTTCACTAGGTGGCACGAGCATCTGGCATTCAATTTCAGTGGCTGAGGCCCTGGCACACCAATTCTCTCTCTGGCTGTCTCCCTCTCTTGTTCTCCCCCTGAAAACATTAAAAAACTAAAAAGCAAAGCCAGATATACAAAGTGGCACATGCATCTGGGGTTTATTTGCAGTGGCAAGAGGCCCTGGAATACCCATTTTCTCTCTCTTTCTTTCTCTCTCCTCACAAATAATTTTAAAAGAACATATTTTTAAAGAGACTAGGGCTGGGTAGATGGCTTGGTGTATAAAGCATTTGCTACAGAAACCCAAGTAACAAACTATGGATCCCCAGACCATACATAAAAGCTGGAAATCTTGGCTGTGAAGACAGGAGAATTTCCCAGAATCTCACAGACCCACTAGCATGCCTAAAATCAAGATGGAAGCAAAAGACCAATACCTGAAATGTGTGCTCTGGCCTTTGTGTAAGCGCCTGAACTCATATCCATGAACAAACACACATCTCACACACACACACACACACACACACACACACACACACACATGCGACAAGGAAGAAGGAAGAGGAAGGAAAGGAAGAGAGCTGAGTGAAGTCTCTAGTTTCCATCTGGTTATCTGATTTATTCCATAGATGTGACTGTGTTCTCTGTTTTGTTTGTGCTTCGCATGGATCTTTTTGTCATATGTGGCGGACATTTAATTTTTTTTTCAAGATACAGTCTTGCTCTAGCCCAGGCTGACCTGGAATTCACTATGTAGTCTCAGGGTGGCCTCAAACTCATGGTGATCCTCCTATCTCTGCCTCCTGAGTGTTGGGATTAAAGACATGCAACACCATGCATGGCTTTAAAAAAAAACTTTTTATTGTATGTATTTGAGAGAGAGAGAGAGAGAGAGAGAGTGGATGTGCAAGCCCCAGGATCCTCCTGTCTGCCCCCTCTCAATGCTGGGGTTATATTGGTTCTGGGAATCAAACCCAGGTCTCCATGCTTGTGGAGCAAGCTCTATTACTCACTGAGCCATTTCCCCAGCCCCTCACATGATTTCTTACCTTTTTTTTTCATTCACTATGCTCCATGTTCTTCACACATCTCCAAAGCTTTCTTTCATCTTTGTTATGTTACCACCTAGTCAGCTTCCCTTATCAGGTCAAGCCTTATCTCTTGTACAAAGCCCTCTTTGGCTCCCTCCCCCAGTCTAGTTCATAGTATTGTGATTCAGTATTTGTATTGATCACTTTATTAATATTGGTCATCTCTGGCTTCCACCAATTGTCATGTAATCCTTAAGAGAGCAGAGGCTACATATGATTTGATTTTGCTTTTGGGGGTTTTTGAGAAAGGGTCTTGCTATGAAGCCCTGGCTGTCCTCAAGCTTTTTATGTAGGTCAAGCTGGTCTCAAACTTGCAGCAATCCTCCTACCTCAGTCTCTTAACTATTGAGATTATAGGTATACTACCACTGTATTCCCAATGCCTAGCCCAGAACCTAGAGCAGCCCAGGTCCCTGTCACTTATTTATGAAATAATTGATCAATCATGTGTCAAGCTAGACTATCTCAAGAATTCATGCCATCTCTAGCATTCCAGGCCTCTGTTTCAGTTCCTTTCTGTAGGGCTGAAGGCTAATGGGGAAAATAGCCAGCTATGGGAAATTAGCAGACTCTCTTTGGTTAGAAAAGAGCCCTTTTTTGCTTCAAAGATTCTTCTTGGCTGGAGAGATGGCTTAGCGGTTAAGCACTTGCCTGTGAAGCCTAAGGACCCTGGTTCGAGGCTCGGTTCCCCAGGTCCCACGTTAGCCAGATGCACAAGGGGGCGCACGCGTCTGGAGTTCGTTTGCAGAGGCTGGAAGCCCTGGCGCGCCCATTCTCTCTCTCTCCCCCTATCTGACTTTCTCTCTGTGTCTGTCGCTCTCAAATAAATAAATAAATAAATATTTAAAAAAAAAAAGATTTTTCTGCTAAGAACTATCTGGTGGGCACCAGCACTTGACTGGCCAGACAATTCTCAAGGAATGTTTGACACAGGCCAGAAAACTGAGTTCCAGAAATTATAGAACAGTTCCTTTGGCCAAAAGATTCCCTGTCTTGGGGGGCTGAGTTGAGGGAGCAGTGGCTCTTATGGCACTCTATGTCTGCTCCTTTTCAAGTTGTCCCCCAACACCTTTTCTAGAAAGACCCCAAATGACAACAGTCTTGAAATCTGCTCAGATGATGGACTTGGATGATGTGTGTGTGGTGCGGTGTGTGTGGTGTTTGCATGTGTCTGCGCCCTTGTGGTACCACATAAGATCACCTGCAGTGTGTGGGGTCAGTACTCTCCTGGTTTGGTCACAGTGGAACATCAAGTTGTCCTGCTCCATCGCTCTTCCATTTTGTTTGGAGCCAGTCTCTTTTAGCTGATTCTGGAACTTGCAGGGATCCTGTAATTCTGGGGTTACAGGCATGTGTGGCCATGCCCAGGTGTTCAAGTGGAATCTGAAGATTCAAACTCTGGTGGTCTCAGGTCCCTTAGGGCCCTAATGCTTGTGCAGGAAATACATTTAACTGGTGAACCACCTCTCAAGTTCCCCAATATCTTTATTTAGTTACTTGAGAGAAAAAAGGCAGAGAGAGAAATAGAGAGAGAGAGAGAGAGAGAGAGAGAGAATGGGCCTCTAGCCACTGCAAATGAACTCTAGACACATGCACCACCTTGTGCATCTGGCTTACGTGAGTCCTGGGGAATCGAACCTGAGTCCTTTGGCTTTGCAGGCAAGCACCTTAAGCACTAAGCCATCTCTCCAGCCCCCAAATATCTTTTGTCTTGTATTAGACAGCTGGGGATGGACATGGGGAAAAAGTGATTTCCTAGATCTTGCATCCTGTCATTCTCTTTCTAAATTCTCAGGTCTCCCTTTTCTCTTTCTGAACAGTGAATTTTGACAGCATCACTTGGACTCCATCCAAGGGAAAGAGGTGGGAAATTCCAATGACAGGAGTCATCTAGACACCAGAGTTATTTTTCAGCCCTTATCCCACGGAAAGTGCAATCATTGCCTCAAAGTCAGATAATGCTCTGAAGTAATGCAGCCAATTATAGGCACTGGAAGCTTCTCTGGAGGCCCGGGAAAGATAAAGTACCTATTTAGTCCTTAGAAAGGGTTTTTACTCTGGTAGTGATTTAAGAATCAACGTCTCAAATGTGACAGAAAGAAGAGTATGTGACTGGGTTCTGAGTCTGGCTGGTAGAAAAGATATGTTGACTCAGAAGATGAAATGCAGTTCAAATGGATACCCCAGATCCACATTGTCAACATGGACTCATTTAAAAATAATGTTACAGGAAAAAGAAAGTTTCAGAAGGACATATAAAATGTTAATATATGCAAAAATTTTAGAAATCACTGGTGAGAAACATAGTCCTAATGAGTTATAATAGGGCATCAGTTCTATAGTGTTATAATCTGGATGTGGTTTCAGTGTTTCTTCCAAGGGTTCAGGTGTTAGAAGTTTCATCTCCAGTGGAGTGATGCTAAGAGGTGATAGAACCTTTAAGAGATGGGGTCTAATGGGAGTTGACTGAGGGCACTGTCCTTAGAAGTGATTAAGGTAGGTCTCCTGGGCCTTTGAGTTCATTATTGCAAGAGTGAGTTGTTATAAATTGTTTCTGGTTTCCTATTTCACCACAAGACCTCTCCCTCTGGCCTATGCCTCCAATGTGATGGTGCCTGCCGTGGTATGATGTAGCCAAGGAGACTCCTCCCAAGAACTGCTGCCATGCTATTTGGATTTTCAATCTCCAGGCTTGTGGGCTAAATCAACCTCTTTTTTTTTGTTTGTTTGTTTCAGAGTAGGGTCTCACTCTAGCCCAGGCTGACCTGGAGCTCAGTCTGAAGTCCTAGATTGGTCTCAAACGTATGTTGATCCTCCTACCTCTGCCTCCTGAGTGCTGGGATTAAAGGCATGCACCACCATGAGCAGCTTTTCTCCTTCCATTTCTTTTTTTGCAACCTCTCTTTAAAAAACTATTTTATTGGGCTGGAGTGATGGCTTAGCTGTTAAGGCGTTTGCCTGCAAAGCCAAAGGACCCAGGTTCGATTCCCCAGGACCCACGTTAGCCAGATGCACAAAGTGGCGCACTCCTCTGAAGTTCATCTGCAGTGGCTGGAGGCCCTGGTGCACCCATATTCTCTTTCTGTGTGTGTCAAATAAATAAAAATAAAATATTAAAAATATTTTATTTATTTGAGAGAGGGAGACAAAGAAAGAGCAGGAGAAAATGAGTGTGCCAAGGCTTCTTGCTTCTACAAACAATTCCAGACACATGCACCACAATGCACATCTGGCTTTCCATGGATACCAGGGAAGTGAACCTGGGCAGACAGGCTTCGTAAGCAAGGGCCTTTAACCACTAAGCCATCTCCCCAAGCCTAAAGCACTTTGCTTTGCAAACAAGCCTCAAGTATTTAATTATAGTGACCCAAAATGAACATTTAGGAGTGACAATATGTAATACGTGATACATATGTAACAAAAGATTTAAAATAACACACGAAAATAATCATGTTTTACCAAGTCCGTGGTTGTCTCACGAGTAAAGAGAAAGAGTGAGAACTAGTACATAGAAGGATCCAATTATATCTGAAAAGTTTCCATCTTTTTTGTTTGCTGTATTATTTTGCATCCCACTTATATATCTGAAACATACCATGGTAATTTGTTTAAAGCAAAAAGAATGGTGAAGTTGGGGCTGGAGAGATGGCTTAGCGGTTAAGCGCTTGCCTGTGAAGCCTAAGGACCCTGGTTTGAGGCTCGGTTCCCCAGGTCCCACGTTAGCCAGATGCACAAGGGGGCGCACGCGTCTGGAGTTCGTTTGCAGAGGCTGGAAGCCCTGGCGCGCCCATTCTCTCTCTCTCCCTCTACCTGTCTTTTCTCTCTGTGTCTGCCGCTCTCAAATAAATAAATAAAAAATTTAAAAAAAAAGAATGGTGAAGTTGCATAAAATTTGAGTTAAATGTTCAACCACCAACTTGTGTATCGACTAGAATATCCCCTCGGTTGCCACTGCTGAGGTTGCCAGCGTCTGAGGAGCAGGGACTTTCCTCCTGATGGTAGCTGAGGCTGTATACGTTGCCATCTCCGCCCACTGCCGCTTTGCTGGGTCTACAACTTCTTCTCTGCTCTTCCTCTTTCTGGTGCTGCGGGAAAGCCCGAGCCTCTGCTTGCAGCTTTAAGGATGCCTGCCAAGTGCTTTTCCCGTGTGCTCCTATCCCCTAGCTGCAGGCGCTCCCACTTCTGCTTGTAGAGGAGAGGCGGGAAGAGAAAGGAGAGCTATGCTTCTGTTCTGTCCTCCCAACATGGAACACAGTGGATTTCACCAGGAAATAGCATCTTTGTCCCAATAACTGGCTCTTGACCGCCATTAATGCCTGAATGTTGACATGAGCTCAAGTGGCCTGCTTGAACCAAAGTCATTCATAAAGAACTGAAAAAAAAAAAAAAAAAAACATTCTCCTGAAATTTAAGGACAGATTTTTCAAGAAACTTTTGAACAGCACCCATGTTTCCTTCATCAGTTTCCTATAAACCCTTTGGGGAGTGGGGTGGAAAGCTAAGGTTTCCTTGACTAAAAAGAATGACTTCAGGCCAGGCATGTGGCGCACGCCTTTAATCCCAGCACTTGGGAGGCAGAGGTAGGAGGATCGCCGTGACTTCAAGGCCACGCTGAGACTCCATAGTGAATTCCAGGTCAGCCTGAGCCTTGAAAAGAAATAAATACATAAAATATGTCTTTAAAAAGAATAAATTCAAGGAACCAAGGTCGCTGGTGGGTAAAGACAGAGCACTTCAGAAGAACTCCAGAATTTCCTGGGAAGTAAAATTCCATGATGGATTCCTGCCTGAGCTATTTTCAGTGTCCATGCACGTTGAGAAAACCTTTTCTCTCTGCAACCCCACATTTTGAAATAGGAACACAATAATGAACCCAAGTGAGAAGAGCTGCTCATTCACCACCCAACGTGATTTCTAATTGCTTGAAGAATACTGCTCCGTGGAATAATTTCCTAACCAGTAAAAATGATCTCTCTTTGCCTTAGTGATAATATCCTGTTGAAATATAATGCCATTCCAGACTGTGACTACATAATGTCTGGAGTCTCTTTTTTGCTGTTTCTATATATAACTGTTAAATGCTAAGCATTAGAAACCAGGCGATAGCAAGTGATAAAACACATTCCCAGATGAAGTAAAGGATTCATTGGGTCTATTTTGGAATTTGTAGTTACACATTTTCAAATAAAATAGCGAGCTGATAAATTTCTAATATGTCAATAGTGTTTGCTCCATCTCTTTTAGAGATCAGTTGTGTGACAGGAATGGAAATGGATTTTCCCACCTAGCGAGCATGCTGTAGAACATCTGTATTTGGGCTGCAGACATAGACACCGTGTTTTTAATTTTAATGCACCAATTTAATCCTCACTGAGTGTATCGTTGGATCCCATAAAGGAAGATTTTCTTCAGAAAAGGAAGAGGACAGACAGGTCTGCTGTGCCTGTAGGTATATTTAAGCTTTTAAGAGTTCTATAGGAATAAAAAAGAAAGAAAGAGAGCGAGAGCGAGAGCGAGAGCGCGCGCGCGCGAGAGAGAGAGAGAGAGAGAGAGAGAGAGAGAGAAAGAGAGAGAGAGAGGGAGGGAGGGAGGGAGGAAGAGATAAAGGAAGGAGAGAGGAAAGGAAGGAAGGAAGGTGGGAGGTAGGAAAGGAAGAAAGGAGGGGAGAAAGAAAGAAAGAAGAAAAAAAGAAAGAAAGAAAGGAGGGAAGGAGAGAAGGAAGGAGGGGAGGAAGAAAGAAAGAAAGAGAAGTTGTGAGTCCTGTTTCCAGGAAGCTTCGAACATGGAGGATTGAAAGCTCTAGGCAAAAGGAGCCACATGAAGGACAAGTGATTAAAGTGAGGCCTAGAGAGGGAGAATGACTTTCCCAAGGTCACCCAAGTGTATTAGGTACTTTTCTTATTGCTGTAACGAATAACTGACAAAAACGACTTCAGGAAAGAAGGCTTTGTTTCAGCTGACCCCTCAAAGGTACAGCCAGCCCCCCATTCAGGGAAGGCAAGGTCGTCCACAGCCAGGAAGAAGAGAGGTGCGTGCTGGGGCTTAGCTGCTTCCTCCTTTACATTCAGCCCAGGATTGCAGCGCATGGGATGGTGCCACTCACAGTTAAGATAGGTCTTCTCACCCGAATTACCCTTATCTAGCAACGCCCCCACAGACATGGCCAGACATTTGTCTCCTAGGTGATTCCAGATCCAATCAAGTTGACAGGATTGACTATCGTACCAATTACTGAAGGGAATTGGTCAGGAAAATTCAGGTATCCATAACCATAGGCCAAAGGCAGCCAGGCCTTCAGTAGCAGTCCTTCCTCAAACCCACACTGAGACAGGATGGATGGATGGTGCACTGCATGGGGTTTCCATAGACTAGACGGTGCTCCTGGCTACATGGCTTTTTCTGTGGGCTTCACGGGAGTTTCTTTGGTTGGGTCCTTTTGACTATAGCTCTTATTATGCAAACCACACACTGGTTAGCCTAACTGCTATTTCCTTTTGGCCTGTGATTCTTGGACTGAGGTAGGAAGATGGTAGAAGGGAGGACTTGAACCCATACACACTCTAAGTCCTCTTGAGGAAAATTAAAACTGCTCCAGCTTTCACCAATGCCACCCTTTCTCTCTGTTATCCCACTCTGACATGTATCTGTAAGAGGAATGTGTACATACGTTTACTTGAAACATGTATTCCAAGCTGGGCATGGTGGTACACACCTTTAATCCCAGCACTCAGGAGACAGAGGTAGGAAGATTACTGTGAGTTTGAGGCCAGCCTGAGTCTACATAGTGAATTCCAGGTCACCTGAGCTAGACTGAGACCCTACCTCAAAAAATAAAACAAACGTGTTCTAATGTCCATTGGTACTGACAATAGCTTCTTACTGAGATCTTGCTTGGGCCTCCCTCAGCCCCCATGTCCTATATTCTTGGGTTAATAAGTTTAGATGAGGCAGGCAGAGTTTATTAGAGAACATGAAGCATTCTCAAGAGTAACAGTGGGCAATGACCAAAGTGATCATCATGGAAGAAAACACCCTTATGGTGTGAAAGATAATAGAATATCATGCTGGCCTAAATGTTTAGGCAAGCTTTATATGTTTTCTAAAGTTTCTGGACAAGGACTGGAGAGATGGCTTAGCGGTTAAGCGCTTGCCTGTGAAGCCTAAGGACCCTGGTTCGAGGCTTGATTCTCCAGGTCCCACGTTAGCCAGATGCACAAGGGGCATATGCATCTGGATTTCATTTGCAGTGGCTGGAGGCCCTGGCATGCCCATTCTCTCTCTCTCTCTCTCTCTCTCTCTCTCTCTCTCTCTGACTCTCTATCACTCTCAAATAAATAAATAAAAAATGAACAAAAAAAATTAAAAAAAAAGTTTCTGGACAATTAATTTTTCATGCAGGACATTTTCCTGTCCAGTTGATTGACAGGTCCCCTTGGATTAACTTTGTGTTTTCATTTTCCAAGGTAGGGTCTTGTGCTAGCCCAGGCTGACCTAAAATTCACTATGTAGTCTCAGGGTGGCCTCAAACTCATGGTGATCCTCCTACCTCTTCCTCCCAAGTGCTGGGATTAAAGGTATGCGCCACCACGCCTGGCTGTTTTTTTTAATATTTAATTTTTATTTATTTAATTGAGAGAGAGAGGGAGAGAAAGCGAGAAAGAGTGAGCACACCAGGGCATCCAGCCACTGCAAACGAACTCAAGATGCATGTATCACCTTCTGCATCTTGCTTATGTGGGTCCTTGGGAACCGAACCTATGTCCTTTGGCTTTGCAGGCAAGTGCCTTAACTGTTAAACCATCTCAACAGCTCAGCTTAACTTTTTTTTTTTTTTTGAGATAAGGTTCATGTATTCCAGGCTGGCCTTGAAATCACTATAGCTGAGAATGGCCTTGAACACCTGATCCTTCTGCATCCACTTCCTGAATACTGAGATTACAGGCGTGTACCACCATGCCTGGTTTATGTGGTGCTGAGGATTGAACCCAGGGCTTTGTGCATACTAAGCAAGCCCTCTATCAGTAGAGCTATATCCCCAGTTCCCATTTGGATTAATTCTTAAGTAGAGAGAAATTAATCCGTCTTTGTTATTTATCACAAATCCTCCTGCTTGATAGTCATTTTATAATATTCCTGGAAATTCAGAAAGGCAGGTCTCCACCCAGGGCATGAGATATGACTCAGATCCAATACTTTTGACCAAAGATCATGTAACAGAGTAGATTTAAATGAATTTTAAAAAGTCACTGTGGTAGTTTGAATGGACGTCCCCCATAGACTCAGGTGTTTTATTAAAGCTTGTAATTTAGATTTCCACCTGCATGATTGGAAGAGGTGTCACTGGAGGTGGATCTATGTGTTTGGGAGGAGGATCTGATTTCCACGCCAAACATATGCAGAGTAGTCTGAGCTCTGGAAGTCTCTGCTCTTTGTTGCCTGTTTTGTGTTTGCTGCTTTTGGTGTTTGCTAGCTAATGATGGCTTCTCTCTGCTTGGATGTGTGGAAGCAGCTTCTTCCACCACTTATGGAAGCTTGAAATAAACCCCTTCCTCCTATAAACTGTGCCTGGTTTAGATGTTCATCCAAGCAATGTGGAGCTGTCTGAACAGTCAGGCAGGCCTATAATTTCAGAACTTGTAGAGCTGAGGTAGGAGCATCCCCATGAGTTTGAGGCCAGCCTGGGCTACAGAGTGAGTTCCAAGTCAGCCTGGGCTGATAGTGAGATCCTTCCTCAAAACAGAACAATAAACAAAAAAGAATGGAGAGACGAGAAGTGCCAAATGCAGTGGCACATGCCTATAATAATCTCAGCATTCAGGAAGCAGAGGAAGTTCAGAAGTTCAAGGTCATCCTCAGTTACATAACAAAGTTGAAGCCAGCTGGGCTACTTGACACGCTATCTCAAAACTAAATTTTATATATATACAAAAAAAAACAAAGAACTGGCATAATAAGTAGGAAAAGACGATGACTTCAAAATAGAAGAAAGACTAGTTGGAAAGCAGGGAATCAGTGGAAGGGAGATTCAGGAGGGCGGGGAGGGAGGATGGTGAGAGATTATGATCATGGCAGATTATCTGTATGTACAGAGGTTGTCAATAAAAAGTAAAATATATATATATATATATATATATATATATATATATATATATATATATATATATATGGGAATTGGGCCAGGCATAGTGGCACACAAGTTACATCCCAGCACTTGGGAGACAGAAAAAGAGGATCTTTGTGAGTTCAAGGCCAGCCTGGGACTCCTGAATGAGTTCTAGTGGTTAAAGGGGCTTGTTTGCAACGCCTGCTGACCAAGGTTCGAGTCCTCAGAACGCATGTGAAGATGAACAGACATTCATTTGCAACCTTCAAAACAATTGTTTAAGTACTTGAAATCACAAAGTGGCTCCTGATGTGTACCCAGCAGAATTATCATTGATGTTAGGATATCTTTATTGCAAGCAAAGTAAATAGTCTAGTTTGTAAGACTTCCAGCAAATAATTCAGGAGAGAATCATGGCCCTACCTGGTGTCATATACATTCAGGTCTTAAACCTGATTGATGATTATTTTGGCATTATTTATTTATTTTGGGGGGTTATTATTTATTTTTATTTATTATTTATTGGGTCTCACTGTAGCCCAGGCTGATGTGAAACTCACCCTACAATCCCAAAGTGACCTAGAACTCACGGTGATCCTCCTACCTCTGCCTCATGAATGGTGGGGTTCAAGTTGTGCATCACCAAGCCCAGCTTATTTTAGCGTTATCACTTGAAAATACTTTTTTTTTAAATTTTATCTATTTATTTATTTATTTGAGAGTGACAGACACAGAGAGAAAGACAGATAGAGGGAGAGACAGAATGGGCGCGCCAGGGCTTCCAGCCTCTGCAAACGAACTCCAGACGCGTGCGCCCCCTTGTGCATGTGGCTAACGTGGGACCTGGGGAACCGAGCCTCGAACCGGGGTCCTTAGGCTTCCCAGGCAAGTGCTTAACCGCTAAGCCATCTCTCCAGCCCATCACTTGAAAATACTTTTTAAAACCTCCTGCCACTGCAAACAAACTTCAGATTCATGCAGCACTTTGTGCAACTGGCTCTACATGGGTGTTGGTACTGGGGCATTGAACACAGGCAGTCAGACTTTGCAAGCAAGCACTTTTAACCACTGAGCCATCTCTCTAGCCCTTGAAAATATTAAAATATTTTAATTTATTTTTATTTATTTGACATAGAAAATGGGAGAGAGAGAGAGAATGGGCATACCAGGGCCTCCAGCCACCGCAAATGAACTCCAGACACGTGCGCCCCCTTGTGCATCTGGCTAACGTGGGTCCTGGCCCATCAAACCTGGGTCCTTTGGTTTTGCAGGCAAATGCCTTAACTGCTAAGTCATCCCTCCAGCCTGAAAATATTTTTATTGTTTTTTTTTTGTGTGTGTGTGTTTTTAGAGGTAGGGTCTCACTCTGGTCCAGGCTGACCTGGAATTAACTCTGTAGTCTCAGGGTGGCCTTGAACTCGTGGCAATCCTCCTACCTCTGCCTCCCGAGTGCTGGGATTAAAGGCGTGTGCCACCACGCCCGGCTCTGAAAATATTTTTATATAAAAGAAATATTGTCTGTATGTTGGCAACCTTCACAGTAAATGTTAACTTGCTGAAATACTTGATTCTCAGCTGGTGAGAGGCTTCACCCAGACTCCAGAGTGGTAGGCACCTTCCCCTACCTCATGTTCCCTTCAAGTTGGCCATCTTTCCATTCTGTCTTGGGAAGATTACTTCTACGATGTAACTGTGTGAGGAAATAATAAATATCTGTCCGCACTAATGACTGTATTAGTTACTTTTGTCTTTGCTATCACCAGATACATAGCCAGAATCAATGTAAGGGATGAAGGGTTTATTTTGGCTCCTGGTTTGGGGGCACAGTTTGGTGGTGGAGACAGCAAGGCATCAGGAGTGTGAGGCAGCTGGTCACACTGCATCCGCAGTCAGGAAACAGAGGGAGATGAGTGCTGCTGCCAGCTTCCTTTCTCCTTTTCATTCAATCCAAGACTCCAGCCTATGGGATGGTGCCACCCGCATTCAGGGTGGGTCTTCTCAGTTAAATCTCTCTAGAAATACCTTCACAGACATGACCCGAGGCACGTCCTTGAGGGATTCTCAAGCCTTTCAAGTTAATACTCAAGATTATCACAGGGTAGGGGGATTGAGAAGGTCTCAGTAGGTAAGAGGACTTGCTTTGTAAGCATGAGGACTGAGTTTGATCCCTGGCACCAACAGAAAACCCCAGGCACGATAGCACATGCTTGTAACACCCATGTTGATGGGAATGGAGACAGGAGAGGAACTGGGTCTCACTGGTCAGTCTGACTGATCAACAGCAGCTCTGGGTTCAGTGAGAGACTCTGGATGAAGCAAAGAGTGATGGAGGAGGACATCCAGTTTCTCCTCTTATCACGGTCCAAGTGAGAGCATCGAGTATTGTAAAAGAAAGGTAACCTAACTTACCTCAGGTCACATGGGTACTACATGCAGACATTGGGACCCCAGGCCAGGTGTCCTGACTACAGACTTATTCTTTCTCCAACTGCCATCAAGGGAAGTCTTGGGTAGGGATAAACCAAAGTGGAAGGAATAAAGATGAATCCTCATGTTGCTCAGGTTGGCTTCAAGTTGATTGTGTGGCTGAAGATGGCTCTTAAATTCTGAATCCTTCTGCCTCCATCTTCCAAGTTCTGGGATTCCAGGAATGTGCTATTACACCCAACTTTAGGGACATTTTTCACTTGGAGCAGGACAAGAGGCAAAGCCTTAGCTCTGATGAGGCTGGCCTATTGGCAAGACTTCGCCTAAGGATTTTTTTTTCTTTTTTGGTTTTTCAAGGTAGGGTCTCACTCTAGCTCAGGCTGACCCAGAATTCACCATGTAGTCTCATGGTGGCCTTGAACTCACGGCGATCCTCCTACCTCTGCCTCCAGAGTGATGGGATTAAAGGTGTGCACCACCACGCCCAGCCTTTATTTTTTTTTTTAACATGGTCTCACTCTAACCCAGGTTAACTTGGAACTCACTCTGTAGCCCTGGCTGGCCTGGAACTCACAGCCATCCACTTACCTTAGCCTCACTCCTGTGTGCTGGGATTAGAGATGCAAATTATCATGCCCAGCTTCTATCGAAAGTTTTGACACGATAATCCTTATCAGTCAGGCTCCTATTGTTTCTGCAAAATGCATTCAAATTTATGCTTCATAATTTCTTGACAATAGGCTAATTGTATCCAATTACGAAATATTAAGCAATGTAAATGAATCCATAATTAAGTTTGTACTTGTTTACAACTGTACTCTGTAGGTGATGAATGTCCAATCCTTTTAACTATCAGAGTGACACTTTAGAGTGCACAGTGCTTAAGCATGTCTAATTATCTTTATTCAAAGATGACAGTCAGGATACAATTAGAAGCACACACATAGAAGCCTGCAAAGGGCTATCATTAGTAACACTTTTATTTTGGAGGACACCAACTTGGCAAAGCGTTGTCTTGAGCAAAAAAAAATAAGCCTCTTGGAAGTATAAAAAATAATACTAAACCATAAATCACTGCATTATCTGATGAAAAGCTCATATATACAACAGAGTGGGCTGGAGTGAGACCCTACCTTGAAAACAACAATATTCAGTCAAAACAAACAGATGTTGGGATGGGGAGACGGCTCAGTCAATAAGAACGCTTGCTACCTAAGCACGTGGACCTCAGCTTGACCCCCAAGGACACCCATAAAAAGCCGGGGGTGGTCGCTCATACCTATAACCCAAGTGCAACAGGCAGGGAGAATCACTGCGGCTCACTGTCTTAAGAGAATATAGTGGGCTGGAGAGATGGCTTAGCGGTTAAGTGCTTGCCTGTGAAGCCTAAGGACCCCGGTTCGAGGCTCGGTTCCCCAGGTCCCACGTTAGCCAGATGCACAAGGGGGCGCACGCGTCTGGAGTTCGTTTGCAGAGGCTGGAAGCCCTGGCGCGCCCATTCTCTCTCTCTCCCTCTATCTGTCTTTCTCTCTGTGTCTGTCGCTCTCAAATAAATAAATAAATAAAAAATTAAAAAAAAAGAGAATATAGTGAAAGCGAAACAGAGGAGGACACCCAATAGCTTGCTCTGCCCTCTACACTCATGCACACCACAAGGGAGCGTGCATCTGCATACACACAACGTGTGCACGTGCGTGAACACACACACACACATGCACACACCCTACAAATTACAAAGAAAATAAAAAGATACAGAAGCGACAGGACTTCCTCAAGTAGTTTTTTTTTTCCTTCTTTCTCATCTAAATTGCACCACATAAAAACAGTTGCAAAAAACTTGATCCATCCCTTTATATGCTTAAAGTCTAGATACAGTACAGATTGTTCTAGATACAGTACAGGTTGTATAAAAGAGAGCACTATTGGTTGCCTCCCATGTATTCAACCTATGTACCCTTAATTTTAACTTTTAAATTTATTTGCAAGCAGGCAGATGCAGATAGACAGAGAAAATGGGTGTGCCAGGGCCCTTAGCAAGTATAAATGAAACTCCAGATGCATGTGCCACTTTGTGCATCTGGCTTATATGGGTACGGGGAATCAAACCCAGGTCATTAGGCTTTGCAGACAAGCGCCTAAACCACTGAGCAATCTCTCTAGCCCTGTACCTTCTACAACATTCAGACAACATCAGACACAGAGCACATTTAACCCTTAGATACATGTACATTTTTAATCTCAGATAACTATATAGACACATGGTATAAAATAAACTATAACAAAAAGTACTGTGGCTTATTTAGTCAAAGATACAAAGTAATTACTTTAAAGACCTTAAATAAACAGATACCTAAAGGAAACCTGACTCTGATAAGACTCAGTTTTCAAAGCAATCTTCAGAATAGTTCAATATTCCAAGAAAACATACTTATTTATTGTTTGTTTGAATGAATAATAATCATTTATTGCATTCTTACTTCTTTTTGTTTTTGTTGTTGTTTTTGAGGGGGTAGGGTCTCACCCTAGCCCAGACCAACCTGGAACGCACTCTGTAGTCCCAGGCTGTCCTCAAACACACAACAATTTTCCATACTCTACTTCCCAAATGCTGGGGTTAAAGGTGTACACTACCGTGCCCAGCTAAAACATTTCTAAACAAAGATTGTCTCTTACCAGAACATACTTAGATGCTCTGACAGTCAATTTCCATTGTCATCTTGATTGGATCAGGAATCAAGTAAGAGACACACTTCTTTGCCAGGCTGTGAGGGCATTTCCAGGGTTGATTAACTGAAGGAAGAAGGCCTTCTTCCATAGTGGGCAGTCCTTCTGGTGGTAGTCTATATATAAAGAGGTTCTAGGTGAAAGCAGAACTTTTTTTTTTTTTTTTTTTGGCCTGGTTGCCCTTGCTACTTGGTGGTGAGTGCATCCACCAGAATTCAGTTTCTTATTTTTTATTTATTTATTTGAGAGCGACAGACACAGAGAGAAAGACAGATAGAGGGAGGAGAGAGAATGGGCGCGCCAGGGCTTCCAGCCTCTGCAAATGAACTCCAGACGCGTGCGCCCCCTTGTGCATCTGGCTAACGTGGGACCTGGGGAACCGAGCCTTGAACCGGGGTCCTTAGGCTTCACAGGCAAGCGCTTAACCGCTAAGCCATCTCTCCAGCCCAGAATTCAGTTTCTTTAGCCTTCCAACATGGATTGAAGACCAGCAGCTCCTCAGGAATCTTCCAAACCTTCAGCACCAGACTGTTACTACTTCTAAGAACTCCAGCTTTGTGAATTCAACAGCTACCAGATTTTCAGACTCTCCAGACTCTAGACAGCCATAATTGCCCAGACTTTATCCTATAAGCTTATATATAGATATCTATTATATCTATCTATCAACCTATCTATCAATAGATATATTCATTCTATTAGTTCTGTTTGTGTATAGAATTCTGACTAGTACAGATATCTTACTCAAAAGATACCTATGTCAAAAACACTTCAGGTGTATATGACCAATTTACAATGAAAACATAATCATTAGATTATTATAAAATGATAGCATCCAATAATTAGAAACCACACATATGATTCCAGCATTTTAAAGGTTATCTGTCATTTCTTGGACCTTTTTTAGACCAGGAATAGGAAAATACCAAATAAAATTATGTTTCTTGAATTTAAGAATTCTGATAACATGTCTTAGCATTTCATTATCAACTCATTAGAAATTACCCTATGCCTACATTTAGTATATAGTCTAATTTATAAACTTCCAAGTATTTAACAACCAGCCAGTCTTGGAAAGGGAGAACTTCTTTTGGCCTGGGCTTTCCTGCTAGCCTTCCCTCTGGATCCTAACCCCTCCCTAAAATAAACCTCGTAATTTAAAATTTACCCTTCTCTGAGCCAGAGTGAGTTCCAGGTCAGCCTGGCTAGAGTGAAACCCTGTCTCAGAAAAACAAACAAAAACTTCATTCAAATTAGATTTAACCCCTTATGGTTGTTTGAATCAGGTGCCCACTCGTAAAATCATGTGTTTTAAATGTTTGATCCTCAGCTGGTGGAAATTTAGGACGTGGAGCCTTGATGCAAGAGGAGTGTTTCTGGGGGAGAGCTTTAGGGTATTATAAGTCCAGCTTTCTCCTTTTCCAGAGCTCAGCTCACTCTTGCTACTTTCTGCCAGCTGCTGTGATAAAGTGTGATTTCCAGCTTCTGCTCCACCATCTTTTCCCTACTATGCTCAAGCTTATCTTGGACATTGTAAGCCAAAATCAACCCTTTCCTCCCTTGCGCTGCTTCTGGTCAGGTGCTGTTTCCCAGAAACAATAAGCTAACTACAAGCCTCATGAACAAGTAGTGCAAAAAGCAATCTTTTTAATTAATTAATTTATTAGATATGGACATATTTTGTATGTAAACATCAAACGTTGGTACCATCCTTTCCCTCCTCCCTGCCCCTTTTTCTGAAGAGGGCTTCCTCACTGGAGATGCAGGTCAACCCCGTGGGGATTGCGGATCATGCATTATGGGGACAGCAGTCACTTATGGGGGAAAGGCAATGTCTCTGTGCAAAATCCCCCAACTTGTGGCTCTAACAATCTTTCCACCCCCTCTTCTGCAAAATTCCCTGAACCATGCTGGAAGCATTTTAGATCTACTTCAGTGATGGGCACTTAGGAGCATCTAGATGTCTAGTTTGGTAGGTGATGAGTGTCCTCAGTATCTTTCTCCATCACCTATGTGCGGATATCAGCTTCACTAAGAGAGCAGCACTCTTGCTCATTTCCCCAACTCCTCTGTGGTTTCAGCTGGGGTCAGGATGGAGTGTGCTGGGTCATTTATCTCCTCAGGTCCAGTTCCCATTCTAGACAGCAGTGCCTGCCCTCCCACTGACCATGCAGGAACTTGCCAAAAGGAATTTTTATGCCCATTTAACTTGAGAGAGGATGGGTATCAGTTGTTTCTTTTCCTTCTTCTACTTCTTCCTCTTCCTCTTCTTCTTCTCCTTCTCCTTCTCCTTCTTCTTCTTCTTCTTCTTCTTCCTCTTCCTCATCCTCTTCTTCTTCTTCTTTTAGGCTTGTGTGTATATGTAATGTGGTGTGTGTGTTTTTGGAGGGTGGGTGTACGGGAGAATGCACATGTATGTACCCTTGCAGTGATGTGGGAGAGAGTTCTATGGAATTCCAACTCCCATACCAGAAACTCTCAAGGCTAGGGTTCTTATACACATTAACAAAGAATGGAGAGCACAGACTAAGAGAAGGGTAAAGTACAAAATATGAAATTTATTTTAGGGAGAGTTAAGAGGGAAAGCAAAGCAGGAGATTGTCCAAGCAAAAAGAAATTATATCATGTGTGTGGTGGGGACCAAGAAGATTCCCCCTGAGATAGGGAAAGAAAGAAGCTGGGAAGGTGGAAGGTTCACACACATGGCTCATGTCCAATTTATATGAATCAGATGTCTAATTAGAATGATCCTCATCACCAGACTCAGGTGTGTAAGAGTGGTTTGACTATGAATATATGTCCCCCACAACCTCAGATATACAAAAATAATTTATGAGTGTGATAGAGAGGCAGATAGAGAGCTCCAGATGCATGTGCCACCTTGTGCACTTGCATGACCTTATGTGCATGTGTCACCTTGTGCATCTGGCTTATGTGGGTTCTCTGGAGTTGAACCTGGGTCCTTAGGCTTTGAAGGCAAGCAACTTAACCTCTAAGCCATCTCTCCAGTCCCCTAATTTTTTTTATTTGTTTATAAGGAGAGAGAATGGGCGTACCAGGGCCTCCAGCAACTGCAAACAGACTCCTCATTAAGATGATTCGATTCCTTCCACTTCTTTAGCATGCCTTTCTTTAGGTGACAGGAGGCCTCTTGGCCAGGTGAGTGATTGGCAGGCTTTATCAGATTAACCCTTAGTGGAGAGATGGCCCAGTGGTTAAAGGTGCTTGCTTGCAAATGCTGATGGCCCGTGTTCAGTTCCCCAGTACCCACGCAAAGCCAGATGCACAACATGGCACATGTGTCTGGAGCTTGCAGGGGCAGAAGGTTCTGGCACACCCTTACACACACTCTCTCTCAAATAAATAAATATGTTTTTCTTTTTTTTTTTTCTTCGAGGTAGGGTCTTACTCTAGCTCAAGCTTACCTGGAACTCACTCTGTAGTTCCAGGCTGGCCTCAACTCACAGCGATTCTCCAACCTCTGCTTCCCCAGTGCTGAGGTTAAAAACGTGTATCATCATGCCAGCTATCTATCTATCTATCTATCTATCTATCTATCTATCTATCTACCTACCTACCTACCTACCTACCTACCTACCTACATCTATCTATCTATCTATCTATCTATCTATCTATCTATCTATCTATCTATCTACCTACCTACCTACCTACATCTATCTATCTATCTATCTATCTATCTATCTATCTATCTACCTACCTACCTACATCTATCTATCTATCTATCTATCTATCTACCTACCTACCTACCTACCTACCTACCTACCTACATCTATCTATCTATCTATCTATCTATCTATCTATCTATCTATCTATCTATCTATCTTTCCAAGCTGACCTGGAATTCACTATGTAATCTCAGGGTGGCCTTGAACTCATGGCAATCCTCCTACCTCTGCCTCCCAATGCTGAAACTAAAGGTGTGTGCCACCATGCCCACCTGAAAAAAAATTTTTTTTAGCTTATTTATATGAGATAGAGAGAATGAGCACAAAAAGCATGTGACATGTTGTGCAACTGGCTTTACATCGTATGGGAGAATTGAACCTGAGCCAGAAGGCTTTGCAAGCCAGCACCTTTAACTACTGAGCAATCTTCCCAGCTGCTGGATTAACTCTTAAGTGAGGGGATCATAGCTATGATACCTCCACTCTCTTCCCTTTCATGTGATGTTTTAATTTAATTTTAATTTTTATTTATTTATTTTATTTTTTATTTTAAATTTTTTAAAAATATTTTTTGTTCATTATTTATTTATTTGAGAGCGACAGAGACAGAGAGAAAGACAGATAGAGGGAGAGAGAGAGAATGGGCGCGCCAGGGCTTCCAGCCTCTGCAAACGAACTCCAGACGCGTGCGCCCCCTTGTGCATCTGGCTAACGTGGGACCTGGGGAACCGAGCCTCGAACCGGGGTCCTTAGGCTTCACAGGCAAGCACTTAACCGCTAAGCCATCTCTCCAGCCCTAATTTTTATTTTTTATTTTACTAGAGAGAAAGACAGAGAATTGTGCACCAGGGCCTCAGCTAATATAATGGAACTCCAAACACTAGCGCCACCTAGTGGGCATGTGTGACTTGTGCTTGCCTCACCTTTGTGCATCTGGCTAACGTGGGATCTGGAGAGTTGAACATGGATCTTTAGTCTTTGCAAGAAAGCGCTATAACCACTAAGCAAACTCTCCAGCCCTCATGTAGTTTTTTTTTTTTTAATCATATGGGGAAGAGATTGTGACATGTTCCTGATCAGTGTTACCAGGGAGATAGTCTCCATCCTTTGATGAGCTCCAAGCCTGGTAATGTCTGCCAACCTATAACATCCAGGTGGGAATGAACAGGATTGCAACACTCAGGGCAGAGGTTTTTTCTTCTTGTTTGAACCAACAAATCTGTTAAATCCATATTTCTTCCCAGTCTACTAAAAAAGACCCAGGACATAGAGGTGGGTGGCAGGAAATGGGTTAATTCAAAGCTGGAGACTCTCCATCTCAAATCTCTGTCTCAGAGGTTATCAGGTCGTGAAGAACTTTTGTTGCTTTTTGGTGTGTGGTGCTGGGGATTGAACCCAGACCTTGCATACTGTAGGCAAGGACTGTACCACTGAGTTACATACTCAACATTTGAAGGGCTTTTGTAGGACAAAAACAGGAGTCTGAAGAGGGCCCCCAGTGGAATGGGGGCAGGGAGGAGAGACAAGATAATACCAATACATGATTTATCCATACAAATTATGTTCCTAATTAATAAAATTGAACAAACATATTTTTTAATATTTTATTTTTATTTATTTATTTACTTGAGAGAGAGAAAGTGGGTGCACAAACGAACTCCAGATGCATGTGCTTCCATGTACATCTGGCTTACATGGGTCCTGGAGAATTGAACCTGGGTCCTTTGGCTTTACAGGCAAGTGCCTTAACTGCTAAGCTATCTCTCCAGCCAAACAAACTTTTTTTTTTTCTTTTTTTGGTTTTTAGAGGTAGGGTCCCTCTCTAGCTCAGGCTGACCTGGAATTCACTATGTAGTCTCAGGGTGGCCTCGAACTCATGGAAATCCTCCTACCTCTGTCTCCCGAGTGCTGGGATCAAAAGCGTGCACCACCACGCCCGGCTCCAAACATATTGTAAAAAATTAAACAAGAAAGCAAAGGGGGAATCTAGAGAGACAAGAAGTGGAAGTTCATGGCCTGGGCAAGGCCTTCCTTATCCAAAGGTGTGTATTTTTTCCTCTTTTTGGTATAGACATCACAATGGGCTTTACTCTCCTGTAGCTAATTAAAACCTGAGCAAGGGCTTCTCTTCAGCACAAAGGAAAAGGGAGGAGGAAGACGAAAGGAAATGAGGTGAGCCAAGGGCAGTTTGAAATAGATCCGTTATGACCTGCATGGCCATTGCGGAGCATGCACACCCATTCAGTGCTCCTCCCTATGGATACCTGGTCCTGATAATACCAAACCTTATATATATATTATGTTCTTTCCTATACACACATACCCAACTCCAATGTGTAAATTAGGCAAGGTAAGTGAAGTGAATGAACCTGGGCATTGTTATATAGTATTAGGCTACCATGTATAGGTTATTTAAACACAAACACTCAGATACTGGGACAGTTGGACTGTGACCAAGATAGCTCCTACATGACTAATGTGTGGGTTGAGAATACCACATGAATTGGCTGGACAAAGGGATCATTTATATCCTAGGCAGAATGGAGGATGACAGTTGCAAATTTTCAGCATCCTACTTAGAGTGGCAGGCAACTTAAAACTTATAATTTGCACATATATGTATTTTTTTCATTTTCCCTTTTGAATATTTTATTTATTTATTTGACAGAAAAGCAGAGAGAGAGAGAAAGAGAATGGACACACCAAGAATGGGCCTCCAACCACTGCAAATGAACTCCAGATGCATGTGCCACCTTGTGCATCTGGCTTTACGTGGGTCCTGGGGAATTGAATCTAGGTCCTTTGGCTTTGCAGGCAAGCACCTTAAACCACTGCTCCAGCCTATATATATACATACACACACACACACACACATAATTTTCAAATGATTCTGGGTAGGTAAAAGTGAAGAAAGTGAAGCCCTAGATAAGGGGAACTCCTGTAAATTGAAAGAATTTAAAATTGAAAGTTAGGCTCCTCAGGCCAGAAGGAATGAGGAAGAGCAGTCAAGGGACTTCTGACATCTTTTCTTCCTCTTAAATTTTTTTTTCATTTATTTTGTTTATTTTGAGAGCAACAGAGAGAGAAAGAGGCAGATAGAGAGAGAGAGAATGGGCGAGCCAGGGCCTCCAGCCACTGCAAACGAACTCCAGATGCGTGCGCCCCCTTGTGCATCTGGCTAACATGGGTCCTGGAGAATCGAGCCTTGAACCGGGGTCCTTAGGCTTCATAGGCAAGTGCTTAACCACTAAGCCATCTCTCCAGCCCCTTTTCTTCTTCTTAAACATTCCCAGCACTTTCCCCCCAGCTCTTGAAATCAGCATTCAAAGTGAGGAGCTTCATTATGACATTTTCATACGTTCTTTTCACATGTTCTTTGTTTTCTTCTTTTTTACATACCTTTATTAGTCCTTCTCACTTTGCCCACTCACCCAGTGTCCCTCTCTTATTGGTCACCTTCCCTTCTCCCAATGGGCCCCATCCTATTTTTGTTTCACATGTATTCCATTACCTTCTTTGAAAAATGTTCTGTCTCTCCCTTAAGATCTCTTCTGCTCCTCTCATGGTTCAGTTCCCTTTCTAATTTTCATAACCTATATGGGTATGCATGTGTGCAAACACACACACACACACACACACACACACTCATACACTTATACCTAGGTTTGCCATATGAGCGAAAATGTGCTATCTGTCTTTCTGAGTGTGCCTTATTTTGTGCTTCCCATAATAATTTCCATTTCCATCCATTTTCCTGCAAATGTCATGATTTCATTTTGTTTTTGTCTGGCTTTTGTTTTTGTGCATGTGGGTGTGTATAGAGAATGTGTGGTGTGATGTGTGTGTGTGGCATATACACGTGTTTGTGCCGATTTCCAGGCCTCATGAGAAGCACAGAGGCCAGAGGAGAATTTCCAGTGTCCTCTATTGCTCATCCGCATATTTACTTGAAATGGAGTCTCTTCCTCAACGCAGAGCTGCCATTTTTTGTCAGCAAGTTCCAGTGATTCTCTGGTCTGCATTCCCTTGAAGGTCTGGGGTTACAAATGTTCATGGCCTCACCCAGATTTTTTTTTTTTTTTTTTGGTTTCTCGAGGTAGGGTCTCACTCTAGCCCAGGATGACCTGGAATTCACTATGTCGTCTCAGGCTGGCTTCGGACTCATGGCGATCCTCCTACCTCTGCCTCCCAAGTGCTGGGATTAAAGGTGTGCGCCACCACTCCCGGCTTCACACCCAGATTTTTACATGGGTGCTGGACAATCAAATTCTCAGGCCCTCATGCTTAAGCGACAAACACTCTTACATGCTGAGCCATCTCCCAAAGCCTTCATTTTATTTATATCTGAATAAAATGCCCTGTATATGTAGCACAACCTTCCTTCTTTCCTTCCTTCCTTCCTTCCTTCCTTCCTTCCTCCCTCCCTCCCTCCCTCCCTCCCTCCCTTCCTTCCTTCCTTCCTTCCTTCCTTCCTCCCTCCCTCCCTTCCTTTCTTCTCTGTCTTCTTTCCTTCCATTCATCCGTCCTTTCATGTGTATGGTGTGTGCATGTATGCATGTGGGTGAGTGCATGTGCGAGGGAAGGGGTTGACATAGGGTGTCTTCCTTGATTGCACCCCACTTTTATTTACCAAGGCAGGATTTCTCACTTGAACCTGAAGCATGTTGAATCAGCTAGTCTAGCTATCTGGTTTACCTTGGGGATTTCCTGTGTCCACCTCTGGAGTGCTGAGATCACAAGAACGTTGCCATGCCCACCTGACATTTATGTGGGTGCTAGGGGTCTGAACTCTAATCCTTATACTTACACAGCAAGCACTTTATCCACAGAACCGTCTCCCCAACCCTGTGTCACTTTTTTTTTTTAAAGCAGGTCTCACTCCAGCAAGGCTAACCTAGAACTTATTCTTTAGCCCAGGCTGTCCTCAAACCCACCATGATCATCCTATCTCAGTCTCCCAAGTGCAGGGATTAGAGACATGATAATCTGCTGATGGACATGGAAGCTGGTTTTATTTCTTAGCTATTGTGAATTAGTGTAGCAACAAATGCTGATGTGCCAGCACTTTGGGTGTGTATTTGCAGTAGATCAGAATGACCAAATCTGGCAGACACTGTTGGTTCCCTACCCAAATCCATTGCTCCTAGTACCACCTTCCATGGCCATGAGTACAGGGAAGGTGCCCTCTTCTCCACCCTTGCCCATTCCAAGTCCAAGACAGTTAGGGTGTGTTATGGTTTGAATGTAAAAATCACCCCGGGCTGAAGAGATGGCTTAGCGGTTAAGCGCTTGCCTGTGAAGCCTAAGGACCCCGGTTCGAGGCTCGGTTCCTCAGGTCCCACGTTAGCCAGATGCACAAGTGTGCGCACGCGTCTGGAGTTCATTTGCAGAGGCTGGAAGCCCTGGCGCGCCCATTCTCTCTCTCTCCCCCATCTGACTTTCTCTCTGTGTCTGTCGCTCTCAAATAAATAAATAAAAACTTATAAAAAAAATCACCCCATAGCCTCATGTATTTGTGATTAAGCCTCATACTTGATCCTCAGCTGGTGGAGCCTTTGGGAGGTGGAGTCTTGATGAAGGAGGCATGTTACTAGGGGAAGGCCTTGGGACATTATAATACAGCCACCTTGTCAGTGCTAGCTAGCTCATTCTTGTTGCTCCCTTCCAGCTGATGGACAAAATGTGTTATCCTTCTATCTGTTCTTGCCATGTTTTCTCAACCATGATGAAACTTCCCCTTGAGACTGTAAATGGAAATAAACTTTTTCCTTCCATCACCTGCTTCTGGTCAGGTGTTTTGTCCCAGCCACAAGAAGCTAACTACTACAGAGTAATTTCATTCCTCTGGTATGTTAGTTTAATTATAGGAATGCAGTCCAAATTTGGTCAATAAAATCTAAAAGGAAGTCTACTGTGGGGGATTTTTGGCAAATTTTTGCTCACTTTTTTTTTTTTTTTTGAGGTAGGTTTTCACTCTAGCTCAGGCTGACCTGGAATTCACTATGTAGTTTCAGGGTGGCCTTGAACTCACGGCAATCCTCCTACCTCTGCCTCCCAAGTGCTGGGATTAAAACGGTATGCCACCATGCCCAGCTTATTTTTTATTTATTTGTGAGAGAGAGAAAAAGAGAGAAAGAGAATGAGTGCACCAGGGCTTCTAGCCACTGCAAACAAACTCCAGACACATGTACCACCATGTGCATCTGGCTTACATGGGACCTGGAGAATTGAACCTGGGTCGTTAGGAATTGCAGTAAGTGCCTTAACCACTAAGCAATCTCTCCAGTACTTTGCTCACTCTTAGAAAGGAAAGAAGACAAGGAACGTTTTCTCCCTTTTTAACTCCCCTATCAATGGTATTTTCTGAAGTTGTGGTAACAACAGCCTCTCCCTTCTTGTGATCAGGAAGCACCAATGTGAAGACCCAGCCCAACAGGCCTAGGGAACATTGAACTGGTCGTGTCTGGAATGACCTACTTCCAGATACATGAGTTAATAAGTAGCATGATTCAAAAGCTAATTTCAGGGGTAGAGATGGATTAGTGGTTAAGGCATTTGCCTGCAAAGCCAAAGGATCCTGGTTCAGTTTTCCAGGACCCACGTAAGCCAGACGCACAAGGGGGCACAAGCATCTGGAATTCATTTGCACTGGCTGGAGGTTCTGGCATGCCCATTCTCTCTCTCTCATAAATAAAAAAAAAAATACACTATTTTTTAAGAAGCTAATTTCAACAAAATATTCTCGGCTTATATCCCAAAGCAGTCATTTTCGTTAACCAAGGCATACATTTTAATGCCATATTGTTCTTTATGATATTAAGACATTTCTTAGATAATACAGCCAAATATCTACCAATCAGATGGAATACAAGGTTGACTACAAGAAAAGACAATGAAGGTCTTAGAAATAGAGTGAAAGCGTATGCTATAGCAAAATTATGTATATATGTCTGCCTCACAGCAGAATGTATGTTTTTGGATTAAAATTCTTCCACAGGGGCTGGAGGGATGGCTTAGTGGTGAAGGCATTTGCCTGAAAAGCCAAAGGACCCAGGTTCAATTCCCCAGGACCCACGTTAGCCAGATGCACAAGGGGGTGCACGCATCTGGAGTTTGTTTGAAGTGGCTGGAGGCCCTGGCGCACCCATTCTCTCTCTCTCTCTCTCCCTCTCTCTCTTTCACTGTTAAATAAATAAATAAAACAAAAATTCTTCCACAGGGGTTATAGCCTTTTAAATGTGCAACTTCAAATTAGGGAGGAAAACCTTCTAAGAATTCAAGAACAGGCATCAGTGGTTTTTATGTTTAGTATTATTGAAATTATCCCTTTGATTTTGTTTCATTTTTCTCTTTATAATGGGCCATATTACTAGGGATGAAGAATGTTTGAATGTAAAGTGTCCCCCACAGACTCATGTGTTTGAACACTTGGTCCCCAATTGGTGGTACTGATTTGGAAGGTTGTAGAACTTTTAGAAGATGGAGCTTTGCTGCAGGAAGTGAGTCACTGGGGCCTGGCCTTGAGGCTTATATTATCTTGACTGCAGAACAATGTGTCCAGTTACCTCGTGTTCCTGCTGCCAAATCTTCCCCCCACAATGGACTTATCTTTTCTTGAACCATGAACCAAAATAAACCCTTCTTTAAGTTGCTTTTGTCAAATATTTTGTCATAGCAACAAGAAAAGTAACTAATAGAAATGGTTTTCTAAGAAAAGTTAACTGGATGCTCACTTTGTATCAAACATTGTGCTAGGAGGCTCTACAAATAACATTAAAAATTATTCGTTTATTTGCAAGGAGAGAGAGAAAATAATGAATATAGGTGCACCAGGGCCTCCTGCCACTGCAAGCAAACTCCAGACCAGGCACCAGTTTGTGCATCTGGCTTTACATGGATACTGGGAAATAGAACCCAGGCTGTCAGGTTTTGCAAGCAAGTATGCTGAGCCATCTCCCCAGACCCATTTGTTTTAATCCTTATGGCAACTGTCTCACTATTGTCACCTACCTAATGCTCCTTATGATCCTGGGGCTAGCTACCAGCCTCCTGTGCCTCTCCTTGGGCCTGAAAGGGAGATACATGTAGTGTACTAAATTCTTCTGTAGGAAATTCTCTTCCTTAATCCACCTTCTTTACCCGGCCTGCTCAAGTAACACTGGCACCTCACTAGATCTGTACATTTAAGGGAGGCCTATGGCAGTGTCATGGCCATTGAGAAGCAAATGAGATGAAGCAACCACCTGAAACTATAAAAATCAAAGCTAAGAATTACTTTGCCAAAAGGTGGGGTGCTCAGGGCACCATTTCCAAATGGTGTGCCATCCGTGGTCTGTCTTCCCTTGACCTTCCAAACCATGTGAGCAAACCAAACCCCTAGTCAGGCATGACAGCACTTACCTGAAATCTCAGGAGGCAGAGGCAAGAGGACAGTGATTTCAAGGCCAGCTTAGGCTATGTAGCAAGTTCTAGGTTAGCTTAAAACAAGCTTCTATTTGGTTAAACCCCTTTCTTTTGTCAAGTTTATGTTCGGTTTAGCTGAATAACTGATTTGGTTGGACAGTGAGGGTTTCCCCCCCCCAAAATTGTGAAATTTATCCTGCTCAAAATGATTGAAACTCATATATATGATTGAGAAATATAGTAAAAGAAGTTTCCATGTGTACCTCCTCCTGTATCCTGCTTGACTCTCTTCCTTCACAGACCACTATATTGACTTGTTATGAACTCGTTTTTCTATGTTTAAAAATGAAAATTGCCCATTATCGTCTTGATCTAGCCCAGGCTGACCTGGAATTCACTCTGTAGTCTCAGGGTGGCCTCGAACTCACAGCAATCCTCCTACCTTGACCTCCTGAGTGCTGTGATTAAAGGTGTGTGCCACCACACTTGGCTATTATTATCAAGTACTATTATTATTTGTTTGTTTGCTTTTTGAGACAGGGACTCATATATCCCAGGCTGTTCTTCTACTTGATATATAGCCAAGGTTGACCTTGAACTTCTGATCCTCCTGCTTCTACCTGTCCAGTTACAGGAATGCACCATCAATCAATGTGTATGTGGAGGTAGGAATAGAACACAGGATTTGGGCATGCTAAGCAAACACTCTACCAATTAAGCTACATCCACAGCCCCTTTATTACTTGTTTGCTTGTTTATTTATTTATTTAAGACTTGGTCTTATTAGGTAGCTGTGGTTGCCTTTGAACTGATTAGGTACCAGGCTGCCCTTGAACTTGCAGTGATCCCCCTGCTTTCTGCCTCTGTCTCTCCAGTGCTGGGATAACAGGCATGCACTACCATGCCCTGGCTATTATTTTTCTTTACATACAAGTTCCCTCCACTAAATTTCATTATAATGATGACAGTAAACTTAAGCCTAAGAATGCATTGTTTGAAACTCCATGCACCACGTAGCCAGATGCACTGTGACGCAAGCACACAATATCCCACATGCCCACAAGGGGGCGCATGCATCTGGCGTTCATTCACAGTGGTTGAAAGGCCCTGGCACGCTTATTTTCTCCGCCCCCCCCATGCACACACACACACACACACACACACACACACACACACACACACGAATAAAATAAAATAAAATAAATACAATAAATAAAATAAAGGCTTTGTGTGTGTTCATGTGTATGAATGTGGGCACACACATGCCATAGCACTTACTGAGGTCAGAGGAAAATCTGGAGTGTGGGTCCTTGCCATCCAGCTGATTTGAGGCAAGGAATCTTCTTCACTCTTGGGGATCCCAAGTTGTTGGCCCTAGAGCTTCCGGATCCTCCTTTCCTTGTAGGGACAGGGCTAGGATTACAGACCTTACTACTGAGTCTGGCTTTACTTTGGTTCTGGGGATCCAAACACAGGTCATCAAGCTTGCTCAGCAAACTTTATCCACTGAGCCAACTCTGTAGCCCCATTGTTTTTCTTCTTCTTTTCTTTCCATCTCTTTCTTTCTTCCTTTCTCCCTCCCTCCACCCCTTCCTTCCTTCCTTCCTCCTTCTTTTAAGCAAAACCCGACAGGAACAAATCCATTTGGAGAGAAAATGACAAAACTTTAGAGGAAGCTGAGAAGTTCATGGATAGTCACTAATCCAACAGGCCACAAGAGGCAGAATCCTGTTTTTGAAAGGCGTCAGGGACACCAAGAGAAGCAAGCTAATTTCTCCTCTGTTAACCTTCCAGCAAGAACTGCAGGTGTGGTCAGTTCGTACAGTGCTTGCCTGATATGCACGAAGCCCTGGGTTCAATCCCCCCGCCCCAGTATGTCATACCCCAGGCATGGTGTTGCACACCTGTACCCCCAGTACTTGGGGATCAAAAACTCTAGGTTATGGGCTGGGCATGGTGGCACACGCCTTTAATCCCAGCACTCAGGAGGCAGAGGTAGGAGGATCGTCTTGAGTTCAAGGCCACCCTGAGACTCCATAGTTAATTTCAGGTCAGCCTGAGCCAGAGTGACACCCTACCTCAAAAACAACAACAACAACAACAAAATTCTAGGTTATCTTTGACTACACGGAGGCTAGATTGGGCATGAGCCCTTGTCTTAACAAAACCACCACCACCACAACAACAACAACAAAAAACTCCAGAAAGAGTTAGGATTTTGAGGCAACTAAATCTGTGAAACTGGGGTGCAGATGAGGCTGGAAAACAAGAAACTGAAAGCAGGTGGGTTTGTGGAGATCTAATCTGGAGACAGAAACCACAGCAATTATCTGAACAGAAGGAAGTTAGGGTGCTAGGGATGGAACCCTGAGCCAGGCAAGTGCCTTACCACCCCACCAAGCCACCACCCCCCCCCCACTTGAACAGAAGGATTTTAATCTATAAAGAATCATTTCCTAGTCCTAATGTTGTTAGCTAGATCACTGAAAGACCTAGGGTGAAAAGAGAACGGACTGGAAGGTACCATGGAGAACGTAATAACCACCGGAAGCAACGACTGCCCCCAGGGCTGGGGGAACAAAGAGGATGGAATTATTAAAACACGGCAGAGGACTGGGAGCAAGATTTCTCCCTAGCCAGGGTGCGGCTCCGCAGGTGCGGGTGCCCCTAAGGTGGAGCGTGCTAAAGATGATCATGTGAATGTCGGGCAGACGGCAGATCTGTCTGGCCTTGCGCGGGGAGGAGCCGCGGCTGGAGCGTAGGAGGACAGCTGGGCTGCGGCTCTGCTCGGCTCGAAGCCGTGCGAAGCGAACTGGAGGTGGCTGCCGCTCCCTCCTTTCTTTCTCAGCCTGCCCGCCACCCTCTAGTGCCCTCTATGGGTGAAGCCTAACAAGTTTCAGCCTGCAAAATCACTGCAGTTTGCAGTCTCCACCCTCCGCGTGACAAAGCAAAGTCGAGAATGGTGGCTTTAGAGCCGGGAGACAATACCTTTATCGTTGCCAGTGTGGCGTCAGTATATCCACATCCCTAACCTCAGCAAGGCCACTGCTCCCCTCTGGAGGATGGCTGAACCGCCGCCCCTGAGGGGTCGAGATGGGCGGGGAGGGGTCTTTAGATTGGGAGACAATTAAGCGCTGTTAAGGGTGGGATCCTATATTAAAAACAGGGAGTGAGGGTGCAGCGATCCTTAGCTCTCTTCTGCCACTGACCCCCAACGAAAGTTAGATAACTGTTTTCCAGAAAGCTGTATCTGGGAGAACCTGGCAAACCCAAGACAGAATATTCTGATACCAGCATATGATCTAACTAGGTTACAGTGAACTCCACGCTCAATAGCCAGCCCTCCAAAGATCTCTTCCAATCATGTTCTTGGGTGATAATCTTCAATGTGAGCAAATAGCCTAGGACCACCAGATACCTCAGCAAAACCCTGGAAAGAGCAAGAAGAGGTCAAAGCGTTATGATAATCGAACTTGCTAGGAACACATTATCTTGAAAGATGCAAACTGCAACACTTGGTATTTTCTTTGAAATAAGAGAAGACATTGTAACCAAATTAAAAATGGCAGCATTTGGGAGGCACAGGTAGGATCTCCATGAGTTCGAGGCCAGCCTGAGACTACATAGTGATTTCCAGGTCAGCCTGGGCTAGAGTGAGACCCGGTCTTAAAAAAATAAAACAAAACAAAAACACTTGAATAGAAAAAGTCCCTTAGAAGTTAAAAATAGGACAGCAGAATTGGAAAACTCACTGAGAAAAAATGAAAGCCAAAGTTGAGGAAATCTCCCAAAATGTAGGTAAAAAAACTAACAATAGAGAAATAAAAAGGCAGGAGATGTCTAGAGAAAGACTAAGTTTGAGCTGGAGAAATGGCTTAGTGGTTAAGATACTTGCCTGCAAAGCCCGAGGCCCTGGTTTGACTTCCCAGTACCCATGTAAAGCCACCTGTACAAGGTGGCACATGAGTCTGAAGTTTGGTTGCTGTGGCTAGAGGCTCAAGTGTGCCCATTCTCTTTCTCTCTCCCCCTCTGTGTGTCTCTTTCTGAAATAAATAAATAAATTTTTAAAAATATTAAAAAATAAATTAAAAATGAAAATGTAGAAATCATGAAATAAATAGTTCAAAGTAATTTCTCAGAATTGAAAGACAAATTTTTACAAATTAAAAGACCCAGTGAATGTACAACACACAGGCTGAGAAAAAAATATCCGTGACAAGGTAAATAGTCATGAAACTTTAGAACATAGGAGACAAAGAAAAGATTCTTTGAGTTGTAGGAAAACAAATCAATTACATCTGGCTGGGGCCAACTTCAGGAACCTTTATTGAAAACCTCATTCTATTGACACAAACTTTTAACAGTAACTACATGCACCTGAAATAACTAGCTATAGGTGATTAAGCACTAAATACAGCATATATCTCCTCATTTAATTTAAATTTTTAATATTTTTATTCATTGGTGCATGTGTGTGTGTGTGTGTGCACGCAAACGTGTGCCAAGGCCTCTTGTAACTCCAAATGAATGCCAGACATTCATGACAGTTTTTCTGTTTGGGTGACTTGGGAATTGAACCCAGGCCAAGAGGTTTTGCAAGCAAGCACTTTTAACCACTGAGAAATCTTCCTAGCTCTCATTTAATTTTATAATTATCTGATAGATCAGATAATCCTATCCCTTTGAATAAACTCACGTAGCTAATAAGAGTTAATTACAATATAGTTAACATATGAGACCTACTACTGAACTAACAAGTCACATATAACTAACACACACATGTACACACATACACATTGCTTTAACCATGTGACACATTTCATACTACTCAAGAAGCCATCCTATATTTTTTTTTTGTTTTGTTTTGTTTTGTTTTGATTTTCAAGGTAGAGTCTAGCTCTGGCTGACCTGGAATTAACTGTAGTCTCAGGGTAAGAAGCCATCCTATTTTTTACCTGCCCACACAATTCTATTTATGTTTAGTAATCCATACCATAAGAAAATGGACCTTACTAATGTTGATTAATCCCAGTGCCAGAACTGGGTCAACCTCCCTCCCCCACACAATTAGCCATTGGTCAAGGAAGCCCATGAGGCTCCAAAAACAGTGCAGGCTATTGCCAAAGCACTTGGCTACCCATCAGAACTAGATGGCAAGACATTATCGCTGAAGATACCACAAGCTGCTGTTACAGGACATCGAGAAATTTAGCTGAACCTGACAAGGAAGCCAGCTCCTGGCTGGCTGGCTGTCAGTGCTATGCCAGCTGCTAGGGTTGAAAGTCACCAACAGTGTAAACAAGCAGTGGGTCATACAAGCTACAAAAGCAACAAGCCAGGCAAAGAGGTATACACCACTGTAATAGTGGTGTGCAAGTCATGGGGGTAATCAACTGCTCTCTGATTGGATATGAGGCCCACTCAATGGGAGGGAATTCATGCCTGGTACTGAGAACCAAGTCAGAAATCTATGGTGTGGAAGGTCATAGACCCTAGAGGGAAGCTTCCACTATGCTAAATGGAGAGGTTATGCCCATCAAAAAGCCCTCTAAATGAACACGCTTGTCCTCTTGGATCAACACTGCCATCGTTATTGGTTAGAGAAGCTACTTTTTACAGATGGTGGCAAATAGAAGGGAGTCAGTCCCAAGAAAGACCCAGCAAAATGATAAGAAGAGAAAACTGTGTGCTTAGCAAGGGATGAGTCATCTCTACCACAGTGGCCAGAGCCTAGCAAACATCACAGAGGAAATAGCAGGTTAAATAAGCACTGCCCTCACTGCTGGCCAGGGTACTTTCTCCAGAGAGATGATGATAGACACTGAGTTGACTCAAAGCTCATCAAACCAGAAAATAGGAGGCTACTGAGAATGCCAAAGGAGACTTCTATATCTTTCTCATTGCTGGTACAAAGCACTCATCCAAAGAGGCTTATAGGAAGAAAGTATTTATTTTGGCTAACGGTCTTGAGAGGAAGCTCCATGATGGCAGAGAAAGCATGGCATGAGCAGAGGCTGGGCATCACCTCTGCCACGGCAGGTAGAAATAGTAGCAGAAAAGTGAGCTGAGCTCTGGCAAGGTGGAGCTGGCTATATTACCCATAAGGCCACCTCCAACAACATACCTCCTCCAACAAGGCTCCATCTCCCAAGTTGCTATCACCTGGGAACCAAGCATTCAACACACATAAGTTTAGGGGACATCTAATTCAAACTACCACAGACACCCTCTCCAAGGCTCAGGGAACAATCTGGAAGAGGGGAAGGAAAGAACATAAGAGCCACAGGGTGGGAAGGCATCCTGTGAGGAATTGTCTTCCCCATAGGAACCAATTGGTTCACTTGTGACCCCACAGTGATTACTGGCAACTCCACTGAGGAGGGCCCATAGTGGAATGGGGTTGGAGGAGAGGAGAATATGACCAATTTGCAGTATTTCATGTACTAAAGTTTCTAATAAAAAATAGTTAAAGGGCTGGAGAGATAGAAAAGCAGTTAAGGCACTTGCCCGCAATGCCTAATGATCTAAGTTTGATTCTCCAGTACCCATGTAAAGCCAGATACACAAGGTGGTACATCCATCTGGAGTTCATTTGCAGTGGCTAGAGGCCCTGGTGTACCCATATATTTTCATTCTTTCTCTTCCTCTCTCTCTCTTTCTCTTTGCAAAGAAATAAAATATTTAAAAAAGATTTTTTAAAAAGAAGTAAAAAGAAAAATAATTTAAAAGAAAATGGACCTTATCTCTAGTATGACTATTCAATCTGGGTGATTCTATATTTTAAAATAAGGTTTGGAATAAAGATAGGCTAGTAAATCAGGTTTGGTCAAAGGTGTAGGAAAAGAAGTCAGTAAAGAGTTTCTAGTAAAGGTTTTATTGTTCTTAAAAAGACTGAATTCCCATGCCTTCATAACTAGCCCCCTTCTTTGATACCTTTTTGTGTGTGTGTGTGTGTATGTGTATGGGTGTGTGGATGTGTGTGGGTGTGGGTGTGTGTCACAATGAGTTTAAGGTTGTCTACATGAACATGGGGGAGGGATTATTTACCAGAGCACATGCAACTTACCAGTGGCTACACCACTGAAGAAAATGTCTCACAGGAAGTAAAATTCTTGAGACATCTCTAAAAATGTATTTAATGTAGCCTCATTAACGGAATGGTTTTACAGGCATAGAAATATAGGTGGGGAAAAGAATAAAGCAAAAAGCAGATGGTTGCCTTAGGGGATGGGAAACAAAGGAATGGGTATTGTGGGCTGTGAATATTTTTTTTTTTTAAGTAAATTTAAGGCACAAAACCCCAAACTGAAAAAAAAAAGTTATAAATAAAAATAGCCAGTTATTGACTCCAAGGAAAATGAAAGTTGTTCAAGAAAGGACAGAATGTTGAGTGAGCTCAGTTGTGAATTATAGTTACATAATGTGTAGGCTCTGTTCTCTCCTTTCAGATCCATCTATCCTGTCTGCATTAGGAGGCCATGCTCCAAGGAGCCCGCCAACAGTCTCCCATGTCCTCTGGCTTTTAGGTGAGTTGGCTTCTGGGGAGCAGGAGATCAAAAGGAGGAAGAGTGGGAGCAGAAGGGTTGGGAGTATTAGTTTCTCTGTTCCTAGCATGGTCATCTATGTGCCTTCTAAACCAGTGCTTACAGCTCCTGTCCAGCAACTAATTCTGCACAGCTCAGTCTCCAGGTTCTTTGGGGCCTGAGGTGGCTATGGACTCCCTAGAGTTTTATTTTATTTCATTTATTGGCATTTTCCTTTCTTTTCAATTATTTTTATTAACAACTTTCTTGATTGTAAACAAAATCCCATGGTAATAACTTCCCTCCCCTCACTTTCCCCTTTGAAACTCCATTCTCCATCATATACCCTCTCTTTTTTATTTTGACGTCATGATCTTTTCCTCCTATTATGACGGTCTTGTGTAGGTAGTGTCAGGCACTGTGAGGTTATGGATATCCAGGCCATTTTGTGTCTGGAGGAGAACATTGTAAGGAGTCCTACCCTTCATTTGGCTCTTACATTCTTTCCATGTTGGCTTTTTGTTTGTTTGTTTGTTTGAGGTAGGGTCTCACTCTAGCTGAGGTTGACCTGGAAGTCACTATGTAATCTCAGGGTGGCCGCGAACTCATGGTGATCTCTTACCTCTGCCTCTCGAGTGCTGGAATTAAAGGCATGAGCCACCATGCTCGGCTGTAATGGCTTTTTTTTTTTTTTTGGTTTTTCGAAGTAGGGTCTCATTCTAGCTCAGGCTGACCTGGAATTCACTATGGAGTCTCAGGGTGGCCTCAAACTCACGGCGATCTTCCTACCTCTGCCTCCTGAGTGCTGGAATTAAAGGTGTGCGCCACCACACCTGGCTGTATTGGCACTTTTTGAGGCAGGGTCTCACTCTAACCTAGGCTGATCTGAAAGATGAAATATAGCCTAGGCTAGCCTTGAATTCACACTGTAGCCCCAGACTCACCTTGGACTCATGAGAATCCTTTTACCTCAGCATTTTGAGTGCTGGGGTTAAAAGCATGAGCTATTATGCCATTTTTTTTTTTTTTTACAAATGTGACACACATGTATATAATGTATTTTGATGACGATTACCTTCTCTATCACCCCCTCCCACTGAGCTCATTCTTCTTCCCAGCTGATACTCTTTTGCTTTGATATGTGTATAAGAGAGAGAGAGAGAAAGAAACAGAGATGAAGAAAGAAACTCTCTGAGTGTAATTAGGGTTGCCTGCTTGAGCATGAGTGAGGTGTTTTTTACCAGAGTACATGCAACTTCCCAGTGGCTACACAACTGAAGTGGCACCATTTAAGTGCCACTTAGTCCTCAGGGAGTGATGGTGTCCTCATTTCCTCCAGGAGTCTCCTGAGTTACATAGCTCCATTGGTTTCCCTAGGCCTTGTCCATACTTTTATAAATAGTCTTTTATTAAATTCTTCTCAAATTACCCATTGTGAATGCACCATCTGTTTCATGATAGGACTCAGATACAAACAACCATGATCATATAAAACAAGAAATGCTGATGTAACTAAAAAAAAAATTCATAATACAGGGGCTGGAGAAATGGCTCCATATAACCAGATGCACAAGGTGGTGCATGCATCTTGTGGTGGTTTGATTCAGGTGTCCCCCATAAACTTTAGGTGTTCTGAATGCTAGGTTCCCAGCTGATGGAGATTTGGGAATTAATGCCTCCTGGAGGGAGTGTATTGTTGGGGGCAGACTTATGGGTATTAAAGCCAGTTTCCCCTTGCCAGTGTTTGGCACACCCTCCTGTTGCTGTATCCCACCTTATGTTGGCCAGGGGGTGATGTCCACCCTTTTCTCATGCCATCGTGGAGCTTCCCCTCGAGCCTGTAAGCCAAAATAAATCTCTTTTTCCCAGAAGCTGCTCTTGGTTGGGTGATTTCTAACCGCAATGCGAATCGTACTGCAACAGTAAAGTGGTACTGGGAGTGGGGTTGCTGCTAGACACCTGACTATGTGGCTTCAGCCTTTTTGGAGCTGATTTTCAAGAGGAAAGTGGAAGAAGTTGAAACTTTGGCCTAAGTGATGCCTTGCAGTGCTGTAAGTACAGCTTGATGGTCTATCCTGGTCAGAGCTGAAAGACCTGAAGGCAGTAAGAACTACGGACTGTGATTTTTGGCTTATGAGGGTGAGAAAGAGCTGTGCCTGGACTGGGCTAGCAGTTTGTGTGAGAAGCTTGCTCTTATGCCGATGTCCTGAGAAGTTGTGCAGGGTTGCTTTGCGTAGAAATGAACTGGTGTGTGCAGAGGGATATGGCACAGAAAGAAAAATCTTTGGGTGAACTGTTGCCCGTTCAGCTGCAACTGAGAGATTACAACCTTTGAGACTGGGCTAGCTGACCTGCGCTGGGGCAACACGAAGAATGTAGACTCTTTTGAAAGGGCGTGAGTGCTCAAGGAGTGTCCTGTTCTTCAAAGTCTGCTTTATTCCCCCCTGGATTAACAAATTGGCACCTACCTGGTATCATGGAGTATAAAATGCTGGAAAGAGGGTCATTGAGTTTGCAACACAGTCTTGTGTTTTGGAAATGGCCATGGGCAGTGTGAAGCAGGTTTGTTGGTTGCCTGCATAGAGACCCCATGGGGCCATGAGGATGAACCGTGGCTTGCAGTGGAGACCCAGTGGAGATGCCGGGACCATGAGATGGCTGTCGAGGAGCTGCCGGCCCCGATGAAGTTTTCCAGGACTGTGAGTAGCTTAGCTGGAGGGGCGAAATTGGAATGCCAGAGACTCGTTGCTGGTTAGAATTATCGGACTTGAAGATTTGTCACTGGCTAGAGTTGCTGTACTTGAAGCTACAGAGTTTGATGTTTGCCCTGGTTGTTTTAAATCTTGTATTGGTTGAATGTTTCTTTGCTATGCCCAATGCCATCTTTTGCAGTGTGAATATTTATCCTGTGCCATTATGGGTTTTTTGAGGTTATATTTTGGTATTATGGCTCAGTTAAAAGATCTTGGACTATGGGGATATATGAACATCATTGGAATTGATAAAAACTATGGGGACTTTTAAAGTCAGATTGAATTCATTGTATTTTACATCATGTATGGATATCAGTTTATGGGGGCCAGGGGCGGAATGTGGTGGTTTGATTCAGGTGTCCCCCATAAACTTAGGTGTTCTGAATGTTAGGTTCCCAGCTGATGGAGATTTGGGAATTAATGCCTCCTGGAGGGAGTGTATTGTTGGGGGCAGGCTTATGGGTATTAAAGCCAGTTTCCCCTTGCCAGTGTTTGGCACACCCTCCTGTTGCTGTATCCCACCTTATGTTGGCCAGGGGGTGATGTCCACCCTCTGCTCATGCCATCGTTTGCCCCTGCCATCGTGGAACTTCCCCTCGAGCCTGTAAGCCAAAATAAATCTCTTTTTCCCAGAAGCTGCTCTTGGTTGGGTGATTTCTAACAGCAATGAGAATCGGACTGCAACACATCTGAAGAGTTGGTTTCCAGCTTCTGGAGGCCCTGGAACATCCATTCTCTCTCTCTCTCTCTCTCTCTCTCTCTCTCTCTCTCTCTCTTTCTCTACCTCTCTCTCTCTTAAAAATAAATACAACAATCTTTAAAAAATCATAATACATTTTAGATGAAGCAAGGTGTAGTAGACAGCTCCACCATGCTGGGACAAACATCTAACCGAACACAGTCTTACGGGAGGAATGGACTTATTTCAAGCTTACAGATCTAGGGGAAGTTCTGTAAATGGTAGAATGTTAATGAGAAATTCACACATCCAAGCAGAGAAGGAACCACAACCAGTCAGGAAACACCAAAAAGCAATAAGCAGGGACCTGCCAGAGCTCAAACTTCCCTGCATACCTTAGGGCTGGAATTCAGATTCATTCCCAATGACATGTCTCCCCATAGCAGAAGTTAGCCTGTTAGGGACTGAAGCCGCAAACTCAATTTTATCAAAGTCAATGGGGCCATACATTCAAACTCCCACGGAGGGGGAATGTATGTATGTATACTTGAAGAAGGTGTACAGAAGGGAGCTATGTGCTCATATCTCATAAGACTCAATTGTATTCAGAAGAAAAGAAATAAGACTTTTGGCTTTAGTGCCATCTTCTTAGTAGAAATTCTGCACCATAACAGTGAAGTAGAGGCAGGAGTGATTACAGCAGACTGAAGCACAAGAAAAAGATGAGGCAGAGATCCAAGTAAACCAGCTTAAGCACCCATGAAAGCTACAGGAGCAGAAAAAAAAAAAAAAAGAATGCTGGCGGCTAGCGATGGTATATGCCACCATCCATGCATCTGAAACTTCCGCCACCATGTGATGGCCAATATCACATTCAAGAAACCTGCCTTGCTTACAACAAAAGCGTCCCTATTGATACTTTTGTGGACCTTTGGTGTTTTGGAATAGTTCTATTTTAATCTGTGGCCATGTGTACCATATGTACAAGAAATCATTTCTTTCACTGTCTCAGTTAAAGAATCAAAAAAAAAAAGACACAGAGAGAGAGAGAAAGGAAAAAGGAAAGAAATATGACTATAGAAATATGGCTTAGCAGTGAAGGCACTTGTTTGTGAAACCTATGAATACAGGTTTGATTCCTCAGGACCCATGTGAGCCACGTGGGTGGTGCATGTGTCTGGAATTCGTTTGCAGTGGCTAGAAGCCCTGGCACACTCATTCTCTCTCTTTAAAAACATAAAATAAATATATTTTAAATTTATTATTATTTTTTAAAAATACAGAAGTAAATCCCAGAAGAAATAACAAAAGCAGTTGAAGAAATTGACATTTTTCATGTTTATTATTTGAATATTTGAAGAATGGCCTCAAAACCGTGTTTCTGCAACTATTATTAAAGTTTCATCAAGAGGCTTTCAGGGGGCTGGGAAGATGAATCAATGGTTAAAAGCACTTGCTTGCAAAGCCTGTCACTCTGGGCTCAATTTCCCAGCAACCCACATAAAGTCAGACAGGTGTTCATTTGCAGCAAAAAGAGACTCTGGTGTATGTATTTTATTTTATTTGCCTGTGTGCGTGCACACACACACAAATAAATTTGTTTAAAAATATATTTTAAAAAAGAGGTTTTGAAATCTATTCAGCAAGAATCAGTCAATTCTTTCTATTAATCAAAACAGAGTGAAAGTGAAAAGCACACATTACAAATAAAGTACATTTTTTTTTATTAACCTTCTGTTCAGTTTTATATTTGTGTGCATGTCTTTCTGTATAATGTAAAAAGTGGATTTTTTTTTTTTGTGTGGATTAGGCTCAAGAAAGCTTGGCAGTCATTATTCTCAAAGACAGAATGGTGGCTCCAGACAGACAAGTAAGTAGTCTAGGCAAATGAGAACAAAGGGCTGTGTTCATCTCTGAGGACACAGCAAAATTCAAACAACTGACGGGGGTAAGGATTCTTTGCACTGACACTGGCGTGAAGTCCTCTCGACTGAACAGTTCCACATGCAGCTCTGATCCTGTTGATGCATGCACTATGATGTTCTGAGTTCACCAGCTAATACTGAACTAAATCCAGAGCCTCTGCATTGGAAGGCAATGTTGCTTTATCATGGAACCCACTGCCTACAAAGAAATATAGTCATTCTGGATGGGTATAGGGGGACATCGCCATAAAGCAAGCAAGTAAGGACAGACATTACATTTAATACATAGGATAGAAATCCAGACCAGTCTGAAGCTCAGAGCTATCAGAAAGTTAAGAATCCAAAAACAAAACAAAAACCATCTTAGACAGTAAATCAATTTTTATCTTTTACCAGAGAGATGGAAAATGAAGCTTAGACCAAGGCAACAAATTAAGTAAGCCTACTCTGTGTTGCATCTAAGAGAGAAGTAAATTGAAATGAAATATTCACCCAGAAGTGGTGGCCCATGCCTTTAATCCCAGCACTCGGGAGGCAGAGGTAGGAGGATCGTCATGAATTCCAGGTCTGCCTGGGCTAGAGTGAGACCCTACTTTGGAAAAACCAAAAATAAATAAATAAAAACAAAACAAAAATAAAAATAAAAACAAAAACAAAAAATGTAATGAAGCCTCCATAGCACCATAATCATCACACATAGTTGAAACCCAAACTATATTTATTAAGTACCATGATTATATGAATATATACTTTGAGAGGAAAGTGAGGACATGAGCCAAAATTTGTCATCAATTTGTGTAAAGTAAACTACAGGTGGCACTGGTACTGAAAGATCAATACTTCCCACATGCCAGAGTGCCCATTCCTTTGAGTTCTTCCTGGTCCCAAGAACAAAGAACCAGTCCAAAGCTTTGATCCTAAGAATAAATGCTGATAAATGCCTCCCATGGCACTTATACAACAAGTGTGTGTGTGTGTGTGTGTGTGTTGCTGGGATTGGACCACTGGGTAATCACATGTTAGGCAAGCACTCTGCCATGAAGATCATGCCCAGCCTATGCAACAGCTTGTTAACAGAGTGGTCCATTCAGATATGTGTGAAGGAGAGCAGAAGCCTGAGGGCACCTCGGAAGACCCTCATCTCAGGAATGTTACCCCCCATCTGAGGTACAGCTCCAACAAGACACAAGTGTTCCTCACTGCCATCAAACTCTGTTTCTTCCAAGGAGGATTAGGAACTAATGGGCTCCCTTCCTACACTCCTGTTCTTACACACAGCTGCACATGGGGGCGATTCCTGTGGTTCCCCTTGAGTACTAACAAAGAAGCTGGTAATCTGCCACATCAGGGCTTCCTAAATGCTTTCCACTCACTGCTCCCTTTCACCTGAAAAACATTTTTTTTTTTCAAGGTAGGGTCTCACTCTAGCCCAGGCTGACCTGGAATTCACTACGAAGTCTTGGGGTGGCCTCGAACTCACAGTGATCTTCCTACCTCTGCCTCCTGAGTGCTGGGATTGAAGGCATGTGCCACCACACCTGGCTTGAAAGATTTTTTAGATGACCCTAAGTATATAGGTATATAAAATAGATGTACAAGTTATTTACTGATAATAAATCATAAATAAATTTATTTTAAAACAATTTGCTGGGGCTGGAGGGGTGGCTCAGTGGTTAAGGTGTTTGCCTGCAAAGCCAAACCAACCCAGGTTCGATTCTCCAGGACCCACAGAAGCCAAATGCCCAAGGGGGCGCACACATCTGGTGCTCATTTGCAGTGGCTGGAGGCCCTGGCGCTCCCATGCTCTCTCTCTCTCTCTCTCTCCTTTCCCCTATTTCTCTGTCAAATAAATAAATAAATAAATCAAGTATTTTAAAAATCCATTGGTGTTTATACAAATTTAGCATTTATTAAAGATGAAAGCAAATTTCCTTACTAATGAAATGGATACACTTGCTTATTTTACATAAAAATTAAATCTTGGCTGAATATTTTATGCCACCAGATATAGAGTATCTTCAACATTTGTCAGAGTTGATCAATATCTTGATTTTCCAATTGTCATTGCCGAGAACACTGCCTCCAATAATTACATAGTATAGCACTGGAAATTGTGTGATGCAACGCACGTGAGTCCCGTCCCAAGCACATTGGATTCACTACTAATTGAAACCTTTTACTATTACCATATTTTGGTGTCACCCATGTTCTGTTCTGAGACCCACAACTCTGGCCTGCAGTTTCCTTAGGCACTCAGGAAACAGGAGTAGCACACTATCAGATGGCATTTAGGAAATAGATAAGTTGAGTAGGTTGAAAAATACATTTAGCTGAAGGGATTAGTGTTTCTGATGCCAGTCGATGGCTTGTTTGGACAAGTCATACCATTTTTGAGTGACTTGGCCGTAAGAGCACTTGGTTAGGCCACACCACATGGAAATGACAAGCAACAAGATTTTTAATAATTACTAATTAATTAGTTAATTAATTTGCACATGTGTGTATGTGATATGGGAATTGAGTGGGACTGTGAGATTTTCTCAGGAGCTAGGGTGTCAGGCTATCAGTCACCCCAAACTTCCACTAGGTCAGTGGCCTCCAAGTTCTTGTTCTATGAATTCAAAGAATGAAATTCACAGACCTCAGAGGTTGAAGTTTAGAAAAGATTTTATTATAGGGATTCTGGAGTTTAAGAGAAGGAAAGAATACAGAATTCCTGTACAAGAGGAGGCAAGAGTGGGGTTCAAGGAAATGGAAAGCCAACCTAGAGGTCCAGATTAGGGTCTTTTATGGACTGGAAAAGAGGGCAATTTTCCCAGGTATCTTTTTTAAAGCTTTTTATTGACAACCTTCATAGATATTGGCAATACACCATGATCACAAGCCCCTCCCATTACTGTACCTTTGCCCCTCCCCTATCACCCTCTATTGCATCCCTTCTTTCCAACTAGTGTCTCTCTCTTGCATTTATTTATTTATTCATTTAGGTTTTTCGAGGTAGGGTTTTGCTCTAGCCCAGGCTGACCTGGAATTCACTAGGTAGTCTCAGGGTGGCCTCAAAATCGCCGGTATCCTCCTACTTCTGCCTCCCCAGCGCTGGGATTAAAGGGGTGTGCAACCACACTGGGCTCTCTTATATTTTGATATCATTTACTTTCTCCCTTCCTATTATGTAGGTCTTGTGTAGGTAGTGCCAGCCACTGGAAGGTCATAAATACCATCACTATTTTGTGCCTGGAAGACGGTATAACAAAGCACTCCACTCCTTTTTTTGGCTCTTACATTAAAAAGAAAAAAAAACTACTGTTGCAGTCCGGTTCGCATTGCTGGTAGAAATCACCCAACCAAGAGCAGCTTCTGGGAAAAAGAGATTTACTTTGGCTTACAGGCTCGAGGCAAAGCTCCACGATGGCAGGGGAAAACGATGGCATGAGCAGAGGGTGGACATCACCCCCTGGCCAACATAAGGTGGACCACAGCAACAGGAAAGTGTGCCAAACACTGGCATGGGGAAACTGGCTATAAAGCCCATAAGCCCGCTCCCAACAATACACTCCCTCCAGGAGGCATTAATTCCCAAATATCCATCAGCTGGGGAGCTAGCATTCAGAACACCTAAGTTTATGGGGGACACCTGAATCAAACCACCACACCTACTAACCTACTTATTGGGCTAGAAAGATGGCTTAGCAGTTAAAGTGCTTGCCTTCAAATTCTAACAACCTGAGCGTGATTCCCCAGTACCCACACAAGGCCAGATGCACAAAAGGAGTACAAGTATTTGAAGTTCATTTACAGCAGCTAGAGGCCCTGACGTGCCCATTCTCTCTCTCTCTCTGTCTCTCTCTCTCTCTCCTTGCAAATAAATAAATAAATAAAATATTTAAAAATTATTTTTTAATTTTTTGAGGCAAGCCAAACAGACTGGCCTTTTTATGAGAGAGAGGGAGAGACAGAGAGAGAATGAATTGGCGTGCCAGGGCCTCCAGCCACTGTAATTGAACTCTAGACCCGTGTGCCACCTTGTATGAATGTGCGCTTGTGTCACTTTGTATAACTGGCTTATCTGGGACCTGGAGAGTAGAATATGGGTATTAAAGCTTTGCAGGCAAGTGACTTTAACGATAAGGAATAGCTCTAGCCCTAAAAAAAATATTTTCAAGTAACTTAGTCAGGGGGCTGGAGAGATTGAATAGCAGTGAAGGCACTTGCCTGTGAAGCCCAAGGACCCAGGTTCAAATACCCAGAACCCACATAAAAGCCAGATGCCCAAAGTGGCGCATGTGTCTGGAGTTTGTTTACAGAGGCTGGAGGCCCTGGCACACCCATTCTCTCTCTCTCTTTCTCTCTCTGTCTCACTCTGCTTACAAATAAATAAATAAATAAAACATTTTTTTAAAAAAAAAAAAACAACTTAAGCATGATGGCACATGCCTTTAATCTCAGCAGTTGGGAGGCTGAAGTGGGAGGATTGCTGTGAGTTCGAGGCCACGCTGAGACTTCATAGTTAATTCCAGGTCAGCCTGGGCTAGAGTCAGATCCTACCCTGAAAAACTAAAAAGAACAACCTTCTTATAGACAGCTTCCCTGCATATACCACGATGACTCTTACATTATAACAACCATGTCTTCCATAATGGTTCTTCTCATGAATATTAATCCTCCAGGAAAGGGAACTACTCTAGGAAAGGGATTTCCTTTAGGGAAAGAGAGATCTAGAGAGGGACTCAGGTTTAAGGAACAAAATATTTAGGGAGGGAACTCCTTTAGATATAAAGAGATAAGGAAAGCCAGATTCCCCTTTTATAGTCTCAAGGACATTTTTCATCATCAGCTACTTTTAGTTGACTTTCAGGGACCCTGTTAACCCTAAACTGCCTCATATGTGTGTGTGCCATAGACTCTTGCCACTGAAAATGAATGCCAGATGTCTGTACCCCTTAATTATTTATTTATTTATTTTCAAGATACAGTTTCACTCTAGCCCAGGATGACCTGGAAATCACTATGCAGTCTCAGAGTGACTTCAAATTCATGGTGACCCTCCTACCTCTGCCTCCCAAGTACTGAGATTAAAGGTGGTCGCCACCACACCCAGAAACCTGCACCACTTTTTGCATCATGGGTGGCTACAGAATTGAACCTGGGCCAGCAAGCTTTGTAGGAAAGCACCTTTAATTGCAGAGCCATCTCACCAATGCCCTCTGTATTTGTTTGTTTGTTTTATTTTGGGGGTTTTGAGGTAAGGTCTGAAGCCCAGGCCAACCTGGAAGTCACTATGTGGTCTCAGGCTGGCCTCAAACTCACAGCAGTCTTCCTATCTCTGCCTCCTGAGTGCTGGGATCAAAAGGCGTGTGCCATCATGCCTTGGAGAGAGAGAAAAAGAGAGAGGGAGAGAGAAAGAGAGAGAGGATGGGCATGCCAGGGCCTCTTGTATACTAACTCCAGACACATGTGTCATTTTGTTCATCTGGCTTCATGTGGGTACTTGGCAATAAAACCTGGGCCTGCATGCTTTGTAAAGCAGCACCTTTAACTACTGAGCTATCTCCCCAGCTTCATATGTGCTTTTGATCCTATTGCTGGAATTTACCTCACTTTCAGAGTTGATTGACTCCAGATCTCAATCTCCTCAGTGCCTGTCTACCTTAAGCTACCACCTGCCTACTGAAATGCTATATAAAGCTGGCCTACAAGGAGGTGTCCTAATTAGATGTCTTTTGACTTTGACTCTTATTTGTATTCTGCTCATGATATTTGTTTCAGCCCAGGCCTATTTCAGGAATTCTCACACCGGTCTAGCAATAGACAGCACAACGCCTCAATTCCTTCAACACTGAGGAATGGGCAAAGTGTAGTGCTTTTGATCAGATGAACTCATGCGTTTTGAATGCTTGGCTTCCAACTGGTGGAAATTTAGGAGCTGGAGTGGGCTTAGCTCCCCCTTGCCAGAGCTCAGCTCACTCTCCTGCTGCTGTTTTCCGCCTGCTGTGGCAGTGTTGATGCCCAGCCTCTGCTCATGCCATGCTTTCCCCTGCCGTCATGGAGCTTCCCCTCAAGCTTGTATGCCAAAATAAACTGTTTCCTCCCATTAGCTGCTTTGGGCCAGTGTTTTATTACAGCAACCAAAAGTAACTACAAGTGCAAGAAAGAAGGGGGATTGCAAGTATAAACAGGAGCCCTAAAGAATTAAAATGTCTGCAAGAAGTCCTATGCTAGGGGTGAGAATAGCCCAAAGCCCTGGCGCCAGAGGAGGGACTGCCTGAGGCTGTCTGCGGAGGATCTGACCCTCCCAGGGGAAGATTCTGATAAGTTATTTCACAGGTAACCTACATTTCAAACAATTTTATTAATTTGTTAGAGAAAGTGAGAGGGAGGGAGAGAGAGAGAGAGAGAGAGAGAGAGAGAATATGCACTAGGACTTCTAGCCACTGCAATTCCAGACGGATGTGCCACCTTGTGTGACTGGCTTAATGTGGTTACTGGGGAAGTAAACCGGGGTTCTTTTGGCTTTGCCAGCAAGCGCCTTAACTGCTAAGCCATCTCTCCAGCCTTTAATCTACATATTTACATTGCAAGGTTTGTTTTATCTTTTTTTTAAAAAAAAAATGGCAACACTGTTGTTACAGACAGCATGGAGAGAACCTGCATATTTTTAAAACTAAATAAGCCTATTTCTTTCCAAAGAAGAAAAAAAGAGTAAGAAACCAAGAAAAGAAAGGTGGAGGTCAGGATAACCAAGGCTCCCAGCCTGCTCCCCAGGCCTGTCTTCTGCTGGAAATAGTAGGATGGTAATGAAGAAGCAGCCAGCTGGTGGGTCAGGTTCTCCTTTACAACTAACATCCATTCTGATTAAATATAGAGACACGTGCGATGGAGACAGAATCAGGATTCTCAGCCTGAATCATCCATTAGAATGATCTGATGACACTTCTCTGATGGGTAGTGAAAGATGTGTTAATTAGCTTGCTTGTGATTATGTCATAGTGTATAAAACACATATCAAAACATTACACTGCACACCCTAAATATATATGTGATTAAATCTTAGTAAAACTGGAAGGAAAAGCAGAATCAATAAAATTAACAGGAAAGGTACCTTAAGAACTTTTGAAGCCAGGCGTGGTGGCACACGCCTTTAATCCCAGCACTCAGGAGACAGAGGTAGGAGGATCACCATGAGTTCTAGGCCACCCTGAGACTACATAGTGAATTCCAGACCAGTCTGGCTACAGTGAGACCCTACCTCGAAAAACTAAAAAAAAAAAAAAAAAAAAACCCAAACTTTTGAGTACATGGCTATCATCTTTCAGCCTTTTCTATTTTTTTGTTTTTGTTTTTGTTTTTTGAGGTAGGGTTTCACTGTAGCCCAGGCTGACCTGGAATTCACTATGGAGTCTCAAGGTGGCCTGGAACTCACAGTGATCCTCCTACCTCTGCCTCCCAAGTGCTGGGATTAAAGATGTGCACACCATGCCCGGCCTTTTCTAAAAATTTATTTATTTGAGAGAGAGAGAGAGAGATAATGAGGACACCAGGACATTCAGCCACTGCAAACTCCAGACACATGTGCCACCTTGTGCATATGACTTACTTGGGTCCTGGGAACTGAACCTAGGTCCTTTGGCTTAGCAGGCAAGCACCTTAACTACTATGCCATCTCTCCAGCCCCATTTTTCAGCTTTGAATCATGGATACAACAAACTGTCCATGGGCTTCTATTTTTAAGATGGTGATTCTACCATTATGTTTTTTTGTTTGTTTGTTTTGGTTTTGGTTTTTCGAAGTAGGGTTTTGCTCTAGCTCAGGCTGACCTTGAATTCACTATGTAGTCTCAGGGTTGCTTCAAACTCATGACAGTCCTCCTACCTATGCTTCCCGAGTGCTGGGATTAAATGTGTGCACCACCATGCGTGGACCCATTATGTATTTTTAAAAATTTATTTATTTACAGAGAGAATATGGGTGCTCCAGGGCTCGATACCACTTCAAACAGACTCCAGATGCATCTTGCTATATGTGGGTACAGAGGTATGGAACCTTGGGCTGTTGTGCTTTGCAAGCAAGTGTCTTTAACCACTGAGAAACCTCTCCAGCCCCTATTATGTACTTTTTTGTTTTAATGCAAATATAACACTAAATTAAGAGTATCATTTGTCCGTTTTGCACTATACATGATGTTAGTTTAAAATTTTTAAAATATTTTGTTTATTTATTTGTAAGCAGAGAGATATAGACAGAGAGTGCATGTGCATCAGGGCCTCTAGCCACTGCCAATGAATTCCAGATGGATGTGTCCTTTTGTGAATCTGGCTTATGTGGGTACTGGAGAACCAAACCCAGGTCGTTAGGCTGTGCAGGCAAGCACCTTAAACACTGAAAAATCTCAGAATCCTTGAAAAGTATAGATTTAATCCCTGGTTTTGTTTCTCATATTTGTTTGGTAGTCATTCTAGACAATTGTTTTTTGCTGGTTCTGTCAAGACTAACCCCAAACAAGCATCATGGGTTTATATCAAATGATGGGTTTAAATCCTGCTTTGCCATCTGTTGTGGTTTGAATGTCAAATATCTCCCATAGGCTCATGTGTTTGAACACTTTGTCCCTAGGCTGGTGATGCTGTTCAAGAAGATTGAGCCTTTATGGGAGGTAGAGTCTTGCTGGATGAAGTGAGTCACCGGGGTGTGTGGGGGGGCAGCATTGATGTTTTTACAGTCAAGTTTCACTTCTTACTCTTCTGCTTCCTGTTTGCCAGTGTGACCAACTCTGTTCCTGCTTGCCATGTCTTCCCTGCCATGCTGAACTCTACCCTCTGGAGCTGTTGGTCAAAATAAACTCTCTATTTCCCTAAGTTGTTTCTGCATAGATGTTTATTTACAGCAAGGAGAAATGAACTGATATAGCATCCCTAGTTGTTAGAACTGGGATCTTAGGTCTATGAGCCTCAGCTCTCTTATCTAAAATGGGTATGTGTTTGTCAGACATTTTGTCACTGGGGCAAATCCCCATGAGAAGCAACTTAAAAGGAGGTAAGATTTATTTTGGCTCACGGTTTCATAAGTTTTAGCCCATGGTTGGCAGACTCCATTGTTTCTGGCTACAGTGATGCAGAACATCATTGTGGCAAAGGCTATAGAGCAGCAAAACTGCTCCCTTCATGATGCCCATTAAGCAGAGAGAGATAGCAAGGGCCAAGGACATGATACACAAAACACCTCCAACAACATACTTCCTCCAGTTATGCCCTACCGCCCAAAGTTTCTATAAAAAAATACTGCCACCAGCAGAGAACTAAGCCTCTAACACATGAGTTGTAGGGGTTATTTCATGTTCAAATTCTTATAGGAGATAATAATGACAACCGGTTGCAGTCAGCTTTGAGGTGCTACACAAAGAACATGACCAAAAGCTGTTTATAGGAGGAAAGGTTTTGTTTTGACTTACACACTTGAGGGTAAACTCCATAATGGCAGGGGGAAATAAGAGCATAAGCAGAGAGTGAACATCACCTCTTTGCCAACATCAAACTGACAACAGCAGGTGATTGTGTCCAACACTGGCAAGGAGAAGCTGGCTATAAGCTCATAAGCCTGCCTTCAAAAATACATCACCACCAGGTGTGGTGGCGCACACCTTTAATCCCAGCACTCAGGAGGCAGAGGTAGGAGGATCACTGAGTTCGAGGCCACCCTGAGAATGCAGAGTGAATTCTAGGTCAGTCTGAGCTAGAGTGAGACCCTACCTTGAAAAACCAAAAAACAAAAAAAAAAAAAAAAAATCACCCACAGGAGGTGCCGATTCCCAAATTGCCACCAGCTGGGTACCTAGCATTCAGAGCACATAAGATAAAGGGAACACCTGAATCAAACCACTACATCCCACCCCAAACCCCATAAACTGATAACCATCCATGATGTAAAATGCAATTCATTCTGTCTGACTTTAAAAGTCACCATAGGTTTTATCAATCCCAGTGATGTTCAAACATCCCATAAACCAAGGTCTTTTAACTGAGCTGTGATTTCTCCCCCAAAACACACCCCATAATGGCACAAAATAAACATTCACACTGCAAAAGATGGACTTGGGAAGCAAGGAAGTATTCAACCAATACAAGATTTAAAACAAACGGGGCAAACATCAACCTCTGAAGCTCCGAGTCCCACAACTCTATTCAGCAGCAAGTCTGATAATTTTAACCAGTTATAAGTCTGCTCCAGCTAGTCTACTCACAGTCCTGGAAAACATCATCTGGTGCCAGCAGCTCTCTTTGGCAGGCATCCTATAGTCCTGGCATCTCCACTGGGTCTCCACTGCAACACATGGTTCATCCACATGGCTCCATCTGGCCTCCATGCAGTTAATCTAACAAACCTCCTGCCCACTGCCCATGGTCATTTCCAAAAATAAAAAGCTGTGTTGCAAATTCAATGACCCTCTCTTTCCTGCATTTGTTGTACTCCATAGTACAAGGTGGGCTACCAATTTGTTAATCTGGGGGGTGGGGATAAAGCAGACTTTGAAGGGCAGGACACTCCTTCAGCAGTCAGACCCCTTCAAAAGACTGCATTATTCTATTGTCCCAATGCCGATCAACTGGACCAATCTCAATGATTGTAATTTCAGTTTCAGCTGAACAGGCAGAAGTTTTGGCCCAAAGATTTAATTTATTTGCCATATCCCTCTGCACACACCAGTCCATTTATATGCAAACCAAGCCTGCAAAAGTCATCAGGACATGGGCATAACAGTAAGCCTCTCACACAAACTACTTCTAGCACAGTCCAGGGAAAGCTCTTTCTCACTCTCACAAGCCAGACCTCACAGTCCTTAGTTCTTACTGCATTCAGGTCTTTCAACTCTAACCAGAATAGACCATCAAGCTATACTTATAGTACTGAAAGGCATCTCTTAGGCCAAGGTTTCAAATCCTTCCACATTCCTCTTGAAAATCAGCTTCAAGGGCTGGAGAGATGACTTAGTGGTTAAGGCGCTTGCCTGAAAAGCCTAAAAATCCATGTCTGACTCTCCAGATCCCATGTAAGCCAAATACACAAAGGAGAGGCAAGCACAAGGTTGCACATGCCCACTAGGTGGTGAAAGCTTCTGGAGTTTGATTACAGTGGCTGAGGCCCTGGCATGCCAATTCTCTCTATCTCTCTCTCAAAATAAAATTTAAAATATCAGCTTCAAAAGGCCAAAGCCACACAGTCAGGTTTCTAGCAGTAGTGTTCCCAGTTCTTGGTAACAATTTTACTATTGCTGTAAGCTTTGAGTTGCTGCACAAAGAACCTGATCAAAAGCAGTTTATGGGAGGAAAGGGTTTACTTTGGTTTATAGACTCAAGGGGATGTTCCATGAAGGCAGGGGAAAATAATGGCATGAGCAGAGGGTGGACATCACCTCCTCACCAACATCAGGTGGAAAACAACAACAGAAGAGTGTGCCAAACACTGGCAAGAGGAAGCTAGTTGAAAAACAAGCAAAACCAAACCAAAAAAAGCTTAAATTAACTGTGTGGTGGTACAAGCCTTTCATCCCAGCACTCAAGACACCAAGGAAGGAGGATTGCGGTGAGTTGAAGGCCAGCCTGAGCCTATATAGGAAATTCCAGGTCAGCCTGGACTAGAATGAGACTCTACCTCAAAACACGCACCCCCAAAAGCTTAAATTAGTTTGTTTTACCAGCTTTTCCTTTTTTTGTTTATTTATTTGAGAGAGAGAGAAAGAGAGTAAGGAAGAGGCAGATAGAGAGAGAATGGGCATGCCAGGGCCTCCAGCTGCTTCAAAAGAATACCAGATACATGTGCCACCTTTAGCATCTGGCTTACCTGGGTCCTGGGGAGTTGAATCTGGGTTATTTGGCTTTGCAGATAAGTGCCTTAGATACTAAGCAATCTCTCCAGTCCTTTCATCATTTAAAAAATTATATTGAATTTTTTTATTGACAGATTCCATAATTATAGACAATAAACCATGGTAATTCCCTCCCCCCACCTTCCCCTTTGCAACTCCACTCTCCATCACATGCCGTCTCCCTCTCAATAAGACTCTCTTTTATTTGGATGTCATCATCTTTTCCCCCTATTATGATGGTCCTGTGTAGGTAGTGTCAGGTACTGCGATGTCATGGATATCCAGGTCATTTTAAGTCTGGAAGAGAGCATTGTAAGCACTCCTACCCTTTGTCTTTTACATTCTTTCCACCACCTCGTCTGCAATGGACCCTGAGCCTTAGAAGGTGTGATAGAAATATTTCAGTGTTGAGCACTCCTCTGTCACTTCATCTCAGTATTATGGTATCTTCTGAGTCATCCCAAGGTCACTGCTATCTGAAAAGAAAAGCTTCCCTAAACAAGAGTGAGAGTAGCATTACTATATGGGTATGAACATTAAGAGAAGTGCTCATAAGGCAGTTTGGTGGTCATAGTATATACACTCAGCCAGACACCAGCAGACGTTGGTTCATGACATCCTCCACCAAAGATTTTCAGTATCAGGCATGTATTCCCTCTCATGGAGCAGGCCTCCATCCCAATTGGAGAGGTGTTTGTTTCCCCCACAACAGACATGCCACTATTGTGCCCATTGGCTCTTTTGGCCTGTTTGGCCAAATTTAAGGCTTTCAGTGTCCACTGTTGTTTATCTCCACCAGTGATTTCTTTCTCTCCCATGGAACTGCATGAAGCATAGCTTTCTCCAGCTTTCTATCAGCTTATTTACACAGAGGATGTTTTTATCTCAGCTCCAACATGATTTCTCAGTGACCTTGCAGCCCAAGTATGTAGAGTCTTCAGCAATAGGGTCTTACCATCTATTCTTGGTGGGAAAGGAAGGGCCTCGACAATGGCCTGTAATGTCTTGGGGGCATCAGGAACCTCCCTGGCCAACAACTCACTGGAAAGTATCCCATCCCTGGCACTGGAAATTTTCTAGTACCAATCTATGGCTTCAAAAAAAGTAGGTTTCCATATGACTTATTTATACCCTTGTAGATTTTGATTAGCTTTCCCCCCACATTTTGTTTACTCAATCTCTTTCCCTGACCTCACTTAAGCCTTTCCACCCCCATTAATCTGTTCTTCTACTTACATATATAGAATACCATCCTCTTGATTCTCCCCCCTCCCTTTCTAGCTTACTGGCCTCTGCTACTGAGTTTTATTCCAACTCACACTGAAGTCCAATCATTTGTAGCTAGGAACCACATATGAGAGAGAACAAGCAACATTTGGCTTTTTGGGACTGGGTTACCTAACAAAGTATAATCCTTTCCAGATCCATCCATTTTCCTGAAAATTTCATAACTTCATTTTTCTTTACCGCTGTGTAGAACTCCATTGTATAAATGAGCCACATCATCATTATCCACTCATCACTGGAGGGACATCTAGGCTGGTTCCACTTCCCAGCTATTGTGAATTGAGTGACAATAAACATGGTTGAGCAGGTATTTCTAAGATAATGAGATGAGTCCTTAGGATATATGCCTAGGAGAGGTATAGCTGGGTCTTATGGCAAATCTCTTTTTAGCTGTCTCAGGAACCTCCACACTGATTTCCACAATGGCTGAACCAGATTGCATTCCCACCAACAGTGTAGAAGGGTTTTTCTTTTTCCACATCCTCACCAGCATTTATGGTCATTTGTTTTCATGATTGTAAGCCAATCTGACAGGAGTGAGATGGAATCTCAAAGTAGTTTTAATCTGCATTTCCTTGATGGCTCAGGATGTAGAACTTTTTTGGATGTTTATATGCCATCTGTATTTCATCTTTTGAGAACTGCTCCATTCACAGTGACTTTTGCTTTATAAAAGCTTTGTAATTTCATGAGGTCCCAGTGATTAATCTGTGGTTTTATTGCCTGAGCAATTGGGGCTATATTCAGAAAGCCTTTGCAAAGACCAATATGTTGAAGGGTTTCCCCTACTTTTTCCTCTAGCAATTTCAGAGTTTCAGGTCTGATATTAAGGTCTTTGATCCATTTGTACTTAATTCATGTGCATGGAGAGAAAAAAAGGACCTATTTTCATCCTTCTACAGATGCATATCCAGTTTTCCCACCACCATTTGTTGAAGAAGTTGTCTTTTCTCTAATGAGTATTTTTGCAATTTTTGTTGATGATCAGGCGGCTATATCTATCCAGATTCACATCTGGGTCCTCTGTTCTGTCCCATTGATCTATGGGTCTATTTTTGTGCCAGTACCATTCTGTTATTGTTACTATAGTTCTGTAATATAAATTAAAATCAGGTATGGTGATACCATCAGCTTTATTTTTGTTGCTCAAAATTGTTTTAGATATTTGAGTATTTGAGGTTTTTTTGGTTTTTTTTTTTTTTTTTTTTTGCTTTCCAAATGAATTTTCTATTTCTGTGAAAAATGCCATTGGAATTTTGATGAAGATTGCATTAAATGTGTAGATTGCTTTTGGTAAGATTGCCATTTTCACAATATTGATTCATCCAAAACGAACAAGGGATGTCTTTCCATTTCCTAGTATCTTCTACAATTTCTCTCTTTAGTGTTTTAAAGTTTTCATTGTAGAGGTCCTTCACTTCTTGGTTACGTTTATTCCAAGGTACTTTTTTTTGATGCAATTATGGATGGGAGTGATTCTCTGATTTCATCCTCTGTGTGTTTGTTGTTAGCATATAGGAAGGCTACTGATTTCTGTGTGTTTATTTTGTATCCTGCTACATGTCCATAGGTGTTTATCAGCTCTAACAGTTTGCCAGTAGAGTCTTTGGGGATTTTTATGTATAGAATCATATCATCTGCAAATAATGATAATTTGATGTCTTACTTTCCAATTTGTATCCCTTTTATGTGTGTCTCTTGCCTTATTGCTATGGCTAAGATTTCTAGTACTATATTAAATAAAAGTGGGGACAGTGGACACCCTTATCTTGTTCCCTATTTTGGTGGAAAAGCTTCACATTTTTGTCCATTTAGTATTATGTTGGCTTTAGGTTTGTCATAAGTAGTCTTTAGTATGTTGAGATATGTTCCTTCTATTCCCACTTTCTATAGGACTTTTATTATGAAGGGTTGTTGAATTTTCTCCAGTGGTTTTTCTGAATCTAATGAGATGATCATGTGATTGTTTTTCATCAGTCCATTTATATAATGTATTACATTTATTGATTTGCATATGAACCATCCCTGTATCTCTGGTATAAAGCCTAATTGGTCAGGGTGAATGATCTTTCTGATATATTCTTGTATTCTGTTTGACAATATTTTCTTGATAATTTTTGCATCTATGTTCATGAGGGAGATTTGTCTGTAATTTTCTTTTTTAGTTCTATCTTTGTCTAGTTTTGGTATCAGGGTGATGCTGGCTTCGTAGAAGGAATTTAGTAGAAATCCTTCCCTTTCTATTTCATGGAAAAGTTTGAGAAGCATTGGTGTTAGTTCTTCCATGAAGGTCTGGTAAATTTAACCAGTGAGTCCTTCTGGGCCTGGAGTTTATTTTAGTTGGTTGATTTTTGATAACTGCTTGGGTCTCTATACTTGTTATAGGTCTATTTAATTGTTTAATCTCTTCGATTTAATTTTGGTAGGTCACATAAATCAAGTAAGTCATCCATTTCTTTAAGATTTTCAAACTTAGTGAGTATATGTTCTTATAGCATGTCCCTATGACTTTCTGAATTTCTCTGGTATCTGTTGTAATGGTGCCTTTTTCATCTCTCATTTTTTAAAAATATTTATTTTATTTTTATTTATTTATTTGACATAGAGAAAAAGAGGGAGAGAAAGAGAGAGAATGGACTTGCCAGGGCTCCAGCCACTGCAAATGAACTCCAGACACGTGCACCCCCTTGTGCATCTGGCTGACATAGGTCCTGGGGAATTGAACCTGGGTCCTTTGGCTTTGCAGAAAAATGCTTTAAGTGTTAAGCCATACTTTCTGTCCTCATCTCTAATTTTATCAATTTGTGTCTCTTCTCTTTGTCTTTTGGTCAAATTTGCTAATGGTTTATCAATTTTGTATATCCAATCAAAGAAACAACTCATTGTTTCATTGATTGTTTTTTTTTTTGTTGTTGTTTTCTATTTCTCTTTCATCATTTTTTAAACCTATGAATTTCCATGAATTACAGCAGGGGCAGCTTCATTAGCTGCACTTATCTGTTAAATAGTAATTCATCCCAAATATCATGGACTTCACATTTTATCCTTATCTTGTAGAGTCCACAAGCAAGCATGTCAGTTATGTTTCTGTTTATTTGTTCTCAAGAGTATTTGTTAATAAATTCACAAGTTGGCTGGTAATTGCAAACACAGAATGAACCAGGTTTTCCTGTACAAAATGTAAGTTAATCAAATTTCATCATAATTGTAAGCCACAAAGCCTTCTAGCCAGATAAATGGCAATTAACAGAAATAAGTAAGGAATGCCAACAAAATTTTAATTAATAATTTTATTAATATTCCTTCCATCTTGAAACTTAGTTCTTTATTCTGTTATATTGTCACAGAGTTTTACAATTCAGTACAAGGTATTTTATCTCAAATTACTTTTGTTGATTTGTGACATGTTCTGACGCATGTTTCAAATTGCAACATAAAGAAGTTTTATTGAATTTTGATGAGGATAATCAACAAAACATAAAACATTGCTAAGATTTTTACATTCCAGTGTTGAGAAAAGCAGATTAGTAAGCCAAGAGTATCCATGGGGAGACCATTTAAGATATATTTTCTCTTTATAATGTTCTCCTAAAATATGATTTGTAAAACATAATTTTATTGTGTGCTCATATTTACAACTAAAAAGATGTTGGACCCCTTAAAATTAGGTAACAGATCAAAATTGATCTAATATTCTTAGCAGACATTTGAAGATTTAAAATTTTTTTCCCTTCTCTTTCATATCATAGGAGGATAAAGGCTTTAATGCCTGGTAAATGTGAGAAATTTCTAACTTGTATTTATGATCTTGGAAGAATTTTTCTTCTGCTAAAATATTTAGTGTGAGTTCAAATATACATTCTTTTGGGGGTGTGTATAGAATGGAATTTTGTTCACACATAAGGAAGAGCAAAATCATGTCACTTACAGGAAGATGGATGGAACTGGAGATCATCATGCTAGCTGAAATAAGACAGACTCATATGAAATTTGGCACATTCAGGGTGGGGTGGCTATAGACATAAGCCAGACCCAGAAAGACAAACATTGCATGTCTTATCTCATGTGGAATCTAGATTTTCAAAAAAATAAACTTGAAAAAAGGGGTATTTGGAAAGAGGAAGGAGTTTAGTGAGAGGGTAGAGGGGCACAAAAGAGGCCTCTTGGGGGTGAAAAAGATCAAAGTACATTATGAACATGTAGGCAATACTACAGTAGAATCCATCCATTTTTATGAATATAGATTAATATAATATGCTTTAATATAAGAAATTCAGCCTCAGGCGGGTGTGGTGGCACACTCCTTTAATCCCAGCACTCAGGAGGCAGAGGTGGGAGGATTATCGTGAGTTTGAGGCCACCCTGAGACTCCATAGTGAATTCCAGGTCAGCCTGGGCTAGAGTGAGACCCTACCTCGAAAAACCAAAAAAAAAGAAAAGAAAAGAAAAGAAAAGAAAAGAAAAGAAAAGAAAAGAAAAGAAATTCAGCCTCACCAAATTATTGGGACATGAACAAAATGTAGACAAATTCTTTGCCAGAGTGTAAAATGAATGGCCTCTAGTTCAATTCCCACAAGCCCTCATTCCATCTAAAACCTCGTGACCACAGTTTTACCACCCACATTTTTCTCAGCATTCTGCTCTTCTGAATTTTCTTCAGAATTGTCCATTAAGCTCTGCTTACAGCATTCTAGGGTTTCTCTAATCCACTTCTCCAAACTCACCCAAATTCCTACTGGAAGTCAGTTTCAAAGGCCTAAGAACCATAGAGTCAAACAACCCATTTCTCAATTTTCTGTGTTGGTTATTTCTCATTGCTGTGAAAAATATCTGACAGGAACAGCTTAAAGGATTGTATCGGTTACTTCTCATTGCTGACAAAATACCTGGCAAAAATCAATTTAAGAGAGGAAGGGTTTATTTCATTTACAATTTGAGGTAGAGAAGACACGGTGTCGGGAGCTTAAGGAAGTGGGTCGCATTCAGTCTACAACAAGGAAACAAAAAGTGATGACTACTGCTGCTCTGCTCCCTTTCTCCTTTATTTATTTATTTTTTAATTTTTTTGTTTGGTTATTTTTATTTATTGGAGAGCGACAGAGAGAGAGAGAAAGAAGCAGAGAGCGAGAGAGGGAATGGGTGCGCCAGGGCTTCCAGCCACTGCAAACGAATTCCAGACGCGTGCGCCCCCTTGTGCATCTGGCTAACGTGGGTCCTGGGGAATCGAACCGGGGTCCTTAGGCTTCACAGGCAAGCGCTTAACCGCTAAGCCATCTCTCCAGTCCCCCCTTTCTCCTTTTGACTCAGCCTGCAACCTCAGCCCATGGAATGACACCACTCACAGTTAGGGTGGGTCCTCCCACCTCAACTAACCTAATCTGGAAAACTACACAGACATTCACAGAAATTTGCTTCTATGGTGATTCTAAATCCTGTTAAGATGATAACCATCTCAGGGAAGCTCATTTGAGCTCACAGTTTCAGAGGACCCAGCCAATTGTTACTTGTCTCCATGTTTCTGAGCCCATTGTAAGGCAGAACATCATGGCATCAGGAGTGCGGGGCAGAAGAGCTTTGTTCTTCATGGTAGACAGGAAGCAGAAAAAAAGAGTCAAAGACACATTGGGGTTAAGCTTGGTGAGTTGGTTGGTGATTAATAACCATTACATTTCAGTAATGTTTCTAATTTACACTTAAATGTTTCTAATTTAAATTTTCTAATTTAAATAGTTTCTAATTTATACTTAAGTGTTTATTTACTTATTTTTAAAAATATTTTAGTTATTTATCTGAGAGAGACAGAGAATGAGGCACATATATACAGAGAATGGGAGCACCAGGGCCTCCAGCCACTGCAAACAAACTCCAGACACATGTGCCACCATGTGCATCTGGTTTACATGGGTACTGGGCAATTTAACCTGGGTAGTTAGGCTTTATAGACAAGCACCTTAACTACTAAGCCATTTGTCCAACACTATATACTTCTTTTAAAATATTTTTTACTTATTTATTTGAGACACACACACAGATGAGAATGGGTACTTCAGGGCCTCCAGCCACTGCAAACGAACTCCAGACACATGTGCCACAGTGTGCATCTGGCTTTACCTGGGCACTGGGCAATCAAACCTGGGTCCTTTGGCTTCTCAGGCAAGTGCCTTAGCCACTAAGCCATCTCTCCAGCCCAAATGTTTGTATACTTCTAATTGTTCTCAGATTTCCTTTCTTTTCAGATTTTCTTTTATTTTCATCTGTCTTTGTTTAGATTCCTCCAGAAGCTGGCTGTGAGAAAAGAATTATTTGTGACGTGAGGGAAAACAGTGGCATGAAAGTCAAGAAAAAGTCCATGAAGGGAAGTTGTTAAAGGATGAGCTATCCAGTAATAACAAATGCAGGGTACTCTGGCCTCCTTTACTGGAAAACTGTGTGGAATATGATGTCTCAGCACCATCCCACATTAGTAGGGAGGGATCTGGGGTACTTATACATTAACAATCCATAGTCTTTGATTGTGGAGTCACATCCTTGTCAGTTTTAGCCTGCTACGTTAGCCAAATGCTCAAGCAGATTCTGGTAGTTAAGGCATGCTGAAGTATAAGATCATCTGGTCCATGTTTTCTCAGAGGATTTATTTAGGAAATTAGAAGTTGGTACATTTGGAAAAACAATTAGAAGCTGGGGAGATAACTGTAATTCCAGCACTTGGGAAGTGGAGACAGGAAGATCAAAAGTTTAAGGGTAGCCTCAGCTACATAGCAAGTTCCAGGAGAGCTTCTTCTACATAAGACCCTGTCACAAAAATAAATAAAGAGAGAGAGAGAAAGAGAGAGAGAGAGAGAGAGAGAGAGAGAGAGAGAGAGAGAGAGAGAGAGGAAACACGGACTGAGAATTGGCTCAGTGGATAAAACACCTGCTGCACAAGTGTGAGGCCCAGAGTTTGGATCCCCAGGACCCATGTTAATGGAAGGCTACATAGTTTTAGGCCAGCCTAGGCTGCCTGAGACTCTGTTTCAAAAATAACTAGGGCCAGGCGTGGTGGCACGCCTTTATTCCCAGCATTTGGGAGGCAGAAGTAGGAGGATCACTGTGAGTTTGAGGCCATCCTGAGAGTACAGAGCAAGTTCTAGGTCAGCCTGGGCTACAGTGAGACCCTATCTCAAAAAAGTAAATACAAATAAAACGTAAATAAGGTTTGATATCTCTGTTACACTCTTCAAGTCTCAAGGAACTTTGTGAAAGAGGTGGCAGAAAGAATGTATGAGCCAAAGGAAAGGGAGGAGTGCTTTATGATACTATCAGATAAAAAGTAGTCAGGTAATTCATGACCTCACATTTGCTGACACTACCTACATAAGACCTGCATAAAAGAAGGGAGAAAATGATGACATCAAAATAGAACGGGGACTAGTTGGAAAGAAGGGATTCAGTGGAGAAGAGACAAAGGAAGGAGGTGAGAGGGGATTATGATCATAGTATATTGCCATATATATATATACATGTTGTCAACAAAAAGTAAAAATGAAAAAATAAAGTAACCTCAAAATATAAAAATAATAATAAATAAATAATAAAAGATATATTTTGGGGCTGTGGTGTAGTTCAGTGCTTAGCATGTGCAAGGCACTACGATTAATCCCCAGCACTACAAAAAATAAAAGAGTACACACACACACACACACACACACACACACACGGGTTTTTAGAGGTAGGGTCTTGTTCTAGCCCAGGCTGACCTCGACTTCACTATGTAGTCTCAGGGTGGCCTCAAACTCCCAGTGATCCTTGTACCTCTGCCTCCCAAGTGCTGGGATTAAAGGTGTGTGCCACCATGCCTGGAAAAAAGAATATATATATATATATATTTTAATTTTGTTTATTTTTATTTATTTATTTGAGAGCGACAGATGGAGAGAGAAAGGCAGGGAGAGAGAGAGACAGAATGGGTGCGCCAAGGCCTCCAGCCACTGCAAATAAACTCCAGATGCGTGCGCCCCCTTGTGCATCTGGCTAACGTGGGTCCTGGGGAATGGAGCCTTGAACCGGGGTCCTTAGGCTTCACAGGCAAGCGCTTAACCGCTAAGCCATCTCTCCATCCCAAAAGAATATATTTTAAAAATATAAATAAATAGGGCTGGGCCAATGCTCAGTGGATAAAGCACTTATTGCACAGTCTTGAGGATCAGAGTTTGAGTTCCCAGAATCCATACAAGTTCTATGTGCATATGATGGCCCACCTGTAATCCCAATACTTGGGAGGTGGAGACAGGGGATCAATCCGGGGGAAGTTGGCTAGATAGACTAGCTGAATCAGGGAGCTCTAGGTTCAAGTGAGAAATACTGCCTCAGTAAGAAAGTGGAGAGCAACCAAGGAAGACACCTGATGTTGATTTCTGTCCTCCACATGCATGCACACACATGTACACACATACACATGTGAGCCCACACCATGCAAAATATGCATGCACACATGTACATGCAAAGGGAGAAAAATACTAAATGAATTATTGTATATCATGAATTTAAAGGGCTGGGGTATAGTTCAGTAGTTAAAGACTGCCAGCCTGGGGTTCAAGTCCCCAGTACCCATGTAAAAGTCAGATGCACAAAATGGCACACGTGTCTGCAGTTCATTTGCAGTGGCAAGAGGCCCTGGCATGCCCATTATCTCCCAATCTCTCCTTCTCTTCTGCTCCTTGCAAATAAATAAATACATTTAAAATAAAAGGAATTTAAGGGCTGGGGAAATGGCTCAGTGGTTAAAGGAACTTGCTGATAAAGTTGGCTGGATTCAATATTACTTCAGTTGTTTTGATAACATTTTCATTCTCTTTCTTTTTATTCTTAATATATTATGAGTGTTTCTTTCTTATTGTTCAAGGACTTTTCTTTTTCTGCTACTTTAAGTGCTGGAATCTATCTATTTATCTATCTATCTATCTATCTATCTATCTATCTATCTATCTATCTATCCTCTCTCTCTCTCTCTCTCTCTCTATCTCTATCTCTTTCTCTTTCAGGGCCATTTTGCAGTGTCTCATCCAATTACCACTTTTGGCCCTAATGCCCACTATTCAGAGCAAGCCACTGCTCTGTGTGCTAAAGTCACTCCACTCAACAGTGTGCTTCAGAGTTCCCTCACAGACGGTAAAACTTCTGAGACTCACCGATCTCCCTTGGGGGCTCCATTTCCTGCTAGTGCAGCTCCTGTCCATGACAGCCCATGTTTCCACTGCCAGCGACTATTCATTATTCATCTTAGGCCTCGGGAGCAAGCTCTTTCATGGCCCATATCCAGACAAGGCCAGTAGGTACTCGGCATCACCACCCCTGCCACCAACATAGTAGGATGTGATATGTTCTAGGGTTGGGCTTCACAGGATCAGGATGGCAGAGATCTAGGTTCAATAGTAAGAAGGCAGGAAGGCCTGGGACCACTGTGGGGGAAGCCATTTCATGAAATGTCTTGGTGAAATGTACAAAAGTAGGGGCTATTATGCCCTCTAACTCTCCCTGCGCCCTGGGCGCTTGCATGATCCATTCTGTTGGAGTCCTTTGTGAAAGTGGTTGCTAGTGTCTCAGCCCCCTTGGAGGGGCAATGGAAGACCCAAGGTCAATGGTCACAAAAATGCTTATGAGCAGGGTGTGACGGGTAATCTCTGATTGTCAACGTGACAGAATTTACAATCTTCATGAAAACAAATCTCTGGGCATGCTTGTGAGGGATTTTCTAAACTAGGTTAATTGAAGCGGAAAGACTACCCTAACTGGAGAGCAGCAGCATGAATGGCACCATTCCATAGGCTGGAGACGCAGACTGAGTCAAAAGAAGAAAGCAGTTGGGCATTGGTGGCAGCCAACTTTAATCCCAGCACTAGGGAGGCAGAGGTAGGAGGATCGCTTTGAATTCGAGCCCAGCCTGAGACTACAGAGTGAGTTCCAGATCAGCCTGTGTTAGAGTGAGACCCTGCCTTGAAAAGAGAGAGAGAGAGAGAGAGGGCTGGAGAGATGGCTTAGCGGTTAAGCGCTTGCCTGTGAAGCCTAAGAACCCCGGTTCAAGGCTCGGTTCCCCAGGTCCCACGTTAGCCAGATGCACAAGGGGGCGCACGCGTCTGGAGTTCGTTTGCAGAGGCTGGAAGCCCTGGCGCGCCCATTCTCTCTCTCTCCCTCTATCTGTCTTTCTCTCTGTGTCTGTCACTCTCAAATAAATAAATAAAACATTAAAAAAAATTAAAAAAATTAAAAAAAAAGAAAAGAGAGAGAGAGAGACGCCAGCTGCTGCAGGCTCACGCTGCCATTTCTTCCTCGGGATGATGGACTGTACCCTCAAGCTGTGAGCTAAAATCGACCTTTCTTTCCTTAAGATGCACCTTGTCAGGTATTTATTTGGTAACAGCAATGAGAAAGTAACTAATACACAACTGTGGTCAGCCTGAACACAAACCAAAACCAAACCTCTTAAGCGGTCAGAAACCAATATGAACAAGCAACAACAAACCTTTCCCCAGAATAGCAGGCTTTACTATCCTCAGATGTTTTGTTGCCTTTATCCCCAAACTAGGTAGAGGAGGGAGTCCGTTGAAAAAGATAAAAGTCCCTCAAGAGCTGGGGTGATGGCTCAGTGACTAAAGGCACTTGCTCGCAAAGCCTACTGGCCTTGGTTCAATTCCCCAGCACTGACATAAAGCCAGATGCACAAAGTGGCACATGCATCTGAAATTCATTTGCAGTGGCAAAAGACCCTGGCACACTTGTTCTCTCTAGGATACATATTTAAAATCCTTTCAGACATAAGAAAAAAAAAAAAAAACACTTTAGGCAACTGTTTAGCCCTTCCTAGAGCTTAAAGGAACAAATTTTGATGCAAAAAAAGAGAATAGAAAATACATATGTATCCCCCAAATGGTTCTCCTCTGGCAGAGGACTCCATGTGAGTGCATTTTTTTTTTTTTTTTCAGAGGTAGGGTCTCTGTTGCAGTCCGGTTCGCATTGATGGTAGAAATCACTCAACCAAGAGCAGCTTCTGGGAAAAAGATTTATTTTGGCTTACAGGCTTGAGGGGAAGCTCCACGATGGCAGGGGGAAACGATGGCATGAGCAGAGGGTGGACATCACCCCTGGCCAACATAAGGTGGACCACAGCAACAGGAGGGTGTGCCAAACACTGGCATGGGGAAACTGGCTATAAAGCCCACAAGCCCGCCCCCAACAATACACTCCCTCCAGGAGGCATTAATTCCAAAATATCCATCAGCTGGGAACCTAGCATTCAGAACACCTAAGTTTATGGGGAACACCTGACTCAAACCACCATAGTCTCACTTTGGCTCAGGCTGACCTGGAATTCACTATGTACTCTCAGGATGACCTCAGACTCACGGCGATCCTCTGCCTCTTCTGCCTCCCAAGTGCTGGGATTAAAGGCGTGTGCCACCATGCCCAGATATGAGTGCATTTTTTTTTTATCAGGTGTCAGGTAATCCTCATGTCTCCTGCAAACATTAGTCAAAGCAGCACAAGAAACTGAAATGCCTTTTTCTCTTCTCTGTTCAGCTCACCCCAGGGATTCACATTTTCTCTTAGCCAGTTATTTCCTCCATTTCTACTGGAAGTCAGGCGAGCCAAAAGTCCTCAGAGTGCACATATCTCCCTCATTACACTTATCACATTGTTTTATTTCCGTGTGTAGTTGTGTGTTGAGTGCATGTGCATCTGCTTGTGTGTGCATGTGTGAGTGTTGTTGCTTGTTTTCTTGACACAGAGACTCTCGCTGAGCCTGATACTCACTGAGTCAGCCAGACAATCTAGTCGGCAAGCCCCAGGGATCTCTTGTCTCTGCCTGCCCATCACGTGCCCAGCTTTTATGTGGATGTTGGGGATTCGATTCAAACACAGGTCCTTGTGCTTGCATGGCAAATATTTTACCCACTGAACTCTACGCTGGGTTTCATAATATTTTTAGGTCTGCCTCTTGTAGTAGAGTAAGAACTTCGAAAATGGAGATCACATAGTAATTTTATTTTTCAGACAGGGTTTCATGTAGCAGAGGCTGACCTCAAACTTGCCATGTAGCTGAGCATGACCAACCAACTTCCATTCTCCTGACTCTACCTCCCAAGTTCTGAGATTACATGTTAAGTAAGCGCTCTACCAAATGAGCTGCCCCCTCATCCTGGGACCAGATAGTAATGATGTTTGTACCTGCAGTATGGTTGGCACAGAGTCTGGAAAGAAGGAAGCAAGGGAGAGAGGGAAGAAGAAAGAAAGTGGCATTAGGGTCTTGAGAGAAGAGTACATGAAGAGGAGATTAGGCATGTGAGACATTTATGAAAAGAAAATAGTTCTGACAGAAAATGGGGAAACGGGGAAGCAAAAGACAGGAAGATCCCTCAGACCCGGGATAGGAGTGTCATGTGAAGAAGAGAAGAGAGGAAAGAAAGAAGCTTAGGTGGAGCATCTCAGACTTCAGTACAGTTGAAGGAAGGTTTGGCAAGGCTGGAAGGAAGCCCTTGAGCCAAAGTGCCTGATCAAAGGGCTTCCTGAGTCCCTTGGGAATGGATCTGCCTCTGTCTCCTCTGTACTCAGTTACTAGTAGGGAGGAGGCTGTGGGTGCATGGCCTCAGCACCAACAGTGGTGGAGTTCAAAAGCTGCAGCTAGGGTCCGATATCAATTACATTTCCAACAGAGATCTGAGAAGTAGACTGTCATGACTACTGAGAGAGGGAGGAAAGGAGAAAAGAACAAGGAAGGAAGGGAGGGAAGGAGGGAGGGAGGGAGAAAGGGAAAAGGAAAAGGAAAGAGAAAGGAAGGCAGAAAGTTATGAAGAGTTTTTGTTATTGTTACTTCGTTTGGTTTGATTTGATTTGGGTTGCCTTTCTTTTATTTATTTTTTTTTTTGTTGTTGTTGTTCATTATTTATTTATTTATTTGAGAGCGACAGACACAGAGAGAAAGACAGATAGAGGGAGAGAGAGAGAATGGGCGCACCAGGGCTTCCAGCCTCTGCAAACGAACTCCAGACACGTGCGCCCCCTTGTGCATCTGGCTAACGTGGGACCTGGGGAACCGAGCCTCGAACCGGGGTCCTTAGGCTTCACAGGCAAGCGCCTAACTGCTAAGCCACCTCTCCAGCCCATGGGTTGTTTTTTGAGACAGGGGCTCACTATTTAGATCAGGCTGGCCTAGAACTTGTGATCTTCCTGCCTACACCTCTCAATTGCTCAGATTACAGGTATGTGACACCACGTCCAGTTTATTCAGTACTGGCGATCAAACCCAGAGCTTCATGCATGCTAGGCAAACACTTCATCAACCATGTGGTTATTTCTCTTTCTGAGACTGACATAATTCATCTAATATAGCTATCTCCAGGCGCATTAATTTTTCTGCAAATGAGATGGGTTTCTCTGAAGGCTAGTGAGGTGGGAAGTTTTATATGTTTACTGGCCATTTGCTCTTCATCTTTGTTTAAAATATTCTTATTTATTTATTTGCAAGGAGGTAGGGAGGGAGAGAAAGAACGAGGATGAGTGCACTAGGCCACAGTAAATGAACTCCAGATGCATGCCACTTCGTACATCTGGCTTTACATAGGAACTAGGGTTTGAACCCAAGTAGTTAGGCTCTGCAAGAAAGTGCCTTTAATTGCTGAGCCATCTTTCTAGACTTACGCTTCATCTTTTGAGGACTGTTCATTTCATTAGCTGTTTATTGATTAGGTTGTCTGATTTATTGTTATTTAGTCGTCTGGGTTCTTTGTATATTCTAGATATTAATCATCTGTCAGATGTAGATACATAGCTAGCAAAGATTTTCTGTCATTCTGTAGGCTGTCTCCTCACTTGATTATTTGGGAATTTCATTTCTAAATGGCCCCAGATGTTTCCGAAGTATAACCATATATCAGAAAAAATAGTCACAGCCTCTTGAGAGCTCATATTACCAACCCACACCTAAATCACACCAACCAACCATGACTACTGGTAATCACAGTGCTGAGTTCCCCCACTAGTGGTCCACTTGATGGCTTTCCTTGTGTAGTTTTCCATTCTCCCTCTTCAGTATCCATGTTAGGAAATAAATTCAAGATATCCTCAAATAGGAAAGTCATTTGACCCCTAACCTGGGTCTGTCCATCTGGGTGTTAGAAAATTGTGCTTGGTTCACTAGGAGAAACTCAACTAACTTCTTTCCTGGCCATATGCATATTTATACCTGCTTTGTTCTCAGGTGTGTCCTTAGGACCATCCAAGATACTGAATGACAGTTGTAGAAACCAACATTATTTAGTTCATTTAGTACATAGCAAAATAGTTCATTAGTACAGACATTTTGATTAAACCCATTCTTATGAAATTCTGAGATCTTTAAGAACAGAGGTCACTATTGCTGAAGACTCTACATGCTTGGGCTGCAGGTCAATGGGAAATCAAACTGGAGCTGAGCTGGAAAGCTCTTCCTTCTTTTTAAATATTTTTTATTATTATTTGAGAGCGACAGACATAGAGAGAAAGACAGATAGAGGGAGAGAGAGAGAATGGGCACTCCAGGGCTTCCAGCCTCTGCAAATGAACTCCAGACACGTGCGCCCCCTTGTGCATCTGGCTAACGTGGGACCTGGGGAAGCGAGCCTCGAACTGGGGTCCTTAGGCTTCACAGGCAAGCGCTTAACTGCTAAGCCATCTCTCCAGCCCTCTTCCTTCTTAACGAACTGTCAGAATGCTAGAAAAAGCTATGCTGCATGCAGCCTTTTGGGGGAGAGAAATCATCAGTGCTATTAACTAGTGGATTCTTCAAGTCTTAACTGTTGGCCAGCCAGGCCACATTGCCAACTGGTGCAATAGTGGCATGTCTGTTATGAGAGAAACCAACTGCTTTCTTAGTGGGCTGGAGACTTCCTCATTAGGAGGGAATTTATGCCATCCCCAGTACCAAAAACCTAGTCAAGTTCTGGGTGTGGTGGTGCACGCCTTTAATCCCAGAACTTGGGAGGCAGAGGTAGGAGGATGGCCATGAGTTTGAGGTCACCCTGAGATGACATAGCGAATTCCAGGTCAGCCTGAGTTAGAGCGAGACCATACCTCAACAAATAACAAAACAAATACAAAAACAAAAAACAAAACAAAACATAAAACCTAGTCAAAATCCTATGGCTGGTGAGATCATTAACCCTAAGGGAGTAACAACTACTGTTGTCTGGCTAAATGTATAGATTATGCCCACCAAACTCGCCTCTAAACACATGATTATGATGATATATTAATGTTACTATTTATTTTATTTTACTTTTTATTTATTTGAGAAAGAAAATGGGCATGCCAGGGCCTCTAGCTACTGCAAAAAAAAAAAAGAAAAAAACCTCCATATGCATGCTCTGCTTTGTGCATCTGCCTTTATGTGGGTACTGGAGAATTGAACTCAAGTCCATAGGTTTTTCAGGTAAGCACCTTAACTGATGAGCCATCTCCAGTCTACTCTTACTTTTGGTTAGAGAAGTTTCTCTTTTCAGATGATGATGACCACTGGGGTACTTCAAAACACACTATAGTTCTGAGAAGTGACAGTGGAGTGTACCGCACTGAGACATCTCTATGATAGCCTCCAAAGCTCAGGGGCCATTGTGAAAGAGGTGGAGGAAAGAATGTAAAACCAAAGGAAGGGGAGGAGTGCTTATAATACTTACTTCCAGACACAAAGTGGCCTTGATATGAGTGACCTCATAGTGGCTGACACTATCTACACAAGACCTGCAAAATAGGAATTAAAAAAAAAAAAACAATTATGGCACCCAAACAGAAGAGAGAATATTTGGAAATAAGGAAGGATTTAGTGGAGGGGGGTTGGGATGGGAAAATGGAAGGTGATGAGGGGGATTATAATCATGGTAAAATGTCTGTATTTATGGAAGCTGTTAATAAATAGTTTTAAAAAATATTTTATTTATTTGTTTACTTATTTTAGACAGAGATAGATAGATAGACAGAGTGAGTAGGGGTGTACCAGGGCCTCTAACCACTGCAAGCGAAGTCCAGATGCATGTGCCACCTTGTGCATCTGGCTTACGGGGGTTCTAGGGAACTGAACCTGGGTCCTTAGGCCTCACAGGCAAGTACCTTAACTGCTAAGCCATTTCTCCAGCCCTAAATAGTTAAAAAAATAAAGAATAGAGGTCAGCCAGGCATAGTGGGTCACACTTTAATCCTAGCAGAGGTAGGGAGGTAGAAGTAGGAGGATGTCTTTGAGTTCTAGATTAGCTTGGGGTAGGCTGAGACCCTGCCTTGGGAAGAATAAAAGAATACAGGGGCTGGAGAGGGGCCTACGAACCCTAAGGACCCTGGCTTGATTCTCCAGGTCCCATGTAAGCCAGATGCACATGGTGGCACATGCATCTGGAGTTCATGTGCAGTGGTTAGAGGCTCTGGCATGCCCATGTTCACTCTCTCTCTCTAAGAAATAAAATAAAAATATATTTTTAAAAAGAATAGAGGTCATTGTTAACCTTTCTGTTCCCAGTCTTACCTTGTCCTTGACATGCAATAGGTATTTAATAAGTGCTAGTAAGGAGCAATTAGGTCATTTGACCCAATTCATCGTGCTTTCCATGATGAGGCAACATAACTGCATAGCTTGTGAGGTTTGTTTTGTTTTTGAAATTCTTGTACTTTGATTTAGGGCTCAGGCATGTCCAGTGTGCAGCCCCAACGCTGTATGGGGCTGAGGGTAGCTATGAATGTGAATGTGGCCCAATACAAAACCGCAAACTTGGGGCTGGGGAGAGGAGTCAGTGGCTCAAGATTCTTGCTTGCAAAGCCTGCCAGGCTGAGTTTGATTCTCCAATATATATCCAGATACCCCACATATACCCAGATACACAATGAGGCACATGCATCTGGAGTTCATTTACAAGGAGTAAGATGCCCTGGTGCACCCATATTTCTCTCTCTCCCTCTCTCTCTCTCTATGTCTGTTTGTATCTTACACAAATAAACAAATAAAAAGTTTTTTTTTTTAATATGGTAAACTTTCAGGTCATGGTGATGGACACCTCTAATCACAGTACCTGAGAGGCTGAGGTAGGAGGATCGGTGTGAGTTTGAGGCCTCCCTGAGATTACATAGGAATTCCAGGCCATACTTGACTGGAGGGAAACAAAACAAACAGAAAAAATGCTAAAGTTGCTGTGTGTGTTGGCACACACCTTTTATCTCAGAACTTGGGAGGCTGAGGGTGGGGGATAGTTCAGTGTGAGTTTGAGGCTGGCCTGGGACTACAAAGTGAGTGCCAGGACAGTTTGGGTAGAGCAAGATCCTACCTCGGAAAAACAAAACAAAAAATAAATTAATAAACTTACTTAAAACATTCAGAGATTATTTTGTGATTTTATTTCTTTGGCAATTTGTACACATGCACATGATGCATTCTGATCATAATGCCTTACGATTGTATAGTAGACATTCAATGCGCCTGGAAGTGACTACCTTTCCTCATTGTTTTTGCTCCTTTGTCAGAGATCAACTCACTGCATTTATGTGAATCTGTTCCTCTGTTGATTTACCTATCCTTTCACCTATACCATGCTTACGATGGTTTTATAGCAACTCTTGAAGTTGGGTAGTGTCAGTGTTCTGACTTTTGTTTTTACTCCTTCAATATTTCAAGTTGGCTGTTCTGGGTATTTTGCCTATCCATATCAACTTTAGAATCAGCTTGCCAATAACTACAAAATAGCTTGCCGAGGGTTTGATTGGGATTGCATTGAATCAGTTGATCTGGCGAAGTGGAAGTGAAACTAGGGTTTCTACCTTGGGGTGTGCTTACATCAGTCATTTCTTTTAAGACCTTCAATTGAGTGAATAAGACCTACCCACATCTTGGAAGGTAATCTGCTTTATCCAAAGTCTACTGATTTAAATGCTAGTAACATCTAAACACCCATTCTCCCTCCCTCTCTCTCTCTCTCTCTGCTTGAAAATAAATAAATAAAACATATTTAAGCCGGGCGTGGTGACACACATCTTTAATCCCAGCACTCGGGAGGCAGAGGGGGGAGGATCGCCATTGAGTTCAAGGCCACCCTGAGACTACATAGTGAATTCCAGGTCAGCCTGAGCTAGAGTGAAGCCCTACCTCCAAAAACCAATATATATATATATATATATATATATATATACACATACATATATATATACATATATATAATATATTATATATAATTATATGTTATATATTATGTATTATATAATATATATTATATAATATATAATAAATTATATATATATATATACATATAAACTTTAGCATTTTTTCTGTTTGTTTTGTTTCCCTCCAGTCAAGTATGGCCTGGAATTCCCTATGTAATATATATATATATGTATATATATTTAAAACTCTCCTGGCCTAGCTTCAAACTCATTATGCCCAAGGATGGCCTTGGTCTTCTCATCTGCCTAGCCCCACCTCCCTAGTGCTGGGGATTGAACCCGCTGCACCCAGTTTATAGTATAATGGGAATTGAACCCAGGGCTTTGTGTATGCTACACAAACCCTGTACACATATCTCCAGCCCACAAACAAAGATCTTCACAGAGTAATGTCTATGCTGATGCTGAACAAACCACATAGCATTATAGCCTAACTACACTGATATGCAAAATTAACATTTATTTTATATATATATATATATATATATATATATATATATATATATATAGTAAAGTATTTTTATTTTTGTCATTTTCAAATAGAATTTGTTTTTGTTCATGCCTACCACCCTTCCTACTTTTCCTCTTCCTCCCAACTGTCTTACCCTGTATTTTCTGTCCTGTTTGTTGCAGAACTTTCCTGAAAAGATCACTCCAATGCTAGCATGACTGAAAGTAGAGTTTATTTCCCAGGGAACAAAGTTGGTATCGCTCCCCAAAGTAACTTTAGTGTTAAGCTGCTATTTTACTTTAATCACTGCTCATAGCAGAGGGGAGGGTGTGAGCAAGCAAGTGGGCAATTTTTCAAAACATACATATGAATCAACATGCGTTTGAATCATGTAGTCGGGTTGTCCTCACCATGAGCTCTGTTTTAGTCTAAACTCTCCTTCCCTCTTATCATCCCTCTGGGTCCCCGCTAGACAGTTCTTTCTTTGGGATTCCTTCAGCTATGACAGAGATAAGCTCCTCAGCAGTGAACTCTTACAGTGACTTCGTGCGTCAGTCCAGCTTTCAGCTTCTTTTCCACTACATTTCCCTTCACTTCCCAGTCATAATCCCTTATGATCTAACATGGAACTTTCCCAACCGGGCACAGCAAACACCAGTAGGCCTGGTGGACACCATGTCCATTTTTTAAAATTATTATTATTATTTCTGTTTTTAATTTTTTTTATTTTTATTTATTTGAGAGCAACAGACAGAGACAAAGATGCAGATAGAGAGAGGGAGGAGAGTGAGTGTGCCAGGGCTTCCAGCCACTGCAAACGAACTCCAGACACGTGCGCCCCCTTGTGCATCTGGCTAACGTGGGACCTGGGGAACCGAGCCTCGAACCGGGGTCCTTAGGCTTCACAGGCAAGCGCTTAACCGCTAAGCCACCTCTCCAACCCAATGTCCATTTTTTTTGTATAGCTCACATTGAATTCCTCAATCTTCTTTCATGCATAGACTAGTCAGTTTCCAGGGTGACTAGAGCAAGGTGTAGTCTCCTTGTGAGGGGCAGGTGTCTTCTGGAGCTTGACTTGAAGGGGACCCTCTGGGTTCCTGGTAATCTGTTAGCTCCTACAATCAGCTGAGAACACTTGTCCTTTTGACTCTGGTGTAATGAATCTACATCCCTTAGCTGACGGGTATGGGCCCGATTCCCTGAGGCTATGTGGGTCCTCTTGTGTTACAAATTTTAGGGGAGAACCATGAATGGCAGGATAATCTGTTTTACCTCTATAAATCTGAGTAAAGAGATACCTTCGAACAATCAGCACCACCCACATCAGCAAATACAAACAGCGACAACTCTAAGTGGTTTTTACATGTTAAGACTGGGGTCTGAGATCTGTTCTTAGTGATATTCCTCCTTTAATAATTATCAGGTATACATTGGACTAATAGAAATCAATAGCTATCAGGTAAACATAACCAGCGAGGACAATTTTGGAATTTATATTTAAAGGCAAACAGCGGCTGGGGACAGGCAGAGGCAGGAGGCATGAGTTAATGTTGGAGTTTAGTACTGTAAGCCAGCACCAGACAGGGGAGCCTGCTAGTCTATTTGTTTATATTATGTTTTGTAATCATATTTTCTTTTTTTTTTATTGGTTTTCTGAGGTAGGGTCTCACTCTAGCCCAGGCTGACCTGGAATTCACTATGGAGTCTCAGGGTGGCCTCGAACTCATGGCGATCCTCCTACCTCTACCTCCCGAGTGCTGGGATTAAAGGCATGCACCACCACGCCCGGCTTAATTATATTTTCTTACTGAGTAATTAAGACCATGCAGGCTGCCAAAATTAACTATGTATTATATTTTGGAGGTCAATAGTGGCTCTGTAGAAGAGACTTTTAGGGACCTGTGAGGAGTTCTATGACTCCCAGAATTGTCATCTGCTAGGATAAGTGAAGGCCATGATGGTTGACCAAGTGGCCCTCCCTCTTTTGGGAAGCCTGGAGGATTGATTTTCCTCCGATGTGACTCTCCTGTTGCAGATACACTGACTTGGAATTCATCTCCGGATCTGCATATCCTCCCTGATCAAGAAGCCAGGTAAGGGCTGGAGAGATGGTTTAGCGGTTAAGCGCTTGCCTGTGAAGCCTAAGGACCCCAGTTCGAGGCTCGGTTCCCCAGGTCCCACGTTAGCCAGATGCACAAGGGGGCGCACGCGTCTGGGGTTTGTTTGCAGTGGCTGGAAGCCCTGGCATGCCCATTCTCTCTCTCTCTCTCTCTATCTGCCTCTTTCTCTCTCTGTCACTCAAATACATAAATAAAAATGAACAAAAAAAATTAAAAAAAAAAAAGAAGCCAGGTAACTTACCAGAGGCTAGAAGCTAGCAAGTGTCCCATCATCTCCTGTGGCCTTCTGAGCTGGGAGCAGGAACCAAAATATTTGTTGTCCTTTTATCTCCAATGTTTCCAATTGACTTTGGCTTCTACATATGGTTATTAATCACTCAGAGAGACGGTACACATCTGATCATCAAAACAGGTCTAGCTAACAAAGTGCAGAACATATCTGGTTAGCAAAGCAGATGTGGTCAGAGAATGGCACAAAAGTTTAAAACCATTCTGATTAGCATTTAACATTAGTTGTCAGGTGACAGTGTGAGGTATATCTGGAACATAGAAAGCATACACATTGTATCTTTTTATTTTTATTTATTTATTTGAGAGTGACACACAGAGAGAGAAAGAGCGAAAAAGAGAGAGAGAGAGAATGGGCACACCAAGGCCTCCAGCCACTGCAAACGAACTCCAGATGTATGTGCCCCCCTGTGCACTGTGGGTCCTGGGGAATTGAGCCTTGAACCAGGGTCCTTAGGCTTCACAGGCAAGCATTCAGCCACTAAGCCATCTCTCCAGCCCCCACATTTTATCTTTTAAGAATCTGTCTGTTGTAAGTACAGGCAGAACATTTTTGTGCCCTGAAAACATGTTTTACCAATCTTTAAATCAATTGATTTAATCTAGAAATTGTATGTCAGGAAAAGACGAGACAGTATAAAAACTTGGCACCTGTGTTTGAAAACAGCTTTGGCTAGTCTATGCACCTATGCAAGTAACAGTTACTCCCCAAACTGGAAATAGGCAGCAGAGTTTTGTTATTTTTTTTTAAATTTCATTTATTTATTTGCAAGGGGAGAGAGAAGAGAGACAGAAAGAATGGGCATGCCAGGGCCTCTAGCCACTGCAAACTAACTCCAGACACATGTGCCCCTTGTGCATCTGGTTTATGTGGATCCTGGGGAATCAAACCTGGGTCCTTTGGCTTCACAGGCAAATGCCTTAAGCACCAAGCTACCTCTCCAGCCCCCAAGCAGAGTTTAAGATCATTTTTTTTTTACAGCAGGAAACATGTCTTAAGTATCATTATATCTATAAGCAATGAACTTAAGATACAAGAAATGAGACAATTCCTTAAGTAAAACTTTGACTGAGAATGATTATACATAGCTTAAGAATAAAGCCAAACCTGGTCATTGTTGAGCTGAACTAGGCCTGATTTTAACATACATTAGAGACTTTTTGACAGACACAAAGTAATTTCTTTTTTTTAATTAATTAATTTATTTGAGAGCGACAGAGAGAGAAAGAGGGAGAGAGAAAGAGAGAGAGAGAATGCGTGCAGCAGAGCCTCCAGCCACTGCAAACAAACTCCAGATGCATGTGCTCCTTTGTGCATCTGGCTTCCATGGGTCCTGGGGAATTGAGCCTCGAACCGGGGTCCTTAGGCTTCACAGGCAAGTGCTTAACCACTAAGCTATCTCTCAAGCCCCAAAATAATTTCTTAAGCAAGTACCTTTAACCCCTTAACCTTTTTACAGCTTAACATAAGGAAATATTTAGGACTATTAGAATATATAAAACTTAGACTATATTAACTACATTAACATTGTTTGTATAAAGTAGGTTTCCCCAAGACATGGGGAGCTTCCTCAGTTTTCTCGTTTTTGTCTTTGCTCTGGAGAGCTGCCTCAGCCACAGCATGGGAGAGCAAGCAAGACAGATGAGTTTCTCCAGGTTTCTAGCATCCGCCTGGGACTGGCCCCAGAACTTAACTATTCCTGATTGACCTCTTGCCCCTGGAGAAAGCAGAAGGACAGCATAGCCCTTTTCTACAAGTGTGGAGAGGCTCTCCCTCCTCTTCTGGTAGGTATGTGGTCGGTTTTAGGGCTTGAGTGGCTTTCACTCACATTTGGGGATTTTACAGCATTTTTTTTCAGAGCCCCAAACCATGAAAAACCAAGGCTGGAACTCCTGGTATTAGCATAGAGTCAGAAGCAATTTTAACATGGGTAGCCCCTCAGATCTGGCCAAGCATCTCATCTACATTAAGCTTAGAGGCCTTTGCCAAACTTTGCAGAGAGACTTCCACCTTGGTTCAACTCCTTCCATCATTTAATCTCTTCCTCAGTTTCGGGCCCTGGTGTGGTGAAATTCCCCAATAGCCCAGACAGCTCTCTTTCCAGTGGAGAGGTTACTCTTTCCCAGCATCCTCACCAGCATCTGTTGACTATGTTCTTGATCGATGGCCATTCTGACTGGGGTAAAATGGAATATCAAAGTTGTTTTGGTTTGCATTTCCCTGATGGCTAGCAGTGTTGAACATAGTCTTAAGTACTTGTTGGTTAGTTGTATTGATACATTTATATCTGTAGGCTAAAGTCTCCAAAATGGGACAACTGTGTCAAAGAGTATATGCACCTTTAATTTTTTTTCAAAGCAGGATCTCACCTAGCCCAGGCTGACCTGAAACTCACTCTGTAGCTCAGGCTGGCCTCAAATTCATGGCAATCCTCCTACCTCTGCCTCACAAGTGCTGGGATTAAAGGTATGCACCATGGGTCCTGGCTGTATCTTCGATTTTTTTTAAATTTATCTATTTGCATGCACATGTGCACACATGTGTGTGTGTGTGCACATGCGTGCACATGTGCACGTGTACTTGTCACTGCAAAAGTCAGATGCTGTACCACTTTTTGCATATGGATGGCTAGGGAAATTGGATCTGGGCCAGGCTTGTAATCAAGTGAACTGCTGAGCCATTTTTTTTTTTTTAGCCCTGTATCTTTGCTTTTAGTAGGTCCCACCAAATTATGTTCTTCAAATATTACAACAATTCTTTCTCCAACCAGAAGTTAAAGTACATGTTTTCTCCACATCATCATCAACATTAGTATTAAACTTTTCCTGATGGGTGAAAATGTAATCCTGTGTGTGTGTGTGTGTGTGTGTGTGTGTGTGTGTGCTTGTGTGTATGTTTTTATTTTTTATTTTTTTAACAATGAGACATATACAGCTTTATTAATACTTTGTAACAAGCCACACTCTGACAGAGTGACACATTCCTTATCTTAGCAGGAAGCAAATAGTGTGTGAAAAGTCTCTTTCCAAGATCTGAAATCAAGTGACCCTGAGCTCACATCTCAATGTCTCCGAGAGAAGGGCTCTTGCTGCGAGGCCGCTGGTGTCCAGGTACCTTTGCCCTCCTCCCAGAGGAGGCTTGTATGACCCTCATCTACATCAGACAGGGCTCTGAAAGCAATTCTGCCTAGATAGGGCTGCCCTGAGATTGGCCCTTTCCTCCTATAAAAGGGACATCACAGGTTAAGACTTTGTCAGAAATTGGGTTCCATTCAATGTAACTTAGCTTCCAGTAAATTTGCTGAAACAGGATACACTTATTGAACATGGCACTGCGTTATTAATGGTTCTTCCTCTTTCCTCACTCAGATCTTTACCACTGTCGTGGTGTTTAAGCCATATTTCTCACACTGCTCCCTTCTGGGGGACTGAGGGATGGAGAACCACTCTCCAACTCAGACCTCTGAGGCTCTTCCTGCAGATGTGTACATATCTAAGTGGTATCACAGTTGCTATAGGAACAGCAGTTTTGCTCTGCAGAGTAGAGCCTGGGCCTTTTGTTTTCCATCTTCTTGGGCTAAGAGAACCTGGCAATTAAGCTACTCCTACGGAGAGCACTCCACGGTGGACTGGAAGTCACATTCACAGGCTTCCAACAGGCGATATTCCTCCATTTTATTTGCAACATAGTATATATGGGCCCATTTGGACAGAGGATGTGGTTATGACCCTGCCTGCCTATCTGTGTACTATGTGACCCTCCTACTGGCCACAGTCAATGGTCCACAAAGAGATTATAGTCTCCCACGTTCCTCAGAGCTGCTCACTGAGATCATTCTCAGTATTTTGTTGCCCAAATTGCAACAGAAAGCCAATGTCAAGTCCTAAGCCACCTAGATATCTGCTCTGCACATTTCCCTTAGAAACACTGTTGAAAATGCAAAGAAAAGTCCCTTTGTTGTTTTTTGCAGAAGCAATACAAGAAAGCCTGTCTAAACTCAGCACTATGCACAAACAGACACGCGTGCTTGCACACACATGGAGTTGGGAATCAAAGAATCATCAGGTACATAGTTAGGGAAGCATAGAGAAAAGCTGGTACGAGGAGATGGAGATTGGATCAGCTCACGATGTTGGAATGTTACAGTAATGGTGTGGGTATGGTTCTTACAAAAAGGGGTGAGTGGGCAAAGGATGATAAAACCAGGTTACTAGAGAGGTTCAGTGGCCATGCATGAGTGAAAGATAGTGGAAGTCAGTTGAGGGTATGAAATGTTCTGTTTATGGAGTGGTCATCTGAAGGAAGAGGGATTTGCATGGTCCAAGGGAGGAACATCTGCTTAGCAGGACACCTCCATGGTCTGGTGTCCATCCAGGATATCGGGGGACTCACAGGACTCCCGAGTTCCATCTGACTGGTTACTGGTCACAGACCTGCTGAAAGGACTTTCTCCAGAACAGATGCTGCTCGAAGTTGAGTTGGTCATGACCAGGCGAGCTGGGTCACGCTGGCAGATGGGACTGAACTACTTGAGGGAGTCCTCCACAATCTGCCATCTTTAGAAAAGTTGTATTTATAGGGTTGAGGCGAGAATTACATTCAACCACAGCCTCCACGGCAGATGAATTGTCCCCCACTACCAGTAAAGTAGAGCACTTTAATGTTTTTAATCTGTTATCATTTTGGCCCAGTATAGGTCTTTCAATCTCCAGGTCTCTGCGTCCATTATAGGAGCTCAGGAAGAGCTGCAGGTTTTCTTGGTTGATATCTTGGGCAATATGCAGTCTGTAGGTTTGAATCAGGTCCAGGTTGGCCTGCAACGCTTCCTGCCCAAAGTGATGAGCCAAAATTATGTCCACAATATTGGTCGTCAAGCCTGAGAGCGCAAATCTGCTGAGGATGTAGGCTCCCGCTCCAACTCCAATACCAATGATGCCTTTCACACTTAGGTGTGTAAGAACAGAAGGCAGCATTTCAGCCAGCTCATCCATAGCGGGGAACTGATACCCTGTGGGGAAGGAGGCTGCCCCTTCCTGTTGGCCTGGGGCATCCACATGACAGACAGCAAAATGTTGAGTGATTTCTTGCATATCCTCGAAGTTGAAGAAGGTGTTGAAACAGGATTTATGGCTGAGGCCAATATCATGATATGTCAGGATAACTGATCTGTTTCCCTTTGGTAAGCCTCGTATGGCGACATGAACCACACCATGAGTTGTTTCTATGTCATGTTCCTGACAGTCAAAGTCCTGGAAGTTTCGTGTACCATTCTTATCATTTAGAAGTGGCTTGATCTCTGTGAGTTGAACATCCTGAAGTTCATCCATAGGACAGTTCAGAATAGAGGAGGCCCAAGAATAAACTAGTAACTCTGAGGCGCGAGCGCGGTCAGCCAGCGGTGGCGGCGCTGGAAGCTACGAGGGGCAGGGGAGGCCTTGTGTATGTTTTTAAATATTTTTATTTACTTGCAAGCAGACAGAGAGAATGAGAATGGGTGTGCCAGGGCCTCCTGCCACTGCAAATGAACTCCAGATGCATGTGCTACATTGTGCATCTGGTTTTATATGGACGCTAAGGAATCAAACCCAGGCCATTAGGCTTTGCAAAAAAAATGTCTTAACTGCTGAGCCATCTCTTCATCCTGTTGAATTTTCTTTTTAATATTTTTTTAGGAAGAAAGAATTGGCACTCCAGAGCCTCATCCACAGAAATTGAACTCCAGACGCTTGCATCACCTAGTGGGCATGTATGACCTTGTGCTTGCCTTACCTTTGTGGCCTGGCTTATGTGGGATCTGGAGAGAGATTGGATATAATTCCTTAGGCTTCTCAGGCAAGCACCTTAATTGCTAAGCAATCTCTCCAGCCCAAACGAATTTTTTGGAGGAGGTCTCACTTTAGCCTAGGTTGGCCTCAAACTCACAGAGATCCTCCTACCAGCCTCCTGATTTCTGGGCTTAAAGGCATGAACCCCACACCTGGCTTTTTTTTTTTTTTTTGAGACTTATGTGTGTGTTTGTGAGCTCTCTTGCCATGGTGCGCATGAGGAGGTCAGGGGACAACTTTTGAGCCTGTTCTCATTTGAGGCAAGGTTTCTCTGGATCTTGTTCTGCTGTTCTTTTTGCTGTGCTTGCTGAGATTCCAGAAAATACTTTTATCTTCACCTCCCATTTCGCAGGCAATGTGCTGGGCTTCAAGCTTTTTATGTGGGATCTGAGGAGCAAGCTCATTTCTGAGCCTGGAGCAATAAGTGCTGATCCTCCAAGCCACCTTCCCATCCCCATACTTTCCGATTTTTAAGCTATTGTAAAGCTGATAACAAAATGTACCACCTTAACAATTTGAAGTATAGTTCCTCAGAGTTAAGTCCATTCACATAGCAACATCTCTAGAACTCTTCATCTTTCTTTAAAAAAAAAAAAAAAAAAAAAACTATACCCAGGCTGAAGAGTTGGCTTAGTGGCTAAGGAGCTTATCTGCAAAGCCAAAGGACCCAGGTTCGATTTCCCAGGACTTGTGTAAGCCAGATGCACAAGATGGTGCATATGTCTGCATTTGGAGTTTGTTTGCACCAACTGGAGGCTTTGGCATGCCTATTCTCTCTCTTATCTGCCTTTTTCTTTCTCTCTCACATAAATAAAAATAAATAAAATTAAAATTAAAATGTTTTAAGAACTCTTCTCGGGGCTGGAGAGATGGCTTAGCAGTAAAGCGCTTGCCTGTGAAGCCTAAGGACCCCAGTTCAAGGCTCAATTCCCCAGGACCCACATTAGCCAGATGCACAAGGGAGCGCACGCATCTGGAGTTCCTTTGCAGTGGCTGGAGGCCCTGGCATGCCCTTTCTCTCTCTATCTACCTCTTTCTCTCTCTGTCTGTCACTCTCAAATAAATAAATAAAAATGAACAAAAAAAATTAAAAAGTTGTAAAAACAGAATTCTTTTCTACTCACTAAACAATAGCCCATTATACCATTCTGCTTTCTAGTGCTAAGACCTGGGCTACTCTAGGTACTTTGTATGAGTGGAATTATACAGTATTTGTACTTTTGTGATTGTCTGGTTTCACTTAGCATAGTGTCTTTAGGGCTTGTCTGTATTGTAGGATATACTGTCATCTACTTCCTCCCAGAGACTGAATAATATTCCATTGTCTGGACTGTCACATTTTGCCTATTCATTCATCTGTAAAATGGACACTTAGATTGCTTCCACCTTTTGACTATTGTGAATACCGCTTCTATGGAAATAATCTTTCAACAGGATTGTTTTGAGATACTGTCTTCAACCATGTCGAGCATATACCCAGTAGAATTGCTAGGTCATATGTCATTCTATTTTGAGGGACCGCCATACTATTTTCCATTACAGCAATACCACTTTACATTCTCACTAATGGTGCACAAAAGGGCGCCAGTTTCTCTATATCCTTGCCAACATTTTTTATTTTCTGCTTTTTGGGGGGGGGGGACCAAAATTTATGACTTTTAATTTGTTCTAAAGTAACTGAAGCAAAACTCATAATATTCAGCATTCTTTTATAACAGTCATCCTCAAAGCAAAATAAAACAAAACAAAAACCTACTGGTAGGAAAAATAGTTTTGTATATAGGATCAAGCAATATAAATTCAGAACTTACAAATAAGGTTTAGCTATTATTATTATTATTATTATTATTATTATTATTTTGGTTTATCCAGGTAGGGTCTCGTTCTCATACAGGCTGACCTGGAATTCACTATGTAGTCCCAGGATGGTCTTGAACTCACAGCAATCCTCCTACCTCTGCCTCCCAAGTACTTAGATTAAAGGCATGCACCACCATGGCCAGCTATGTTTATTTTTTAGAAATGTTTTGCTTATTTGTCAAGAGGAAGGGAGGGAAAGAGAGAGAGAGTTAATAAATATGAATGGGCTTGCCAGGGCCTCTTGCCATTACAAACACCAGATACAAGTGCCATCTTTGTGCATTTGGCTTTATGTGGGTACTAGGGAGTCTAACCCACACAAATGCCTTTAACCTTTGAGCCATTTCTCCAGCCCCCTAGTTTTATTTTTTCAAAAAACCCCACCCTCCTGTTTTTTTTTTAACATATGCATGCATAGTTATAATCTGCATCTTATGTATCAGATACTGATATTTTTCTTAGTTTTTTATTTACTTACATATTTGGTGTGTGTGTATGTGTGTATGCTTGTCCATGTGTGTGAGTGTGTGGGCATATGTGCCACAGTGGGTGTGTGGTCAGAGGACCATCTTCTACCTCATTTTAAAAAATACTTTATTTTTGGGCTGGAGAGATGGCTTAGCGGTTAAGCACTTGCCTGTGAAGCCTAAGGACCCCGGTTCGAGGCTCGGTTCCCCAGGTCCCACGTTAGCCAGATGCACAAGGGGGCGCACGCGTCTGGAGTTCGTTTGCAGAGGCTGGAAGCCCTGGCACGCCCATTCTCTCTCTCTCCCTCTATCTGTCTTTCTCTCTGTGTCTGTTGTTCTCAAATAAATAAATAAATAATTTTAAAAAATACTTTATTTTTATTTATTTGAAAGAGAAAGAGGGAAAGAGGAAGCTAGACAGAGAGAGAATGGGCATACAAGGGCGTTCAGCCACTGCAAACAAACTCCAGATGCACATGCCACCTTGTACATCTGGCCTATGTGGGTCCTAGGGAATTGAACCTGGGTCCTTTGGTTTCATAGGCAAGTGCCTTAACCACTGCCCTACCTTTTTTTTTTTTTTACACGTGCATACATGTGGTGTGATGTACAGGTGTATGTGCCCATGTACTTGCCTGCAGTGGAATGTCAAATGTCCCACTCCATCATGCTTCTCCTGGTTCTCATTGGAGCCAATTTCTTAATGATCCTGGAGCATGCCTTAGCTCCAGTGACTCTCATGTCTCCCTACTTCCCTATGGGCTTGGCTGTTTATGTGGGTCCTGGGAATTGAACTTCAGTCATCTCTCAGTCCTCCTCAGACTCTCATGCTTGCATAGGAAGTGCTTTTAACTGCTGAGCCATCTCCCCAGCCACTACCTCATTTTTTGAGGTAGAATTTCTTGTTCATTCTTTTTGTTACTGAGCTTCTGATTTTCCTGACTTTGTCTCCCTTCTCACTGTAGGTACGCTGGGATTCCAGAAGCCTGCCACAGCTTCTGCTTTACCTGGAGTCTGGGCATCAAGCTCAGGTACTCAGGCCTGAGCAGCAAGTGCTTTAGCCAATGGACCATGTCCATAGCCCCAGCTGCTAATATTTTTATATGAATCGCTTATTTACAACTTATAGTTCTCACCTACTTTCTACTGAACTGCTTTGTGTGTGTGTGTGTGTATATTGTACTGGGGATTGAATCCATGCTAGTTAACTGCTGTACCGTTGAGTTATATCTCCAACCCTCTTTTTACTTTTTATTTTGAGGTAGTGTTTCATTAAGGTACTTGGGGTAGCCTTGAACTCACTGTAGTACAAGCAGACTTTGAAGCTGTGAGTCCCTTGCTTCCATTTCTCAGTAAGTGAGAATAAGTGGGATTATAGGTCTGTATTACAAGACCCAGCTTTACAATATATATTTATTTATTGAGAGTGAGAGAGAGAGAATCGGCACACCAGGGCCTGCTGCTGCTACAAACATGAACTCCGGATGCGCATGCCACTTTGTGTGTCTCGCTTTCTCTGGGCACTGGGGAATTGAACCCAGGCCATCAGGCTTTGCATGCAAGTGCCTTCAACCACTGAGCCATCTCTCCATCTCTGATTTCTAGCTTTTATTTGTCTTTTTCTTATCAACACATAGAAGTACTATGAATTAGGTTGATATATCAAACTTGTCTTTCTTCCTTAAGAACATTTTATTATCAGCAACCTGATATTGTGGACATTAATATGAATTCTAATGTTATGGTCATTAATCACCTGCTGTTAGTTGTAATTATTTTCTTTTTTTAAATATTTTTTGTTCATTTTTTATTTATTTGAGAGTGACAGACCCAGAGAGAAAGACAGATAGAGGGAGAGAGAGAGAATGGGCGCGCCAGGGCTTCCAGCCACTGCAAACGAACTCCAGACGCGTGCGCCCCCTTGTGTATCTGGCTAACGTGGGACCTGGGGAACCGAGCCTCGAACCCGGGTCCTTAGGCTTCACAGGCGAGCGCTTAACCGCTAAGCCATCTCTCCAGCCCTATAATTATTTTCTTGAACCTTAACAGTTGTCTTTTGAATTTATGGTGTCTTCTGTTGCTAAAAATTTTAATTATATTATCAAAACTTTTTTGGTATTTTATTTATTTATTTATTTATTTGATTGTTTATTTGAGAGAGAGAGAGAGAATGGGCCCTCCAGGCACTGCAAACTCCAGATGCACGCACCACCTTGTGCATCTGGCTTATGTGGGTCCTGGGGAATCAAGCCTTGAACCGAGGTCCTTAGGCTTCACAGGCAAGCGCTTAACTACTAAGCCATCTCTCCAGCCCCATAGGTCCTTAGGCTTCCCAGGCAAGCACCTTAGCCACCAAGCCATCTCACTAGCCTTATTTTGGGTTTTTGTGAGCTTCTTGTGTTATTGAAGAGGTCCTCCCTATCGGACTATCATACAAATATTCTCTGACATTGATTTCCAGAGTCTTAGTTTGCTTTACTTTTACATCTTTACACTATCAGCAATTAATGAAATAGGAATCAAGCCACTTTGTGCTCTGGCTTTATGTGGGTACTAGAGAATTGAACAGAGGCCATTAGGTTTGCAAGCAAGCATCTTTAACCTCTGAGCCATCTCTCTAGACCTTTATCCCAAATTTTAATATCTGCCAAGGCAAGGTACTACTGAGTTATTACTGATCTTGTTTTTTTGGAGATTAGCACAGAGTTGTTGAGATATTGCTTTTCAAATAACTGGATTCAAGTTCTGTCCAACTATTTCTGACAGCCTAGTCAGTCATTGGGAGGGGTGGACCTTTGGGGGTATATTGTCCCTGGCCCGTTCCTGTCATTCTTTCTGCTTACTGTCTATCATGACGTGAAGAAATTACTCTGCCACTTGTTCTCGCTTCTGTGATGCTTTCCCCAAACCATCAGGCCAAGTGACCATGGACTGAATCGTTTGAAACAAGGAGCCAAAATAAATCCTTCTTCCCTTAAGTTGTTTCTGCCTGGTACTTACGCACAACAATGGAAACAGTGAAGGTGAGTCTTCCCACTTCAGTTAGCCTAATCAAGAGAATCCTCCACAGGCATGCTCAGCGGCCAACCTAATATAGATCCTGTCAAGTTAACAATCAATATACACCATCACAAGCAACTTTAAGAATCTATTATTTTGGGGCTGGAAAGATAGCTTAGCAGTTAAGGTGCTTGTGTGCAAAGCCAAAGGACCCAGGTTCAATTCCCCAGTACCCACATAAAGCTGGATGCACAAGGAGGTACATGTATCTGGAGTTCACTTGCAGTAGCTAGAAGCCCTGGCACATCCATTCTCTCTCTCTCTCTCTCTCTCTCTCTCTCTATATATATATATATATATATATATGACTGCCTCTTTCTCTCTCAAATAAATACATATTAAAAAAAAACTACTGTGGATGGGAAATGGACACAGTGGTGCACACCTTTAATCCCAGCACTCAGGAGGCTGAGATAGGAGGGTCACCATGAGTTCAAGACCAGCCTGGACCTATAGAGTGAGATCCATGATAGTATGGGCTAGAGTAAGACCCTACCTTTGAAAAAAAAAAAAACTTTGGGTGGATGTTATATATAAAACAAACACAAGATGACTTTGAAAAGGGAGAGAAATAAGTCCTGCTAAGAATCTCAGTACCACAGATTTAATTTTAATTTTATTTATTTATTTATTTTTGTTTTTTCGAGGTAGGGTCTCACTCTAGCCCAGGCTGACCTGGAATTCACTATGTAGTCTCAGGGTGGCCTCGAACTCATGGTGATCCACCTACCTCTGCCTCCCGGGATTAAAGGCGTGTGCCACCATGCCCAGTTTGTACCTCAGATTTAAAAGGGTGATAAAAAAAGTAAAAGGGTAATGACTTGTTTTTGACTCATATGTTACATATCTGTAGCTAAGGAAGTGGTCACTCAGAAATGGCAACACATGCAGATTTTAAAATCTCAAATACAGTCTGCTTTCTCTAGCCACAGAACCAAGAAAGCGATGGGCATGTTGCTAAGGCAGGAGAATCTAGAATTTGAGACCAGTCTGTGCTATATATCAAGATCCTGCCGGGCATGGTGGCGCATGCCTTTAATCCCAGCACTTGGGAGGCAGAGGTAGGAGGATTGCCGTGAGTTCTAGGCCACCCTGAGACTACATAGTGAATTTTCCAGGTCAGCCTGGGATAGAGTGAAACCCTACCTCAAAAAATCGAAAATAAACAGATCCTGTATCAAAAAAGAAATCAATAAAACATACTGTGACCTCAAACTCACTTGTGCCAAAAGGCCTAGTGGTGAATGCAGAATTCCACCTTTTCAGATTGCAATAAGGCGCTCCAGCCCATCCACGTGTGTCCCTTCAGAGAAAGTCAAGCTGGGAGCCAGCACATTTCTTTTCTACTGCATAGTAATAAGGAAACCAAATGGTGAACCTGTGCTTCCTTCTGGCTTGTGTTGTACTAAAGAATGCTTAGTAGAGAGTCGGTAATATTATTATTGCTCAGCAACATCGAGGCTACCCTTGCTTTGGGGTGTCAGCGGAGGCCCTGTGGGAAGCTGAGCTCCCCACTTAGCAGAGGTGGAGTGGCTTTCTACATTAACCAGGCAGTGATGGGGGAACACCCCATTCTCTTTCCTTGCTGAAGCAGTGTAAAAAAAATGCCAGTAAAAACAAAAAGTTCAAATAAGATACAGAACTATATAACATGATGCCCAAAATGCCCCAAGTTATCAAAAAATTCATCTTACTAGGAAAAAAGGAAGATCTCAAACTGAATTTAAAAAGGGATGAAACACATATTAAAACGATCTAACAAAGATTATAAAGCAGCCATCATAAAATTAACTCATTGAACAAATGAAAAATATGGCTAACTCAAATGGAAAAAAAAATAAAATGTGCCAACAAAGAATATAAGAAGATGGGCTGGAGAGATGGCTTAGCGGTTAAGCACTCGCCTGTGTAGCCTAAGGACCCCGGTTCGAGGCTCGGTTCCCCAGGTCCCACGTTAGCCAGATGCACAAGGGGGCGCACGCGTCTGAAGTTTGTTTGCAGAGGCTGGAAGCCCTGGCGCACCCATTCTCTCTCTCTCTCTCTCCCTCTATCTGTCTTTCTATCTGTGTCTGTCGCTCTCCAATAAATAAATAAAAATTAAAAAAAAAGAATATAAGAAGAAAACCCAAATGAAAATTTAGACAGAAAATATATCCAAAATTTAAAATTCAGTGTGGATGGTCAGAATGGAGGTGTTACAGTCAGGTTCACATTGCTGGCACAAAATGCCTGACCAAGAGCAGCTTCGGGGAGGGGAAGCTCCCTGATGGCAGAGAACAATGTGGGCTGAGCAGCAGCATTCATTCAAATGCTTTTCCCCTCACGGTAGACTATAACCTCAAACTGGAAGATGAGATAAACATTTCCTGCTGTAAGCTGATTTTTGCCAAGTATTTGGTCACAACAATGAGAAAGTACCTAATACAGCTGTAATATGGATTAATATATTATGCTAAGTGAAATCGCCCAGTCACAAAAAGACAAATTTCAGATATTCCACCCATGTGACGTACTTTGAATACCAAATTTATAGCAACAGACCATAGAATGGGTCATTGACAGAGGCTGAGGCCCAGGGGTAATGAGGTAATTATGTTTAACACATACAGAGTTTCAAGGTTTTTTTTTTTTTGTTTTTTCATTGTTTTGGGTCAAGGTCTCATGTAACCCAGGCTGATCTTGAACTTTCTATGCAGCTAAGGCTAACTTTGAACTTCTAATCCTCTTGCTCTCCACCTCGTTTACATGGTCATAGATATCAAAGCCAAAGCTTCATGGGTGCTGGGCAAACACTTGACAAACTGAGTCACATCCCAAGCCCCGGAGTTTGAGTTTTACAAAATGAAATCAGTGTTAGAGATGGATGGTGGTAATGGCTACATAATAACATTATGAACGTGTGTAATGCCACAGAACTGTACACTCAGAAAAAAAATAAAGGAAGTGGGAACATGGCTCAATGGTTCCAGGCACCTACTTGCAAAGTCTGCTGACCATAGTTTCAATTCCCCAGCCACCTACATAAGCTGGATGAAAAAGTAGCTCAAACATTCATCTGAAGTTCATTTTCAGTGGCAGGAGGCTCTGGCACATGCCCTTAATCTCTCTCTTTCTCTCTCCCTCTCTCTCTCTCTCTGCCTCTTTCTGTGTCTCTCAAATAAATAAATAAAAATATTTTTTTTAAATGGCTTAGCCAGGCGTGTTGGTGCACACCTTTAATCCCAGCACTCGGGAGGCAGAAGAAGGAGGATCACCATGAGTTCGAGGCCACCCTGTGTCTACATGTCTACATAGTGAATTCCAGGTCAGCCTGGGCTAGAGTGAGACCCTACCTCGAAAAACCAAAAAAAAAAAAAAAAAAAGTGGCTCAGATGTCTGGTATTCATTTGCAATGGCAAGAGGCCCTGGCATTTTCATACATGGTCATGCACACACAAACACATGCAAATAAGTGAATAAATAAATTTTAAAAAGAAAAACAAAACAAAAACAACTCAAGGGGGCTGGAGAGATGGTCTAGCGGTTAAGTGCTTGCCTGTGAAGCTTAAGGACCCCGGTTCGAGGCTCGGTTCCCTAGGACCCACGTTAGCCAGATGCACAAGGGGGCGCATGCATCTGGAGTTCGTTTGCAGTGGCTGGAGGCCCTGGCGCGCCCATTCTCTCTCTCTCTCTCTCTGTCACTTTCAAACAAATAAATAAAAATAAACCAAAAAATTAAAACAACAACAACAACAAAAAAAAAAAAAAACTCAAGGACTGGAGAGATTTATCAGTGGTTAAGGCACTTGCCTGCAAAACATAAGAACCCAGGTTCAATTCCCCAGTACCCACATAAAGTCAGATGCACAAAGTGGTACGTGCATATAGAGTTTGTTTGCAGTGGTTAGAGGCCCTGATGTGCCCATTCTCTCTCTCTCTCTCTTCTTTCTGTTTCTGTCTATTGCAAATAAATAAATATTTTTATTAGTTTTTACTCAATGATAGCAGTCAAGTTGATACCATTGTTAGCCTCCTCCCTGTCCTCCCCCCTCCACAGGGACCCCTCCTTGTTGGGGGATTTGGGTCGTGCATTGTGGGGGTCAGCCATCAGTTATGGGTAGGAGGAAATGTCTCTGTGTATCATGACCCAACATATGGCTCTGACATTCTTTCTGCCCCCTCTTCCACAAAATTTCCCTGAGCCATGTTGGGTTCATTTCAGGTCTGCTTCAGTGATGAGGTCTTGGGAGCCTCTGTGTCTCTGGATATCTGGTTTGGTAGGGGTTGATTGTTCTCTGTGTCTGTCTCCTTTTTAAAACAACTCAATAATAGAATGGAACTATGAATTAAGGTACATTCATACAATAGCAAAAAGAATGAATGAGCTACAACTACATGCATGGTTCAGTTTTATAACCATGAAAAGAAATGGGACTGTCAATTGTATGTCTATTTAAACATAACAAAATGCAAAAACATATATAGGACTTGCATGGCGAAAAATATGAAAAGATGAAAGCAGTCAAAAACTGAAGCATTTGGAGAAGTACACTGTGTTCATGCATCGAGAGAATCAATAAAGCATCCTGGTGATGATGGAATCCCTCCATGCTTGATTCTATCGATGTCAGTAGTCACTAACAGCAGTCCCTGCACCCAACATAGAGAGACATTCATGTGTCCAGATGGTTGATTTAGAGAAGATTCCCCCCTTATTACCCTCTATAACATTTTCAGCAGCAGTAAAGCAAGCAGTTCCCAGGCACAAATGAGTCCAAAATCGTACTTAGTACACTGTGTGTTTATGTAATTTAACTATACTGATTTACATCTAAAATGATAAGCACAGTTTCAATCTGTACCAAAGAGGAACATGTAGCTGAAAATACCTCAGTCCCTATTGAAGTACAGGTTTTGGAATATCTTCATTTTCTTAGTCAAAAAACACCTATGATTTCAGATGTGATTGCAGGATAATGGTGTCCTCATGACCCACAAAATACCTTTAGCATTAAAGATAGAGTTGCAAAAACTGAAAAGACAAGTTTTGCTCAGCCAACGGGTTTTCTTTTTTAATCTGGAAGGGCTGTTATATAACTCCTGTTGAGGGTAGATTAGTGGAAAAGTGGGAGCTAGAGGGGTGAAGATGGACAGGACAGACTCTTAAGCAAAGAGTTTGGAAACCAGAATTTGCCTTTGCCTTTGGTATCTCTAAACCACCCTCTCTCACTGAGTATGTGTGTGTGAGTGGGACAAGGGATGATGGAATTCAGGGCCTTGCACATGTTAGGTAAGTGCTCTACCACTGAGCCAGAGCATCTTAACACTAGAAGTAGGGCTGGGGAGATGGCTCAGCTGTTAAAGGCACTTGCTTGCCGGGCCTGGAAGCCTGTGTTTGATACCCCAGGCCCACCTATAGCCAGGTGCACAAGGTGGCACATATGCTTGGAGTTCATTTGCCGCATCAGGAGGCCCTGGCACAACCATTCTCATTCTCTCTCTCTCTCATAAGTACATAAAATATTTAGTTAATTTCTTTTTATTATTTTTATTTATGAGAGAGAGAGAGAGAGAGAATGGGCGCGCCAGGGCCTCCAGTTGCTGCAAATGAACTCCAGATGCAGGCATCACCTTGTGTCGCTGACTTATGTGGGTTCTGGGGAATCAAACCTGTGTCCTTTGGCTTTGCTGGCAAGCGGGCTAACCGCTAAGCCATCTCTCTGGCCCTACATAAAATATTTTTTAAAAGACTACAATGAACTGTATTAATAATTAAGCTTCCAGATTCTAGAAGACACTTTACCACTGAGCCTCATTCCCAACCTACGTCCAGATTCTAAAATGGACTGTAAGGATGAAAAGCTGCAAAGGAAATATATTTTGAAGCTATGCTCGTGAAGACACTGGTGTCGATGAATCACCATGAATCCCCTTCAAGATGGAGTATTCAGAGATAGACAAGAAGGGAGGGGCATTGGGAGATGACTGACATGGTTTATGGTCATGAACTTACTGGTCTGAACGTTCTGGATACTATCTGGGAAGGGCTAAGAAACCTTTATGGCTTGGCTGAGACAGGGACACCCAGCGTTTGGGTGAGGCAGCTGAGAGCCACCTCGGAAAATGATTCAGCTATTAGAAAAGTATGGCTATAGGGCCAGCGACAGAAAATCAAGCCATATTCTAGCGAAGGACACAATGGGGTTGTGTGAGGGTCTTGGGGTACACAAGGATGGAGGGGGTGTATGTGGAACCTCTGAACCAAGGATCATAGGCAGGGCAGCAAGGAGCGACTTCAGATTGGTGGGCTAAGAAAAGAAGGGTTCGTGAACAAATGAAAGGGTGATAGGGAAAATTCTAAGGGGACCTCCCTGGTATTCACACTGTGCTTTCACCCTATCCCCTTTGTTAGGACAGGATCAGTGAATGTGAGCGTCAGTTGTTACATCATTAGGTTATGTCACACAGGACTCTGTCTGTGGGGACGGCAGGGGGCGCTCTTGCGGGCTTTGCACATAGATGGCCGCTGCCGTGATAGGATGTCGATGTAGCTGCGTGGCCAGAGCAAGACATCAGCTTCACAAGTTCAGTTCTCCACTAACGGACAGCAAGACAATAGCAGTCTCGGGCCTGCAGCTTTAAGGAAATGAACTCTACCAGTAGCCTACCTGACTTTGGAAGGGGCCGTCGTGCTTCAGATGAGAACCCAGCATGTGATGCCTGCTGTCTTTATTTCAGTTTGGTGAGACCCGGAAACAGAGTACTCAGCTAAATTGTGCTAGGTCTCCTGACCCTCAAAAGTGTAGGGTCATACATCTGTGTTACAGTAATCCACTAATTTGGCAATTTATTATGTAAATAAATTAACTAAGAAACTAATGTGGAAAAGCTGGTCTAGATCTAGGACAGTTCAGAAAGAAGGGGATGGGAGAGAGTGCCCAGTTGGGTAGAGGAATCCCAGAGGGCATTAACCTCATTTTAGGCAATCTTAGAGGGTACCCCACACCTGCATGTTGATCTATCAGTTATATGAAATATCAAATGAATGTATTTTAAAATAAAATCCTTGGAAAAGGCTTTGGCCTAATTGAATTCAAAAGCCACGTGAACTTCGCAGCATCACCACCTCGCTTTCCTTAGCCATCAGCTACCAAGATAGCCTGGAAGGAGGACCTTATTCCCTTCCACTCCCTGCAGCATTTGGATCTTGCAGCGCCCCCAACGCCCCTAATGGAAGCGCCACTTACTTTTCCCACCTCAGCTCCTTGGGGAAGGATTTAAGGGCTGCTTTCCCAGAGGCTCCCAAGGCTCTCCAGTTGCATGGCCAGGAGCCACTGCTGGCAGCTGAGATTCCCCTGGGAGGGGAGACTCTGAGGATCCTGCTAACCACCCAGCTCCAAGCATCTGGAAAAACTAGAGTTCAAAGAACCCAACGGATCCCGTCCTGCAGGTCTGAATCCCCTCAAGCAGGGCTGAGATTCCCGAGGGATGGATCAGTGCTAGCTGGAGCAGAGTTGTTTACATGTGCAATCCGCTCTGCATGTTTGGGACCTGTCTTCCACCAGTATTACATACTTTGCTTATCAGCTTATCACCTCAGCCTTCAGAGGTCATCTGTCTCTCCACAGTCCCTCCTCCCTGGGCTTCAGCACCCTCCAACACCCCCTCACCACCCCACCCCACCCCCGACCATCTTGCTTTTGCTGCTAATCACCTTCTGGTTGCAGACAAGGCCCAGCAAGAAACAGATGGTACACCCCAAATGGGTAATTTAAGAAGCGTTTAATAAAAGACTACTCATAGAAATATTGTGGGCAGGATATAGAGAAGCCACTCTGGACCTGGCCGTGGCAGTCCCCTGGGGCAAGGGGCGTGTGCCCCTGGAGCACACAGGGCCTAGTGGAAAAGGTGGTAAAGGTATCAGAGGCAGAAACCGTGTCTGTCAGTGAGAGGCCTTGGGGAATTAAAGCACCCAGTCTTACTCTCTGCTCTTCCACCTCAATTTCTAAACCAAACAGAAGTCACAAGAGCCTCCTGATTCTTTCCTAAGAGGCTAGCCTCAAGGGCTGAGGACACATATGGGCAAGAACCCAGAAGGCAAATGGAGTCTACCACGCTTCCCACATGCTTCAGAAGAGCCTCATCAGGGAGAGTTTTCAAATGTAACAAAAGTGGAGGGAAGCGTAGAAAGAGCTCCAAATACCTAGCATCCAGGTCCATCAGTTCTCACCCAGAGCCAATCTCATTTTAGTTATTACATCCCCCTCAAACGCCCCTTCCACTTGTGCACCAAATCTGCCAATATTTTTTTATGTCCACTAGGACTTGCAGAATAATTGATAGAATAAAAATAAAGCTGAGCATATTGCTGCACATTTGTAATTTCAGCATTTGTAATCCTATGGACAAACACTTAGATTGTTTCCATATTTTCTCTCTATTACTAATGATATACATATGCTGAATGAATGAACGAGTGGGTAAATGGAAAGGAGGCAGGAGTATCATAAGTTACAGGCTGGCATAGACTATCTAATGTGGTTGAATAAAGCCTGATGAAGACCCTTTCCAAAAACATGGCGAATGAATCTCAACGATTATTATCAGTGGACATTAAATATATTATATTAAGCCAGGTATGGTGGCACACACCTTTAATCCCAGAACTTGGAAGACTATGGTAGGAGGATCCCTGTGAGATCGAGGTCAGCCTGGGAGTACAGAGTGAGTGGCAGGTCAGCCTGGGCTAGAGTGAGATCCTACCTATTAAAAAAAAAAAAAGAAAAAAAGAAAACAACTGTATTAAGTAAAAGTTTGTCAGGAAGGTTTATAATAGATAGGCTGACACCACCTTATCCCACCAATAAATTCCAACATCTCTACAGGTGAGGTAACACACATTATCTACCTCTTGTGAAACGACAGGAAGTTCACAGCAGTGCCTATTAAATACTTTTGCCCACGAAAATTTTAGAGGCCTGGGGGATGGCTCAGTGGATAAGAGTCTATAACCCTAGTCCTGAGAAGGGCAGACAGGAGGATTGCTGAGGCTTTTGGGTCAGCCAGTCTAATTGAAAAACAGCATGGGATTCAGGTTCAGTGAGAACTGTCCCAAGGAACTAAGACAAAAAATGATAGAAGAGAACACTCAACATCCGCCTCTGGCCTCCCGACTCATGTGTACAGGGTACACACATCTGCCTACACCACCAACATGTGTGTGTGTGCACGTGTGCACACGCGCGCGCACACACGCCACAAAAAGCATTTAATAAAATCTTCTGGTGTAACAGGAAACAGAATGAGTTAAATGATACCCTACAGAAACAATCAACCAAGTCCAGAATCTGAGATAGCCTTTAGACAAAAATCATCCAGTGTTCCCAATAAATCAATAGTATCAGAACTAAAAGGATGTAAAGTTATTGTAGAATAAAACAAACTTACAAGCTCTAATAGCCAAATATAATATAACTACCTTGTTTGGATCCTGAAAATACCTTTGTGATAATGAGGGAATGTTGGCTGTAGTCTGGAATGACATTATATTGAGGGAATGCAATTCAGTGGCAAAGTGCTTGCCTAAAAGGCACAAGGCCCCAGGTCAAGTTCCATGGAAAGGAAGGAAGGAAGGAAGGAAGGAAGGAAGGAAGGAAGGAAGGAAAGGGAAGGAGGGAGGAAGGGATCATCCAGGGATCATCCAGGGAGAGAAGAAGGGAGGAAAGGAGGGAGGGAGGGAAATGGGCGTGGTAGTTTACACCTTTAATTACTGCACTCAGTAGCTGAGATAGGAGGATCATTGTGTGTTTGAGGTCAGCCTGGATTGGAGTGAGTTTCTGTTAATTTTGGCTAGAATAAGACCCAGCCTCAAAAAAAAAAAAAAATAGAAGCTAGGTATGGTTACTCATACCTGTAATTCCAGTACTTGAGAGATGAAGTAGGATTGCTGTGAGTTCAATTCCAGCCTGGGATATGGAGTGAGTTCCAGGTCAGCTGGGGTAGAGTGAAACACTGGTTCAGAAAAACAACAAACAAAACAAAAATAGAGAAAGTTGTTTTTCGGGGAGGGGGGAACTAGGGGTTGATCCAGGGAAAGCAGGTGCTGTACCACAGAGCTCTATCTCTAGAGCAATTATTCATTTCTAAGATATAATAAAACTGGATGTAGTGGCACATTCCTGTAATCCCAGCCCTTGGGAGGTGGAGCAGGATCAGGAGTCCATTATCATTCTTGGCTGCATAAAGTTTGAGATCAGCCTGGGATACATGAGATGCTGTCCCCCTCCCAAAAATATATATATAGATATACATACATAGACATGGTATTTACATTGTTTTTTTTTTAATTATTTATTTATTTATTTGAGAGCGACAGACACAGAGAGAAAGACAGATAGAGGGAGAGAGAGAGAGAATGGGCGTGCCAGGGCTTCCAGCCTCTGCAAACGAACTCCAGACGCGTGCGCCCCCTTGTGCATCTGGCTAACGTGGGACCTGGGGAACCGAGCCTCGAACCAGGGTCCTTAGGCTTCACAGGCAAGCGCTTGACCGCTAAGCCATCTCTCCAGCCCATTTACATTGTTTTTAATGTACTTATTAGGTAGAAACGTCTACTGAAACACTTATAGATGAAAATACATGGTCTGAGTTTTGTTTTAAAATGCTCCAACCAGAGCCTATACTAAGAAGAGGGGTTTTTTGCTTTTATTTATTTCTTTGAGGGAAAGAATGGGCACACCAGAGCCTCTAACCTCTTCAAACGAACTCCAGATGCATGTGCCACCTTATACATCTGACTTACTTGGGTCCTGGGGAATTGAACCTGGGTTCTTTGGCTTTGTCAGCAAGTGCCTGAAGCACTAAGCCATCTCTCCAGCCCCATAACAAGAGTTTTAAAGCGAATTTACTTCTGCTTCTTCTATTGGGTTATAGGCTTTAAATAATTCTCAACATATGAATAAATTAGCATGCTTAAACTATACTTCCATATTTTTTCCCTTTGCAGACTCTTCAGAATTTGATTGGTATGCCATTATCATGATCGTTCTCTCTGTCATCATGGAATCTGTAGCATTTCTATACTAGTCTGCTTCCCTACTTGCTTTGCTTATAATGGACCCATTGCTCACTCTTAGGCATTTTCACAGTGGTCACTGCCATCTAAAAACAGAAGCTTTTGTAACCAAAAGTGGGTACAGCATTCAAAGATGGGCATAAACATAAGTACTTAGAAGGCAGTTTGGTGGGCATACTAGATGCATTTAGCCAGACAACAGTAGCAGTTCCCCTCTCCTAGAGCTTATGACCTCTCCAGCCATGCGCTTTTGATTAGGTTTTCAGCACTAGGCATGAAATTTCTCCTGTGGAACAGGCCACAAGCCCAATCAGAGAGCAACTGGTTTCCCCATAATAGACATGCCACCACTGCACCAGTAAGGTCTATGTGGCCTCTCTGTCATGCCATAAATCTTACAGAGTCCACTGCTGCAAACTCCAGATGCATGTGCCCCTGCGAATATAGCTTTAGGTGGGTACTGGGGAATCGAACCTGGGTTGTTAGGCTTTGCAGGCAAGCCCCTTAACCATAAGCCATCTCTCCAGCCCTCCGCCATATTTTTTTAAACAGGGTCTCTCATTGAACCGAGAGCTTATCAATTTGGCTAGCCTGGCTGGCGAGTAAACCCTATGGATCCTCCTGTCTCCAACCTCTCCTGCTCTGGGATGACAGGTGCACATCACCATACTCGGCTTTTATGTGGGGGCTGTGGTTCCAAAGTCAGGTTCTCATGCTTGTACCTCACCCACTCTAGCCACTAAGCCACCTCTCCAGCCCTCAAATGTCATTTTTAATGATAACAGTTTGAATACTTTCTTTTTTAATTTTTTTTTTAAATTTATTTATTTGAGAGTGACAGACACAGAGAGAAAGACAAGTAGAGGGAGAGAGAGAGAATGGGCGTGCCAGGGCTTCCAGCCACTGCAAACGAACTCCAGACATGTACGCCCACTTGTGCATCTGGCTAACGTGGGACCTGGGGAACCGAGCCTCGAACCGGGGTCCTTAGGCTTCACAGGTGAGTGCTTAACCGCTAAGCCATCTCTCCAGCCCTGAATACTTTCTTTAATATTGCAAAGCGGGGCTAGGGATATAGCTCAGCTGATAGGGTGCTTTCTTAGCATGCGTGAGGTTCTGGGTCTGATCTCCAGCATCCCATAAAACAAGGCATGTTGGTGCACACTCAAAAGGTGGGAGCAGAATCAGAAGTTCAAGGTAATCCTTGGCTATATCCCAAATTCAAGGCCAGAAACAAGAACCATGTATGGGAATTCACACCTATCTTCCTAGCACTTGCAAAGCTAAGGCAGGAAGATCACTTCTAGTTAGAGGCCAGCCTGGGCTACATAGCTCCTGACCAGCCTGGGATACAAAGTGAGACCCAGTCTCAAAATACCAAAACCAGGGCTGAAGAGATGGCTTAGCAGTTAGGCGCTTGCCTGTGAAGCCTAAGGACCCCGGTTTGAGGCTCGATTCCCCAGGACCCACGTTACCCAGATGCACAAGGGGGCATACATGTCTGGAGTTCGTTTGCAGTGTTGGAGGCCCTGGCATGCCCATTCTCTCTGTCTGTCACTCTCAAATAAATAAATAAAAATTTTAAAAAAATACCAAAACCAAAGAAGTAAAACAAAAAGATTGAAAACAAGGCAAAGAAATGTACTCTCACTATTCTACTCCTATTAAAATATATACTGGAAGTCCTACATCGATAAAGCAGTAAAATACAAGATGAACATATTGAACTGTTCTTACAGGCAGCATAGTTGTCTATGGAGAAAGCCCCAAGAAAACCACTAATAAGGGAGTTCGCCAAGGTTACAGAATATATAATCAGCACATAATATTTCTATCCACTGCACTAATATTTTGTCAGCCAAGTTTCTATATATTTGCAACTTAGAAACCAAAATTTAAAAAAATCCTTTACATAACCCAACATAGAAGAGGACACAACATAGAAAAGATGACAATTGCTCCCAAATGACTTGCAGATGTCACACAAATCCAGTCAAAATCTGAGAAGAATCTTTTGTAAACACACTTTTTATTTTTTTAAATATTTTATTTATTTATTTATTTGAGAGTGACAGACACAGAGAGAAAGACAGATAGAGGGAGAGAGAGAGAGAGTGGGCGCGCCAGGGCTTCCAGCCTCTGCAAACGAACTCCAGATGCGTGTGCCCCCTTGTGCATCTGGCTAACATGGGACCTGGGGAACCGAGCCTCGAACCGGGGTCCTTAGGCTTCACAGGCAAGCGCTTAACCACTAAGCCATCTCTCCAGCCCTAAACACACTTTTTAGACACTGGAAAGGCAAAATTACTAGGGTAGCTAAAACAATGTAAAAAAGAAAAACAGTTGGTGGTCCTTTACTACCTAATTTTTAGATTATTAGATGGTTACAATAATCAAAACTGTTTGTTATTGTGGAAGGGTATAGAACATGGATTAATAGAAAAATCAATAGAACCAAATAAAGAATCCAGAAGTAGACCTGCAGAAATGATTACAGCTAGTTGTGACAAAGGTTCCACAGGAATTCAGTAGAGGAAAAACAGCCCTTTCAACATGATGCTGGAGCACGTGGACATCCCTCATGTGTATGTGTGTGTGGGGGGGGTGGTTAGAATCTCAATGTAACCTTAACATTTTACCCAAAACTTAATTCAAAAGGAAACACAGACAACTGAAAAACATAAAGAGCATTTAGGAAAAAAAGTTGGAAAAAAATCATCCAGATTTAGAGCTAAGAAAATAATTCTTAGAATTGACATCAAAAGCACAATTCATAAAAGGAAAAATGTATTATATTTCATAAAAATTAAACTATTTTTCTCCATGAAAGAGCTTGTGAAGAAGATAAGAAGATAAGCTATAGCTAGGGGGAAAGTATTTGCAAACTCCATATCTGATGAAGGATTCCTATCTAGAGTATAAGGAATGCTTAAAATTCAATATTTATAGCCAGAAAATAATAATTAGAAAATGGACAAAGATATAAATGGGCTTTCTTTATTTTTTTAAGATTTATTTATTTATTAGAGACAAAGAGAGGGGGAGAGAGAGAGAATGGACACGCCAGGGCCTCTAGCCACTGCAAACAAACTCCAGATGCATGTGATACCACGTGCATCTGGCTTATGTGGGGCCTGGAGAATCGAACCTGGGTCCTTAGGCTTCTCTTGCATGTGCCTTAACTGCTAAGCCATCTCTCCAACCCATTTATTTATTCGAAGTAGCTTTTCATTCTAACCCAGACAGAGCTGGAACTCATTCTGTAGTTCCAGGCTGGCCTCAAACTCACAATGATCCTCCTTCCTCTGCCTCCCTGGTGCTGGGATTAAAGTTGTGCGCCACCACTCCTGGTTTATAAATGGGCTTTCATCCAAGAAGACAGAGATATGGTAAATACACACTGTAAGGTGCTCAAGATGAAAGACAAAGTTCCTATTAGAATGGCTAGATAAATCAAATGCTGACAAGACCAAATGGTTTCAAGGGTGTAGAGTATCTGTTGGTAAGAATGCAAAATGGTACAGATGGCCTGGAAGACAGCCTAGTCATTTCTTGTAGAGTTAAACAGATGTCTTACCATTTCCACTTTTAGATATTTACCCTAGAGCAAGGGTCATCCAACTAAGACAAGCAAGTCAAATCAGACCAACGATCTGGTTTTAAAAAACCTACAGGCTAAGAATGCTTTTTACATTTTTTTAAGAATTGTTTTTTCTTTAAAGTATGTGACAGAGATTGTTGGTGGCCCACAGGGCCCAAGATGTTTGCTATTTGACCCTCTAGAGATAAAAATCACCAACCTCCACCCTAGAGAAATGAAAACTTAATTTCACACAAAAACCTGTACATGAATTTTTATTGCCCCTCTATTTCTCACCTCAAACTGGAAATAACTCAAATGTCTTTCAGTTGGTGAATGGACAAATAAACTGTGAGTGATATAACCATAAAAATGGAGTTCTAGACAAATAACAAAAAGAGAAGAAAAGGGCTGGAGAGATGGTTTAGCAGTCAAGGTGCTTGTCTCTACAGCCAAAGGACCCAGGTCAGATCCCACATATAAGCCAGATGCACAAGATGGTGCATGCATCTGGAGTTCATTTGCACTGGCTGGAGATCCTGGTATGTTCACTCTTTCTCTCTCTTCCTCTCTCTCGGTCTCTAACAAATAAAGAAAAATTTTAAAAACTTGAAAAATTTTACCACCATCTAACTGGGTGTGGTGGTGCACACCTTTAATCCCAGCACTCGGGAGGCAGAGGTAGGAGGATCGCCGTGAGTTCGAGGCCACTCTGAGACTCCATAGTGAATTCCAGGTCAGCCTGGATGGACTACAGTGAGACTCTACCTTGAAAAGCTAATATAGATTGAACTGGTAGTTGCACAAAGTCTACAGTTTATAGGATTCTACAGCAGAGTCCATTTTACATGATAATTTGTTTTGATCTTTTGAGATAGGGTCTCACATAGACCAGGCTGGTCTCAAACCCACTATGCAGCTAAATCTGATGTTGAACTTTACTGATGATCCTCTTGCCTCCAGCTCACAACTGTTGTGAGGTGTACACCATCATTCATGGTTTGTTTTTTGTTTTTTGTTTTTTTTTTTTTTTTTTTTGAGGCAGAGTCTCACTCTAGCTCAAGCTGATCCAGAACTCACTCTGTATCCCAGACTGTCCTCAACCTCATGGCAATCCTCCTACCTCGGCATCCCAAGTACTGAGATTAAAGGCCATAAGTCACTGTGCTTAGCTATGCTTGGTTTTTTTTTTTTTAAAAGTAAAATAATAAAAGGTTTTTTTTTTTTTTTTTCCGGAGGTAGGATATCACTCTAGCCCAGGCTGACCTGGAATTCACTATGGAGTTTCAGGGTGGCCTTGAACTCACAGCAATCCGCCTACCTCTGCCTCCCGAGTGCTGGGATTAAAGGCGTGTGCCACCACGCCCGGTAATAAAAGGCTTTTTAAAGTATCCAAATATTTGCCAATAAGCAGTTCATTTTAAGGTGAGTCATGCACAGGCTAGGGATGTAGCTCAATGGTACAATGTTTGCAAAAGGCCTTGGGTTTGAGCCTCAGCATGGCAAAAACACACAAGTGGCTCATGAAATAAAATGAAACTTTAAATTGAGCTAGTAGTGGCAATAATAGCAAAACAAAGGCAAGAATTCTAAATAAAATAAAATTTTAAATTGAGTGTACACTGGTAATAATAGCAAAACAGAGGCAAGAATGCCAGTACCATTCAGAGAAGAGTTTAGGTTGGTTACTAACCTCTTCCATGTTGTCATCCATTATTGTAGAGACTGAATTATAGAATGTTGCTTGTGTCAGCAAAGGAGAAGTGGCACAGGGTACGTGGTAAATGCCGTGGATCTGGAAGCAGATGGAGAATCATCAGACATGCTACAAAGAGTGTTCTTTTGTAACATTGATGCTTCTGAAATGACATTCTTTTAAAAATATTTTTAAACATTTTATTATTGATTTATTTGAAAGCTAGTGAGAGAAAGAGACAGAGAGAGAGAATTGACATACCTGGGCCTCCAGCCATTGCAAACGAATTCCAGATACATGCACCATCTTGTGCATCTGGCTTTCATGAGTCCTGGAGAATTGAACCTGAGTCCTTTGGCTTTGCAGGCAGGTGCCTTAACAGCTAAGCTATCTTTCAAGCCCTCCCCCCCAGAATGGCAGTCTTTTTTAACTTTATTTTTTTATTGCCAACTTCCATAATCATATACAATAAACCATGGTAATTCCTTTCCTCCCCCCATTTTTCCCTTTGAAACTCCATTCTCCATCATATCTACTCCCCCTCTCAATCAGTCTCTCTTTTATTTTGATGTCATCATCTTTTCCTCCTATTATGAAGGTATTGTGTAAGTAGCGTCAGGCACTGTGAGGTCATAGATATTCAGGCCATTTTGTGTTTTGAAGAGTGAATTGCAGAGTCCTACCCTTCCTTTGACTCTTATATTCTTTCCACCACCTCTTCTGCAATGGACCTTGAGCCTTGGAAGGTGGGATAGAGATGTTTCAGTGCTAAGCGCTCCTCTGTTACTTCCCCTTAGCACTATGGTGCCTTCTATATCATCCCAAGGACCTGGCCATCTGAAAAAACAAGCTTTCTACATAGTCTCAGAGTGGCCTCAAACTCATGGCAATCCTCCTACCTATGCCTCTCAAGTGCTGGGATTAAAGGCTTGTGCCACCATGCCCAGCCAAGGGAAGCTCTCTGACAAAAATTGAGAGTAGCATTATTATATGTGTATGAACATTAAGAGAAGTGCGTACCAAGCAGTTTGGTGAACATACTATATGCATTTAGCCATATACCAGCAGGTGTTATACCCCTAAGGCTCAGGACATCTCCTGTCATAGGTTTTCAGTGTCAAGCATGTATTCCCTCCCATGGAGTGGGCTTCTAGAACAATTAAAGAGTGGTTGGTTTCCTCCATAATCAATAAGCCACTATTGCACCTGTTGGCTCATTTGGCCTGGCTGGCCAAACTTAAGGCTTTCAGTGTCCACTGTTGTTTATCTCCACTGGTGAATTCATTCTCTCCCATGGGGCTTCATGCAGCAAAGTTTTTTCAGCTTTCTGTCAGCTGGACTACATAGAGGAAGTTTTTAGCTTAGCTCCAGCAGGATTTCTCAGTGACCTTGCAGCCCAAGTATGTGAAGTCTTTTTTTTAATGTATAATTTTTGTTTGCTTGTTTGTTTGTTTTGATTTTTTGAAGTGGGGTCTCACTCTGGCTCAGGCTGACCTGGAATTAACTATATAGTCTCAATGTGGCCTCGAACTCATGACAATCCTCTTACCTCTGCCTCGTGAGTGCTGAGATTAAAGGTGTACCCCACCATGCCCAGCATTTTAATGGATTTGTTTTTTTTATTTTCAAGTTCTATACTTGCAGACAATCAACCATACTTATCCCACTTTCCCCTTTACAACTCCATACTCCATAATATCCCTTTCTCTCTTCATTACTCTCTCTTTTATTTTGATGTCATCACCTTTTCCTCCTACCATGAGGGTCTTGTGAAGGTATTGCTAGGCACTGTGAGTTCATGGATATCAAGACCAATTTCTGTTGGGACAGTTGCATTGTATGGAGTGGTACCCTTCCTTTGGCTCTTAAATTCTTTCCTCCACCTCTTCTGCAATGGACCCTGAGCCTTGGAGGGTGTGATAGAGATGTTTCAGTGCTAAACACTCCCCATAACTTCTTCTCAGCACTAACATGTTGCCTTTTGGGTCATCCTAGTGGTCACTGCCATCTGAAAAAAGAAGCTTCTCTAACCAAAACTGAGATTAGTGTTAATATATTGATATGAACAATAAGTGTACTGTTTACAGGGAAGATTAGTGAATATAATATGTGCATTTAGCCAGACAAGAACAGGCTTTACACCCCTACGGCTCATGACCTCCCCTGCCATAGGCTTTTGATTAGATTTTCAGTACCAGACATGTATTACCTCTCATAGAGAGGGTCTCCAGTCCAATTAGAGAGCAGTTGGTTTCCCCCAGAACAGACATGTCACTATTGCACTTGTTTAGGCATTTGGCCTGTCTGGCCAAACTTGAGGCTTCCAGTGTCCACTGTTTTCACCACTGATGACTTCTGTCTCCCATGGGGCTGCATACAGTGCAGATTTTTCCAGCTTTCAGTTGGCTGGTCTACAGAGAGAAGGTTTTCAGCTCATCCCCAGTTTGATTTCTCAGTGACCTTGCTGCCCAGGCATGTGGAGTCTTCAGAAATAGTCTTACCATCTGTTTCTGGTGGGAACCCAAGAGGACTGGCAATAGCCTGTAATGTTTTGGAGGCAACAAGGACCTCCCTGGTCAACAACTCACTGGAAGGTATCTCATCCCTGACACTGAAATTTTTCTAGTAACAATCTATGGCTTCTGGATGTGCCATTATCCAAAAAAGTAGTTTTTCATATGTCTTATTCAGAATATCTTGAATTTTGATTGAGCCTCCCACCACCCTTCTTTTACTCAATCTCTTCCCTTGGCCTCAACTGGGCCATTCCACTCCCTGTAATCTGTTCTTCTACTTACATACATGTAATACCATCCCCTTAAGTCCTTCCCTCTCCTCCTTCCATTATGACCTTTTTCGAACTTATTGGCCTCTGCTACTGATTTTTGATTCCAAATCCCACACAAGTCTAAGCATTTATAGCTAGGATCCACATATGAGAGAGAACATGCCATGTTTAGCTTTCTGGACCTGGGTTACCTCACTTAGTATAATCATTTCCAGATCCATCCATTTCCCTGCAAAGTTCATAATTTTATTTTTCTTTGCTGCTGAGTAGAACTCCATTGTGTAAATGTACCACATCTTCATTATCTACTCATCAGTTGAGGGCCAACTAGACTGGTTCCATTTCCTAGATATTGTGAATACAGCAGCAATGGACATGGTTGTGCAAGTATCTCTGAGGTAGTGAGAAGAGTCCTTAGGATATATGCCTAGGAGTACTATAGCTGGCTCATATGGTAAATATAGTTTTAGCTGTCTCAGGAACCTCCACACTGATTTCCACAATGGCTTTATCAGACTACATTCCCAGTGGTGTAGACGGGTTCCCTTTTTCCAAATCCTCGCCAATATTTATTGTCATTTGTTTTCTTGGTGATAGCCATTCCAACAGGAGATGGACTCTCAAAGTGGTTTTATAAGTAATTTTTTTTCTTTTTTTGGTTTATTTTTATTTATTTGAGAGCAACAGACAGAGAGCCAAAGAGGCAGATAGAGCGAGAGAATGGATGTGTCAGGGCCTCCAGCCACTGATAAAGAACTCCAGATGCATGCCCCCCCCCTATGCATCTGGCTAACATGGGTCCTGGGGAATCGAGCCTTGAACCGGGGTCCTCAGGCTTCACAGGCATGCACTTAACTGCTAAGCCATCTTTCCAGCCTGCAAAGTAGTTTTAAGTTGCATTTCCCTGATGACTAGGACGCTTTTTTAAATGCTTATATGTCATCTGTATTTCTTCTTTTGAGAACTATCTATTTAGTTCTACAGGCTTTTTTTTTTTTGCTTTTGTAAAAATGTATTTATTTTTATTAACAACTTTCATGATTGTAAACAATATCCCATGGTAATGCCCTCCCTCCCCCCACTTTCCTCTTTGAAACTCCATTTTCCATCATATCCCCTCCCCCTCTCAGTCAGTCTCTCTTTTATTTTGATGTCATGATCTTTTCCTCATTATGATGGCCTTGTGTAGGTAGTGTCAGGCACTGTGAGTCATGGATATCTAGGCCATTTTGTGTGTCTGGAGGAGCACGTTGTAAGGAGTCCTGCCCTTCCTTTGGCTCTTAATTTCTTTCTGCCACCTCTTCTGCAATGGACCCTGAGTCTTGGAAAGTATAATAGAGATATTGCAGTGCTGAGCACTCCTGTCACTTCTGAAATGAGAAGGTTCTCTACCAAAAGTGAGAGGAGCATTAATATATAGGTATGAACGTTAAGAAAAATGCATAGCCCATTTTTAATTGGGTTGTTTGATTTCTTATTGATTTGTTGTTTGAGTTCTCTGTATATTCTGGATATTAATCCTCTGTCAGTTGTATAGCTGGCAAAGACTTTTTCCCATTCTGTAGGTTGTCTCTTTGCTCTAATCACAGTGTCCTTTGCTGTACAAAAGCTTCATGATTTCATGAAATGCCAGTGGTTGATTATTGGTTTTATTTCCTGAGCAACAGGGGTTGTGTTCAGAAAGTCATTGCCTATGCCTAATGTTGAAAGATTTCCCTCCTTTTTCCTCTAGCAATTTCTGAGTTTCAGGTCTGATATTAAGGTCTCTGATCCATTTGGACTTGAGTCTTTTGCATGAAGAGAGAAGGATCTATTTTCATCCTTCTACATACAGATGTCCAGTTTTCCCAGCACCACTTATTGAAGAGGCTGTCTTTCTCCATTTTTTTTTTTTTTGGTGTTTTTGTTGAAAACCAGATGGATATAGCTGCCTGGAATAATATCTGTGCCCTCTATTTTATTCCATTGATCTATGTGTCTGTCTTTGTGCCAGTACCATGTTGTTTTTGTTAGTATGGCTTTGTAATAGAGCTTAAAATTGGGTGTGGTGATACCACCAGCCTTATTTTTGTTACTCAAACTTGTTTTGGCTATTGGGTTTTTTTGTGCTTCCAAATGAATTTTAGGATTGATTTTTCTATTTCTGTGAGGAATTCCATTGGAATGTTAATGAGAATTGCATTAAATGTATAGATTACTTTTGGTAAGATTGACATGTTTACAATACTGATTCTTCCAATCCAAGAACAAGGGATGTCTTTCCATTTCCTAGTGCCTTCTGCAATTTCTCTCTTGAGTGTTTTAAAGTTTTCATTGTAGAGATCCTTCACTTTTTTGGTTAGGTTTATTCCAAAGTACGTTTTTTTTTTTTTTTTTTTGAGGCAACTGTGAATGGGAGAGATTCCATTATTTCACTCTCTGCATGTTTTTTATTGGAATATAGGAAAGCTACTGATTTCTGTGTGTTTATTTTGTATCCTGATATGTTGCTAAAAGTGCTTATCAGATCTAACAATTTTCTGGTAGAGTCTTTCGGGGCCCTTATGTATAGAATCATATCATCTTCAAGTAGTGATAATTTGATCTCTTCCTTTCCAATTTGTATCCCTTTTATGAGTATATCTTGCCTTATTGCTGTAGCTAAGACTTCCAGTACTATCTTAAATAAAATTGGGGACAGTGGACACCCTTGTCTCATTCCTGATTTTTTTTTTTTTTTTGCAAAAGCTTCAAGTAAATTTTTCCCCATTTAGTATTATGCTGGCTATAGGTTTGTCATAATTTGCCTTTATTATGTTGAGATATGTTCCTTCTATTCCCAGTTTCTTTAGGACTTTACCATGAAGTGATGTTGGATTTTATCAAATGCCTTTTCTGCATCTATTGAACTGGATTTTGTCACTCAGTTCATTTATATAATGTATTACATTTGTCAATTTACACATGTTAAATTGCCTCTCTGGGATAAAGCCTATTTGGTCAGGGTGAATGCTCTTTCTGAAATATTCTTGTATTCTGTTTGCCAATATTTTGTTCAGAATTTTTTAAGCGAAGATTAGCAGCATTTTAAATACATATTTTATTTTTTTAATTTATTTCAGAGAAAGTGGCAGAGAAAGAGAGAGAGAATGGGCATTCCAGGGCCCCCAGACACTGCAAATGAACTCCAGATGCATGTGCCCCCTTGTGCATCTAGCTTATGTGGGTCCTGGAGAATCAAACTGGGATCCTTTGACTTTTCAGGCAAGCACCTTAATAGCTAAGCCATTTCTCCAGGCCCTTGTTCTGAATTTTTGCATGTTTGTTCATGAGGGAGATTGGTCTGTAATTTTCTTTTTTTTGTACTATCTTTGTCTGTTTTTGGTATCAGGGTGATGCTGGCTTCATAGAAGGAGTTTGGTAGGATTCCTTTCTTTTCTATTTTATGGAAAAGTTTGAAAAGCAGTGGTGTTAGTTCTGCCAGGAAGGTCTGGTAAACTCACCAGTGAATCCATCTGGGCCTGGACATTTTTAGTTGGGAGACTTTTTACAACTATCTGGATCTCTGTACTTGTTATAGGTCTATTTAAATGGTTTATCTCATCTTGATTTAATTTTGGTAGGTCATATAAATCTAGGAAATCATCCATTTCTTTCAGATTTTCAAACTTAGTAGAGTATATATTCTTGTAGTATATCCTTATGATTTTCTAAATTTCTTTGATATCTGTTGTGATGGTGCCTTTTTCATCTCTAATTTTATTAATTTGTGTCTCTTTGTTTTGGTCAGATTTGCTAAGGGCTTATCAATCTTGTATACCATGTTGAAGAACCAACTGTTTGTTTCATTGATTCTTTGTATTTTTTGAGGGGGGGGTTCTATTTCATTAATTTCTGTCCTAATTTTATCATTTCTTCCCTTCTAATGATTTTTTATTTGCTTTTTGCTTTTTCCAAGTCCTTAAGGTGAAGCATTAAATTGTTTACTTGTGATCTTTATAATTTCTTAATATAGGCACTTTAAAAAGTTATAAATTTTCCTCTTAGGATTGCCTTCATTGTGTCTCAAAAGTTTTAGTGTCTTATGTTCTCATTATCCTTTGATTCTATAATTTTTTTTTGATTTCCTGTTTGATTTCTTCAATGACCCAACCGTCATTCAGTAATGTACTGTTTAGTCTCCATGGTTTTGTACATGCTCTGTAGTTTTTCTTGCTGCTGATTTGTAGTTTAATCCCATTGTGATCTGATACAGTATTATCTGACAGATCTGATAGAGAATTATTTCAATTTTCCTGTATTTGTTAAGATTTGCTTTGTGTCCTAATATATGGTCTATTTTAGAGAATGTTCCATGTGCTGCTGAGAAAAATGTATATTCTGTAACATTTGGATAGAATGTTCTGCAGATATCTGTTAGGTCCATTTGAAGATCTCTTGATGGCTCCTCCATTATGTAATGGGGAAATTGGGGTTCTTTCTGGAAACCCAAGCCTTGAGTTCATATCTGAAAACTAACCAAAGAATTGGCAATTTCAGATTCAAGAGAATAATTTTTAAAATACCACAATTTATTCATATTTTACAAAGGAGTGAGAAAAGGGGAAGGCTGGAAGGTAAGGGGACATGAAGTGGGGAGAAGAGAAGTACATGTGGGCCTCGTGAATCTCAGGAGTCCATGTGACCAGATAGGAATCTGGGGAAAAATGTGGAAAGAAAAGAGAAAAAAGAAAGTTCAGGGAGCTCCTTCCTTTTGGGGATATGGCAGGGCTAAAGAACCCATGCAAAGAGTAAGGGCTAGGGGGCCCTCCCGGCTGGGCCTGGGCTAGGGCCTGGAATCCCTCCTGGCTGGGCCTGGGCTTGAGCTGAGCTAGCCCCGCCCAGCCAAAGGAAAAACTCACCCACAGCTTGGAGTTCCCAAGTGATCAAAGAGAGTGAGAGAGCACATGTAGAGTCTTCAGCAATAGGGTCTTACCATCTACTGTTGGTGGAAAACCAAGAGCTCTGTTAATGGCCCATGTTTGTGGGGGGCATCAGGGACCTCCCTGGCCAACAACTCACCAGAAGGTATCCCATCCCTGACACTAAAAATTTTCTAGTAACAATCTATGGCTTCTGGGTATGTCATTGTCCAAAAAATGTAGATTTCCGTATGACTTATTCATACCCTCTTAGATTTTGATTAAGCCTCCTCCCCTCGCCTTTCCTTTACTCAATCTCTCCCCTCTGACATCACTTACACTTTTCCACCCCAAGTAATTTGTTCTTCTACTTACATATATACAATACTATCCCCTTAAGTCCCCTCCCCCACCTTATAGCCCATTTCTAGCTTACTGGCCTCTGCTACATAGTTTTATTCCAACTCACATACAAGTCCAAACATTTTAGCTAGGATCCACATGTGAGAGAGAACATGTGGTGCTTGGCTTTTTGGGCCTGGGTTACCTCACTAAGTATAATCCTTTCCGGGTCCATTCATTTCCCTGCAAATGTCATAATTTCATTTTTCTTTACTGCTGAATAGAACTCCATTATGTAAATGTACCACATCTTCATTATCCACTCATCAGTATAGTGGCATCTAGTCTGGTTCCATTTCTTAGCTATTGTCAATAGAGCTGCAATATACATGAACATGCAAATATCTCTAAGGTAGTGAGACAAGTCCTTAGGATATATGCCTAAGACTTGTATAGCTGGGTCATATGGTAATTCTATTTTTAGCTGTCTCAGGAACCTCCACACTAATTTCCACAATGGCTGTACAAGATTACATTCCCACCAACAATATAGAAGTATTCCTCTTTTACTGCATTCTTGCCAGCATTTATTATCATTTGTTTTCTTGATAATAGTCTGGAATGGCATTCTTAATTAAACCATTTTAAGCTTCATTGAAAAACTGGCACAAGTTAGATCAGAGGGACATAAGTCATTCCCAGAAAGGATAAATAATATTTTTTTTTGTTTTTATTAATATTTTCTTTTGTGAAAAAAATATTTTATTTATCTATTTATTTGAGAGAGAGAATGGGCACATGAAGGCCTCTAGCCACTGGAAACAAGCTCTAGACACAGGCACCATCTTGTGCATCTGGCCTATGTGGATCCTGGGGAACTGAACTTGGGACCTTAGGCTTCACAGGGAAGTGTCTTAATGGCTAAGCCATCTCTCTATCCTGATAAATAATATTTTCAATTTTCATAACCAATGCCTAATGTGTCACTACAGAACAACAAGAGGCCCTGCATTCATAGACAGGTGCTACAGAGAGTTGGGTTTCCCTCTGGTGAGCCTATCACAGGTTTCACAAGCTCAGGTACTTATGTTAATGGAGCCCTGTGGTAATGAACATTCTAGTATTACCTCCAGATGGTAGTGACGAAGAATAACTAATCCCTCTTCATCCAATTAAAGACTTCCCACTCAGGCCTTGCAAACCAACATGATATTGACTTTCTTTGTTATCCAAGGACATAGCTCTATGCTTAGTTTCTCATGGGCTGTTTTGAAAGGTTAGCAGATGAGAGACTAGGGATGCAGCTCAGTGGAAGAGTACTTTCCTACCATGTACCAGAAGGGCCCTGGTTCCATTTTCAGCACCAAAAAAATGACAAAGTTAGTTGATGACAGAACCAAGGAAAAGCTGATCATACATCTCAGTATAGACTCTTTTCAACATACTTCAACCACTGCAAATATCAAGGGACAAAAACAATGCATTTCTTTGAAATCCACCTACCTTCAAGGGAGTCTGGAAAATGTAGTCTAGTAATGTTTCTCAGAAGAGATGGTAAGAGGTTGAAACAGCCCCAATTTGCCACAAGAAAATTGGTGGTGGAAGGATTGGAGAGAAACCATTTGAACAGTGTTCCTCAGAGAATGTTCATTACATGCTCAACATTAGCTAGAACAAAGACTAAATGGCAGGACCAGGAGTCTTTGCAGTCTGTGTGTGATGATTAAGTCTTCCAGGAAGTAGATGCTAAGACTATGAGGAGCCAGGCAAGGTGTCACATGCCTTTAATTCTAGAAATTAGAAGGCAGAGGTAGGAGGATTTCTATGAGTTTGAGGCCAGCCTGAGAGTACATAATGAATTCCAGGTCAGCTTGGAATAGAGCAAGACCATACCTCAAAAAAACAAAAAGGCAAAAAAGGCTGTGAGGAGATAAGAGGATTATGGGTAGGAAATGCCTCTGGAGGATAAAAGAGGGAGAGTTGCAAGCTCTGTAGGGACACGTTCAGAGCACACTGCAAATTTGACCTAGTTTTAGTCCACACAGCGGGGCACTCCAGAGCAAATGCTCATTAGACGAATTCCACGTTAGGTGGTCATGACCAATGCCTACTTTCCACATCATGTATGGTCATTGTTTGGGGAGTACCATGAAAGAACCTGCTCTTTAGCGCAAATGTTGAGACAGAATAAAGGAAACATAAGCCAAAACTACACAGAGATTCCATCTCACCCCAATCATTATGGTTCTCATCAAATCAAACAACAGTAAATGCTGGTGAGGGGAAGGAACCCTTATACGCTAAGGGTGTGAGTTTAAACTCATATAGCTACTATGTCAATCACTATGGAAGTTCCTCAAAAATCTAAAGACAGGGGCTGGAGAGATGGCTTAGCGGTTAAGTGCTTGCCTGTGAAGCCTAAGGACCCTGGTTTGAGGCTCGGTTCCCCAGGTCCCACGTTAGCCAGATGCACAAGGGGGCGCACGCGTCTGGAGTTCGTTTGCAGAGGCTGGAAGCCCTGGCGTGCCCATTCTCTCTCTCCCTCTGTCTTTCTCTCTGTGTCTGTCGCTCTCAAATAAATAAATAAATCATTTTAAAAAAAAATCTAAAGACAGGTCTACCATATGAACCAGCAATAGCACTCATGGTCATAGAACCATGGGAGTCTAAATCAGCTTACTCAAGTGAGATGTGCATACCCTTGTTTACTGTGGCACTATGCACAGTATCCAAGTTATAGATGCCCATTAACATATATGTGTACTGTGCAGATGTAGATGACATAGATCCACTCAGGTGTGTTTCTCAGTTGCTCTCCAACTTAAAACATATTTTTATTTAAATAAATTATTTATTTGCAAGCAGAGAGAAGGAGAGAGAGAGAAAAAAAATGGGCACACCGGGCCTCCTGCCACTGCAAACAAACTCCAGGTGCATGTACCACTTTGTACATCTGGCTTTATGTGGGTACTGGGGAACTGAACCCAGGTCATCAGGTTTTGCAAGCAGTCACCTTTCACTGCTGAGCCATCTTCCCAGCCTTCCAACTTTTTTGAGACAGAGTCTCTCACTTTACCCAGAGCTCACTGATTCAGCTAGACAAGCTAGCTAGCAGGCCATAGGGATCTGCCTGTCTCTGTCTCCCCAGCACTGGGATTAGAAACTCCATTACATGTGGCATTTTGCATGGGTGCTGGGGACTGAACTCTCGTCCTTATGCTTGTGTGGAAAGTACTTTGCCCACTGAGCCAGCTCTCTAGCTCCCACAATGAAGTTTTTTCTAGCCATAAAGAAGAAAGAAACTGGGCTGGAGAGATGGCTTAGCGGTTAAGCACTTGCCTGTGAAGCCTAAGGACCCTGGTTTGAGGCTCGGTTCCCCAGGTCCCACGTTAGCCAGATGCACAAGGGGGCGCACGCGTCTGGAGTTCGTTTGCAGAGGCTGGAAGCCCTGGCGCGCCCATTCTCTCTCTCTCCCTCTATCTGTCTTTCTCTCTGTGTCTGTCGCTCTCAAATAAATAAAAATTAAAAAAAAAAAAGAAGAAAGAAACTATGTCATTTACAGGAAAAAGAATGGAACTGCAGAGTATTGTAATAAGTGAAATAAGCCCAACTCAGAAAGACAAATATCCCCTTTCATCCAGAATTGATTATCTTCCAAAAATATGCCAAAATTACAAACACAAAGAGAAAGAGGAGAGCACCCGATATATGTTTTAGAAAACGTGGAGTTGGCCACATGTATGCAAATCTGCAAGAAGAGTGATATTACACATCAAGGGAATGGGTACTGCTCAGAAAGGAGTGCCCCGTAAGTGTTACTATGCAAAAACTGGGAGGAAGGAGGGCATGGTGGCACATGCTTTTAATCCTAGCACTTGGGAGACAGAGGTAGGAGGATTGCTGTGGGTTCGAGGCCACTGTGAGACGACATAGTGAATTCCAGGTCTGCCTGGGCTAGAGTGAGACCCTGTCTTGAAAAACCGAAACAAAAAAGAAAGAGAAAAGGAAAACTGGAAGGATCTACAATTTTTCAGCATACTGTTGGCATTGTTGTAAATAAACAAGTTAAGAGCAATATTGTTGCCAAGAGAATTAACATGCATATGGGCATATTAAGCCCTCTAAAAGCTAAGACTACTTCCAGAAATGAGTGAAGGAAAATGATCAGAAAAAGGAGAAAACTGAAGGGGTAAAAACCTGGATTCACCTGAAGTATCAGCCTGCTGTGCCCAAAGAAGCACTTTTGTGAGACTAATGGAAAAGAGCCCAGGCTGCTGGAGACTATCATGTGAATTCATAGCTTAATAGATGTCATAAATAAGTAAAACACCTAGATTGTAAAAAAAAGAGAGAGAGAGAGAGAGAGAGAGAGAAATATCACATTTTCTCTCATATGTGGAAACTAGATTTACAAAAAGAAAAGACAGGAGGATTGGGGAGATGGCTCAATGATTAAAGGCACTTGCTTTCAAAGGCCTGCCTTAAAATCAATTCACTAGCCACTCACATAAAGCCAATGAGCATTCACTTGCAGTGTCAAGAGATCCTAGCATGCTCATAAACACCCATATACATAAATGCAAATAAAATATTTAAAAACATGCAGCTAGAAGAGGTACTACTTGTGGGGTGGGCCAAACCAAGTAGAGAGTAGAAGATAATGGTGAAGAGGATGTGAATATAATCCAAGTACGTTGCATACATGTGTGAAAGTGTCATGATGAAAACTATTTTGTACAAATAATACATGCTAGCAATAAAAAGCTGAGGCAGTGTGATGCCAGCAACATGGAAGAAAAGGAAACTTCACACCATCTTTCCCTCCAGAGGAATACAGTGTCCACACCAATACTTGGGCCCTTTGGGAGTAATCCAGAAACCAACTAGGAAGCTCCTGTATGCCAGCTGAGTGGGAAAACAGCCACATCAAACTTGGGAGGAAAAGTTCATGGCGCTTTCCCTCTTCAGTTCCTCTCCCCAGCACAGGACCACGTGATGCTGCTGGCTGCTCCTTGAGAAGGGAAGATGACTAGATGTCAAGCATTCTGACTTTTCTGAGGTCAGGGGCCACCTGAAGGCCTGGCTTATCTAAGAATGCTGACAGGACTCAGCGTGCCTTAGATGCCAGGAGACCACTTAACAATAAGAACGCACTAGGCTGGAACCCCTCCTCGTATTCAGCAGACAGGCCCACAGAGGTTGCCAGCCTCTCCTTCAGATGGAATGAGCAGAGTGGAGCAAGAGTTCAACATGAGGTTTGCTGGGACTGCCCGAGGGACTGATTTCTGGGTCACCTGTCTCAGAGCTGAGACAAGATTCTAAATGCCTGGGGGCTTCGCAGGCTGCAAAACAGCCTGTGATATGCTGCTGAGCAGTAGGGCCTAGGTTCAACAGGCAGGTCCATACTGGCTTCTCCTTCTTTAGAGTAAAGAGAGAGTGGGCCATGTGGCCAGTGTCTCAGCTACTCAGGGCTTGATCTCAGTCTTGCCTGTCTCTGGACGCAGCATGCTGTAGGTGCCTGAGAATGAAAGCTTCTGCTCCAGAGAATGGCCTGTAGACTGGAAAGCAAAAGGATGAGAAAAGATACTCCATGCAAACAGTAACCAAGCGAAAACAGGGCTATCCATATTTATGGGGAAATAAAGGACTTTTGCCGGGCATAGTGGTGCACACCTTTAATCCTGCACTTTGGAGGCAGAGGTAGGAGGAGGATCACTATAAGTTTGAGGCCAACCTGGGACTACATAGTGAATGCCAGCCTCAGCCTTGGCTACAGTGAGGTTCTGTCTCAAAAAAAATAAATAAATAAATAAATAACCACAAGGAAAGCAAAAAGAAAAAAAAGGACTTTAAACCAAAAACTGTCAACAGGAGACAGAGAAGGACAGTATATGATAGTAGGTCCAGTTAGCCAGGAATTTATAGCAATTACATATATGGAGACAGCATCAAATTACATATATATATATATATATATATATATATATATATATATATGTATATAAAGCAAACATTCATGTAACTTAAGGTAGAAATTAACAATACACACACATACACACACATGAACACACCCACCCACCTATACGAGTGTGAGAGACAGAGTATTCCACTCAAAAGCAACATAATACATTCTTCTGAAACACACAGACATTTTCCAGGATATTAGATCAACAAATTGAGTATTAAGAAATTTAAGAGGATTGAAATCATACCAAGTAACTTTATTCACTACAGTGGTATGAAACTAGAAATTAATAGCAAAAAGAACACTGGAAAATTCACAAATATGTGGAAATAAAACAATATACTCTTGAACAACATGAGTTAAAGAACAAGCAAGAGAGAAATCAGAACATATCTTAAGACAAATGAAAATGAAAACACAACAGTGATAAAACATATACTTAACATAAACATGGCCCTGGGATCAATCTCAAGTGTTTAAAAAAAAAGTGTGGGAGGGGGCTAGAGAGATGGCTTAGCGGTTAAGGTGTTGCCTGCAAAGCCAAAGAATCCTGGTTTGATTCTCCAGGACCCACATAAGCCATATGCACAAGGGTGTACATGCATCTGGAGTTCATTTGCAGTGGCTGGAGGCCCTAGTGAAACCATTCGCGCACTCTCTCTCTCTTTCTGCCTATTTCTCTCTCTCTTTCAAATAAATAAATAAAATATTTATTTCTTATAAATAAAAAAAAGAAAAATGTAAGGAAGGAAAGTAAAGGAGGAAGGGGGAAAGGGAAGGAGATAAGGAAGGAAATGCAATGTAGAAAACTTTATGGGATGCATCAAAAGCAGTTCTAAGAGGAACGTTTACAGTGAGAAATGCCTATATTAAAAAAGGAGACAGACCTCAAACAAACTAATTCTATAATGCAGGAAACTAGAAGAAAGCCGAGCATGGTGGCATATGCCTGTAATTTGAGCATTTGGGAGGGAGAATTTGAGGCCAGCTTGTGCTACATAGTATGATCCTATCTTGAACCACAACCTTGAGAAAGAACAACCTCCCCACAGTCAGCAGATAAAAGAAAAACAGTATTAGAACAAAAATAAACCAAGAGAACAGATACAAACAATAAAACTAAGAATTTGCAAGACCAACAAAATTGACAACTTTTACTTAAACTAAGAAAAAAGAGAGAAGAAAACTCATGGAAATAAAAGTGCCATAGGGGACTACTATGAACAATGAAATGGCAGCAATTGGCTAACCTAAAAGAAATGGATAAATTTCCAGAAATTTATAATTTACCAAGTGAATTATAAAGATGGAAAAAAATCTCAACAGCCTTATAATTATTACAGAATTTGAATTAGTAATCAAAATCCTCACAACAAAGGGCTAGAAGTGGAGAAGAAAAGCTTAGGAACAGATGGCTTCACTGACAAATTCTACTAAACATTTAAAGAAAATTTAATGTAAGTCTTTCTCAAACTCTTCCAAAAACACTGAAGAGGTAGAAATACTTCTCAATTCATTTTATGAGGCCGACACTGCCCTGATACTAGATCCCTGAATGGAGTAAAAGGAAAGTACAGGTTAATAATGTATGTGTGCACACATGCATGTTTGTGTATGTGCAGGATTACGTGTGTGGGGGTATATGTGTATGTATGTGTATGCAGGTGGAAGTGAGAAGACATCGGGTGTGGTTCCTCAGGAATGCTACCCACCTTTCTGTGAAGCTACAACAGAATTATTTTAAGAGAGAGTATCAAGTAAAGCAAAGAAGGGTTCTGATCAGGTATTCCTAGTCTACCTTTATTTTTTTAATTTTTTGTTTATTTTTAATTTATTTATTTGAGAGTGACAGACAGAGAGAGAAAGAGGCAGATAGAAAGAATGGGCATGCCAGGGCCTCCAGCCACTGCAAACAAACTCCAGATGTGTGCACTCCCTTGTGCATCTGGTTTATATGGGTCCTGGGGAATTGAGCCTCGAACCGAAGTCCTTAGGCTTCACAGGCAAGCACTTAACCACTAAGCCATCTCTCCAGCCCTAGTCTACCTTTATTGAGACAGGGTCTCTTATTGGCCTGGAGTTCACCATGTAGGCTAAATTGGCTGACCACTAAACTCCAGGGATCTTTCTGTCTTCACTTCCCCAGTACTTGGATGATAATTGCATGCCATCAACCTGACCTTTTTACATGGGTTCTGGAGATTGAACTCAGGTGCTGATACTTGCAAAGCAAGCATTTTACCCACTGGGTTATTTCCCCCATACCAATACTCTTGAGGAATATAGATGAAAAAATTCCTCAACAAATTTTAACAAAATATCCAAGAGCCCATTAAAATGATCATATGCCATGAACAAATAAGACCTCTCCTTGGATGAAAGGGTGGTTCAATATATGAAAATCAACCAATGTCAGATACCACACAGACATAGCAAAGGGTAAAAACCACCTCAGACAGGAACCTAGAAAGGGGCCATGAGGGAGAAGGGGGGGGCTTAATGGGAGAGTACAGTAGATATGTAAGTAGAGGGGTAGAATGCTGAAGGTAAAATGGTCTATGTGAGCTCAGGGGAGATGAGGAAGGAGAGGAAGGGGTTGGAGGAGTGTTAATCAAAATTAAAGATGCAATGAATAGGTCATATGGAAACCTACATCTTTGCTCACTAAATTATGTGTGTGTGTGTGTGTGTGTGTAAAGAGAATTTAGACAGAAGTACCTTGTGGAGGTGGATAATGCTGTGCCCAGGAGCCACAGATTTTTATAAAAATATTTCAGTGCCAGGGATAGGAGACCTTCCAGAGGTTTTGGACATAGAGACCCCCAGTGCTCCCAAAACATGACAGGGCATGGTTGCCCACTAGAACTAGATGGTAAGATCCTATTGCTGAAGATTTTACATGCTTGGGCTGCAGATCCCTGAAAAATCAAGCTGGAGCTGAGCTAGAAGCCTCCTCCTTGTTGACCAGTTGTCATGATGCTGGAAAGAGACATGCAGACTTATGGGTGGAAAAGTCATCAATGCTCTTAAGCAGCAGTAAACACTGTAAACTTTACTTTACGTTATGTTATCTTTACTTTACTTTACTTTACTTTACTTTACTTTACTTTACTTTACTTTACTTTACTTTACTTTACTTTACTTTACTTTACTTTACTTTACTTTACTTGCCAGGTAGGCCAAATATACCAACTGCTACAATAATGGAATGTCTGTTATGGGGGAAACCAACTACTCCTCAATTGGACTCGAAGCCTGTTCAAAGGAATTCATGACTGGTACTAAAAATCTAATAAAAAACCTACTGCTAGCTGGGTGTGGTGGTACATGTCTTTAATCTCAGCACTCAGGAGGCAGAGGGAGGAGGATCACCATAAGTTCAAGGCCACCCTCAGACTACATAGTGAATTCCAAGCCAGCCTGGCTAGAGAAAAAAAAAAACAAACAAACAAAAAAAAAAAAAAACAACAAAAAAAAATAAAATGCCTGTTACTTGGGAGGTCATAATCCCTAGGAGGAAAACTGTTACTTTTGTCTAGTTAAATGGATATATTATGCCCACCAAACTGCCCTTTAAATACTTATGTTTATACCATATGTTCTCACTTTCGGTTAGAGAAGCTTCTCTTTTCAGATGATGATGACCACTAGGAAGATTTAAAACTCACCAAAGGGAGCTGGATAGATTGCTCAGTGGTTAAGGTACTGGTCTACAAAGCCTAATGACTCAAGTTAATTCCCCAAGACCCTTGTAAAGCCAGATGCACAGAGTGGCAAATACATCTGGTGTTCGTTTGCAGTGGCTAGAGGCCCTGGCATGCCCATTCTTTCTCTGTCTCTGTCTCTCTCTCTCTCCTCACAAATAAACAAATAAAGTAAAAAGAAATCTCACCAAAGTGCTGACAAACAATGACAGTGGTGTGCTCAGCATTAAGTGAGACATCTATCTCTATTGCACCCTTCAAGACTCAGGGAGCATTGCAGAAGAGGTGGCAGAAAGAAGGTAAGAAAAAAAGAAGGGGAGGAGAAAAATGATGACATCAAAACTGAAGAGACACTAGTTGGAAAGCAAAAGGAATTCAGTTGTGGAGGGGGAGAAAACAGAGGGTTATTGAGAGTGATGGGAGGTCATTATGATCATGGTATATTGTCTATATGTATGGAGGTTATCAATAAAAAGTTGAAAAAATCGGCTGGAGAGATAGCTTAGCGGTTAAGCGCTTGCCTGTGAAGCCTAAGGACCCCGGTTCGAGGCTCGGTTCCCCAGGTCCCACGTTAGCCAGATGCACAAGGGGGCGCACGCATCTGGAGTTTGTTTGCAGAGGCTGGAAGCCCTGGCACGCCCATTCTCTCTCTCTTCCTCTATCTGTCGTTCTCTCTGTGTCTGTTGCTCTCAAATAAATAAATAAATAATGAACAAAAAATATTTTTTAAAAAGGTTGAAAAAATGCATCATTTTTTTTTCTTGCCCAAGGTAGGCTCTCACTCTAACCCAGGCTTACCTGGCACTCATTCTGTAGTCCCAGACTGGCCTCAAACTCAAAATGATCCACCTATCTCTGCCTCCCAAGTGCTGGGATTAAATGTATATCACCATCTTTTTTATTTATTTGTTAGAGAGAGAGAGAGAATGGGCATACCAAGGCCTCTAGCCACTGCACATGAACTCCAGATGCATGTGCCACCATGTGCATCTGGCTTTATATGGGATCTGGGGAATTGAACCTGGGTTTTTAGGCTTCACAGGCAAGTGCCTTAATTGCCAAGTCAACTCTCTAGCCCTATACCATCATCTTAATAGATATAGACAAGCATCTAACAGAAATAAACATTCTTTGAAAATAAAGAAACATTATAAACTAGAAATAAAAGAAAATTACCTCAGCATAATAAAGGTCACATATGAAAAGCCTACAATTAATCATACAAACCTTTCCTCTAAGATCAGAAACAAGACAAGTGTGCCCACATTCACCATTTCTACTTGACCTAGTACTAGAAGTCCTAGCTAGAGCAATTAAGCAAGAGAAAGAAATGAATTGTCCACATCAGAAAGGAAAATTTTAAGTTATCTCTTTTCAGACCACTCATTCTTAATTATAGAAAACCCTGAAGTTTATACATACGCCCACTGTTACAACTAACAAATGAATATAGTAAAATCACAAGCTACAAAATGAACATTTAAAAAAATAGAGCTGGGCTAAAGAGATGGCTTAGCAGTTAAGGCACTTGCCTGCAAAGCCAAAGGACCCAGGTTCCACTCCCCAGGATCCCTGTAAGCCAGATGCACAAGGGGGTGCATGCATCTGGAGTTCATTTGCAGTGGCTGGAGGCCCTGGTGTGCCCATTCTCTCTCTCTCTCTCTCTCTCTCTCTCTCTCTCTCTCTCTCTCTCTCTCCACATTTCTGTATACATCTCAAATAAATAAATAAAAATAAAATATTTTTAAAAAATAGAGCTGGGGAGTGCTCATATACTCAGGAGATCAAGGCAGGAGGATTTGCAATTTGCAAATTTGAAGACAGCATTCTTGGCTACTGTGGTGGTTTGAATGTATAACGCCCCCCCCATAGTCTCAAGTGTTTGTACTTAAGTTTCCTACATAGTCCCCAGCTGGTGGAGCCATGCTAGAGGTGTGTCTCTGGGGGCAGACCTTGAAGCTTATTAGTCCAAACCACTGAATGTTCAGAACTAGCTCGCGTTTGCAGTTCTCTCTCTGCTGCCAATGTATGAAGATGCACAGTAGTGGCCATGCTGATGAAGCTTTCATTCCAATCATTAAGCCTAAAATAAACTCTGTCCTCCCATCAGCTGCTTTTGGTTGGATATTTTGGCCCAGTAATGAGAAGGTAACTGCTAGTGCTACATAGAGAAACCCTGTCTCAAAAAAAAAAAAAAGGGGGGCTGGAGAGATGGCTTAGCGGTTAAGCGCTTGCCTGTGAAGCCTAAGGACCCCGGTTCGAGGCTCGGTTCCACAGGTCCCACGTTAGCCAGATGCAAAGGGGGCACAGGCGTCTGGAATTCGTTTGCAGAGGCTGGAAGCCCTGGCGCGTCCATTCTCTCTCTCCCTCTATCTGTCTTTCTCTCTGTGTCTGTTGCTCTCAAATAAATAAATAAATAAGATAAACTGTGTTTCTATATACTATCAATTCACAATCTAAAAAGAAAATTAGGAAAGCAATTTTCTGTATAGCAGCATCAAAAAGAATAGCATACTTAAGAATTAACTGAGAACATCAAAGATTCATACACTGACAATTATATGACGTTAGTGAACTCATAAAAGCGTGCTGTGGAACGCTGTTTGTTGGACGTGTCATGGCTATTGCATTCATGACCTCATAAGGACTGCTGTTGCCTACTCAGGGCCTGCACAATACTGGCTTCATCAACATTCCGTCATGGAAGATGGAGGAGGGCATGAGGCCCCCAGCCCTCCCTGAGGAGTTACTGGCAAGTAATGATTTCTGGGGGAGCAGGAGACATTTTCTGCAGTAGTATGACCACTGGTAGGTTGCAAGTCTCTCTCTCTCTCTCTCTCTCTCTCTGTGTGTGTGTGTGTGAGAGAGAGAGAGAGAGAGAGAGAGAGAGAAAAGGAGTATATCAAAGTAGACAAAGGACTAGTTGAAAGGGTCCCATTACTTTCTTTTAACCCTCTATTTCCTCTCCACTGAACTCAAGTCAAAGGACAAATCAAAGGGGCCCTGAAACTCAGAGACAATCAATGGGAAGCATATGGGTCATCTGAAAAGCCTTTACAATTAATTCTGAGAAAAACTTGATAGTACCCTATCAGATAAAGGGCATATGTTGGTGGGAATCATATTACTTTTATGTCTGCTAAATGGCCTGCTTATAATTTGCATATGTGATTGTGAAACAAAGAAACCTCTCTATCTGGGGGGAAAAAATGTCAGAACCTGGGAAAAGATAATGTGAAATAAGTCAAGCCTTCAAATTTCCCTCTTCCTAATGGGGCCCCAGGCTGGAAGCTAATGTATGTAGGATGGGTTATTGTTCATGAGGTGGGAAGTCAAAGACACCCTAGAGGGAGTGAATTGGAAAGAGACTCCCCACCATGGTTAGCCAGTCAAACTGGTGATTAATATATCCCAGATATTAGCACCATAGACTATATGATTTGAATCCTGTTAGGTACTGTCATGGAGAGATTTAAATCAGAAACAGCTTTCACAGACTGACAAGTATTTCTGCCCTGAACCATGTGCAGGATAGATGGAGGCAAGTCCGTGACCCAGCTGGAATGATGTATGATCGACCACAAATCTCAGGGCTAGACAGTGAACATGGGATAGATCTTTCAAGATTAGGGGCCCTTGAAAGCCAAATTGCATCTATATAAGATTCCCCAACACAGAACTGTCAAAATTTAAACTGTAGTCCAGTATTTGTAACCATTAATAATCTCACCACACTACATCAGGAGCCTAAAGTAGCACCCTGGATGTATGGGATGGGGACAGATGTCATCAGGAGAGACCCCCTGGGACAATTTGCATAAAGGCTGATCATAAATGACACCTTGACCATGACACCCCTAGCTTTCAAGGTGTGAAGGCCTGGGTTTGATTTCCCAGTATCCATCTAAAGCCAGGTGCACAAAGTGGCACATGCATCTGGGGGTTTGTTTGCAGTGGCTGGAGACTCTAGCATGCTCATACTCATTCTCTGCTTGTCTCTCACTCTCAAATAAATAAATTAAAATAGAAAGAAGACTTCCCAAGAAACAACCTTAATAGTGTTGAAATTGTATAAATTTTAAAAAGATATCCTGGTCATAGAGACACAGTCCTTTATTCCCAGCACTCTGGGGAGGCACAGGTAGGAGGATCACTGTGAGTTCAAGGCCAGCCTGGGACTGCAGAGTGAGTTCCAGGTCAGCCTCAACTAGAGTGAGACCCTACCTTGAGAAAACCAAAGAAATAAAAACATTTATTAGAGATAGAGACAGCTGTGTCTCTGATGATTCAGAGCAATGTCCTTTTCTTCCTCCAAGAGGATGACAACCTGTTATGAAGAAGCCTTAAAAGAATTTGAGGGGGCTGGAGAGATGGCTTAGTGGTTAAGCGCTTGCCTGTGAAGCCTAAGGACCCCAGTTCGAGGCTCGGTTCCCCAGGTCCCACGTTAGCCAGATGCACAAGGGGGCGCACGCGTCTGGAGTTCGTTTGCAGAGGCTGGAAGCCCTGGCGCGCCCATTCTCTCTCTCTTCTCTCCCTATCTGCCTCTTTCTCTGTCTGTCACTATCAAATAAATAAAAATAAAACAAAAAAAAATTAAAAAAAAAAAAAGAATTTGAGGACTTCCGGTTAAGATGGTAGCATAGATACCACGCCAAAGCAGCGTAGGGGGGGAAAGACCAAAAAAACTCAGCAAAATACACACTTTTACTAAAAAGTGAGGTGTATAGGAAATTGAAGCGGCAGCGGAGAAGTAGGAGAGATCCAGAGCATCCAGAGCCCGCACAGGCCAGCAAGAGCGGCCCCAACAGGTCCACCGACCGCAGTGGCCACAGCGCACCAGAAAGCCACCAGGCTTGGCTCCAGCCACAGGAAAAGCCAGGTGCAGAGAATTTCCACTCACACCGACGCTCTCCACAAACTCAAGAAACGTGAGGGGAGAGCAGCAGTGAGCAACTAAGGAGCAGACCACCAGGTAGAAGAACATGTGGAACAGTGAAAGAACTAGAGCAGCATCGGCTCCCTCCCCCCCCCTACCGCCTGTGCCCAGCTCCATCGAACAGAGCAGCAGTCCCGGGACCCGGCCACGTCAACTTGAGCCAACAGCAGGACCCAAGCAGGAGCAGAGTCCTGCGGCAACATCAGCAGCTCCAGCACCGGCAACAGCAGCCCCAGCAGCGGCGGATCCAGTAGTGGCAGCTTCAGCGGCAGCAGAGGCAGATCCAGCAGCAGCAGCGGTGGATCCAGCAGTGGCAACTATAGCAGCAGTGGTGACAGACCCAGCAGTGGCAGTTTTAGCAGCAGTGGCAACAGATCCAGCAGCAGCAGCTTCAGCAGCAGCAGTAGTGGTTCCAGCAGTGGGGGTGCCAATCTGCAGGGCCACAGTTGCCAGGCTTGGTTTGCCCCACAGGAAAAGCCAGTGCCCAGCTCCAGAAATCAGAACAGCAGCCCAACGAACCAGCTTGCAACTTGATTGAGACCAAAAATCATCCAAAAAGGTAACTGGGATTGTAACAGGGAAGGGTCTCACTTGGTCACAAGCTGACTTGGATCCCTGAACAGACCAGAAATTTTAACCTCTTTGTTGATAGAGGATCTGGTTGTTATAATAACTACTCTTGCATAAATACTCGGTACTGTTTTTGACTGAATGTGTACAGTGTTTAGTTAAATTTTAGAATCTACCTGTATTTTATTCCACTCAGCCTACTTGAATACTCACATAGCACGGAAAATCAACCCCTAGGAACACATTTGTAGATACTCTGAGAATCTTAAGAGCCACACCTAACACCTTAAGCTCCTACCCTGAAGATATATAACATCAAATCAATTGATACAGCTAAGAATACCCAGCTAGCTAGAAAATCCAAGCATTAACTTAATCCAAGATGCAAAAATATATACATTATAACACAAAAAACACTAAAAAGCAAGACAATATAAATCCACCTAAAAGTATTAATGCATCAGAAATGACCTCCAGTGAGAACAAGTTAGAGGAAATGCCTGAGAGAGATTTCAAAAGAATGATTATAAATATGTTCAAAGAACAAATCAAAGGAATCAAATAAGAAAGCAAAGAGGAAATCAAAGGAATCAAAGAGGAAAGCAAGGAATCAAAGAAGACACAATTTCATCAATTTCATGAAATAAAGAAGGCAATACAAGACACAAATAAGGAAACAGAAATAATAAAGAAAAACCAGGCAGAATTGCTAGCAATGAAGAACAGAGTTAATGAAATAAAAAAAAAAAAAAAACTCTGTAGAAAATCCACCAGTAGAATGGATAAAGGAGAGGACAGAATATCTAAGCTAGAAGACCAGGTGGCAGATCTAATACACTCCAACAAAGAGAAAGACAAACTTATAGAAAAGTATGAGTGGGAATTTCAAGATATTTGGGACACTATGAAAAGACCAAATATAAGAATTTAGGGCATAGTAGAAGGAGAAGAATTCCACTCCAAAGGCATAGTAGGCATCTTCAACAAAATCATAGAAGAAAACTTCCCCCAAATTGGGAAGGAGGTGCCAATGCAGATGCAGGAAGCCTTTAGAACCCCAGCCAGACAAAACCTGGAAAAAACCTTGCCTCACCATATTACAATCAAACTACCAAGCACACAAACCAAAGAAAAACTATTGAAAGCAGTTAGAAAGAAAAATCAAGTTACCTACAAAAGCAAGCCCATCAGGATTACAGCAGATTACTCAACACAAACTTTAAAAGCCAGAAGGGCTTGGAGTGATGTATTCCAAGTTCTGAAAGATAACAACTGTCAACCAAGGTTACTTTATCCTGCAAAGCTATCTATTCAAATAGATGGAGAAATAAGGACATTCCATGACAAAAGCAGGTTAAAGGAGTATTTGAAGACAAAACCAGCTCTATACAAAATACTTGAAAGAATCCTCCATGCTGAAGAAAAGAAAACACACACATATAAGAAACCTGGAAATGACAAGCAATACTCAAATACTACTTAACACAAGAGACCAAAGTAGAACCGGAACCACAAAAAAAAAAAAAGGCAAACATAAATACACACCTTTCAATAATATCTCTTAATACCAATGGCCTCAATACCCCAACCAAAAGATATAGGTTTGCAGACTGGGTTAAAAAGCAGGATCCTACAATTTGTTGTCTCCAAGAAACTCACCTTTCTACAAAGCATAGACATTATCTTAGGGTGAAAGGTTGGAAAATGGTGTTTCATGCAAATGGGCCTAGAAAACAATCAGGAGTTGCTATCCTAATATCTGACAAGGTATACTTCAGTCCAACGTTAAGAAAGATAAGGAAGGTCACTTTATATTGATTAAGGACACACTCCAACAGGAGGACATTACAGTCCTAAACATATATGCACCTAACATGGAGGCTCCCAAATTCATCAAACAAACACTATTGGAACTAAAGTCACAGATAACAACAAACACAATGGTGGTGGGTGACTTTAACACCCCACTCTCATCATTTGACAGGTCATCCTAGGAAAAAATAAACAGAGAGGCATCTGGACTAAATGAGGTCATAGAAGGAATGGACCTAACAGATATATACAGGACATTTCATCCAAATGCTTCAGAATATACATTCTTTTCAGCAGCACATGAAACATTCTCTAAAATAGACCATATATTAGGACACAAAGCAAATCTTAACAAATTCAGGAAAATTGAAATAATTCCTTGCATTCTATCTGACCACAATGGAATTAAACTACAAATCAGTAACAAGAAAGGCTATAGAGCATACACAAAATCATGGAAACTAAACAATACACTACTAAATGATGAATGTGTCAATGAAGAAAGCAAGAAGGAAACCAAAAATTTATAGAGTCAAACGATAATGAGAACACAATATACCAAAACCTCTGGGACACAATGAAGGCAATTCTAAGAGGTAAATATATAGCCTTAAGCGCCTACATTAGGAAATTAGAAAGGTCACAAGTAAATGACCTAATGCTTCACCTTAAAGCCTTCAAAAAAGAAGAACAAGGCAAACCAAAAATCAGTAGATGGGAAGAAATAATAAAGATTAGGGCAGAAATTAATGAAATAGAAACAAAAAAAAAAATCCAAAGAATTAATGAAACAAAGAGTTGGTTCTTTGAAAGGATAAACAACATTGATAAACCCTTAGCAAATCTGACCAAAAGAAAGAGAGAAGCGACACAAATTAATAAAATCAGAGATGAAAAAGGCAACATCACAACAGATTCCAGAGAAATTCAAGAAATCATAGGGACTTACTATAAAAGCATATATTCCACAAATATGAAAATCTGAAATAAATGGATGATTTCCTTGATTTATATGACCTAACTAAATTAAATCAAGATGAGATTAATCACTTAAGTATACCTATAACAAGCATGGAGATCCAAACAGTTATCAATAATCTCCCAACTGAAAAAAGCCCAGGCCCAGATGGATTCACTGCTGAATTTTACCAGACCTTCAAGGAAGAGCTAACACCATTGCTCCTTAAGCTTTTCCAGGAAATAGAAAAAAAAAATAGAAAAATAGAAAAAAAAGAAGGAATTCTCCCAAACTCCTTCTATGAAGCCAGCATCACCCTGATACCAAAACCAGGCAAAGATAGAACAAAAAAACAAAATTACAGACCAATCTTCCTCATGAACATAGATGCAAAAATTCTCAACAAAATATTGGCAAACAGAATACAAGAGTATATCAGAAAGATCATTCACCCTGACCAAGTAGGCTTTATCCCAGAGATGCAGGGATGGCTCAATATATGCAAATCTATAAATGTAATACATTATATAAACGGGTTGAAGGACAAAAATCACATGATCTTCTCATTAGATGCAGAGAAAGCATTCGACAAAATCCAACATCACTTCATGACAAAAGTCCTACAGAGACTGGGAATAGAAGGCACATATCTCAATATAATAAAAGCTATTTATGACAAGCCTACAGCCAACATATTACTAAATGGGGAAGAACTGGAAGCTTTTCCACTAAAATCAGGAACAAGACAAGGGTGTCCATTGTCCCCACTTTTATTTAATATAGTTTTGGAAGTCTTAGCCATAGCAATAAGGCAAGAGACACACATAAGAGGGATACAAATTGGAAAGGAAGAGATCAAGTTATCATTATTTGCAGATGACAAGATTCTATACATAAAAGACCCTAAGACTCTACTAGCAAACTGTTAGAGCTGATAAAAACCTACAGCCATATAGCAGGATACAAAATAAATATACACAAATCAGTAGCCTTCATATATGCTAACAAAAAACACACAGAGGATGAAATCAAAGAATCAATCCCATTCACAACTGCATCAAAAAATAAAAAATAAAGTACCTTGGAATAAACCTAACCAAGGAAGTAAAGAATCTCTACAATGAGAACTTTAAAACACTCAAGCGAGAAATTGCAGAGGACACTAGAAAGTGGAGAAATATTCCTTGTTCCTGGATTGGAAGAATCAATATTGTGAAAATGGCAATCTTACCAAAAGCAATCTACACATTTAATGCAGTCCCTATCAAAATTCCAAAGGCATTCTTCATGGAAATAGAAAAAAAAAAAACACAATCCAAAAATTCATCTGGAATCACAAAAAAGCTCGAATATCTAAAATAATACTGAGCAACAAAAATAAGGCTGGTGGTATCACCATACCTGATTCTAACCTATACTACAGAGCCATAATAACAAAAACAGCAAGGTACTGGCATAAAAACAGACATGTAGATCAGTGGAAGAGAATAGAGGACCCAGATGTAAATCCAGGTAGCTATAGCCACCAGATATTTGATAAAAATGCCAAAAATACTCATTGGAGAAAAGACAGCCTCTTCAGCAAATGGTGTTGGGAAAACTGGATATATATCTGTAGAAGGATGAAAATAGATTCTTCTCTTTCTCCATGCACAAGAATTAAGTCCAAATGGATTAAAGACTTTAACATCAGACCTGAAATTCTGAAACTGCTAGAGGAAAAAGTAGGGGAAACCCTTCAAAATATTGGTCTTGGCAAAGACTTTCTGAATACAACCCCAATTGCTCAGGCAATAAAACCACAGATTAATCACTGGGACCTCATGAAATTACAAAGATTTTGCACTGCAAAGGACACAGTGGAAAAAGCACAAAGGCAACCTACAGAATGGGAAAAAATCTTCGCCAGCTATATATCTGATAGAGGATTAATATCTAGGATATACAAAGAACTCAAAAAGTTAAATAATAAGGAATCAAACAAGCCAATAAAAAATGGCTAGGGGAAAGTGGTGGGGGTATTATCATAGGATATTTTTTTATAATCATGGAAAATGTTAATTAAAAAAAGAAAAGTGCTTAATGGGCCATTTGGTGAGCATAATATATGCATTTAACCAGACACCCGCAGGTGTTACACCCCTAGGGCTCATGACTTCCCTGTCATAGGTTTTCATTATCAGGCATGTATTCCCTCCTGTGCAGTGGTCCTTCAGTCCAAGTAGAGAGCAGTCAGTTTCCCTCATAACAGACATGCCACTATTGCACCCGTTGGCTCATTTGGCCTGGCTGGCCCAACTTAAGGCTTGCAGTTCCCACTGTTATTTATCTCCACTGATGATTTTTCTCTTTCCCGTGCAGCTGCCTGCAATGTAGCTTTTTCCAGCTTTCAGTGAGCTGGTCTACAGCGAGGAGGTTTTTAGCTCAGCTCCAGCAAGATTTCTCAGTGAACTTACAGCCCAAGCACACACACAGTTTTTGAGACAGTCTCATGTAGCTCAGTCTACTTTTCTCTCAGTATTGGGGCTTCAGCCTAGGGCTTTAAGCATGCTGAGCAGGTGTTCTGCTATATCCTCAGCCCTTTATTTTTTATTTTGAAACAGCATCACTAAGTTACAGGATTGGCCTTGAACACATTCTGTAATATAGGTAGGCCTTGAAGTTGGGATCCTATGCTACCAGGGTTGACTTTTTTTTAACCCGTTTAAATTGAATTTATTTATTTATGTTTTGCGTCAGCTCATATGCCAAGGTACAAGTATGGAGGTCAGAGGACAACTTTGAGGTGCTTGTGCTCCACCTTTTTTGAGTCAGGGTCTCTTGTGCTGCAAATGAACTACAAGAGATATCAGTCTAGCTGACCTGCATGCTTCAGATTCTCCTGGCTCTGCCTCCCATTGTTGTGGGGCATTGGGATTACAGATGCATGCTCCACTTCACATCCAGTACTTACACGGATGCTGGGCAATGGACTAGACAGACTTTGCAAGCGAATGCCATTAACCACTGAACCATTTCCCTAGCCCTATTTTAACCATTGTGTGTGTGGGGGGGTGTAGAATGTGTGTGTGATGTTTACATGTTTTGGAGAATGTTGGGTGTCTTATTGCTCATCCGTGTGTTTCCTTGAGATGAGATCTCTCCCTCCACTCTGAACTGCTGTCTGTAGATCTCCTCCCCCAACACCTGTGGAAGGGATTGGGATTACAGAAGTGCATGGTCATGTCCACCTTTTTATGTGGTTTCTGGTGAGTCAAACTTGGTAGTTTTTGACCCAAGAGGCCCTCAAAATTAAAGAAGTGCCTTAACCACTAAGCCATTTCCCCAGCCTGATTTTAACCTTTTTTTCAGCTTTTTTTTTTTTTGAGGTAGAGTCTTGCTCTAGCCCAGGCTGACCTGGAATTCACTTTGTAGTCTCAGGGTGGCCTCAGTTTCACAGTGATCCTCCTATCTCTACCTCCCAAGTGCTGGAATTAAAGACATGTACCATCATGCCTGTAGTCTCAGGGTGGGCTTGAACTCATGGAGATCCTCCTACCTCTGCCTCCCAAGTGCTGGGATTAAAGGTGTGTGCTAACACACCTGCCTTTTCTTTTTAACAAAGATTATAGTCTTATATCCTCTCTACCCAGGTTCTACTTTCCTTGAGGGCTCTCCTTAATGGAGCTATTGGTGTTTACTGTTGAATAATTAAATAAAAGTCTCAGTCAGTGGGGTTGGAGGGAGGGTGTGGCTCTTAAAATCTTCCCACCCCCTCTTCTGCAATGGTGCCTGAGTGTTGGCAGGTCTGTTAGCAATAAGGTTTAGTATTGAGATTTTTGTAGCCTCTGGGTTTCTGATTGGATGTGTTTTGATTGACCACAGTGTCTGTTTGTGTTCCTCTGGAGCTGGTTGTCAGGCTAGCAGTGGGAGCAATCATCATGGTGTTGCTTCCACTGCAATTTCTCATAGACCCCAACATATGTGGTATAGGTAGCACGTCTTGCAGTCAGCAGTTGGGTATGTTTTCTTGTACTGATGGATCTTGGCTCTCCTGAGTTTTCTCTGCCATCTCTAAAATAAACACATTCTCTAACCAGGGGTAAGAACAGCTTGGACCAAAGGGAATATGCATAGTTATTTGAGAGAGTTTTTGCTGTGTAAGCCCACTCTTCTTATTCAGAGAGCACTGGTGGCTTTTCTCTAGAGTCTGTGAGTTTCCTGGCCATGAGATTCTGACTTGGTTTCTAATATCAGATATAAGTTTTCCCCCACTGAGCAGGCCTCATGTCCAGAGCACAGTTGTTTACCCACAAAGGCTGTGTGCCACTATTGCACAAGTTTGTATTTCTTGCCTGACTGGTTGATTTCATAGCTTGCAGAGCCCTCTGCTTATTTTATTCATGCTGTGGTGACCATTATCCCCCAGCAACTCTCAGCATTTTCCAACACTATTAGGGCTAACCAGGAAGGAACTGGTTTCACCTCTCAGTTCCAGCATGGTATTTCTTTTTCTTTCTTTCTTTTTTGGTTTTTTGAGGTAGGGTCTTACTCTGGTCCAGGCTGACCTGGAATTAACTATGTAGTCTTAGGGTGGCCTCGAACTCACAGAGATCCTCCTACCTATGCCTCCCAAGTGCTAGGATTAAAGGCATGCACCACCACACTTGGCTCCAGTGTGGCATTTCCATGTCCTGTGACCGCAGTCTGTGGTGTCTTTAGCAGTAGGGTCTTACCTTTTAGCTCTGGCATGTAATCAAGTGTTATGGCAAAGGCCTGCATGGAACCTCATGGGTCTTCCTGGCCAACAGCTCACTCTTGGGGCTAATTCAGTTCTGGGCCTGGCATTCACTAACCAGAGCCCATGGTTTTAGAGTTAAGCTGTTTCCACCTTCTACAGGGCACTTCTGTCAGGGATATCCCCTCCTTCCCCTAGTTTTAGTTTTTTTTTTAATTTATTTGAGAGAGAGAGAGAGAATGGGTGTACCAGGACCTTCAGCTGCTGCAAATGAACTCCAGATGCATGCACCCTCTTGTGTGCATGTGTGACATTCCGTGCTTGCATTACTGTGTGTCTGGATTACGTGGGACCTGGAGATTCAAACATGAGTTCTTAGGCTTCACAGGCAAGTGCCTTAACTGCTATGCCATCCCTTCAGCCCTAGTTTTAATTTTTTAAAGTAACTATCCTATTATTTATTTTAGCTTTCTCTGTCTTTTCACCCTCCTACCAGGAATGCACAAATGTTCTGGTTTTCTAATACTTGTTCTCTTCTTTTAATAATTGCCATCCTAAGAGGTGTAAATGACATGACATTGCAGTTTTGATTTATATTTCTCTAATAATTTGTGTTACTTGGCATGTTTCAATATGTCTGTTGGCTATTTGTGTATCTTATCTGGATAAATGTCTTTTTAAGTCCTTTGCCCATTTTAAAATTAAGTCACTGGGCTAGAGAGATGGCTTAGTGGTTAAGGTACTTGCCTGCAAAGCCTAAGGATCCAGGTTCAATTCCCTAGTATCCATGTAAGCAAGATGCACAAGGTGGCACGTGTGTCTGGAGTTCATTTACAGTGGCTAGAGACCTGGCATACCCATTCTCTCTCCATCTGTCTCTTTCTCTCAAATGAATAAATGAATGAATGAATAAATAAGTAAAATATTAAAATTAGGGTGTTTGGGGCAGGGAATATAACCCAATGGCAATGGCAAAGCATTTGCCTAACCATATACCAGGCCCTAGGCTCAATCTCTATTGCCAAAAACAAATAAAATTAGATTGCTTGGGGCAAATGGGGAGGAGGTAGGACATGGGTGAGCCTAATAATGGTACCAAACTGCCCGTATTTTCTGAATACAAAAGTAATAAAAAAAAAATTAGGTTGCCTTGTTAAAAAAAATGGGCTATGGAGGGAATTACTATGGGATGTTTTTTATAATCATGGAAAATGCTAATAAAAATTAAAAACAAAAGAAAAAAATGGGCTATGGAGCTAAATAGAGCATTCTCGAAGGAAGAAATATGAATGGCATATAAGCATCTAAAAAAAAATGTTCTACTTCACTAGCCATCAGGGAAATGCAGATTAAAACTACATTGAGATTCCATCTCACTCCTGTCAGATTGGCCACCATCATGAAAACAAATTATCATAAATGTTGGCGGGGATGTGGAAAAAGAGGAACCCTTCTACACTGCTGGTGGGAATGCAATCTGGTCCAGCCATTGTGGAAATCAGTGTGGAGGTTCCTAAAACAGCTAAAGATTGATCTACCATATGACCCAGCTATAGCACTCCTAGGCATATATCCTAAGGACTCATCTCATTTCCTTAGAAGTACATGCTCAACCATGTTTATTGCTGCTCAATATATAATAGCTGGGAAATGGAACCAGCCTAGATGTCCCTCAACTGATGAGTGGATAATGAAGATGTGGCACATTTATACAATGGAGTTCTATTCAGCAGTAAAGAAAAATAAAGTTATGAAATTTGCAGAAAAATGGATGGATCTGGAAAAGGATTATACTAAGTGAGATAACCCAGGCCCAGAAAGCCAAGCGCCGCATGTTCTCCCTCATATGTGGATCCTAGGTACAGATGATTGGGCTTCTGCGTGAGAAGGAAAAAACTTACTAGCAGAGGCCAGTAAGTTAAAAAGAAGATATAAAGGGAAGAGAAAGGAAGGGAGGAGGGTACTTAATAGGTTGATATTGTATATATGTAAGTACAATGATTGAGATGGGGAGGTAATATGATGGAGAATGGAATTTCAAAGGGGAAAGTGCGGGGGGGGAGGGTATTACCATGGGATATTTTTTATAATCATGGAAAATGTTAACAAAAATTGTGAAAATAAAAAAATATCCACAGCAAAAAAAAGGAATTTGAAAGACGGTCTAGAGAGGTGGCTTAATGGTTAAGGCACTTGCCTGCAAAGCGTAAGAACCTAGGTTTGATTTCCCAGTACTCACATAAGCCACATACATAAGGTGGCACATGCAGCTAGAGTTCATTTGTAGTGGCTGTAGGCCTGGGTGCTCCCATTTTCTATCTACCTCTTTATCTTGCTCAAATAAATAAATAAAATATTTTTTAAAAAGTTGAAAGAAACTGTGTGTGCGTATGTGTGGATAAGAAAAGAGAGGAAGGAATTGTACAAAATAAAAATATAATGGTCCATTTTTGTTTTCTAAAATTTTTATTATTTGATAGAAGGGAGAGAGGGAAAGAGAGAGAATGGGAACCCCAGGGCCTCCCACTGCTGCAAACGAACTTCAGACACATGCTCCACTGGTACATCTAGCTCCAAGAGGGCACCTGGGAACTGAACCCAACCTGGCAGGCCCAGCAAACAAACACCCCCAACCACTGAGCAACTCCCAGTCCCGATGGTCCACTTGCAAGGCAAAAGTACCTTAAGTAGGCTTAGGCACAATTAAGGATAAGCAGGAGACACTGGACCCCTGCAGGCATCTGCTTCTCAGGACTTCCTAAGGACCCCTTTCCAAACTAGAAGTGTAGAATAGAAAATTATTAACAGCCAAGCTTGCCTAATGGACATGATAAAATTCATGCATCTGGAAAGCTCTGTGGCAACCAGAATGTGGGATTTAGGGCAAGAGAAAAGTTCTTTGTTGAGACATGTAGACCTAAGTGGGGAAGAGAAAGAAAGAGTAGAATGCCATATAAGGAAATACTATGACCTACGTGACATCTGGGAATGATTGTATCTCCCTGAGTGGTCAGCAAATGAGGACAAGTGGGAAGGGACCTGAGTTCTGGGTTATAAAAACTACTCTCTGTGTTCAAATGCCATACCTTGAGCTGGAGACATAGCTCAGTGTTAAAGGCGCTTGCTTATAAAGCCTGCTATCCTAGGGTTCAACTCCCCAGCACCCACATAAAGCCAAATCCACAAAGTGGCACAAGCATCTGGAGTTTATATGCAATGGCAAGAGGCCCTAGTGGAACCATTCTCTCTCTCTCATAAATAAATAAGAATATTTTTCAAAAATGGCACACCCACTATTTTGTCTTGGTTGGTGCTCAATCTTGCAAGATCATGCAGGGCATCTGACATTCCCCTCCATCCACCACAGCTGAGTGCATCACACTGCAGACAAGCACGTGGGTCATCACATGGGCAAATACACGCATACATCACACACACACGGAAGTTTTACATTTCCTTATTTCAAAATCTGCTACAAAGATGAAGTAATCAGAACAACTTTGTATTGGCATAAATACAGACATAAAGAGAACAGAACAAAATAATAAGATCAGAAATAAACCCATGTATATGTGGTCTACTGAGTTTCCATAAGGGTACCCAAAATACACAATCATGGAAAGAAAGTTTCTTCAACCAGTTGTTTTTGGAAAACTAGATACCCACAGGAAGAATAAATTTGACCATTATCTCACATTATACTCTAAAAATAACTGAAAATAGGTGAAAAGCTTCAATATAAAATCTAAAATTGTAAAACTCCTAAAGAAAAACTAGGGAAAAATCTTCTCTTAGCAATGTTTGTTTGCTTGATACAAAAACACAGACAGCTGGACATGGTGTCCTTTAATCCCGGCACTTGGGAGGCAAGAGGTAGGAGGATCACTGAGAGTTCGAGGCCACCCTGAGACTACATAGTGAATTCCAGGTCAGCTTGAGACCCTACGTTGGACCCCCCCCCAAAAAAAAAAGACAATGACACCAAAGCTAGATGAGTAGAACTACGTCAAACTAATATGCTTCTAATCAGGAAATAGTCCACAGAGTGAAACAGTAGCCAAGGGAATGGAAGAAATTGTTCCAAAAGGGACATCTGATAAAAGAGCAAGCACCAACAACACAATAGTGAAACATTGTAATAACAACAAAAAACCCCAAGCCGGATTTTAAAATGGCTAAAAGACTTGATAGGCATTTGTCAAAAAGACATGGGGGTGGGGGGTGGCTGGAGTGATGGCTTCTTAGCCCTTAAGGGGTTTGCCTACAAAGCCAAAGGACTTCCATTCAATTCCCCAGGACTCACGTAAGCCAGATGCACAAGGGGGCGCACGCGTCTGGAGTTTGTTTGCAGTGGCTGGAAGCCCTGGCCGGCCCATTCTCTCTCTCCCTCTCTCTATCTCCTTTTCTCTTTCTCTCAAATAAATAAAAGTAAAAAGACATAGAAGAAAAGATGCTCCACAAAAGTCACTAAGAGGAAAACGCAAATGAAAACCACAATCAGATATCACTTCACACTGTTAGAATGGTCATGATAAAAAAAAAAAAAGGTAGGACTGGAGGTATGTCTTAGCGCTTAAGACATTTGTCTGCAAAACCCAAGGTCCCAGGTTCGATTCCCCAGGACCCATGTTAGCCAGATGCACAAGGGGGCGCATGCATCTGGAGTTCGTTTGCAGTGGCTGGAGGCCCTGGCGTGCCCATTCTCTCTCTCTCTCTCTCTCTCCCTCCCTCCCTCCTTCTCTGTCAAATAAATAAATTCCCTATCTAAAAAAGAAAGAAAGAAAACAAGACACCAGGAAAGATCAGTGGCTAAAATGCTTGCTGAACAAGTATGAGTTTGGATTCCCAGTACCCATGTAATATGCAGGGCATGGTGGCATGCAACTGTAATCCCAACGCCAGGGAGGTGGAGACAGGTGGATCACCAGGTTAAGGGACAAATTAAAGAACATGGAGAGTGACTGAGAAAGACCCTCTCTTAACGTTGACCTCTGGCCTCCACATACACACTCCCATGTGTACACACACCAGCAGTTGCACCTGTACACACCCAAGCACAGAAACACACACGTGCATACAGCACACACACACACACACACACACACACACACACACACGAAAAATATCCCTCGTTAAATAATAAATAAAAATATGCCAAAGTGGTGGCTCGTAATTGGAACATTTGGTAAGGTAGGAGGATTGCCATGAGCTTGAGGCTATGACGGGCTACAGAGTGAGTTCCAGGTCAGCCTGGGCACCAGTCTTATAAACAAAAACTATAATAGCCAGGCATAGGGGCACATGTCTTTAATCCTAGCACTAGGAAGGCAGAGGTTTAGGATGGTCATTGTGAGTTTGAGGCCACCCTGAGACTGAATTCCAGGTCAGCCTAGGCTAGATGAGACCCTACCTCGAAAAACTAAATAATTATTGATATAGTAATAATAATGATAATAATTATAGAAAGTAACAAGTCTTAGTAAAGATATGGAGAAATTAGAGCCCTTATGTACTGTTGGCGTGGATGCAAAATGGTGTAGCTACATTGTTGAACAGTATGGAGTTTCCTTAAAAAAATTAAAAGCAAAACTATCATATGACCAAGCAACCCCAGTTTTGGGTATTATCCAAAAGAATGGAAATCAGGATTTTTAAGGAGAGGTTTTTCATTTATATTTAAATTAATTAATTAACTCATTCATTTATTTTTAAATCTTTTTTAATTTTAATTTTATTTAATAGAGAAAGAGATAGAAAGAGGGAGAGAGAGAGAGAGAGAATGGGCACACCAGCGCCTTCAGCCACTGTAAACCAACTCCACACACATGAGCCACCATGTGTATGTGGCTTATGTGGGTCCTGAGGAATTGACCCTGGGTCCTTTTGATTCACAGGTAAATGTCTTAACCGCTAAGCCATCTCTCCAGCCCTCAGTTGTTTATTTTTGAGGTCTCTTGTATGTCAGATTTGCCCCAAACTCCCTTTGCAGTTTAGGGTGACCTGAACTTCTGATCCCCCGGCCTCTATCTCCTTACAAATGTGCATCACCATGCCTGGTGGATGCAGTGCTGGGAATTGAACCCAGAGCTTCATTGCATGTTGGTCAAGCCCTCAGACCATTGAACTACATCCCTAGTCTCTAAAATCACTTTTTTTCCTGGGTTTTTTTGTTTGTTTGTTTGTTTTTAATTTTGAGGTAGGGTCTCACTGTAGCCCAGGCTGACCCGGAACTCACTCTGTAGACCCAGGTTGGCTTTGAGCACACAGTGTTCCTCCTACCTCTGCTTCCAAATGCTGAGATTAAAGGCGTGCACCACTGGGCCTCCCAGGATCTTTGTTTCTGTTTGTTTTCTAGGTAGGGTCTCACTCTAACCTAGGCTGACCTGGAACTCCCTCTGTAGACCCAGACTGACCTCAAACTCGCTGCGATCCTCCTGCCTCAGCCTTCCAAATGCTGAAACTAAAGGCATGCGCGACCATGCTCCCCACGAAAATTGGGACCTTAAACAGATGTTCGTATTCCCCTGTTCATTGCAGCCTTATTCATGATAGCCAAGGTACAGAAGCAGCCAAAATGGCCATTAACAGATGAATACAGAAAATGTGGGGTGGGGATGTGGCTGAGCTCGTAGAGTGCTTGTTTACCACGAACCACCCTGAGTTCAGTGTCCAGCACCCAAGAACTGGAACATCGCGGTGCACACCTGTTATTCCCCCAGGAGGTAGAGGCGGGAAGATCAAGCTACATAGTGAGTTCAAGGCCAGCCTGGACTATATGAAACGGTTAGACAGAAAAGACAGACAAACCAACCAGTTACACAAGATGAAAAGGCTCTAGAGATCTGCAGTGCGACATTGTGCCCAAGTTATTAATACCGTGCCCACGTTCTGCGGGTCGCGGAGGCGGGCAGAGGCGGAGCCGCGAGAGCCCAGTTGCTTGGTCCCCCAAGGACGGCCGCTTCGGGGCAGACAGGCGATTCCGCTGAGCTGCGCTTCCACGCTTCTCCTCGCCCGAGCGGAGTCCCGAGGAAGATGTCGGGATCAGGGCTGAAAGCCGAGCTCGAGTTCCTGGCGTCCATCTTCGACAAGGACCACGAGCTGCTGCGCATCGTGAGTTGGAAGCTGGACGAGCTGCAGTGCCAGTTCGTGGTGCCGCAGGCGGCGCCGCAGGGCAGCCCGCACTCGCCGCCGCCGCCGCCGCCGCCGCCGCCTCTCACGCTGCACTGCACCATCACCGAGTCCTACCCGGCTTCTCCACCAATATGGTTCGTGGACTCTGATGACCCGCAGCTGACATCGGTTCTGGAACGCCTGGAAGAGACTGGGACTAACGGTTCTCTCCGTCAGCAACTGAAGTGGTTGATCCGCGAACTCTGCAGCTTGTATAACCTGCCCAAACACCTGGATGTGGAGATGCTGGAGCAACCAGTGCCCGTCCGCCAGAAGGCCACCATCGAAGAAGTGCCTTCAGACGAGGAAGAGGAAGACCTGGCTGAGGGTCTGGAAGACTTGGATCACTATGAGCTGAAGGACGAAGAGGCTGTTACGGAGAGAAAGCTGGAGGATGAAGGAATTGAGAAAGAACACTTGGCAATACTAGAGAAACTTAGAAAGAGTCAAAGGCAAGACCATTTAAATGGCACTGTGTCTGGGTCAGTGCATGCTTCAAATAGGCTCATGAAGGAGCTCAGAGAGATCTACAGATCACAGAGTTACAAATCAGGGATTTACTCAGTGGAACTCATCGACGACAGCTTATATGACTGGCATGTTAAACTGCAGAAGGTCGATCTTGATAGTCCTTTGCACGGTGACCTTCAGATCTTAAAACAAAAAGAAGGCATAGAGTACATTTTGCTCAACTTCTCCTTTAAGGATAGCTTTCCATTTGATCCTCCGTTTGTTCGAGTGGAGTTGCCTGTTCTCTCAGGAGGGTATGTGTTGGGTGGAGGAGCATTATGCATGGAACTGCTCACAAAACATGGCTGGAGCAGTGCCTACTCACTGGAATCCGTCATCATGCAAATAAATGCTACCTTAGTTAAAGGCAAAGCCAGGGTCAAGTTCGGAGCTGATAAGAACCAATACAATCTAGAAACAGCCCAACAATCCTATAATTCTGTTGTACGGATGCATGAGAAAAGAGGCTGGTTCACTCCGCCCAAAGAAGATGGGTAAATCGGTTGACTGCTGTGTGTTTGACCCAATGTTTTGTGAAGAAAATATTTCCAACATGCAGACAAGCTTTGATTGCTTGTATAATAGTACCGAAGACGTTAGCTAGTAGATATTTTAGTGGATAATCTGTCACCTGAAATCCAGAATAAATTACCAACTTTTCATTTTGCTTCCTGTAGGATTCTTGGACTGAGCATAGGGGCCTTCACTGTCATTTTTCTTGATAAGTGTACTAACTTCTCTCTTTATCATCTCTTAAAAGGGAAAATTTTGTAAGCCGGCAAGTCAGTATCAGATGACTGCAGTTGCAACTTTACAATGACTTTCCAAGATGCATCCATGGCGTACAAGGATTTACAAAGTATGATTCCACGTAGAGTCAACCAAAGTTTAATTAATGTCCAGTGTTGATACAGAACATTTTAAATTTTGTGTATTTTGCTTGTGTGGTGCTGGGGATTGAACCCGGGGCCTAACACATGCTAAGCAAGATCTAGACCATTGAACTACACTCCCAGTTCAAAGGTTAAGTCTTCTGAACCACAACCTTTTCAGTTTCACTTACTGCTGAAATAATGTCAGGAATCCTGTTCATTAAATTGTTAACTTTTTTCTTTTTTATGGCTAGATGATGATATGAACTGTTTGCTGAAGATGTGCTCTTAATTGAGGTATATTGCGCTTCTTAGACAAAGCAAGGAAGGCGATGCTACTTAAAATTTGTGAGTAGTTATTTGCCCCTCTCTTTCCCTTCCTTTCCCTTCCCTTCCCTTCCTTTCCTCCTCTCCTTGGCTCCCTTTCTCCCCTTCCCCTTCTCCTCCCTTCTTCTCTTCCCCTCTTCTTGGCTCCCCTTCTCCCTTTCCCCGCCCCTTCCTCTTTCTCCCCTCCTTTCCTTTACTTTCCTCTTCCCTTTTTTCTCCTTCTCTCTTTCCTCTCCCCTTTTCCTCTCCCTCCCCTCTCCTCTTCCTTCTTCAGTAAGGGTCTTATGTAGCCAAGGCTGGTCAGGAATTCCTAATCCTTGTGCCCCCAAATTTCTTGTGCTGGCAAATCTGCTTCTTATTAGTTCACTATTTCTTATGAAGAGGAGCCCCAGCACAGAGCTGGGCATTATTTATAGCATGAAATTGTTTTACTTTTCCATTTTGTTAATAGGATGTTGCAATTATTTGTAATTTAATAATTTAATCTAAATTTGTAATCTAATAAACTTATAAAAAGATTAGCATGGAAACAGACTCCTTGAGCAAAAGCTACACAGAAGCATAACTAATTTGGAGACTCTTGAAATTTTTGCTACACTCCTAACAAGAACATTTACTTTATCCAAAGACTAATAGGAACTTACATATTAAGTCTTTCATAAAATGAGATTCAAAGCAATGTGCTTTCCATTTTCTTCCCTGACCTGATTCAGTACCCTTTGGTCGGTAATAGACTTTTTTAAAATAAGGTCTTACTTAGTCAAGACTGACCTGAGACTCACTCTGTTGTCCCAGACTAGCCTTGGATTCATGGCCATCCTCCTACCTCTGCCTCCTGAGTGCTGGGATTAAAGGGACATGCGGCACTACCTGGGTAAATTTGTTTTATAAAGCCCTGTGATTTAAAAATACAGTCTAGCCAGGCGTGGTGGCGCACGCCTTTAATCCCAGCACTCGGGAGGCAGAGGTAGGAGGATCGCCCTGAGTTCAAGGCCACCCTGAGACTCCATAGTGAATTCCAGGTCAGCCTGGGCTAGAGTGAGACCCTACCTCGAAAAAACAAAAAAAAAAAAATACAGTCTAGCTATTAAATGCTTTTAAAAAAGAAACCCAGAAACACATTGTTTCTGGACAGACAAGTTACAAGGTTTAAATGTGTTACTTACACGTTTGCTTTAGGATTCGGTTTTTATCTTTGTTAAGAGATTTGACACTTCTACATTATTGTGTGCGTTTGTATTCTGTTTTGGGAAAGGGGGACAACAGAAAAAGATTTGCTGGTCTCAGTAATTCTTCCTGAGGCAGGAAGATTGCAAGTTAAAGTCCTGTCTGGGCTACAAGTTCAACTTCATCCGGGGCATTTTAGTGAGATCTTGTCTCAAAATTAAAAGTTAAAAAACGGCTGGGGGGTGGGGGACTGGAGAGATGGTTCAATGGTTAAGGAACTTGCCTGCAAAGCCTAATAACTCAGGTTCAATTCCCCAGTACCCATGTATAGCCAGATGCACAAAGTGGCACATGCATCTGATCAGGAGTTTGTTTGCAGCAGCTAGAGGCCTGAGTGTGCTTTACAAATGAATAAATAAATACGTTTTTTTTAAGGGCTGGGAATGTGGCACACTGGAACAGCACTTGCTTTGTATATACAAGGCACTAGCTTGTAGCACCAGTACCACCAAAAGGGGAAAAAGATTTCTAGCATTCTGGTTGGTAACATGTACATAAGATTCTGATTGTTAGGCTAGAGAGATGGCTTAATGGTTAAGGCGTTTGCCCGAAAAGCCTAAGAACGTATTTTCAAATCTCCAGGTCCCTCATACCCTGACACACAGTGGCACAAGCATGCAGTGTCACACACGCATACAAGGGGGCACACATGTCTGGAGCTCATTCACAACAGCTAAAGGCACTGGTATGCCCATTCTCTCTCTCTCTCTCTCTCCCTGCCTCCTTCTCTTTCTCAAAATAAAAATTAATAAAAGCATATTAAAAATTCTGATTGTTGAGCCGGGCGTGGTGGCGCACGCCTTTAATCCCAGCACTCGGGAGGCAGAGGTAGGAGGATTGCCATGAGTTCAAGGCCACCCTGAGATGACAGTTAATTCCAGGTCAGCCTGGACCAGAGTGAGACCCTACCTCGAAAAACAAAAAAAAAAAAAAAAAAAAAAAAAATTCTGATTGTTGGGCTGGAGAGATGGCTTAGCGGTTAAGCGCTTGCCTGTGAAGCCTAAGGACCCCGGTTCGAGGCTCGGTTCCCCAGGTCCCACGTTAGCCAGATGCACAAGGGGGTGCACGCGTCTGGAGTTCGTTTGCAGCGTCTGGAGGCCCTGGCACGCCCATTCTCTCTCTCTCCCTCTACCTGTCTTTCTCTCTGTGTCTGTCGCTCTCAAATAAATAAATAAAAAAAAATTCTGATTGTTGATAGCTCGCATAACAAATGAAAAGACAAAATTCCTTTTTATGTTTTTTTTTTTTAACTTTTTTTGGTTTTTCAAGGTAGGGTCTCACTCTAGCCCAGGCTGACCTGGAATTCACTATGGAGTCTCAGGGTGGCCTTGAACTCACAGCAATTCTCCTACCTCTGCCTCCCGAGAGCTGGGATTAAAGGCATGCACCACCATGCCCGGCAAGACAAAATTCTTTTAGACATTTCTATTTCTTAAGTCTACTGTTAAATTTTGAATACATTCCTGAATTCTTTGATTACCTGATAGCTAGAAGATTAACATGTGCTATGCTTTGCTTTTTAAAAATTTTTCATGGGAGGGCTGGAGAGATGGCTTAGCAGTTAAGGTACTTGCCTGCAAAGTGTAAGGACCCAGGTCTGACTCTCCAGAACCCTCATAAGCCAGATGCACAAGGTGGGGCATGTGTCTGGAGTTCATTTGCAGTGGCTGGGGCCCTGGTGCATCCATTCTCTTTCACTCTATCTCTAATAAATAAGTAAATAAAAATAAATTTTTTCACTGGATATTTATTTGAAAATGTACAGTAAACTTGCATCAAAGGTATAACTAACATATGAATAGATAATCAAGAAAAATGAAATTCACAGGAACATAGATGGGTCTGTAAAATATTATACTGAGTGAGGTAAACCACTCTCAGAAACGCATATGCCACGTGTTCTTTCTCATATTCAGATCCTAGCTTTGCATTTTTTTTAAAGTTTTTTGGTTCATTTTTTATTTATTTATTTGAGAGCGACAGACATAGAGAGAAAGACACATAGAGGGAGAGAGAGAATGGGCGCGCCAGGGCTTCCAGCCTCTGCAAACGAACTCCAGACGCGTGCGCCCCCTTGTGCATCTGGCTAACGTGGGACCTGGGGAACCGAGCCTCGAACCGGGGTCCTTAGGCTTCACAGGCAAGCGCTTAACTGCTAAGCCATCTCTCCAGCCCCTAGCTTTGCATTTTTAGATTTGTATGCAAGCTGGAATAAGAGTCATTAGCAGAGGCCAGGAAGTTAGGAAGGGACCATTAGAGAGGAATACTTAGGGGAGGGGATGGTAGAGATGTAAATAGAGGCATAGAAAATGGGGAGTAGAAAGGTCTAGATGGGCTGGGAGGGATGGAGAAAAGGAGGGGTGGAGGAGGGCTACACAAAACTAAAGGCATTATGAATAGGTTATATGCAAATCTATTTCTTTGTTAACTAATTAAAAATGTAATTTTAGAGAGACAGTTTGGGCAAAAGCACCATTTGTTGTTACAGGAAAATCTCAGTGCCAGAGGCCACTGAGCTGTTGGTCAGGGAGGCCCATGATATCCCCATTCCATTGCCAAGGGTCTTGGTTGCCTACTAGAACTCGATGGTAAGACCTTTTTTGCTTTGGTCTCTGTACACTGAGAAATCAAGTTGGAACTGAGCTGAAAGGCTCCTCCCGCTGGCTAGCTGTAATGGTGCTGAAAAGTGCCCTGGAGGCTGCTGGGAGAGCGAAGTCATCAACAGTCTTCACCAGCCGCAGAAACTGAGCTACACAACTGACCAGTCAGGCAAGCTGCACCCACTGGTGCGATTGTGGCAAGACTATTCTGGGGTTTGCCAACTGCTCTCTGATTGAACATGATGAGTCCCGCTTTAAGAGAGAGGATTGGTAGCCAGGCGTGGTGGTGCACGCCTTTAATCCCAGCACTCGGGAGGCAGAGGTGGGAGGATCACCGTGAGTTCAAGGCCACCCTGAGACTCCATAGTGAATTCCAGGTCAGCCTGGGCTAGAGTGAAACCCTACCTCGAAAAACCAAAAATAATAAATAAATAAAGAAAAATAAGAGAGGGGATTGGTACTGAAACCTAGTCAAAAGCATATGGCTGGGAAGATCATAAGCTCTAGAGGGGAAGCAACTACTGTTGTCAAAGGGCTGAGAATAAGAAACTGTTGAGAGCGCAGCACCAAATGAGAAATCTCTAGCACACCTTTCAAAGCACAAGAAAGAAGGGGCAGAAAGAATGTAAGAAACCAAGCGTAGTGAGGAGGACTTTGAGATACTAACCTCACAATGTAGTGATTGGTACATTCATGACCTCACAAAACCTGCACAATATAGAGCCTGTCAACATGTATGATGAAGGAGGGCAAAACGAAAGACATCAAAGGAGGAGGTTCAGTGGAATGGGGGTGGGGAAGAGGGGACAAAAAAGGTTATAGGAAGGGATTATGACCAAATTACAGTATGTTGATGGATGAAAATTCTCAGAAAAAAAAAAAGAAGAGACAGTTACTAGCATTGAGAAAGAGTTCCTAGTATTGTACTGTACCATTAAAATTTCTAAAGAACAGATCTCAGATTATGTATTCTTTCACTACAAAAAAACTGCTCCAATCTGTGAATACATCAACAGCTGAAGCAATTAGCTAGCTCTCTTCCTTGTAGCTAAGTGGTAAATTCTTTCTCAAAGATCAAAGCAACACACCTCATCTCCATGGCTACTGAACCTTGCACTGCTCGACACTCCAGCTAACAGTGACTGAGATGAAGGCATAAAATAATAGAGACTGGTATTTCCACAGCTGACTCACTAGATGAAGATAGTCCACATAATGGACAGCTAATTGTGTTTGAAAACTATTTTGATGGCTGGAACAGAAGTGGGCTCAAGTCAGGATGCAATTCTATAATGCTTAGCAAAAGAGCTTCCACTTGGGTTTACGATACTCTATTACATGAATACTAATGGTGAAATTATTTTTAAACAACTTTTTGTTCATTTTTACTTATTTATTCGAGAATGACAGAGAGAGAAAGAAAGAAAGAGAGAGAGAGAAAATGGGCATGCCAGGGCCTCCAGCCACTGCAAACGAACTCCAGACTCGTGTGCCCCCGCTTGCACATCTGGCTAACATGGACCCTGGGGAATCGAGCCTTGAACTGGGGTCCTTAGGCTACACAGGCAAGTGCTTAACCATTAAGCCATCTTTCCAGCCTGTGAAATTACTTTTATATTCACATGCAAGGATCTGAAGATTTTATTTTTCTGTAAGACTAGAACCAGGCACAATGGCATATGCCTATAATCCAAGCACTCAGGAGGCTGAGATAGGAGGTTCATGAGTTCAAGACCAGCTTGAGCTATACAATGAGATCCAGATTAGCTTGAACTACCTAGCAAGCTCCTTTCTCAACACACACACACAAAGAGAGGGAGAGAATATGAACAACTACTTAAAGAGCCAAAGAAAACAATGGCACATTAACAAAAATATTATGTCTAAAATGAGAGAGAGCAATTCCCTCCTGGACATTGCTAATTAAGAAAGACCATGGCAACCTTTTGGATAAAGATGACCAGACTCTTAGAAGGTCAGGGAAGCATATATTATTAAAAACAGATGAAGGAATTGTGTCCATTTGTTATACACCATCTCCGTGTTCTGTAGTTTTCCTGTCAGGAGCTCACAAATCACTGTAAACTATCACACTGCAAAGTAAATAATGTTTAAGTTGTACAGATGTTCCCATTTTTTAACTTTTTTCTTTTAAAGATACATTTTTAATATTTTGTTTGTATTTATTTATTACAGAAAGAGAGAGTGGGGAGAGAATTGGTGCACCAAACAAATTCCAGACGCATGTGCCACCATGTGCATCTGGCTTACATGGGCCCTGGGGAATTGAACCTGGGTCCTTAGGCTTTGAAAGCAAGTGCCTATTCCAAGAACCCATTAAGACGGTTATCTATCGTTGCTGAGCATGGTGGCACACACTTTTAATCCCAGCACTTGAGAGGCTGAGGTAGGAGGACCACAATCTGTTTGAGACCAGCTTGAAACTACAGAGTGAGTTATTATTCTAGGTCAGCCTAGAATAAGACCCTACCTTAAAACAACAAAAAGAGACAACTATCCATCATAATCAAGTGGGATTCACACCAGGGATGCAAGGTTGGTTAAATACATGTCAATCAATAATATGACACATACTTCAAAATAATAAAGGCCATATGACAAAACCACAGCAAATATTATATTAAATGGAAAAAAAAAACTGAGACCATTTCCTCTAAAATCAGGAATGAGACAAGGATGTCCATTTTTAGTACTTTCATTCAATATTGTGCTTGAAATCCTAGCTGGAACAATAAGCCAAGAAGAAGACATAAGAGAAAAATAGGAAAGGAAGAAGTCAAACTATTGCTGTTTGTATATGATAGGATTCTATACTTATAAGAAAAATGAAATTTGCATGAAAATTGATGGATCTGGGAAACATCTGGAAACAGGCCCAATAATTCAAATGTAACATGTTCCCACTCATATGTAGATCCTAGCTTCAGATGTTTAAATTTGTATTGAGTTGCAATAAAAGTCGGTAGTAGAGGCTAGGAAGCTAGAAAGGGAAAATAAAGGAGGGAGGAAAAGACTAGTAGACATGCAAGTGGAGGGGCAGAATACTTGGAATAGAATGGCCTAAGTGGGGTCAGAAGAAGGGCTAGAAAGAGAAGAGTTAATCAAAATTAAAGATGTTATGAATAAGGAATATGGAAATCTACTTCTTTGCTAGTTGATAATATACATGCTTTAAAACAAAGAGTTTTGAGAGAAGTACTATGTGTGGATGGATAATGCTGTGCGAGACACCACAGATTGTTACTACAAAATTTCAGTGCCAAGGGTGGGATACCTTCCAGTGAGTTATTGGTCACGGAGGCCCTTGATGCCGCCAAAACATTATAGGCTATTGCAAAGACTCTTGGTTGCCCACCAGAACTAGATGATAAAACCTATTGCTAAAAAATGCCACATGCTTGTGCTACAGGACACTGATAATTTAAGCTGGAACTCTCCTCCTTATTGAGTAGCTTCAGGATGTTAGAAAGAGCTATGCAGCCTGTCGGGGAAGACAAGTCATCAAGGGTCGTAACCAGCAGTATACCCTACAAGCATGATGGCTAGCCAGCCAGGTTACATGTGTCAACTGGTGCAATGTTGGCATGTCTATTGTGGGTAAGCCAACTGCTTTGTATAATAGGAGGGGGAAATGAGAACATCAAAATAGAAGAAAGACTACTTGGAAAGAAGATGGGATTCAGTGGAGGGTGTATACATCAGAGGAGAAAGGGAGGCTGGCAGGGATTATGATCACGGTATATTGTCTATATGGAGAGAGGTTCTCAAAAAGGTTTTTTTAAGACCCAATAAAATCTAAAAAATGTTCCTAGAGTTAATAAATACCTTCAGTAAAGTAGCAGAATAGAAAATTAATACAAAAAATTCAGCAGCTTTGGGGCTGGAGAGATGGCTTAACAGTTAAGTGCTTGCCTGTGAAGCCCGAGGACCCTGGTTCGAGGCTCGATTCCCCAGGAACCACGTTATCCAGATGCACAAGGGGGCACATGCGTCTGAAGTTCGTTTGCAGTGGCTGGAGGCCCTGGCGTGCCCATTCTCTCTCTGTCTCTCACTGCCTCTTTCTCCCTCTGTCTATTGCTCTCGAATAAATAAATAAATAATAAACAAAAATTTTTTTAAAATCAGTAGCTTTGATAGACACCAATAATGAATTTACACCATTCATAATAGTTACTAAAAAAATAAATAACAAGGAATAAACCTAACTAAAAGTTTGAAAATCTTAAAAATTCAAAACCCTTAAAAACAAAAAAAAAGTTGCTGGGTGTGGTGGCACATGCCTTTAATCCCAGCACTCCGGAGGTAGAGGTAGGAGGGTCATGGTGAGTTCAAGGCCACCCTGAGACTACATAATGAATTCCAGGTCAGCCTGGGCTAGAGTGAGACCCTACCTTGAAAATCAAAACAAAAACAGAAACAATAAAAAGGAAATCAAGGAGAACAACACAGGATGGAAAGACCTTCCATGCTCCTAGATTGGTAGAATTAAGGAATTTACATTGACGGAATGGAGATCCTAGAAAAAATAATCTACAGATTCAATGTAATTCCCATCAAAATTCCAAAGATGTTCCTCACAGAGCTCAAAAAACACCCAGGAATTCATATTGAACCATAAAAGACCATGAACAGCCAAAGCAGTGCTAAGGAAAAGGGACACAACAGGAGCTATCATAATAGCAGATCTCAAGCTACACTATAGAACAATAGTAACAAAGACAGCATGGGACTGGCACCAAACCAGACATGTAGACCAAAGGGGCAGAATAAAGGATCTAGAAATTAATCCACCATGCTTTGTCCCCCTATCTAATCATTGACAAATTGGTTAAAAATATTCAGTGGAGAAAAGATAGCTTTTTCAGCACATGGTGCTGACAAAATTGAATATTCTCCTGCAGGAGAATGAAATTAGATCTATATCTACCTCCTTGTACACATATCAATTCAAAATGGATCAAGGACCTCAATCTATAAACCAAAAGCAGAAAATACTAGAGGAAATAATTAGGAATGTATTCCAGAATATAGGCATAAGCAAGAACTTCCTTCACAGGTTTCTAGCAACACAGGAAATAGCCTAGGAACCAACAAAGGAGACTACATAAAATTAAAATTTCTGCATAACAAAAGAAACCATCAGCAAAGCAAATAGCCTACAGAAAAATGGGGGAAAATCATTGCCAGTTATACTTCAGACAGTGGGCCAATAACCAAAGTTTGCAAAGAATTGAAAAATTTAATCAAAAAATTAAATTTCCAGTCACCAAATGAGATAATGATCTGGACAGTTTACAACTGAAGGAACATAAATGGCCAATAAGTACTTAAGCAAATGTTCAACATTCAACATCAGGGAAATGCAAATCAAAACATTTTTGGGGGATTTTGTTTTGTTTTGTTTTGTTTTTCAGATTGTCTCACTCTAGTCCAGGCTGACATGGAATTCATTATGTAGGCTCAGGTTGGCCTCAAACTCACAGTGATCATCCTACCTCTGCTTCCTGAGTGCTGGGATTAAAGACATGTGCCACCACACTGGGCAGAACAAGAGAGAGAATGGGTTCACCAGGGTCTCTAGCCCCTGAAAAGAACTCCAGATGTGTGCACCATTTTGCGCATCTGGCTTTATGTGGGTACTGGGAAACCAAACGTGGGTCTTTAGGCTTTGCAGATAAGTACCTTAACTGCTGGGCTATCTCTTCAGCCCAGTGCAAAAAGTGGTGCATGCATCTGATTTTTCTTTGCAGTGGCAAGTGCACACACACATGCACATGCAAACAGATAAATAAAAATTTAGAAAGCAAAGAAGAAGCCAGGATTGATGGTGTACACCTTTAATCCAAGCACTTGAGAGGCAGAGGTAGGAGGATCTCCATGAATTGGAGACCAGCCTGGGCTACAGAATGAGTTTCAGGTCAGTCTTGGGTAGTGTGAGACCTTACTTTGAAAAAAAAAAAAAAAAAACGAAAAAATAACAAATATGCATATACTTCTCAACATAGTTGTGTATCAGCACAAATAATCAGCAAGTACTTAAGAAACTATTCAGTATCACTAGCCATCAAGAAAATGCAAATCAAAACAACTTTGAGATGCCATCATGCCCATCAGAATGCCCATCAATCAAGAGCACAGACAACAAATGCTGGTGAGGATGCTGGGAAAGAGTACCCTCTCCACTGGTGTTTGGAGCACAATCTAGTATAGTCATTATGAAAACCAGTATACAGTTTTCTCATAAAGCTAGAAATAGACCTCCCATATCCTAGTGATATCACTCCTGGGCCTATATGCTAAGGACTCCACACTCTACCACAGAGATCCTTGAACATCCATGTTTATTGCAATTTTATTTACAATAACTAAGAATTTGAAATAGTCTACATGCCCAATGACAGCTCAATGGATAATGAAAATATGGTACACATACCCAGTGGAATTTTACTTAGCAGTATAGAAAGATCAAAGTAGGAAAATGGATGGATCAAGAAAGAATCATATTGAGTAATGCGACTCAAACTCAGAAAGCCCAAAACCGCATGTTCTTTCTGATATGAAGTCTTAGCTTGTATATGTATATACAAGGGGACAAATGTGGCTGAAACTTATGAGCATAGAAGTGTAACAAAAAGTGAATATAAAGAGCCAGGCGTGCACTCGGGAGGCAGAGGTAGGAGGATCACTATGAGTTCGAGGCCACTCTGAGACTACATAGTGAATTCCAGGTCAGCTTGGGCTAGAATGAGACCCTACATTGAAAAACCAAATATGTATATATATATATATATGTGTGTGTGTGTGTGTGTGTGTGTGTGTGTGTGTGTGTGTGTATTTATACATATAATTTATATTTGTGTGTATTTATTTATATGTATAATTTATATTTATATATTTATATATATATAAGAGATGAACTGGAAGAAGGTTGAAGGATGGGCAAAGGTTATTTGTGACATGTAAACAAAAGGAAAATACAGGGGAGGAGGGAATCGAGGAAAGAAAGGGAGTGGGCAGGAGGCATGACAGAAATCAATGAAAAACAAATTGTATTTGGAAATGCCAAAAACCCAATATATATGTGTGCATGGGTCTTTTTTGTTTGTTTTGCTGGGATTGTTGATCTGAGCCACTACACCTAGCTCTAAATTGTATGTCTTTTAAAAAATATTTTTATTTATTTACAAGGTGTGCAAGAGAGAGAGAGAGAGAGAGAGAGAGAGAGAGAGAGAGAGGGAGAGAGAGAGAGAGAGAGAATGGATGTGCCAGGGCCTCTTGTGGCTGTAAATGAACTCCAGATGTATGTGCCGTTTTGTGCATTTGACATTACATGGGTACTGGGAAATTGAACCCAGGCCAGCACATTTTGCAAGCAAGCACCTTTAACCTATAAGCCATCTCCCCAGCTCCTAAATTATATGTCACTAACAGGCCTCCTGTGGCACCACAATGTCTCATTTGTGCTAAATAGTCATATATATCCATGTCCTCCACTCTGTCCATGCTGATACAGAAGTAGGGAGGAGGGGCCCCTTGTTACTGTTGGAAAGATATGTGACTAGACCTTTCCTGATACTATCCTTCCTAGGAGTGAGGAGGAGACCTCATGACTTCTCCCTATATTGCCTCTGCTGACATCTATGGGTGGTGGCCTCTTTACTACTCAGCAGTAGTTCTGGGCTGCCCAGAACTCTTGGGTACTTCTATAGTACCCAAGTTGGATATTTGAGGCAAAAAGGAAACCCAGGAAGCTTGCTGCCTTGTCAAAGGTCCCTAGCCAGTCTTCCTCATCTCTACCTTTAGAGTCTTATTATGTTCATTTTATACCACTTTTTGTATTTTGAATGAGATTCTCCAGCCCAGAATGACCTGAAACTTACTCTGTAGCTCAAGATGACCTGGACCTCAGTGATTCTCCTACTTGACCTCCTAAATGCTAGAATGAAAGGTATGAGTGCCCTACCAACTCAGGCCCAGCTAAACTCAGGGTTTTTGTTTGTTTTTGTTGTCTTATTGGTGTTTTTTTATTTTCTCACACACTGGATTAAAAATATTGTTAATATTGTCTTCTCTCAGTCATCCTTGGCACTTTAGGTACTGTGGGTTATCATGCAGACGTGGCCAAGTCCAAGAACTATACCATGCAAACCAATTCTGAAAATGGCACAAAAATGGCATCAAAAATCCTGGAACACAAAGGTATGAATCCCTTAACAAGGTCAATCCCAAATTATTCCTGAAGAACATACATTTCTCCAAGAAAAAGAAGGGCCTGAAGAACATGCAGATCCACAATGCAAAGGCAATGAGTGCTCAAGCCAAAGCTATCAAGGCCCTTGGAGGTTAACCTAGGCAGGTTAAGCCCAAGACCCCAAAGTTTCCTAAGCACAATGTCAGCTGGCTTGCTTTCATCACCCACCACTAGCTTGGGGAACAGTTTCCTACCTACACCAAGAACAGCAGACTTTGCCATCCAAAGGCCAAGACCCAAAGCAAGGCCCAAGCCACAGCTCCAGGTCAGGCCCAGACCTAGGCTGCAGCCTCCACTCCAGCTCAGTCTCCCAAAGGCGCCCAGGCCCCCATGAAGACCCAATACTAAAGACTCTGTCCACCAATATGAAGACAGATGGGCTGGTGTGATTCCCCTGGCTGTTTACATATAGCTGGTGTCCTGTGCTGTTTCTACAAATAAACTCAAGGCAGGATCTGCACATATATATTTTAATACAATAGAGTGTCAAATATAAAACCTGCTGTTAGGGCTGGAGAGATGGCTTAGCAGTTAAGCGCTTGCCTGTGAAGCCTAAGGATCTTGGTTCGAGGCTCAATTCCCCAGGACCCACGTTAGCCAGATGCACAAGGGGGCACATGCATCTGGAGTTTGTTTGCAGTGGCTGGAGGCCCTGGCGTGCCCATTCTCTCTCTCTCTCTCTCTCTCTCTCTCTCTCTCTCTCTTTCACACACACACACACACACACACCCTAAGCTAGCATCCCCGCGTTATAAACCATGCCAAAACTTAATGGCATAAAATAGCAAGCATCCGTTAGCTTGCTATTCTGTTAGTTCTGCTAGTCTCACCAGGGATCACCTGTGCATCTGTGATCAACTGGCATTTGATGGCCTCACTTACCTGTCTGGGAGTTGGCTAGCATGGTCTGGGGCAAGAGAGATGTTTGGGCCAAGAGTCTCCATGCTCCAGCAGGCCTACTTGAACTCACGAACAATGCAATGGGCTGCAGGATTCCCAGGAAGAGCAAAAGAGGAAACAGCAGGCTCAGGGCTCAGCCTCACTCCACTACTCTATGGTCAGAGCAGGTGGCAAGAGCCAGATTCAAGCGGCTGAGGTACAAACTCTACATCTCTACATCTTATTTGTGGGTATATGTATATGTGGCATGCATTTGTGTATGCATATTCCTATGTGTGTAAGCATGTACATATATGTGCATGTGCATGGGGAAGTTGTTATCTTCAGGAATGCTGTTCACCTTTTTAAAAAATATATTTATTTATTTGCAAGGAAAGAGAGAGGGAGGGAGAGAATGGGCACACCAGGGTCTCTAGCCAGTGTAAACAAATTCCAGATACATGCACCTCTTTGAGCATATATGGCTTTACGTGGGTACTGAGGAATCAAACTCAGGTCATTGGGCATTGCAGGCAAGGACCTTAACTTCTGAGCCATCTCTCCAGCCCATGCCCACCTTTTTTTCCAATTTTTTTTTTTTTTTTTTTTTTGGTTTTTCGAGGTAGGGTCTCACTCTAGTCCAGGCTGACCTGGAATTCACTATGGAGTCTCAGGGTGGAATTGAACTCACTGCGATCCTCCTACCTCTGCCTCCCGAATGCTGGGATTAAAGGCGTGCGCCACCACGCCCGGCTGCTTTTTCCAAATTTTTTTACAAAATTTCCATGATTATAAAAAATATCCCATGATAATACCCTCCTTCCCACCACTTTCCCCTTTGAAACTCCAGTCTCCATCATATCCCCTCCCCATCTTAATCAGTTTCTCTTTTATTTTGATGTCATGATCTTTTTCTCCTCTTATGATGGTCTTGGGTAAGTAGTGTCAGACACTGTGAGGTCATGGATATACAGGCCATTTTGTGTCTGGGGGGCACATTGTAAGGAGTCCTACCCTTGTCAGGCACTGTGAGGTCATGGATATCCAGGCCATTTTGTGTCGGGTGGGGGGAGCACATTGTAAAGAGTCCTACTCTTCCTTTGGCTCTTACATTCTTTCTGCCACCACTTCCACAATAGATCCTGAGCCTTGGAAGTGTAACAGAGATATTGCAGTACTGAGCACTCTGTTCACTTCTTTCCAGCACCATGATGCCTTCTGAGTCATCCCAAGGTCACTGCCACCTGAAAAGAGAAGATTCACTACCAAAAGTGAGAGTAGCATTAATATAAGTGTATGAACATTAAGAGAAGTGCTTACCACGTTCCCAACTTTTTTGAGACAGAGTCTCTCATTGGTTTGAACTTACCAAAAGGCTAGACTGACTAGCCAGCATGTCCCAAGGATCTTCCCGTCTCTGCCTCCTTGACACTGGAATAGTAGAATTGTTTGTTTTTAATCAGCAGTTAGCAATAGGGAGAAGTACCATTGTTCCACCTTTCAGAATCAGAAGTCAGAATCATTTTATTCATTCTCTTTCCCTTCTTAAACAATGAGCCATGTGTTGGCAAAGATTGTTTTGTTCTTGAGCATTGCTGTATCCTCTGCTGTTAACATAGTGCCTCACATGCAAATGATGACTTACAGATCTGGAAAAATGAATCAGTATTTCATCAAGAAAAGGCAAGTTTTACAGTTTTTTTCGAGGTAGGGTCTCACTCTAGCCCAGGCTGACCTGGAATTCACTATGGAGTCTCAGGGTGGCCCCGAACTCACTGCGATCCTCCTACCTCTGCCTCCCAAATGCTGGGATTAAAGGCGTGCACCATCACACCAAGCAGGTTCTATTTGTTTTGCAGAATTCCCTCTTAAGCATAGAGATAGAACCAAGAAGGTATAAAAAGTACACACACACACACACACACACACACACACACACATGATCAATTGAATTTGGGAAGGCTGTAGCACATACTGCTGGAAATTTATAAAGCCCATTTGTTTCCTATAGGAGGAGTAGAGTGAAGAAACTTGCTTAAGTGTGTTTGACCCAAATAGACTTGACCATAGACTCTCATAACCCCTATTAATCTTCATAGGTTAGTAGAACCCATGTGACTCAGGTCAGAAGTTCTGTTCACAGGGATTTTGTTGTTTCTCTCTCTCATATTATAGTTTAGAGAGTATATTATTTACTAGTATTCAAAGAAGGTACAGTTCTCAAGAAAATGATTGTCTTAACCTTTACTATAAGTCTTCTCATCTTAGTTTGAGAGCTTGTTTGGAGGTTCTAGTGGGGGAACGCAGCTACTCGTATACCCTTGACCGAAGACCGGTCCTCCTCTATTCGGGGAAGGTCGTCCTCTTCAACTGAGGGTGCAGTTTCGGGAGGGACGCACATGGAGTGGTGAGGGAGGAAGGGGACACCCGCCTAGCCAGCCAGATCAGCCGAATCAACCCTGGCGATCAATGGGGTGACAGATGTCGCAGCCAGATCGCCCTCACATCCTTCCCATCTTAGTTTGGATTCCCCAGAAGTTGACCCCCCCCCCAAATAGGAGTGTGAGCGCAGATTTTGTGTGCAAAGAGAGAGGTCATTTCAGGAAATACTGGTGGAAGAGTTGGAGAGTGATACAAGGAAGAGAAGAAAGCTAAAAAAAAAAAAAAAAAAAAAAGATGTCACATGTTACCTACCATTATGGGCAAATGAAGTTTCATTCCACTGGGGGACTCAAGAAGCCAGTGTAAAAGGTATTTTGGGGTTGTGCAGTTACACACACACACACACACACACACACTCCAGAGGCAGGAAGTTAGGGTATTTATCCTAAGCTGACTCTCAGCTTTAACTGAGGGCTGCTCCCAGGGAGTTCACTCTGGCACTTCCTGCCTGCCCTGGCCATGGCTGAGAGAAAGAGCACAAGCTGTGAGCCACGGTCTCTGCAGTCGAAGTGCTGGAAGCATGAGTGCCAAGGGGCTATAAATGGACCAATGTCAGAATCTGCCAAGTCTCTGAATTTTAAACGTGTTTTTCCTAGCCTCTTCTTGGCTCCAGTGTTGTTAAATATACAGTCCTACTAGTAAAATATTTTGAAGATACTGAAGCAAGCCATTGATTTTTATTTTTTTTAAGTCCAAGAATTCATCTGAATATGATCAAGTTGGCTGCAGTAAGATGGAAAGGCTGGGAGGGACTGACCACTGAAACTATACCCCACACAGATGCTAGTGAGCCAGACATAGCTGTAGGGAGGTAGTACCACAGACCCAGCTTCTAGGTTGAGAGCAGTCCAATGCAGCCAAAAGCCCATAACGTCTGATTACCATGATGAAGGTCATCTCACCATGCAACATAGGCAGCATTAGAAAGACCAAATCTGGGGCTGGGGCTGAGGAGATGGCTCAGTGGGTAAAAGTGCTTGCAACCATGGTGTGGCAATCTGAGTTTGGAATCCTGGATCCCAAATAAAAGTCAGATGCAGTAACAAGCACCTGAAATCCCAGTGTTCCTAAAGTGAAATGAGAAATGGAGACAGGAAAATCCCCAGAAGCTCATGGGGTACCTAGCAGCAAATAAAAGGCCATGGCATGCCTCAAACAAGGCAAAGGTGGGGACTGACACCCAAGTTTGTCCTCTGGGGCTGGAGATATGACTCAGTGGTTAAGGCACTTGCCTACAAGGCCTAAGTATCCAGGTTCAATTCCTCAATACCCCCTAAAGCCAGATGCACAAACAAGGTGGCACATGCATCTGGAATTCATTTGCAGTGGCTAGACAACCTGGCATGCACATATTCTCTCTATCTCCCTCCCTCTTTCTCTCTTTCTCAAATAAATAAATAAAATATTTTTTCTAAAAAGAAAACTAGCTATAAAAAGATTGTCCAAAAAAGACTGTCTTCTGACAACCACATATATCCCATGATACATACACACCTGCACTCACATATACATACATACATATTTTTTTTAATTCTAAAGAAAAAGTAAAAGAAAGGTCAAAGTTGCGTGAACAGAATGTCCTTAGAGGTGCTCAGCATGCCTGATAGGATTCCAGAAACAGGTCATGCCTAGAGAGCCAAGGAGACCATAGACAACGGGTGAGATTCACCTAGTTCCAGTAGTTGGAGCCAATCAATACGAAGAAGTTTGGGCAGGACTCGGTACTCCAGAAGGAACCTGGTGAGATTAAGGCAAAATCAGAGCCCCAGAAGATATTAGGAAGCAGATGTTGGGAAGACTTGGCCTCAAATATAAGGAACAAAGCCGGGCGTGGTGGCGCATGCCTTTAATCCCAGCACTCGGGAGGCAGAGGTAGGAGGATCACCATGAGTTCGAGGCCACCCTGAGACTACATAGTGAATTCCAGGTCAGCCTGGGCTAGAGTGAGACCCTACCTTGAAAAACCAATATATATATATATAAGGAACAAGTTCAAGACCAAGAAAAGGTAAAAAGTAGAACTGTTGATTGATTAAGAACATGCTTCACTGTAGCTTTCATGTAAGAAGAGAAAAAGCCCAAAGTTAAGACAACACAAGTAGCAACAATTCCCAGATTTGAGTCCTAGCTTGTGGAACTGGGACTCCCAAGATATTCCAGCTAGGGCCAGAATTAAAGTTTAGAGAAGGCTGCAGCAACAGGTGGACATCAGTAGCCCTAGCAGTAGGAGGATGGAGTTCTTCAAAAGCAGGAGTCCAGGAAGGCCTGGCTGAGCTGTGATGTTTGCAGCCAACCGCTAAGAGATTCTTACCTAACCAAGCTGCCCTTCCCTCCCAATGTCTTCTTCACAGCCTTGCATGTCCCCACTGACTGCAAGCCAGCCCACCCCTTTGGAGTCTTTAAGAGACAGTGACCTCCCAATCCAAGTCTCAGAGCCAACCAATTTGCAAGTAATTTGAAGCGCCTCTGCTTTTTTACTATTTAAACCATCCCTCCATGAATTTCTGTGCTTGCATCATGTCAATAGTCTCCATCTCTCTTTCCTTTCATAAGACACCATCCATGTCCATTTTCATCACTTTCCTATGAAAATCACTTCCTTTTCCTCTTTCTGTTCTACTTCCTTATTCATCCCCACTCCATGCTCATTTATTTATTTGCTGCTTTCGCAGGGCTTTTTTTTTTTTTTCTACTCTGAGATTGACCTTGGCCTGTTATCCCCCAAGCCTGATGACTACAGCCCCACCCACAACAAGACCTGGGTCTTTTCATTTGACTGGTTACATCCAGCTCTAGTGCTGTGGCCCTTTCCTTACCCTTGTTTCCTTTTCAGTTTTGTTTTGATTTTAATCCTTCATTACCCAGCTTTTCCTGGCCAACATCCATAGCCAAACTGCATAACGTTTCTAAGCCTTTTCTCTCTTAGTTCTTTCTTTTCTCCATGGCTTCCTGAAAGTCTGCCTCAGGGACCCATGCTATATCTCTATTCCGATAACAAATACTTCATTTGTTATTTTTAAATAAATGGTGCTTTTTAGTTAGCAGAAAACCTTCTTTCTGGGAAAAACTGCATTAGAAGAATCAGGTGAATCCCTGAAATACTTTCATTGAAATATTTCTGCATTTTCATTGCAGAATTCCAGCTATGTGGCATCATGCCTATTTGGAGCCAGACTCCTGACAACATGTCCTTAATCACCCACAACATCCTCAGGAGATTTTTACATCACATGTGACTTCAGTTACTAAGATACTCCAAGTGATCAGGTTGCCAGCAGCCTCCTAAATACTAAGCCCAGGAAACCCAATAGTGTCAGAGAGACTGTGTGGGGAAGATGTTTTGCAGTGAACTTTTCTCCTATCTTTTGGCTGTGGGATACAGGGAAGTCACCTGAAGTCTCTCTGTTTTTCTCCAACTGCCATCAATAAGGAGAAACCCATGCTCCATAACAGGAGTACCGTGAGGAAAAAAAAAAAATTACAGAACAGTAACAAAAAACTTTATACTTCTTATACATCTCATCAGGCCAGATTCAGAGAAAGGGTTAGCCAGAGAGCAGCCTCAAAAGGGGACTGCTCCTTGTGAGGCAAGGACAAAGACAGGGTCAGGATTGGGACTGCTATACCACCCACCCAGGCATCCAGGTCTATTTCCCAAGCTTCCCATCAGTGTGGGCATCAGGAAGCTAATGTTATTCCAGAGAACGTATAGTCCTTGTTACTCAAGTTAACTAGGGGGCAGTGGAACAGTGACGACGAGGCGGCATGCTATGGTGCTCAACATGCACACGTGAGCCAGGTATGCTGGGGACTGATGGAGATGCCAGGTGTGATGGGGATGCCTGTAATCCCAAAACTCAGGAGGCAGAGTGAGAGTCTATGTAAAAACAACAAGAAACCAAACGCGGGCCAGAGAGATGGCTCAGCAACTACAAAACAACATAAAGCAAAACCAGGCAACAAGTCAATGATCAGCAAAAGGAGGAAGAAAGGTATGCAAAGCTACAACTAATGACAGCATGAGTCAACCCATAAAAACCTTCTTCAGGATGCCACTCTACACGTCATTACCCTCAATAAGGAGGAAGGGGACCTGAACAGAACAGCTCCATAAGAGGTGACGAGACCTACAACCATGAGTGCTGGCTGGTAATTCTCATGGCTGGAATTCAGTTTCCTCCACAGTGAGCTGTTGGTCAGGGAGACATGAGGTTCCCAAAATGATGCTATCGCCAGAACACTTGGTTACCTGCAAGAGCTAAAAGGTAAGTCCCTATTGCTGAAAAGCCCGCAGCCTGCAGCCACAGGACATCAAGTGATCATGCTGGAACTGAGAGGGAATCCAGTTCCCTCCCGGCTAGCCCTCATAGTGCTGGAAAGTACTATGAAAGCAGCTGGAGAGTAACAGTTGCCAAGTGATTGTTTAATCGGGAGATCCTGCCAGTTACAAAATCAACCAGCTGAGCAAGAAGTATGCACTTGGGCAACGGTGACACACAAATGATATAGGTAACCAACTGCTCAGGGATTGGACATGACCCACTCAGTGGGGGTTCCCTAAAACAGGAAACCAATAGGCTCCATTATATATTGATGTTCATCAATATATCTTTCTAATGGCTAGGCTTGGCCTGGAGAGATGTCCTAGTGGTTAAAGCACTTGCCTGCAAAGCCAAGGTTCCCAGGTTTGATTCCCCAGTACCCATGTAAAGCCAGATGCACAAGGTGGCACATGTGTCTGGAATTTGTTTGCAGTGGCTAGAGGCCCTGGCATGCACATGATTTCTCTCTCTCTCTTTCTTAAATTAATTGATTAATTAATGACTAGGGTCATCCCCTTTTATTTAAACTGTTCTCACTTTTGGCTGGAGAATTTGTTTTATTTTACAGACGGAGGAGAATATGGGGGAGAGCAAGGATACATGACTACATTAAGAAGAAAGAGCCGAGCGTCTAGGAGGAAATGAGTCACCTCCATCTCATCTGCAGAGGCTGACTGAGGCTTCCTGGTCTCCACAGTGAATACCAACAACCCCACCAAAGACCCTCAGCTGAGTTGGGGCAGGGGAAAGAGGGGTCTAAGAGTGTATATAACCTTTTATTAAAAAAATCAATAAAATTAAAAAAAATAAATTTAAATGTTTAAAATATTTAAAAAGATAAAAAATAAAGAAAACAATGAATACACATTTAGAAAGCAGATTACCTAAGTTTGACACTTGACTCTGCATGAGATAGCTTTATGACTTTGGCTATTTACTTAGTCTTTGCTTCAGTTTCCTTATCTGTGTTTTGGGAATGTCATGAAGATTAACTATGTGGGGTTGGGGATATAACTCACTGAGTAAGAGGGCTTGTCGTGCAAGCATAAGGATCTGAGTTCAATGCCAGCACACACATAATAGAAGAATAGGGTTGAACACACCTTAATGCTGAGGAGGCCAGAGACAGGAGGATTGCTGAGACCTAAAATCTTAGAGTTCCAGATTCAGTGGGAGACCCTATCTCAAGGAAATAAGCCAGAAGAAAAACAGAGGAGTACATTCAGTATCTTCCTCTGGCTTCTGCACGTATATGCACAGGGCATGCACACCTGCACAAACACATGTACACACATAGTACACACACACACACACACACATATACACACACACCAAGACAAAAGGATCACACAGGTTAATGCCTTGTAAAGGGTCTGCTTGGAATGGAGCCTAGAGCATAGGAAGCCCTCTAAAGTATTCATTGAAAAAGGACATTGTCTCAATTCTCATGTTTTTAATGTTAATAAAGTCTTTCCTGGAAATTATTAGGTAGGCTATCAACAAAAAAAGGTTGTCTAAAAAGACAGCTTTCTTGTCTGTAGAGCATAAAAGATGTGATGATGTGCAAAAATAAAATGTAAACATAGCAAAAATAAAATTATGTAGGGAGTCACCCGGCAGACTGCCACAGTGATCCTGCTGGCAGGATTGCATATTGTGAAACAACTCACTGATTGTTGTGCTGTTTATAACTGCAAGGCAGGAAGAATGAAAGGGAGGGAGGGAGGGAGGGAGGGAGGGAGGCAAAGGGGAAGGGGAAGGGGAAAAGGCACAGAGAAAAGTCTTACATTTTTTGAAATATTTATATATTTATTTATTTATTTGATAGAGACAAAGACGGGGGGGGGGAGTAAGTGTGAGTATGGTATACATCAGAGCCTCCTGCCGCTGTTGCAAACAAACTCGAGATGCTTGTGTCCCTTTATGTGTCTGGCTTTACATGGGGACTGTGGACTTGAACCCCAGAATGCCAGGCTTTGCAAGCCAGCACCCTGAACTGCTGAGCTAGCTCTCCAGCCAATTTTATTTTTTAATTTTGGGGATGGGTTGAGGTAGGGTGTCACTTTAGCCCACACTGACCTCGACCTCACTTTGTAGACCCAGGCTGGCCTCAGATTCATGGTGATCCTCCTACCTGAGCTTCTCAATTATTACTGAGTTGAAAATTTTTATTTGTTTTACATTTTTTGCTGCACACACATGTGCACACATATACACATACATGTATGCACCATATGCATATATACATGAATACACAACACACACCCATGCAAAAAAATATATTCAAGATGTTTAGTGAGTTCATATAGAACTCCAGACAGTGCATCGGACTGTAGTTTCCCGACAGAACGCATTGATACATCTGTACCATCCCACGTGTTCTTCCAATGTGACAGTGAAACTCTGTCCCAAAAGAGACTGGGGGCTCTGCTTCCTCTTCTGGAATCTGGGCAGAGGGTCCTGCGCATGAAGTATAGTGGAATGATACTGACTTCACTTCCAGTGCTAGGATGCAGCTTCTACTGGGCTCTATTCCAGCATACTTGCTCTTGGACCCAGCCACCCTGCTGTTGGTCATAAGAGAAGGCCACACTGACACATAGGCATGCTGGCTGATGGCCAGCCTCAGCCCTCAGCTCTGTGAGTGAGTGAGCCTTTAGATGACTCCAGCTCGAGCCCGCTTGGCCTTCCCAGCTGAGGCTCTGACACTATGAAGCAGAGATAAGCTGTCTGAGTAGGTCCTTTGTTTGGATCTCTGACCCACAGAAACCATTAGGCATAATGACAGTATTATTATTGTTTTAAGCCGTTGTGTTTTTGTATCATTTTTATGCAGTAATAGATAACGAATACAGGAAACTTGTAGGACATAGAGAATGTAGTTTCTAGATGAGAAAGACATTAAAACTTTCCCACGGGAACTCTCATTTGAATCCTTGGAATCCATAATATAACATATTTAAATCCTTCCCCCTTTTATCAAGTAAACTCACATTACTTACATCTTCTCAAATGAGCTATGCTTGACCCAAGTCAATTTGGGAATCTGAGCAAGTGCCATGGGGTGGGGCTGGATCCGGGACTCTTTGACCCAGGTTGCTCTCCAAGGAGTCTGAGCAAAGAAAAATTCTGAACTTGAGAGTGATTATGCAGTGGCCTGCTGTCTGGAGTCCATCAAAAAGGGCTACAGAGATGGCTCAGTGGTTCAAAGGTGCTGGTCCAGGGCTTGATTTTCCAGTTGCCAAGTAAAGCCAGATGCACAAAGTGGCGCATGCAGCTGGAGCTCGTGTTTGCAGTGGCAGAGGCCCTGACACACTCATATCCTGTCTCTTTCTCAAATGAATGTTTTAAAAAGCACAACAACAGTCTAACTTAGTTGATGCTGTATGATTGTAATTGTATATAAGAAATGTAACAAAATAGCCAGGCATGGTGGCACATGCTTATAATCCTAGCACTTGTGCTCAGGCAGGAGGATCATGAGATTGAAGCTAGCCTGGGCTACTTAGTGAGACTATCTCAAACAAACAAGCAAAAACATAAGAAAAATAACTAAAAGTGGGGGCTAGGGAGATGGTTCAGTGGTTAGCGTGCTTGCAGCGCAGGCCTATGTACTTGGACTTGGATCCCCAGGCCCCACATAAAAGTCAGAAGTTGTCACAGGCTTCTGTAATCACAGACAGAGACAGGTGGATAGAAAAGGTGGAAGGCAAAGAATAACACTCTAAAGATTTGGTTTTCTTTTTTCTCTTTCAAAACAAATCCTTAGCTGAGTATACAGCTGCATGCCTTTAATCCCAGCAGAGGTAGGATTGCTGTGAGGCCACTTGAGACTACAAAATAAATTGCAGGTCAACCTGGGCCAGAGCCAGACTCTACCTCAAAAACAAAAAAAAAAAATCTGGGGCTGGAGAGATGGCTTAGCGGTTAAGCGCTTGCCTGTGAAGCCTAAGGACCCCGGTTCGAGGCTCGGTTCCCCAGGTCCCACGTTAGCCAGATGCACAAGGGGGTGCATGCATCTGGAGTTCGTTTGCAGAGGCTGGAAGCCCTGGTGCGCCCGTTCTCTCTCTCTCCCTCTATCTGTCTTTCTCTCTGTGTCTGTTGCTCTCAAATAAATAAATAAAAAAAATTCTTTAAAAAAAAATCTGGGGCTGGAGAGATGGCTTAGCGGTTAAGCGCTTGCCTGTGAAGCCTAAGGATCATGGTTCGTTCGATTTCCCAGGACCCACGTTAGTCGTATGCACAAGGGGAGGCACACATCTGGAGTTCGTTTGCAGTGGCTGGAGGTCCTGGTGTTCCCATTGTGCCCATTCTCTCTCTCTCTCTCTCTCTCTCTCTCTCTCTCTCTCTCTCTCTCTCTCTTTTTCTCTCTCTCTCTTTCTATCTATCTCTACCTTTCAGTCTCTGTCTGTTGCTCTCAAATAAACAAACAAAAATTTTTAAAAATGTGTGTGAGTGTGGGCATGCATATGTGGACATCAGACCTCAGTTTTTGGTCCTCTCCTTCCACCTCAGTGGGGCAGAGTCTCCTGTTTGTGCCACACTAGCTTGTTCATGAGCTTCCTGTGTCCACCTCCCACCTTGCCATAGGAACACTGGGGTGATCAACATAAAGCTACCATGTCCAGCTTTATGTGCCCTTCAGGGCTCCAAATTCCGGTCCTTCTATTTGTGTGACAAGCGCTATATCCACTGAGCAATCTTTGGCCCTGATTCTCATTATGGTCTTTATGTGAAGAGAAATTTCTGTGGTCTATGTGAGTAAAATGCAAAAATTAAAAAAAAAAGACATTGGAAGGCAAATACCATGAGAAGGTGGAAAGGGTGATAGTAATGTTGTAAAAATAATGGGAAACCCATTATGTAGTAAATATCTTCAATTTTGAAAGAAAATGAGGATCAGACCACCAAAGTGTATATTCCATGTCTGGGATGCAGTCTATAGCTAAAGGTTTTTAGACAGTACGTGATCTGATAAGATCCATATTTCAGATAGCTCTGGACATAATGGGAAAGATAAATTAGATTTTGGAAATAAGAAGCCAATGTGATGATATCAGTTGTTTGTTGCTACAATAATACTGCATATCAATCATAAAACTTCAACAACAAACAGTGTTTATTGCTCACATGTTTGGGGTCAACTGAAGGCCAGATAAGTAACCCTGCTCAACTTGGCAAAGCGTCATTCATATGTCTGAAAGTGATTACCCATTGGTTGAACTAGGCTGGCACTGGCTTGTTTGGGACAGTCGTTGAAAGGATGTTTGTATAGTCACCAGACTTGAAAGACAGTTATGCTGTCTTCCTCCAGAGTAAAGGCTTGCCATCTCTTATAAATATTTACAGGTCTCTAGCTTTAGTGTTGTTTTTTGTCCTGTAACATGTTCCACCTAAGCCCATCCACATCTCCCTCATCAGACTTGGGGACAAGGAAAACTGATGCAAATATCCTCAGGCCCATCTGTCATAAGCAATGAAACCCTTTGCCTTTGACCCAAGTGACTCAGGCCTTCTGCCAGCAGCCATGAAACTGAGCCAGGTTAACTTCTTAGCTTGCAAATAGGGTCACATTTCAGACCCTTCACAGTCCTTCATGCATTGGATCCATGAGGACCTTTCACAGCCGTGTTCCCATTGCCACGCATAGGGTTTGGTAGATAATTATTATTTCTAAAATTGTTATCAAATAAATGAATTAATCATTATGAAGGGTTTATTTTTAGCAGCCTGTCTTCAAACTTCTATTTGGGGCTCAGTAGTTAAGGGAATCAAAGGGTGGAAAACAGTAATGCGGACACAAACGGCAATGGTACCATAAAATTCTACTTCCTAAAAGACAGACCAAATGGCTGAACCTTCACTAGACCCTTACAGGAAACACCTGAAATACAAGACACTGGAGAGGGTAGGATCAAGACTGACCTAAATCTCCTACATCTTCCCTCCCTCCCTCTCCCCCTCTCCCCTCTATCTCTATCCTCTCTAACTCTTGTATATTAGTTATCTTTTTCCTCAATTTCTTAGTGGACACTGACCTGTAACCCCCACTTCCAGCTTGGGCCTACCATCCACAATGAGCTTTTGATCAGAGAAACCTACTAGGTTTCCCAAAACAATGACAGACTTCTGTCAGACTACTTGATGACCCACCAAAGGCCAGTGATAAGACCCTATTGCTGAAGACTCCATACACAGCTGACGCGTAAAATGGAATGACATGGCTGGAAGCCAGGAGAGAGTCAGTCCCCAGACAGTCAGCGTGTCTAGTGCCAGAAGGCGCTACATAGGCGACTGGGGGAAATGACCAAGATCTGTCCAAGCAACACATTGTTTAACCTAATAAGCAACAAATAACCGGATGTGATGCCCACACAAGTGCAATAGTGGCACACAGCCATGGTGAGGAATCAATTGCTCTTGATTTGGCTAACTGATCCACTCAGTGGTACTAGACCCATAGCTGGAGCTGGGAAACAAGTCAGAACCATACCCAAACACAAGCCCACTCTACAATATCAAGCTACCATCAATCACGGGGTATAAGAGGGCCTACACCTATCAAACTGTCTATCAAAAAAGTAAGTGTTATCTCAATTTTCCGGGTGCTAACTTACTCTCCGTTGGAGAATCTGCTTCTCTTTTCCAGATAGATGCAGATCCAAAGAAGAGAGCTGCCCCAACATACCTCAAAAGGGGCCCAACTGAAACTGGCGAAATAAGCAAGGGAGATGTTTTCCTGTGAACCGGATACCAGCACAAAGGGAAAGGAGATCAACACAGAGAAAAATCAACTCCTACCAAATCAGAGAGCCAGAGCCTCAGAGGCCCCCAACACCTTAGCACTGAAGCAGACCAAAAATGAACCCAACATGGCTCAGGGAAATCTTGCGGAAGAGGGGGCGGAAAGAATGTCAGAGTCACATGTTGGGTCATGATTTTCAGAGACATTTATCATACCAATAACTGGGGGCTAACTCCACAATGCACGACCCATTTTCATTAACAAGGAGGGTCTAATGGGAAGGGGTAGATCACAGATGAGCCTAAATAATGGTACCAAACTGCCTGTATTTACTGAAAAGAAAACTAATAAATTAAATTAAAAAAAAAAAGAGTGCTTGCCACTTAAGCATGAGGCCTTGAGACTACCTGAATTCAACTTCCCAGAACCCACATAAAAAGCTGCGTGTGCACTGCCCAGGCACTTTTGTGGAAGAGGGGGGTGGAAAGATTGTCAGAGCCACAGAGTAGAAGACAATGTCCAGAGGCAGTGCCCTCTCCCTCACAATGACTGACCGCTGCTCTCACATCTCATAACCCACAACCCCGAATGGGGGCAAGGAGGTTGGAGATGATGGTACTAACATATGACTTGTCCGTAAAAGATTCTACTCAATAATAAAAAGAAAAAGGCTGGATGTGGCCACACATGTCTGTAACCCATGAGGGATGGAGAGGAGAGAATCACTGGGCCTTGCTGACTAAAATCAACAACTCAAAGTTGAGGGAGAGATCCTGTCTCAAGTAAGCACTCACATGAATAACAGAGGAGGGCACCTGAAGCTCTCTGCATGTGGTACATGTCCGTCTGTACACACATATGACTATACTACACATAATATATCACACCACATATACTACACACACACACACACACACACACACACACACACACACACACACAAATACCATTTTACTGGATGTGATCATCAATTTCCTGTCATTGTTCCTCTGAGTGGATATATATATATATAACATATATATTGCTTGTTTTTGAGACAAAGTCTCATTATGTAAGTCTGACTAGTCTTGAACTCATGATCCTCCTGCCACAGCCTCCTGAGTGCTGTGACTACAGATGCATGCCACCATACCTGGTTGTATTGAGCTTTTTCAAGCATGCTGGGGTAGTGCTGGATTCTAAACATCTTTTTAAAAAAAGGTGTAAATTGGCTCTTATGGATATTGTTTCTACTTCTCTGAAACTTATTTGTGTGTGGAATTTGATTTCTTTATAAATTTTTTTCTGTAGATTTTAGACAAGGAACTTGCAATGCTTCCATATATACTCATAAATTGGATTCTCAGCCATTTGTCCAGCTGAGCATGCAAACTCGGAGGGAAGATGAGGGAAACAAAACTGAGAATAATAGATTCAAAAGGAGAGAAATGGATAGTGATTGAGACAATTTGTCCATTCAACTGACTTGTATACATTTTCTGCAGCTGTCAGCTCAGCTGCTGAAGTCTGGGTTAAAGTTCAAAAGTAAAGTTCTCCATACACACATTTTCTAATTTAAAAAAAATGTTAAAATATTTGAGACTCGAATATTTTCCTACATTCAAGATCCAGTGACAAATTTGAAGAAGGCGTATAAGAAGGATAGTCATAATTCAGCTTTGATATAAACATCATCAGGGTTTAAATTGTTCATTTTAGAACCTGAGCCCAGGCACATGTATGGAGGCTGGTTCTTCCTGCTAACTCTGGCAGCAAGCTCTGAGCTAATGTGAGTCATAACTTTTGACACTGCAGACAGTATCTTCGAGGTGGGATGTCTCACTTCTCACTTTGGCTTTTGTTTGCTTGTGCTGATTGTAAAGTAGGCTGTAAGAGGAAAGAAAATGTGAGAATGGAGGTCTAATTTCATTCACAAGGCTCAAGATAAGAAAATAGGGGCTGGAGAGATTGCTTAGTGGTTAAGCACTTTCCTGTGAAGCCTAAGGACCCCTGCTCGAGGCTCAATTCCCCAGGACCCATGTTAGCTAGATGCACAAGGGGGCGCACCCGTTTGGAGTTCGTTTTCAGTGCTGAAGGCCCTGGCGCGCCCATTCTCTCCCTCTCTCTCTCTCTCTCTCTCTCTCTCTCTCTCTCCATCTGCCTTTTTCTCTCTCTGTCCATCACTCTCAAATAAATAAATAAAAATTTAAAAAAAGATAAGAAAATATTTTAAGCCAAGGATGGTGGCACATGCCTTTAATCCCAGCACTCAGGAGGCAGAGGTGGGAGGATCGCTGTGAGTTCAAGGCCACCCTGAGACTCCATAGTGAATTCCACATCAGTGTCAGCCTGGGCTAGAGTGAGACCTTACCTCGAAAAACCAAATTATACGTATACATATACATACACATATACATATACATATACATATACATATACATATACATATACATATACATATTTACTTTTTAAAAAGTATTTCTGTTTATTTGCAGTAGAGAATGATAGAAGGACCTCTTGTCACTACAAACAAACTCCAGATGATTACCATATTGTCCATCCAGTTTTTCTTTTTTAGTTTTTTTTTTTTTCGAGGTAGGGTTTCACTCTGGCTCAGGCTGACCTGGAATTCACTATGGAGTCTCAGGGTGACCTCGAACTCTCGGCAATCCTCCTACCTCTGCCTCCCAAGTGCTGGGATTAAAGGCCTGCGCCACCACGCCCGGCTCTCCATCCAGTTTTAAGTAGGTACTGGGGAATCAAATCCTGGTCAGCAGACTTTGCAAGAAAGCACCTTTAACTACTAAACAATCTCCCAGCCCTTAAAAATGATCTTTTTTTTTTTTTTTTGGTTTTCCAAGGTAGAGTTTCACTGTATCACAGGCCGACCTGGAATTCACTATGTAGTCTCAGGGTGGCCTCAAACTCACAGCCATCCTCTTACCTCTGCCTCCCAAGTGCTGGAATTAAAGGTGTGCACCACCATGCCCAGCTTAAATTGATTTTTTAAATATTTTATTTATTGTTTATTAGAGAAAGAGAGAGAGAGAATGGACGTATCAGAGACATTGGCCACTGTAAACAAACTCCAGATACATGCGCTCCCTTGTGCATCTGGTTTATGTGGGTCCTGGGGAATCGAACCTGGGGTTCTTAGGCTTTTTAGGCAAGTGCCTTAACCACTAAGCCATTTCTGTAGCCCAAAAGTGATTTTTAAAGTAAATTTTTGAGTGAAATAAATCTTCCTTAGCTATTAACATGTAATGGGACCTGGGCATGGTGGTGCACACTCTGTCATCCCAGTATTTGAAAGGATGAAGCAGGAGGACTGTTGTAAATTCAAGGCCAGCCTAGTCTATGTAGAGAGTTCCAGAACAGCCAAGACTACATAGAAAAATCCTGTCTCAAAAAAACTAAAGGGATGGAGAGATTTCTCAATGGTTAAGGTGCTTACCTGAACAGCCTAAGGATCCCAGCTCAATTCCTCAGTACCCACATGTCAGATTACAAGATGACATATGTATCTGGAGCTTGTTTGCAGTGGCTAGAGGTCCTGGTATGCCCATTCTCTTTCTATTTGCCTCTTAATCTATCTCTCCCAAATAAATAAATGAAATGTTTTTAAATAAAAGGGTAAAACTGGGTGTGGTGGTACATGCCTTTAAGCACTCAGGAGGCAGAGGCAGGAGGATCACTGTGAGTTTGAGGCTAGCCTGAGACTACATAGTGAATTCCAGGTCACAATGGGTTAGAGTAAGACCCTATCTCAAAAAACAAAAACAAAAATATGGAACTGGAGAGATAGCCCAGCAGTTAAATGCACTTGCTTGCAAAGCCTATAGGCCCAGGTTCAATTTCCTAGTATCCACATAAAGCCAGATGCACAAAATAGCATATGTGTCTGGAATTCATTTGCAGTGTCAGGAGGCCCTGGAGCACTCATACTCATTCTCTCTCTGCCTCTCTCTCTCTCTCTCTCTCTCTCTCTCTCTCTCTCTCTCTCGCTCTCTCAAATAAACAAACAATGCAATAGCTACTTGTTGCCACAAAACTGTATAGTTACAAATGATTCAATTGTTTGTTATGTATATTTTACTGCAATAAAAAATTGTAATGAGGACTGGAGAGATGGCTTAGCAGTTAAGGCACTTGGCTGTGAAGCCTAAGGACCCAAGTTCAATTCCCCGGTACCCATGAAAAGCCATATGCATAAAGTGATGCATGTGTCTGAAGTTCATCTGCAGTGACTAAAGGCCCTGATACCAATTCTGTCTCACACACTGCTGGGCATGGTGGTATATGCCTTTAATCCCAGCACTCACAAGGCAGAGGTAGGAGGATTGCTGTGAATTTGAAGCCAGTCTGGAACTACATCATGAATTCTCAGTCAACCTAGGCTAGAATGTAGAGACCCTACCTCAAAAAAACAAAAAAAGTAAAGAACTAAAATTCATAAGGCACATTTACATTTTAAAACTTGTGGTGGTCTTTAAATAAAGGACACCATGAAGGATATCAAGGAATCAAGTCATCACTTTATAACTGATAACATAAAGGGAAAGAATTATATATATATATATATATATATATATATATACATATATATATATATATATATATATATATATATATGTACATATATGTCCTGGTTTTCCTAAATAAGTTGTTCCACTAGTAGTTTGGAGAAATACTTTAGAAAATTATTATAAGTAATTAATGAAAATAAAATGATAAAAATATATCTAGACAATAAAAGTCAATAGTTGTTAATGTCATGAAGAGACACAACCCATCATTATGGTCTCCTGATGCTAGTTCTCAGCACTATTCGACAAAAACGATCAAAACTGAGTCTTTTTCAAACCTCTGGACCATTAGTAGGAAAAGCAGGGCAGAATACATGTTGAAAGGCACTGTGAATGTTTCATCAGTAAAATTCAAATTTTCAGAAACTCTGTAGGTCTAATTATCTGTGCTCTTCAGCAAATAAATTATAAGGAAAAGAGATGAATTGGAAAGGAAACTATGTAACTAATGTGTAGGGATTCATACTTGAGTGACAAAGCCACGAAGTGAAAGGGGATGATTACTGTCAAATCAGGAGAGAGGGCATGGGGAGATTTTTGGAGTGGCTGGCAAAATACGACCTCTAGACCTGTCTTGTACTTCTCAAGGTGTGGTCACTACACTATCCATTTGTTTTGTGTGTTTCTCTGTGTTTTATTTTATAATAGAAATGTAGTCTAGCCAGGCCTGCCAGTAAGACCTGGGCAGCTGGTCAGAGAGGGGGATGCTATGAGAACTAAGTACCCACAAAAGCCAGTTGAGGGCCAAGAATTTACCCAGCTATGTGTAGACAAGTAACGACTGAATTGTACTATGTGTTTGAGCCAAGTCAAAATTAAGCTCCAGGCAGGAATGGATGGGGAAGGGATCAGAAGTTGTTTGGAGTGAATCATACTTTAGCTCCTAGAGCAATTTGCTTCTCTGAGTATCAAGTTCAGCCTATTCAATTTCCAACAAAAATTTGGAACTGCACTTGCAATACTGTGACGTTTGAGGGTTGCAAGTAAATGCTATCCCTAGAGATCCTGTTTCATCAGAGAAACGCTGTCACATAATGTACAGTGCACCTGAAGCTATATTCCAGTCTGCAGCCAGCTTTTTCCGCCAAGAAATCTGCAGGTGAGGACCATAATACAAAAATGACACTGAAAAGCCCAGATATAAGCTCCCAAAGGGAAGGCAGCAAAAAATGTCAGAGCAGGAGAAACAGTGTGCTCTATCAAAGATTTATTAACAACAAGACCCCAGTACACACCTATTAGGGTTATAATTTTTTTTAAAAAAAAAGCAAGAATCAACTGCTGTGAAGCATATGAAACAACAGAAATTCACTTATTGTTAGTGAGTGGAGAATATTAAACACTTTGGAAGATTGGCAGTTTCTCGTAAACATGATCATACCATCAATCCAGCCATTGTAAACCTAGGTTGGCCGACTATTGAAAGTTATGCCTAGGGCTAGGGAGACAGCTTGGCTGGTAAAGTGCTTTTGTGTAAGTATGAGGACTTGAGTTTGGATCCCCAGGTAAAATACTGGGTATGGTGGTACATGCCTGTAATCCTAGATCTGGGGAGGGAGAGACGGAGAATCCCTGGGACTTCCTAGCTAGATATTCTAGCCAAATTGGTGAGCTCTAGATCCAGCAAGAGATACTACCTCAAAGAATAAGGTGGGAAGTGATCCAGTAAGACACCTGACATAGATCTCTCATTTCTACTCACAGGCACACATATGCACCACACCCATATAACTAAACACACACACACACATACACACACACCCCACATGCAATAAAGAAGAAACTTATGTCCAGATTTATTCACAATTCATATTCATAGTTGCAAGAGGTCTTGCAATAGGGTGGAAATATAAACACATTGTGGGTACAGCCAGACAATGGGACACTACTTTGTACCAAAAATGAATGTGTTATCAAGGCATGCAAGAATATGGATAAATATTAGGCATGGTGATATATATCCATAATCACAGCTATGGGGGAGACTGAGGCAGAAGAATCTCAAGTTCAATCAGCTTAGTGAGACCTTATCTCAAAATAAAATTGTAAAAGGGAAAGGGATGTAATTCAGTGGAAGAAAACTTGCCCTAAGATCCATACCCAGAACAGAGGGGGGAAAGATATATCTGCCAGGCGCGGTGGCACACGCCTTTAATCCCAGCACTCAGGGGGCAGAGGTAGGAGGATTGCCATGAGTTCGAGGCCCCCCTGAGACTCCATAGTGAATTCCAGGTCAGCCTGGGCTAGAGTGAGACCCTACCTTGAAAAACCAAAAAACAAAGAAAAGAGAGAGAGAGAGAGAGAAATCTTAAAATGCCTATTGCTAAGTGAAAATAGCCAGTCTTGAAAGTTTACATAATTATGATTCAATTTTAAATGGAATTCAGTAGAAGATAAAACTGGAGATAATATGTAGATAAGTGGTTTCCAGAGGTTTGGGGAAGAGGAAGCTGAGTAAATGAATCATAGGGGACTTCTAGGGTAGTGAAACTGTTCTGGATGATTCTATAATGATGCAGATAAGTCATTATGAATTTCTCAAAATCCACAGAGTGCATGCCATTTATTATTTTTTTTCAAATCATCAAGAGGTCAGGAGGTCCAAAGATGGAGTGTAGAATATGAGAGAAAAATCTAACTGTATCACAAATGAACAAAATAATTTCACTGAAGGGGTAGAAAGGGAAAGTGCTGACTTAAATAACTTTGGAAATGAGTAGAGGACTAAAGACAAAAGAAACTGTACTATAAACACTATACTCTAGCTGTTAAAGATGTTAAAGATTCCGGGCTGGAGAGATGGCAGGTAAGGCACTTGCCAGAAAAGCCAAAGGACCCAGGTCTGATTCCCCAGGGCCCATGGAAGCCAGATGCTCAGAATGGCATATGTGTCTGGGGTTTATTTGCAGTGCATCTGGAGGCCCTGGTTCACCCATTCCCCCCCCCAACCACCACTCTCTCAAATAAATAAATAAAAAATTTTTAAGACTATTTTTTTTAAAAAATGATGTTTCTCATGAGATGGCATTAACAGTTCTGGTCTTACAACATATACTAATGGTTGATTGTCAACTTGACCGGATCTAGAATCACCTAGGAGACAAACCTATGGGCAGGTCTGTGGGGGCATTTCTAGATTAGGTTAATTGAGGTGGGGAGACCCACTCTAACTATGGATGGCACCATCCCATGGGCTGGCGTCCTGGACTGAATCAAAAGGAGAAAGTTAGCCTCGCACGAGCAAGCATCTCTGCTTGACAGCAGATGCAAGGTGACCAGCTGCCGCATAGTCCTTCTACCAAGCCTTACCCGGCATGCTGTATTGTACCCCACACTCTGAGCCACAATAAACCCTTCCTTCTTTAAGTTACTTTGTAAATATTTTATGTATTTATTTACTGAGACATAATGGGAGCACTATCATATTTAGCTTAACATAGTCATAGCTGGGTACAAATGGAAATGTTTATAGAAGCCAGGTATGGTGGTGCACACCTTTAATCCCACTACTCGGGAGGCAGAGATAGGATTGTTATGAATTCAAGGCCACCCTGTGAGTACATAGTGAATTCCAGGTCAGTCTGGGCTAGAGTGAGAGTCTCCCTTGGGAAAAAGAAAAAGAAAAAGAATATTTCTAGGGCTGGAGAGATGGCTTAGCGGTTAAGCGCTTGCCTGTGAAGCCTAAGGACTCCGGTTCGAGGCTCAGTTCCCTAGGTCCCACGTTAGCCAGATGCATAAGGGGTCTGGAGTTCGTTTGCAGAGGCTGGAAGCCCTGGCACACCCATTCTCTCTCTCCCTCTACCTGTCTTTCTCTCTGTGTCTGTCTCTCTCAAATAAATAAATTAATTAATAAAAAAAGAATATTTCTAGATACCTAGGTATATAGTGGTTATTGCACATACATGCATTTCCTTGTCCTATCAATAAGAGTGCTGAGAAGCAATGATATATAGTAGCTGCAAGTACATGTAGTGCCTACATCATTGTTTGTAATTGTTTAAAAAAAAGAAGGAACTCAAGACACCTGGACAAATGGATCTAAAGACAGATTCTTATTCTGGGACAGGAAATATATAAAATGAGCCTAGAGCGTCATGTTTTCCAGAAGGACACAAAGTCAGTGCTCAAAAAACTGTTGCTTGGGCTGGAGAGATGGCTTAGCAGTTAAGCGCTTGCCTGTGAAGCCTAAGGACCCCGGTTCGAAGCTCGATTCCCCAGGGCCCACATTAGCCAGATGCACAAGGGGGTGCATGCATCTGGAGATCGTTTGCAGTGGCTGGAGGCCCTGGCGCACCCATTCTCTCTCACGCTCTCTGCCTCTTTCTCTCTCTCTCTCTGTCACTCTCAAATAAATAAAAACAAACAAACAAACAAAAACCTGTTGCTTACAGTGGACACTGCAAGCCTTAAATTTGGCCAGCCAGGCCAAATGAGCCAATGGGTACAATGGGTATGTTTGTTATGAGGGAAACCAACTGCTCTGTAATTGGACTGGAGGCCAGCTTCATGGGAGGGAATACATGCCTGATACTGAAAACCTACAACAGGGGCAGTCATGAGCCATAGGGGCATATTATCTGCTTGTGTCTGGCTAAATTTATACACTGTCCTCACAAAACTTCCTGGTAAGCACTTCTCTTAATGTCAATACCCATATATTAATGCTACTCTCACTTTTGGTTAGAAAAGCTTCTCTTTTCAGATGGCAGTGTAATATTTCTATCACACCTTCCAAGGCTCAAGGTCTATTGCAGAAGAGGTGGCGGAAAGAATGTAAGAGCCAAAGGAAGGACAGGACTCCTTACAACGTGCTCCTCCAAACACAAAATGGCCTGGATATCCATGACCTCACAGTGCCTGACACTACCTACACAAGACCATCATAATAGGGGGAAAAGATCATGACATCAAAATAAAAGACTGATTGAGAGGGATATGATAGAGAGTGGAGTTGTAAAGGGAAAGTGAGGAGGAAGGAATTCCCATGGTTTATTGTCTATAATTATGGAAGTTGTCAATAAAAAAAAATAACTTTAAAAAAATTTAAAAAACTGCCAGGCATGGTGGCACATGCCTTTAATCCCAGCATTCAGGAGGCAGAGGTAGGAGGATCGCCATGAATTCGAAGCCACCCTGAAATTACATAAGGAATTCCAGGTCAGCTTGGACTAGAGTAAAACCCTACCTCGAACCCCCCCCAAAAAAAATTTACAAATATTTTTAAAATTATTGATCCAGAAGCCATGGTCACACGTGCTTGTAAATCCCATCACTCAGGATGCTGAGAAAGAAGAATGATGAGTTCGAGGGCAGCCTGAGCCACACAACTAGACACTGTCATATCAACAATGACAGTAGTAAACCCCTATGAGGTCTAAACCACTCTAACTTGGGTTTCTTTTCCATGCTGAGATGCTAAACTGAACTGACACAGACAAAGTATCATAAATGAAGTATATTTGTGTAAAATCTTTATTTTATTTATTTATTTATATGACAGAGAAAGAGGAAGAGAGAGAGAGAGAGAATGGGCGCGCCAGGGCCTCCAGCCACTGCAAATGAACTCCAGACGCATGTGCCCCCTTGTGCAGCTGGCTAATGTGGGTCCTGGGGAATTGAACCTGCATCCTTTGGCTTTGCAGGCAAATGCTTTAAGTGCTAAGCCATATCTCCAGCCCTATTTGTGTAAAATCTTAAACTTTCAGGTGCACTGTTATTAAGAAGAACACTGGAAATAGTAAGTTGCCAAGATATTGATTGGGTCATTTAAATCTGAAATCATTACCTGTTATATATTGAAAGCAGAAACTTTAACTCAGCCAGTGTTTACATCTTTTTTTTTTTTAATTTTTTTTGGTTTATTTTTATTTATTTATTTGAGAGCAACAGACAGAGAACGAGGCAGAGAGAGAGAGGGGGGGGGGAGAGAGAATGGGCGCGCCAGGGCTTCCAGCCACTGCAAATGAACTCCAGACCCGTGCGCCCCCTTGTGCATCTGGCTAACGTGGGACCTGGGGAACCGAGCCTCGAACCGGGGTCCTTAGGCTTCACAGGCAAGCGCTTAACCGCTAAGCCATCTCTCCAGCCCTACATCTTTTGACTAGGGAAATTTCCATATGAGCAAATCTGTGATCTTGAGCTATCTCGGCTATACCTCTGCTGTGTTGTGGCTTTGGTGTGAGAGCACACAGAACCATCTTGAAAAGTTTGGACTTAATTGTGCCTGCGCTATGCCCTGGAGAACATTAAATCAAGAGATGTGACATAGGGGCTGGAGAGATAGCTTAGCAGTTAAGGCTGCTGCCTGCAAAGCCAAAGGATCCTGGTTTGACTGTCCAGGACCCACGTAAGCCAGATGCACAAGGGACACATGCCTGATGGAAAACCAATAGCCTCAGCAATGGCCTGTAATATTTTGGGGGCATCAGGGACCTCCCTGGCCAACAACTCACTGGAAGGTATCCCATCCCTGGCACTGAAATTTTTCTAGTTACAATCTATGGCTCCTGAGTATTCTATTGTCCACAAAAGTTGGTTTCCATATTTATATCCTCTTAGATTTTGATTGGCCCTCCCTCTACCTTTCCTTTACTCAATCTCTTCCCCTGACCTCAATTAGGCCTTTTCACCCCCATTAATCTGTTCTTCTACTTACATATATATAATACCATCCTATCACGTCCCTCCCCTTTCTATTTATTCCCTTTACATCTCCTTTCTAGCTTATTGGCCTCTGCTACTGAGTTTTCTTCCCACTCACACAGAAGACCAATCATTTGTAGCTAGGATCCACATATTAGAGAGAACACACAATGTTTGGCTTTCTGGACCTTGGTTACCCCACTTAGTATAATCTTTTCCAGATCCATCCATTTTCCTGCAAATTTTATAACTTCACTTTACCGCTGAGTAGAACTCCATTGTGTCAAAGTAAAAATAGCAATGATTTTGTAGAGAACAAAAGAAGGATATCTTTTCTCACCACTTTTATTCAATGGCTCTAACTAGAGCTATTTAAGAAGGAAGATACATAAAAGAAATACATATGGGGGAGGGCTGGAGAAATGGCTTAGCAGTTAAGGTGCATGCCCGTGAAGCCTAAGGACCCAAGTTCGATTCTCCAGGTCCAATGTAAGCCAGATGCACATGGTGGCACAAGCATTTGGAGTCCATTTGCAGCAGCTAGAGGCTCTGGCATGCCCATTCTCCCTCTCTCTGTCTCTAATAAGTTAATAATAAAATAAAATAAAACCTTTTTACACAAAGAAATACAGGGTGCTGGAGAAATGGCTTAGCAGTTAAGCACTTGCCTGTGAAGCCTAAGGACCCCAGTTCGAGGCTCAATTCCCTAGGACCCACGTAAGCACAAGGTGGCGCAAGCATCTGGAGTTCCTTCACAGTGGCTGGAGGCCCTGGCATACCCATTCTCTCTCTCTCTCTCTCTCTCTCTCTCTCTCTCTCTCTCTCTCTCTCTCTGCCTCTTTCTCTCTGTCTGTCGTTCTTAAATAAATAAATTTAAAAGAGAAATACATATACGAAAAGAAAAAGCAAAATTGTCTCTATTTCCTGATGACATAATCTTGTAACTAGAAAATACTCAAGAATCCACTTTTTAAAAAAAACTATTAGGCCAGGCGTGGTAGCACATGCCTTTAATCCAAGCCCTCGGGAGGCAGAGGTAGGAGGATCGCCGTGAGTTCGAGGCCACCCTGAGACTACATAGTTAATTCCAGATCATCCTGGACCAGAGTGGGACTCTACCTCAAAAAAAAAAAAAAAAAACTATTAGAACTAATGAAAAAAAAGTTCAGCAGTTACAGCTCTAGGATCATTATGCAAAAATTAATAATATTTTATACACTACAAGTAAACAATTTGAAAAATAAAATGAAAAACAAATCTATTTGCAATGGCATCAAAATATTTTAATAATAAATTTAACAAAAGAAGCATAAAACTTGGGTGCTGAAATTTACAAAACTGTTGAAAGAAATTACATACCTAAATAAATGTAAACTTACCACATATTCATGAGCCTGACCTAAAATGGTTAAAATTGCAATAGTCTCCAAAGCAGTGTACACATTTAATGCAATACCTATTGAAATCCCAGCTTAATTTTTGTAGTAATAAACAATCTGATCCTATGATCCTGTGATTATTTCACAATGCAAGAGGACCATAATAGCTAAACCAATCTTTAAGAAGGAAGACAAAGTTGGAGAACTCTTATTTTCTTATTTCAAAGCTTCCTACATAACTATTGCAATCAAGACAGTGCAGTCCTAACATAAAGTCATAGACCAATGAAATAGAGCTGAAAATCTAGAAATGAATCCATCCACTTATATTCAAATGATTTGCAATAATAATCTAATACCATTCAATAGTGAAATAGCAAAACTATACAACAAACATGGCAGGAACAATTAAATTTGATTTGCAAAAGAATGAAACTAAACCATTACCTTATAACATACATAAAAATTAATTCAATATGGATTAAAGAGCTACAGGTAAGATTTACATCTAGACCCATAAGCACCCTCTCCTAGCATCACCCCATTAGAGTGACAGACAGATGGGGGTGAATGCTGGGGAGACTCAAGACTCATTTATCACACCCACCAAGGCTCAGGGAACACTGCAGGCGAGGTGGTGGGTTGAATCTGTGTGCTGCTCTCACTACTAGCCAGAGAAGCTTCACTAAGGAAATGGTGGTAGACACTGAGGAGACACAAAACTCATCAAAATGCTAAAAATAAGAATCCATGAGAAGCCAGGCGTGGTGGTGCACGCCTTTAATCCCAGCACTCAGGAGGCGGAGGTAGGATTATCACTATGAGTTTGAGGCCACCCTGAGACTCCATAATGAATTCCAGGTCAGCCTGGGCTAGAGTGAGACCCTACCTCAAAAAACAAAAAGAAAAAAAAAATCCATGACAGCTCAACACTAAAGGAGATTTCTACCATGTCCTCCAAAGCTCAGGAAACATTGTAGAAGAGGGGTGGACAGAATATGAGATCCACAGCATGGGAAGGACATAAGCTGACTTGTGAACTCAGGCTCTACTTCACAGTGGTTGTCATTACCTCCACAGTATCTGAAATTTTCTGAGCTCATCAACATGGTGACATAGAGGACAGAGGAGGACAAAAGGAATGAGACATAAAGACAGAAGTACTAGGCTGGAGAAAGGGCTTAACGGTTAAACACTTGCCTGTGAAGCTTAAGGACCCCAGTTCGAGGCCCGATTCCCCAGGACCCACAGTAGCCAGATGCACAAGGGGGCACATGCGTCTGGAGTTCGTTTGCAGTGGCTGGAGGCCCTGGTGTGCCCATTCTCTCTCTCTCTCTCTCTCTCTCTCTCTGTCACTCAAAAATAAATAAATAAAAATGAACTCTTTTTTTTTAAAGCAGAAGTACTGCTTGGAAAGAGGAAGGTGCTCAGTGGAAGAGGGGTAGGGGAGAAGGACAGAAGCAGGTAGTAGGAAGGGAATATGATCAAATTATAGTATGTTCATTTATTAAAATCTCAATAAAAGGTTGTTTTTCTTTAAGCCAGTTGTGGTGGCATGCCTTTAATCCCAGTGCTCAGGAGGCCGAGGTAGGAGGATCAATATGAGTTTGAGGCCAGCCAGATACTACACAGTGAGCTCCAGATCAACCTGGGCCAGAATGAGACCCTACCTCAAAAAAAAATGTATTTTTTAAGACTTACATCTACTGAATTCTTAGAAGAAAATATTAGTATCTACCAAATTCGTAGAAGAAAATATAAGAGTAGCACTTTATAACTTTGGGTTAGACAGTGGCACCAAAAGTGTAAGTTATAAAAGAAAAAAGATCACAGTGGTTAAGCACTTGTCTAACACATACAAAGCCCTGGATCTGATCCCCAGCACTGAAAGAATAAAAAAGGAAAGAAATAAAAATTAAAACAATAAAATGAACTTTAAAATTAAAAAAAAAAGAAAACTTTTTTTGTTTCAAGCAGTACCAGCAAAAAGTGAGAAGATAGGGCTGGAGAGATGGCTTAGTGTTTAAAACACATGCCTGTGAAGCCTAAGGACCCTGGTTTGATTCTCCAGGTCCCATGTAAGAGAGATGCACATGGTGGTGCATGTGTCTGGAGTTCACTTGCAGTGGCTAGAGGCCCTGGTGCACCCATTCTCTCTCTATCTCTCCCTTTCTCTCTGTCTCAAATAAATATAAAAAAATCTTTTTTTTTAAAGTGAGAAAATAACCAAAGGATGAGAAAACATATTCGCAAATATATTATTTAAATGTCTATCCAGACTACATATTAAAATGAAAACAAGGGCTGGAGAGATGGCTTAGTGGTTAAGTGCTTGCCTGTGAAGCCTAAGGACTCCGGTTCGAGGCTCGGTTCCCCAGGTCCCACGTTAGCCAGATGCACAAGGGGGCGCACGCGTCTGGAGTTCATTTGCAGAGGCTGGAAGCCCTGGCTCACCCATTCTCTCTCTCTCCTTCTATCTGTCTTTCTCTCTGTGTCTGTCACTCTCAAATAAATAAATAAATAAAAATTTTAAAAAAATGAAAACAAATCCTCCAAAAAGACAACTCAATTAAGAATGAGTGAATGATCTTTATACATTTCATCAAAGAAGATTTACATATGCTAGTAAAAATATGAAAAGAAAGTCGATTTCATTAGTAAGTAGGGAAATGCAAAGCAAAACCACAGTGAGCAACCACTTCTTTCGCACCAAGATCGCTGTAATCAAAAAGACACAAAATAACAAGAGCTGGTGAGGATGCGGAGAGCTTGGAATCTCTGTATAGTATTGATGGGAATGTAAAATGGCATAACTGCTCTGTTAAATACTGTACAGGTTCCTCCAAATATTAAACATGGAGTTACCATATGACCCAGCAATTCTACTTCTAGTTATATGCACAAAAGAAACAAAAAGACATGTGCACTCAAAAACTTGCACACAAGTTTCCATTGCAACATTGCTCATAATAGCCAAACAGCAGGAGTAGCCCTATTATGCTTTGAATGTCAAATGTGCCCCAGAGGCTCATGGGCTGACTATTTGGTACTAGTTTGGGAAGTGGTAGAAATTTGGGGAGGTGGAGTCTAGCTAGAGGTTATAGATTGCTGTGGGTATGTCTTTGAACATTTATCTTGTCCTGGGCATCTTCTTGCCTCCTGCCCGCTAGAAGATAAAACAGTCTCCCTTTGACACGCTCCTGCAACCCTGACATTCGCCTTTGCCTCAGGCTCAAAGTAATAGATCCAGCTGACCACAGATTGAACCTTCTCAAACCATTAGCCAAAATTAATAAGTCCTTCCTTGAAGTTGTTCTCACAGGTTATTTGGTCACAGCTACACAAATGTAACAGATAGAAACCTTTTATTAGTTTCCTGGGGCTGCTGTAACAAATTGCTACAAAACAAATGGCTTAAAACAATAGACATTTGTTCCGTCCTCAGTTCCAGAGGCCAGATAGCTGAAATCCAAGTTAACGGGGCCATACCCCCTCTGAAGATTCTAGGAGAGGATCATTCACTGTTTCCTAGTGGCTCAAGGTGTTTCTTGATTTGTTCTGGTTGCATAAGGCCACTCTGTCTCATGTCTCCCCATGTCTCTCCTCTGTGTGTCTCTTATTAGGACATTTATCATTCCCTGGGTTTGAGGGCCATCAGTTAATCCACAATGATCTCATCATGAGATCTTTAATTTAATTGCATCTGCAAAGACTATTTTTCTAAATGAAGTCACATTGACAGGTTCTGGAGCTTAATAGATGGGACACATCTTTTCAGAGGACACAGTAAACCTAAATGTCCATCAACAGATTGATGGGTCAACAGCATGGGGTTCATCCACCCAGTGGAATTATTATTTCACAATAAAAGGGAATGAAGTACCAGCACATGCTGCACCATGGACGAGCCTTGAGAAAATTATATTTCGGGGGAAGAAGCTAGACAAAGGCCACATGTTATATAACTCCATTTATATGAAATGTCCATAATAGGTAAATCAGTAGAGACAGATAGTAAATCAGGGGCTGGAGAGATGGCTTAGCCATTAAGGCATTGGCCTGTGAAGCCAAAGGACCCAGGTTCAATTTCCTAGGACCTGCGTAAGCCAGATGCACAAGGCAGGGCATGCATCTGCAGTTCTTTTGCAGTGGCTAGAGGCCATAGTGTGCCCTTTCTTTCTTTCGTTCGTTCTTTCTTTCTCTCTCCCTCCCTCCCCCCCTCTCTGTTTCATTCTGCTTACAGATTGTTAAATAAAAGTGGATTTTTTGAGGTAGGGTTTCACTCTAGCTCAGGCTGACCTGGAATTCACTATGCAGTCTCAGGGTAGCCTCATACTCACAGTGATCCTCCTACCTCTGCCTCCCAAGTGCTGCTATTAAAGGTGTGCACCACCATGCCCAGCTAAAAGCATATTTTTAAATTTATTTTTATTTGAGAGCGACAGACACAGAGAGAAAGACAGATAGAGGGAGAGAGAGAGAATGGGCGTGCCAGGGCTTCCAGCCTCTGCAAATGAATTCCAGACGCGTGCGCCCCCTTGTGCATCTGGCTAACGTGGGACCTGGGGAACCGAGCCTTGAACCGGGGTCCTTAGGCTTCACAGGCAAGTGCTTAACCGCTAAGCCATCTCTCCAGCCCCTAAAAGCATTTTTTAAAACTAGTTATATTGAAAATAAATCAATGGTTGCCTAGGGCTATTGAGGGTCTTAAAGGGACCAGGGGTGAGTTTTAATGGCTATTGGGCTTCTTTTTGGCATAAAACATGTTCTAAAATTAGGCTATGGTAATATACCAAGAACCATTGAGTTGGATGAACTGGAGGGCCATGTACATTATGTCTTCATAAAACCATTAAAAGATGAAGAATTAAAATGAATAATGAATTGAAAAACATCAAATATGCTAAAATCCATAGGCTGAAATTATTTATTAAGAAAACCATTAGGGGTGCTGGAAAGATGGCTCAGTGGCTAAGGCACTACCTTGCAAATCCTAATGGCCAGGTTTTAATTCCCCAGGACCCATGTGAAGCCAGATGCACAAATGTGGCATACACATTTGGAGTTTGTTTGCAGTGGCTGGAGGACCTAGCGCTCCCATTTTCTCTGTTTCTCTTCTATGCCTCTCTGCTTGCAAATAAATAAATAAATAAATAAATAAATAAATAAATAAATAAATAAAATATGTTTTATTTTATTTAGTTACTTATTTGGCAGAGAGAAAGAGAGGGAGAAAGAGAGAGAATGGGCACACCAGGGCTCCAGCCACTGCAAATAAACTCCAAACGTGTGCACCCCCTTGTGCATCTGGCTTACGTGGGTCCTGGGGAATCCAACCTGGGTCCTTTGGCTTTGTAGACAAATGCCTTAATTGCTAAGCCATCCCTCCAGCCCTAATAAAAATATTTTTTTAAAGAAAGCTATTAGTCATGTTTAGACAATACTAAGGAACCAACTCATTTTTTCTGCTAATAAGTGAATAAGCTAATAAGTAAGGTACCAGACACTCATCCTACTTTTGCTTGATGAACTATGCTTCAAGGTGTCCAAATAGTTAATTAAAGAAAGTTAACTAACACCCTTTGATCAAATGGATGAGAAGACCCTGTTGCTTAATCTTACAAGTCAACACAGAATGATCCCACCCCTCTCTACACACACACACACACACACACACACACACACACCATACACACACACACACACACACACACACACACACACATATATATATATATATATCACTGTTTTATAGGTTTCAGTTATGTGATGGATTGGCTGTATTGCTTTTGGACCTGTGGAAAAGTAGCACAACATGAAGGCACATGGATGGTAAAACTACTTACTCAGCAAGGATTCAAAGACAGAAAGAAGTGGGGTTCCACTATTCTCTAAGCCCCACTTCTTAAAGTTTATGCCACCCCTTAATAGCACTACTCTGGGAAGTAAGCCTGGTCTCATGTAGCCCAGGCTGGCCTAAAATTTACACTCCTCTTGCCTCAGCCTCCCTGGTGCTGTGATTTATGCCATTGTACCTGGGAGGGAATAAGCCTGTAACACATGGGCTTTCTTGAACATTCTAGAACATTCCATCTCCAACACATCACATTAAATATTGTATTTCCCCAGTGTTTGGTCCATAGATAAAGATATCACTCTCAAAGTAACACAGAAGAAAAATTATTTCATGTAGGTCTGTGGAAGATGCTTCCTATGGAACCCCTAGCTGACACTCTGCGACTCAGCTGACTAAGCCCAGACACAGAATGGGACAAGGAGCTAAGAAGCTAATGATGCTGGAGCTGGATAGGAAGAGAAACCAGCTTCGCATGATGTCTTTGCTTCAGATAAACCTCAGCTTGAGTTAGAGATTCTCAAAAATAATTTATGAGACCAAATTAGGTCATCTATTTTTAATTATTGTGGTTATTAATTTGACAAGTGGTCATTCAATACCACTCTCACATGTAATAATTCTTGAGCGTTGAGGATCTGATCATGTTCTCTTCTAAGGTATTGTTTTCTTAATTCTTTTTTTTTTTGTTTGTTTGTTTTTTTTTTTTGTTTGTTTGTTTTTCAAGGTAGGGTCTTACTCCAGCCCAGGCTGACCTGGAATTCACTATGGAGTCTCAGGGTGGCCTCGAACTCACGGCAATCCTCCTACCTCTGCCTCCCGAGTGCTGGGATTAAAGGCGTGTGCCACCACGCCCAGCTTTTCTTAATTCTTTTTTAAAAATTTATATATTTATTATTTTTTTAAAAAATTGTTTAATTAAATAGTTTTGTATTCAGTAAATACAGGCAGTACCATTATTAGGCTCATCTGTGACCTACCCCCTCCCCTTGGCCCCTCCTTGCTGAGGTATATGGGTCATGCATTGTGGAGTTAGCCCACAGTTATGGGTAGGATAAATGTCTCTGCACATCATGACCCAACATGTGGCTCTGACATTCTTTCCTCCCCCTCTTCCACAAAATTTCCCTGAGCCATGTTGGGTTCATTTTTGGTCTGCTTCAGTGATGAGGTGTTGGGGGCCTCTGAGGCTCTGGCTCTCTGATTTGGTAGGAGTTGAATTTTCTCTGTGTTGATCTCCTTCCCCCTTGTGTTGGTATTCGGTTCATCAGGAAAACAGCACTCTTGCTTGTTTCACCAATTTTTCTTAGTTTCAGCCAGGGCCCTATTGAGGTATTATGGAGTGGCTCTCTCCTTAGGATCTACATCTATCTGAAAAAGAGAAGCAGATTCTCCAATGGAGAGTAGGTTAGCACCAGGACCCTTACATTTTCATAGAGAATTTAATAGGTGTAGACCCTGTAACTCCCAGTACCAGCATGTGGCTATCATCCACAATGAGATTTTGATCAGAGAGACTTAGAGACTTACAAGGTTTCCTAAAAGACAGGCAGATTTCTGTCAGAGTACTTGATGACCCACCAAAGGTTAGTGGTAAGACCTTACTGCTGAAGACACCTTATGTGGTTGACATGTAAAATGGAATGGCATGGCTGGAAGTTGGAAGAGAGTCAGTCCACGGACAGTCAGCGCTTCCAGTGCCAGAAGGTGCTACATGGGCGACTGGGGTGAAATGACCAATATCTGTCCAAGAAACTCATGGTCTAACCTACTTAGCAGCAAATAACCTGTTGTGATGCCCACACAAGTGCAATAGTGGCACACAGCCATGGTGGGGAACCAACTGCTCTTGATTTGGCTAACTGATCCCCTCAGTGGTACAGGACCCATAGCTGGAGCTGGGAAACAAGTCAGAACCATATCCAAACATAAACCCACTCTCTAGTATCAAGCTACCAATAATCATGGGCTATTTTCTTAATTCTTTAATTTAAGGTCCAACAAACTTGCTTCTCTTACTCTTGAGCCAACAATGTTGACTCTAGCATTTTCTGACCATAATTATCTAAAGCAACCCAACTGAGTGACTTTTTTCTCCCTTCCTTCCTTCCCTTCCCTTCCCTTCCCTTCCCTTCCCTTCCCTTCCCTTCCCTTCCCTTCCCTTCCCTTCTCCTTCCTTCCCTCCCTCCCTCCCTCCCTCCCTCCCTCCCTCCCTCCCTCTCTCTCTCTCTCTCTCTCTCTTTCTCTCTCTCTCTCTCTCTCTCTCTCTCTCTCTTTCTTTCTTTCTTTCTTTTGTTCTTTCTTTCTTTATCTATTTGACAAAAAAAAGCAAGAATGGGTGCCAGGGCCTCCAGCCACTGCAAATTATATCCAGAAGCATGTGTCCCCTTGTGCATCTGGCTTACATGAGTCCTGGGGAATCGAACCTGGGTCCTTTGGCTTTGCAGGCAAACACCTTATTCAGTAAGCCATCCCTCCAGCCAGGCTTTTTCTTTGTGTGTGTGTGTGTGTGTGTGTGTGTGTGTGTGTGTGTGTGTGTTCATTATAAAAGCACAAAGCTCTCTATTTTGGGAAAGAAACATTCCTTACTGCTAAAAAAAATATGCTAAGTTAGTGTCAAGCTTGGGCAATGTCTAATTACAGCATTTACAGTAAACAAATGATTGATAAAGATACCCATACACCTCTGTAAACAAGGAAGTGGAGGAAGAGCTTTGCTGAACACTGTGTATATTTCCCACTGAAAGCAGATGTAAATTGCTCATCACAGGCAAGCCATGGCTTAATTTCCACACAACGGGCTCTCTTGCTGATTTTCTCCTTTTTAAAAAGACAATGGCAATCAGTTTTGCTCAGTGATTTCTTTGTGTAGAATCCTTGAGTCCAATTAGTGACACAGGTTATCAAAAGCCAGCCTTTCAAAAACAGCTGCAGGTGCTCCTAAGTTTGTATTCATTTTGCTGTTAAGAAGAGCCCAGATGATAAGCACAAAGAAGGAAACACGCACTGGGTCTTTGACCATGACCTGGAAGTTGTGTCCAAAGAGTTTGGCATTCTATTTACTTGGCTGCGACACAAATTCCTGAGTAGGAGGAGGGAAGGTAGAGAGCAGATGGGGGATGGTTGATAACATATTTGTCTCTTTCTGAGATTCTGAACACATCCGTGCATACGTCTTGAGTCAAGAACATTTTATTTACTTGAAATTGTTACCTGAATCCCTGTCCATAAGACATGACTCTATGAATTTATTTCATTTTGGTCCAAACTGAGAGAGATAGGGGGGAAACTACTACTATTGTCTGGCCAAGCTGATATATTATGCCCACCAAGCTGTCCTCTAAATACTAATGTTTATGTCCATATATTAGTGCTACTCACATTTTTCTTTATAAAAGCTTCTCTTTTCAGATAATGGTGACCACTAGGAAGACTCAAAAGTCATCAACATGCGGAGAAGTGAGAATGGAGTATTCAGCACTAAATGAAACATCTCTATCACATCCTCCAAGGCCCAGGGAACATTGTGGAAGAGGTGGTGAAAAGAATGTAAGAGCCAAACGAAGGGTAGGACTCCTTACAACATGCTCCTCCAGACACAAAGTGACCTTGTTATTCAGGACCTCACAGTGGCCGACACTACCTACACAAGACCTGCATAATAGGTAGAAAAAATGATGACATCAAAATAGAAGAGAGACTTGTTGGAAAGAAGAGATGTAGTGAGGAGGCGCAATTCAGGAGGGGGATCAAGGAGGGTTGTGGTTGGGAACTATAATCATGATATATTGTCTATATGTATAGAAGTTGTCAATAAACAATTAAAAAGAGGTTTGAGAGATGGCTTAGCACTTGAGGTGCTTGCCTGCATAGCCAGAGGACTCAGGTTCGATTCCCCAGGATCCACATAAGCCAGATGCACAAGGGGGCGCACACATCTGGAGTTCATTTGCAGTGGCTAGAGGCCCTGGTGCACCATTCTCTCTATCTGCCTCTTTCTCTCTGTCTCTCACATAAATAAAATTAAATAAGTATATATTTTAAAGTTAAGAAATACTGTGGAGTGAGAAACTTTTAATCCTTGTCCAAAATAGTGTTATACCTTGCCAAAAAGATGAAACAAAAGCGAGGAATATGAACACAGAGATCAGCTATGCGCCCCAGTCACCAAAATGATAGTCTTTCTCCTACTGCATGGGCTATGACTCTTGGCATGGGCCATTTTCATTCCTGCTATGATATTTCCTGTAAGGATCCTAATTCCCAGAGCCTGGTTACAGAATAAATTGTCCTTATTCATATATTTGAGGGACTTCAGAGTTGTTTGAGATTGACTTACTTTCTGGCTTGTTTCAGACTCTGACAAATCCACTTCTTGATGTTTATACAACCCATTCTACCTTATTTGAGACCTTTCCTAACTTATTTCAGACCCATCACATCAGGTACTCTTCCTGACATATTTGAGATAGTTCCTGAGTCAATGTGCTACTTCCTGACATATTTGAGATACTTCCTGATTTGTTTGGACTTTCTGATTACTTGAGATTCCACCTCACTTGTTCAAACATGTTAGAGACGCCTTCTGATGTATTTGAGATTCATCCTGAGGATTTTGAGATAACTTTGGACACATTTGAGACAATTCTCAATATATTTGTGACTCTATCTGCTTGAGATTCTTCCAGATATCTTTATTTTTTTATTCATTTTTATTTATTTATTTATTTAAGAGCAACAGACAGAGAGAGAAAGAGGCAGAGAGAGAGAGAGAGAGAGAGAGAGAGAGAGAGAGAGAGAGAGAGAGAGAATGGATGCGCCAGGGCCTCCAGCCACTGCAAACGAACTCCAGATGTGTGCGCCCCCTTGTGCATCTGACTCACGTGGGTCCTGGGGAATCGAGCCTCGAACCAGGGTCCTTTGGCTTCACAGGCAAGCGCTCAACCACTAAGCCACCACTCCAGCCCCCAAGTATCTTTAAATCCCTGCCTGACACGTGGGAGACCCATGCTGATTTGACACTCATTATGGTTTGGTTATGATGTATCCTTCCCAAAGGTTATGTATTGAAGCATTTGGTCCCCATATGGTGACCATTTGGCCATTTTGGGAGTTTGTGGCAACTTTAGGAAGTGGGACCTAGTTAAAGGAAGTAGGTCACTAGGGGACAGTGTTCTTGGCTGAACGTGTCCCAGACCTCTCCCTGCTTCTCTCTTTCTATGCTTCCTGTCTACTATGAGGTGAAGAGTCTCTTCCTTATGCTCAAATATCATGTTGCTATGTCTTGTCTCAGGCTCAAGATCAATGGAGCCAAGGACTATGGACTGAATTGCCTAAAATCATGAGCTCAAATAAGCCTTTAAGTTGTTTCTGTCAGATATTTGGTCAAAGCAATGAAACTGTAAAACAAGACTCTTCTAGAGTTCTTTGATGCCTTTCCTGTCATACATACTTCCTATGTCTGAGATTCTACATATTTGAAACTCTTCTGGACCATTTTAGACACCTCCTAATTTGTTTTGACATGATTTAGGACACATGTGAGTCCTTGTATGACATTGTAGATGATTCCTGACCTATTTGGGACCTTTTATGACTTGTTTGACAGCTTTCCTAGACTGTGTGGGAAACTTCTCAACCTCTTTGTGACCCTTCATAAGTTGTTTGATCTATTTGACAAATTTCTTGATGCATTTAAGGTTCTTCCTGACAAGTTAGAGAACTTTAATGACTACTGGAGACTATTACTCTCAGTTAGAACCCTTCCAAAAGTATTTGAGACCCTCCTTGACATTCTTCCTATCAATTTGAGGCCCATCATGAGATAATGAAAACTCTTCCTTATAACTCTGAGTCCTTTCTAATGCTTTTGAGGCCATGAGGCTATTTGTGGCTAGTTTGAAACATTTCCTAACCTATCCCACCATTTTCTGGCCTTGTAGAATTCATTTCTGACTGGTTGAGTGTCTTTTTGACATGTCTAAGACATCCCTTGTGGTGATAGAAATATTGACTGATGTAATTAATCTTGTCCTGTGAGTCTCATACCCATTCATATGGATCTGAGACTCTCCCTGTAGTGGATCTGAGACTCTCCCTGTAGTGAGATTCTTCCAGCTTATTTGAAAATTGCATTGGGCTGGAGATATGGCATAGTGGTTAAGGCACTTGCCTGAACAGCCTAAGAACCCAGGTTCGATTCTCCAGGTCCCATGTAAGCCAGATGCACAAGGTGACACATGTGTCTGGAGTTCATTTGCAGTGGCTAGAGGTCCTGGCACACCCATTCCCTCTCTCTCTCTCTCTCTCTCTCTCTCTCTCTCTCTCTCTCTCTCTCTCATAAATAAATAATTAAATAATAAATTAGAAACTTGTATTGATGATTTCCACACTTTTGTTGACTTGTTGAAAATCATACCCAAAGTATTTGTGACTCTATTTCTTTTTTGCATGTGTGTGTATGTTCATATGTGTGTGTGTGCTATTTTGCTTATTCTGGTGTGTGTGTGTGTGTGTGTGTGTGTGTGTGTGTGTGTATGTAAGCCAGAGGTAGGCAAATAGTCCTTAACCACTCACCACTTTTATTCTTTGAGACAGAGTCTTCAGTGAACCTAGAGCTCACCAATTCAGTTAGGCTAGCTGACTAATGAGCCCCAGAGATTCCCTGCCTCCACCTCCCCATCACTAGGATTACACATGCCATAATGCCTGGGATCTTATATGGATTCTGGGTATTCAAACCCAGGTCCTTTTGGTTGCACAGCCAGCACTTTACACACTGTGCCATCTTATTTGTGACCCTTTAAGAGGATACTGACATATCTAAAAGCCTTACTCCCTACTTTGAGATCCTTCCTGTCTTGAGGTGTGTCCTGACATATTTGAGGCCTTTCCTGACTGCTCAGCCTCTTTTAGATGATGTTGAGATAGTTTGTGACTTGTTTGACAGCCTTTACAACTATGTGACAGCATTCTTGGGTTGCTTTGGGGCCTTTCTGTGCATATTAGATTCCTCTAGTGTGCTTGAGATCCTTTCTGATTTGGTATCTCCACCTGGTGAATGTGAGATCCTCCCTGACTTTTCTGAACCTCTTTCTTGACTTATTTTCTGTCTTTTTCTGACTATATGGCCACACTCATGACATGTCTAATATCCTATCTGTTTGCCAATGCCTTTTAGGTTTACTAGCAGATCTAAGAACTCTCCTCACTCTTCGACATCCTTCCTTTCCATCAGAGACCCTTCCAGACTGGTTTGGCCCAATGATGTCACTTTTGCAACTTCTCATGATGAGCTTGAATCTTGTGACACCTTTTCTGAGTTACCTGACACCCTTCCCAACTCATTTGAAACCCTCCTTTGTATATTTGAGACTCTTTTGTAAGTAATTGTGTCTCTTTCCTTTGGTTAGAGATGCATAGTGATTTGTTTAGAACTCATCCTGACTACTTTAAGAAACTTCTAAACTTTTTAAACTGAGATTCCTAATGTATTTGAGATGCTTTTGCTCTGTAAACAACACTTCATAACATTTTGTTACCCTGCCTGATAGATTTGAGATTCTTCCTGATTCATGTGAGACCTTTTTTGATTGTGACCAATCCTGACATGATGACACTCTCTACTACAGCCGAGTTACAACCCTTCTATTTGAGATTCTTTTTGGCTTAATTATAACTCTTAACTACTTTCAAACCCTTCCAGAATTGTTTTAAATGTTTTCTCCAGTACTAGGGCCTTTTATTCTGACATGTTCAAAACCCTTCCTGCCATATGTGAGAACCTCCTCCATATACATAAAACTCTTCTAGATTTGTCTGAGACTGTTCTCTTTGTTTGAGACATCAACCAACAAATTTAAACCTGCTTATTTTTTCAGATCCTTCTAGTGTAGTTTGAGATTTGTAACTATTTTACATTCGTCCTGTTAGGATTGGTCTGGGCTAGGGGCTTGCTCAAACTGAGGACAACCATGAAGCCACATTTTGTGGGCTGAGCTTAATCAACCACAATGACAGGATCAGATTTCAATTCTAGGAAAGAAGAACACCCTTCCAGGCAGGGCTCAGGTTGTTTATGGAAAAGAAGAGATCTAGGTAACCCCTTTGGTCAAGAGATAAGGAGAAGAGAGATGCTTCTGTGATCTCTAATAAAGTGGAGATTGCAAAGGCAGACTTAAGGACATTTCTGCTTTTTACATTCAAGGCCCAGTCACCCTAAACTACTTAACAAAGCTACCTGACTCCCTCTTATTTCTCCCCTCACAGATAAATAAATAGAAATAGAAATAAAATGATGGAAAAATCTCAGTCACATCTAATAGTCTCGAACATGCCAGAAAGAGTCTCAGCAAAGTAAGGGAAGAGCTTACTTAATTCATAAAAGATCTCATATGTGAAGGGAAAAGTCTTAAAGAAGCCATGAAGTGTCTCAAACACTTGAGTAACAGTCCTAAAATGTTCTCAAATCTACCAGGATGGTCTAAACAAGACAAGAAGAATCTTTTTAAAAAGTCTAATTCTCAAAATATCTTAGCTACCTCAGGATGAGTATCAGACATGTCAAGAGTGGTATCAAGCATGGCATGAGAGGTTTCACTCAGAAATACTGCAAGGAAATCAGGAAAGGCTTTAGATATTTCAGGATGTGTGTTGAAAAAATCAGGAAGGGTCTTAATCCTGAGATGAACTTCCAAACCAGGCACAGTTATAGAGAAAGGGATAATTATTGAAGCTTTCAGATCCAGGGGAAGTTCCATATTGGCAGAAGAATCTGGCCCTGCTTTCATAGGCCAAGGAGAGAGAGAGGCCACAAACCAAAAGTCAAAAGCCACACAACACACTTCAGGAAGCCCAGGTAGAACTAACCACTTTGTATATCTTTAGGTTGGAATTTAAAACCTACCACCACACCTTTAAGCCCCACCCAGTGACACCTCCTCCACCTAAACTACAAACTAATAAAACATTGAATATATTGGGGTCATCTATTCAAACTACCACAGCCACCTTCTGCATCTGGCTTATGTGGGTCTTTTGGCTTGGCAAGCGAGTACCTTACTTGCTTAGCTATCTCTCCAGTGCTCTCTCTCTCAATCTCTCTCTCTCTCTCTTTCTCTCTCTCTCTTTGCTGGCTGTTCATCTGTCCTGAACTTCTAGGTCTTGGTAAGCCCCCACTTGTCTCAGGCCAGCTGGGCTGAGATGAGGGGAGAACACCCCTACTTCTGCATGGGCTCTCTACCCCCCCACCCACCACATGGTAGGAGCTCTCTGTACTTTCCCCTCTTTCCTTCTCTTGATCTAATAAAGTCTCTCTAAACTTTACTTTCTGTTCTATGGATTTTAATTCCATAAATTCATAAGACAAGAATCCAAGGTACCTTAAATTTATTGGTGTGTTGATGCATTGGTGTATTGACAAGAAACCCGAAAATTCCCATTTCAGAAAGACACGGAGAAAGAGAGTCTAGGCACACCAGGGCCTCTTGTCACTGCAAATGAAATCCAGACGCATGTGCCACTTTGTGCATCTGGCTTTACATGGGTACTGGGGTATCCAACCCAGGCCAGTAGACTTTGCAAGCAAGTACCTTTAACTGCTGAACCATCTTTCTAGCCCCCTGTTCCATCTTTTTGTAACACCTTACAAGTTATTTACACTTCATCCTTAACAATTTGAAAACTTCAAACTTGTTTGAAATGCTTTCTAATGTATTTGAGAACGTTCCTATATGTTCTAGAAAGTTTCTAAAAAGTTTTAGACCCTTTCTTTCATGACACCTCTTGAAACTACTCATTTGAACTTACTTGGGAACCTACCTGATATATTTAGAACATATTTTATATACTTCCTGACATGTTTGAGAACTTTCATTGCTTTCATGAAATGGTTCCTAATAAATATGAAATCCTTCTTGCTATTCTAAAATTTTCTTTAAAAGTTTGGAACATATCTTATCATGCTTAAGGTATTCTCTGGAATATATGAAAGCTTTTTGTTGTATTTAAATCTCTCCTTGACATGTTTAACATTCTTTGTGACTTGTTTGAGACTCTTTTTTTTATTATTTATTTATTTGAGAGCGACAGACACAGAGAGAAAGACAGATAGAGGGAGAGAGAGAGAATGGGTGCACCAGGGCTTCCAACCACTGCAAACGAACTCCAGACACGTGCGCCCCCTTGTGCATCTGGCTAACGTGGGACCTGGGGAACTGAGCCTCGAACCGGGGTCCTTAGGCTTCACAGGCAAGCGCTTAACCGCTAGGCCATCTCTCCAGCCCTTGTTTGAGACTCTTATAGGCATATTAGATTTTTTAATTGTTTGAAACCTATCCAGAAATGTTGTTTCTCTTTATGTCTTCTTGGGGCATTTAGTGTCATATTTGAAGCTCTTGTTATCTACTTTGAGCCCTTTTAGACATACTTGAATGTAATTCAGATTGCTCTCTATTTTATAGATTGTTTCTGAAAAGATTCAACCACCTCCTGGTGTACTTGAGGCTCCTCTTATCATGCTTTAGGTTCTTCTTGTTATATGTGAGAACCTCACTTCCTGATCCTTCTGCCTCCACCTCCTCAGCAATTTCCTACAGGCATGTGCCACCACAACCAGAACTTGACATCCTTAAGACTCTTCTGGATGTCCAAAACTCATTTGAGGGCTGGAGAGTTGGCTTAACAGTTAAGGCACTTTCCAGCAAAGTCTAAGGACTTCAGTTTGATTCCTCAGTACCCACGTAAAGCCAGATGCACAAGGTGATACATGCATTTGGAGTTCGTTTGCAGTGTCTAGAGGTCCTGGCATGCACATTGTCTCTCATGCACTCTTGGTCTCTCTCGATATATCTTTCAAATTAGCATATAGATACAAAATATTGCTGGGCGTGATGGCACACTCCTTTAATCCCAGCACTTGGGAGGCAGAGGTAGGAAGATCGCCATGTGTTCAAGGCCACCCTGACACCACAGAGTGAATTCCAAGTCAGCCTGGGCTAGAGTGAGACCCTACCTTGAAAAACAAAATAAAATAAAATATTGCCGGGCGTGGTGGCGCACGCCTTTAATCCCAGCACTTGGGAGGCAGAGGTAGGAGGATTGCCATAAGTTCGAGGCCACCCTGAGACTCCATAGTGAATTCCAGGTCAGCCTGGGCTAGACTGAGACCCTACCTCGAAAAACAACAACAACAAAAATTAACAAAATTCATTTGAATATTTTAATGAAATATTTAAGCCTTTTAGAAAGGTAGTTGAGATTATTTCTGTCCCTCATGACAAACTTAATGCTCTTCCTGACTACTCTGAGATACTTCCAATCTAGTTTGAAAGGATTGCTCATGTATTTCAGACCCTTTCCTGTTATTATTATTATTGTTATTGTTGTTGTTATTTGTGGTAGTTTGAATGGCTGTCCCCCAGTATATTCAGGATTTTATTAAAGTTTGTAATTTAAATCTACAGCCACCTGGCTGGAGAAGGTGTCACTGTGGTGGATCCTAGGGTCCAACCCTAAGGTATGGGGGTAGATTTGGAATTCCAGTGTAAAGATACGCAAAGGGCTTGAGTTCTGCCTGGAGTTCCTGAAGTATGCTTACTTGATTTTGGTGGTGTTTGTGTGGCTTGTTGGCTTTTCTCTCAATGCTTGGACCTGTGAAAGCAGGCCAGCTTCTTCTGCCATTATGGAACTTCCCCTGCATCTGTAAGCTTCAATAAATATCTCTTCCTCCATAACTGTGCCCAGATTGGATGTGTTCATCCCACCAATGTGAGGCTGTCTATTACAATATTATGATTTTGTTATTATTATTACTATACTTTGGCTTTTTGAGGTAGGGTCTCGCTCTGGCCCAGGCTGACCTGGAATTCACTATGTAGTTTCAGGCTGGTCTCAACCTTACATGCAACACCATGCCTGGCACCTCTCTTATTTTTTTGTGGTTGTGCATGCCTGCTTGTTTGTGTGCATGCATGTGTGTGTGTGCATACAGATTCATGTGTGCTATGGCACACATGTGAAGATCATTGGACAACATACTTGTTACTCCTCACCTTCACACATCATTTGAGACAGGGCCCCTCTCTCTCTCTCTCTCTCTCTCGATCTCATGCTGCTGTTGAGATATCATTTTGCTGTTCTTTGCTGCACATGGTATGAGCTTCTGGGAAATTCTCCAGTCTCTGCCTCCCATCTTGCTTTCAGCATGCTGAGATGATAAAAGGCTCCCATGACTTCTGGCTTTTTACATGTGGTCTGGGGAGGATCAAATGGGGACACCCAGGCTACAGTGGCAAGAGCTGTATCCATTGAGCCATTCCCCAGCAACATTCCCCAGTCTTCTGGGAACATTTCCTATTATGTTTCCAAAGCATCCTGTCATATTTGAGACTTCCTAATGAATTTGAGATTTCTGGGTTGTATTGAGACCATTCCCTGATGTGTTTGACATCTTTTCTGACAATCCTGATATATTTAAGACTCTTTCCCACATGTATGCAACCATTCCTGAAGTATTCAAGATGCTTTCTGGCTGATGGAGAAAAATCTTGGCTTATTGGAGATGTTTCCTGACATGAGACTCTCCCTATGGTTGGGATGCTTGCTTACATGCATGCTGTTCTCTCTGATGTACGCAAGAATCTTCTTGATGTCTTGGAGTCATTTCTTGACTATTTGAAACCATTATGACATATCTGAGATTCTTGTCTCTTTGTAGCCATTCCTGATAGTTTTGAGCAACTTCCTTTCCTATCCAGGATTCTTCCTGACACATATTTTTGAGACTCCTCCTACTGCTTTTGAAAAGTCTTCATGATCATCTTCATGAGATCACTTCTAATTGGCTGAGTCTTCCTGACTTGCTTAGAACCTTCCCAACAGATTTGAGACTCTTAAATGAACTTGAGGCTATTCCTTTAGGTTGGTGAATCTCACTCAGTTATCTATGGTACACCCTTACTGCCTTGAAAATGTTTCTCACTTGTTTGAGATGCTTACTTGGATATTTAAGGCTCTTTCTCTGTGTTGTAGATGCTCCTGAGATGTTTGAGACATTTCCAATTATGTTTTAGCCTCTTCTTACCTTATTAAGAATTTTCTCTGACTACTTTTGACCCTTCCCAACTTATTTGAAACCTTTCTTGACAAGTTTGGGACCCTTTTGTAAGTATGTAGGTCTGTCCCTGTGTGTGTGTGTGTGTGTGTGTGTGTGTGTGTGTGTGTGTGCGCGCGCGTGCGCGTGCGCGCGTGCGTGTGTGTGATCTGTCTCTGTCTCTACCCTTTGTTTATATACTTACTGCTCTTCATGACAACATTGAGACCTTTCAGACTTATTTAAGATGTCTGATGCATACAAGACACTCCCTTTGTGTTTGAAATACCTATTGACATCTTTGCCAGTCTTGTGGTTTAGTTGAAACTTTTTCCAACAGTCGTAGATCATTCTTGGCATGTAGAAAATCAGGGTTATATCAGAGATGCCCTATTTCTGGTCGAGGTTGACTTATTTATAATTTCTTATTGCAGACATACAGCACCTGACCCAAAGCAACTGGTGAGAAAAAAAAAATGTTTATTTTGGCTTACAGTCTTGAGGAGAAGCTCCTGGATGGCAGGGTAAAGGATGGCATGAACAAAGAGGCTGGACATTATCTCCTGGCCAACATCAGGTGGACAAGAGCAGCAAGAGAATGAGTTAAACACTGGCAAGGGAGAGCTGGCTATCACACCTCCTCCAGCAAGGCTCCAATTCCCAAAGTGCCTTCAGCTGGGGACCTAGCATTCAAAACACATGATTGCATAGGGGGCACCTAATAATTCACCACAATTTCCATATTACTTTTATTTAAGAAATCACTAGACTTACCGGGTGTGGTGGCGCACACCTTTAATCCCAGTACTTGGGAGGCAGAGGTAGGAGGATCACCGTGAGTTCGAGGCCACCCTGAGACTACAGAATAAATTCCAGGTCAGCCTGAGATAGAGTGAGACCCTACCTCGGAAAAAGTAAAAAAGAAATCACTAGATTTGTTTGTGATGTTTCCTCATGTATATAAATCTCTCCCTCCTGTTCTGGATATTTCCTGATAAGCCTGAATTCTTTCCAGTCAAATCTGAAACAGCTCCTGACATATTTTATGCCTTTTTAATGTGTCAGAGAAGTGATCCTATGTATTTTATCTTCTCTCTGACAGGAGAGCATTTCAAAACTGTCATGAAAGGGGCTGGAGAAATGGTTCAGTGGCTAAAGGCAAAGCCTAATGGCCCAGATTCAATTTTCTGGTATCCACATAAAGCCAGATGCACAAAGTGGCATATGCACCTGGAGTTCATTTGCAAGTGGCCCTGGCATGCTCATTCATTCGTTCATTCATTTTCTGTCTATCTATCTCTTTCGCTCTCATCACAAATCAATAAAATCACACTTAAAAACTATCATGAAAACATGGCAGAACATATCACAAATGAGTCAGTGCCTCAAATCCATCACAAGTCATTTCAAACTCAGCAGGGACACTTGGAGAACATTCATGACTTCTTTAGCAACCCATGAAAGACCTTTGCTGATATCCTTGATGCATTTACCTATTATTCATATCCATTACTAACCAATTTACAAGTTCTTTCTTGTGATGTTGAGCACTTCCAGTCTTGTTTGAGAGATTTCTCAATGTATCACAGGTTCTTCCTTTCTCTTAAAAAAAAAAAAAAACTATTTGCACACATGCAAGTGTGTGCAGGAATGCCACCAGACACTTGTTCCATTCTTTGCACCTTGTCTGTATGGATAGCTTGTGAATTGAATCAAAAGTGACAGGCTTTGCAAGCACGTATCTTTGAGGCCCTTCTTTACCAGTTTCAGACCTTCACAGACTTGTTTCAGTCTCCTGTTATGTTAGATACTCAGCCAGTGTCTTCCCATTTGGGTAAGATGCCTCCTGATATATTTGAGACTTTTTTTTGATTTATTACTTCTTTCCTAATTATTGACACATCTTCTGATATATACATATATATATATACATACATATATATATACATATATATAGATAGATATATAGATAGATAGAGAGAGAGGGAGAGAGAGAGAGAGAGAGACAGACAGAGAGAAAGGGAGAGAGACAGAGAAAGAAAGAGAGATAGAGAATGGGTGTGCCAGGGCCTCTAGCCACTGCAAATTAACTCCAGACACATGTGTCACCTTGTGCATCTGGCTTATGTGGGACCTGCAGAATCGAACCTGGTCCTTTGGCTTTGCAGACAAGAGCCTTAACCATTAAGCCATCACTCCAGGACCTCTTCTGATATTTTTTGAAACCCTTCTGAACAGGTTTGTGATCTTTCCTTATTGTGTGAAAGCCTTGCTGTAAGTTTGAAATCCTCCTGTAATACATATAAGATATGCCACTAACACTTTCACCGCTCTCACTGGCATATTTTGAACTTTTAATACATTGAAGCCATTCCTGATTTGTCAAGACTTGTTCATAATGCACTTAAGATACTTCCTAACTCTATGAGAGTGTTTATGCCATGTTTGGGACACTTCTTGATGTATTTCAGTCCTTCCTATATGGTTGAGGTCCTTCTTGTTTGATCTATGATCCTTTCTGTAATAATTAAAATTCTTTCTTATCACATGACCCAACAATCCCACTCCTAAGTATATACCCAAGAGAAGGAAAAGCTTATACTCACACACTAACTATATACTCAAAAGCTCACAGCAACATTATTCATAACAGCTCAAAAGTGTAAGAAAACCAAATGTCCACTGGCTGAGAAGTCAATAAAATATCTCATATCTATATAATAGAATAATATTTGGCAATAAAAATGAAAAAAAGAGGTTTGGAAGATAGCTCAGTGGTTAAGGTGCTTGCTGACAAAGCCTGATGGCCTGGGTTTGATTCCCCAGTACTCACATAATGGCAGATGCAAAAAGTGTCATATGCATCTAGCGTTCGTTTCCAGTGGAAAGAGGACCTAGTGTTTCCATTCTTTTGTTCTCTCTCTCTTTTTGTAAATAAATAAATAAAAATATTTTAAAAATGAAAAAAAAGAATGCCATATCAACACATAGTATGGATGGACCCTAAAAACATTATACTAAGAGAAAGGATCCAGACAAAAGGGCATATGTTGCTTGATTCCATTCATATAAAATGTGCACAATGGACAATTATATAAACAAAAAAGAAATTAGTCTTTGCTACTGTCTGAGGTAGGAAAGAATAGGGAGTGATTGCTAGTAGGTATTGAGGTGATGAAAGCATTCTGGAATGAGATAGTGGCGATGGTCACATGACTATATATCTATTCAAGAAACCACTGAATTCTTTAACTATTTTAAATGGTAACTTTAACTGCATATGAATTATATATCAAAAAAAGTTCTACCACACACTTGGGAGGCAGAAGTAGGAGAATCACTTTGAGTTCAAGGCCACCCTGAGACTACATAGTGACTTCCAGGTCAGCCTGAGCTAGAGTGAGACCCTACCTCGAAAAACAAAACAAACAACAGAAAAAATGTCTTACTACAAAAAACCTTCCTGGAAACTTTTTTAAAAAAAATGCTGTGTGCTCACGTAGCCCAAGATTGCCTGGAACACTCCATGCAGCCCAGGCTGTCTTCAAACCTATTACCCTCCTCATTCAACCTCCAAATTGCTCAATTACAGACATGAACCATCACATCCAGCTGACTGACTTCTTTAAAGCTCTTCCATACTTACCTGAGACTCTTTCTGATACATGTAAGCTTGTTTTTTATTATTATTTTTATTTGCCTGAGACATTTCCTGAAGTGTTTGAGAGCCTCCCTTATTACTTCAAGGTCTTCATGTCTGATTGAGGTCCTTTTGGACATGTTTGAAATTCAGCTGTTACCAGAACCTAATGTTTTCACTATTAATCACTCTGCTGAAACCTCATGAGGAAGATATTAGTGGGAGAAAATAGATTTATTCAATGCTGGCCCTAAAACTATAAAGAAGACATTTCTTTCTTGCATCACCATTCCAGACATCTATCTTGAGGCAGGGGTGTAGTACTTTTATGAAGAACAAAGAGGTTTCAGTAAGGCAATGGACTGGAAATCCCCATGTAGAGCAAAGTCTTTCTCTCCAGGGCATATCCTTCTTCTCAAAGTGGATGTCAGCCTTGGACTTCAACCTCCTCATACCATCATCTACATTCTCTTTCCAGACCAACCACATATTACTTTTCTTTAAGTCAAGTTATGTGAGCTGAGGAGAGGAAAGGGTATTACAGAAGTCTTAGCGTTTAGAATATCATCTGAGAAGTATGGGTCATCAAAAGATTGGAGGGCCTGGAGAGATAGCTCAATGGATAAGGCACTTGCCTATGAAGCCTAAGGACCTACATTCAATTCCCTAGTACTAGTGTAAGCCAGATGTACAAGGTGGCACAGGTGTCAAGGGTTCATTTGCAACGGTTAGAGGTCCTGGGGTGCTCTCTCTCTCTTTCTCCCACATAAATAAATAAATAAATATTTTAAAAGTAAAAAGTTCTCTAAAAAAAAGAATAAAGAGGGAAACAAAAGTAACCACTTCTGCTTGGTCTGTTACACACAGCTCATAACAAAATATGTCTATAACCATGTATCAAAGAAATCGATTAATGTTTTTCCTTGAGCCAGCCCTTCACCTGCAACTAGAAATGGATATTTTTATTGGTCTTTTAAATAAAAATTTTCTCTGCTTAAGAACCTGTGTTTTTCATAAGCAATATAATTTTAGATGTTGTCTCTGGAAACCAAAATAACAAATTATTATAAGAAATTCAGTTTATTTTTCACCCTGGGCACGTGCAATCCAGTTCTGTTAATATCACTGTGGTCCCCTGTGAACTTCCCTGTTAAGAACCTGTCATTCACATAGTTCAATGTGCCTCATTTTCAAGTCCCTTTGCCAGCCAGCAAGAAGGAAAGAGGAAAGAGTTAGCAATCTGCCCCTTTAGGTACCTGGCTCTGAAGTTACATATATAAGTTCTGTGTCATCTATCATTGGCAAGAATGGAGCCACATTACCACACCTGGCTATAAAGGATGATGCGTACTGGACTCTCTAATGTGGGAAGTTATTTTATCTTCTTAAAATTCAGGGTTTTTATCACTAACAATGGGGAAAAATAAGCAATCTACCATCCATAGCCTCCCATTTTGAAATTTGAAAACTTGCAATTACCAAGAAAAAAAATGCCCCAATGACAATTTTTTAAGTAAAATTTCCCCCTTTTCTCTTCCTTAATTAGGCAGCTACCAGGTTGGCGCGCGGGGGGGGGGGGGGATTCTAAGCAATGAAACATAAAAGGAAAAAAACTGCTGGAACCAAAAGATTCATAATAAAAAAGTGTCTGGAGCTATTAGTACAATACCTAACAACTAATGTGGACTTTATAATAAAGTGACTATGCATGCAGAAAAATCTTAGAACATTTTGAGACGTCATAAAGTCAGAGTTAAATGGACCACAAATAATTTACACATTTAGAAGCCTTGGAATCACATGACTCAGGAATAAATAATTAAACTTGGTAAGAAAAAGTCTGCAAATATAACTATGAATCCAATTTAAGGTTCATAGCAGTTCTGAGAATTGAATAGTATGCAAGAAAGATAACTATTCCTTTTATAAGACTTTAGTCTTATAACATTAACATTAGTTTGATTTTCAGAAATACATAAAGGAAAAGCTAATCAAATTAATGTTAACACTCCACAATCCAGCTAGAATTGAGTTCCATAACCAGTCCTTGGTCTTTCTCTGTTCTAGATCTTACCAAATCTTGACCAAGTAGTGACTTGATACATTGTGCCCTAAAGAGAGTCATCCCTTTAACTGCTTTTGGGAAAGTTTGCAAAAGTATTCCATTCAGTACACTTGCAGAAAGAGTCTGTGAGTGGTTCTGGCTTGCAAAGGGAGGGTGAGGGAGCATATGAAGCTGCCCAGATTGAGTTAAGCATGGTCAGAAACTCACAACAGAAACTCTTTCAGGGTGTACCAAGGAGTCTGAGGCCTAGAAATGAGCTAAGTTAGGAACTAGCCAAAATTACTCAACCTATGGCCTTCCCAGAGAACTTGTCGGTGATCTTGATCAGCCTTTACTGACCAAGCCATCCACCTGCCAATTCCTGTCTAGACAGTCAGTACCTAAAAGCCCCACAGCTAGTACTGTGCCTTTAGGAATGGACACTAATGAGCTGGATAGGCAGTTTCTATTTTATTCTGAAATGGGTGATGACCATGTAAAGAACTTCTGGAGGTGTGTGTGTGTGTGTGTGTGTGTGTGTGTGTGTGTGTGTGTGTGTGTGTGTGTTCATGGGAATTTGGAGATATCTCAGTGGGCAAATCATGCATAAGCATGATAACCTGAGTTCAGTTCTCCAGCACTTACATAAAAATGCTGGGCATGGTGATACATATCTGTGATCCTAACTTTGGAAGGCAGAGACAGGAAGACCCTTGTGGCTCACTGGCCAGCCAGTGTAACTAAACCAGTGAGCTCTGGGTTCAGTAAGAGACTATCTTGCAGAATGAGGTGGAGAGCAATTAAGAAAGACACTCAGTGTTGACCTTTGGCCTTCACATACACATAAACCTATACGTGCACACCCATATGAACCTGCATACGTACCACACACAAATATACATGCAAAAACAAATAAATAGACAAATAAATAAATATGTGTGTATGCACAAATGCATCATTTTGATCACTTAAGATATTAATTTTAAGGCTGAAGAGATGGCTTAGCAGTTATGGAGCTGGCCTGTAAAGCCTAAGGGCCCAGGTTTGATTCCCCAGCACCCATGTAAAGCCAGATGCACAACCAAGGTGGCCCATGCATCTGGAGTTTGTTTGCAGATTGTTTGTTTGTTGCTGGAGGCCTTGGCATGCCCATCCTTAGTCTCTCTCTCTCTTTCATCTCTCTCCTTATAAATTAATAAATATTTTTTAATTAATCCCAACACTCAGGAGGCAGAGGTAGGGGAATCACTGTGAGTTTGAGACTTCCCTGAAACTACATAGTGAATTCCAGGTTAAGCTGGGCTAGAGCAAAACCCTGCTTCAAGAAAACTAAAAAAAAAAAAAATTATTATTATTATTATTTTATATTTACCAAAAGAATTCTTTTAGACTTATCTCAGCATTTGTTTTTCTCATATCACTTCATATATATATTGTAGCCGGGCGTGGTGGCTCACGCCTTTAATCCCAGCACTCGGGAGGCAGAGGTAGGAGGATCGCCGTGAGTTTGAGGCCACCCTGAGATTCCATAGTGAATTCCAGAGACCCTACTTCAAAAAACAAAAAACAAACAAAATATATATATATATATATATATATATATATATATATATATATATATATATCTGGGAGTGGTGGCGCACGCCTTTAATCCCAGCACTCAGGATGCAGAGGTAGGAGGGTTGCTGTGAGTTCAAGGCCACCCTGAGAATACACAGTGAATTCCAGGTCAGCCTGAGCCAGGGTGAGACCCTACCTCAGAAAAAAAAAGACAAATAAGCAAAGTATGTTGATAAAGGTATTCCTGAAATATTTTTCACATTCCAAACCCCACTGTTCTAAATCACCTTTTAAAATTTGACCCTCAGGTTGTAGCACAGTTGGTAGAGGCTTGTCCAGCATGCACAAAGCCCTCGGCTTGATCCCCAGCCAGGGTCTGTAGTTCATTTGAAGGGGCTGGAGGTCCTGGTGAGCCCATTCTCTGTATTTCTCTGTCTCTCTTTTCTCTATCTCTCTCTGCTTATAAGTAAATAAATAAAAATATTTTTTTTATAAAAATGTATATCTAAGAATACAGAAAAACCTGTCATGGTGATACACACCAGTAATCCCAGCACTTGGAAAGTAAAGGCAGGAGTATTAGATATTCAAGATCATTCTCAGCTACGTAGAAAGATCCAGGAAGTCTAGGCTATAGGAGATCCTATCTCAAAAGAAAAGAATATCTATGGCAGTACAATTCATGGTGTTCAATTATTTAAACAGCTCAAATGTCCATCAACAAGACAGTAGATAAATGCGTTGGTGGTCTGTTCATGTAATAGAATAACAGACAGCCACAAAAAGAGAACAAAGTATTGATACAATGACACAGATGAATATCACAGATGAGTGAAAGAGGCCAGATACAAAAGTTCAAGAACAGGCAAGAGTAATCAACTGTAATAGAAGTCAGAATATTGATTTCCTCTGGGGGGAGTATTATTAACAAAAATAATGAATATTCATTGCATAACAAACAAGACTGTCTGGACCTCTCTTCCTTCACATAGCTATAGAACTAATTCTCTCACATTCAAGTTCAATGTTACCTTGTCTGGGAGGCCTATCCTGTCTGCTATATGAGAAATCTATGCTCCCTGACTCTCAACCTTCCTATCCTTTTCCATGTTTTTTTTTTCCATTCTACTTCACACCTTTTAACAGATCTTATAATTTACTTACTTTAATATTTATTGCTTACCATCTATCTCGCCCTTCTAGAAGGTAAGGTTCACATCTGATTATTGGGACATGTAGACATCGTGAAAACCACACCCACTTGCCCCACCTCAGGACATCATGATAAGCTTATCCCAGCTCCAGAACCTCCAGTGAAATTTTGCTACAACCACACCAAAACCCAATTTTAGGGCTGGGGATGTAGCTCAGTTGGTAGAGTGCCTATCATGTACAAGGCTCTGGGCTCCATTTCCGCTACTGCATGATCCAGGTGCGGCAGCACATACACCTGCAATTCCAGCACTCAGGAGGTAGAGGAAGGAGGATCAGAAGTTCAAGGTTATCCCTGGATACCTAGCAAGTTTGAGGCCAGCCTGAGTTACATGAGACTTGTCTGAAGAAATTTAGATGGGGCTGGAGAGATGGCTTAGCAGTTAAGGTGCTTGCTTGCCTGCAAAGCCAAAGGCCACAGGTTTGATTTTCCCAGGACCTACATAAGCCAGATGCACAAAGTGGCACATGTATCTCGAGTTTGTTTCCAGAGGCTGGAGGCTCTGCTGTACCCATTCTGTCTGTCTCTTCTCTCCATCTCTACTTTCTTTTTTTTTTTTTAAATTGGCCACACCTGGTGGCACACGCCTTTTTTTTGTTGTTGTTGTTTATTTTTATTTATTTATTTGAGAGCGACAGAAGGAGAGAGAGAAAGAGACAGAGAGAAAGTGAGAGAATGGGCGCGCCAGGGGACTGCAAATGAACTCCAGACGCGTGCACCCCCTTGTGCATCTGGCTAACGTGGGTCCTGGGGAACCGGGCCTCGAACCGGGATCCTTAGGCTTCACAGGCAAGCGCTTAACCGCTAAGCCAACTCTCCAGCCCTCCAGCCGTACTTTCAAATAAGTAACTCAAATAATTTTTAAAGAAATTTAGGTGGTTTAGATGTTCTGTCTCAATTATCCCCTTCAAAGCTCAGGGACTCTCATGAAAGAGAAAACAAAAGGAATGTTAAGTGCCAAAGGATGGAAAGAGTGCTGAGGAATGCTGTCTTCTGAGTCACATGGCTATTGCACTCATGAACTCTCAACAGCTGTGGCTTCCTGTACAAGACTGACCCTGTCAACATCTCATCATGAACAGGGGAGGGACTCATAAAATCCCAGTCCTCTCATAGTAACTATTGTCAGTTAGCTGTTGCTGGGGAAAGGGAGTCATGTTCTGCAATGCTGCAGCCACTCACAAGGAGCCATACTCCCATAAATAACCTCCCACCCAAGCTCATGCAAGCAACCCTAACTTAGTCACCAAAAAGACAGAAGGAGAATCAGTTGAGAAGAAGGGTTTTAGTGGGAGAGGGATAAAAGGGCAACGGGGTAAATAAGATCAAACTATATTGTATCTATGCATGAAATTGTCAAACAAATGTAAACGGTCTTTACTATTATAAAAAATTATTTTCTGCCAAACCAGCTTCCTTTACTCCTCAAAGACATTTACCTCCAAAGAACATCCCAATAATTTTCCCATCTGCAATTCTCAGTCTGCTTCCTGGAGTGTCTATGGCACATCACTGATATTCATTGAAACAAATAAACAAGCAAACAAAAACATGGAAGGAGCTCAGCTTTATTGAGGAAGAGAGAGCTCCAACTTGGGCATAGTCCCCGTGAATCAACTCTGCCATATCTAAGAAATATTAAGAGACAGTTGTATATTTGACGAAAAAAGACAGTTTGCCCACAAGCTGCTCACAGCATGGTCAAGACATGATATACTTTTTTCTCTTTAAACATAGAATGTGACACATTATGAGATCACAGATGATGTGCTTAGAGGACAGAAAAGATCACAGCAGACTTTCTAGTAAGGATGACACTTGGACATTGACACCGCAGTGGAAACACAGACCGAGCAGTATGAGCTTGGCCTGAAACCAATACGTGTGAGTAATGGGTACTTCTGTTTGAATGGAGGGTCAAAGGGACCTAGGAAGTCTATTGTTTAGGGCTCTCAAGGTAAAAAGAACCAATTGTGTGGCAGGGGGTGGGAGAGAGAGATTGACTTATAAGGAATTGGCTTGTGTGATTTTGAAGATTTACAAGTCCAAAATTTCCTGGTTGAACTGGCAAGCCATTAACCCAGGACAATCAACATTGTAATTCAAGTCTGAAGGCTGTCTGATGTAGAACCAGGAAGAATTGATGCTACAGATAAAAGTCTAAAGGCAGCTGGGTGTGGTGGTGCACGCCTTTAATCCCAGCACTCGGGAGGCAGAGGTAGGAGGATCGCCATGTGTTCAAGGCCACCCTGAGACTACAGAGTTAATTCCAGGTCAGCCTGGACCAGAGTGAGACCCTACCTCGAAAAAAAAAAAAATGTCTAAAGGCAATCTGCTGTAGAATTCTCTCTTTTCATCCCAATCAAGCCTTTAACTGATAGGATAGGTCCTACCCATATTGTGGAGGGCCATCTGCTTTGCTCAAAGTTCACCAATTTATATGTTAATCTTATCCAGAAACAACATCGCGAAAATACAATCTATCTGGTCACTGCATGGGCTAGGCAAGTTGACCCATGAAAGTAACCATCTCTTGTCAAGACCCTATTCCTCAAGACTCCACATACTTGGGCTGCAAGGCCACTGAGAAATTCTGCTGCAACCGAGCTGATAACCTCCTCCATGTAGACCAGCTGACAGAAAGCTGGAAGAAGCCATTCTGCATGCAGTTCAATGAGAGAAAGAGAAATTACCAGTGAAGATACTCAACAGTGGACACTGCAAGCCTTACATTTGGCCAGCCAGGCTAAATTAGCCAAATGGTGCAATAGTGACATGCCTATCATGGTGGAAACCAACTGCCCTCTAATTGGACTGGAGGTCCGCTCCATGGGAGGGAATACATCCCTGATACTGAAAATTTAAAACAGGGGTAGTCATGTAACGTCTGCTATTGTCTGGCTAAATGTATATACTATGCTTATCAAACTGCTCAGTAAGCACTTCTCTTAATGTTCATACCCATATATTAATGCTACTCTCACTTTTAGTAGAGAATCTTCTCTTTTCAGATAGCAGTGACCTTGGGATGACTCAGAAGGCATCATGGTGCTGGAAAGAAGTGTTCAGCACTGCAATATCTCTATCACACCTTCCAAGGCCCAGAATCTATTGCAGAATAGGTGGCAGAAAGAATGTAAGAGCCAAAGGAAGGGTAGGACTCCTTACAACATGCTCCCCCCAGACACAAAATGGCCTGGATATCCATGACCTCATAGTGCCTGACACTACCTACACAAGACCATCATAATAGGATGAAAAGATAATGACATCAAAATAAAAGAGAGACTGATTGAGATGGGGAGGGGATATGATGGAGAATGGAGTTTCAAAGGGGAAAGTGGGGGGAGGGAGGGCATTATCATGGAATATTTTTTATAATCATGAAGTTGTTAATAAAAAAAATTGAACAAAAAAAGAAAGTAACCATCACAAAAAAAAAAAAAACCACACAAGTGGAGGAAAGACTTTCATGGTTAGTGTTGAAGTTGTAGGAACTGCTGAGGATGTGGAGGCCAGGGGCTTGGAAGGAGGGAGCCTGGAAGCAGAGAGAATCTCATCAGATAAGAGGAAGCCAGATGGTGACAGCGATCCCGAAAGGGAAAAAAGAGGCAGGCGTGCAGCATGGACATGATAAGGCTTGACAACTATCTGGTCCTGGAGGAATGGCACCATGCTTTCAAAGCCAGATACCTTGGAGGATGGGGAGCCACAGAAAGAACTGGAAAGATGGGGAGATAGAAGATACATGCCTCCCTAGAAGCTGCTCAGCTTGAGAGTCTGCTCATGTTATTCTCATGGGCAGGTTGTTGATCGATATGAAACAAGTCACCCCAAATTATAAATGAAAAAAAAAAAAAGACATAGTTTGCTCACAAATCAGGAAGGTGACCGAATTCATGCATTTTTCATAGTGTGATTGGTGCATTGTATTGATTTTGTGTTGATAACAGGAAATTAATTCTTCATAAAGAACTTAAATAGGAGATGAAAATAAACTTTGAATAGTTCTTTTTTGCACATTATCTGATGAAATTATTTATTAAAATTTGATTACCAGAAAAATTTAATTACCTTTTTTATCTAATGCTACTGATCATTTCAAGATCCCACTTCCCTGCCCTAAAACGGAGAGAGAAAATTATTTGCTCCTTGAGTCTTTCTTACACCTAAAAAGTGTTCCATGTTAGAGCATGGACTTTCTAACATGCTTTAAAAAGTAGAATGCCAGGGCTGGAGAGATGGCACAGATATTGAGGTGCTTGCCTGCAAAACCAAAGGACCCGTTTTTGATTCCCCAGGACCCACTAAGCTAGATGCAAAAGGTGGCACACGTTTCTGGAGTTTGTTTGCAATGGCTAGACATCCTGACGTGCTCATTCGCTCACTATCTCTCTCTCTCTCTCAAATAAATAAATAAAAATGATTTTTTAGGGCTGGAGAGATGGCTTAGCAGTTATGCGCTTGCCTATGAAGCCTAAGGACCCCAGTTCAAGGCTCGATTCCCCAGGTCCTACGTTAGCCAGATGCACAAGGGGGCGCACGCGTCTGGAGTTCGTTTGCAGTGGCTGGAGGCCCTGGCGCGCCCATTTTCTCTCTCTCTATGTATCTGCCTCTCTCTCTCTCTCTCTCTCTCTCTCTCTCTGTCTCTCTCTGTCATTCTCAAATAAATAAATAAACATGAACAAAATTTTTTTTTTAATTTTCAAAAAAATGATTTTTTAAAATGTAGACTGCCAGCCCGGTATGTTGGCGCACGCCTTTAATCCCAGCACTGAGAAGGCAAAGGTAGGAGGGTTGTTATGAGTTCAGGGGCACCCTGTGAATTCCAGGTCAGCCTGGGCTAGAAGGGAGATCTTACCTCGGGGTGGGGGGGGATGTGGGAACTGGGGATGGAGCTCAGTTAGTAGAGTTCTTGCCTAGAATACACAAAGCCCTGAGTTTAATCCCTAGCACTGCCTCAACTAGGTGTGGTGACTGTCGCCTGTAACCTCATTACGCAGGAGGTAGAGACAAGAGGATCAGAAGTTCAAAGTTATTCTCAGCTACATAGTTAAGATTGAGGCTAGCCTGGGTTACATGATCCTTAGTTGCAAAACCGTACCAAATCTAAAATAAAATGTAAAATGTGGGGCTGGACTCAGCAATTAAAAGTGCTTGCTTGCAAAGCCTGTCCACCCAAGTTCCATCCTCCCCAGCATTTCCATAAACCTAGACACAAAGTGGCGCATGTATCTTTGATCACAATGTGTCTGTGAATGGTGGAGCTCATTGCGCCACGTGTCCCCATAAATACATACATGCTTGCATACAGAGAGAGAGGGAGAGCACTACAGAGATATCTCATCTATTAAAGGGGCTTGCTTGCAAAGCCTACCAGCCCATGTTCAATTCTCCAGTACCCACGTAAATCCAGATACACACACATACACACACACACACACAAATAAAATTGAAATTGTGACTAAAACACTTTCTTCTTGGGGGGGGAGTAGGAGGTTTCCTGGAGATAGGATTCATAGCCTTGTACATGCTAGGCAAGTGCTCTACCTCTGAGCTACATTCGTACCCTTTACTTGTCTATTTCGAAAATGAGATTTAGATTCTCCTTTGATTTTAGGTTCACTGGATTTTATTTATTAAATATCCTAGATCCAGGTTGAAAACTTTAAAACAATTTCATCGAAGCATAACTTACTGCTATAAAATGCACCTCATTTAAAAAATGAGTAATTTGATGTTTTGTAGTAAATTTACTGAATTATACAACCATCAATATGATCCAGTTTAGACCATTTTCATTGTGATAGTCAGGCAGACACTGTCTTTAGATTTGCCCTTTCTGTACATTTCATGTATGTAGAATCATCATATAATGTAGTTTTATTCTTTTTAATTCTGGCTTCTTTCACTGAACATAAATAATATTTTCGGGCTGGAGAGATGGCTTAGTGGTTAAGTGCTTGCCTGTGAAGCCTAAGGATCCCGGTTCGAGGCTTGATTCCCCAGGACCCACGTTAGCCAGATGCACTAGGGGGCGCACGCGTCTGGAGTTCGTTTGCAGTGGCTGGAGGCCCTGGCGCGCCCATTCTCTCTCTCTCTCTCTCTCTCTCTCTCTCTCTTTCTCTCTCTCTCTCTCTCTCCCTCTGCCTCTTTCTCTGACTGTCACTTTCAAATAAACATAAAACAAAAAAATTAAAAAATAATATTTTTGAGGTTCATCCATATTGTAGCATATGTCAGTTCTTTACTGACTATGGAAAGATGATATTCCCTAAAAAGATGATATGGTACGGATGAACCATAGCCTGTTTACCCATTCATCATGGATAAGTAGATTGTTTTTGAACATCTGCATTCAAGTTTTGTGTGAACATATGCATTCATTTTTCTCATGAAACTATTAAGTGTGAAATTGCTGGGGCACAATGATAAATTTCTGTTTAACTATTTAAGGGATTGCCAAACTATTTTCCCAATCAGTTGCATCATTTTTCATATCAACTTGTGATTTCTCATTTCTCTACATTCATGCTATATATTACTGCCTCTTTTATTGTACCCACCCTCACCTTGGTTTTTAACAATGACCTTGAGCATCTATTCACATGTTTATTACCCATTTGCATGCCATTTTGGGTGAAATGTCTGTTAAAATCCTTTGCTCTTTTTTGCTTCTTTGTTTCTTTGTTTTGTTTTGAGACAGAGTCTATTGAGTCTAGGCTGGCCTCCAACTCCCTATGTGGCCAAGGATGATCTTAAACTTCTGATCCTCCTGTTCCTACCTCCTAAGCGCTAAGATTATAGACATGGGCTATCACATCAGGCTGTTTGCTCATTTCTTATTTGTGTGTTTACTTATTGGAGAAACAAACAGAAAGAGGCAAAGAGAGAGAGAGAGATTGGACATGCCACGGCCACCTGCCACTGCATGAACTCCAGACACATGTGCCACTCTGTGCATCTGATTTGATGTGGGTACTGGGGAATCAAACTCAAGCTGTCAGGCTTTGCAAACAAGCACTTTTTAACCAATAAGCCATCTCTTCGGCCCTCTTTTGCTCATTTCTAAGGGAGTTGTCTTTTGTTTTGTTCTGGTTTTTCTTTTTTTGGGGGGAGGGTTTCAAGGTAGGGTCTCACTCTAGTCCAGGCTGACCTGGAATTCACTCTGTAGTCTCAGGGTGGCCTCGAACTCTCAGCGATCCTCCTACCTCTGCCTCCCAAGTGCTGTAATTAAAGGCATGCACCACCAGGCCCAACTGAGATGTTTGTCTTTTTAATATTGAGTTGTAAAAGTTCCTTATTTCATGTTGAAACTTAATATGAATCTATATAATCAACCCTGCAATATAACCTGGCAGTATGTTTCCAATACCCTACACTGATTTGTTTGTTTATTGCCGCATACATCTAAGGAAGCATCATAGTGGGTGCTTTGAGGTGTTTCAATAGAAGATGAGTTGTCCACTTTAAGAGTATGAGCAGAGCTGGAGAGATGGCTTAGCAGTTAAGTCATTTGCCTGCAAAGCCAAAGGACCCCGGTTCGATTCCCCGGACCCATGCAAGCCAGATGCACAAGGGGGCCCGTTCATTTGTAATGGCTGGAGACCCTGACATGCCCATTCTCTCTCCCCCTTCTCTCTCTCAAATAAATAAAATGTATTAAAATTATTTTAAAAAAAGAATATGAGCAACATAGCAGCCCTCAGCAGTCAGCCCCTAAAGGCCAACCTTGAAATTATTGCTGCTAGTGTAGCTCATGCCCAATAAATGATCAGTGTGAGCATATGCGGGTCTAGCCATTCTGACCCAGCTTTGCACAACTCTTACTGGCCCATCTAACTTCAGAGCTCCCTGCAGGGCCATACAATTCCATCATGAGGCCTGTGCCTGAGCTTGACTTCTCTTACCATCTCCTGATTCCTTCTCCTACAAATGTTCATCCAAATGGTAGTCTTTCTTTTTTTCATTTTTTGGGTGTGTGTATGTGTTTAGAATATGTGGTGTATATACATGGGTGTGCACAGATGTGCGTGCCTTGTGTACATACATGCAGAGGTCAGCAGAGAATATGGGGTATCCTCCTCTACTGTTCTTCTGCCTTGCTTTCTTGAGATAGGGTCTTTCACTGAACCTGGAGCTCCCCATTTTTCAGTTAGACTGGCTGACCAAGAAACCTTAATAATCATCCTGTTTCCACCTTCCTCAGCACTGAGGTTACAGGGATACACAGCCACATCCAGCTTTTTTTTTTCTTCAAATTTTATTCTCACAATAAATAGGAAGAAAGGCTAGAGATATGGATCAGCAGTTAAGGCATTTGCCTACAAACCCTAACGACCCGGGTTCGATTGCCGGTACCCATGTAAAGCCAGATGCACAAGGTGACCCATGCATCTGGAGTTCGTTTGCAATGGCTCTGCTTGCAAATAAATACATAAAAATAAAAAATCTTTTTTAAAAAATAGGAAGAGGGCTGGAGAGATGGCTTAGCGGTTAAATGCTTGCCTGTAAAGCCTAAGGATCCTGGATCGAGGCTCAATTCCCCAGGACCCACGTTAGCCAGATGCACAAGGGGACACACACATCTGGAGTTGGTTATCAGTGGCTGGAAGCCCTGGAATGTCCATTCTTTCTCTTTGCCTCTTTCTCTGTCTGTCTATCTCAAATAAATATTTAAAAAAAAAATAGGAAGAGGCATGTCCTAAAAGTTGCACTATTCTGTTATTTGTGAGAGAAAACAATAGTTTGTAATTGTCCTTATTGAGAATCTGGATGGGCATAAAAGATTGCCAACTGCTGCTGGAGGCTGGGCTCTCCTGGGACTATGGCAGGGAGCAAGTGTGCAATTGCCCATAGAGGCTTCCAGGGCTGCCACCCAAGTGTAAGCAGATCCTCCACAATGATGACCAGTGAAATGGCCCACTGCATCTCCCCAGAGAGAATGAATATGGCATTGTCCTGGGTCTGGAAGTACACAGGAGGTGGAACTTCACCAGTGTCATCACAGCGAGGACCAGGGAAGTCACTGTCCTTACATCTGGACCCCAGGATCCTGTGCAGGGCCTGTCTGTAAGGACAAAAACAAGACTTCACTCCTTGGGCTCTTTTAAGCCTTACAAAGAGTCCAGTGCAGATTCTGTAAGCTGATCAGCATGTGCCAGCATCCTTTCCAACTCTTCCTTATGCTCCTCTGCAAGAGATGCTGGGTGATTGTTCTGGACACTGCATGATTCTTCTTCCCTCAGAAGCACACTTCATGTTCAACCATCTCCCATTCCTGCAGAAAGGCTCTGGTTTCTCAGTCACCCCCGGGTTTACCTAAACGGCCTAAGTTTTTTTTTTTAATTACTTAATTTATGTATTTTATTATTACTATTATTACTGGGGGGGATTCGAGGTAGGGTCTTGCACTAGCCCAGCCTGACCTAGAATTCATTATGTAGTCTCAGGGTGGCCTCAAACTCATGGTGATCCTCTTACCTCTGCCTCCCAAGAGTGCTGAGATTAAAGGCCTGCGCCACCACGCCCGGCTGGTCTAAGGGTTTTTTTTTTGGGGGGGGGGGTCCTGGTTTCCTTTCACTTCATTTACCACCTGGGCATTCTCCAACTTTAAATTATATGTCCCACACTCTGAATTTTCACTCCCAAGCAATCTCCTGTTCACAGGGGACCAGAACCAGCCATTTCCCCATTCTAACCAGACCCCGCGGAGTCAAGTACAGGAGGGTAGCACTGTGTTCACATGGGCATCTGACTGTCTCTCCATACCTGACTTTTTACATGAGTGTGGGGATTGAATTCAAGTCCTCGTGCTTATGCTTCAAGAGCTATTACCCACTGAGCCATCACCATGGCCCCAAAGAGTACTTCTTTTTTATTTTTTTTGTTTATTTTTACTTATTTGAGAGCGACAGACAGAGAAAGAGGCAGAGAGAGACAGAGAGAGAGAGAATGGGCGCACCAGGGCCTCCAGCCACTGCAAACGAACTCCAGACACGTGCGCCCCCTTGTGCATCTGGCTAACATGGGTTCTGGGGAATCGAGCCTTGAACCGGGGTCCTTAGGCTTCACAGGCAAGCGCTTAACTGTTAAGCCTTCTCTCCAGCCCAAGTACTTCTTTTTTAAAAATTATATTCACTTATTCATTTGAGAGAGAGTGTCAGAGAGAACAAAAAGGTAGATTTATATATATAGAGAGAGAGAATGGGTGTGCCAGGGCCCCCAGCCACTATAAATAAACTCCAGATACATGTGTCACTTTATGCATCTGGCTTTATGTGGATATTGGTGAATCGAAGCTTGGTCCTTAGGCTTTGCAGGCAAGCACCTTAACTGCTAATTCATCTCTCTGCCCCCCCCCACAAAGAGTACTTCTTTATAAACATCTTGCACACTAAATTCCATCTCAGAGTCAACTTCCTAAGACCCCAACTTGGAAGAAGCAACTTTATCAAAATTCCCCAAAGATTCTCATCTTCTAAGAAAGTCTATCAGGATGATTGGTCTCGAGGTGAGTATCTGACCCAAGATGGACCAATCAGAACTTGTCTCTGGAGGTGTTGAGCCTGGGAAATCACCAGGACTAAATCACTGGCCCTGTCTAGTGCAAGCTGGACAATAGGATGGTAGGAAAGAGTAACACAGGATGTCTGGTTGCTTATTCCTTGTATGGCTCGAAAGCAGCCCAGATCCATGATCAAACATTGCCTGACACCTGAGAATGTGGCTTTCCGAAGGGTTTTGATGTTAATGATTAATGATTTTGTTGTGTAGACATAGAGCAATGGACCATGCTGTACCAGCTTGCCAGGACTGCTTTTCAAAAACATCAAGATTGATAATGTGCACCTAAAGGGAACCAGCTGTACAGCCAGGCTGTCTAGGGACAGATCAAAGAAATAGGAATGTCCATCTTCGGGGCTACATGGCCAAGGGGGAACCGGGACGCCTACTCCCTGAAGCACACAATCTACCACCCAGAGGACGATGCATTTGTCATCCTTGTACTCTTCAGAAACTCAAAATGGCCTGAAGACCTTTGATCTTAGAAAGAAAGCCAAACCGTGACAAGTGACACCTGGAGACATGAAGATTTCTGCCTTAACAATCATTAAGTCCTCCACACTCATCTTGATTACACACACCTATGTTATTCATGGATGAGTTTTGAACCTAGGACATCTTTGAACCCCTTTGCAGTTACTTAAAGTGTATTTGAAAAAGGCCACGCTCTACTAGCCCAAGTTAGGCATTAGGAAGGCAATGAATGGTTTCCAAAAATAAATAATATGCACTTCAAAGCAAAGATGTATAGGAAATGATATTCATGAAAAGGTATGGGCCTCTATCAGTGCCCCCATGCCAACTCCAGGCAATGAACTGCTTACTAATCCTTTAAAGTGGAAGTGTGACATGCTTGCTCTGTATCTTAGAAGATAAATGGATCTAAAAATAAAATCATTATTCTTCTACAAGAAGAATGAAATCTTGTTGCTTGCAGAAAAATAAATAGAACTAGAGGGGTTCATGTTAAGTAAAATATCCCAGACAGAAAAATAAGTATTGCATGCATCCTCTCATATTTGGAAACTAAAACAACAACAAAAGAAAACAAAAATAAATGGCCTCAAAGTAGAAGATGATATCAGGAACTGGGGAGGGGCATATTGAGAGGTAGAAGGGTTGATGGACATGATTAAAGGACTAGATGATAGATAGATAGATAGATAGATAGATAGATAGATAGATAGACAGACAGACAGATAGATAATAGATGAATGGATGGATGGATAGATAGGTAGATATAGACATAGATAGAGACATGTGTGTGTGTGTGTTCTGGAAACATCACAGTGACTACCACTGATCCATATAATAAATAAAATATAAATATCAAAGAATTTCAAAGTAACCAAAAAAGAATGGTTAGGTTCATTTAGGAATAGGATTCAATGTAATATGATGTAGACATTAGACATACTGATGAGAATAGTTCATAACGCATATGGTGTACTTTTTCTATAGTGAGCCAGCATGTTATACTTATTTTTGAGTGCACATGTGTGTATGCATTTTTGTGTATGAGTGTGTGTACATCCATGAGTGTGTAGTTGGGGGCAGAGGTCTATGTCAAATGTCTTCCTTAGTCACTATCCATCTGATTTTTTGAGAAAAGGTCTCTTGCTGAAGTTGGAGCTCACCAAGTTGGGTAAACTAGCTATCCAGCAAGCCAAAGAGATTCTCCCTTCTTTGCCTCCCCAGATCCAAGATTACAGGCTCACATCACAAAGCCCAGCAATTTATCTGGCTCTGGGGATCCAAACTCAAGTCCTCCTGCTTGCACAGCAAGTACTTCACCCACTGAACCATCTCCCCAGCCCCCATGCTCTGTTTTCATAATTGTGAAAACTAACAAACTATAGTAGAAAGACATCTGTGATTACTGCCTCTCTCCAAAGATGTACCTGTGCTGATATACACCATCGCTGTCAAGTTTGATCCAAATTCCTGATAGGTCTGCCTTTCCACAACCTCAACCTAATTTGAGGCTCTTCTTACAAGCATGAACATGCACCAAATATTTAGTAAAAATGAATTAAAAAAAAACTTAATAGAGCCAGGTGTGGTGGTGCACGCCTTTAACCCCAGCACTCAGGAGGCAGAGGTAAGAGGAATGCTATTAGTTTGAGGTCAGCCTGAGACTACATAGTGAATTCCAGGTCAGCCTAGGCTAGGGAGAGAGCTCCAACTTGGGCATAGTCCCTGTGAGTCAACTCTGACATATCTAAGAAATATTAAGAGACAGTTGTATATTTGAGGAAAAAAGACAGTATGCCCACAAGCTGCTCACAGCATGATCAAGACATGATATACTTTTTTCTCTTTAAACATAGAATGTGACACATTATGAGATCACAGATGATGATCTTAGAGGAGAAAAAACAAAGGAAAAATAACTTAATATCTTTAGATTATTACAAAGAGGATCTGGAGAGATGGCTCAGTGGGTAAGAGGGTTTGCCACTTAAGCATGGGACCCTAAAAGGGATTGAGATTGCCTGAGTTCAATTTCCTAGCAGCTGATCAAAAAAGAAAAATGCTAAGCATGGCCATACATATCTGTTACTCTAGTCCTGCTAGGAGCAAGGACCAGAAAATTTCTGGGGCTCACTGAGCTCATGTGAGCATACATTCATACATCAAACATAACAAATACATCACATCACACATAGTTGACACATACATATGCAAAAAATTAGTGGAAACAATAAAAATTCCTAACAAGACAGGTTTGATTACATAAATTATGATAGAGACTTAGGCAGTTCAGCAGAAAACCACCTGCCTGGTATGCAAGAAGCCCTGTGTCAGTCCCCAGCGCTGCATAAATAAATAAAGTTTGGTATATTCATCAAAACAAGTATTAATGTAGCTAATAAAAGAGTAAGAAAAAGCCAGACATGGTGGCGCACGCCTTTAATCCCAGCACTCAGGAGGCAGAGGTAGGAGGATCGCTGTGAGTTCAAGGCCACCCTGAAACGACATAGTGAATTCCAGGTCAGCCTGAGCTAGAGTGAAACCCTACCTTGAAAAACTTGAAAAACCAAAAAAAAAAAAAAAAAAGTCTTAAGGCTGTGGAATGATCTCCAAATTATACTCTTCAGTTAAAAAAACAAAAAGACCAGGGCTGGTAAGATTGCTTAGTGGTTAAGGCGTTTGCCTATGAAGCCTAAGAACCCTGGTTTGCTTCCCCAGGACCCACGTAAGCCAGATGCACAAGAGAGCACGTGCATCTGGAGTTCCTTTGCAGTGGATGAAGGCCCTGGCATACCTATTCTCTCTTTCTATTTGCCCCCCCCCCCCTGTCTCTCTCTCAAATAAATAAAATATTTTTTTTCAAAAAGAGTCTTAAGTGGGGCATGGTGGAGCACGCCTTTAATCCCAGCACTAGGGAGGCAGAGATAGGAGGATCAACGTGAGTTCGAGGCCACCCTGAGACTACATAGTGAATTCCCGATCAGCCTGAGCCAGAGTGAGACCCTACCTCAAAAAATCAAAAAAAAAAAAAAAAAAGGCTCAAAAAACAAGATCAAAGACTCATGTAAATGGTATGCTGTGAATAGTATAAAAGACATGAAAATATGTGTAGTATGTTATTGACTGTATTTTAACATGGAAATACATTTCCTTATATGTAGATAGGATATCTACAGAAGGATATGCAAGTAACTGACACTACTAATGGTTTCCAGGGAGAAAAACTTAGTAGCTGAATGCAGGGGCAAGAGGGAGACTTTTCACTTCCATAACCCTTTGTACCCTTTGGATTTTGCGTTTGTATTCAACTTCCATTCATCTTCAATTTACATTGTTCATCTCAAAGGAGAAGTAATATGGAAGATCATAAGAACTTTTTTGCTTTTCAAAGCTGTTGCATCTTTTCACCTGTGCTTTTTTCTCCCTACGTGGACTATGAGCTAACTACTTAAATGTAGGAGCTATCACTTATCAATTATAAAAACATAGTTTAAAATAAAGGATGCAATTCTTTGGAGGCCCTCACTATGCATCTACTTTATATTTTCACACCTAGCACATGGTCTAACATGTAGCATAAGCTCAGTTAAAGTTACTTGTATTCAACCAATTTTAATGACACAACAAGAGTGTCTTGGTTTTGTCAGGCTAGGCTAGGCCACCATAACAAAATGTACCTTAAAATTTGAGTGATTTCATACAACAAATAATTATTTCTCACCTAATTTGCATAGCCTCAAAAGATCTCCTCCAACAGTGACTAAGAGATTAGGTTGCTTCCATTTTGTAATTTAGTCATCTTAAGTTTGCTTTCTGCCTTACAAATGTTAGAAAGACATTATGGGAAGCTCATATCTGCTCTTGTTTACCACAGGCTAGAATTAACATATCAGTTCTATTCACAGATTTGGTAATAACTCACATATGTGTCCCAAATTAACAAGGGGCTCTGAGAAGCACAAGAGAACCCATGGATATTTATGAGTACAGTGATCACGTAGAAGGGCTTAGGCAGAAGGATTTATGTTCTGTCAATGTGAAATGAAAAAAACTAAAAGTGAATGTATATATCCCAATACTCCAACTTTATTTTTTTTAAAGATTTACTTTTATTTATTTATTTATTAGAGACAGACAGAGGGAGAGAGAGAATGGGCATGTCAGAACCTCTAGTCACTGCAAACAAACTCCAGACTCATGTGCCACCATGTGCATCTGGCTTACATAGGACCTGGAGAATCGAACCTGGGTCCTTAGGCTTCATAGGCATGTGCCTTAACCACTAAGCCATCTCTCCAGCCTTTATTTAAAATTTTTAATGCATGTGTGTATTTGTGTGTGCAGATGCACATGTGTGTGTGTATGTATAGGGACTGTGTGAAGACCAGAGGACAATCTCAAGTGGCCTTTCTTAGGAATGATATCTATTTGTTTTCTGACAGTTTTCACTGGTCAAAGCTTGCAAAGTAAGCTAAACTGGCCAGCAAGACCCAGGATCCACTTAGGATCAGAAGCTTGTGCTGAATAAAATAAGGATGTCAATACAGCTTATGAAATAGGGATTCAGTAAAGAAATATAAATTGTGAAGAAACACCAACCAGAAATATTGGAAATGAAAAGCACAATAAATCCATTGAAAGCCTTCAAAAGAATGGATCAAGGATAGGGAAGAATAACTGAGTTTGAGAGCACAGTGGAAGAATTGGAATATTCTGACAAAAATAAAAGATATATTAATAAAAATAAGTATGAGTGAGACTTTCAAGACATTTGGGACATTATGTAAAGATCAAATCCAAGGATTATGTGTATAAAAGGAGAATTTCAGTGTAAAAGCATAGTAAACATTGTCAACAAAATGACAAAAGAAAAAAATTCCCCAAATTAGGAAAAGAGATGCCAATGCATCTAAATACCAGAGACATTTAGAATACAAAACAGCAGCATCTCACAGAAATTTTTACATACATATATACACAGTCCACATTCAACCATTTTCACATATTTTCAGTACACACAGTTGCAGCATATTACAGAAAAGACTAGAAAAGAAACACTCCTAGTCATATTATAAGTAAACTACCACATATCCAAAACAAAGAAAGTATATAGTAAGCAACCAGAGAGAAGCACCAAATCATATAAAGGCAAACCCATTAGAATAGCAACATATTTCTCAATACCAACTTTAAAAACTAGGAGATGAGACTAGAGAGATGACTTAGCAGTTAAGATGCTTGCCTAAGGACCCAGGTTCAATTCCAAAGTACCCACATAAGGGCTGCAGAGATGGCTTAGCGGTTAAGTGCCTGCCTATGAAGCCTAAGGAATCTGGTTCGAGGCTCGATTCCCCAGGACCCATGTTAGCCAGATGCACAAGGGGGCGCATGCATCTGGAGTTCATTTGCAGTGGCTGGAGGCCTTGGTGCACCCATTCTCTCTCTCTATCTGCCTCTTTCTCTCTCTGTCACTCTCAAATAAATAAATATAAATAAACAAAATTTAAAATTAAAAAAAAAAACAAAAAAAACAAAGTACCCACATGAGCCAAATGCACAAAGTGGCACATGTGTCTAGAGCTCGTTTGCAGTGGCTAGAGGCCCTGGTGCACCATTCTCTCTCTCTCTCTCTCTCTCTCTCTCTCTCTCTCTCTCTCTCTCTCTCTCCCCCCCCCTCTCTCTCTCCTCCCCCTTTCTCATAAAAACAGGAGAGCTTGGGACAACAGCTCTCAACCAAGATGACCATACTCAGCAAAGCTTTCTGTCATAATTGAAGGAGAAAGAATTTTCTATGATAAAAACAAGCTAAAATAATTCATGACCTCTAAGCCAGCTCTACCAAAAATACTTAAAAGAATCCTTTGGACTGAAGAGAAAAGACAAACACATCCATGAGGCCACAGGAAAGAATAAGCCATGTGTGAACAATAGCTAGGAAGGGGGTGAATAGAAAAACACCAAACACTACAAAATCAGCCAAAATGATACTTTTCAATAATAACTCTGAATATTGATGGTCTCAATTTCCTTATCAAAAGATACAGACTAGAATAATTAAAAAGCAGGGTTCAGGCTGGAGAGATGGCTTAGCACTTAAGGTGCTTGCCTGCAAAGCTAAGGACTCAGGTTCAATTCTCCAGGCCCCATGTAAGCTAGATGGACATGGTGGCACATGTGTCTGGAGTTTGATTGCAGTGGCTAGAGGCTTTGGCATACTCATTCTCCCCCCTCCCTTCCTCCTCCTCTCTGTCTCAAATAAATAAATAAATAAATAAATAAATAAATAAATAAATAAATAAATATTTTTTTTTAAAAAGCAGTGTGCCTTCCATTTGTTGCCTCCAAGAAGCACATCTTATCATAAAAGACAGACAGAAGCTACTTTAAGGTAAAATGGTAGAAATCATATTTCAAGTAAATTAAGCTAGGAAATTGTCACTGTTCTAATAATTTACAAGATAGACTTTAAACTAAAACTAGCCAGAGAGATAAAGAAAGTCACTTCATACTGGTGAAAGGTGCAGTCCAGCAAGAGAGCATTATAATTCTAAATATGCAGCAAGTGTATGTGCACTCAATTTCATAAAATCACACCACTGGAGGTATCATCACAGATTAACCCTAGCATAGTAAGAGTGGGTGACTTTAATAACCCACTCTCACCAATTGACAGGGCATCCCAGCAAAATAAAACAGAGAAACGGCTGATTTAAATGACATCATAGATCAAATAGTCTAACAGACATCTACAGAACATTCCATTCAAATATTACAGATGCACATTCTTTTCAGCAGCCAATAGAACTTTCTCTAAAATAGATCATATATTAAGACATAAACCAAATATTAACCAATATGAGAAAACTGAAATAATTCCTTACATTTTATCTGATCATAATGGATAAAACTATGAGAGACTACAGAAAATACACAAAGTCTCAGAGATCAAAACAACACACTAGTGAATGATGACTGGGCCACTGAAGAACTCAAGAAGGAAATCTGAAAATTCCTGGAATAGAATGATAATGAAAATACAGCATGCTAAAATCCAAAAGCAGTCTTAAGAGAGAAATTCATAGGTCTAAATGCTTACATTAAGAAATCAGTGCCGGGCGTGGTGGCGCATGCCTTTAATCCCAGCACTTGGGAGGCAGAGGTAGGAGGATTGCTGTGAGTTCAAGGCCACCCTGAGACTCCATAGTGAATTCCAGGTCAGCCTGGGCTAGAGTGAGACCCTATCTTGAAAAACCAAAAAAAAAAAAAAAGAAATCAGCCAGTAACTCCACAATGCACAATGACCCATATACTTCAAAAAGGAGGGGCCACCGGGGAGGGGGTAGGTTACAGATGAGCCTAATAATGGTACCAAACTGACTGTATTTGCTGAATACAAAACTAATTAATAAAATAATAATAATAATAAAAGAAATCAGCCAGGTGTGGTGGCACATGCCTTCAATCACAACACTTGGGAGGCTAAGGTAGGAGGATCTCTGTGAGTTTGAGGCCAATTTGAGTCTACAGCTGGCTGTAGCTGGGCTAGAGTGAAACTCTACTTCACATAAAAAATAATTTATTTGAAAAATAAATTTAAAAATATCAGAGGCGGTGGTGCATGCCTCTAATCCTAGCATTTGGGAGGAAGAAGTAGGAGAATCACCTCAAGTTCAAGGCCAGCCTTGGACTACAAAGAGAGTTCCAGTTTCCAGTTCAGCCTGGGCTAGAGTAAAATAAAATGAAGAAAAAAATAAATCAAAAGACTGGAGAGATAGCTTAGTGGTTGAAGGCACTTGCTTGTAAAGTCTGATAGCTGTTGTTTGATTCCCCAGTACCCACATATAGCCAGATGCACAAAGTGGCACATGCATCTGGAGTTCATTTGTAGTAGCAAGAGGCCCTTGTGCATCCATTTTTTTTTCCTCCCTCTCCTCAATCTTTCAAATAAGTAAATAAATAAACAAATAGATTTTATGGGCTGGAGATATGTCTCAGCAGTTAAAGTGTTTGCCTGCAAAGCCTAATGACCCAGTAATCTGGAGTTTGTTTGCAGCAGATGGAGGCCCTGGGGTGCCCATTCTTGCTGTCCCTTGAAAATAAATAAAATATTTTAAAAACAAGCAATGTTATTTTTAAAAAGAAATCAGGGGAGGAGGGCTAGAGAGATGACTCAGAGGTTAAAGGCACTGGCTAGCAAATCCTGCTGGCCTGAGTCCAGGTTCAATTCCCCTGTACTCACGTAAAGCTGAATGCAAAGTGGCATGTGCATCTGTGATCCCAATATATTTATGACAATGAGAGGCAGACCAGGAGAATACAAAACTCTCAGGCCAGCTAGTCTGATGTTCATTTGTAGCCTGGCATTTGTTGGCTATAACAAAAGACCCTGTCTCAAAGAAGCTAGAGCACAGACAGCTTAAGGTTGACATCTGACCTCCACATGTGCATTGTCATGTGTGTACACACACACACACACACACACACACAAATAAATAAACACATTTTAAACAGAAAGCGCTCAGATCTCAAATAAATGACTTAATTATAATATACCTTAGACCCAAAGTATGAAAAGAAAGGAATAAGATCAGGGCAGACATTAATGAAATAGAAAGAAAATCAAACAGTACAATCAACAAAGCAAAGAGTTGGGCTTTTTGTGTAAAACAAACCAATTATATTAATTACATGGCCAAATTGTCTCTCTTTGCTCTACAAACTCTTGTTCATTCTCTTAGCCTGTCTGCAAGTTCTCCCCCTCCAAAAGAATGTGCCATAAAAGTTCCTGTGGCTGGCTTCTTCAGGACAAGTCTCAGCCACCCCTTAGGTGAAGCTTGCTGCCATGTAGAGTGCCAGAGCCCAGAAGCTGCACGTCCACACATGCTATAGCATGTCATTGAGATCAACTCTCAGAGGTGGCAATGCTAGGTCACAAGCCGAACTTCCAAAATTGCCCTTCAGAGAACTCCATCACTGTGTATTCTGGGCATCCAAGCAGATGATGATGGTGGTGAAGTTGATGATGACAACAATGGCAATGGCAATGATGACCATGACAACAAAGGACCTTCTTACTAGACAGATCTCTGTAGAAGCTTGAAATTTCTGGGTTATCATGACACTGGTGAGTCTATGAAGTGGCCTCAGTTTTGGAATGAATAAATCTTTTCTGGGAGCTTCGATATAGCTGAAATTATGACCTTGCTAACCCTCTTGAGTTTTGTTTTTTTTCTGTTGTACTGAATCATATGTGTTCATTATTCAATCCAAAGTCACTTTTTATGTTTTCAGCAAGGCTAGTCTTGAACTTGCTGTGTAGATCAGGTTGGCCTAGAACTCAGATCCTCCTGCCTTAACTTCCTGAGGGCTGAGATTGCAAGAGAACTACATCATACCTGGCTTTCACAATTACTCTTAAGTATATATTTTGTGTATAAGCGCTAAACATTTGCTAAGTTTAAGAATATCCCTAGAAATAACGGAAATTCCAATTATAGTGGCATTTTATTCATTTCCATTTCTCATTTGAAGATTTTGTCCATGCAAAAGGCAGCTCTCACCTCAAAGGGGATAAGTGATAGTTTATTCTGGAGCCAAATATGAGGGAGCATGGCCAGGGAACACAGATTTAGGTTACCCTAATTCCATGTTTCCACATATTAACATTTTCATGAAGGTTTTATAGTTACAGAACAGAAGAAAGTCATAAATCAAGGCACTTTTCAAATACATTGGCTGACCATCAGTGTTACAGCAAAATGGAAAATCTCCACCATAGGCTTCAGATGCTATCGGATGACATACTTAATCCTTGGGTGGGTGGAAGCTGAGGTCTGTTCTTGTATTCCAAAAAGGCTGCACCTGATCATTCAGTCTCTAGAATGTTAGGTCAGACACCGAGCTGGACAACAAATGGCTTTTTAAGGGCTAAACGTAGCCCAAGGTAATTAGGCTCAGATCCTGCAACATCCCATCTCTGAGATTTCAGTCAATTCAGCCTTGGAAGTAGGTGCAGCAAATGCAGTGCATTTCTGGGAGCTCTAGTTAATAATCTATTTCTCTTTTTAAATTATATTTAATTTATCTATTTACTTGCCAGCAGAAAGACAAAGAGAGACAGACACAGAGAGAGAATGGCCTCCAGCCACTGCAAATGAACTTCAGATGCATGTGTCACTTTGTGCATCTGAGTTTTTGTGGGTACCGGGACATCGAACCAGGGTCATTAGTCTTTGAAGGCAAGCATCTTAACCACTGAGCAATCTCTCCAACCCCCACAATTTCTTTCTTTTTTTTTTTTGTGCTTTTTCAAGGTAGGGTCTCACTCTAACCCAGGCTGACCTGGAATTCACTATGGTGCCTCAGGGTGGCCTCGAACTCACGGCGATCCTCCTACCTCTGCCTCCCAAGTGCTGGGATTAAAGGTGTGCGCCACCATGCCCGGCCACGATTTATTTCTTGATACAGAGCCTCCTGAGGACCATTTTACCTGTTTTACAGATGAGGATCAATGGGCACAGGAGGGAGGAATTTGCCCAAAGGTACATATTAGCTATGAGTCAGAGCCAGCACTGTGAAGCCTGTGATTTACTTAGACATCAGAAGAAAGACCACGATACAGGCATCCCTTCTGAATTCTAAATTAGGCTGCAATCGAAAAGTTATTTTTAAATGGCTTCTACTGAGCTGGATGAGGTAGCACATGTCTGATTCCTGCACTCAGAAGCCTGAGACAGAAGGATCATGAATGGGGAGGCTAGTCTGGGCTCATCAAAAACAAAACAAAGAGGGCTGGAAAGATGGCTCAGCAGTAAAATGGCATATGTGCCTGTAGTACATTTGTAGCCCTAGTGTGCCTATACTTTCTCTCTCTCTCTCTCTGTCTCTCTGTCTCTCCCTCTCTCTCTAATAAGTAAAAAAAAAAAAAAATTAGGATTGCTTGTGCTCATTTTGTAATGTAATTTCAGTTCTGATGGTGGCGAATGGGTAGTGCCAGTTCAGCTTGATTAAGGCTGGGCACTCCATTTCCTAGAAGCCCCTCCCTCCCTGGTGTGATTAGGGTCAGAGCTAACCAGAGGAGAAACTTGTGAGATCTAAGAGGCAGAAGGCAAGCAGCAGTAACTGTCGTTGGCAGGTTTCCCATCAGCCTGTGTGACTGACAGAAGCAGAGGTGCCCTGCATCTCCCCATGTTCCCAGCTCTCCTGGGCTCCACTCCCAGCTGCTACTGCTGGCTCACTCCTCAGCAGCTGCCTGAGGCCCCCACCCCTGCAGGCTGGGCTGTCCCTTCCCTCAGACAAGAGTCATAAACCTCTCCCCAAACTCCACCTTCCTGGTGGCTGGATGTGTTTCGCTTCCGGACTTTTCCTGCAAGCTCTGATTTGTCCAGCTGCAGGCATGTTTACAGCAGTGGCCAGAGACTGATCCCTTAACTTCCCCTCTCAGACACTCACTGAACTTTTCCCACGTCTAGAACAGACTCTATTCCTAGAGTACTCATGTTAGCAGACAGCTTTAGGTTTGCTGAGCTGAACTTCCAAACCAGGCACAGTTATGGAGGGAGGGATTTACTGAAGATCCAGGGGAAGCTCCATAATAGTAGAATAAGTTGGTCTCCTCTTAAAGGACCAGGCAAAGAGAGGAAAGACCCAAAGCCACACAGCACAGCACACTTCAAGAACTCCAGCTAACACACTTTGCATATCTTTAGATTGAAATCTCAAACCCACCACCACACCTTCAGATCCACCCAGTGACACGCCTCCAGCCAGGTGACTGCAAATGAAAACTACAAGCTAATAAAACACTGAATATATTAGGGGCCATCTATTCAAACTACCACATTGGGGGGGGAGTCTCAATCCTGACTGATAAAATAGTTACAGATTTTCTTTGAGTTTAAATAAAAATCAGTATAAAAAAATTGTTCTGGATTGATATTTAGAAGCTGGTGATCCTATTTGTTTAATTTATACGCTGTGTAGGAAATAGTGATTATTAAATTAACAAGTAGAGGAGCAATACATGCCTTAAATGCCTAGCAAACTGGGGGAAAGGATGAGAAAGAAATGACTGGGGGAAAAAAAACACTTTCTTTTACTTTTGATATTTTATTTTGTTCTTACAAGACCAAAGCATGCAAGTGGTGGATTGGTAGTGAAGCCATTTTGTAGACTTTGGAAATTTTAATGGAGTTTTGTCATGAATTCCTTAGTTTAAAGCCAAAGAAAATAATCAATCAAGTCTGTGTCCTGTAAATAACTAACCTAAATAAATCCAAAGAAAATCTAATAATTCTTGCCAAGAAAATCCAGTTCTTCTAAAAACAAAAACATGTCTTTGGGCTGGAGAGATGGCTTAGCCGTTAAAGCACTTTCCTGCAAAAACAAAGGACCAAGGTTTGATTCCCCAGGGCCCATGTAAGCCAGATACATAAGGTGGCACATGCATCTGGAGTTTGTTTGCAGTGGCTGGAGGCCCTGGATCATTCATTCTCTCTCTCTTTCTTTCTCTCTCTCTCTCAAATAAAAATAAAATATTTTAAATATATTCATAGGGTTGGAGATATAGCTTAGCAGTTAAGGCATTTGTGGGCAAAGCCAAAGGACCCAGGTTCAGTTCCCCAGGACCCACATAAAGCCAGATTCACAAAGTAGCACATGCATCTGAAGTTCATTTGCAATGACATGCCCATTCTCTCTCTCTGTGTGTCTCTCTCCTCTCTCTTTCTCATAAGTAAATAAATATACTCAAAAAATATTTATGTGTTTGAAAGCAAAGAGAGAGAGAGAGAATGGGCATGCCATTGCAAATGAACTCAAGATACATGTGCCACTTTGTACATTTGCCTTTACATGAGAGCTGGGGAATCAAACCTGGGTCATCAGGCTTTACAAGCAAGTGCCTTTAAATGCTGGGCCATCTTGCCAGCCCAGAAATCCAGTTCTTTAAATTTTAAGTATGAAGTTACATGTGCACAGGCTTGAGAATTCATAAACGTCAAATTGCTGCAATGTAGTCAGGGCTCTAATATTAAATAATATGTCAACCATCCTTTAATTCCTGTCATCCTAACATCCTGTCTTTGCAGCAGAGAAAGGAACTGTTTACAAGAAGTTACCAATAGAGTATAATTTTGACATTGAGCCCTTTTCACAGGAGCTTCTATGTATGTAAATATGCCGTGGCCTTTGCTCTTTCAAAGTCAGACTTTCTATCTCCCCCTTTCATCCCCACACAGTGAGCATTTGCGCCCGGTTAAAACATGCCCACCTCAGGTATCTGTTCACTTTATCAAATAAGAGGTGGCTGACTTTGCCAATTTCCTTTCCCTGCTCTGAATTAATAAGCCTGGCTCACACAGCAGTAAAATTTTATTTCTACCAAGCAAATATAAATTACTTTCTCCTTGGTTGCTTTTTAAAAATATCACACTCTCATGTGTGCCCAGAACATGCACTGATCCCCACAGCACTGAGGCTATCAAGCAGGCAAAGGGTAGGAAACACCCAAGGACCAGTTCTCAACCCAGGAATTTCTCCTCTGCCATGAACATTTATGGGGTATTTATGAATAGCAACCAGCTCATCCTCAGAGACCCAAAGAAGATATATTGTTGGCCAGGTTGGACTATTTAGTAATGTCCCATCTCAAAAAATGAGAAGAAAGAAAAGGAGGAGGGACTGGAGAGATTGCTCAGTGGTTAAGGTACTTGCCTGAGAAGTCTATGGACCCCAGGTTCAATTCCTCAGGACCCACGTAATTCAGAGACACATGGTGGCACATGAATCTTACGGGATTTTTTTGCAGTGGCTAGAGGCCCTGGCATGCCCATTCCTTCTCATTCTCTCTCTCTTTCTCCCTCTCTTCCTCTGTCTCTCGTTGATAAATAAATAATTTTTTAAACAAGAAGAGGAGGAGATGATCTTATCCACACTTTGGATCCCTAGAGATGCAAACTCAAAGTCAAGGAATCCTCTGTTGCCATGTCTATGAGCTGTCTCAAATTTCTCTACTTTCCCCTCACAAAGTCACTTGTCCTTGGGATTTAGGTCCCATCTAGATAATTCAGGGCGATCTCCTCAGTTTGAGATCCATAATTTAATTACACCTGTAAAAAGCCTTCTGCCACATGGGTCACATTCACAGGTTCTGAGGTTAAGCCCAGGACACATTTTTGGGGACTGCCATTCACTTGGCCTTCTTGGACTCATCTGTCTTGCTCTTTTGTTTTGTTTTTGTTTTGAGACAGGGTCTTGTTAGGCAGTCCAGGCTAGCCACAAATTCACTGTCCTCTGGAATCCTGAACCTCCTGAGTGATAGATTTACAGGTGTATTCCAATACTCCCCGCTTATCTGCTTTGTAAAACCTTCAAACCTGCCTCCATGGATAGGCTTATGAACATTGCCTACTGCCTTCAGAAATGACCCTAAAGTGCTATGTGTCACTTAAGAATCCCTCTCAAGTACTTCGTTCCAAATTTCCAGTCAGAGACTGTTTTTATCCAGGTAGGGTCTCCCTCTAGCCCAAGCTGACCAGGAGTTCACTATGTAGTCTCAGGGTGGCCTCGAACTCACAGTGATCTTCCTACCTCACCCTCCCAATTGCTGGGTCTAAAGGCGTGCGCCACCACACCCGGCTCAAATTTCCCCTCAGTCTTGCAATCTCTACATCTTCTGTTCCTTCCATCCTCTTCTGCCATCCCTCAACTTAAGGGCTCAAGACTGTATGCAAAAGTATATCTACATACTGGGCTGGAGAGATGGCTTAGCGGTTAAGCGCTTGCCTGTGAAGCCTAAGGACCCCGGTTCGAGGCTCGGTTCCCCAGGTCCCACGTTAGCCAGATGCACAAGGGGGCGCACGCGTCTGGAGTTCGTTTGCAGAGGCTGGAAGCCCTGGCGCGCCCATTCTCTCTCTCTCCCTCTATCTGTCTTTCTCTCTGTGTCTGTCGCTCTCAAATAAATAAATTTTTAAAAAATTAAAAAAAAGTATATCTACATACTGATCACTCTCCTCCTCCAAAAGCAGCCTCACCAGTAGAATCCTCTTTTCAGAGGGAAAGGGAATGGTCTTTGACAAGTTTTGTAACTTTTAGAGAGTGTTAGCATTTTCTGAGGAAGGAGCTGCTTGGGGGAACTCAAGGACTCATGCATGCTAGACAAGCACTCTATCACTGAGCTATACCCCCAGTTCTAGGTTTCTTTGTACAAGTTCGTTCCATTAATGTGAAATTCTCATAACAGAAAATGAATTCTTGTAAAGTGCATGGCTAGTGACAATGTTTTCCAAGCTTTATCTGTGTTCTAGCATGTTAGCTGTCATTCTTTTTTGTGCTGAAGAACATTCCGTTGTATGGACATATTCTTTTTTTCTGTATCAATTCATCGGTTTGCTTTTTAGCATTTCTTATAGTAGAGTTTCATGAATCGGTTTCACAAATATCTACTTGGTGACGACTATATCCTAAACAGAGTTGAAGAAGCTGCGGGTTCAGCATTTGAGAAAACAGGTCACAAGTTCCTGCCCTTGTGAAGCTCACATTCTGGAGGAGGAGACAGATTATAAGTATGATACACACCTAAAATCTATAGTGTTGAGAGGCGACACTGTGATCAGAGCAAGCAGTTCCATGGGCAAAAACCCGGGGCACAAATGCAAACTGGCTGCCTGCACCCTTGCGACAGCAGAGTGCTTCCTTCCGATCCCTCGATTCCACTCCATACCCTGTTGTTACTCCAGGCCCTATTTTTCTGAAAGCTGATCTCTGCTTCTCAGCGGTTGCCATGGAAACTAGGATATTGGAGGCCCCATCTTGGTGGGTCTGCACTTTCTCTTCCCAGATTGGCTGGCTTTATTGATTGGTCTGTGTGATTCCCATCTTTTAGTTTATGCACATATCTATAAGGGCCCAATTAGGTCTACATATTCACGCCTGCATTCGGCTATGCAGTCAGGGAAGAGAGGCTTGCTCCAAGAACAGAGCAATCTACCCTGCTTGCTAGTGTCTGCCCTGATTGCTTGTGTCTGGCCTCCAGAGCCACTTGCGTTCAGGCTGATGAACCAAGAGCCCTGACCTGTTGCAATAGGACCTGGCTCTCTCTGGCAGTCCTAGTTCTTGCTTTGTATGCTGTGGCATGTATGTGGAGGTCAGAGGACAACGTCAAGCTGTACATGCTCTCCTTATGCCTTCTATTGAGATCAGCTCTCTCCTGTTTTGCCATTGCATATACCAGACAAGCTTGCCCACAAGCTTCAGCTTTCTCTGGCTCCATCTGCCATTGTCATAGGCAAGTTGGGCTCACACAAGCATGCGACACTTTGCATCTGGCTTTATGTGGGTGCTGGGGAGGATCAATTTCTGCTTGGCAGGTCATTAACCGCTGAGCCATCTCCCCAGACCCAATGCATTTTCTGTTTCGAGTTGTATTCCGGTGTAAAGAAATGCTCCTTGTATTTTCATTCTTTGCTCTGTTCACTCTGGTTTCTGGGTGGGGAGACAAGAACCTAGGAAAAGAATTGACCATTTCAGTATGCTAGGCAGAAGTGCAAAAGAGTAAAAAATAAATCAGGAAAGAGGGGTTACAGAGTGAGAGGAAGAACTGCAAATGGGACTTTCTGTGGGTTATGAAACATTTTCTTTTCTCTCTAATTTGGAGACAGGGTCTTGTAGTTCAGGTTGGCCTGGTATTCACTGTGTAACCCAGGCTGGCATTGAGCTCCTGGCAATCCTCCTGCCTTAGCCTCTGGAATGCTGGGAATATAGGTATTCACCACCACATCTGGCTCATTTTTTTTGCTTCCTGATCTAGGTGCTGACTACATGAGCATGTTTAGTTTGTGAAAAATTCAGTGAGGTATATACTTATCATTTTTTCATTCTCCTATATATTTGTTACCCTGCCATATAGAGGCTTAATTTTTTTATTTAATTTAATTATTTTCAAGGAGAAAGAGAGAATGGGCACACCAGGGCCTCTTGCCACTGCAAATGAATTACAAACACATGTGCCACTTTGTGCACCTGGCTTTACATGAGCAGTAGGGAATTGAACCGAGGTCATTAGGCTTTGCAAACAAGTGTCTTTAAATGTGGGTCCATCTTTCCAGCCCTCATATAGGGGTTTAAAGCCAATATATATCCTTCCTTTTAAAAGACAGCTTGGGGAAAAAGACAGCTTGGGGGTGCTGGAGAGATTGCCCAATGGTTAAGACACTTGCCTGCAATGACTAATGGTCTGGGTTTGATTCCCCAGTAACCATGTAAAGCCAGATATACAAAGTGGCTCACATATCTGGAGTTTGTTTGCAGTGGTTGGAGGCCCTGACATGCCCATTCTCCCTGTCTCTCTTCTCTCTCTGATTGCAAATAAATAAATAAAAATATTTTTAGGGGCTGGAAAGATGGCTTAGCGGTCAAGCACTTGCCTGTGATGCCTAAAGGCCCCGGTTTGAGGCTCAATTCCCCAGGACCCATGTTAGCCAGATGCACAAGGGGGTGCACGCGTCTGGAGTTTGCTTGCAGTGGCTGCAGGCCCTGGCACGTCTGTTCTCTCTCTATGTTCCTCTTTTTCTCTCTGTCTGACGCTGTCAAATAAACAAATAAAAACAAAAAAAAAGATTAAAAAAAATTTTAAAGAAGAAAAAAATAATAAAAGAGAGCTTAGAGGCTGGGGCCAGAGCTCAGAGACAGGGCAAAGTTCAATCCCTAGCATCTCAGAAAAAGAAGAATGAAAGAGAGGGGGTGGCACACATTGCTAATATTACTACTCATACTAACTAACTGAGCTCAAACCACATGATTTGACATCCTCGGGGGTACAGTGGAATCCCCATCCCTGTTTTTGAGTGGTTCTAATTCATTACCAAGTACAGTTCTTGTTTCAGCATGTACTCTAGCATGTACCTATGTCCTTCAAGTTTTCTAGCTTGATCTCTCTGGCTAAACATAACTGTCATCAGACACTGGAACTTTACAATAACTATGTAGGTAATTCCAGCTTGTAGCCTTTTTTTTTTTCAAACACATTTCCACCATTATCTTTTTCTGGGGGGGCTGGTTTTCGAAGTAGAGTCTCAGTCTCTAGTCCAGGCTGACCTGGAATTCACTATGTAGTCTCAGGCTGGCCTCAAATTCACAGTGATGCTCCTAACTCTGCCTACCAAGTCTCAGGATTAAAGGCATGTGCCATCCCACCTGGCTTGAATATTTTTTAAATATCTTATTTGCCAGGCATGGTAGCACAAGCCTTTAATTCCAGCACTCGGGAGGCAGAGGTAGGAGGATTGCCATGAGTTCAAAGCCACCCTGAGACTACATAGTGAATTCCAGATCAGCCAGGATCAGAGTGAGACCTTACCACGAAAAAAAATAAAAAAAAACATATATTTATATATGTATATATATGTGTGTGTGTGTGTGTGTGTGTGTGTGTGTGTGTAAATATATCATTTATTGACTTATTTGATAAGGAGAGAGAGGGGGAGAGAGAGAACAGGCAGAGAAAAGGGGAATGGGCACACCAGGGCCTCCAGCCACTGCAAACGAACTACAGATGCATGTGCCATCTTGTGCATCTGGCTAATGTGGGTAGTGGGGAATCAAACCTGTGTCCTTAGGCTTTGCAGGCAAGTGCTTTAACTGCTAAGCCATCTCTCCAACACTCTACAATTATCTTAAGCCCAGTTTGGTTCGTTTTAAAAATACTGAACTTACCAAGAATAAACATTTTATTTTTAGGGAGAGAATAACTGTGGATCAACAGGACTGGAGGAGCACAGCAACAGGCTATAATGAAAGGCAATTATGTTTTGTGAGGTGATGGCCACCCTTGGGTATCAATTAAAGAAAATAATTGAGTTCCTCTGGCATTCTGTCCGGTATAACTCAACTAAATCAACCAGTCCCTAGCAGGCAGCCAGTAACTGTTAAATTGAATTGCTGGCTTTAAGTGGGCCTCAAAGAATTCATGTGTCTCTAGCACTTCAAAGTTTATTCAAGCCAGATTCCATGGTCACAGAACAAGGTAACTTGATTGATTTGTCCTTCATTGTATGAATTGTAATTATGCCTCCGTCATAGCTAAGATAAATTTCTGACGTAAAGATGCTATGTGGCTATTTCCTCCAAACTGAAACATTGCCTTCCAGAGAGGAGAGAGGCTCATAAAACACAAGGATCTGAGAAAGTTCAGGAAGTTATAAGACTCACCAGCCCCCTTCATGAGGTTATGCAACTAAAAAAAATGCCTGAAAGTTGGGCAGGGAGCTCCAGGAACACAGCTTTCATGAGTTGCCACCCTTACTGGTGTGGATTTTTTGGTGATTCATCTGCTTTTGAGTCACCCATGCTCCTGCAAGTAACCCCAATAAACTCATTGGTTTTCCACGCTAGACTTGAATGGAATTGTTTCTTTGGTCTTTTGTTGGTCCCTTATCTAGGGTTATGTCAAGTCCCCCCAGGAAAATCACACACCAGAACATAAATATATTGACTGAGAGGCTGCTGAGGAATAGAGCAGCAGTGTATTCTGAAACTCACAGCACTCAAGAGATGGAAGCAGGATAATAGTGAGTTTGAGGTCAGCTTGGGCTATATACCAAGACCCTGTCTCTAGGAAACAAAAAGATATTTGAGAACAGAGAAAAGTGTATTAGTCAGTGCTCCATCACTGTGACAAAATACCTAAAGAATCAACTTAAAAAGAGAAAACTGGGGCTGGAGAGATTGCTCAGGGATTAAGGTCCTTGCCTATAAAGCCAAATACACAAACTGGCTTTTGACTGGAGTTCATTTTCAATGGCTAGAAGCCCTGATATGCCCATTCTCTCCCTCTCTCTCTCTCTCTCTCTCTCTCTCTCTCTCTCTCTCTCTCTCTCTTTCTCTCTCTCTCATAAAATAAATAAACTGGGCATGAAGGCACACACCTTTAATCCCAGCACACAGGAGGCAGAGGTAGGAAAATCTCTATGAGTTCGAGGCCACCCTGAGAATAGTGAATTTCAGGTCAGCCTGAGCTAGAGTGGCAAACTGCCTCAAAAAAAAAAAAATCCACGTGTAGTGGAGCATACCTTTAATCCAAGCACCCAGGCGGCAGAGGTAGGAGGATCATGGTGAGCTTGAGGCCACCCTGAGACGACATAGGGGATTCCAGGTCAGCCTGAGCTACAGTGAGACCCTGCCTTGAAAAACCAATAAATAAATAAATTTAAAAAAAAAAGAGGAAAATAGAGACTTCCAGGTGAGATAGTGGTATAGTGTCCACACCAGCCTGATTGGGGGGGGGGATTAACAGAAAAACAGCAAAATACACTCTTCTACCAAAAGGTGAAGGTGTATTAGGAGTTAACAACCTCAGCAGAGAAGCAGGAGAGACCCAGAGCTTCTAGAAAGCAGACAACCAACAAGAATAGGCTCAGACCACAGTGCTGGTTGGTATGGCCACCCAGCTCTGCCTAAGCTGCAGGAGAAGCCAGGTGAAAGAATTTTCCACTTACACCAGCCTCCTCACAAAGGCAAGAAACCTGAAGGAGAAGACAGCTGAGCAGCTCTTGAGGAAGAGGATCATGGGGACCAGCTATGCAGCGCAGGTACAACTTCAGGCACTTTCCACAGCCTCCCCTCCTGCAACTGCCAGAGCAAGCAACCACTGGAGACCTGGGGAAGGGAATTCAGCTACACAGCACACAGGTGATCAGAGCAGCAGACCCATTGATCCAGCCAGCCTAGCCAAGCCCACAGCACAGTAAAGAGGGTGAGAAGGGAGCACACAGCATAGGTGAGACTGAAACCATCCCAAAAAGTAACAGGGCCTACTTACACTATGTTAGTACCTGCCCCAAAGCCTGGTATATAGGCTGGCATTGGAAGTGCTAATCATACCTACCATGTCAGGGCAGGTTATGTGTTAGACCTGATTGATGGTTGGCTTTACCATTCTTAAATAAGTAGCATTTTGGGATTGTCCTTTGCTGCTTCCTGACGTATAGTGCCTTTTCTTCTTCTGTCACTCTTGGGGGCAGGGTCTCACTGGGCCTCAGGTTCACCTAGAACCCCTTAAAGACCAGAAACTTCAGCCTGTCAGTTGATAAGACTAAGGATGTGGGGCCATACACACCCTTAGGGATTTTGAATTTGCAGATAATCTGTTTGTTTTAATACCTACTCTTACATAAATACTCCATGCTGGTTTTCATTGAATGTGTAGATTGCTCAGTTGAATTTCAGAATTTTGCTCTACCCAACCTACTAGAATACTTGCATAGCAGGCAACCCCAACACCTAGGGTCACTTCTGCTGTTACTTCTGGAGTAAGAGCCACACCAAGCACCTTAAGCTCCTACCCTGAAGATATATAACATCAGATTTACACATCTAAAAATACTGCTGGTAATTAGAAAAACCCAAGAATTAAATTAACCCAGGTTGTAAAAATCTCTACACTATAATACAAAAAAAAAAAAAAAAAACAGAAATCAAGACAATATAATTCCACCAAAATTATAAATCCATCAAAAATACTTCAGGCCGGGCGTGGTGGCGCATGCCTTTAATCCCAGCACTTGGGAGGCAGAGGTAGGAGGATCGCCGAGAGTTCGAGGCCACCCTGAGACTCTATAGTGAATTCCAGGTCAGCCTGAGCCAGAGTGAGACCCTACCTCGAAAAAAAACCAAAAAAAAAAAAAAAGAAAAAAAAATACTTCAAGTAAGAATGATTTAGATGAAATGCCTGACAAAGATTTCAAAAGAATGATTATAACTATGTTCAGAGGAATCAAAGAAGAAAACAAACACAGAAAGGAGAACACAGGAAACCACCTTAAGGAAATAAGGAGGTTAATACAAGACATAGGTAAGGAACTACAAATACTGAAGAAAAACCAATCAGAAATACTAGAAATGTAAAACACAGAAAGTCAAATTATAAAAACCTCTGTAGAAAGTGTCACCAGTAGAATGGATGAAGGAGAGAACAGAATATCTAAACTAGAAGACCAGGTAGCAGATCTAATACAATCCAACAAAGAGAAAGATAAGCTGATAGGAAGGTATGAATGGGAAATCCAAGGCATTTGGAATACTATGAAGAGATCAAACATAAGAATTCAGGGTATTATAGAAGGACAATAAATTCACTCCAAAGGTATAATGGGAGTTGTCAACAAAATCATAGAAGAAAATTCCCCCAAAATAAGAAAAAAGATGCCAATATAGATGCAGGAAGCCTTTAGAACACCAAACAGACAAAACCAGGAAAGAACCTCTCCTCCCCATATTATAACTAAACTACTAAACACACAAAACAAAGAAAATGTATTGAAAGCAGTTAGAAAAAGTAAGTCACTTATAAAGGCAGGCCTATCAGAATAAGAGTAGATTATTCAACACAAAGTTTAAAAGCCAGAAGTGCTTGGAATAATGTTATGGTGGTTTGATTCAGGTGTCCCCCATAAACTTAGGTGTTCTGAATGCTAGGCTCCCAGCTGATGGAGATTTGAGAATTAACACTTCTTTAAGGCACTGTATTGTTGGGGGCGGGCTTATGGGTATTATAGACAGTGCCTGGCACACTCTCCTATTCCTGTTGTCCACCTGATGTTGGCCAGGAGGTGGTGTATACCCTATGCTCATGCCGTTGTTGCCAGGCTGCAACATATGTATTCCGAGTTCTGAAAGATAACAACTGTCACCCAAGGTTATTGTATCTAACAAAGTTATCCATACAAATTGATGAAAAAATAAGGACATTCCACAACAAAAACAGACTAAAAGAATATATGATCCAGCTCTACAGAAAATACTTGAATGGATCCTTCATGCTGAAAAGAAAGAAAAGCACACCCCTGAGGAAACAGGAAAAAATAAACCATACTCAAATAATAGTTAATAGAAGAGAGTAAAGGAAAAATAGGAAGCACTACAAAACAAGAATAAATACATACTTTTCAATCATAACTCGTAATAACAATGGCCTCAACGACCCAACCAAAAAACACAGCTTGCAGACTGGATTAAAAGGCAGGATCCTGAGCTGGAGAGATGGCTTAGCCATTAAGGCACTTGCCTGCAAAGCTTGAGGACCCAGGTTAGACTCTCCACATCCCACATAAGCCAGATGCACAAGGTAATGCAAACGTGCAAGGTCGCACATGTGCACAAGGTGGCACACGCATCTAGATTTTGATTGCAGTGGCTGGAGGCCCTGGTACACCAAGTTTCTCTCATAAAAAAATACAAGCCGGGCGTGGTGGCGCACACCTTTAATCCCAGCACTCGGGAGGCAGAGGTAGGAGGATTGCCGTGAGTTCAAGGCCACCCTGAGACTACAGAGTTAATTCCAGGTCAGCCTGGACCAGAGTGAGACCCTACCTCAAAAAAAAAAAAAAAAAAAAAGCAAGATCCTTCTGTTTTTTGCCTCCATAAAACCTCTCCATAAAGGACAGTATCTGAGCCAGGTGTGGTAACACACGCCTTTAATCCAAGCACTGGCAGGCAGAGATAGGAGGATCACTATGAGTTTGAGGCCACCCTGAGACTATATAGTGAATTCCAGGTCAGCCTGAGCTAGAGTGAGATCCTACCTAGAAAAACCAAAACAAGAAAAAAAAAAAAAGTCAGACACTCTTAGGGTGAGAGGATGGAAAATGGTATTTCAAGCAAATCGGCCTATGTAAAAAGCAGGTGTTGCTATCCTAACATCTGACAGGATAGACTTCAAACCAACATTAGTTAGGAAAGATTTTTTTAAAAGGTTACTTTATATTGATTAAAGGGGCATTTCAACAGGAAGACATTACAATTCTAAACATATACACACCTAACATGGATGTTCCCAATTTCATCCAACAAATACTATTAGATTTAAGCTCACAGATAACATCAAGCACAATTGTAGTTGGTGATTTCAATACCCCACTCTCACCAATTGACAGGTCATCCTGGCAAAAATTTAACAGAGACATCTGGATTCAATGATACCATAGAACAAATAGACCTAAGAGATACCTATAGAGCATTCCATTAAATGAAATATTCTCTAAAGTAGACCATATATTAGGACACAAAACAAATTTTAACAAATACTGGAAAATTAAAATAATCCCTTGTACTTTACCTTATCACAATGGAATTAAACTACAAATTAGCAACAACAAAAACTATACAGCATACAGAAAATCATGGAAACTAAACAGGACACTACTGAATGATGAATGGGTCATTGAAGAAATAAAAATAAATTTAAAAATTCATAAAATCAAATGATAATAAGAATATAACATACTAAAACCTTTGGAAAGCAATGAAAGCAGCACTGAGAGGGAAATTTATAGCATTAAGGGCCTATGTTAAGAAATTAGAAAGACTGCAAGTAAACAACTTAGTGCTTCCCCTTAAGATCTTGTTTAAAAAAATAACAAGGCAAACTAAAAATCAGTAGACAGGAAGAAATAATAAGTATTAGGACACAAATTAATGGAATAGAAAAAAAAATGCCAAGAATCAGTGAAACAAAGAGTTGGTTTTTTGAAAGGATAAACAAGATTGATAAACCCTTAGCATATCTGACCAAAAGAAAAAGAGAAAATACAAAAGTTAATAAAATTAGAGATGAAGACATACCATTACAACAGATACAAAATAAATTCAGACAATCATAAGAACATACCTTCAAAACATATACTGCACTAAACTTGAAAATATGAAAGAAATGTATGATTTCCTAGATTTATATGACCTACCAAAATTAAATTAAGACAAGATTAACAACTTACATACACCTATAACAAGTACAGAGATCCAAGCAGTTATTTTTTTAAAAATCTCCCAACTAAGAAAAGTCCAGGCCTATGTTAATTCACTGGTGAATTTTACCAGACCTTCATAGAAGAGCTAACACCAATGTTCTGAAACTTTTCCACAAAATAGAAAAGGAATACTACCAAGCTCCATCTACAAAGCCAGCATCACCTTGATACCAAAACTAGACAAAACAGAAAAAGAAAATTACAGACCAATCTCCCTCATGAGCATAGATGCAAAGCTTCTCAACAAAATATTTGCAAACAGAATGTAAGCATATATCAAAAAGATCATTCAACCCAACCAAAAGGCTTTATCCCACAAATGTAGGGATGGTTCAACATATGCAAATTGATAGATGTAATACACTATATAAATAAACTGAAGGACAACAATCACATTATTATCTCAATAGATACAGAAAAGGCATTTGACAAAATCCAATATTCCTTCATTGTAAAAGTCCTACAGAAACTGGGAATAGAAGGAACATATCTCAACATAAGGTCTATATATGACAAATCTTTAGCCAACATAGTACTAAATGGGGGAAAATTTATTTGAAGCTTTTGCAAAAAAAAAAAAAAAAATCAAGAATAAGACAAAGGTGTCCACTGTCCCCACTTTTATTTAACATAGTTTTGGAATCCTTAGTCATAGCAATAAGGCAAGAGACACACATAAAAGGGATACATATTGGAAAGGAAGAGATCAAGTTATCATTATTTGCAGATGATAAGGTTCTATACATAAAGAACCCTAAAGACTGTACCAGCAAACTGTTAGAGCTGATAAACATTTTTAGCAACATACCAGGACACAAAATAAACACATGGAAATCAGTGGTCTCCCTATATACTAACAATAAACATGCTTAGAGTGAAATCAGGGAATAACCTCTATTCATAATTGCCTCAAAAAATAAAGTACCTTGGAATAAACTTAACCAAAGAAGTGAAAGATCTCTACAATCTCTACAATGAAAATTTTAAGACAATCAAGAGAGAGCTGGAGAGATGGCGTAGCAGATAAGGCACTTGCCTGCAAAGCCTAAGGACTCATGTTCAACTCTCCAGATTCCACATAAGCCAGATGCACAGTGATGCAAGCACACAAGGTCGCATATGCATACAAAGGGGCGCACATGCCTGGGGTTCAATTGCAAGCTGGAGGCTCTGGCATGCCAATACCCCTCCCTCTCTTACATAAAAAGTCGAATCTGTTGGATTCCCCTAAAAAAAAAAAAAAAAAAAAAACACTCAAGGGAGAATTGCAGAAGATACTAGGAAACAGAAAGACACCCCATGTTCTTATATTGGAAGGCCCAAAATTGTGAAAAATGCCAATCTTACCAGAAGTGATTTACACATTAAATGCAATCCCCATCAAAATCCCAAAGGCATTCTATAGAGCCATAGTAACAAAAACGGCATGGTACTGTCACAAAGAGAGACATGTAGATCAATGGAACAGAATAGAGGACCCAGATATAAATCCAGGCAGGTACAGCCACCTGATCTTTGACAAAAATGCCAAAAATACTCATTGGGGAAAAGACAGTCTCTTGAACAAATGGTGCTTGAAAAACTGGATATATATCTGTAGACGGATGAAAATAGATCCTTGCCTCTCTCCATGCACAATAATCAAGTCCAAATGGAGCAAAGACCTTAATATCAGACCTGAATCTCTGAAACTACTAGAGAAAAATGTAGGGGAAATACTTCAACATATTGGCATAGGCAACAACTTTCTCTTAAGTGTTGAGATTATAGGCATGAGCCACCGCAATGAGTGAAATAAGTTGATTGGTATTTAAATAATAAGCTGTGTGGAAATTATATCTCCCAGGACTGTATAAACGTAACCAGGAAATAAAACTGCTAATCATCACTGGGACCTCATGAAATTATAAAGCTTTTGTACAGGAAAGGACACTATAAATAGTGCAAAGAGACAACCTACAGAATGGGAGAAAATCCTTGCCAGCTATACAACTGACAGAGGATTAATATCCAGAATATACAAAGAACTCATAAAACTCAACAACAAACAAACAATCCAATCAAAAAATGGCATATGGGATCCGGGCCCCGGGCTGCGGCGCTGCGGGGGCTCGTCGGCGAGCGCGGGGCTGGAGAGCCGGCTGCGGGGCTGCGGACGTCAGCGTTCGGGTCCGCGGCGGCGTGCGGGGCATGGCGTGCTCCCTGCCTCCCTGCGTGGTGGACTGCAGCACCGGGTACACCAAGCTTGGCTACGCAGGCAACACAGAGCCACAGTTCATTATTCCATCATTGGCCGATCCGACATGGCATCATTGAAGACTGGGACCTCATGGAAAGGTTCATGGAACAGGTGGTGTTTAAGTACCTTCGAGCGGAACCCGAGGACCACTACTTTCTACTGACAGAACCTCCACTGAATACTCCAGAAAACAGAGAATACCTTGCAGAAATCATGTTTGAATTTTTTAATGTCCCAGGGCTTAACATTGCAGTGCAGGCAGTGCTGGCTCTGGCTGCCTCTTGGACCTCCCGGCAAGTCGGTGAGCGCACCCTCACGGGGATAGTCATTGACAGTGGAGATGGAGTCACCCACGTCATCCCAGTGGCAGAAGGTTATGTAATTGGAAGCTGCATCAAACACATCCCGATTGCAGGTAGAGATATTACGTATTTCATTCAACAGCTGCTAAGGGAGAGGGAGGTGGGAATCCCTCCTGAGCAGTCCCTGGAGACCGCAAAAGCCATTAAGGAGAAATACTGTTACATTTGCCCTGATATAGTCAGGGAATTTGCCAAGTATGACATGGACCCCCGGAAGTGGATTAAACAATACACTGGAATCAATGCAATCAACCAGAAGAAGTTCATTATTGATGTTGGTTACGAACGGTTCTTGGGACCTGAGATATTCTTTCACCCTGAGTTTGCCAGCCCAGACTTCATGGCATCTATCGCGGATGTTACTGATGAAGCCATACAGAACTGTCCCATAGATGTTCGTCGCCCGCTGTATAAGAATGTCGTTCTTTCGGGAGGCTCGACAATGTTCAGGGATTTTGGACGTCGTCTGCAGAGAGATTTGAAGAGAGTGGTGGATGCCGGGTTGAGGCTGAGCGAGGAGCTCAGCGGTGGCAGGATAAAGCCTAAGCCGGTGGAGGTTCAGGTGATCACGCACCATATGCAGCGCTATGCCGTATGGTTTGGAGGCTCAATGCTGACCTCGACTCCGGAGTTCTTTCAGGTCTGTCACACCAAGAAGGACTATGAGGAGTATGGCCCAGCATCTGCCGCCACAGCCCTGTCTTCGGAGTCATGTCTTAGCACTGGCATGAGAACTATCACGGGACAGTGCTGTGTTAGGGAGCAAGTGCCCTTCAGAGCCCGAGCACCACAGTTGCTGTAAACAGTGGCGTGTGGCGTTGGTGTCCGAGCAGCCTGCGTGGCCCCGTGCAGTCTTTCCAGTAAAGCCATTTACCTGTGTGCCAACTGTTTCTCCTCCTGGTGACCCACTTTCCCTCCTCTCTCCATATGTGCTTCTAGTGGACAAATCAGCCAAAGGGAGTCAGCGCAACCTTAAAAACTCTTAGAGGAAAAAAGTCTCAAAATAGTCCCCCAGGAAAGAACATGGGGTGAAAGCCTTGACCCTCCCAGCCTATTTTTGTAAATGTTGTGAACTTGAAATACAAATCAATGTTTATATTTCCTATCATTTTGTATTTTATGGTATTTGGTACAACTGGCTGACACTAAGCACGATAGATGTTGATATTATGGAAGTCTGTAATAAAGTTTTTAATTGTGAGGCATGTTCTGGTATGTTTACAGCCCCCCCCCCAAAAACAGCAGACTTCCTTGCCACATTTTCTGTTAGAGGTACTCCTGGCAGTGTGTTTGCTGGAGCTTCCTGGAACTGTTTTGTGGAAGGTAATGGTTTGATGTTGCTGAGGTGTTGGATGAAAGTACCACCTTGCACCATTATAATAAAAGCTGTTGGAATCTTTAAAAAAAAAATGGCATATGGAACTAAATAGAGAGCTCTCAAAAGAAGAAATACAGTTGGCCTATAAACATCTAAAAAAAATGTTCCACATCTTTAGCCACCAGGGAAATGCAACTTAAAACTACTTTGAGATTCCATCTTACTCCTGTCAGAATGACTATCATCAAGAAAACAAATGACAAGAAACACTGGCGAGGATGTGGATAGAGGAACCATTGTGGAAATCAGTGTAGAGGTTCCTGAGACAGCTAAAAATAGATTTACCATATGACCCAGCTATTCCACTCCTAGGCAAATATCCTAAGGACACTTCTCACTACCTTAGAGATACTTGCTCAACCATATTTATTGTTATTCTATGCACAATAGCTAGGAAATGGAACCAGCCTAGATGTCCCTCAACTGATGAATGGATAATGAAGATATGATACATTTATACAATGGAATTCAGTAGTAAAGAAAAATGAAACTTACAGGGAAATGGATGAATCTGGAAAGTATCATACTAAGTGAGGTAATCCATGCCCAGGAAGCCAAATGTCACATTTTCTCTCTCATATGTGGATCCTAGCTAGAAATGTTTAGTCTTATATGTGAGTTGGAGTAAAAATTGGTAGCAGAGGCCATTAAGTTAGAAAGGAGTTATAAGGGAAGGAGGGAGCAGAGGGGAGGACTTAAGGAGATGGTATTTCATAGCAGAGGAACAGATTACTGGGGTGGAATGGAATAAGTGAGGTCACAGGACGAAACTGAGTAAAAGAAGTGTGGAAGAGACTTAATCAAAATTCAAGACATTATGAAGAAGCCATATGCAAACCTACTTTTTTGGATAATTGTGCACCTGAATCCATACACCATTACTAGAAATATTTCAGTGCCAGGGATGGGATACCTTCCAGTGAGTTGTTGGCTAGAGGCCCCTGATACTCCCAAAACATTATAGCCCATTTCCAAGGCTCTTGGTCCTGCACCAGAACTAGATGATAAGACCCTATTGTTGAAGACTCCACATGCTTTGCCTGAAAGGTCACTGAGAAGTCAAGGTGGAGGTGAGCTGCAAACCTCCTCCCTGTAGACCAGCTGACAGAAAGCTGGAAAAAGCTACACTGCATGTATCCCTATGGGAGAGAGAAGTCATCAGTGGTGAAAACAGTGGACACTGCGAGCCTTAAGTTTGGCCAGCCAGGCCAAATGAATGAACGGGTGCAATAGTGGCTTGTCTGTTATGGGTGAAACCAACAGCTCTCTAATTGGACTGGAGGCCCACTCCATGGGAGGGAATACATGCCTGGTAGTCAAAACCTAATCAAAAGCCTATGGCAGGGGAGGTCCTGTGCCCTAATAGTCTAACACCTGCTCTTATCTGTCTAAGTGCATATATTATGCTCACTAAAGTGCCCTGTAAGCAGTTTTCTTAATGTTCATACCCATATATTAATGCTACTCTCACTTTTGGTTAGGGAAGTTTTTGTTTTCAGATTGCAGTGACCACTGGGGATGACCCAAAAGGCACCATAGAGCTGAGAAGAAGTGACAGAGGAGTGCCCCTTACTGAAACATCTCTATCATACTTTCCAAGGCTCAGAGTCCATTGCAGAATAGGTGGTGGAAAGAATGTAAAAGGCAAAAAAGGGTAGGACTATGTACAATGGAATCATTCAGACACAAATTGACCTCAATACCCATGACCTCAAAGTGCCTATCACTACCTACACATGACCCTCATAATAGGAGGAAAAGATGATGACACCAAAATAAAAGAGAAACTAATTGAGAGTGGGAGGATAGGTTCGAGGCCACCCTGAGACTCCATAGTGAAGTCCAGGTCAGCCTGGGATAGAGTGAGACCCTACCTCGAAAATCCAAAAGAAAGAAAAAAAAAAATAAAGAAAGAGGAAAATATTTATTTTGGCTCACAGTGTCCTAGGTCAGTCTGTAGTTCGTTAGTCCTGTTTCTTTGGGCCTGTGGTGGTAGAGAAAGTCTATTTATCCTGCAAAAGAGAAAGAAGAGACTCATCCCTCTTCAATTACCTTTCTCCTTCTAGGTACTACCTCTTAACAAAGTTCCTATAATTCACAAACCCAGAAGGTATAGTTAATAGATCAGACTTCCCTGCTGTTTGGTATAACTCATGTACCAGGGACCAAAAGAGAGGAGATAGAGTTCTCTGGGGCCACATCCTAAAGAGGATATTAGTCTTGAACCAGGTATTGTGGCTCACACCTATAATCACAGCACTCAGGAGGCTGAGACAGGAAGATTGTGAGTTCAAACTTGTGAGTCTAAGACCCTATCTCAAAAAAAAAAAAAATAAGGATATAGCCCAGAGAAGAGTTTTCCTAAAATACACATGCCTAAAACCATTCCTTTTGCAAGTTATCAGTAGTAGTTGAGTGCAATTTAGATACACATTATTAGGTTTTGAATTATAACTCTTGATCCTAAATATGAGGAAAAATCGAAGGTAGAAGTGATATATATATATATATATATATATATATATATATATATATATATATATATATATTCTGAAACATGGTCTCATGTAGTTCAGGCTGGCCTTGAACTCTCCATGTATCCAAGCATGACCTTGCACTACTGATCCTACTGACCTACCTGCCAAGTGTTAGGATTACAAGCACACAAGTCCATGTTTGGTTTTATGTGTTGCTGCAGATCAAATTCAGGGCATCATGCATACTAGGCAAACACCCTACCAAAGAACTCCATTCCCAGCCCCCCACTAGAAGTTTTGTGGTCATTTTTTTTACCCACTAGACATCTGCCAACTAATCGTTGCAATTAACCCCTTTCACTCACAGTTGTATTGTGAACAAAGTACTCTAGTCAGTATTTCAGGACCATTTCTGGTGCTACATGCCTGTAGAACTTGGGAGGTTACAGGAGGATCAGGCATTCAGGGACATCCTTGGCTACATAATGAGTTCAGGGCCAGTATGGGACACATGAAACTTTGTATCAATAGAAAAAAAGACACTTAGATTGTTTCCTAATGGCCTTGAAGAAGGAAGTAGCCCACCAAGAAGGGGATTACTCTGGAATCGTCCAGTTATGCCAACTAGGGTCAGTGTGCTATGCTGAGTGGAAGTGTTTATCATTCCTAGGTCCAAAGGTGAGCACATAAAGCAATAGTTGAAAGCCAGAAGGAGAAAGTCCCACTTGGAGGACTGCCTTGAGAAGAGATAGGAGCTTCTGATCAGGACTCAACCCATTGAGGTGAGAAAAGCTAAGGAACTAGAGCCTTGACTTCATTCTGTCATCTTCCTAATTTTTTTCAGATTTTATTATTTTTAAATTTTTACTGGCAGGCCTCATACATATACACTATGTGCCCTTATCATAATTCCCTTCCACCACTGTCTTTTTCCCCCTCCTCAGAACCCTTTCTTTCCAGCTAATACAGGAACCCTTGTTTCCAATTAGTCCCTCTTCTATTTTATGTCATCATCTTTTGGCACTTGCTATCATATTATGTAGGTCTCTTATAGGTAGTGCCAGCCACTATGAGGTCACGCAAGCAATGGCCACTTTGCATCAGGAAGAAAATATTCCAGAGCACACCTCCCCTGACTTTGGCTCTCATAGGCTTTATACCACCTCTTCCTTCAATGGTCCCGGTTTCTTTGGCAAGGCTCCTAGTCCTTCATCTGAAACTGAAACGTTATTTCTTTATTATTTGTGTGTGTGTGATGCGTGCGTTTGTGGAAGGCAGAGGACAACTTCAGGGTATTGATAACTACCCATGGGCTTTTGGATCCTCCTGACTCTGCTTCCCATTTCTGTAGCATATCAGGATTGCGGATGTGTGCGCCCACCACTTTGCATCTAGGTTCAGTGGACGCTGGGTCTGTCCTGCTAGTGCCTTTAACCACTGAGCCCTCTCTTCAATCCCTTCCTTTGATTTCTTTCTTTTTTTTTTTTTTTTTTTTTGGTTTTTTGAGGTAGGGTCTCACTCTGGTCCAGGCTAACCTGGAATTCACTCTGTAGTCTCAGGGTGGCCTTGAACTCACGGCGATCCTTCTACCTCTGCCTCCCGAGTGCTGGGATTAAAGGCGTGCGCCACCACGCCCGGCCCTTCCTTTGATTTCTTGCTGTGGCTCACCTTTGATAAAAATCCAAGCAGAAGCCAGAGGGAGAGGAAATGAGGTGGAGCAGCGTAGTGAGCGGATTTGAAGGGGACAACGGAAGCTAGCTAACAGCATCTGACCTTCAGGATTTTCACCAATTGAATCTTCAGTGTCACTTCACCACAACACTTTACCCTGGTAAGCTTTGCAGGCTAGTGGCATTTCTCAATTTTAGATGTGAAAAAAAAGGTGACCAAGAGAGATTAAATGACTTAGGCAATGGCACTCAGTTAATAGGTAGGGGTGCCATGATGCTATCCAAGTTTACTAGCACACTCCCTTCATCAGCACCCCGTAAGCCTCCCCAATGTGGCAGAGGCTTCACTTGACTAAGGTGGATGAAAGGGTTAACCAAGACCCAAAGGTGATGTTCCTGCATCATGAGAGGCGTATCACGTGCTGTTCTTTTTTTTTTTAATTTATTTATTTGAGAGTGACAGACACAGAGAGAAAGACAGATAGAGGGAGAGAGAGAAAATGGCCGTACCAGGGCTTCCAGCCTCTGCAAACGAACTCCAGACACGTGCGCCCCCTTGTGCATCTGGCTAACGTGGGACCTGGGGAACCGAGCCTCGAACCGGGGTCCTTAGGCTTCACAGGCAAGCGCTTAACCGCTAAGCCATCTCTCCACCCCACGTGCTGTTCTTTAAACCCTCCAAACCAAAATGGGCAGGCGGGTTGTGTTCAAAGCTACAGAGAAGGGAGCACTGGGGAAGGTGGCCATTTGATTTGGAGAAAGGGAATGATAAGAGAGGCAAAGGAAGCCGAGCTGAGCCCGAGAAGAAAGAAGGCTGGCCTGCCTGGGGGTGTGAAGGAGAGGGAGGCAAATGCCTCCAGAACAGCCCATGACAGAGCTAGAGGGAAAGTCCTAGCCAAGGGTGGGCCCTGGGCAAGCTACTTCCCATGTCACAAACACCATCACATCTGGCTTTGTCCGCACTAACAGCTCCTGACGGGAAACTTTTCTCGAAGGTAGAATTGAGCTAATCAGAAACAGAATAATACCACAACATCCCTCATAGGTACTTCAGGAAAACCAGGGGACATCAGTGAGGCACCCTAATGAGAAAGAGATGCCTGGCCTTGGAGATGGTTGTACACAGCAGGGGACAAGAGTATTCCATGTGACAAATGACTTTCTGTAGGGACCAGTCCTCTGCCAGGCTCACATTCAAAATTTGTCCACTACTTATTTTTAACCTATTTTTATATGTTTCATTTATTTCTTTACTTATGAGAGATAGAATGATAGAATGGGCACACCAGGGCCTCCAGCCACTGCAAACAAACTCCAGATACATGTGCTACCATGTGCATCTGACTTACATGAGTACTGAGGAATCAAACCTCAGCCCTTAGGCTTCACGGGCAGGTTCTTTAACAGCTAAGCCATCTCTCCAGCCCCCCTTTATGTATTGACTGACAGAAGAGAAAACCAGCTGGCCAGTCTTGTACTATTCTTCCCCAACTCTAAGAGGGGAAATTGTGGGGTCACGTTTATACAGTCCTGGGAGATATAATTTCCACACAGCTTATTATTTAAATACCAATCAACTTATTTCACTCATTGCGGTGGCTCATGCCTATAATCTCAACACTGAAGAGGCTGAGACACAATAAGGCATGGTGGTGCACGCCTTCAATCCCCGCACTCTGGAGGCAGAGATAGGAGGACTGCCATGAGTTCAAGGCCCCCTGAGACTCCATAGTGAATCCCAGGTCAGCCTGGGCTAGAGTGAGAACCTACCTTGAACTGCCCCCCCAAAACAGAGAGGCTAAGACAAGAAGGATCATGATTTGAAGCTAACCTGAGGTACATATGAGTTCTAGGCCAGCCTCCACTATACAGCAAGGTTTTATCTAAAAAAACAAACAGGGCTGGAGAGATGGCGTAGCAGTTAAGCGCTTGCCTGTGAAGCCTAAGGACTCCAGTTCGAGGCTCAATTCCCCAGGACCCACGTTAGCCAGATGCACAAAGGGGGCGCATACGTCTGGAGTTCGTTTGCAGAGGCTAGAAGCCCTGGCATGCCCATTCTCTCTCTCTCTCTCTGTCACTCTCAAATAAATGAATAAAAATCTAAAAAAATTTTTTTTTAAAAAATTAACCTATAAGGAAAGGGTACTAAGTGGTGGTACCTTTTATATTTTTGTTTGTTTGCTTGTTTGTTTCAGACCGGAAATGGGATTGAGAACCCAGGGTCTGGAACAAGCAAGGCAAGTGGTACACTCAGCCACACTTCCAGCCTAGTATCCATATTACACAGAGGAATCTGAGGCTCAGAAAAGTTTAAATTATTTTCAAAGTTTCCACTAATTACTGGCAAACTGAGTTTCCAAATCAAGGTTCTCAGACCCTAGCAGTTAAACACCTATTCAAACTGACTCAAGAGCAGAACAAGGTGGTGCATCCTCGTATCCTGAGTATTTGGGAGGTAGAGGCAGAATGATTAGAAGTACAAAGCCAGCCTTTGCTATAGAGCCAGTTTGAAACCAGCCTGGACTTCATGAAACCCTGTCTCAAATAAACTAACAAAATAATAAAAACAATAAAGAAATAAATAAAATGACTCTAGAGCCAGGACACAGTGGCATGTGCCTAGGGTCCCTGTTGCAGGATCGCTTGAGCCTAGGAGTTTGAGATTAGCCTGGATGACATAGGAAGGCCTCATCTCAAAAAGCAAGAGCACGCACCACACCACAGAGGGATGACTGGACAATTGAATTTGGCAGGAATAGGAGAGGTCTTTGAAAATATTTTGTCCCTGAACCACATAAGGCAGTAAGGCAGCTTTGCAAGGTCTTCCAGACAGAACTGCTTTGTTTCTGTCACCCAGTTGTCACTTCACTATCTAACTGTTGATTAAGAAAGTTTCCAAAGGAGGACAAAGAGTACCACCCCCCCACACACATCCTCAGTCTTCAACATTTGTCATTGTTTCTCTTGCCTTTGAGAACCTGACGGAATCCATGAACTGCATCTCACCAAGCCCTGCCAGGATTATTCTCAGACCCACCACCGTGCATATATTTGCAGAGGGTTGTGGGTTCCTTAGGGTGTGTCTCCTGGGACAAATGGATCCCAGGTTAGCAGCCCTGGGCTGCAAGGGTGCAATAACACAGCATTATGTGGGAACAAATTCCCATCTAATCCAACAGCACGTCCTGTTTACCTTAGAGATGGCGTCTCCATGGCCATTGGTGTGTCCTGTAAGAGCCTCACTCCACACAGACAGCATCCAGACAGAAAAGAACTAGAGCGTGGCTTTTTGAATGCATGTGCATGTGTGTGTGGTGTGCATTTGAGCTTGTAAGTATGTGGGTGCATGTGGAAGCCAGAGGTGAGTATCCGGTATCTCCCTCAATCTATCTCCACCTTATTTGTTGAGACAGTCTCTCAGGGAACATGAAGTTCACTGATTCAGCTAGACTAGCTAGCTAGCAAGTCCCAAGGATCTCCAGTTCCCACCTCCCCCAGCGGCGGGATTATGGGAGCAGCAGTTGAGGATGGGAACTCAGGTCCTCATGCTCAGATGGCTGACTACTTTACTGACTGAGCCGTCCCTTCTCTGCTCCTCATGCTCTGTAAGTGGAATGTAATGCTCTAGTACACTTGACGCTATGTGCATTCTTACACTTCTACTCGGCTCCCTTTTCTCTCATCTTCACTACGCTCCAGTCACCTTAGCCTTGCCACAGCTAGACCTAACTGTTTCCTGCCCCGGGTCCTTTGCAATTACTGTTGACCATGACTATAGGTAAGAAGTTGAAAGAATTTCACAGTTCTTCCTCATTCCTTTGCTTTTCCAGTTCCTTTGAATGGCAGCTTAAATGCCACCTCTTCCTTACTACCCTAGCTTACTACCCTTTTCCCTTACTCTTGTTCCCACACATACTTTGATTCGCCACCACAAAATTTAGTTTATTTTCTTCAAAGAGAAATGTCATAGCTGGAATTAGTTTTTTTTTTTTCCTTTCTTTCTTTTTTTTCTTCCAAATGGGGAACCTCAGGATGGCAAGCCCTTGGCTCTTTAATCCCTAGACCACCTTGGACCCAAAGCAGTGCCTGTCATAGAGTAGGAACACAATAACTATTTTGTTTATTATAGTTAAACTGTGTTTTGAGTGGCAGGAGAGATGGCTCAGGGGTAAACGTGATGGCTTTGCAAGCATGAGGACCTGAGTTCAATCCCCAGCACCCATGTAACAAGCTAAGCATGGCCACACATGAATTCCTGAGACTCCTGATCAAAGGAAAACGAGTTCCAGGTTCAGTGAGAGAACTAAGGTAAGAAAGCGATAGAAGAGGACGTCTGACATTCGTCTTTGGCCTCTGCACATGTGCCCATGGGACACACACACACACACACACACTGTGTCTCTAGTTTCCTGGAAAATAGAGAATAATAAGGTGTGGGATGATCAAATGTAGTGGAATTCCTCAGAAAAGCGGTGAAAAGTACACTCATGGTCTTTGAGTGTGTACACAACCACCCTACCATCCATGTAATGAACACCTGCTGAGTGCCTGCTCTGAACTGAAGGTGTGATGTTGGGCTTTGGGAATCAGGTCAGCCTGGAGGAGGCGGTGATGCGCCGAAGGAGACAGGAATCGTGTAAACAAACACCACAGTGCCATCTTTCAAGGGCCCCACAGACGAGTTGTAGGAAATGCCATCAAAGTACAAGGAGACATGGGGACAGCAGGAAAGGCTCCTCTAAGAAGCCGACATTTGAACGTTTTATGTTTTGAATTTTTTTTTTGGAAAAAAAAGGAAAGTGCTTAAGAATTCACCTAATGGAAGGGTAAGGCAAAGTGTTCCAATAATGGGGACTGAAATCTATGAGTTGTAACCAGCTTTTAGCATCTTGTAACCTAATCCATTGAAGAAAGGGGTTATTCATCCTATGGAATAGCCTATAAAATGGGCTAAGGCTTATTGTACTCTAGAGTTTCTTTTTCTTTCTTTCTTTCTTTCTTTTTTTTTTTTTTAAGGTAGGGTCTCACCCTAGCCCCAGTATGACCTGGAATTCACTATGTAGTCTCAGGCTGGCCTCAAACTCATAGCGATCCTCCTACCTCTACTTCCTTAGTGCTGGGATTAAAGATGTGTGCCACCACCCCTGGTGAGTTTATTTATTTATTTATGAGAGAGAGAGAGAGCACCAGAACTCTAGTCACTGCAAACAAATTCCAGATGCGTGCACCACCTTGTGCATTTGGCTTACGTGGGTTCTGGGTAATAGAACCTGGGTTCTTAGGCTTCGCAGGCAACCACTGACCGTATCTCCAGCCCCCGGTGAGTTTCTTTAACAGGTTCCTCTTCCCATGTATTTCAGCTTTATTGGGTTTGGTTTGGCTGTAATTAGAATTAACTTACAAGACACACCATGGATATTTCTAGAGAGGTTTAAGAGACGAAGGACGATGAGGAAGAGAGATCAGTGACAGCATCAGTTGGGATCCTAGACTGAATAAACAGGGAAAAGAAGGAAGCTGAATATCAGCATTCATTTCTCTCTGCTTCCTGACTGTGACCTTCACACATTCCTCTCACCATGTCTATCTGCCATGATAGACTGTATTCCCTCAAACCATGAGTCAAAATAAACCCTGCCATCTTTAAGGTATTTTGTCACAGCAAAGGAAAAGTAACCAGTACTGGAGGTAAATAATCTGTCTTGCATAGGCTAAAACAAAAAAAAAAAAAAAAACTCTCTTTTGAGGGGAAGGGTCTCCTAGGGACTGAAGATCAATGCCTAGCTACATGACTTTGTTAATCATTTTCTAATTTAAAGGTTCTCAAACTTTTTGTTGATTTAGTTTTATTTTTAGAGAGAGAGAAAAAAAGAGAGAGAATTGGCACGCCAAGGCCTCAGCCACCTAGGTGCCATGTGCAACCTTGTGCTTGCCTCACCTTATATGTCTGGCTTACTTACATGGAATCTGAAGAGTCGAACATGGGTCCTTAGCCTTTGCAGGCAAGCGCCTTAACCGCTAAGCCACCTCTCCAGCTCAGTGCTCAAATTTGTTAAACCCACACTTATTTTGTGTGTAAATGAAGTATATATATGGTATGCATGTGTGCAGATATGAACATGTTGTGTTAACTTTTCCTAGGGAGACAATGAGCAAACATCTATTCACCCCCAGATAACAACAGACTGAAGTCCAACTTGGTGAACCAATGAATTTATTGGGGTGACTTACAGGAGTAAGGGTGAGGGGTTACTTACACGTACATGGATGACTCAAAGGCAGCTGCTTCAGCAAAAAGCCTACCCCAGCATAGGTTTTAACTCAGAGAAGCTATATCCGTGGAGTTCTCCACACAACTTGCAGACAGCTTAACTCCTCCCCAGGACTTCTTATTCTATGCTTGACTTTGGGGAGGGATCTTGTGAATCTTAAAAGTTTCTGGACCTTCCTGAGACTTGTGTGATATTTACTTCCTCAGCCTCCAGGAGCTTCCAAACTTCCTGAGTCTTAACAGCCTGTTTCAATTTGGAATTTCCTAAGGAGCGTCCCTCCATGACGAAATGTTATAATTTGGAAGAAATTGCTCTGCAACAGTGCTCTCATTTGCAGAGGCCAGGGAAAGACATTGTGTGTTCTCCTCTTTTGTTTTTCTGTCTTACATTCCTTGAGACAAAGTCTCTTGCTGAACCTGGAGCACCCTGTTTTTCAGTTAGGCTGGCCAAAGAGTCCCAGCGATCTTCCTATCTCAACAGATGCTGGAGTTACAAGCATGCACAGCCATGCCCAGCTCTTTATGTGGGTGCTGGGGATTGAACTCAGTTCCTCATGCTTGTGTTCTTACTGGCTGAGCCACTTCTCCAGCCCCTGAACTCACAATTTATAGTCTTAATAATTATCAAGGCCCTCAACAAACTTTTCTTTAAATTGGTTATACCTATTGATATTTAGCAATTATTTCATTTAAAAGTACTGATAATAAGTCTAGGGTATATAACTCATTAGAGTGCTTGCCCAGTATGCATGAGGCCCTGAGTTTGATCTCCAGTATCAAATACACTGGGTTTGATGGCTCACATCTGTAATCTCAACACTCAGGAGGAAGGGGCAAGAGGATTAGAAGTCCAATGTCCTCTTCGGCTGCATAATGAGTTTGAGGCCAGTCTAGGGTGCATGAGATCCTGTCTACAAGTAAAGAAACAAAGATAAAAAGGAGGAAGCAAAGAACAATAGACACATTCCCCATAACAAAACAAATTATCAATGACAAAAGTTGGCACTCTTTGTTTATGTTAATCCAATGTGTGACTTAAAAGAAGATGGGTCAGTTTTCATGTCTTCTATATTCAGCCTGTTATGATTAGTTGCTTTGGTTGAAGTATATAAGGGATATCCAGATTCATATAGCTATGTAGTTGGAAAAGGAAGGAACATTTTTTTTTTCTTCTTTTAGTATATGGGCTGCCGAAGTGAGCACAAGGAAGGAACATTTTTAAACATGTGTGTAGATGTATGTGTGCGTGAGTGAACATGTGTGTGGAGGCCACAGGATAACCTCAGGTGTTGTTCTTTGGAATGAGTTCCACCTTTTTCTTTTTCTTTTTTTTTTTTTTTTTTGGTTTTTCGAGGTAGGGTCTCGCTCTAGCCCAGGCTGACCTGGAATTCACTATGGAGTCTCAGGGTGGCCTCGAACTAATGGCGATCCTCCTACCTCTGCCTCCCGAGTGCTGGGATTAAAGGCGTGCGCCACCACACCCGGCAAGTTCCACCTTTTTCAACACAGAACCTCTCACTTTCCTGAAGCTCACCAATTAGGCCAGACTGACTGGCCAGCAAACCCCACCTGTACATCTGTCTCCACCTTCCAGCTCTGGGATTTTTTTTTTTTTTTTGCTTTTTCGAGGTAGGGTCTCACTCTAGCCCAGGCTGACCTGGAATTCACTATGGTGTCTCAGAGTGGCCTCGAACTCATGGCGATCCTCCTACCTCTGCCTCCCAAATGCTGGGATTAAAGGCGTGCGCCACCACACCCGGCCCAGCTCTGGGATTTTAAGGTGTGCCACCATGCCTGGCATTTGCACAGGTGTTCTGGGGATCAAATTCAAGGCCTGAGGCGTTCAAGGCAAGTACTTAACCAAATGAGCTAACTCCTCAGCCCTAAAAGTATATTTTGTGTTTATTTTTATTTATTTATTTGAGAGAGAGAGAGGAGAGAATGGGCACGCCAGGGCCTCCAGTCAGTGCAAACAAACTCTGGATGCACACACCAACTTGTGCATCTGACTTACATGGGTCCTGGGGAATCAAGCCTCGAATTGGGGTCGTTAGGTTTCACAGGCAAGCGCTTAACCGCTAAACCATCTCTCTCCAGCCCCCAAAAGTATATTTTTTAAAACTTACTAATTTGTGAAGGGCTAGGGATGGGCTTCTACAAGCAAATCACATGCTCTACCACTAAGCAATACCCCAGGAGAAGCATTTGACTAGCATCTATAGACAAATGTGGAAAATCTATTTAGAGGTGGTTGATTTTTATTTTTTTTTTATTTCATTATTGGCAAGCAAAGAGAGATAGAGAGAAGACAGACAGAGAAGGAATGGGTGCTCCAGGGCCTCTAGCCACTGTAAACGAATTCCAAACACACTGCTCCTTGTGCATCTGGCTTACGTGGGTCCTGGGGAATCAAACCTGGGTCCTTTGGCTTTGAAGGGAAATACCTTAAGAAGTGGTTGCTTTTTAAAGGTCAATTGAAATGTGGAATTTGAAACCACATCAAGATGGTTTTCTATTACTTCATTAAAATCTGTCTTGGGCTGGAGAGATGGCTCAGCAGTTAAGCACTTGCCTGTGAAGCCTAAGGACCCTGGTTCGAGGCTTGATTCTCAAGGACCCACGTTAGCCAGATGCACAAGGGGGTGCACGCGTCTAGAGTTCGTTTTCAGTGGCTGGAAGCCCTGGCGCGCCCATTCTCTCTCTCTATCTGCCTCTTTCTCTCTCTGTCACTCTTAAAGAAATAAATAAAAATGAACAAAAAAAATTTTAAATCTGTCTTGCAGGCGGGCATGCTGGTGCACGCCTTTAATCCCAGCACTCGGCAGGCAGAGGTAGGAGGATCACCATGAGTTCGAGGCCACCTTGAGACTACATAGTAAATTCCAGGTCAGCCTAGACTAGATTGAATCCCTACCTCAAAAAAAAAAAAAATCTGTCTTGTACCTTTGAATGTTTCTTTTCCTCCTCTACAATTTTGTAATGCCATGCATTAGTCATTTCAAAAAGATTGGCTCACTGAGACTTATGCAAGTATCCCAAATGTTGTCATGTTTCATTAAGCAGTATCTTTAAAATCACATTTGTTAATGCTATCACCAATGGCATCAGAAAAGTCTTTAAATATTGAGAAGCTATTAAACTTACAGTAACAGATACAAGATCTCCAAAATTTTAATTTTCACTTGAGATCTTGAATTTTATCGTTGGCAATGAATGCTGTCAAATTATTTGCCTTCCGGTCATAAAATCACTTAATTTTGAAGAAAATGCCTGCCAAATACTGATATCTGCATAGCCATAGTTTTACTGTCAGTAATTCTCTCAAGCAAAAATCATGTTCCACTGGAAAAGAGACTATTTCAACTCTCAACATGGACAATTTCACAAGTGCTTTTCCTCCAGAGAGCCATCAGACCTCAGCGTCCCTGAGTTATTCCATGAAAATTTCCTTTTTCATCATACAGTGCATTAAAATCATGTGCTTGGGGCTGGAGAGATGGCTTAGCGGTTAAGGCACTTGCCTGCGAAGCCTAAGAACCCATCCATGATCAACTTGCCAGATTCTAAATAAGCCAGATGCACAAGGTCACACATTGCAAGGTCACACATGCACACAAGGTGGCATACATGTCTGGAGTTTGATTACAGTGTGTGCACGCACGCACTGTCCTTCTCAAAAAAGCAAAAAGCATCAGGTGCTTGGCCTGGAGAGATTGCTCAGTGGTTAAGGTGCTTCTATGCACGTGTAATGGCACATGAGTACAGTTTGTTTGCAGTGGCAAGAGGCATGTCACACCCATTTATTCTCTCCCTTCCCTTGTAAATAAATAAAAATATTTGCGGGAGGTAATATGATGGAGAATGGAATTTCAAAGGGGAAAGTGTGGGGGGGGGGGAGGGAATTACCATGGGATATTTTTTTATAATCATGGAAAATGCTAATAAAAATTTTAAAAAAAAGAAAGAAACCACATTCTGAATAATGCTGGACATATTAAAAAAAAAAAACTTCCAAATAGATAAAGAAATACATAACAAAACAAAAAAAAATATTTGCAAAACTCATGTGCTTAATGGATCAGAGAAAATAAATCATCAGTTCATTCTGTTAATATATTGAAGCAATGAAAGAGCTGAATTTTTATATGTTTTTCTCCTATGTTGATATTTTTGGTTTCTGATGATAGTAACAATTAATTATAAGCTTTATGTCTATATTTATATTGTCATGTTATATCTATTTATGTTATCAGAAAAATAAAAACAATATTACTAAGTTTAAGGATATTTGATATTTCCTTCCTTTCTTTCTTTTTTCTTTTTTGTTTGCTTTTCAAGGTAATGTCTCACTCTAACCCAGGCTGACCTGGAATTCGCTATGTAATCTCAGGGAGGCCTCAAAATTACTCACAGCACTCCTCCTACCTCTGCCTCCCAAGTGCTGGGACAAAAGTCTTGCACCAGCTATTTCCTTTCCTTCCTTCCTTCCTTCCTTCCTTCCTTCCTTCCTTCCTTCCTTCCTTCCTTCTTCCCTCCCTCCCTCCCTCCTCATTCTACCTCGCATGAGCTAGAATGACAGGCATGTATTGCCATGTCTCATTTTTATGCTGTGCTGGGGATGGAATTCAGGTTCTCATGAACACTAGGAAAACATTCTACAATTAAACCACATGCCTAGACCTTCATTTTAAATTTTGATTTAATTTTACTTAGTAGTTATTTAAAATATTGTCACTAGGCTTGAGAGATGGCTTAATGGTTAAGGTGCTTGCCTGCAAAACCTAAGGACCCAGGTCTGATTTCCTAGGACCTACGTAACTCAGATGCACAAGGGGGTACATGTGTCTGGAGTTAGTTTGCAGTGATTAGAAGCCCTGGCATGCCCATTTTCTCTCTATCTCTCTCGCTTTCAAAATAAATTAATTAAATTTAATTTAAAAAATAAAATATTGTTCCAGGTGTGGTAGTGCACGCCTTTAATCCCAGCACTTGGGAGGCAGAGGTAGGAGGATCACCAAGAGTTCGAGGCCAACCTGAGACTACATAGTGAATTCCATGTCAGCCTGAGCTAGGGTGAGCACACACCTGAAAAACTAACCCCCCCCAAAAAAAAAAACCAAAAGTGCATTTTTGTATCAATTAACATATTAACATAGCTTTATCCTTTCTATCTTTTCCTCCTTTTTTTGTTTTTTTGAGGTAGGGTTTCACTCTATGCCAGGCTAACCTGAAATTCACTATGTAGTCTCAGGGCATCCTTGAACTCATGACAATCCTCCTACCTCTGCCTCCCAAGTGTTGGGCTTAAAGGCATGCGCCACCACTCACGGCCCTTTTTCTCTTTTTAAAAATTATTTATTTGAGAAAGAAACAGAAACAGAGAGAACAGATGTGCTAGGTCATCCAGCCACTGCAAACAAACTTCAGACACATGTGTCACCTTGTACATCTGGCTTACATGGGTCCTGGGGAATCCAACCTGGGTCCATTGGCTTTACAGGCCAGCGTCTGAACCACTAAGCCATCCCTCCAGCCCTCTCCTTCCTTTCTTAAATAAACTAGTAAGCTCCATCCTTTTATTTTTCTACATTTTTATTAACTAAAGAATTCTATCCTGAAAAGATTAATTGGGGTGAAAAGGTCTAAGTGAGGTAAGGGGAAAAGATTGAGTAAGGAAAGGTGGATGGAGGGCTAATCAAAATCTAAGAGGATATAAATAAATCATATGGAAATCTACTTTTTTGGACAATGGAACACACAAGAGCTATAGGTTGTTAATAGAAAATTTTCAGTTCCAGGGATGGGATACCTTCCAGTGAGTTGTTGGCCAGGGAGGTCCCTGATGCCCCCAAAACATTACAGGCCATTGCCAAAGCCCTTGGTTTCCCACCAGGAATAGATGGTAAGACCCTATTGCTGAAGACTCCACATACTTGAGCTGTAAGGTCACTGAGAAACCCTTCTGGAACTGAGCTGAAAACCTCCTCCATGTAGACCAGCTGACAGAAAGCTGGAAGAAGCCATTCTGCATACAGTTCAATGGGAGAGAGAGAAATCACCAGTGAAGATACTCAACAGTGGACACTGCAAGCCTTTTATTTGGCCAGCCAGGCCAAATGAGCCAATGGGTACAATAGTGGCACATCTGTTATGGTAGAAAACAACTGCCCTCTAATTTGACTGGAGACCCACTCCATGGGAGGGAATATATCCCTGATACTGAAAACCTACAACAGGGATAGTCATGAGCTGTGGTAGTTTGAATAGATGGCCCCAATATATTCAGTTCTTTTTTTGTTTGTGGTTTGCATCTGCTCCCACCTGGCTGGAGGCAGTGCCACTGGGTGGATCTTAAGGTGTGGTGGTGGGTTTCAGATTTCAATCTAAAGATACACAAAGTGTGCCTAGCTGGAGTCCCTGAAGTGTGCTGTGTGACTTTTGACTTTTGGCTTGTGCTTCTCTCTCTCTCCGCCTGGTCCTGTGAAGGCAGGCCAGCTTCTTCTGCCATTATAGAACTTCCCCCTGGATCTTTATTGAAAATATCCCTTCCTCCATAACTGTGACTGGTCTGGAAGTTCATCTCAGTGAACCTGAATCTGTCTGCTACATGAGCCTTAGGAATGTAACATCTGCTGCTGTCTGGCTAAAAGTATATACTATGCTCACCAAACTGCCCAGTAAACACTTCTCTTAATGTTCATACCAATATATTAATGCTACTCAGTTTTGGCTAGAGAACCTACTCTTTTCAGATGGCAGTGACCTTGGGATGACTCATAAGGCATCATAGTGCTGGAAAGAAGTTACAGGACTCAGTACTGCAATATCTCTATCCCACCTTCCATGGCTCAGGGTCCATTGCAGAAGAGGGGGCACAAAGAATGTAAGAGCCAAAGGAAGGGTAGGACTCCTTACAACGTGCTCCTCCAAACACAAAATGGTCTGGATATCCTTGATCTCACAGTGCCTGAAACTACCTACACAAGACCACCATAATAGGAGGAAAAGATCATGACATCAAAATAAAAAGACTAATTGGGAGGGAAAGGGGATATGATGGAGAGAGGAGTTTCAAAGGGGAAAATGGGGGGAGGAAAGGAATTACCATGAGATATTGTTTATAATTATGGAAATTTTCAATAAAAAATATTTTGAAAAAGAATTCTATCCTGGAGAATACTTCATAGCAATGCACAGAAATATATATATGCATATATATGTATGTATTTATGTATGTATGTATTTTTGAGGTAGGGTCTCATTCTAGCCCATGCTAACCTGGAACTCACATTGTAGTTCCAGGCTTGCCTTGAACTCACAGCCATCCTCCTACCTCTGCCTCCCAAGTATTAAAGGCGTGCAACACCACACCCAGCAAAATATTCTTTATCTCCTTTATATTTAATTGGTACCTTATTAGGTAGGTGCATCAGAATTCATTCAACTAAGCTCTCCAGAGGAAGTTGGGATTATTTCTACCTTGTTCTACTATAATGAATGCTGACGATTCCATGTGGAAAATAACTACTGAGTTTCCTGGACAATGGTAATAAATTAAATTATTTCAATGAATAGTGACTCAGATTGAAGGTATCTTTCTTATTAATGATTTCTTTTTCTTGCATTTTATTTCAAATGTGTATATAAACTTATTGTGCTTTTAAGTTTAAATATTTGTCAATATTGCCTTACTATAAAAATATGAAGGGGCTGGAGAGATGGCTTAGTGGTTAAGCACTTGCCTGTGAAGCCTAAGGAACCCGGTTCAAGGCTCGATTCTCCAGGACCCACGTTAGCCAGATGCCCAAGGGGGCACACAAGTCTGGAGTTCGTTTTGCAGTGGCTGGAAGCCCTGGCGCACCTATTCTCTCCCTCTCTCTCTCTCTCTCTCTCTCTCTCTCTCTCTCTCTCTCTCTCCCCTCCTCCTCCTCCTCCTCCTCTCTGTCACTCTCAAATAAATAAATAAAAATAAACAAAAAAATTTTAAAAAGCAAAGCTAGCCAGGTGTGGTAGTGTACGCCTGTAATCCCAACAGAGGTAGGATCACTGTGAGTCTGAGGCCAGCCTGAGACTGCATAGTGAACTCCAGGTCAACCTAGGCTGGAGCCAGACCCTACCTCAAAAATCCAAATGAAGCTGGGCATGGTGGTGAACGCCTTTAATCCTAGCACTTGGGAAGCAGGGATAGGAGGATTGTGGAGAGTTCAAGGCCACCCTATGCCTCTCTAGTGAATTCCGGGTCAGCCTGAGCTTGAACAAGACCATATCTTGAAACAAAATAAAACAAAAACAAAAACTAAAATTTAAATAAAATAGGCTGGGCTTGGTGGCTCATGCCTTTAATCCCAGCACTTGGATGCAGAAGTAGGAAGATCACTATGAGAGCAAGAGAGAGAAGAGATAGAGAGAATTGGCATGCCAGAATTTTTAAATGACTTAAATCATTTGTTGTGCTCCAATAAAAACTAAGAATTAAATATACTAATGTCAAATATATATATATATACATATATATATAAGTAAATAAATAAATATATATATACATATATATACATATATATACATATATATATAAATAAATATATATATATATATATATATATATATATATATATATATATATAAAACAAGATATACTCTTTGATCCATTTGTTCCAGCCCCTGCCACCCTGAGAGCCTTCCCCCTTGGTGTCATGGTATCCACTGTGAGGCATGAAGGCCTCAGTTAGTCCCTGTGGGGTCGCAGGGGGACTGTGCCTCAGGGTATGCCTACTCACTTGGTGGTTCTTACAATCTTTCCACCCCATCTTCCACATTGTTCCCTACCTGTTGGCAGTTTGATTTAGTGTTGAGTTCTCAGTAGCCTCTGGATTTTAATGGGGTTGGAGAGATTGCTCAGCCAGTGGTTAAGGCGCTTGCCTAGTCTTTTCTCTTTCTAAAAGCATTGCATGGATCAGGGATAGCAACCCCTTGTGATATAAACCAGACATCTTTGCTCATTTTTCTTCTATCTAAGGGGTTTTTGCATGTAATGGGTTATTTTAGTACAACTAAGTTTATCTAATATTTTTCCTTATTGCTTTTGTACTTTGAGTTATAGTCGTAAAAGTTTTATACTCTCCCAGGTTATAGGGCAGGCAGCCTTGCTGCACACATGACCTTAGGTGAATAGCAAGTCATCCATCACCTGTATTCTGTTAGAAATGTGGAATCTCAGGTCCCTCCCAGACCTATTGAACCAGACTGCATTTTAATGAGAATCCTCAGATAATTAATGTGCACAGTAAAATTTGAGAATAGGCTGCAGGTATAACTCAGTGTTAAAATGTTTTCCTAGCATGGCTGTGGCTCTGGATTCAATCCCCCACACCCAAGATTTTTTTTTTTTTTAAATTTGAGACATATTGTTCTGGAGAATTTCACCCAAATTTTCTTTCCTTTTTTTTTTTTAAGTTAGAGAGACTTTATTAGATTAAGAGAAGGAAACAGGAGAGAGAGAGTATGAAGAGCTGCCATTGAGAAGGCAGGAGAGGGTAAAGCCCTCAATCAAATTTTCTAATGGAACTGAGGAGGTGAACTGATGGCTCATAATTGGAAGTCATTGGTGAGGTCTTGTCCACAGCTGTTGTAAAAATAAGGAAGAAATGAGGCCAGATACAGGGTGTGGTGGTGGTACATACCTGTAAATCACAACCCTTGGGAGGCAGGAGCAAAGGGATCTATAAATTCAAGACCAGGCTGAGCTAGACAGCAAGACCCTGTCTCCAAAAAAATGAGGGAGAAGGCTCAGGCTGTAAGAGCACTTAGCACAAGCTTGAGGCCCTGAGTTCAATCTCCAGCACACATGTGAAAAGTTGGGAGTGGCCACACATGCCTGTAACCCCAACACTAAAATGGGTAAAGGGGCAGGAGAACCACTAGGGCTAGCTAGTCAGCTACTCTGACCAAAACGATGGCAGGTCTAGTTTCAATGAGCCTGTGTTTCAAGGAGACAACACAGAAGATGGATAGAGAAAGACACCGGATATTCTACTCTGCCCTGCACACTCGTGTATACAGGGCACACACCTCTGTGTCTACACATATACTATTCATACACCCCCCCACACACACCCCAAATTTAAAAAAAAAAAAGCACAGGATAGAATGTAGGTCAGTGATAGAACACAGGCCCTGGCTTACATTCCCAGAAAATCAAAGGAAAGGGCTGGGGGCCTGAGGAAATAGCTTAGTTAATAAAGTTCATGCTGGGCTGGAGAGATGGCTTAGTGGTTAAGCACTTGCCTGGGAAGCCTAAGGACCCCGGTTCGAGGCTCGGTTCCCCAGGTCCCACGTTAGCCAGATGCAAAAGGGGGCGCACGTGTCTGGAGTTCTTTTGCAGAGGCTGGAAGCCCTGGCGCGCCCATTCTCTCTCTCTCTCTCTATCTGTCTTTCTCTCTGTGTCTGTCGCTCTCAAATAAATAAATAAATAAAAATAAAGTTCATGCCTCACAAGTAAGAAGAATTGAGTTGGAACCTCAGCTTTCATGTAATATTCAGCATTGTGACCTGCATATGTAATCCCAGCACTGAAGAGGTAGAGACTTGTGGATCCCTGAAGATCTCTGAACAGCCAATCAAGGCTTATCTCTCTTTGAAGCTGGAAAGATTGCTCAGTGGTTAAAGTTGCTTGCTTGCAAAGCCTGATGGCCCAGGTTTAATTCCCCAGTATCTATGTAAAGCCTGATGCACAAAGTGGTACATGTGTCTGGAGTTCATTTACAGTGTCAGGAATCTGTCTGTCTCTGTCTCTGTCTCTGTCTCTTTCTTGCCCTCTCTCTCCTAAGTAAATAAATAAATTTTTAAAAAGAGGGATCCTATCTCAAAAAGAGGTGGATGGGGTTCCTGAGGAAACAAAACCTTAAGTTGTCCTCTGGCCTCCATATGCTCACACACACACACACACACACACACACACACACACACACACAAATGAACCAGCATACATGCATGCATACCACACACATACACATGCAGAGAAAAATTAAATCACCTGTCTAGATAATTAGTGTTATTAAATTCAGACACAGGAATCTTCTACTAAGAAAGTCGTTAATATTATATCTTTTGCAGTGCTAAGATTATATGACCGACACTGAACCTTTAACTTTGGTAACATCTGTGGACAAATTACTAGTGAAAATGAGCTATGGTTATTTTCCAAGTGAAGAGCACATCTCCTAACTATCTATTAGGCTTATTCAATGTCCTCATGACATGGACTTTGCAGAGAGAAAAATAAACTCCTTTAAGGCTTGCTGCAGTGTACAAACAAATTCTATTCCTCTCACACAAGATGCAACGATGATCACATGACCCGCACTTAAATAAATGGGTGGCTAAAAGATTCCATAGAAATATTCTTGTCGGGCTGGAGAGATGGCTTAGCGGTTAAGCGCTTCCCTGTGAAGCCTAAGGACCCCGGTTCGAGGCTCGGTTCCCCAGGTCCCACGTTAGCCAGATGCACAAGGGGGCTCACACGTCTGGAGTTCGTTTGCAGAGGCTGGAAGCCCTGGCACGCCCATTCTCTCTCTCTCCCTCTATCTGTCTTTCTCTCTATGTCTGTCGCTCTCAAATAAATAAATTAAAAAAATTAAAAAAATAAATAAATAAATATTCTTGTCATGCCTTTATATCAAGCACTATGTAGCTGTTTGCCAGTAATTTTTCATTCCTGCCAGAATATGTTATTCAATCTTCTTTGCCAACAGGGTATGTAGAACTTAATAAGGAGAAGCATGCTGGAGAATTAAATCTTGACTCAGCTGTTTATAACAGCTCTTTGCATTTTTCATTCTCTTGGAATGCAAAGAGGTTTGTGCAAGAATGATTAAAGCAGGAATCAACCATGATAATATGGTGCTGTCATTCAGTTTTAATACACGGACTTGGATTCAAGAGCTAATGGGAGTTCTAAACACTATTAGAAAGAAAACATAATTGCTTTGAAGTGCGGGGCAGAGCCTGTGGACATGAGAAACACACGGGCATAATTTGATGAATGATTTCTTGCTACAGTTCACTTTTGACTTTTCTAGTATTTCCTAAGCCAAGTTCTTGAAATTCACTATTCCATTTTAATCCTAGATTTTAGATTTGGAGAAAGGTAAACTGAAAATGTGTATAGAGGCTGGAGGCATAGGTCAATGGTAAAGGTCGTGCTTAATATGTGTGAGATCCTGAGCTCCATCACCTGCAAACCTGCACCATCCCCCAAAATCAATCCATCATCAATAAAAATATGTGTGAGAAAATACTTCATAACTATAAAGCATTATATTTATTTTGTTATAATCATGGGGTTATAGTTCACATGTCAGCCATATAAAAAGCAGGAAATGCAATATTCCAAACTATAAAGATTATTTAATGAGCTTCCATAAATAAAGTAATAGGTTCTCACAATTTCCTGAGAAAAATGACCTAGTCGGTCAGCTTCAGCCTGTCCTGGCAACCAGTGCTTACAGGACCCATTTCCCTGAGCTGTTTTTGCAAAGTCAACCTTTTAACATAGATAAAACAAACAGAGCAAGTAGTCAGGTGCTATGTCCTCTCAAAACTTGCCTAGGGCTGGACAGATGTCTCAGTGAATAAAGCACTACAGTCCAGATCCTCAGAGCCCTCGTAAAAGCCTGCTGCGGCAGGTGTCTGTAATCCCAACCCTCCTACTGCAAAATGGAAGGTGAAGACAGGAGAATTACTTGGGAGCTTATGGGCCAGATAGCCTGGCAAACGGCAATGAACAATAACCCCGCTTCAAACAAAGAAGACAGACACCTGAAGTTACCTTCTGACCTCCACATGTATGTCATGGCATGCACGCACCAGCACCCCTTCACACACATGAACATATACACTCAGAAAAAATTGCCCATGGGAGTTTAAATGGGTATAACCCCAGAAGTTAATTTTATAAAATGTATCAAAATTTCAAATACATAAATCTGTTGAGCATGAGTTCAAATTATGTCCAGCTTTGTTAAAGTAATGTTTACACGAGTGAAATAATGTGTGGACAAGGAAAAGTTTGAACAGTAAAGATCAGAAACAATCTAAATGTCCTTCAGACTAGTTACATAAATTATGGGACATTTGAGGAATAACCATAACTGTGAAGAAAAAATAAGGAAACCCACTGTGCAGTAGTATAGAAATATATTCAAGACAGATTACTAATAGAAAAAAGCAAGGAGTAAAGTCATATAGCTTGCTATTACTTCTTTTTTTATTTATTTATTTATTTATTTGAGACTGACAGACAGATAGAGGGAGAGAGAGAAAATGGGCGCGCCAGGGCTTCCAGCCTCTGCAAACAAACTCCAGACACGTGCGCCCCCTTGTGCATCTGGCTAACGTGGGACCTGGGGAACCGAGCCTCGAACCGGAGTCCTTAGGCTTCACAGGCAAGCGCTTAACCGCTAAGCCATCTCTCCAGCCCTTGCTATTACTTCTTTACTATTTGCTGTGTTAGATGGAATCCAGGGTCTCACGCATACTATCACTGAGCTATGCCTCTAGTCTCTATGCTATCATTTGCATACACACACACACACATACACACACACACACACACACACACACGCACACACACACATACATATGTACAAACAAATGAGAAATCTGAGGGCAATAAAGATGAGAAGGCCTTTTCACTACACAGCCATTTGTATTTTGATTCTAAAACTATGCAAACCCTGTGCAACTTATTCAAAACTTTAAAATATTTAAATATTCTAAAGGCCAATATATGCATTTTGTTTATCTACTTCCTTTTCAAACACAGTTACATATAGACTGTGGAGAGATCTGGCCAGATAGCTTCATTGCTAATCTTTTGCTCCTTGTTGGACTAAAAATTTCTCTGTCACAGTTAACTTTTCTGAGCTTTGTGTGACTTTGCCTGTAGCCCACCTCTTCCCACAGCTCCGGTCACTCGGACTCACATATAAGCCCCATCCCTAGGTTATAGTTGACCCCTCATACCATGCCAGGACTCAGTATGAAGTTGGCTCACAACTGTGACACGTAGTTGACAACCAACTGGTAAGAGGATGCCCACCTTGTTCCTGACACATGCACCCTGACTTGTTTCCAAGTGTCCAAGTCCAGGATTGGTAATTTCCCCCACTTAGGAGCAGGTCCTACCATAGGCTTTTGTCAGCACTTGCCCCAGAGACTGCAGGCTTGACATCTGCTAGCAATTTTTATATGGACTCCCTACCTAGCTGTCTCCCCAACTCAGAATACTATCTTCCCCAGGACTCCAGTCTTGGTAGCCAACTTCCGACTTCTTAATGAAAGAGCCTATTGCTTCATTCCTATGTTTGAGCTCATCCTTACTGGCCATTTTATCTGTTGTATTCTACCGAACACCTTAGTATTGTCATGCTCCTTCCATACTGTGTCATACCTGCTGGAGTGAAGTTTGCCTTCATGCCTAGTGTGAGGCTACAAGGTCCAAAGGACAGCTCAACCCTTTTCATTCTGTACCATTCCGCTGCTTGAAACCAGACATGCTGGACCCTGTCATTAAGCCCACTATGGAAAGTGTGCATCCCGGGGCTGGGGATGGAGCCTCAACACACACACACACACACACACACACACACACACACACACACACACACACACATGAACTGTGTGTCTCTTACTGGAGGGTCTTTTGTATCTACTTTGAAATTTAATCTGCTTGAAGTTTTGTTTGTATATATATAATCAGTTGCTCAGTGACAGCATAAACATTTAATTTAGAATTTTATAGTTTACATTTAAAAAATATTTTATTTGGGCTGGAGAGATGGCTTAGCGGTTAAGCGCTTGCCTGTGAAGCCTAAGGACCCTGGTTCGAGGCTCGGTTCCCCAGGTCCCACGTTAGCCAGATGCACAAGGGAACGCACGTGTCTGGAGTTCGTTTGCAGTGGCTGGAAGGCCTGGCGCACCCATTCTCTCTCTCTCCCTCCATCTGTCTTTCTCTCTATGTCTGTCGCTCTCAAATAAATAAATTAAAAAAATATTTTATTTATTTATGAGAGAGAGAGAGAGAAAGGCAGATAGAGAGAAGGAGCATACCAGGGCCTCCAGCCACTGCAAATGAACTCCGGGCGCATGTGCTACCTTGTGCATCTGGCTTATGTGGGTCCTGGGGAATCAAACCTGGGTCCTTTGGCCCTAGTTGAAATTTTAATACTTCAATTGAAAACTAAAGTTTCATTGGTAATGATTTGGCTAAAATATTCCTTTCTGGAGCTAGGGACATGACTCAGCAGCCAAAGGTGCTTGCTAACAAAGCCTTCCATCTGTGGTTCAATTTCCCAGCACCCCCATGTAAAGCCAGACACAAAACAGTACGTGTATCTGGAGTTCATTTGCAGGGGCAAGACACCTTAGCATGCCCACGTATACACATGCAAATAAATAAAGTGAATGAACTTTTTAAGAAATGTTCCTTCTTGTGCTTTACCGTGCTGCCTTTATGCATTTGAAAACAAAAATGTATAAACTAAGAAATGCAAAGAAGTTAGTAATATCTTACCATTAAAATTTTGTGTCTATCCAGGCATTTTCTCTAACAAATTAAAAATATTAAAAATAGTGAAATAAGCTTGGTGTGGTGGTGCACGCCTTTAATCCCAGCACTCAGGAGGCAGAGGTAGGAGGATCGCCATGAGTTTGAGGCCACCCTGAGACTACATAGTGAATTCTAGGTCAGCCTGGGCTAGAGTGAGACTCTACCTCAAAACGCCAATATATATATTGTGAACTATATAATATTCCTTCCCCTACAAACGTGTCAAAGTTATGGTGCTGTTATACAGATAAAATGAAAATTTTGTCAACATGTTGACTACAGGAGTTGTCCATGCAACTTACATGAAAAATAATCATTTTTTTATGTTTTAACTCAATTCTTTATAGATTAGTATACATTTTATAATTCATAATTCCCAATGACTTCCTCATACCTTGCAGCCAACAATTGGCCAATCATTAATCCGCCTCTGGGACAAAGCGTTATCTTTTATTTTACCAGCAAATATTTCAGATTTCTTTACACTGAAAACCCAACAAGTTTCAAAAGCTTTGGGAAGTGCTCTTGACAGAGAAACCAGTGACTCTAATCTATCCCACCAAGGCAAGCAGTAGGAACCCACTTGTGAAATGGACATTATGAAAGAGTCAAGTTAATTTTATCCATGATGTGATCTGAATGATGCTAATTATTTTTGCATTTATATTTTCATGGCACCATATAACTTGCTGTTAGCAGTGTTTAGAACATCAGTCCAAATGAAAAGAAAAAGCAATTATTTTCCTACTGAATATGTCATTAAGTAGATAATATAGAATATTTGCAGGTCATCACCCTTACTGTTGTTCAGGGCATCAAGGTATGAACTAAAATCTATGGGATAATATCATAATATTAGAGGCAGAATTCTAGGAGTTCCAGAAATCCACCTTGGCTCTCACATACATGAATGCAGCTCTACATGATTAAGCAAAGAACAACCTCTTCAGAAAGAACTACCAGCCAGTTACGTTCAAATGGTTCCCAGAGTTCACACATGATCAAAGGATCTTCTAGTTTCTATAAGCTTGAGAAGCTTTGTAGATACCCTCAGTAGGAATTCCAGAAATATCACACCTTAAGAGTGTGGCCAACCTATCTGTAAAGGAAACACGACTACAGACCTTCTCTAAACATTCTAAAAACAGGCTTTGAAGGAACAAATTGATCTCCGAGTAACATAGTCTGCTTGCCAGGCCAAAGTCCAGTAGTATTTCAGTAATATGACACATTCTAAGACTGAAAGGTACAAAGTTCATATGTCTGACATCCAATCAGAATCTACCTAGCATGCAAAGGAACAGCAAATATGACCCACAACAATAAAAGTCAGTAGAAAGGAGACACAGTAATTGCAGAAGGGTGGGCTTAACAGACAAGAATGATGCAACAGCTCTTTTAAATTCTTCAATAAAGTAAAAAATAAGTGTAGCAAAAGACAATGTGAACAGAATAAAAACAGAAGTGAATACTCACCTGCATTATAAGAAATGTTAAATGCTTCCGGCAGTGAGGTAGAGAATGATTGAAAAAGACACTTGACTTCAATCTCTGGATCTACACATATGTGCACACTTGTGCACACCTACTTCCACACTTACATGCATCCACAAATATGCATATACACACATACTCCACACTCACATATGCATGCAAAAAAAAAAAAGAAAGATAGCTGGGCATGGTGGCACACACCTTTAATCCCAGCAAGCACTCAGGAGACAGAAGTAGGAGGATTACTGTGAGTTTGAAGCCACCTGAGACTACATAGTGAATTTCAGGTCAGCCTGGGCTAGAACAAAACACTACCTCAAAAAAAAAAAAAAAAACAAACAAACAAAAAGCAAGAAAGATACAAGACTATACTCATAAAAAGGATGAGTAATTATAGATCTAGTTTTAAAGCAAACACGCACACACATACATACGTACAAATGCATACAAAAACAACTAGTAAATCTTTTTAAAGATTTTTCTAATTCAGGTTACTATTTCTTCTTCTTTTTTTTTATTTGAGAGTGACACAGAGAGAAAGAGGCAAAGAGAGAGAGAGAGAGAGAATGGGCGCACCAGGGCCTCCAGCCACTGCAAACGAACTCCAGACGCGTGCGCCCCCTTGTGCATCTGGCTAACGTGGGACCTGGGGAACCGAGCCTCGAACCGGGGTCCTTAGGCTTCACAGGCAAGCGCTTAACCGCTAAGCCATCTCTCCAGCCCAGGTTACTATTTCTTAAAGAACACATTTTACACAAAATTGCAGCATATAACATCAAAAGTATACAGAGTTCTAGAGGGCTGCCACTATGAGTCACCAGGAGACGGTCTGTAAAGAGCTGGCAATAACTACCTTTTATTTTTATGAGAAAGGATATGTTTATTTCAGGAATGTGGGGCTGGTAAACAGTTTGAAAATAAAGTATTGATCGCATTTGCAAGAAAATTACAGGTGTCTTAAAATCCATTGAAAGCATCTGATAGAACATCCATTCATAATAAAAAAAAAGTTCTTAGAAAGTTTCAAATAGAAGTGTTTTGTTTTTTTTTTTCAAATGACATCTATAACAAGCCACACACAATGGCAAAATATTGAAAATTCTGACTGGGCATGGTGGCTCACACCTTTAGTCCCACCATTTAGGAGACAGAGGTAGGAGGATCATCATGAGTTTGAGGCCACCGTGAGACTACATAGTGAATTCCAGGTCAGGCCAGGCTAGTATGAGACCCTACCTCAAAAAAAAAAAAAAAAGCCAAATATATATATTCTTAGAACAGGATATGACAAGCTTGTCCACTCTCACTATTTAAACATCATTGGGATGTACTCCTAGCCAGTACAATAAGGCAAGAAAGAACCAATGAAGATGCATTGTGCCTAGCAAGGAAGAAGTGGTTGTGTATGTGGAAACATATGTGTGTAAGGTCAGAAGGGGCAGGATAAAATGGCAATATTTTTAAATGGCTTACTTATTTATATATGAGAGAAAGAACAGGGGAAACAGGGCCTCTTGCAGCTGCAAAAGAACTCCAGACACATACACCACATTGTGCACCTGCCCTTATTTTACATGGGTACTGGGGAATCAACCCTGGGACTACAGGCATTGCAAACAAGCAGCTTCAACTGCTGAGCCAGCCTCTAAAATGGCACTATTGAAAGTCAGCTACATTTTATATGACATCAAAAAATAGTTGGAGGGCTGGAGAGATGGCTTAGCAGCTAAGGTGTTTGCTGGAGAGATGGCTTAGCGGTTAAGGTGTTTGCCTGCAAAGCCAAAGGACCTAGGTTCGATTCCCCAGGACCCATGTAAGCCAGCTGCACAAGGGGGTGCACACGTCTGGAGTTCGTTTGCAGTGGCTGGAGGCTCTGGCGTGCTCATTCTCTCTCTCTCTTCTCTCTCCCTGTGTCTGACTCTGTCTCTCTCAAATAAATAAATAAAACAAAAAGTTTTTTTAAATAAAAATAATTGGAGAGATGGCTCAGTAGTTGGAGCACATGCTTGCAAAGATGGATGGCCCAAATTCAATTCCCTAGCACCCATGTAAAGCCAGTGGTATATGCTTCTGGAGTACATTTGCAACAGCAAGAGTCCTGGCATGCCCATCCTCCCTCTCTTTTCTCTCTGAAATAAACATTTTTAGGTTTATTTTTATTTATTTATTAGAGACAGAGAGAAAGGGAGAGAGAGTGAGAATGGATGTGCCAGGGCCTCTAGCCACTGCAAACGAACTCCAGACTCATGCTTACATGGGACATGTAGAATCGAACCTGGGTCCTTAGGCTTTGTAGGCATGTGCCTTAACCACTAAGCCATCTCTCCAGCCCTGAAATAAATATTTAAATCATAACATTTCGGAAATAAAATTCTAAGAGAAATAATTTTCAATGTCCACAAAATCACCAAATACTTAAAAAAAATTAAAAAAAAAAACTACTGTAACCATGCAAGTCCCCTTCAAAAGAATCTATAAAATACTGCTTATATTACCGAAAGTAATGCTAGGAAACCCGGCCTGAAAAACTATATTACAGCAATATCACTTTTCAACAAACAGCTATATTTGACCATTGATATATCATACCTATAAGGAGAGATTGGCTAAGTTCTTCCTTCTTTAATATTAGATTTCTATGCTTTTAAATTTTTATTTATTTGAGCATGTGCGTCAGTGCGTGGGGGGGGGGCATGCAGGGTTTTGGCAGCTAGAGAATTAAACCCAGGCTAGCAGGCTTTGCAATCAAGCCCCTTTAACTCCTGAGCCTTCTCCCCAGCCCCTAGGCTACTCTTTTTTGTTGTTGTTTTGTTTGGATGGCTGTTTTTGTTTTGATAGACAGTATCCCTATGTATCCCACGCCACCCTGAAACTTAACTTGCTAAATAGCCCAGGTGGCCTTAAACTTGTACGGCTGCTCTGCCTCTTCCTTTGGAGTACTGGGATTCCAGGTGTGTATGCCACTAAACCGAACAAGGTTACTTTTGTTTGATTGTTTGTTTGTTTGTTTGTTTGTTTGTTTGTTTGTTTGTTTGTTTTCGAGACAGGGTTCTGACACTCATTCTGTCACTCTGTAGGAATCCCAGGTTGGCCTCAAACTTACAGTGATCCATCTACCTCTCCTTCCCAAGTGCTGGGATTAAAAGCATGTGCCTCCACACCTGGCTACAAGGTTACTCTTCTTTCTGGAAATGAATTTAACCTTTGAGGTTACTAGTGCCATTATTGAAGATATTAAGATGCCTTCATGCTGAAATGACTAAAACAGCATTTAGAATAATGAATGGCCTATCTTGTACAAGCAGCTTCTAGTCACTTTTTATTTCTTTTTTAAAAGTATAAATAGCCAGGTGCGATGGCACATGCCTTTAATCCCAGCACTTGGGAGGCTGAGGTGGGAGGATCACTGTAAGTTCTAGGCCAGCCTGAGACTAGGTCCAGGTCAGCATGAGCTAGGGCAAGTCCCTACCTTAAAAAACCAAAATTGAAGTATAAATAGTGGGCTAGAGAGATGGTTCAGTGGTTAAGGTGCTTGCTTGCAAAGCCTAACGGCCAGGGTTTGATCTCCCACTACAAATGTAAAGCCAGATGCACAAAGTGGCACAATGCATCTGGAGCTCGTTTGCAGTGACTAGAGGCCCTGGCTTGTGCGCTCTCTCTCTCTCTCTCTCTCTCTCTCTCTCTCTCTCAATCTCTGTGTGTGTGTGTGTGTGTGTGTGTGTGTGCGCGCACGTGCACACACATGCCTACGTGTGTGTCTCTTTCTGTCTCTGCTTGCATATAAATAAATAAGAATTTTTGGAAGAGAAAGGAAGGGAGGAGGGTACTTAATAGGTTGGTATTTCATATATGTAACTACAATGATTGAGATGGGGAGGTAATATGATGGAGAATGGAATTTCAAAGGGGAAAGTGCAGGGGAAGGAGGGAGGGTATCACCATGGGATATTTTTTATAATCATGGAAAATTGTGAAAAGAAAAAAAATAATTTTTAAAGTATAAATATTAGCCACACATGGTGACACATGCCTTTAATCCCACCACCTGGGAGGCAGAAGTAGGAGGATCACTGAGTTTGAGGTCAACCTGAGGCTACATAGTGAATTCCAGGTCACCCTGGGCTATAGTAAAACCCTACCTCGAAAAATGTAGTAATAAAAGTATAAGTATTAGAAACAACTACAATGAAAAGTCTTCAGAGACATTGTGCTAGGAGATCACAATTGGAAGAGCCAGAAACACAGGACCAACAGGTCATCAAAGTGGCCCACTTCAATATTTGAGGGTTCAACTCCTATAAGGAAGGAATAGAACTTCTTCCTTAATAAAATGAAATGGAAGTTGAGCTACTCCAATGCTCAGTGTTCCCTTTTCTTCTGAGTGGCTCAAAGAGTGAAGATGCCTGTTAAAATAGGTCTTTATATCTGGAAGGGAAAGTTTGCCAAGACTGCCTGATTTGGAACCCAAATATTGCTTAAGCACTCAGGGCAGAGCTCCAAATGTATTGAGTTTTCTTCTAGCTCTTGCCAAAGTTGCATCAGGCCCTTCTGAAAGCCACTTTAATTCCATTTTACCAGCACTGTGGGTCACACATACAGTGGTGCTTTGGGCTTTTGTAATCAGAAAGCAAAAGTGCCATGCTGTCCCAGGAGGGATCTCTTATAGTACTGAAGTTAGCAGAGCCCACGCCTTGGCAAGAAGCCCCTTTTGGTGCTCCTTGGTGGATTGGAGAAAAGCCTTCCAAGTGTAAACAGCACCATCGGGAACTAAACAGACAAGGCAAAGCTCTGTGGAAGACTAAGGCAGGTTCCTCTTCTTCTCATTGCCCCCCAGTGCACACCAAGGCAGCAGAATAGACCATGTTTCTATACCCAAACGGATCCAGGTTAGCTCTTGCCCCCCTCATCTCCATCAGCTTCTCCTTTGTCCCCAGATTAACCTTCCCCTGCCTTGTGTGTTACTTGAACCTCCTTTTTAAATTTCATGTTTTTTGGATACATTTTTTATTTGTTTGTGACATTGTTCCCATATAGTTAAGGCTAACCCAAAATTCACCATGTAGCTCAGGATAACATTGAAGGCCTGATTCTCATCCCTCTACCTCGCAAGTGCTGGTTTTATAGGCATGCACCACCACATTTGTTTCCTCTCCCTGTCTGTCTGTCTGTCTGTCTGTCTGTCTGTCTGTCTGTCTCTCTCTCTCTCTCTCTCTCATCTATATCACCTATGCTGGCCCTGAACTCCTGGACTCAAACAATTCTCCTGTCAAAGCCTCCACAGATGAACATCAATGTGCCCTGTTCAATGTGCCCTACTGGGTGTATGTTAACATGATATTTAAAATATATATATACTTTTACTTATGTATTTACACATATGTGAGGGGTTTATTATGTATACATGGGTGCACTAGGGCCTCTCTTGCTACTACAAATAAACTCCAGCTGCATTCATCACTTTTTTTGCATCTGGTTTTATGTAGATATGGGGGAATCAAACCTGGACTGTCAGGCTTGGCAAGCAAATGTCTCTAACTGCTGAGCCACTTCCCAAGCCCTGCAGGACATTTTTAATAGTTTCTTTGAGTATTACATTATGCAAATGCAATTGAATCTAGTAGTAAAAAGTTAAAAATTAAAATGAGCATTTTACCATATGAGTGTAGAAATCTTACCACTTCTCTTTTTTTGAAATTTTTATTTGTATGCGTGTGCACGCACGTGCATGCACATGTGCCTCTTGCCACTGGAAACAAAAGACAGACATTTGTGCCTCTTTTTGAGGCCAATTTATATGGGTGGCTTGGGATTGAACCTGGGCAAGTAGGCTTTGCAAGCACCTTTAACTGCTAAGCCATCTTCCCAGTCCCATGAAACCTTACCTCTTTGTCATAACTCAACCTCTCCCGTTTATAATTGTCTTCAATATACGTTGAGAACTACAAAAGCCAGTGTTAAACTGTTACTCAACTGCCAAACATAATTCTGAAAGCTCAAGAAGAGAATGTCTTTGCACTTATTCATATTTTAAGAATAGTTTTATTTATTAATTTGAGAGAAAGAGGCAGACAGAGAAAGAGAATAATTATGGGCATGCCAGGGCCTCCTGATACTGCAAATGAACTCTAGACACATACACCACTCTGGGCTTTATGTAGGCACTGAGCAATCTCTGCAGTCCCTTGTATTTTTACTTTTTTGCGATGTTGAAGACAGAACCCAGGGGCTTGTGCAAGTGAGACAAGTGCTTTACCACTGAGCTAATTTCCAACCCTGTCATTTACTTTTTGTTGGAATATTTCCTTTAGCCATTCATTGAAATGTATCTGCTGACAACAAATTCGTTTAGGCTCACTCTCTCTCTCTTTTTTTTTTTTTTTTTTTTTGGTCAAAAGAGAATATTTTGATTTCCCCTTCATTCCTGAAGGATGTTTTGCTAGCTATACAATCGTGCATTAAAAGTTGATTTTGGTTTTAGACATGATCTCACTGTGTAGCTTAGGCTGGCCTCTAACTCATGATTCACATGTATCAGCCTCCCAAACGTTAGGATAAACAGGCAAGACTCACCACACCTGGCTAAACTTTTTTTATTTTTTATTTTGTTTATTTTTATTTATTTATTTAAGAGCAACAGAGAGAGAGAGAGAGAGAGAGAGAGAATTGGCACACCAGGGCCTCTAGCCACTGCAAACGAACTCCAGATGCATGTGCCACCTTGTGCATCTGACTTATGTGGATCCTGGGGAATCGAGCTTCGAACCGGGGTTCTTAGGCTTCACAGGAAAGTGCTTAATTGCTAAGCCATCGCTCCAGCCCCTGGCTAAACTTCTTTTCAGTATTTGAAAAACATTTCACTATCTTCTTCCAACCTTCTTGGCTTCTTTTTTTTTTCTTTTTTTTAAAGATTTATTATTTATTAATTTATTAGAGACAGAGAGAGCAAGAGAAATAGAGTGAATAGAATGAGTGAGAATGGGCGCCCCAGGGCCTCTGCACACAGCAAAAGAACTCCAGACACAATGTGCCACCATATCTATCTGGCTTACGTGGGACCTGGAGAATCCAACCAGGGTCCTTATGCTTCTCAGGCAAGCGCCTTAACTGCTAAGCCATCTCTCCAGCCCCAACCTTCCTGGTTTCTAATTAGAACAAATCTGTTATGCTTCAACTTGTTTCCCCCCTATAGATTCCATCATTTTCTCTGGCTGCTTTCACATTTTGTCTTAATTTTCAGTTGTTTGGCTATAATGAACCTCAGCATGGGCTTCTTTTGGTTTGTCCTGGTTGGAATTTTCTCAGCTTCTTGAATCTGTGGTTTTATGCCTTTTGCCAAATTTCAGAAGTTTTTAGTCATTAATTCTTTGAATATGATTTCAGTTCTACCCTTCCTCGCCTCTTCTTCTGAAGCTCCCGTGGTCCAAATATTAGATTTAGGTGGCTCCGTGGTACAATGGACAGTGCATTGAACTTCCAAATATTAGATTTATTTTGCTATTGTCTCCTATGCCTTGAAGCTCTGTTCTTTTTTCCAGTGCATTTTCTCTCATTGTTTAAATTGAGTAAGTAAATTCTATTCTATCGTCAAATTTTGATTCTTTCCTCAGTCATTATATTCTGCTATTGAATGTATGCATTGAGTTTTTAACTTTAAGCTATCAAATTTTTTAGTTCAAAAAATGTATTTGAGAGGGCAGGGAAGACGGCTCTGCTATTAAAGGCACTTGCTTGTTAAGCCATCTACATACAGCTGGATATGCATTCACTTGCAGCAGCAAAAGACCCTGGCGCACTCATACACACACACACACACACACACACACACACACACACACACACACACACACATAGATAGAAAAAATGCATTTGATTTTTCATTGAGACTTTCTTCCCATTTGATTCACACAAGCATGTTTGTTATTGCTTACCAATGCCTTTTGTAACAGCTGTTTTAAAATCCTTGTCAGTGGAGTGTTCAGCACTAAATGAGACATCTCTATTGCACCCACCAAGGCTCAAGGTCCATTGCGGAAGAAGTGGTGGAAAGAATGTTAAGAGCCGGGCTAGAGAGATGGCTTAGCGGTTAAGCGCTTGCCTGTGAAGCCTAAGGACCCCGGTTCGAGGCTGTCTTTCTCCCTGTGTCTGTCACTCTCAAATAAATAAATAAAAAATGAACAAAAAATATTTTAAAAAAAGAATGTTAAGAGCCAAAGGACAGGAAGGAGTGCTTACAATACTGTCCTCCAGACACAAAGTAGCCATGGTATTCATGGCCTCACAGTGGCTGATGCTACCTTCATCAGACCTGCAGAATAGGAGGGAAAATGATGATATCAAAATAGCAGAGACTTATTGGAAAGAAGAAGGGATTAGGTGGGGGGGGGGATTCAGGGAATTATGGTTTGTTGTCTATATGTATGGAAGTTGTCAAATAAAAGTTGAAAAAAGAAAGAAAGGAGATAAAGAAATTTAAAAGTCCCTTGTTAGATAATTCTGTCATCTTGGCGAATTGTCTTTTCTCACTCAATTTGAGCTCTTCCTAATTCTTAATATGAAGAATTTTTTAAAATATAAACCAGGGACTTTGGGCATAATGTTATAAGGTCTTGTAGCAATTACCTTCTTGCTGGAACAAAACACTTCCCATAAGAAGCATCTTATGGGAGGAAAGGGTTTATTCCAGGCTTACAGTTTCAAAGGGAAGGTTCATCATGGAGAAGGCAGCTGTGACATCATATCTACATACATCAGTGGCATAGAAAGAACAGTAAAAGCAAGTTACCTCTGAACATGTAGTGGGCTATACTGACCAATCCCAAATTCTGCCTCTAGAAACCTATCTCCCAAAGGCTCTTCCAGGTAGAGACTAAGTAGGAAGATTAATAACAAACATTTGAGACTATGAGGGACATTTTACATTCAAAATAACACATTCCACACCTTTCCCACATAGGTCCATAGCCATATCACAATGCAAAATGCACTCAGCCCAAGTTTAAAAGTCCCTTCCTATAGTCTTTCTCAATCCCTAACACCATTCACAAGTCCCAAGTCTGTCATTTGACACTCAAGACAGTCTCTTAACTGTGAGACTTATAGAATCAAAATACAAGTTACATACTTCTAACACACAATAGCACAAAGTAAACATTCCCATTGCATAAAAAAGGCAATGTAAAGCAAGACCAATGCAAAATCGAAAACCAGCAGGGCAAACATCAAATCTTGCAGCTGTGTGTCTGGCATCTAGGGACCATGATGTCTGGCTACAAAAAAAAAAAAAAAAAATCACTCCTGTACTGTGCTTCTTGCTTTCTAGACAGAACAACCAAAGCCAGAGCAAGCAGCTTTCCTTGGTGGCTCCACAGTCCTGGCATATCCTAAATCCTGGGGTCTTCACAGCAGCCCACTCTTTATCTTAACAGCTTTATACTTTGGCCTCACACGTCTCCATGTAGGGACTTCAATTCTGTTTCACACTTCCACATTTCAGAGGCTCCTGGATGCTCTTTATGGCTATTTACTATATTTTTCATGCTTCTAAAACCAGTGCCAGGAGGACTTTGCCATCAAATTTGTAAATCCAGAGGGGAACAAGCTTGACCTTGAAGAGTAGGATACTCCTTCAGCATTCTTATTCTAGGTCCCCTCCTTTAAAAGAATTTTCATTCTTACTAGTTTGAGTGTTCAATGGGTTATGTTTCGCCCTTGCAGCATCTTTTCTATTGTCCCAATGCAGAATATAGGGCCACATTTAATGGTGGTAATCTCTTTAACAATTGCATCTTAAGTGGACTAAAGTTAGTCTTTGTGCATTAGGACTTCAAACTTATGACAGAGATACATTCAGAGATGGAGAACACACACCTTATTTCAGGAAAGAGGTCCAGACAGAGAGAGATACAGAGAGGGAGAGAATGGCATCTGGGGGCTTTTATTTGCATGCCTTTGGGGAGAGGTGACTGCCCAGTGGAGGAGCCTAAGGTAGTATGGAGGCCTTCCCTTCTCATGGCCAGGTGGTATGGGAAAGAGTAAAGCTCTGAGACCCTGACACAGAACACACCAGTTCATTACTCTCTCTCTGAAACACCTTCATAAGCCAAGCCTTAACAGAGCACATCTCTCTCTCTCTACATTTAGGTCTTTCAAATGCTTTCCAGAATGGCCCATCAATCTCTGCTTACAGCACTGCAAAGCTTCTCTGGTCCAAGCTTACAAATCCTTCCATATTCTTCCCACACACAAGTTCCAAAAGACCAAACACAGCATAGTAAAATTCATTGCAATAATGGACTCACTTCTTGGTATCAATTTTCTGTAGCAGTTTGTCTTCTTGTTGCTGGGACAAAACATCTGACAAGAAGCAGCTTATGGGAGGAAAGGATTTATATCAGGCTTACGGTTTTGAAGGGAAGTTTAATCTTGGTGAAGAAAACATGGCAGAAAAGGCAGCTGTATCATCATGTCTCCATACATCAGTGGCAGAGAGATCACAGTAAGAGCAAGCTAGCTCTGAACATCAAGTGGGCTGGACTAATTAACCTCAGGGTCTGCCCCCAGAAACCCACCTCCAAAAGATTCCCCCAGGTGGGAATTAAGTGGCAAGCTTAATTATAAAAACTTGAGGCTATGAAGGACATTTTACATCCAAACTACCACAGATCCCAAGTATTATTTAAATATCATGTTTTAGCAGACATCCCTAGATGCTATTCATACTAGATTGCTATAGCCAGATAAAGGTTAAAGTCCAGGTTCAGCACTCTGCTTTTTGTTCATGTATACTCATGCATCTACACCAGCAATTGTGTGCCCTTCTTGTTACTATGGCCAGGCAGGGGTGGGAGGTCAGGCTTTCACTGATACCATCCTGTCTGCACAGGTTGTTGGTGGTTTATTATTGCCTCCATTAATGCCATGGTAAGAAATGACCTCATTATCACTAAGAGGTGGTAAAAGTTCAAACTGTTCTCTGGCTTCTTGACATCACTCCAGAGAGGAGGGCGAGGAGCATCTTGTTCTGCCAGGTAGAGGTGAAAGTCCAGACTTCTCAAGTGGTTTTTATTGACCTAAAGAGTGGGAGGCTCCTTAGGACCCAGCAGGCAGTAAGGATGTAAGTACTGCCTTCCTACTCAGCCTACCCCGATAACTCCCAGTTTAGACTAGGGGTGGTTTCAGAGCTCTTTTATTGTCAAAATCTAGACCCCTCATTTGGCCTTTCCTACTTAGAGTGGAACCACAGATGTTTTTCTATAAATTTTGGCTAGAATAAAGCAGTTATTGTTTCCTGCCTAGCTAGGCTCTCCTTTTTCTGGCCCCCTGCTAGAGCAAGCAGATTGCAAATTTTCTGGAAAGTTTTTATTTATTTTTTCCATGTATGCCTATTAATGTTTCTGGGTTGTGGCTTCTCCAACACCAATAATAGAAATGGGGACTGTGGAGATTGCTCAGTGGTTAGAGGAAGTTGCTTGCAGAACCTGCTGGTCCCAGGTTCAATTCCCCAACACTCACATAAATACAGATGAAGGGCTGGAGAGATGGCGTAGCGGTTAAGCGCTTGCCTGTGAAGCCTATGGACCCCGGTTCGAGGCTCGGTTCCCCAGGTCCCACGTTAGCCAGATGCACAAGGGGGCGCATGCGTCTGGAGTTCATTTGCAGAGGCTAGAAGCCCTGGCGCGCCCATTCTCTCTCTCTCCCTCTACCTGTCTTTCTCTCTGTGTCTGTCGCTCTCAAATAAATAAATAAATAAAAATTTTAAAAAAAATACAGATGAAAAAATAATGCATGAATCTGACATTCCTTTACAGTAGCAAAAGACCCTGATGTACACACACACACACAAATATTTCAATTTTTTAAAGAAAGGGAGGAAGGAAGATATGTAGCACTGTTGAACTATATGCTGAAAAATTGAGCTGGGCATAGTGGTATACACCTTTAATCCCAGCATTCAGGAGGCTGAGGTAGTAGAAACACTGTGAGTTCAAGGCCAGCCTGGGGATACAGTGTTAAGTTCCATGTTAGCCTGAGCAAGAGTATGACCCTATCTTGAAAAGAAATTAAAGGACTGGAAAGATGGCTCAGTGGCTAAAGGTACTTGCTTGCAAAGCCTACCAACCGAGGTTAAATTCCCCAGCCACCCATGTAAGCCAGGCACCAAAAGTGGCACAAGCATCTCATGTTCATTTGTGGCAACAGGAGGTCCTGATGCACATACACACAAACACACACAAAAACAATTAATTTTTAAAAATTAAGATGGTACACTACAGTCAGAATGGCAATCATCATAAAACCACATGACAACAAATTCTAGCAAGGCTGTGAGGAAAGAAGACCCCCCAGTCACTGTTGGAGTGTAAACTAGTACAGCCACTATGGTAAGCAATATGAAGGTTTCACAAAAACCAAAATCTTAAAGATGGATCTACCATATGACCCAGCTATACACTCCTGGGCATATACCTATGCCTCTACACTTTACTATAGAGATACTTGCTCAGCCATATTGTTGTTTCTCTATTCACAATATTCAGGACATGGAATCAGATCTAATACCTATCAAGTGATGAATGGATAATGAAGATGTGATACATACGCACAATGTAATTCTACTCAGAATTAAGGAAAAATGAAATTTGCAAATTCACAGGAACATGGGTGGACCTGGAAAATTTGTACTAAATGAGGTAACCTATGCTCAGAAAGATAAACTCACCATGTTCTCTCTCTTATTAAGATCCTAACTTAGAATAATTAGATATGTTTGTAAGTTGTAGTAAGAATAATTATTACGAAGCTACAATGAGGACTGGAGAGGAAAGGCATGGAGAGGCTGGGGAGAGTATAGTAGATAGGCAAGTGAAGGGACAGAATACAGGAAGTAGAAAGGTCTAAGAAGGGAACAAGGGAATGGATTCACAGAACTAAACATAGTATGAGTAAGTACTATAGAAACCTACTTCTGGGCTGGAGAGATGGCGTAGCGATTAAGCGCTTGCCTGTGAAGCCTAAGGACCCCGGTTCCAGGCTCGGTTCCCCAGGTCCCACGTTAGCCAGATGCACAAGGGGGCACACACATCTGGAGTTCGTTTGCAGAGACTTGAAGCCCTGGCGCGCCCATTCTCTCTCTCTCCCTCTATCTGTCTTTCTCTCTGTGTCTGTTGCTCTCAAATAAATAAATTAAAAAAAAAAAACTTAAAAAAAAAAGAAACCTACTTCTTCATTAGCTAGTTAAAAGATATAACTTCCAGGCTGGAGAGATGGCTTAGCGATTAAGCGCTTGCCTGTGAAGCCTAAGGACCCCAGTTCAAGGCTCGATTCCCCAGGTCCCACGTTAGCCAGATGCACAAGGGGGCGCACGTGTCTGGAGTTCATTTGCAGTGGCTGGAGGCCCTGGCGTGCACATTCTCTCTTCTCTCTCTCCCTCTTTCTCTCTCGCCTCCTCCTCTCTGTCTGTCACTCTCAAATAAGAATAAACAAGAGGGAATTACCATGGGATATATTTTATAATCATGGAAAATGTTAATAAAAATTAAAAAAAAAAGAATAAACAAAAAATTTTTTTAAAAATTTAAAAAAAAGATATAACTTCCTTAAAAGAAGAGAGAGATAACTTGGATAGACATAACCTGCTGGGGTGGAGAAAACTTTACCCTAAAGCCATAAGTTTTTGCAGGTAAATTCCAATGCCAGAGATGGGTCACCCCCTTACACATACACACAGTAAGCTGGTGATCATGGAGGGCCTTGAAGTCCCAAAATGATGCAAGCCATTTCCAAAGCATTTGATTATCTACCAGAACTAGATGGTAAGACCCTTTTGGTGAAGGCTGCAGTCACAGGACACTGATAAATCAAACTGGAACTGAGAGGGAAGCCAGTTCCATACTAGCTATGGTAGTTTGGATAGATGGCTCCTGATATATTCAGTGTTTTATTAGTTTGTTGTTTGCATCTGCAGCCACCTGGCTGGAGGAGGTATCACTGGGCGGATTTTAAGATATGGTGGTGGGTTTGAAATTCCAATCTAAAGACATGAAAAGTACCTAGTTCTGCCTGGAGTTCCTGAAGTGTACTGTGTAGTTTTGCTTTTTGCTTTTGGCTTTTGGCTTGTGGCTCTCCCCCCGGCCCACTCTCTTTCTCTCTTTGGTCCTGTGAGAGGGGGCCAGCTTCTTCTGCCACTATGAAACTTCCCATAGATCTTCAATCAAAATCCCTTTCCAAGCCAAGCACCACATGTTCTCTCTCATATGTGGATCCTAGCTACAGATGACTGGGCTTCTGCATGAGAATGAAAATACTTAGTAGCAGAGGCCAGTAAGTTAAAAAGGAGACATAAAGGGAAGAGAAAGGAAGGGAGGAGGGTACTCAATAGGTTGTAATTGTATATATGTAAGTACAATGATTGAGATGGGGAGGTAATATGATGGAGAATGGAATTTCAAAGGGGAAAGTGTGAGGGGGAGGGAGGGAATTACCATGGGATATTTTTTTATAATCATGGAAAATGCTAATAAAAATTAAATAATAATGATAATAATAAAAATAAACGCATGTGCTACCAAAAAAAAATCCCTTTCCTCCATAACTGTGCCTGGTGTAGAAGTTCATCTCAGTGAACCTGAAGCTGTCTGCGACACTACCTAATTGTCATAGTGCTGCAAAACACTATACCAGCTGCTGGAGGACAAAAGTCATCAGTTGTATGAACAAACAGTGGGTTCTAAAAGCTACAAAAGCAACCTGCCAGGCAAGATGTACCCATGGGTGCAATAGGGTGTAATCAACTGTTCTCTAAGAGGTAATCTCTGCCTGGTATTGAGAACCAAGTCAAATACCTATGGATCAAAAGGTCATAGTCACTAGAGGGAAGCTTCTGCTGTTCTTCAGCTAAATGAAGACATTATGCTTGCATAAAGTCTTCCAAATGTATATGCTTGTCTCCTTTGATTATTGCTTCTTTCACTCTTGGTTAGAGAACCTACTTTTTACAGATGGCCGACAATACTAGGGGTGTGGTGGTTTGAATTAGATGCTCCCCATAAACACATGTATTTTGAATTCTTGGCCCCCAGACCATGCCAAGTTGAGAGGTAGGGCCTTGCTGGAGGAGGTATGTTGGGGGGTGGGCTTAGGGGTCTTATTGCCAGCTCCCCCTTTCCAGAATTCAGATCACTCCCCTGCTGCTGTTTTCCACCTGCTGTGGCAGAGTTGATGTCCAGCCTCTGCTCATGCTATGCTTTCACCTACCATCATGAAGCTCTCCCTTGAGACTATGCACCAAAATAAAAACTTTCCTCCTATCATCTGCTTTTCATCATGCGCTTTGTCCCAGCAACAAGAAGGCAAGTAGAGCGTGGGGAGGCACAGCACCCATAAAAATGCCAAGAGAAAGCTGAATACCTACCACTGGATGAGTCATCGCTATCATACCAGCCAGAGCCCGGGGAACATTGCAGAGGAAGTGATAGATTAAATATGATTGCTTCTCTCACTACTAGCCAGAGAACCTTCTCCTGGAAGATGGCAGTAGACACGACACAGAGGAGATTCCATACTTATCAAAGTAGAACGCTAGAGACTGCTGAGAGCTCAACACTAAAATAGACTTCTGACATGCGCTCGGAGGCTCAGGGACCATGAGATGGAAACAATGTGAGACCACATTCATGACCCCATAGTGATTAACACCACATTCACAAGACCAGCAGTGTTCTGAGTCTATAAACATTGTGACGTAGAGGATGGAGGAGAACAAAAAGGCATGAGACAATAAAACAGAAGAAGGACTACATTGAAAGAGGAGGTTCCTCAGTAGGTGGAGGTATAGAGAAGAAGTGAATAAAGAGGATAATATGATGGGAACATGACCAAATTATAGTATGTTCATATATTAAAGTTCCAAATAAAATTTTTTAAGGTGGATGGCATTCCTGAGGATGACAACCAAGGTTGTCTCTGGATTTCATACATATATGCTCACATCTTGTCACACATGCACACACATGCATTAAAAATACGTCTACCGGGCTGGAGAGATGGCTTAGCGGTTAAGCGTTTGCCTGTGAAGTCTAAGGACCCCGGTTCGAGGCTCGGTTCCCCAGGTCCCACGTTAGCCAGATGCACAAGGGGCGCACGCGTCTGGAGTTCATTTGCAGAGGCTGGAAGCCCTGGCACACCCATTCTCTCTCTCTTCCTCTATCTATCTTTCTCTCTGTGTCTGTCGCTCTCAAATAAATAAATAAAAAATAAAAAAAATTATTAAAAAAATACGTCTACCAATCAATATTTTATTCAGTTTTCCATTTTAAAAATATGTAGAAGTATTTATTAAATGGGACTCAAAATGGAATTACCTAGAAGGAGTTAGGAGTTGACAAGAAATGCAAACAAGGGAGTCTTTTATATGCTGGATTTGTTCAATATTTTTCTCTGAGAGGTGGCAGCATGAGTGTATTAATATATAAAGTATATGACTTGGATATTTAAGACTTGTGCATTATAATGTATGTGCATTTTTCTCTATTTAAAAACTCCCAGTTGGGCTGGAGAGATGGCTTAGCAGTTAAGTGCTTGCCTGTGAAGCCTAAGGACCCCGGTTCGAGGCTCGGTTCCCCAGGTCCCACGTTAGCCAGATGCACAAGGGGGCGCACACGTCTGGAGTTCGTTTGCAGAGGCTGGAAGCCCTGGCGCGCCCATTCTCTCTCTCTCCCTCTATCTGTCTTTCTCTCTGTGTCTGTCGCTCTCAAATAAATAAATAAATAAAAATTAAAAAAACTCCCAGTTTATGGTTTGTCTTGTATCTTTTCAAGAACAAAACTATTTACCTTTAATGAAATCCAATTAGCAATTTGTAGCAAGGTTATTCTTTTGGTATCATGTGTAAGACATCATGGCCTTGGGATGGAGAGATGGCTCAGCAGTTAAAGGTGTTTGCTTGCAAAACCTGAAGGCCTGGGTTTAATTCCCCAGTACCCACGTGAAGCCAGATGCACAAAGTGGTGCATGCATCTGGAATTCATTTGCAGTGGCAGGAGGACCTGGCACACCCATTCTCTCTCCCCCGTCCCCTCTTTCTCTCTACCTCTGTTTCTGTCTGTCAAATAGATAAGTAAATTTTGGGGGGGGGAAGAGATATCTTTGCCTAATCCAAAGTCACATTTTTGTCTGGTGATCTGTGATTATATTCCAAGAGTTGTAAATGCTATTTTGTTGGGAGCTTTATGTTCTTGTATTATATTCTTAAGCTTTTTCTAAGATACATTTGAACTACTTGAAAATATTTTAATCCTTCTGAGTCTTGTTTACATAACATATTGTGTGAATCTAGGCCATTATTAGTCCAAGACAATTATTATTGAAGTAAGCCTTCCCTGAGTGTATACTCTGGAAGGTTTCATAGCAGCATATAGTTACCATATTAGTTGATTTATTCTGTCGAGTTTACAACCAATATTAACCATCATAGTTATTTCATGTTTTTGTGTTTGTTTGTTTGTTTGTTTTCAAAGTAGGGTCTCACTCTAGCCCAGGCTAACCTGGAATTCACTATGTTGTCTCAGGGTGTCCTCCAACTCACAGGATCCTCCTACCTCTGCCTCTCAAGTGCTGGGATTAAAGGCATACACCACCACATCTAGCCTATCTTTTGTTTTTTATATGTTGTTTTTGTTTACTTATTTATGCAAAAGAGAGAGAGAGATAATAAGTGCACCAGGGCCCCCAGCCACTGCAAACGAGTCCCAGACACATGTGCCACCTTGTGCATCTGGCTTGCATGGATTCTGGGGAATTGAGCCTGGATCCTTAGGCTTCACAGACAAGTGTCTTAACTGATAAGCAATCTCTCCAAACCTCTTTTTTAAATTTTTTTGTTTATTATTTATTTATTTGAGAGCAACAGAGAGAGAAATAGGCAGATAGAGAGGGAGAGAGAGGATGGGAGAGCCAGGGCCTCCAGCCACTGCAAACGAACTCCAGACGCATGCACCCCCTTGTGCATCTGGCTAACGTGGGTCCTGAGGAATAGAGCCTCGAACCTGGGTCCTTAGGCTTCACAGGCAAGCACTTAACCACTAAGCCATCTCTCCAGCCCTCTTTTTTTTTTTAATCATGTTAGTGTTGCGTGTTTTGAGAGTGATGTAACATGGTTTAGCTTAGGTATTAGTGAGCCAGACATTTGGTGGTCACTAAAGCTCCCTGAGCCAGTAGGACCTGAGTTGATTGTGTTGAGAGCTGCAAAGAATGATGAGTGCAGACATGGCAAAAGGACAAGTTGAACATGTGTTTAATAGAAAATAAAGTGAAAGTATAGCACAAATACTCCCCAGCTGGGAAAAGTCCCAAGCGGGTAGCTGCCTATTCACTTGGATGGGTTTTTATATCCTTGGGAATATAAATTAAGAATCAGGGGCTGGAGAGATGGCTTAGCGGTTAAGCGCTTGCCTATGAAGCCTAAGGACCCCGGTTCGAGGCTCGGTTCCCCAGGTCCCACGTTAGCCAGATGCACAAGGGGGAGCACACGTCTCGAGTTCATTTGCAGTGGCTGGAAGCCCTGGCGCACCCATCCTCTCTCTCTCCCTCTATCTGTCTTTCTCCCTGTCTGTCACTCTCAAATAAATAAATAAAAAATGAACAAAAAATATTTTAAATTAAGAATCAGGCTTAGATGCATTACTTTGAATGCATGGGTGGGCTTCTGGTGGCTGGTAAGTGACTTAGACAAAAGGATTGGCCACTGTTTTTTGTGAAGGGACTCCTGATAGGCTAATAGGTTAGATAAAGGACTGGTCACTTTGTAAGTGTAGGCCACTTGGCTTCCTGGTAAGTCAGCATGAATCAGAGCTTTTGACCTTTTGGTGGGTCAACATGAGTCAGAGCTCAACTCTTCTTTTTTTTCCCCAACTCTGTTCTCTTAAAACCTCTGTGTTTATCAACTCTGTGAGGACAAATAGATTATCAGTTTATACCCTGGGCCTATAGTTAGCTGCCTGTAGAACAGGGGTCACCTTATTCTTAATCCCTATCATTAGCATATATTAAATGTACAAAACAATTGGTTGCCTTATGACATTTTCATACATGTATACAATGTACTTTGTATAACTGGATGTGGGGCCCATACCTGTAATCCCAGCTCTCCAGAGGTAGAGGCAAGATGACAAGTAATTCCAAGTCATCCTTGGCTATATAACAAGTTTGAGACCAGTTTAGACTATATGAGACCCTGTCTCAAAACAAACAAATAAATATGTACTTTGATCACATGTATCCCCATCATATAATTTACCTTTTAGTTGCTTAAACCATTTGTATTCAGTGTGTTTTTTTCTTTTTCTTTTTCTTTTCTTTTTTTTTTTTTTTTTTTTTTTTTTTTTTTTGGTTTTTCAAGGTAGGGTCTCACTCTGGTCCAGGCTGACCTGGAATTAACTCTGTCATCTCAGGGTGGCCTTGAACTCATGGCAATCCTCCTACCTCTGCCTCCCGAGTGCTGGGATTAAAGGTGTGCACCACCACGCCCGGCATTTTTTTCTTGGTTTTTCAAGGTAGGGTCTCGCTGTAGCCAAGGCTGACCTAGAATTCACTATGTAGTCTCAGAGTGGCCTTAAACTCATAGCCATCCTCGTGCCTCTGCCTCCTGAGTGCTGGGATTAAAGGCATGTGTCACCACACCCAGCTAGTGTGACTTTTGATATGTTTAGATTTGAGTTTATCATCTTGCTATTTGCTTTCTATTTGTCCCATCTGCTCTGTTTCCTTTTTCATCTTTTTTTTCTTTTTTTTGTCTTTTTGCTTTGGGAGGCCTTATCATGTATTTTTATGATTCCATTTGTTAGCTAATAGCAGGTAGGAAGTCAAAGTTACAAAGACTGAAGAGGATTCAATGTGTCATTCCCATCTTGACAATGTGGGGGGGTATATTGAGGGGATGGCTCCATGGTTAAATGCACTTGCTTGCAAAGCCTATTGGCCTGGAGTTCAATTGCCAAACACTCAAATAAAACCAGGTGCACAAAGTGGTGCATGTGTCTGGAGTTCATTTGCAGGAGCAAAAGGCCCTGACATGCCCCATACTTGTTCTCTTTCTCTCTCTCTCAAATAGAGAAATAAATAAAAGTTTTTCTAAAATGGTGGCAGGCATATATGAAAGAATGTGGACAGCCTCTGTGAATTGCGAATGACTCCAAAATGGAGAACCAGCAAGGTAATGTATTTAGATCTTTGCTCAGCAAGCACAAAGTGAAATCTGTCAGCAAAAAGTAATTGGAAGCAGGCATGGGGAGGCACACCCATAATTCCATCATTCAGGAGGCTGGCACAAAAAGATAAAAAGTTCCAAGCAGCTCGGGCAATATGGCAACATGTTAAGTTCCAGGCCAGCCTGAACTGCATGGTAAGACCAGGCTTTAAAGAAAAATAAATAAAGATAAAGTGGGGCTGGGTACATTGCACAGCCATTAAAGGTGCTTGCTTGCAAAACCTACTAGCCCAGGTTAAATTCCTAAGCCATGCATGTAAGCTTCTGGCATCCATGTCCAGTGGCAAGAGGCCCTGGTGTCTACACACACACACACACACACACACACACACACACACACACACACACACCATACACACATATAAGTAAATCAATCAAGGAATAAAGTTGGAAGTGGATTTGGCAAACCACTTGATTTTAGCTTTGTGATACTCTAAGCAGGGAATCTAAGCAGTCTTCTGCCTTTTGGAATTATGAGATAAGGAATGTTGGTTTAAGCTGTTAAATTTGTGATAATTTGTTACTTGTCAATACAAAATAAATATAGATTTAAAAAATAGTGGTTGTTTTAGGATTTATAGTAATTTGCGAGTCTACAGTCAAGAGGTATTTCACTTTACTTGTAGTATAAGAGCTTTGTGATTTTTGTCTTTATTTCTCTCCTCTTGGCCTTATGTTATTGTAGCTATGAATTTTAGCTTTCGTATATATATATTTGTTCATTTTTATTTATTTACTTGAGAGCGACAGACAGAGACAGAAAGAGGCACATAGAGAGAGAGAGGGAGAGAATGGACGCGCCAGGGCCTCCAGCTACTGCAAATGAACTCCAGATGTGTGCGCTTCATAGTGAATCTGGCTCACGTGGGTCCTGGGGAATTGAGCCTCAAACCTGGCTCCATAGGCTTCACAGGCAAGTACCTTAACCACTGAGCATCTATATAACCCTGAAAATGTCTTCATAGTGCTTTGGTTTTTGAAAGATATTTTCCCCAGATATAGAATTCTATTTTTCGTTGTTTTTTCAAGGTAAGGTGTCGCTCTAACCCAGGCTGGCCTCAAACTCACAGAGATCCTCATGCCTTGGCCTCCTAAGTTCCAGGGTGAAAAGCATTCACCACCATACCTGGCAAGAATGCTGATTTTCTTCATGTTTCTTGTGTGGGCATTATTGAGTATCTAAGATCAGTAGATTTATAGTTTTCATCAAATTTGAATATTTGGCCATAATTTCTTTATTTTTTGCTTCTGTCCTCCTCCTTTTCATAGGCTCCAATTAGAACATATTAAACCACATGAAGTTATCAGACATCTCACTGCTGATCCTAAGTTTTAATGCCTCGGTTTTTTTTTTCTTTTTATACTTAATTGCAAATGTGAGGCTATATTGGCTCTCTAAGGTCTCTTGTCACTTCAAATGAATGCCAGACACATGTGCCATTTTGTGGGTCTGGCTTTATGTGAGTGGCTAGGGAATTAAACTCTAAAAGATGGGCTTTGCAAGCAAGTTCCTTTAGCTGTTGAGCCATCTTGCCAACCCCTCCCTCCCTTTCTTTCCTTCCTTTAAACATATTTTTAAATAATTTTAAATATATATTTCATTTTTTCTTTTCTTTAAAAATATTTTATAAGTTTTTTATTTATTTGAGACAGAGACAGAGAGAAAGAGAGTGAGAATGGGGATGTTAGGACCTGTTGCCACTGCACATGAACTCCAGACCCATGCACTGGAATGCACGTAATACTTTGTATGTCTGGCTTTTAGGTAGATAATGGAGAATCTAACTCATAATGACAGGCTTTACAAGCAAGCACCTTTATCTGCTGAGCCATCTCTCCAGCCCTCTTTCTTTCTTTTTTGAGACAGGGTCTCATGCAATCCAGGCTGGCCTCAAATGTACTATGTAGCCAAGGATGACCTTAAATTTCTGATCTTCCTGCCTCCACCTCCCTAGTACTGGGATTATAGTTGTGCACCACCATGCTCCATTACGTAGTGCTGGGAATTGAACTCAGGGGTTTTGTGCATTCTAGTCAAGCACTCTGCCAACTGAGTAATATCCCCAGCCCTAAAACCCCTTTTCTATGTGTTGAATTTCTGATGGTTTCTTCTGCTGTGTCTTCAAGTTCACTAATTTTTCTCTTTGCTAAAACAATGAAGAGTTTTTACAAACACTTTCCCATTAAGTCAGAAGTAAGGCAAGTAAAGAGATTCTCCTCACTTCTATTCCACATTGTACTACAAGACTTACCCTGAGGAAGAAGGGGAGAAAGATAAAAGGCATGAAGACCAGGCTGGAGAGATGACTCAGTTGTTAAGGCGCTTGCCTGCAAAGCCAAAGGACCCAGGTTCGATTCTCCAGTACTCACTGAGCCAGATGCACAAGGTGCCACATGCATCTGGAGTTCACTTGTAGTAGATGGAGGTCTTGACACGCCCAATCTCTCTCTATCTGCCTCTCTCCCTCTCCCTCTCCCTCCCCCCTCTCTCTCTCAAATAAAAAAAAAATTAAAGCATGAAGAGCAGAAAGGAAACAATGAACTGTCTTTACTTGCAGAGAACATTACTGTTTATTTAGTCAACCTTAAGGAATATACCCAACAATGCTGACTAATTTTTTCAAAGTCATAGGATACCACGGTCATATTTTCAAAACTCGATTTGACTTTGATATGCTGCCAGCAAGCAATTGCAAAATAAAATTTAGAATGAGAGGCGGCTTTCGTGCGGGCAGCTAGCATGAGGATTGAACCCCATGTCTTGTTGTGCATTGCCCAGACTAGTGAACAATCCAATTAGAGTGGCTAATGGTGACCCCAAGAAACCAAAGAGTGTCTGCTTATGCCTTCTTGTACACATATGCAGAGAACATAAGAAAAACAGAGATTCCTGTCAATTTTGCTGAACTTTCCAAGAAGTATTCTAAGAAATGGAAGACAATGTCAGGCAAAGAGAAATGTAAGTTTGACAAAGTGGCAAGGGTGGATAAATGTGATATGATTGGGAAATGAACATGACTTTTGGAGGAGCTCAAGGTATGCAATGTAAGGCTGGACCCATCAGGGCTGCATTGAGTATCCACATAGCTTCACATTGTCCTGTGTTTGTGTGTAGTGACATAGCATTCTGTTGCCATTCTTTGTGGTGGAAGATGGGGATGGGGTCAGCTGACACAAGAAGTGTTTGGAGTTTGGCATTTAGATAAGTGCAGTAGATTTCAAACTGTTTCTAATCAAACCAGAGCTTGTCATTGTCAGCAAAGCAAAGAGCTACTGCATCAACAAAAGAAAAAATCTGTAAACAAATATTACACTTCACTAAATTATCTCCCTGCTGAAATTTAAGGAGCTGAGTACTGATGTGTATACTTATTTTAAAGAGCATTAATAATAAGATATATGACTGGATAAATAAATGTGTGATAAGACAATTATAGTAAAATGTTAATCATAAAATCTAAGTGTTCTGAATGTTCATCATAAAATTTAATTTTGCTATTAAGAATTAAAAATTTCATACTAAAATATTGAAGGAGAAATTTTAAAATAACTAAGAAGAATATTATAAAACATAAAGGGCATCTTTTCTTCCCATCTCCATGTTTTCCCCTATCCAGAAGCAACTATTACCAGTTTAGTAAGTATCATTCCAAATTTCTTTTTTACTTCAATTTACATATATGCTGAAATTTATACTGATCTTTTGAAAGTATAAATGAGGTTTTATTATTCACATGGTAAGTAACTTGCTGTATTCTCTTGACATTTTCTTTGAAATTCTTTTATGTCAGCCCATGTATACCAGCTTTATTTTTTTAACTGCTGCATCCTGTTCCATGCAGCACACGTTTCCTTCATTTCCCAGTAGAAATTTTGTTGCTTAATGTTTTGCTATTAAAAATTACTCTCGGGCTGGAGAAATGGCTTAGCAGTTAAGCGCTTGCCTTTGAAGCCTGAGGACCCTGGTTTGAGACTTGATTCCCCAGGACCCAAGTTAGCCAGATGCACAAAGGGGCGCACGTGTCTAGAGTTCCTTTGCAGTGGCTGGAGGCCCTGGCGCGCCCATTCTTTCTCTCTCTCTCTGCCTCTTTCTGTCTGTCGCTCTCAAATAAGTAAATAAAAAGAAACAAAAAAAAATTAAATAAATAAATAAATAAAAATTACTCTCGCAAGCCAGGCGTGGTGGTGTTTGCATTTAATCCCAGCCTTCGGGAGGCTGAGGTAGGAGGATCGCCATGAGTTCAAGGCCACCCTGAAACTACATAGTGAATTCCAGGTCAGCCTGAGCTAGAGTGAGACCCTACCTTGAAAAGCTAAAACAAAAGAAAGGAAAAAGAAAATTATTCTCACCAGGCATGATGGTGCACGCCTTTATTTTATTTATTATTATTATTATTATTATTATTTTGGTTTTTTGAGGTAGCATCTCACTGCAGCCCAGGCTGACCTGGAATTCACTATATAGTCTCAGGGTGGCCTCGAACTCACGGCGATCCTCCTACCTCTGCCTCCCGAATGCTGGATGAAAGGCGTGCGTGCACCACCACGCCCAGCTCTGGTGCACACCTTTAATCCTAGCACTTGGGAGACAGTGGTAAGGGGATCACTATAAGTTGGAAGCCAGCCTAGAACTACAGAGTTAGTTCTAAGTCAGCATGGGCTAGAGTGAGAGCCTACCTCCAAAAAAGCTGGGCTTTACACATGCTGGCTTGTAAAGCCTGATGACTCAGGTTCAGTTCCCCAGTACCCATATAAAGCCAGCTGCACAATGTGGTGCCTTCATCTAGAGTTCCTTTGTAAGTAGCAGGAGACCTTGGTGCACTCATTCTCTCCCTCTCTCTCTGTCGGCAATTTTTTTTTTAAAGGCTGGGTTGAATAATCTATAAACAGATTGTTTTCTCTCTAAAGTGTATATTAATACCTGATTCTCCACGCTGGGTATTGCCAATATTTTCCATTTTTGTCCATCTGATGTTTGAAAAAGGCTTTGCATTTTGCTGAGAGTTGGTGAGGTGGAGTCCCCGAATATTTTATTAGCAATGTGTGATTTTTCTTTTGTAGATTTCCTTTTCATATTCTATGCTTTCTCTCCTGAACTTGATTTTTTTCTAATTAATTCTTTATATATTCCAGATACAATCCTTTGTCAGTTATAATGTTAAAATACAAAAACATCACCTTTAGCTATATATATATATATATATATATATATATATATATATATATAGAGAGAGAGAGAGAGAGAGAGAGAGAGAGAGAGAGAGAGTTCTGCTTTATAACATCCTTTGATTATCATAATTTTAACTTAAATGTATGCAAATGTATAATTTCTGTATGGTTTACTCTATTTATGTCTTATTTTTAAAAATGTTCTCCTTACTGCAGGGCATGATGTCTCTCGCTTATTATCCCAGAGCCTGGGAGGCGCCTGCAAGAGGATCAGGAGTTTAAGGTCATTCTCAGCTACACAGGGAATTGAGGCCAGCTTGTGCTACATGAGACCCTATCTCAATGACCTCCACCCCTACAAAAAAAAAAAATCCTATCACAAGGTCATAAAGTCATTCTTATACTATCTCTGAAAATGTTTTCCAGATGTCTTTTTGGTGCAGATATAATATCTGAATAAGACAAAAGCAGGATGACATACCACTTTCTAACCTGTTGTTTTGTCATGTAGCAAAGTATTTTGAACATCTTTTCATTTGAATAAATGTTTCACTAGTGTTGTGGGTGGGGTTTCCCAGGAAACAGACTCTGAGACAGAGATTTGTGTTCAGGAAGCTTATCCCAAAGCGCTTTCAGGATCAACGCTGGTGGGGGAAGGGAGCAAAATAGGATTAGACAGGAGGGGACCTTAGTCAATGGTGTCCTAGACACAAAGGCTCCAACCTGTTGGTTTACAAGTCCCTGCAATTAAAGAATTAAAGAAAGAAGGCTGGGTATTTGTTTCAGGGGTCTGCCCCCAAGGAAAAGCTGGGGGTGTTCTGGGGTAGGGCCACTGACTTCAAGTATCATTTCCAAAGCCAGCAGGCAGCTTAAGGCTGTGGCCAGCTTGTAACATTCCTGATAGCTGGGAGTTCGTTCTAAAGGGAGAGAGAATATGAGCAGTGCTTCATCAGATCCACCACAAATAGCATTACGATTAGCTCCAAAGTGAGAAACCACCGCTGACCCTAGCTTAAGAAATAGGAATACATCTCATTCATCGGGCCTGCAGAAGGTGATTCCTGGCACCAAAGGTATCAGGCCTTTTCATGAGGAAAGCAAAAACTTTTGGCGAAGTGCCCAGTAACTGCTCACATTTCATTGACCTTAACTGAAATGTCCACCTAGAAAATGAGGACGTGAGATCAGGGTTGTCAGAATTTTATACTTGTAGCAGAGGACATTGCTGCTCTTCAATAGCCTCAGCTAAGAAGGAATTTTAGACATGCCACTGGCACGATCTGTTACAAAATGCACCTCCACACAGTTATTTCAAATAATCATATGTGATTTGAATGAAACAGCTATCATATTGCTGGACATTTGCATGTCTGCCATGTGAGGTTGTTGCTGGTTGTATTGAAATAAACACCCTGGTAATTTTTCCCTGCCCATATCCTTCATGTTTCTTCAGGGTGAAAAATATATCATTGTTAAAGCACAGTCAATGTACTGTTTAAAGAATTTAGAAGCAAATTACCAAGAAGTAAGTACCTTATTTTTTCCCCTTGAGCAGTGAGTGAACAGGCCTATTTTTCCAACACATTTACTGACATTTAACATTCTCATTTTTCATCAGTTTTACATCCTTTTTAAAAGTACCCTACTTACAGCACAACACTAAAGTAGACTTAAAACATACCCACCATGGCTCAGGGAATTTTGTGGATAAGGAGGCAGAAAGATTGTAAGAGGCACAGGGTAGGAGGGAATATCCAGAGGCATTAACCCCCCCACCCCCGCCCATGACTGAGTACTGCTCTCATTTTGAATCAATTTTGTTGAAGTTTGTTACACTTGTTTTTTTTTTTTTCTTTCTTTCTTTTTGGTTTTTGTTTTTTTTGTTTTTTGAGGTAAGGTCTCACTCTAGCTCAGGCTGACCTGGAATTCACTCTGTAGTCTCAGGGTGGCCTTGAACTCATGGAGATCCTCCTACCTCTACATCCTAAGTGCTGGGATTTTTTTTTCTTTTTTTTGTTAAAATTTATTTATTTGAGAGTGACACACACACACACAGAGAGAGAGAGAGAGAGAGAGAGAGAGAGAGAGAGAGAGAGAGAGAGAGAGAGAATGGGCACGCCAGGGCCTCCAGCCACTGCAAATGAACTCCAGATGCGTGCGCCCCCTTGTGCATTTGGCTAACGTGGGTTCTGGGGAACCGAGCCTCGAACCGGGGTCCTTAGGCTTCACAGGCAAGCGCTTAACCACTAGGCCATCTCTCCAGCCCCCAAGTGCTGGGATTTTTAAAGACGTGCGTCACTATGCCTTGCCACTTGTTTCTTCATAATAATGAGATTGGTGATTTGCCAGTGCTTTTAGTATTAGAAGGCCTAACTCCCATCTCTACCTCCACACTGACCTCACCCCCTCCCTCAGGAAAGTAGCTAGGTACCTAAATACTAATACCTAAATATATATTCACAGTATTTCAGTAGGAACAGAAGATCTGTGCAAAAGTACTCTCTCTATCTCTCTCCCTCTCTGTCTCTAATAAGTGAGCAAAATAATAAAAATCTTTAAAAAAAATAGTGGGATTAATTAAGGGTGCTTGCTTACAAAGCCTGAGGCCTGGATTTGAGTCTTCAATATCCAGGTAAAGCCAGATGCACAAACTGGTGCTTGTGTCTGAAGCTTGTTTGCAGTGTCATTAGGTTCTGGAGCACCCATTCTCATTCTCTCTCTCTCTCTCTCTCTCTCTCTCTCTATCTATCTATCTCCTTGCAAATAAATAACATTATTTTTAAAAAGTTATTGTGTGTGCATGTTCACATGTGTAAATGTGGATATGCGCATGTCACAGTGCACTTGTGGAGACCAGAGGACAACTTTCAAGTCGGTCTTCCCCTTTTACCTCCTTCTGAGGCAGGGTCTCTCTTTGTTCACTCTGTGAGTGAGCTTCCAGAAATTTTCCTGTGTCTACTTCCACTCTTGCTTTAGGCACAATGGAATTACAACAGAAGCCCGCCACAGCAGTCTGGGGATCCAAACTCAGGTTCTCATAGTTACAGCTCCAACAACTATTATTATAGCCCAAATAGAAGCACAGTGCGACAAAATCTAACAAAATAACTAATATTTTATTATCCTTAAATACTTAAAGATATTGTATCAATATTGGAGGAATAAGGGCTGGGGAGACAGCTCATTAATTAAAGGCACTTGCTTGCAAAGCCTGCTGGCCAGGGCTCAATTCCCTATTGCCCACATAAAGCTAGATACACAAAGTAGCACATGTAGCTGGAGCTGCTTTGCAATAGCAAGAGGCCCTGATGCACCTATGCTCATTCTCTTTCTCTCCTGGCAAATAAAAAAAAAATATTTTTAAAGATTATAGAAATAAGGTAGGAGGATTGCTATGAGTTCCAGGTCACCCTGAGACTACATAGTGAATTCCAGGTCAGCCTGGGCCAGAGTGAGACCCTACCTTAAAAAAAAGAAGTTAAAAAGATTGTAGAAATATTTTTTTTAATTCTTAAAATATTTTATTCGCTTATTTATTTGAAAGAGAGAGGAAGAGGCAAATAGAGAGAGACTGGGCACTCTAGGGCCTCCAGCCACTGCAAGACAACTCCAGATGTATGCACCCCCTTGTGAATCTGGCTTACATGGGTACTGGGGGATCAAACCTGGGTCGTTAGGCTTTGCAGGCAAGTGCCTTAATCACTAAGCCATCTCTACAGCCCAGAAATAGTTTTTATTTAATCTTACATGACTTGTATAATCAGTGTTGCACTTTAGAGTTTTTGCACTCATAGTCTTGCATGTAAATACTGAATATTTACTAGCTCACAAAAATGTTCTAGGAGTCCACATACACTTCAAGTTAAATATGTACAAAATAAATTCAGATAGTTAAAAATGGTATCATATATATATATATATATATATATATATATATACACATCAAGCTTGGAGATACACACACACACACACACACACACACACAAACACACACACACACACATATATATATATATATATATATATATATATATATATTCCTAAAATAATGAATCTTCATTGAAATACATAATCAAAAGGTAAACTACCATAAGAATATACTTAGCTATCTCTGTAAAAACAGGAAAAATTGGGCTTGAGGGATGGCTTAGTGGTTAGGGCACTTGCCTGCAAAGCCAAAGGGCCCAGGTTTGATCCTCCAGGACCCACATTAGCCAGATGTGCAAGGGGGCGCACACATCTGGAGTTCTCTTGCAGTCGCTGGAGGCCCTTGAGTGCTCAGTCTCTATCGGCCTCTTCCTCTCTCTCTCTCTCTCTCTCTCTCTCAATCCCTTTCTCTGTCCAATAAATAAATAAATAAAAACCAGATATTATAAAAAAATACAAAAAGGTAACCTAATGAAGATCAGAATACAAAGAAAATGAAGACTATGTAGTATGTGGAAATATAATGAGGTGCAATGCTTTTGTGGATCAATTTAGCAATACATAAACACACATAAAAAGTACTATAAAGCCAGGTGTAGTGGTGTACACCTTTAATCCCAGCACTCAGGAGGCACAGGTAGGAGGATCACTGAGAGTTCAAGGCCAGAGTGAGTTCCAGGTCAGCCTGGGCTAGAGTGAGACCCTGCCTCACAAAAAATACTATAGAGGGCTGGAGAGATGGCTTAGCGGTTAAGCCTTGCCTGTGAAGCCTAAGGACCCCAGTTCGAGGCTCGGTTCCCCAGGTCCCACGTTAGCCAGATGCACAAGGGGGCGCACGCGTCTGGAGTTCGTTTGCAGAGGCTGGAAGCCCTGGCGCGCCCATTCTCTCTCTTCCTCTATCTGTCTTTCTCTCTGTGTCTGTCGCTCTCAAATAAATAAATAAAAAATTTAAAAAAAAGAAATGACAGTACATTACTTCCATGATTGGGCTCTCTAAGATACAGTGTGGCTTGCTTTTTGCTCTTTCTCTCTTGAATCATTTATTCTGTGGGAAAGCCTTTGCCTTGCCAAGCAGTTCCATCTGGTGAGAATCTGAGGACCCACAACAGTCAGGTGAGGAAGTGATCTTTGTAAGCCATGCCTCCAGCGCCCATCAAGCTTGGAGATACCAGCAGCTGGGGATGAGATCTTACCTGAGTTTCTTCAGTGCCTCTGAGCAGGAGCCATTCAGCCAAGCTGCTACGAATTCCTGATCCTCAGAAACGGTAAGATAATAAATTTCTGTTATTTTTAAGCTGTTATGTTTGTTGTATAACTTGTTAAGCAGCAATTTATCACTAATACAGACTAGGAAAGTAAAATTGGTATTTAATAATTTAAAAACTGAATATAATCAGGAAGAAAAAACTCTTTACAGTTTAAAGAAAAACTGAAAAAAGGTGAGTCTATTAAGTAAGTGACTAAACCACATAGATTATTATTTCAAGTGACTAATAAACATTTTTATAAGTGCATTCCCAATGGGATGCATCCTAAGGACAAAAATAACTGAATAAATTTTAAATGGCATTCAGTGATCTAATTGTTATTAATGCCATTATCCTGAAGCTATTATATCTATATAGTGGGATAAATCACATAGGTTATTATGCTAATATCATTAAGAACCAAGATTTACAGCTGGGTATGGTTGTGCACACCTTTAATCCCAGCACTCAGGAGGTTGAGGTAGGAGGATCACTGGAGTTTGAGGCCAGCCTGAAACTACATAATGAATTCCAGCTTAGCCTGGGATAGTGCAAGGCCCTACCTCCAAAAAAAATAAATAAAATAAAGAACCAAAGTTTTACAAATGAGAGAAGAGATGTACAAATAAAAAATTGAGGAAATTAAGTGGAATACCTTTAATCTTTAGATTGGAAAAAGCAGTATTTATTCATGATTTCTTTTTTTTCTTTTTCTAAAAGGTTGGAATTTGTTCAGTTCACTGAAAAAAAAAACAGAAATAAATTATGCCCAAATGTCAACCCACAGCATTCAGATTTTGGTGCTTAAAGAAGGTTTCAAATAAGCAAATTAAAACTAAAAGGGTAATATTTAATGATTAAGAAACCAAATTTCTAAGGGGTTCAAAAGGCATAATGGAAAGCTGTGGGGATGGCTCAATAGTTGAAGGTCCCCCCAAAAATAAAAATAAAAGAAATAGTTGAAGGCCCTTGTTGCAAAGCCTTCCAGCCCATGTTCAATAGACCAGGTTCAATTCTCCAGCCAACCATGTAAATCCAGATGAGCATATGTTTGCAGCAGTAAGAAACTCTGATGTGCTCTCTCTCTAAGTAAATAAATAAATAATATTTTTAATTTTTATTTTATTGAGGTAGGTTCTCACTCTAGCCCAGGCTGACCTGGAATTCACTATGCAATCTCAGGGTGGCCTCAAACTCATGGCAATCCACCTATTCTTGCCTCCTCCCAAGTGCCGGGACAAGAGGCGTGCACCACCACATCCAGCTAAATAAACAATTTTTCAGAGGCATAATGACTGTGAGGTACTGTATATATTTATATATCAAATAAACTCCAGGGGTTCAAAATAAAACTTTAAAAATAACATTTTGGAAGCTGCAAGGATGCCATCTTAGTAATCATAAAATTAGCAAATTAGGGGCTGGAGGGATGGCTTAGTGGCTAAGGCATTTGCCTGCAAAGCCAAAGGACCCAGGTTTGATTGCCCAGGACCCAGGTAAGCCAGATGCACAAGTGGCACATGCATTTGGAGTTTGTTTGCAGTGGCTGGAGGTCCTGGTGTGCCCATTCTCTCACCCACTTTCTCTGTCAAATAAATAAATAAATAAAATTGGCAAATTAAAGAAAAGAAGCGTGCATCTTGCCTTCATTTGCAAACTTTCAGAGCACCCAGAATTTATTGGGAACTGTATTATGAAAGAATTCAAGCACAGAATAACAGGATTAGGAAATCCCATCTTGTGAAGGACTAATCAGAGTTGTATCAATGTTTTAATTTGGACCCATGTACCAGTTACATGGTCGCATAACATGTAAATACTAACCCAGCCATTTATTTGGTATTTATGTGTTCTTTGGTAGACAACCTCCTTATTTTTTGAGTTACCATACAAAATAATGGGTTTCCTTCTATCATTTTCAAAATGTATATCATTGTACTTTGTTCATATTTACCACCTATTACCCTCTCTTGTCCCTCTACTCCCTTCCTGCTGGTCTCTTTCTCCCAAATAGTTGACCTCCTACTTTTAAAGTATAGCTGAATAGTATCACTGCCATTAAAAAAAAAATTACAGTTCTGGCTGGGCATGGTGGTACACGCCTTTAATCCCAGCACTTGGGAGGCAGAGATAGGAGGATTGCCATGAGTTCAAGGCCACCCTGAGAATACAGAAAGAATTCCAGGTCAGCCTGGGCTAGACCAAGACCCCACCTCAAAAAAACAAATATATAAATAAATAAATAAAGTTCTGTTACCATATACCCAGGGCCTCTCTCATTAGACATATGATTTGCCATTGGTCCACACTCACAGCCCCTTAGTCTAAGTTTTTAAAAAATATTTTTATTGAGTCGGGCGTGGTGGTGCACGCCTTTAATCCCAGCACTCGGGAGGCAGAGGTAGGAGGATCTCCGAGAGTTCGAGGCCACCCTGAGACTACATAGTGAATTCCAGGTCAGCCTGAGCCAGAGTGAGACCCTACCTCGAAAAACCAAAAATATATATATATATATATATATATATATATATATATATTTTTTTTTTTATTGGGCTGGAGGGATGGCTTAGCTGTTAAGGCGTTTGCCTGCAAAGCCCAAGGACCCAGTTTTGATTCTTCAGGTCCCACGTAAGCCAGATGCACATGGTGGCCCATGCCTCTGGAGTTCATTTGCAGTATTTGCAGTGGCTGGCAGCCCTGGCATGCCCATTCTCTCTCTCTCCCTTTCTCTGTCTCTAATAAATAAATAAAATAAAATATTTTTATTTATTTGAGAGAGAGAGCAAGATACAGAAATAGGCAGGTCGACAGAGACGGACAGAGAGAGAGAGAGAGAGAGAGAGAGAGAGGGGTACCAGGGCCTCCAGCCACTGCAAACGAACTCCAGACACATGGGCCCCCTTGTGCATCTGGCTTATGTGGGTCCTGGGGAATCGAACCTAGGTTCTTTGGCTTTGCAGACAATCGCCTTAACCACTAAGCCATCTCTCCAGGCCAAGCCTAGGTTTTGATTATAGGGATAGAACGCTATAAACCACCTATTTGCTTTACCAAACCAGCTTCCTGATTGGTTCTGGCTATGAGGGGAGAGGTAGTGACGGTCAGAGAGTCTGGAAGGCTGGAGGAGAAAGAATGAACTTAAACTGTTTCCCTTCTTTCTTCCTGTCAGCTTCCTGCCTGTCTCGGGACGTTTCTTTTTTTTTTTTTTTTTTTTGAGGCAGGGTCTCACTCTAGCTCAGGCTGACCTGGAATTCACTATGTAGTCTCAGGGTGGCCTCGAACTCACGGCGATCCTCCTACCTCTGCCTCCCGAGTGCTGGGATTAAAGGCGTGCGCCACTGCGCCGGGTTTCCAGAGACATTGCTTTACCCCAGCATCAGCTTTGCTTTCCTTGGGTCTCCAGCTGAACCAGATTTGCAGATACCGAACCTTCATTCTCCTCAGAAGCATCAGCATGAGGTAAACAGCGCTCTTTCGTGGGCTCTGGGTCCCAATCTTGTGGAGCCCCTACTCCAAGCTTCTTAGCTATAATATTTTTATCCTCTTTCCTTTGTTCTCCTCAGCAATGGGAGTGGTGGTTGCTCCCTGGAGTTCCTACTTCCATGATATCTTAAGGGCTCTCTTATTACCTTTTGAGTCAATTATTTAAAATTACTAATATAGCTTCTTTCTCCTGACTTATACTCTAACAGAAATGTGCCCTCCCAGTAGTCATTGGTAAGGGGCTGTTTACAGGAGCTATTAATCCCTCAGAATTTCTGGTCTGTCACATGCCAATTTTAGTGGTAAAGTGGGCTCCAGTGGCAAGGGAAACCCTCTACCAGAGTAATACAGGAGCTCTTAGTCACAAGGTGAGCCAGTGTGTGCTAAACTGATAAGGGAGAGAGACAGTGTTTGCTATATAGCCAAATGGCCTTTTATAGAGAATTGGTTCTAATTACACAAGCCTTCATTATCTTTGAAAGATGCTTCTTTTTTTTTTTTTTTTTTTTTTTTACTTATTTGAGAGAGAGAGAGACAGAGAATGAGTCTACCAGGGCCTCTAGCCACTGCAAATGAGCTCAAGATGCATGTGCCACCTTGTGTATCTGGCTTACGTAGGAGCTGGGGAATCGAACCTGGGTCCTTAAGCTTCACAGGCAAGTGCCTTAATCACTAAACCATCTCTCCAGCTCAGATACTTCATTATTAAAGATAAGGCTCCAGTTCTCTCTGCAGCCTCAAATCCTCATTCCCCTCTCTACATTCCTCTCCAGAGACACCACTGTATCAATAATCATTTACATATACTTTTCTGCATGTGTGTGGTATTTTTGTAGGTGTTTGCATTTCATTCGATAGTATACATATCTTTTAGCAATTTAACATAATCACTGACAGTTCGTCTTAGAAGTCATTTCACATCATCACATAGTCCAATTATTTTTTACTGGTGCATAATTTTCTCCAGGACATATATTCCATGATTTATTTCACTGTTGCCTTGTATTCACCATCAGAAAAACTCCATGATTAAAATCTGTATCCATGTGTCTTTGTAACTATTTGGGAATGTTTCTCTAGGGTGCATATAGAATAGTAGATATGCTGGGTGAAAAAGAATGCATATTTTAAAAACTGAATTAAATGTTAAACATGTGTTCTCTAAAATGTGGTTCCAATTTTCAAGTGTGCTGGGAGAGTGCCAAGTCCCTTCTTACTATAGAACTTTGCATGGTTGCCCTAGCCTACATTTTCTATCTAGCAGTGCTCTGGGATCCTTTAGCAGTAGATCACATAGGAGGATAGATCTCATCCCTGCTACCCCTAAGCCCTCCCAAAGCATTCTGCACACTGCCGGTCATGGGCCACCGGGGCAGAAGCACTGTAATTCTATGGGATAAAGCAGCTCTGGAGTGGAACTGTCAGTCAACTAGAGTGGACCTTTCCTGGATACACATGATGACCCCTAGCCACACCTGGAAATGTAAGGCATGCTTTCTGGAGAATAAAGGTTATTGCATAACCAGGTGGAAGAGTAATTATTATTCCTTGCTTTTATTTTATGCTGCCAACAGTGGACCTTGATGGCCATGGCAGTGAGTTACAGGGCTAGACAGCTATGGCTGGGACCATGATGTCTTTTGGCACGTGAATATCTGGCCTTGAACTCCCTTGCAGCTCAGCCAGGCCTCAAACTTGTGATTGTACTGCCTCAGTCTCCCAAATGGCAAGGATTGCAGCCTTATACCATCGGGCCTGGCTCTCATTTAAACCTCACAGCTTTTACAGACTAAGATTTCTTTTTTTACTATTTTGTTATTTATTTATTTATTTATTTGACAGAGAGAGAATGGGTGCACCAGGGCCTCCGGCCACGGAAGACGAACTCCAGATGTGTGTGCCCCCTTGTGCACCTGGCTATCGTGGGCCCTGGGGAATCGAACCTGGGTCCTTTAGCTTTGCAGACAAACACCTTAACTGCTAAACCATCCCTCCAGCCACAGACTAAGATTTTTGTTTCTGGTAATTCAATTCTGTCAAAATCATAAAAGCCTTCAGGTCTGTTCACCTCAAGACTGTTCCATATGCTGTAGCCATATCCAAACTTCTTTTCTAGATACAATTGTAAGGTTTGTTTTACATGTATATCTATTTCCTTGCTCCCAGGTTTCTTTCCCTTTTAAACTCATGCTGGCTGCCTTGATACCATCCCAAACAGGCTTAGAGGAGAAGGACACCACCTCTCATAATCTCATTTTTGCTTCAGGCAGGACTCCCCTGTTCATTAAATTGGTCTTGTGGGCCCTTGTGTCCAGTGATCATATGGGAGCTAACACTGTTCATAGGCTGTCATGCCGCCCTTCTACTGACTTGGCTAATAGCATGAAGCCAAATGGACTTAAGTAATATTATTATAAGGAGCTACACAAGCAAGATGAGCATAATGTCAGCTCCTCATGTCCCTAGTCTCCCAGGATGACACCTAATTAGAGGAACCAAATGGGAAACCACTTGATAGGTAGATAGATCTTTCAGCTATGCAGAAGCCAGTTCTAAAGGGCTGGGCTGTTGTGGAGCTCCACAGATACCTGTAGCTGCACCTAAACTGGGTAAAGCAGGGAGGATAGAAAAGGCTCCTGTCCTATCGCCACTTCATCCAGGAGCAATCACAGGGCATCCTGCCAAGACTTCCTTCAGACTGCCGCCTTGAAGATGTGTATTCACCAGCATGCCACGATGGGGTCATCCCCCTACACTTGGTTACACAAAGCCTTTCTGTCTTCCCTCATTATTTGGGACAAAGGAGCAAGCAGAGGTTCTCACACAGTAGCCTCATATTTCCCTGTTCTGGTGTGCTGTCATTTCTGCTCTTGAACCAGCAGCAGGTTCTTGTCTAAGCTTTTCTCTTACTTGTGATATTTTTGCTAAGCATAGTAAGTCACCCTTAGTGTACACCTAATATTGCTTTCTGCCCTCTTTCCCTGGAATCGCTGCTCAGGAGGCCCTCGGTATCACTTCCAATTTGTCATAAGTGATATTTTAATCAAGAAATGTGCCGCTTTTTTAACATTACCCTCTACTTTTCTAACCTCCGATATCAGTTTCCTTACTGCAGTGTTGTTATTTCTCATCTGACATTACAGGTTGGGTAGACAAGTCAAAGGGCAACTCTCTTCCATGTAGTCATTCAGAAATCCAGGCTGATACGACCTTCAACACATGGCTACCGATATCATCCTTGAGGGAGGTGCAGAGTCATGTCCACTGCAACAAACTGATACAGGAGAAAAATAGTCAAGAGTATTCTTACAGGAGCAGGCTGAAAGGAGCACATGGAATTTGTTCTCGTATTTCATCCTATGAATATACTTCACAGTATAGGAGGCCTGGAAGTGTGTTCCTCCAAGGAAGAAGCAGGCATGTGTCAGGTGAACAGCTAGTGTCTCAGCCATAGGCACTATGGAATAGTATCCTGACTGTGAGTTTATGTTTAAAGTAGAAATGTCAGAATTGGTTGACTCCAAGGCATTTGGCCTGAATATTTGGGAAGAATAGAGTTGTCATATGCAAGAATGGTAGACTATCAAGAAATCAGTTTTGGCCGAGTGGTTCTTGAGACACCTTTGAACGTCCACGTGGATACATCAAGTAAGGAGTTGAATATACAGCCCTATCACTCAAAGGAATGGTCAAGAACAAAAAAAAAACCAAAAAATAAATAAAAATAAAAATACAAGTTTGAGGCCCTTCAGAACATACATGGTTTTAGAACCCACTGGACACTAAATCAAAACTATAGATTCATTCTACAAAGTACATTTTCTTTGTGTGTGTATATGTGTGTGTGTGTGTGTGTGTGTGTGTGTGTGTGTGTGTGTGTGTGTGATGTACACATGTGCATGTGCCAATGAGACATTTTTACAGTGACCAGAGTAGAATGCTGGGTGCCCCCCATCACTATTTTGCTTATTTTTCCACGAGACCTAATCTCTTACTGATTCCAGAGCTTTTAAATTTTGTCTTGAGCCCTAGCAATTCTCCAGCCTCCCCTTCCCACACAAGTGGGGTTACAGTTGTGCATATCCCTGCCCACCTTTTTACATGAGTGCTGGGGGTTTGAACTCAAGTGGCAGGTCTCAAAGGCCCTCATGCTTGTGCAAGAAGAATTCCTAACTGCTAAGCTATCTCTCCAGTCCCCCAAAGTACATTTTCTTACATCTTTGAAATTGAAATGCATCTTACAACACTCAATAGACTCTTCAATTACTATGATTGTCAGCATTTTCTTTCTTTGTTAGTGGAACTTAAAATAATGATATATCTTACAGATGATGGTACCTTAGATTCAATAAAACACAGTAATATTAGTAGTAATGATGACAACATGAACAATGAACACCCTGCCTTGATACCAGGATTTTTCATGATTATATTTATATGTAGTTCCAATATAGAAAGATTAAGGACATAAGTACTGGACCCTGACTGCATAGATCTGATTTCTAGCTCTGGGCTTGCTAATAATGTAAATCTATCTAAGTACTTTATTCGTACCATAGTTTTCTTATCTAAAATGTGATGATAACAGTACCGAACTTAAGGTTTATTATAAGGACTAAAGGAACTAACATAAGTGCTTAGAATAGTGTTTAGTATACACTAAGTGCCGAACTTACTTGATATCATTATTGTTAGAATATGTGAGCAATGTATGTGTACGAAAATTCATGGAGCTATACTCCTTAGGCTACTTTATCCACATTGGTATTTTTATGTTTTTATACATGTACATAATTCATTTTGATCATAATCCCCTCCCATTACTTTTGTCTTCTGTCCACTGAATGCCATCTTCTTTCCAACTAGTCTGTCTTCTATTTTTTAAATATTTCATTTCCTTATTTATTTATTTGAAAGAACAGAGGGAGGAAGAGAGAGAGAGTATGAAAATGCCATGGCCTCTTGACACTGCAAATGAACTCTAAATGCATGTATCACTGTCTGTATCTGGCTTACATGGGTGAATGGGAATTGAGCCCAGGCTGCCAGGCTTTGAAAGCAAGTGTCTTTAACTGCTGAACCATCTCCTCCAGCCCTACCCTGCCCTGCCTTCTATTTGGATGTCAGTTTTTGCCCTCCTCCATCATCCACAGTGATGTGTTGCTGGGCCCAATATTTATGCAGGTCTTGTGCAAGTAACAATGGTTGCTATGAGGTGATGAATGAAATGCCCCCCTTTATGTCTAGAAGACAACATTCCAAAGCACTCTGCTCTTTTTTTTTTTTTTTTTGGCTCTTGCATTCATTTTGCTACCTTTTCTGCAGTGTTTCTTGAGCTTTGGAAAGTGTGATAGAGATGTCTCATTTACTGCTGAGTACTCCACTGTCACTTCTCAGCACTTTGATGATGAGTTTTCAGTGTCCCTACGAGTCACCACCATCTGAAAAAAAAAAAGAAGCTTTTCTGACCAAAAGTAAGAGCAGCACTAACCTACAGGTATAAACATAGATATTTAGAGGCAATTACACGGGTAGAACATATACATTTAGCGAAACAGCAGTAGTAGCTCCCCACAAGCCCTATGGCTGTTGACTAGGTTCTCAGTACCAGGCATGAAATCCCTCTTGAGGAGTAGACTCAAATCCGATCAGAGAGCAGTTGATAACACCCATAACAGATATTTCACTATTGTTCTAGCAGAGGCATCTTGCTTGGATATCCAGTTGGGTAGGGTCCACTGCTGGTTGACTTTTGAATACTTTTCATCCCCAGCAGCCTGCATAGCACTTTCCAGAACTATGACAATTTCCAGCAGGAGGTTTCTCACTCAATTCCAGCTTGAGTTCTCAATATCCTGCAGCATGTACCCACATTATTCTATGTATTTTAAAGATATTTTTATTTATTTGCTCATGTGTGTGTATGTACATACATGCATGTGGGTCTCTTCTCACTGCAAACCAACATCAGATGCCTGCGCCACTTTTTGAATTTGACCTTACATGGATACTTGGGAATTGAACCTGGGCCAGCAGACTTTGCAAGCAAGTGATTTTAACCATCATGCCATCTCTTTAGCACAAAGTCTATGTATTTTTGTGTCATAAAAAGAGATCTCCAGGGCTGAAGAGATGGCTTAGCGGTTAAGCGCTTGCCTGTGAAGCTTAAGGACCATGGTTCAAGGCTCGATTCCCCAGGACCCACGTTAGCCAGATGCACAAGGGGGTGCATGCGTCTGGAGTTCGTTTGCAGTGGCTGGAGGCCCTGGCACACCCATTCTCTCTCTCTCCCTCTATCTGTCTTTCTGTCTGTCACTCTCAAATAAATAAATAAATAATGAACAAAAAATATTTTTTAAAAAAAGAGATCTCCAGGTGTGGTGGCCCATACACTTTGACCCCAGAACTTGGGAGGCTGAAGTAGGAGGATGGCTGTGAGTTCAAGGCCAGCCTGAAACTAATTCCAGGTCAGCCTGGATAAGAGCAAGACCTTACTTCAGGAAAAAAAAGGAAATTGGAGATCTTCTATTTTTCTTTTTCTGTTTTTTTTTTATTAGTTATGTACACAGTGTATACAGTCATGTTGGTACCATTGTTAGCCTCCTCTCTGCCCCCCCCCCACAGGGACCCTCCTTTGTTGGGGAATATGGGTCGTGAATTGTGGGGTTAGCCATTAGTTATGGGGAAGAGGCAATGTCTCTGTGCATAATGACCCAGTGTGTGGCTCTGAAATTCTTTATTTATTTTTTGTTCATTTTTATCTATTTATTTGAGAGTGACAGAGAGAGAAAGAGGCAGAGAGAGAGAATGGGCACACCAGGGCCTCCAGCTGCTGCAAATGAACTCCAGACGCGTGTGCTGCCTTGTGCATCTGGCTAACGTGGGTCCTGGGGAATCGAGCCTCGAACCATGGTCCTTAAGCTTCACAGACAAGCGCTTAAACGCTAAGCCATCTCTCCAGCCTGCTCTGGCATTCTTTCTACCCCCTCTTCCACAAATTTCCCTGTGCCATGTTGGGTTTGTTTTAGGTCTGCTTTGGTGATGAGGAATTGTGAGCCTCTGTGTCTCTGGATATCTGGTTTGGTAGGAGCTGATTGTTCTCTGTGTCTATCTCCTTCACCCCTGTGCTGGTACCAGGTTCACCAAAAAAGCAGAACTCTTGCTTATTTCCCCAATTACTCTTAGTTTCAGCTTGGGACCTTTTGAGGTGTGATGGGCTGGTTCTCTCCTTAGGATCTGTATCCATCTGAAAAAGCAAAGCAAATTCTCCAACAGAGAGTGAAGTTAACACCAGATTAATGGGATAACCATTGATTTTTAGAGAGAATTTAATAGGCTGAAATTCACTGTGAAATCGCAGGGTGGCCTCAAACTCACGACAATCCTCCTACCTCTGCCTCCCAAGTTCTGGGATTAAAGGTGTGTGCCACCACGCCTTTTATCATCTTATTTATTTATTTGAGAGAGAGAAAGAGAGAGGCAGATAGAGAGAGTGGATGGGTGTGCCAAGGCCTCAAGCCATTGCAAATGAACTCCACATTGTGTGTCTGACTTACGTGGGTGCTTGGGAGTCAAACCTGAGTCCTTAGGCTTTGCAGGCATGTGCATTAACCACTAAACCATCTCATCAGCTTCTGTAAGATGGATTTCTTATAGACAAGAAGTAGTTGAGTCTTTTCTCTTTTTAAAAATATATATTTATTTATCTGCAAACAGAGAGAGAGAGAGAATGGGCACACCAGGACCACTAGCCTCTGGAGATGAACTTTGGACATATGCACCGAATAGTGCATCCAGCTTTATGTGGATACTAGAGAATCAAACCCAGGTTGTTAGGCTTTGCAAGTAAGTGCCTTAGCCACTGAGCCATCTTCCTAGCCCTTGTCTTTTCTTTTAACCCAGTCTTCCTCCATTGTCTCCTTTTCTTCCTTCTTCCTATCTCTGTTGCCCTCCTCTGACCCTCTCCCCTTGTTCCTCCCCTATCTCACTCTGGCTGGTGATCACGCCCAGGGCATCCCACAGTCTATGTGCTGCTGTACCATTGAGCCCTTTGTCTTTTTTTTTTTTTTTTTTTTTTTGGTTTTTTGAGGTAGGGTCTCACTCTGGTCCAGGCTGACCTGGAATTAACTCTGTCATCTCAGGGTGGCCTTGAACTCATGGCGATCCTCCTACCTCTGCCTCCCCAGTGCTGGGATTAAAGGCGTGTGCCACCACGCCCGGCTGAGCCCTTTGTCTTTTAATTGGTATATTTTGTCCACTGGTATTTAACATGACTATCAATATAGCTGTATTATTTACTATCTACCAGTAATTTTCTATTCACTGTCTTTGTTCTTTCCATCTTCCATTCTTTTGCTGCCCTATGATAATGATAGTATTTTATGATTTGATTTTCTTTCCCTTTTTATCATATCAGTTATCATTCTTTTGTTTGTTTGTTTGTCTATTTTGAGGCAGAGTCTCACTCTAGCCCAGGCTGACTTCAAACTCATAGGATCCTCCTACTTCAGCCTCCCAAGTGCTAGGATTGTAGGCATGAACCATTGTGCTAGTCTTACTTCATTGTTTTTTTTTAATTTTTTAAAATTTATTTGAAAGTGACAGACAGAGAAAGAGGCAGATAGAGAGAGAGAGAATGGGTGCGCCAGGGCCTCCAGCCACTGCAAACGAACTCCAGACGCGTGCGCCCCCTTGTGCATCTGGCTAACGTGGAACCTGGGGAATTGAGCCTTGAACCTGGGTTCTTAGGCTTCATAGGCGAGCGCTTAACCACTAAGCAATCTCTCCAGCCCTACTTCATTGTTTTTTGTTTGTTTGTTTTGTTTTTTGTTGTTTTTTTTTAAATTGCCCTAAAGCAGGCATGGTGGCACATGCCTGTTATTCCAGCTACTTGGGAAGCTGAGACAGGAAGATCCCTTGTGCCCAGGAATTTCAGGGCCAGTTTAGACAACACAGCAAAACTGTCTCAAAAAAAAAAAAAAAAAAAAAAGGAAGCCGGGCGTGGTGGCGCACGCCTTTAATCCCAGCACTCTGGAGGCAGAGGTAGGAGGATCACCTTGAGTTCAAGGCCACCCTGAGACTACATAGTGAATTCCAGGTCAGCCTGAGCCAGAGTGAGACCCTACCCTGAAAAACCAAAAAAAAAAAGGAGATGGCTCATTGGTTAAGCTGCTTGCCTGCAAAGCCTAAGGACTGGAGTTCCATTCCCTAACACCAATGTAACACCAAATGTATAATAGGGCACAGGTGCCTAGAGTGTGTTTACAGTGGTGGAGGCCCTGATGCATCCATTCTATCTTGGTGTGTCTGCCTCTTTCTCTTTCTCTCTCTCTCTCTCTCTAATAAAGAAAGAAAGAGCGAAAGAAAGAGCGAAAGAAAGAAAGAAAGAAAGAAAGAAAGAAAGAAAGAAAGAAAGAAAGAAAGAAAGAAAGAAAGAAAGAGAGAAAGAAAGTTTCAAAAGCAGCTGGGTATGGTGGCACATGCCATTACTTGAAGCACTTGGAAGGCAGAGGTAGAAGAATCGCTCTGATTTCAAGGCCAGCTGGAGACTACATAGTAAATTCCAGGTCAGCTTGGGCTACAGCGAAACCCTACCTCACAATAGCAATCAAAAAGCTGGAGAGATGGCTTAGCAGTTAAGGCACTTGCCTGCAAAGCCAAAGGATGCAGGTTTGATTCCCAAGGACCCACGTAAAGCCAGATGCCCAAGGTGGCACATGCCTCTGGAGTTCATTTGCAGTGGCTTGAGGCCCTTATATGCCTATTCTCTCTAAGTATATCTGCTTCTCTCTCTCTCTCTCCCTCTCTCTCTCTCTCAAATATATATATATATATATATATATTGGTTTTTTGTTTTTTTTTTTTTTTTGAGGTAAGGTCTCCCTCTAGCCCAGGCTGACCTGGAATTCACTATGTAGTCAGAAGGTGGCCTCAAATTCACAGCTTCTTTTTCTTTCAACATTTTAGATACTTCACTCCACTCTCATTTACAAAGATTCAGAAGATCTGTAGGTTGGTATCTGTCATCAATATTAGGAAATTCTCAGTCATTATATCAAATATTCTGTTCCTTTCTTTGTTCTCTTCATAGTATGCTCATTATATGAAAGTTATAACTCTTAATTGTCCCACAGTTCTTTGTATTCTTTTCAGTCTAAATATTCTTTTTTCTCTTTGTATTACAGTTTTTAAAGTTTCTGTTATTTTACCTTCAGGTTTGCTGACTTTTTCCTTGGCTGTCAGAGGTAGTCTACATCTGTCACAATGGCTTAGGATTTGTATGTGTACACTGGGGATTTAACCAAGGGCCTTGTTCATGCTAAGTACGCATTTACCTACACCTCCAGCTACTGTTATAGTATTTTTCATTTTCATCTTTTTTTTTTTAATTCTTAGAGGTTCCAATTCCTTTCATACGTTTGCCCATCTGTTTTGACAATGTTGTCCACTTTTTTCATTAGGTATCTTAGTGTACTTATTGTAAGTCCTCTTGATAATTCCAACATATCTGCCATATCTAATCGGGTTCTTATGCTTAATCTCTTCAAATTGTGTTTTTTTTTAATCATGTCTTTGAATGTTCTGTTGAAAGGTGGACATGAAGTACTACTGAGTAAAAGGAACTGAAAGTCTTTATTGGTTATAATATCTGGGAAAGTCCTGTGAATTAGCTTTTAGTGTTTTAGTGAGCAGGGCAGCTAGCTAGATGGATCATGAACTTCATACATACTTACCATATCTCATAATCCAAAACTAGAGAGGACTGGAGTTGAGCATTCATTGCCTCCATGGGGAAGGTTAGAGGACTCTCCAGGTTGGTCAGGCTTTGGTAAAAGAATCATCTTAAGCCGGGCGTGGTGGCGCACGCCTTTAATCCCAGCACTCGGGAGGCAGAGGTAGGAGGATCGCCGAGAGTTCGAGGCCACCCTGAGACTACATAGTGAATTCCAGGTCAGCCTGAGCCAGAGTGAGACCCTAACTCGAAAAACCAAAAAAAAAAAAAGAATCATCTTGAAATATTTTAAAATGATTTCTTTTTCTCTTCTCCTGCTGAGAAGCAGATGGAAATGCACATCGTTAGAACCTGGTAGGTTCCTGTACTTAAACTCACAAAATTGTAGAAGCTCTCAAAAGATGGAATATTTACTCTCCAGCTTGTCCACATTGGCCTCTAGCAGTTGCAGTTTAAGTTTCTCTGCCTTGGATCTGGCTCCTGATACAAGTTTCTTTCTTTATTTTTTTAAATTTATTTATTTTTCGTTTTTTGAGGTAGGGTCTCACACTAGTCCAGGCTGACCTGGAATTTACTCTGTCATCTCAGGGTGGCCTTGAACTCACGGGGATCCTCCTACCTCTGCCTCCCAGTGCTGGGATTAAAGGCGTGTGCCACCACGCCCGGCTTAGTATTTATTTATTTAAGAGAGAGAGAGATAAAGGCAAAGAGAGAATGGGAATGTTTGGGCCTCTAGCCACTGCAAACAAATTCTAGACATATGTACCACCTTGTGAATCTGGTTTACGTGAGTACTGGGGAGTTGAATCTAGGTCCGGAGGCCTAGCAGGCAAACACCTTAACTGCTAAGCTATCTCTCCAGCCCTGAAAGCTTCTATATGTTCCAAGGCTTCTGCTCTGGTAAACTGTGAATTTCTTATTTTCACCTGTGTATCCAATGTGGGGACAACACTTAACCCTATGACCTCAATTTTCTGATTGACCTAAAAAGAGTTATTGACTTTAAGCTTCTTCAGCATTTTTATTCTCGTGAGGTTAGGAATGATGTCTTCCGAAGCTCCTAACATTGTAGGAACATAAAATGGAAGTCAGCACTTTCTTATCATAGTAAAAGATTAAAATATTCATCAGCAAAAGACTGGTTATCCAAATTACACAACATTCAGCCAAGGGAATACTACTGATCAAAAATAGTTGGTTCTAGCCTGACATGGCGGCTCACCTTAAATCGTAGCACTTGGCAGGTCAGAGTAGGAGGATCACCATGTGTTTGTGGCTAGCCTGGGCTAGAATGAGACCCTGCCTAAAAAAATTAGTTCTAGCTGGGTGTGGTGGCACACTCTAATCCCACCAATCAGGAGGCTAAGGTAGGAGGACTGCTGTGAGTTCAAAGCCAGCCTGAGACTAGATAGTGAATTCCAGGTCAGCCAGGGCTAGAACAAAACCCTATTTCAACCCCCTCCAAAAGTTCGAAATACCCTGATATGGAATAATGTTGAAGACATTTTAAGTAATAAAAAGCAAGTGCAGAAAATAAAGAGTGTGCTAATATTTGCTGTATGTTCTATGAAGCAAATGAATGTTGATATGAAGAAGAGATGTGCATACATACCTCCTATTCTCCATAATAAAAATGCAATGTATACAGATTAGTAAAAAATACAACAAAATTATAGCTAGGAATCCTATAACCCTCGCGTGTGGGAGGTGGAAGTAGGATAGATAGTTCAAGCCTAGCCTCAATTACCTAGAAAATTCTAAGCCAACCTGGATTAGATGAGACCCTGTCTCAAAACAACAATAATAACAACACACACACACACTTCAAACTTCTTTAATTTGGTTACATTATTTCTATATTTTTTTTTTTAGAAAAACTGTTCATACAAATAAATCTGAGGAAATACATACACCCATGTATTGAAACCTTTTTTACAGAAGTCAGACAGGATCTCTGAAGACCCATCACCATCCATCTCATGTAGGTAGCAATTGGTTTCAGGAGTCAGTAATTAAGGGGATACAAAAGAAGAATGTTAGAAATACAGTATGAAAAGATTCTACTGCTTCTATCAACTTTTTCCTCAAAAGAGAAACATTGGGGACAGCACCATAAATGGGAGGCACTTCCCCATCTAGCCTTATCTAGTCCACAGACATTTTCCATGAGCCATCCTATTCTTTTTACTGGGGTGCCTTCATAGAACGCCATGCATCTCCCTACCCCAGATGGGCTTAGCGGGACCCACTGAAGCTCCTTGGACTATCCAAGGCCAAAGGACAATGAGGTCACTCCCCTGCCTGCTGTTGTGCTAGCTGCTCAGGTTCCTATCCTCCTTGGTCTGACAAGACCCGCCTCCTAACTTCAGCCTTTGGCCATTGTTTCTCCCTTAGCCATATCTGGCTGCTGTGATAACTTTGGGCTACACAAGAAATTTCCACCTCCAGCATATCTTTATCACTTACGCCAGGGGCATAATTGCCCACCCCAGGACAAGTTTAGTCACTTGCATTGGACTATCATTTCTGAGACCTGTTCTAAGAACTGTTCTTCTGTCTTTGAAGTCTTCCAGAGAGAGGCTCACCTAGCACAGTGTTTGGCTTTCTTGGTGTTTTCTTTCTTTTAGAACTCCAGCTCTACAAAAATCTCGCCATATTTGCCTTCAAGTTACCCAAATAGCCCCCTTTGTCTGCTCTGCCCTTCTCTCCTCTAGATTGCTCTGGCACTTTGTGAACTCAACTCACATGCTGGCCTGAGTCACTGGGATCTGTCAAGGCCTCTGCTACGTGGTAAAGATCATGCCCCATCATGAGACGCAGCAGAGCAACTCAAGCCCCACAGCAGCCCAGGGTCTCTGCTGAGTTAACTTCTTTCATAACTTTCCTGTGAATACAGCCCTATCTGACTGGCAAACTGGGCATCAAACATCGCTTCCTCATTCCTAGATTCCTCAGTAAAGCCCGTTCTTCTTCTATGGTCTTCCATCCCTGATATTCATGGAGACCTCATCTTGGGACAGATAACCAAGTGTCCCAGTATCAGGGATGTGTTTCCCCCGATGGAGCAGACCTCTAGACAGACGTGCCACTATCACACCCGTTGGCTCATTTGGGCTGGCTGGCCAAATATAAGGCTTGCAGTGTCCACTGCTGAGTATCTTCACTGGTGATTTCTCTCTCTCTCCCATTGAACTGCATACAGAATGGCTTCTTCCAGCTTTCTGTCAGCTGGTCTACATGGAGGAGGTTATCAGCTCAGTTCCAGCAGGATTTCTCAGGGGACTTTCATCCCAAGTATGTGAAGTCTTCAGCAAGAGGGTCTTACCATCTATTCCTGGTAGAAAATCAAGGGTCTCAGCAATGGCCTGTAATGTTTTGGGGGCATCAGGGACCTCCCTGGCCAACAACTCACTGGGAGGTATCCCATCCCTGACACTGAAAATTTTCTAGCAACAATATACAGCTCTTGAGTGTTCCATTGTCCAAAAAAGTAGGTTTCAATATGATTTATTTATATCCTCTTAGATTTTGATTAGTCCTCCCTCCACCTTTCCTTTATTCAATCTCTTCCCCTGACCTCACTTGGGCTTTTCACCCCCATTAATTCTTCTACTTACATATTTACAATTTCATCCTATTAAGTACCACCCTCCCTTCCTTTATTGTCCCTTTATATCTCTTTTCTAGCTTACTGGTCTTTGCTACTGAGTATTCTTCCTACTCACACAGAAGTCCAATCATCTGTAGCTCCCATCCACATATGAGAGAGAACATGTGACGCTTGGCTTTCTGGGCCTGGGTTGCCTCACTTAGTATAATTCTTTCCAGATCCATCCATTTTCCTGCAAATTTCATGACTTCATTTTTCTTTACTGCTGAGTAGAACTCCATTGTATAAATGTGCTGTATCTTCATTATCCACTCACCAGTTGAGGGACATCTGGGCTGGTTCCATTTGCTGGCTATTGTGAATTGAGCAGCAATAAACATGGTAGAGCAAGTATGCCTAAGGTAATTAGGTGAGTCCTTAGTATATATGCCTAGGAGTACAATAGCTTGGTCATATGGTAGACCGATTTTTAGCTATCTCAGCAACCTCCACACTGATTTCCACAATGGCTGTACCAGATTGCGTTCCCACCAACAGTGTAGAAGGGTTCCTCTTTTTTCACATCCTCACCAGCATTTTTGGTCATTTGTTTTCATGATGGTAGTCAATCTGAAAGGAGTGAGATGGAATCTCAACATAGTTTTAATCTGCATTTCCCTGATCATAGAACATTTTTAGATGCTTATATGCCATCCATATTTCTTCTTTTCAGAACTCTCTATTTAGTTCCATAGTCCATTTTTAATTGGCTTGTTTGATTTTTTTATTGTTTAATTTTTTGAGTTATTTGTATATCCTAGATTTTAACCCTCTATCAGGTGTATAGCTGGCAAAGATTTTTCCCATTCTGTAGGTTGCATCTTTGCTCTATTCACAGTGTCCTTTGCCATATAAAATCTTTGGAATTTCATGAGGTCCCAGTGATTAATCTGTGGTTTTATTGCCTGAGCAAATGGGGTTATATTCAGAAAGTGTTTGCCAAGTCCAATATGTTGAAGGGTTTCCCCTACTTTTTCCTGTAGCAGTTTCAGAGTTTCAGGTCTGATATTAAGGTCTTTAATCCATATGGACTTAATTCATGTGCATGGAAAGATAGAAGGCTCTATTTTCATCCTTCTACAGATACATATCCAGTTTTCCCAGCACCATTTGCTGAAGAGACTGTCTTTTCTTCAATAAGTATTTTTGGCATTTTTGTTGCATATCAGGTCGCTATAGCTACCTGGACTTACATCTGGGTCCTCTATTCTGTTCCATTGATCTACCTGTCTGCTTTTTTTTTTTTTTTTAACATGTCTGCTTTTATGCCAGTACCATGCTGTTTTTGTTACTATGGCTCTGTAGTATAGGTTAAAATCAGGTATAGTGATGCCACCAGCCTTATTTTTGTTACTCAGTATTGGTTTAGATATTTGAGTTCTTTTGTGATTCCAAATGAATTTTTGGATTGCTTTTTTCTATTTGCATGAAGAATGCCATTGGAATTTTGATGGGGATTGCATTAAATGTATAGATTGCTTTTGGTAAGATTGCCATTTTCACAATATTGATTCTTCCCATCCAAGAACAAGTGATATTTTTCCATTTCCTCATGTTTTCTGCAATTTCTCGCTTGAGTGTTTTAACGTTTTCATTGTAGTGATCCTTCATTTTCCTGGTTAGGTTTATTCCAAGGTACTTTATTTTCTTGGTGCAGTTGTGAATGGGAGTGATTCTCTGATTTCATCCTCTGTGTTTTTGTTGTTAGCATATATGAAGGCTACTAATTTCTGGTGTTTATTTTGTAGCCTCCTACATGACTATAGGTGTTTATCAGTTCTAACAGTTTGCTGGTAGAGTCTTTAGGGCCCTTTATGTATAGAATCATGTCATCTGCAAATAATGATAATTTGATCTCTTACTTTCCAATTTGTATCCCTTTTATGTGTGTCTCTTGCCTTGTGGCTATGACTAATATTTCCAGTACTATATTAAATAAAAGTGGGGACAGTGCGCACCCTTGTCTTGTTCCTGATTTTAGTGGAAAAGCTTCCAGTTTTGCCCAATTTAGTAATATGTTGGCTGTAGGCTTGTCATGAATAACCTTTATTATATTGAAATGTGTTCCTTCTATTCCCAGTATCTGTAGGACTTTTATCATGAAGGGATGTTGGATTTTGTCAAATGCTTTCTCTGCATCTAATGAGATGATCATGTGGTTTTTGTTCTTCGGTCCATTTATATAATGTATTACATTTATCAATTTGGGTATGTTAAACCATCCCTGCATCTCTGGGATAAAGCCTACTTGATCAGGATGAATGGTCTTTCTGATACATTCTTGTATTCTGTTTACCAATATTTTGTTGAGAATTTTTGCATCTATGTTCTGTTCGATATGGAGGATTCTCTCAAGTAGTTTCTGTAGAGCTGGTTCTGTCTTCAAATATTCCCTTATCCTGCTTTTATTGTGGAATGTCCTTATTTCTCCATCTATTTGAATGTATAGCTTTCCAGGATAAAGTAACCATGTTAGACAGTTGTTATCTTTCAGAACATGGAATACATCACTCCAAGCCCTTCTAGCTTTTAAAGTTTGTGTTGAGTAATATGCTATGATCCTGATGGGCTTGCCTTTGTAGGTAACTTGATTTTTCTCTCTAACTGCTTTCAGTATTTTTTCTTTGGTTTGTATGTTTGCTAGTTTAATTATAATATGGCAAGGAGAGGTTCTTTCCAGGTTTTGTCTGGTTGGTGTTCTAAAATATTCCTGTATCTACATTGGCACCTCTTTCCCAATTTGTGGGAAATTTTCTTCTATGATTTTTAAAAAATTATTCATTTACTTATTTGAGAGCACCAGAGAGAGAGAGAGAGAGAGAGAGAGAGAGAGAGAGGGAGAGGGAGAGGGAGAGAATGGGCATGCCAAGGCCTCCCACCACCAGAAAAAATTCCAGATGTGTGTGCCCCCTTGTGCATCTGGCTAACTTGGGTCCTGAGGAATCGTGCCTCAAACTGGGGTCCTTAGGCTTCACAGGCAAATGTTTAACCGCTAAGCCATCTCTCTAGCCCTCTTCTATGATTTTGTTGAAAATGGAGTGAAATTCTTCTCCTTCTACTATACCCTGAATTCTTATGTTTGATCTTTTCATAGTGTCCCAAATATCTTGAAATTCCCACTCATATTTTCCTATTAGTTTGTCTTTCTCTTTGTTGGGCTATATTAGATCTGCCATCTAGTTTAGATATTATGCACTCTCCTTCATCCATTCTACTGGTGAAATTTTCTACAGAGTTTTTTATTTCATTGACTGTGTTCTTCATTGCTAGTAATTCTGACTGCTTTTTCTCTGCCTCAGATGCATGTTTTACTGTCCATAACATGAACCATATGACCACCGCCACCACAAGAATGCACTCCATCACATACCACATGGAGAAGGATGGCCATGTCTGAATTTTCCCTGTGGATGCTCCATGTCTTGCTACCCATAGCCAAGATAGTGTACTTGCTCCTCTCAAACTCTTCTTTGGTTCTTTGATACCCTACACTTGGCTCCAACTGTTGCATGTAAATTTTTTTCATGGCAGGGGTTGAGGAGTTGTGAACACACATCTATCCACCTCAGCTAGGACACAGACAGGAGATTAAAGCACAACTGCACCAAAATCCAGTTTTGGTGAAACAATGGGTTTTTGAGGGTTACTTAGAAGAGTATAGGTAAGGGGTTTCTTTATTTCTTTTTTACTGAAAACTTTAATAATTATAGAAAATAAACCATGGTAATTCCCACCCCCATTTCCCCTTCACAACTCCACTCTCAATCATTTCCCCCTCTCAATCAGTTTCTCTTTTATTTTGATGTCATGATCTTTTTATCCTATTATGATGGTCTTGTGTAGGTAGTGTCAGACACTGTGAGGTCATGGGTATCCAGGCCATATTATGTCTGGAGGGAGCACGTTATAAGGAGTCCTACCCTTCCTTTGGCTCTTACATTCTTTCTGTCACCTCTTCCACAATGACCCTGAGCCTTGGAAGGTGTGAAAGAGATATTGCAGTGCTGAGCACTCCTCTGTCACTTCTCCTCAGCACTATGGTACCTTCCCTTCTGAGTCATCTCAAGGTCACTGTCATCTGAAAAGAGAAGCTTCTCTAACCCAAAGTGAGTGCAGCATTAATACATGGGTATAAATATTAAGAGAAGTGCTTACTGAGCAGTTTGGTGAGCATAGTATATGCATTTACCCAGACAGCAGCAGGCATTATACCCCTAGGGCTCATGCCCCACTCCCATTGTCATGGGTTTTCAGTATCAGGCATATACTCCCTCCCGTGGAGCAGTCCTCTAGTCTAATTAGAGAGAAGTTGAGGTAAGGGGTTTCTTATAGAGGCATGGATGACTCAGAGGTCACTGTTATCACCAAAAAGTCCATCCCAGCAGAGGTGAGAACTCATGGGAGCTGCTAGGACTTGCAGACAGCTGCTTGGACTTGCAGACAGGTAGGTTGGTGGGAGAGTATCTTCTCTCCAGCAGTTGTTTCCAGCTTCTAGAATCTTGGGGAGAGATCTTTGACCCTGTATGCTTCAGCTTTTCCAGACTTATTTACCTTCTGAGTCTCCTGAGCATCTCTCCTCCCTCCAGGGTAGACTGTTTCAATTGGGAGAAAATTCCTACATAACAGGTGGTTGACATAAAATATATAAAATAGAACCTTTCAATATGAGAAATTTGAGGCATGGACTAGCCTCAAATTTCTGATCCTTTTGTCTCAGTTCCTGAATGTTGTGATACAGGCTTGCACCACCATACTCAGCTAAATTCTGTACCTTTTCAAATATTTTATCTATTTGTTTATTTATTAATTTATTAATGAGAGAGAGAGAGAGAGAGGGAGAGAGAGAGAGGCATATAGAGAGAACAGTGATGCCAGGGCCTCTCGCCACTGCAAATGAACTCCAGATGCATGTGCCACCTTGTGCATCTGGATTGACGTGGGTAGTGGTAACATGAACCTGGGTCCTTTGGCTTTGCATGCAAGTGCCCTAATTGCTAAGTCATCTGTCCAGCCCAGGCTTTCAATTTTTTTTTAATATTTTTGTTCATTTTTTAATTTATTTATTTGAGAATGACAGACAGAAGGAGGCAGAGAGAGAGAGAATGAGAATGGGCGCGCCAGGGCTTCCAGCCACTGCAAACGAACTCCAGACGTGTGCACCCACTTGTGTATCTGGCTAACGTGGGTCTTGGAGAACTGAGCCTTGAACAGGGGTCCTTAGGCTTCACAGGCAAGTGCTTAACCGCTAAACCATCTCTCCAGCCCAGCCTTTCAATTTTTAAATAAGGTCCAAAAGATCCCAAAATTCTAGAGTCAAAGGAGTATCATAATACCTTCCATTGCTAATCTGCTCCTTGGTGAAATATTAAGTGATTCTTCTTGTTGGGGGTGGGTTAGAGATGCCAGGAAGGAAGGCTGATTTGGGATCAGCTCTGAGATGCAGCAAGCCTTTCCAGAGCTCACTTTTCAAAACTTCAGTGCACATAGTCTTGAGTGATAACATCATGCTAGCCAAATATAGATACTCCTAGAATATAGATTACAATGAGATTGTGCTCATTCTTAAAGGAAGAGGTCTCTTTCTGGTGACAAGGGAGAGGGGGATCCTATTAACCAAGGCACCTGCTATACAACAGCAAAATTTTAGAAAGCTACATTTTAAATACATATTTTTTTTGTTTTTAAGAAATATTTATTTATGAGAGAGAGGTGGGGAGGGAGAGAATGGGCACACCAGGGCCTGTATCCACTGCAAATGAAGTCCAGGTGCATGTGCCACCTTGTGCATCTGGTTTACATGGTGTGGTGGTTTGAATAGAATAGATGGCCTCCAATATATTCAGTTATTTGTTTGTAGTTTGCATCTGCTGGCTACCTGGATGGGGGCAATGTCACTGGGTGGATCTTAAGGTGTGGTGGTGGGTTTCAGATTTCAATCTAAAGATATGCAAAGTGTGTCTAGCAGGAGTTCCTGAAGTGTGCTGTGGCTTTTGACCTTTTGTGCTTCTCTCTCTGTGTCTGCTTGAGCCTGTGAAGGTAGGCCAGCTCTTCTGCCATTAGGGAACTTCCCCTGGATCTGTAAGCTTCAATAAATCCCTTCCTCCATAACTGTGCCTGGTCTGAAAGTTCATCTCAGTGAACCTGAAGCTGTCTGCTACACATGGGTTCTGGGGAATTGAACTTGGGTCCTTAGGCTTCGCATGCAAGTGCCTTAACCACTAAGCCATATCTTCAGCCCAGAAAGCTACAGTTTTAGTTAAATAACTATCTATCCTCTAGTGTTCTTACCTCTGCAGACCCAGCCTGCAGCATCCAAGCTGCCTTCTGCTTGCTTGCTGTCTCTGTGAATCATCTGCTGTTTCCTCACTAGGGATCTTCTTTGGGCATCCTCTAGTTTGCATTCAGTTTTATGTCTAGTCTCAAGAGGTTTATCTTCTATCTCATGGGCCTTTCAAGTTTCTTTAAAAAACCAGTCCTGGGCTGGAGAGATTGGCCAGTGGTTAAGGCGCTTTCCTGCAAAGCCTAATGACCCAGGTTTGATTCCTCAGTATTCACAATAAGGCAGATGTAAAAAGTGGTGCATGCATCTAGAGTTCATTTGCAGTGGCTAAGTCCCTGGTTCACCTACTCTCTCTCCTCTATCTTCTCTCTTTCTCTCTCTGCAAATAAACTTTTTTTGGTTTTTCGAGGTAGGGTCTCACTCTGCTCCAGGCTGACCTGGAATTAACTATGTACTTTCAGGGTGGCCTTGAACTCACAGTGATCCACACCACCACGCCTGGCTAAACAAAATATTTTAAAAAGTAAATATATATATATATATATATCAATGCAAAAATATTTCACCTTGTCACATATATTTATGTAGTGTCTTTTATTGGCTTTTTAAAGTTGCTGAGGAGTTTTTTTTTTTTTTTAAGCTACAGAAATTACCAGAAAAATGCAGGGGCTAGAAATGGCTCAGAGGTTAAAGGTGCTTGCTTCTAAAACCTAATGGCCCAGGTTTGAATCCTCAGTACCCACGTAAAGTGTAAAGTGGTACATGCATCTGGAGTTTGTTTGCAGTGGCAGGAGGCCCTGGTGTGCCCATTCTCTCTCTTTTTCCTCTTGCAATTAAATTAAAGAAAAGAAAAAGAAAATTGCATAGACTTTGTCAGAAAAATGTTGGCTTTAATGAAATTATGGGCACTGTTTTACTTTTCTTATTGCTATGACAACACACCTGACAAAAGCAACTTTAGGGGCTGAGAGATGGCTTAACAGTTAAGGAGCTTGCCTCCAAAGCCAAAGGACCCGGGTCCGATTACCCAGGACCCATGTAAGCCAGATACACAAGGTGGTGCATGCATCTGGATTTCATTTTCAGCAGGTGGAGGCCCTGGCATGCCCATCTTCCCTCTCCCCCCTCAAATAAATAAATAAATAAAAATAAACATTTTTAAAAAGCCACTTTAGGAAGAGTTTATTTTGGCTCATAGTTTGAGAATGCAGTTCATTATGGCAGGGGATGGGTGGTGTCAAGAGTATGAGGTAGCTGGTCACCTTGTGTCCACTATTAGGAAGCAGAGAGCGAGAGAGATGAATGTTGGTGCTCAGCACCCTTTCTTCTTCTTTTTAAAAATATTTTTGTATTTTATTTATTTATTTGTGTGTGTAAGAGAGAGAGAAAGAGAATGGGTGCACCAGGGCCTCTAGTCACTGCAAATGAACTTCAGATACATGTGCCACCTTTTGCTTATGTCTTATGTGGGTCTTGGGAAATCGAACCTGGGTTTTTTGGCTTTGCAGGCAAGTGTCTTAATCACTAAGCCATCTCTCCAGTCCCCCCTTTCTACTTTTTAATTAAGTCCTGGATGCTAGCCTACAGAATGGTGGGTCTTCCCTCCTCAGTTCAGCCTCTCTGGTAAATGCCCTCATTGATATACTAAGAAGTCTGACTCCTACTTGATTCTTTTTAAAAAAAAATATTATTTATTTGTTTAAGAGAGAGAGCACGTGTGAGCCAGACAGAGAGTGAGAATGGTTGTGCCAGGGCCTTAAGCTGCTGCAAACTAACTCCAGATGCATGAGCCACCTTGTGCATCTGGTTTATGTGGGTGCTCAGGAATGGAACCTGGGTCCTTGGGCCTTGCAGGCAACTGTCTTAACCACTAACCCATCTCTCCAGGCCCCTACTTGATTCTTTTTTTTTTCTTTTTTTTTTTTAAATTTAATTTATTAGTTTTCTTTTCAGTAAATACAGGCAGTTTGGTACCATTATTTAGACTCATCTGTGATCTACCCCCTCCCATTAGACCCTCCTTGTTATTGAAAATGGGTCGTGCATTGTGGAGTTAGCCCCCAATTATTAGTATGATAAATGTCTCTGAAAATCATGACCCAACATGTAACTCTGACATTCTTAATATTTAAAATTTTAATAAATTTTTTATTAACAACTTCCATGATTATAAACAACATCCCATGGTAATGCCCTCCCTCCCCCCACTTTCCCCTTTGAAATTCCATTATCCATTATATGCTCTCCCTCTCTCAATCAGTCTCTCTTTTATTTTGATGTCATGATCGTTTCCTCCTATTATAGATGGTGGTCTTGTGTAGGTAATGTCAGGCACTATGAGGTCATGGATATCCAGGCCATTTTGTGTCTGGGGGAGAGCACGTTGTAAGGAGTCCTACCCTTCCTTTGGCTCTTACATTCTTTCTGCCACCTCTTCTGTAATAGACCCTGAACCTTGGAAGGTGTGATAGAGATAATGCAGTGCTGAGCACTCCTGTCACTTCTTTCCAACACCATGATGCCTTCTGAGTCATCCCAAGCCTACTTGATTCTTAATCCTGTTAAATTGACAAGATTGACCATCACAGCACTTCATAGTTTGACCTTTTATTTATTTGTTTATTTATTCATTCATTCATTCATTCATTTAGTATTATTGTTATTACTTTGTCCATTTTAACAGGGGCAAGTCTGGCTCTATGAATTCTGACACACAATCTGGAAAGCCTTCCATAAGAATATTTTTTTTATTAGTTTTGTACTCAGTGAATACAGTCAAGTTGGTACTATTGTTAGCCTCCTCCCTTTCTTCCCCCCTCTACAGGGACCCTCCTTGTTGTGGAATATGGGTCATGCATTGTGGGGTTAGCCTTCAGTTATGAGGAGGAGCCAATGTCTCTGTGTATTTTTATGACCCAACGTGTGGCTATGACATTCTTTCTGCCCCCTTTCCACAAATTTACCTGAGCCATGATGGGTTAATATTACATCTGCTTCAGTGATGAGGTCTTAGGAGCCTCTGTGTCTCTGGATATCTGGTTTTGAAAGTATAAAATATAAAATTAGATACAAATGGGAATATTGGCAGGCATGGTGGTACACACTTTTAATCCTAGCACTCAGGTGGCAAAGGTAGGAGGATTGTTGTGAATTTCAGGCCAGACTGATACTACCTAGTGAATTCCAGGTCAGCCTAGGCTACAGCGAGACCCTACATCAAAAAAAGGGGGAGTATTTACACTAAGAAAAGGAATCACCACAAATTGCAAGTCATAAATTAGCTGACCAGTTGGAAATAGGACAAAATCAAGTACCAAACATTGTGATTGATTAAGATCTTTTTTTTTCTTATCGATATTTGAGATTTTGTAAGTTTCACAATTTATTTATAATATCACGTGAATTATTAAGAATATTATAGGGCTGGAGAGATGGCTTAGCAGTTAAGGCATTTGCCTTCAAAGCCGAAGGATCCTGGTTCAACTCTCCAGCTCCCACATAAGCCAGATGCACAAGGGGTTACATGCATCTGTAGTTTGCAGTGGCTGGAGGCCTTGGTGTGCCCATTCTCTCTCTTCCCCCCTTCTCTTTCTCTCTCTCAAATAAATTTAAAAAATGTATTAAAAACAAAGAATAGTATAAACTTTGAGGGTGTGTAGAAATGGCTCAGCCATTAAAGGTGTTTCCTTGCAAAGCCTGATGGCCTGGGTTCAGCTCCCCAACCAATCATATAAAGTTGGATGGGCATCTTCTTGCAGCAGCAAGAGACCCTTGTGTTCATGCATGCATATAGGCACACATATGTAAATAAGAATATTATGAAATTTGAGAGCACTATCATGTTTCTTTCACATATGAACTATAAACTCTCAAGACTTTTGTATAGTTACTAAATTTTAAATATTCTTTTACATGATGGCACTCATTAGCTTATCCTTGATGTTCTACCTGTAATGGTAATGGTATTAGTGACTGCGCTCTTTTACTAAAACTTAGTAATTGGTCTCCCTCCTATAGGCTCGTATAAGGCATTATTGTTTTAGAACCCTGTATGTCCCTGAAACATAGGATGGTCTAAGGCAAGGGTTCCTTTTGGTGTCCTTGCAGGATTCTGTCCAAATACTTGTCAGGGAGTAAGTAGGTCAGTACTAGAGAGGGTCTCATAGCAGCAAGATGGATAGGCAATTTCTTTTTTTTTTCCTTTATTTTAGTTTTTGGATAAAACACTTCTAACCATGTTGTTAGGAACTGGTGTCTAAAGTTCCATTGAATATCCATAACCAATAGCAGACATCAATTGTGATCTTTTTTTTTTTCCCCCGAGGGTAGGGTTTCACTCTAGCCAAGGCTGACCTGGAATTCACTATGTAATCTCAGGCTGCCCTCCAACTCATGGCGACCCTCCTACCTCTGCCTCTGGAGAGTGCTGGGATTAAAGGCTTGTGTCACCATGCCTGGCTCTGAATTGTTTTTTTTTTAATTATTTATTTATTTGAGAGCGACAGACACAGAGAGAAAGACAGATAGAGGAAGAGAGAGAGAATGGGCGCGCCAGGGCTTCCAGCCTCTGCAAACGAACTCCAGACATGTGCGCCCCCTTGTGCATCTGGCTCCTGGGGAACCGAGCCTCGAACCGGGGTCCTTAGGCTTCACAGGCAAGCGCTTAACCACTAAGCCATCTCTCCAGCCCTGAATTGTGATCTTTTATCTTGTCCTTTATTTTCCTAGCTAAGCCCTCTACCCTGCCTATTGTTATGAAGGAAGATGAAATGGGACCACCTACTTATATTAATAATTTCCGTATTTTATATTTAAAAGTATGTCATTGTGGAATTTCTTCTGTTCAATAACAAAGTCTTCTCTAGGGGACCTATTATTAAAGCCCTTTCCTCCTGTCTATTAGCTTGACTATTAGCACAGAAGGTTTTCCAAAGTATTTGATAATTTAACCAGTCACATATAGAACTTCTTTAAAATTTGTGGTCCTGCTGGACGGATGGCTTAGCAGTTAAGGCACTTGCCTGCAAGGCCAAAGGACTCAGGTTTGATTCCCCAAGATCCACGTAAGCCAGATGCACAAGGTAGCTCATGTGTCAGGAGTTCATTTGCAGTGGCAGAAGGCCCTGGCATGCCATTTTCTTTATCTCTATCTGCCAGTTTTTCTCTCAAATAAACAAATAATTTTAAAACATTGTGGCCCTAAAAGTATAAAACTATATCAACTTGCCCAGAAAATTCTCTCTATCCTTTAAGATATGTAAGCAATATGTAAGCAATGGATGTACTCATCAAATATTTCTAGGACAGAGTGGAGAAGGCATAGAGTGCAATGGGAAATGTTATGAGGAAATATGATATAATAAGGTTCAGTCCTAATGATGCAGAACCAGGAAATTGAAATTATAGTCTTAAAGCTTAAAGAACCACTGCTAGAAAACAGAATCCAAAACAAGAAAAGGCTGGTCTATATAAATTTTCATTTGAGTTGCATTGTGGCATTGAACTTATTCTCTTAACTCAGAACTATTAATTTCCTATCTATTTAGCTGAATGGAAGGTGTTAAAGGGGGGAATCTTGTAGGCCACATCCACCCTGGGCTAAAGCTATCTTCCAGCTTCAGTCTCCTGAGTAGCTGGGATTACAGGTGTGTGCCACAGTGCCCAACTGTTTGTTGGCACCATTGCTGTGATCGATTGATTATCTAAGGAAGACATGTTATTTCTGGGGTCTCTATTCTATTCCACTGGTGTAAATACATGTCTTTATGTAAGCATAAAATTGTTTTCTTTGATGTAGCTTTGTAGTACATTTTAAAGATTTTAATTTAATTTATTTGAGAGAGAGAATGTGTGTGTGTGTGGCCTCCAGCCACTGCAAATGAACTCTGGATGCATGTGCCACCTTGTACTAGGACCTTATGTGGTACTGGGGAATCAAACCTAGGTCCTTAGGCTTTGCTGGCAAATGCCTTAACCACTAAGCCATCTCTCCAACCCTGCAGAAAGTTTACAATTTTTTAATTTATTATCTGAGAGAGGGAAAGAGGGGGAGAGAGAGAGAGATAATGGGCACCCCAGGGTTTCCAGCCACTGCAAATGAGTTCCAGATGCATGTGCCACTTTGTGCATCTGGTTTATGTGGGTACTGGGGAAATGACCTGAGGTCCTTTAGCTTTAAAGGCAAGTGCCTTAGCCACTAAGCAATCTCACCAGCCCCTTTGTAGTTATTTTTAAGAATCAAAAAGTTGGAGCCCTCCATCTTTGTTCTCCTTTTCAAAACAGGGGACACATGTTAGTTATACATTATCTCATCAAATTTCTGCAGAAAAGTCTGTTGGATTTTAAATTTAATATTTTATTTTTATTTATTTCTTTGAGACAGAGAAAGAAGCAGGGAGAGAGAAGGTGGGCATGCCAGAGCCTCCAGCTACTGCAAATGAACTGCAGACGCCTGTGTCACCTTGTGCATCTGGCTTATGTGGGTCCTGGGGAATTGAAGCTAGGTCCTTTGTGCTTGTAGGCAAGTGCCTTAACCACTAAGCTACCTCTCCAGCACCCCACCCTCAAGTTGGATTTTAGTAGGGATTACACTGAACACTTATTATTGTCTGTATTGCCTGGGCTGTACTCAAATTTGATTCACCTGTTTCAGCCTCCCAAGCAAGTAGGTAGGTTTACAGGGAAGTACCACTAGGACCAACAATAAGCCTTTTAATCCTTGAGCATGGGCTATCTTTCAATGAACTTTGTAGTTTTTAGTGCACAAACCTTTCTATATCATTTGCTAAATTTATTCCCGTGTATTTTACTCTTTTGTTTAGAATTTTATTAGCATTTTCCATGATTATAAAAAAAATCCTATGTTAATTCCCTCCCTCCCCCCCACACTTTCTCCTTTGTATTTTACTCTTTTTATGCTATTGTAAATGGAATTTTCATAATTTCACTTTCAGGTTTTTTATTTCTAGTGGCTAAACTAGAACTGATTTTAAATATTGATCTTATATCTTATACAACCTTGCTAAACTTATTAGGTTTATGGTTTTTAATTTTTTTTGTTTATTTTTATTTATTTATTTATTTGAAAGCAATAGACAAAGAGAGAAAGAGGCAGAGAGAGAGAGAGAGAATGGGCACGCCAGGGCCTCCAGCCACTACCGCAAAGGAACTCCAGATGCATGTTCCCCATTATGCATCTGGCTAACGTGGGTGGGTCCTGGGGAATTGAGCCTCGAACCGGGGTACTTAGGCTTCACAGGCAAGCGCTTAACCACTAAACCATCTCTCCAGTCCAGGTTTATGGTGTTTGTTGGCTTTTTTTTTTTAAACAATGGCTCACCCAGGATTTTCTGTATATAAGATCATGCCAAGTGCAAGTAGATTTGAATTTTACAGTGCTTGCATGGTTGTCTTTTTTTTTTTTTTTTCCAAGGTAGGGTCTCGCTCTAGCCCAGGCTGACCTGGAATTCATTACAAAGTCTCAGGGTGGCCTCCAACTCACAGTGATCCTCTTACCTCTGCCTCCTGAGTGTGTGTGCCACTACGCCTGGCTTTTTTCTTTTTCTTTTTTTCTTTTTTTTTTTTTTTTTGCCTTGGCTAATGTCTCAAGAAAAATATTGAATAGAATTGGTGACAGTGGACATCTTTGTTAAAGATGCACTTTGGATGGAGCTAAAAAAAAAACTGTTGATCATGTGGATCCTAGCTACAGATGATTGGGCTTCTGCATGAGAATGAAAATACTTAGTAGCAGAGGCCAGTAAGGTAAAAAGGAGACATAAAGGGTAGAGAAAGGAAGGGAGGAGGATACTTAATAGGTTGATATTATATATATGTAATTACAATGATTGTAATGGGGAGGTAATATGATGGAGAATGGAATTTCAAATGGGAAAGTGTGGGGGTGGAGAGGGAGGGAATTACCATGGGATATATTTTATAATCATGGAAAATGTTAATAAAAATTAAAAAAAACCTGTTGATCAATGGTGATTGGTGATTTGAGACAAATTACTCTTTCTGTTTCCATATCTACAATCAAGGATAAAAAATATATGTTCTGGCTATTTCACAGGATTTTTGTGGATTAAATAAAGCTACCATGCACTTAGGGCACTTACTGTTATATGCGTTGTAGCTTCTATTCTTGAGAAGCCCATACTGGGGGGGCAAGCCATGTATGGAAGTAATTATCAAAACAGGATCATACATGCAAAGATTCATTAGGTCTCTGAATATTGTGTTTGGTACATACTATTAATTTTTGTGGTTAAAACTCTAAGTAGTCTAGTTTGTAGAGAAATGGTTTTAAAATGTGATACGGTGACATGCTCTCAGTCGCTAACATTAGTTCGTATTCCAATTTAACAGTCCTTTATTAGAAACTAATGTATAGCATAACCAAATTCAAGAGTCCTATACAAAATATAATAGATCTTGTTTTCTAGGCTTTGCTTTGATTTTATATGAGATTCGGTGCCCACAGACATTTTTAAGTAAAAAGGAAATGTGATAAATCAAGAACTCCATTTATTTCATTTGGACATTAAAGGTAGACTGTATAAAATAGTGCCAAACAGTCCTCCATTTATTTGAAATTGGCCTGATATTTCCTCCGCAGTCCGCATTTTGTACTATAAACATGTAGAAAATAGTCCGTGACATTGCGGATGGGTTCCTAGGTCCCTTCCGGGTTCTGACACTGAATGTCGATTTGGCAACGGAAGCTCATCTTGCTACATTTAGTATTGCTCAGTCGGTCTTCCATGCATGATCCTGTTTAATTTTTGGTTTTACTGGTCGGTTTAAAGGGTTCTTGTGGTCAAAATGTACGGGACCAGGCAGCTGGGCTTGAAGGACGCTGAAACATTTTCCGGTACTGATGCTGCAGGATCGTGTGAATGAATTGTTCCAAGCACCTCCCTCATAGGGTGGGAAGGAGACCTCTGCTCCCAGGGTGCCCTCCTCCCGCTACAGGAGATATAGCCACACCTTCCCCCTATCGGCGAGAAGCAGGAGGCCAAACCCTTGGGACCTTGCATCGCCGCCACCGCCGCCGCCCCGCTGCACTGCCCGTTGATCTGTCACATGGTACGGGTCAGCTGCGCCGTGGGGACCCCCAGGTACAGCGGCTGCGACCGCCTAGCGCGCTTGGATTCAAGAGCTTATCTTTCCGCCACCCCTCCCCCCACAATGTCGGAAAAGGGGGGAGACCGGTGACGTCATCATCCGGGTACTCGCCGGCGGATCTTCGGTTCACAATGGAACAAAAACAAGCAGCCCAAGTCAAACTCGGCGATAGCGGGTGCAGCGCACTCGTTTAACTCTCTCGTGGCCACACACTAAGGTCATTTCCCACAGCCCAGCCCCCTTCACCGGCGTGGCACGCCAGATTTTTCTGGGCCCTCCCAACCCCCCCCCCATCGCTTCGGCCCATCCTCGTGCCATCTATGCCCACGCTCAGCTCTCGAGCCGAGAGGGTACGGAACAGTGTCGCCGGCCGCAGCGTGACCCTTGAGAGGCCGCCCGGAAGCAACCGCACAGCAAGAGGAATCTTTACCGCATTGTCTTCCCCTCCCCCACCCAGCCCTCGACGTTCCAGGCATCTGCAGCCTGGCCCGGCCCCCTGGCGGCGAGCGTCATCGCATTCCCACTCTTCCCAGTCTGAGGTGGACGGGAAGAGGACGCAGCTAGCTAGAGGGAGCCAGGCGGGAGGAGGGTCGGGAGGCGAGCCCTTTGAGAGGCGGGCCCTGACGGAGGCGGAGCATCTCCGCGCTTAGAGCTTCGCTGGGGCTGGTGGGAGTCTGTGCCGCCGTCGCCGCCGCTGTTGCTGACGCTGCTACCGCCGCCACCACTGGCCGAGCGGTTTTTTTCCCTCTCTATCTTTTTTTTTTTTTTTTTTTGATTTGCCGGATCCGCCATATTGACGAGGACGGGCACCCGCGGTTGCGGAAGCTAGTCTCCGCCGCCGCCGGAGCCGCCACCTCTGCTAGCCGGCCCCGTTCGGGCCGTCTTCTCTGTCCCGTCGAGCCCCTCCCGCTTTGAACGACTCCCAGGCGTCGTGGGAGCCCAGCGCCGCCGCCTCCTCTCTGCCGGGAGGCGGCTGCTTGAGCGCCTCGGTGCTCTCCCCGGCCCGGGCAGCGAGGAGTGAGCTGCGGCAAAGTGACCAGGCCCAGAGCGGGAGCTAGAGGCGGCGTCTAGGGGAAGGTGAAACTGTCGCTGCAGGAGGAGGAGCAGGAGGAGGTGACGCAGGAGAAACGCACAGCCCGGAGCCTGTCTCTGCTCTGAGAGCCCCAGCCCGAAGGGAGAAGGGGAAAGAGGGCCGCCGGCGGCTGTGGAGGAGGAGGAGGAGGAGGTGGCGGCTGCGGCCACCGCGGCCATAGGGCGGGCTTGGTGTGCAGCCCCTCCATTTGTACGTGTGTAGCACCGAGCCTGCTGTGCTGCAGCCTCTCGACACACTTTTGTCTCCCGTCAAGCCCGGGCCTGGGATGCACCCAGGTTAGGCCCCGTCCAGACCCCCCTCCCCCAGCTTCGCTGTTGCCGCCGCTGCCTCCTCCGCGTGCTTGGTTCTTGGAAGACGCCTGGGTTGTGTGGGTGAGTAGGCAGCCCTGGTCGGGGGTTCTGTCGCCTCTCCGGGACCAAACAGCTGGATGGAGGGGGAGGAGGGCGAGGGGGTGTGCGTGCGCAAGAGCGTCCCTCCCTCGGTGACCATCGGCCGGCCCCTGGGGCTTTCCCATTCCCCTGCCCTCGGCCCCGAGCTGCACCAGCACGCGCGCGGGGGTCTCGGGGCTGTGCCTACCCGGTGTCCCGAGAGCGTGCCTGTGTGTTTTGGACTGGAAGGGAAAATGGCTGACGGCTCTGGCCCTCCCCCTTTCTCCCCCTTCCCGTCCTGTCTGGAGCCGAGTTGGAAGGATGGAGTCTCCCGGGCGCGGCGTGCAGCCCCCTCCTCCATCCTCGGGGAGGGGGAAAGGGGGGAGAGGCGGCCCCCCAGCCGGGTCGACCGCGGCCTCGCGCCCCCTCTCCTAACTCCTCTGTCTCGTTCCACTTGACACCAAACGCCATTACTGAGGTGGAGTGATTTGGAGCCTTCGAGCTAGGCCTCGGCTACGCCTGGCTATCAGGCTTGACGACTTGTCCGCCTCCCCCCACCCACCCGAGATAACCCGCAGTTTCTCCGCGGCCCTGTGCTCTGGGAGCCCGGGGCGGTTATCAGCCTCCCACACCTCCTTCGCCCCCCTTCGCTCGCTCAAGGCCAAAGCCGCGAACGATGTTTTGATGCCGAAATCGCGTCCCGGTGAGCACCGACCTACCACCTTTCTACCTTTAGTCGTTTCTGCAAAACGAAATAGATTAGCCTGTGCGAGTTTGGGACTTGATTAAAAAACCTTTAGAGTCTCGTCATGGGGAGGCTGCAGATTTGCGAAAGAGCTGCTTTTTCATTCATTGTGAAGCATTTACGTTCAAGAGTTAGGGAGCAGGTGTATAGCAGGGTTTTTTTTTTTGGTGGTTGTTGTGCTTGCATAGGTTTCTGCAGCAACTAGCAATTGTAAGATTTTTTTTTTTTCACTACAACTTGCTTAAATTAACCATTTTAATTTTTTGGAACTTAGTAGTTATAGCGTTAATTGAATTTTCACCCTGCAGTTTACAGGTGTGTATAATTGCTTCGGATTTTCTTTGAATTTAACTCAGGGAATTGTGGGCTTAGCCTAAATATTAAGGCTTTATTTTGGGAAAGAGAGAGACATTTGTAGCATTCTTATATCTGGGAAACCACGAGTTTCCTAAATGGCTCTTTTGTAATGTACTTTGGAGGAAGAATAATTTGAGGTGCATTGATTAGGAAACTTTTCAGCAGGTACATAAGACCTCTGCTGGACCTGATTATCAACCTTTATTGATAAGGACTAACCAAGACTATCTTGACTTTCTTAACCTGTACACTTGCACTTAAAAATAGACTACAAATTCTCTCTTAGATCTCCCTGTCTACTGATTCACTGGGCTGCCATTTTGACTTCAGCAAAAACCGTTCAGATCTTGGAAGATTTAGGTATTAAATTTGTTTTCTCAATTTTTAAACTCATGCATGTGCTTTGTCATACTTGTAACTTTAACCCTTTAAACTTTATTCTAGTGTCTGAGTAGAGTGAAAGCCTGAATTTATGTTGCAAGGGTGAGCTCAAAATGTTTTTTTTTTAATATTGTTTTTAGTATTCTTTGCTTTCTCTAATTAGAAAAAAACAACTTTTGATCTATTTAAATTTTTTTCTCTCTGTGTTTTTTTATACATTTTTTTTGCAGGTCATTGTCACTGTTGCGCTCCTTGTTATTTTAAATGTTCTCATGCTGTTTTTTTCCTTTTGTTTCCTGGCATTGGTAGATTTTTGTGAGAATTTCTGGAGGGATTAAACTGCAAGAACAGTACATGTTCTTTCCAAAAGTAACTTTGAAGGACAGATTTTACCTTTCACCAAATGATTGGGATCTCCTCTTGTTATCCCATCTTTCTCTTCATATCAATGGGATGCTCCAGCAGGATTTATTTTGGATCTTTTGTTTTCCAGCATCTTAACGCATTTTCTGTTATCTGGAGAAAAAAAAAAAGATTTAGTGGGTACCTCTTTAGAAATCATTTTTGATATAGTATTAATGCTACTTAAAGGTTTTAAAATGGATGCTATGATTTTTCAGTCATCCAGTTCCTGACACGTAAAAATGTTCTACTGTTGTATTTTTACCTCATTAGATCAATTTCACAGTTTTTATACTTCTAAAATTTGAATATTGAAACTAATTTTTGTTTAAACAAGCAGGCTAAAGAAAGTTATTTGAAATGTATATGGGTTTGTATTAAAGGATTAGTCCTTGATAAGACAAGGCAGTAAACTTCCAACATGGAATATAGAGATAATTGATTTTTTTGTTCTAAAATAACATATATATATATATATATATTATATATTTAATCCAAGGTAGGGTCTAGCTCCAGCCAAGGCTGACTTGGAATTCACTCTGTAGTCTCACTGTGGCCTCAAACTCACAGCCACCTCCTGTGTGCTGGGGTTAAAGGCGTGAGCCACCACACCCCTCCTATATTTTTTATGTTAGCCTATGTAGTGTAGTTATCTTTATGCTGAATATATAGATATATAATATTTTCCAAAATTTAGAAACAAGGTTTCTATTTGATTTTTTTTTTTTAGAACCTTGTATCTTTGGAAGTGATCATATTTATTGCTATGTTCTTATATTTTTACATAGTTTTAACATTTTGAATTGGTTCTTGATTCGGACATTAAAATCACTTGGGGGATGGGCTGGAGAGATGGTTCAGTGCTTGAGGTGCTTTTCCTGCATGCCTAACTACCATGAAATTGATTCCCCAGTTACCCACATAACAGCCAGACGCACAAAGTAGTGCATGCATCTGGAGTTCTTTTGCAGTGTCTAGAGGCCCTGGTCCCACTCATTCTCTTCCTCTCTCTCTTTTCCCCCATCCTTTCAAATAAATAAGAATAAAATATTTAAAAACAAAAGAATCTCTTGGGGGGAGGTTTTTTGTTTTAGTTTCAAGTAGTGATCCCTGGGTCCTATCCCCAGAATCTTAATTGACTGAGTCTGGTGTAGGTGGGTCTGATGTAGGACCTGGGCAAAGGTAAGATAACTGTGTATGATTTTGATATGCAGTCACAGTTGAAAACCACTGCGCTGTTGTTTTTAGCATGCTATTCTAGATCTTTCACATAGATTAGAAAATTAATTTGTTTTCTAGATACCTTCAGTAAGTAGAACTATCAGTAGTTATAGGTCAGCACCATTAAGCATTTTCTTTTTAAAAAAAAATATTTATTTAACAGAGAAGTGGGAGAGAGAGAACGGGTGCGCCAGGGCCTCCAGCCACTGAAAACGAACTCCAGATGTGTGTACTACCTGTGCATCTGGCTAACGTGGGTCCTGGGGAATCAAACCTGGGTCCTTTGGCTTTGCAGGCAAATGCCTTATCTGTTAAGTCATCCCTTCAGCCCCAAGCATTTTCATTTATTATAATATATAGGCAACATTTCCATTTTATTGATGAGAGACTGCTGTCTGACATGGTCATGGTCATGGTCAGCCAGAGGTATTTAAGAATTTGTGCTGTTAGTGAAATGATATTGACTACCATTTTTTAAAAACCTTTTTTTATTTTATTGAGTGAGAGAAGGAGAGAATGGGTGCAACAGGGCCTTCTGTCACTGCAAACAAACTCCAGATACATGCACCACTTGTATATCTGGCTTTATGTGGATATGGGTGAATCAAACCCTGGGCCATCAGGTTTTGTAAGCAAGCTCCTTTCTTTAACTACCAAGTCAGCTGTCCATCCCTTGACTGCTATTTTTTGTTTTTGTTTTTGTTTTTAAAATTGTTATTTATTATTTGAGAGAAAGAGGAAGATTGAAAGAATAAGCATGCCAGGGCCTCCAGCTGCACCAAACGAGCTCTGAATCCAGATGCATGCTTCACCTTGTGCATTTGGCTTATGTGGGTCCTTTGGGTTTGCAGGCAAGCAAGCACCTTAACTGCAAAGCCATCTCTCCAGCCCCATTTTTATTTTTATTTTTATTTATTTTTATTTTTTTATTTTTTTTATTTTTTGGTTTTTCGAGTTAGGGTCTCACTCTGGCTCAGGCTGACCTGGAATCACTATGTAGTCTCAGGGTGGCCTCGAACTCTCCGCGATCCTCCTACCTCTGCCTCCCGAGTGCTGGGATTAAAGGCGTGCGCCACCCCATTTTTATTTTTATTTATTTAGTTTTTGTTTTTCAAGGCAAGGTCTTGCTCTATCTCAGGCTGACCAGAAATTCACTATGTATTTATTCCCAGGGTGGCCTCAAACTCTTTGCCATCCTCCTACCTCTGCTTCCTGAGTGCTGGGATTAAAGGCATGTGCCACTGTGCCTGATTATTTATTTATTTTTTGAGGTAGGGTCTCACTGTAGCTGAGGCTGAACTGGAATTCACTATGTAGTCTCAGTTTGGCCTTGAACTCAAGGTAATCCTCCTACCTCTACCTCCCAAGTGCTGGAAAGGCATGCACCACCGTGCCAGCCTTGACTAACAGTTTTAAGGAAACATTTAGAGTTTGGGTTGGTTTGTTATACCAGAGTAGCTTTAGATTTAGTTTTGTTTTTAACAATGTCAAACCCTGACACTTGAGAAATACCTTGATTGGGAAAAGGAGATGCAGCAAATAGGTTCTTTAACTACTGGGTCTCCCAACCAATTGAGAGTATTAGGTTATTTGGTGGGTTTGTGACTAAAATAATATTAGGCAATTTAACATTCCCGAAATACATCAAACAACATTTGGTTTGGTTTTGTTTTCTTTGAGGTAGGGCCTTACTCTAGCCCAGACTGACTGGAATTCACTACATGGGGCCTCAAACTCATGGTGATTACCCTTTAGCTGGGATTGTAAATTTGAGCCACCATGCCTAGCTCAAAAACAGACTCCTGATAATTTATCAAAATTGTCATATAAATAAACGAACAGTATAGTGAAATTCTGTTATATCAGATTGAGAATTGAAAGACCTGAGGGTTTCATTTTGCATTTCTGTAAGATTGATTGATAATTATTTTATGGAATGAACAAAAGAGCAATAACAAACCTTTGGTCATTGTGCTCCACCTCAGGGATGTTAAGGTGTGGGTGTAGTGTTAGTACTGAGTTACCATTAGCATTTTTTTTTTTTTTGGATGTTGCATTATCAACATTCTTTTTTTCTTAATTCTTATTTATTTGAGAGAAGGAGGCAGACAGAGAGGGAGGGGGGAGAGAGAGAGAGAGGGAGAAGAATGGGTACGCCAGGGCCTCCAGCCACTGCAAACAAACTCCTGACGCATGTGCCACCTTGTGCATCTGGCTAAAGTGGGTCCTGGGGAATTGAACCTGGGTCCTTTGGCTTGTAGGAAAGCACCTTAAATGCTAAGCCATCTCTCCAGCCCTCTATACACATTCTTAATGTGACACCAGATTCCTTAAAACACTGTGGTTAAATTATATAAAACAGGAAGGACTTCAGTGGTCTTGAATTTTTTTTTTAAACCCATGTCTTATTTATTTGAGAAGAGGGAAAGAGTGAATGAGTATAGACATGCCAGGGCCTTGTGCTGCTGCAAACTCCATTGCCTTTAATCACTAAGCCATCTTCTCAGCCCATGTTCTTTTGTATTACTCTTTCTCTGCTTATGTATTTATTTGTTAGAGGGGTGGGGAGAGAGAGAGAGAAGGTGCTTCATGGGCTCCTGCCACTGCAGTCAGACTCTGGATGCATATGCCACCTTGTGCATCTTCTATCTTTTTGTCAGTACTGGCAAATTGAACTCAGGTAGTCAGGCTTTTCAAGCAAATGACTTTAACCAATGAGCCATCTCTCCAGCCCACACTTTTTCATTTTTAGATTCTTTCATGTAGCTCAGGCTGGCTTGAAACTAGCTGAGACTGACCTAGAATTCCTGATCCTCCCTACTCCATGAGTGCTAGGATTACAGGGGTGTAACAGCATGCCCTGCTCTGATGTCTATATGGAAAATAAGACGTTTTCTGGGGCTTGAATTTGTTACTACTGTTGATGATAAAGTGATGGCTACTGTAATATGATTTTTTGGTAATTTTTTTCTGATTTTATTATTTATTTATTTGAGACAGAGAGAGAGATTGGACACACTAGGGCCTCTAGCCACTGCAAACGAACTCCAGACACATGCACCACCATGTGCACCTGGCTTACGTGGGACCTGGAGAATTGAACCTGGGCCTTTAGGCTTTGCATGCAAGCACCTTAACTGCTAAGCCCTCTCTTCAGCTCTGTAATATGTTTTTAAAAGACAATAAAGTAATACAAAGTATTTTCTGGAGAAGCCGGCCGTGGTGGCACTCGCCTTTAATCCCAGCACTCCGTAGGCAGAGGTAGGATTGCCATGAGTTTGAGGCCACCCTAAGACTACATAGTCAATACCAGGTCAGCCTGGGCCAGAGTGAGACCCTACCTCGAAAAAACAAAGTACTATTGGGAGGATGAGATCTTTTATCTAAAATTTGTCCTATACTTGATCTTAGCCAAAAGGCTAAACAATTAAAATTCTTCAAACACATGCAAATTAAGTGGTCTTCAGCACACAAACACACATAACCTCCATGTGCCCTATGCGTGTATTCAGTAGCAAATTGATTTTTTTGTTGTTGTTTTAGCTTTTTTTTTTTTTTTTTTTTTTTTTTTTTTTTTTTTTTTTTTTTTTAAAGATCGGGTCTCCCTATGGTGCTCAGGCTGGCCACAGCCTCCTCAGTACCTGATACTTCAGGCCTGCTGTACTTCACTGACTGCGGGGTTTCCAATTTTATTCTCTTTCTCTTCTTTGTTTCTGTTTTATCAAGGTAGGGTCTCGCTCTAGCCCATGCTGATCTGGAATTCACTGTGTAGTCTCATGGTAGCCATGAGCTCACAGTGATTCTACTACGTCTGCCTTCCAACTGCTGGGATTAAAGGTGTATGCCACCATGCTTGGTTCCAATTTTATTCTCAGTCACTGCCTTAAAGTGGTTTTCTGCCTTTAACTGTTAGAATCATCTGTGGAACAGTTAAAAAAATAAGTTTGTATTTGTCTTATTCGCTGTAGGTTATAATTGAGTTGAGAGCAGGAACTGGACATTGAAAAAAAAATACCTCAACAAGTAAGTCTGGTGTGTAACCAGATGTTTTGCAGTTCACTTTAGGGAAAGGGAGGATATGCAGCTCCTTTGCATTTTGTGTGCTGCTAGATAGCAGTACCCTTGAAATTTAGTTTTGTTAGTCATGTCAAAAACTCGTGACACAAACAGAAACAGTGATAATTTCAGGCACTAGGTAAATTAGATGTAAGAGACAGATTCCAAATACAAAACAGACTCTCATGACCTATCTCTTTAATCTGTTCTAAGTACTTTCTCAGGGGTATGTTTCCAGGTCTAGAGTTAATGTCCTTAATATCTTAATAATGTATTGACTTTCATTTTATCAATTCAGAGATACTTATTTGTCATTTGCTATGTACTTGGCATTGTTCTAATAATTACTGTTGTCTAGAAGCTTATATTGTGTAAAAGGAGAGGAGTTGGATTAGTTAATGCCTAAAGTCCTTCCTAGGCCCCATTTTTCTTTATTCTTTTGTGTACCTCATAAGAGACTGAATTTTTTTTTAAGTGAACTTGATTTTACTTAGTTATTGGGACAGAGAGAGAATGAATGAATATGGGTGGGTGCACCAGGGCATCTAGCCACTGCACATAGCTCCAGATGCATGTGTCACCTTGTGCATCTGGCTTACATAGATCATGGGGAATTGAACCTGGGCCCCTTGGCTTTGTAGGCAAGAGTCTTAACCCCTAAGCCATCTCTCAAACTCTGAATCTATTTTTTTTTTTAAATAAGAAATAGACCTTGCTATACTATAAGCCAATGGAATTGCCCTATTTCCATTTTCTTTAAATAAAATAGAATTTTATTCTGAACTTGTCTTCAATGAAGACCATGTCAAGGATAGTGGAAATGGATGTTTTTTTGTTTTTTTTTTTTTGAGGTAGGGTTTCACACTAGCCCAGGATGACCTGGAATTTACTCTGTAGTCTCAGAGTGGCCTTGAACTCACAGCAGTCCTCCTACCACATCCTCTGGAATTCTGGAACTAAAGGCCTGCACTACCATGCCCAGCAATGGATTATTTTTTAATATATTTATTTATTTGGGGGAGAGGTAGATACAATGGGCATGTCTGGGCCTCCAGCCACTGCAAATAAACTCCAAATGTATGCACCACCTTGTGCATCTGGCTTATGTGGGTACTGGGAAATCGAGCCTGGGTCCTCAGGCTTCCCAGGCAAGTGAGTTAATCATTAAGCCATCTCTCTAGCTCAGAAATATATTATTTTTAGATTCTTGGCATATTGGTATTATGAATTGTGGAACTTATGTTTTAAACTTGGTCAAGCCAGGTGGAGGTAGAAACAGGAGGATCAAGGCTAGCCCTGGTTACATGAGACCCTGTCCCCCAATAACAAAACAAAACAAACATACAAAAACTACTTTTAAAGAAATATTTATTTTCTTTCTTTCTTTCTTTCTTTCTTTCTTTTTTTTTTTTTTTTTTTTTTTGGTTTTTCGAGGTAGGGTCTCACTCTGGTCCAGGCTGACCTGGAATTAACTCTGTAGTCTCAGGGTGGCCTTGAACTCACGGCGATCCTCCTACCTCTGCCTTCCAAGTGCTGGGATTAAAGGCGTGTGCCACCATGCCTGGCTAGGAAATATTTATTTTACAGAGTGAGTGAGTTTGGGTACCCCAGGGCCTCTGGAAACTGCAAATGGACTCCATATGTATTTGCTACTTTGTGCATGTGGCTTTATGTGGGTAATGGAGAATTGAACCCAGGCCTTCAGGCTTTGCAAGTAAGCACCTTTAACCACTGAGCAATCTTTCTTCTCACCCCCCCCCAAAAAAAAAAAAAAACCAACAAAACCACTTTTGGGTAGAAGTGGCATACTCTGATGTTACTTGTTTCTCCTGCTAATCCTTTTCTGGTTAGTTATACATTTGGGTGTTTGTCATAATATTCAGATGATTTGGTTGGTATTGTCCTCTAAAACTTTGTGCTTGCCTATATTCACAGCCTTTGGGAGCCTTAGGCAGAATTATTTGAGCCCAAAAGATAGCGACTAGACTGGCCAACATAGGGAGAACCCTATATTAAAACAAACATCTTTTTGTCATCCAAGTTCTTTTTGATTGGTTTCTTGTATCTCAGACTGGATCCTGAATCACTGATCCTTAGCCTGCAGAAAATGCTTGGGGTATAGATATATAGTAACTATTGTGTATGATTTTTTTTGTTTTATTGCTTTTCTCCTCACCACTTAGAGTCACTTGACCTGATAATACTTTCATGGTGAATTCTGGAGTGGCTATACTCAAACAAATCATTTTCACCTGAGGAAAATGGCCCATTGAGAATGAATAACCAAGATAGTATGCATAAGATTAGGGGGTTCTGTCCATTATCTTTGGGTATTACAGAACATGCCCTATGACAATGTTGTTTACAATAACTTCTTGTTGATTGCTCAAATGGCCAAGTCTAGGGCCGTGCTTGACTTCTTTTGACTTCAACTGCATGTACAGAATTGATGAAACACATACACAGCCTTTTTGAAATAAACATTTTACATTTTATTTTGAGATGGGGTCTTGATAAGTTACTCAGGCTGACCTTAAACTAGCTGTGTAGCCTAGGCAAGTCTTAATCCTGTGATTTTCCTGCCTTAGCATCTCCAGTAGCTGGGATTAGAGTTCTGCACCACCAGGTGGGACTTGGAAAGTTATTTGAAATCACCAGGCCTGGCCTCTGTTTGAAAGAAGGTCATGAAAACCTTAAGTAACCTTACTAGATGACTGCTTACTCTTACAGGACAGGACCAAGAGAAACATTTACATTCTTCATGTTCATTCTTTTGCCTAATTGAATACAGTTTGAAAGAACTTTCAAAGAGCTGATGTTCCCTATGAGTTTAGAAAAAGTTGCAGGTTTGTTCCTATTAACAAAGAAACCTCTATACTTGCTCTTCAAGTTTAAAATGTGAGAAAGAAGACAGAGTGAATATGGGCCTTCAAGGGCCTTGTGTCACATTGTATCTGGCTTTATGTGGGCAGTGGGGAATTGAATCAGGACTTTCAGGCTTTACTAGCAAGAACCTATAACCGCTGAGCCATCTATCTAGCCCCAGGTTTTTTTTTTTTTTTTAATTAGACACAAAGAGGGGAATGGAGAAAGAGAATGGGTGCACCTGGGCCTCCAGTCACTGCAAAGGAACTCCATAGGCATACACCACCATATGAATCTGGCTTATGTGAGACCTGAAGAATCGAACCTGGGTGCTTAGGCTTCTTAGGCAGGTGCCTTAACTGCTAAACCATCTCTCCAGCTCCAGCTCCAGCTCCAGCTCCAGCTCCAGGTTTAAAAAAAATAGTGTATTTCATTGTACAAAACAATGGTTTCCATTTTGATGTTTCATGTTTATAGTCTGCTTTGGTGATATTCAGCCCCCTCCCCCAATTGTTCTTTCTTGTCCCTCTTATTCTCCAGTCCCCTTTGTCTTCCTAAATAGTCTGCCTTCATGGCTTATTTTTTTATAATGTCTTGTTCTTTTCTGGAGGTCAGTGGTTTTGGTGGCGTTCCTAAAATTTTCAGTTTACATCAATTCATATAAGGGGAGCTGAAGAGATGGCTCAGCAGTTAAGGTGCTTGCTTGCGAAACCTAAGGATCCAGGTTCAGTTTCCCAGAATCCATGTAAGACAGATGCACAAGGTGACACATGGGTCTGGAGTTCGTTTGCAGTAGCTAAAGGTCCTAGCCTGCTTATTCTCTCTCTGCCTTTCTTTCTCATAAGTAAGCAGAAATAAAATGTTTACATTCATGTAATAATTCATGTAAAGCTATTGCCAAGAGACTGGGATAACAGCTATACTCACTTTTACAGTCCATGAAACTGAGGCAACAGACAGGGTCACATATGCCAATACTCTAAAATGTTTAGGAAGGATTGGGCACATAGTAAACATGTGTGTTTGAAGTCCTGTTCTCTAACCTACCCAACCCCATGTGTGACCAAATTTGACCTTTTCTTCCAATGGATGTGTTCAAATAAATTATGCTAAACCTCTATACAGACGTGTCATCTTTTTATGACATCTTACAGTTTATCCTTTCTCTAAGTTATAAGTTATGCAAGCTTTGATCATGTTAGACCCATGTTCAAAGAAATTGGTTTCCTTGGAAAGATTTTGAGCCACTTATCTTAGATATTAGATCCCAGCCTCTATAGTCTGAATACAGAAATGGAAAAAAATAAAAAAGACTTCAGAGGAAAAGGGAAGCCTCTCATTCATTTCTGTAATGCCTTTTTTTCCTTGCTGACTAGTGACTATTGAGAGTTATAAATTTTGGTTTTTAGTTATGTATCTGTTTTCTGGTTGGTTATGTATTTCTTTTCTGTTCTTTTTTTCTCAACTTGTTATTTGAAATTACTAAGTGAATCTACTTATTAACTTTTACCTGAGAGAGGATAGAAGTTGCTATATGGTATTAGACACACATTCTACCTTAGAGTGTTTGGTCTTTGATCAAGATGATGTAGAAATGTTTATTTGGTCTTCATAACACTTTGAAGCAGATAATATTTTGTACTTTGTGGGCAAGATTGAGAACATTAAGTTTTGTATGGTGAAAGAAAAAATGTAACGATACAATTAAAGCATAATTCAGATCTAATGAGAAAAATTTGGTTGGGGGGTAATAATACATCATTTTGCTTAATTGGAGTTTAAAGTTAATGTTTCCTATCATCAATTTGATTGTAAATGTTCCTATGTGAAAGCAATAGCTTGTGGGATAAACAAAAAAACCAAGGAGGCTGGATTTAGTTCGTGATCCTGCTTGCCTTTCCTGGCTTGGTACAGTGGTTCTCAAACCTGGAGGGCAGGTTAAAAGATTGCTCTGCTCACCCCTAGAGTTTGATTCAGTAAGTCAGTAGTAGAGGCCTAGCATATTGTGTTTCTAACAAGTTCCCATGTAGGGAATCACTCCTAAAGAATTTGTGATTTCAGGATTAATTTCAACATATCATATTTTTCTTCAGGTTGTTACTATCTTTTACTCTCTTGAATCTTGCTTTATACTTAAATGGAAAATTCAATTGTATCTTAAATGAGTACAGTGTACTGTGTATTAGTTATTGTTCCAGGTAATAGAATTATAAGGTAAGAAAAGCAGAACTGTTCTATCAAAAATGCTGGTTAAGTATAAAAATTAGATCCCACTTTAGAGGTTAGCCTTTGAGACAAAAAAAAAAAAAACCACAATTTTGAAAGCAGTCCAGTGATGTAAGCTAAGTTGGTAAAGGATGTTGTCAAATATATTAATTTGGTGTCTTCGGCAATAGTGTTTGTATAAATTTTCAGAATGCCAAAGGTTACTTTCAGGTAGGCTATAATTTAATATTTAATGGAAAGCTTTCAAAAGGTGTTAAATGCTCTAGAATTATGAAATTAATATATTGTTTCTAAAAATATTGAGATGCTTAAGATAATAAAATCAAAACACGAACCTAACCTGATAATTTCACTATATACAAGCAACTGTATTTTACTTTTCATACATGTAAATCATTGTAATGTACTCCCCTTCCCCGTCTCACTCCTTCAGTCATCCCCCTTCTTCATGTCACACATACACACATTTATATATAATCAATGAGGAAAACATGAAAAACATTGTCTTTATTAACTTCCTTTACCTTTTCTTCCCTTTCTTTAGACCCCTACCTGTCCTCACAGTCTTCCTACCTTCACGTCATATTTACATAAATATATTTATTTAAATACAGATTTTGCCTATGAGAGAAAACATTTGTTATTTTTCTTCTGAACTTGGATTATTTTGCTTAATGTGATTTCCAGTTCCATCCATTTTCTTACAAATGACAATTTCATTCTTCATTAAGGCTGACTAAAACTCCTTTCTTTATATGTACTTTATTTTCTTTATCCATGTTTCTGTTTATGGGCACCTAGGCTGCTCCCATATCTTATATGCCTTTTATTTAAATTGCTTCCCTCCTTTACCCCACCATTTCTCTTTTTTGGGAGGGGATGAGTTTGCCTTACATAAACACTTTTGGGCGAATGTTTTTCTCTGAGTTTCTGATTATTATGGCAAATCAGCTTCCCATCAGTCACATAATTTACAGAAGATATATTAAGTCATTTTCATGAATCCTTTGCCTTCTGTTTTAGGTACTGCTTTTGTAAATATTGCTCAAAGCTCATCATCAATTGGACTGTCCAGCATTTAATATTTTACTTTACTTTACTTTACACTTTACTATCCCCTATCCACTTAACACTCCCAATTTCCCATATACTTTTCATGTATTTTTTTTTTCAAGGAGAGAAAGAGGGAGAGGGAGAGGGAGAGGGAGAGAATGAGAATGGGTACACCAGGGCTTCCAGCTGCTGCAAACAAATTCCAGATGCATGTGTATCTGGCTCTATGTGAGTACTGGTAAATCAAACCCAGGTCCTTAAGCTTTGCAGGAAAGTGCATTAATCACCGGGGGGGGGGGGGGGGGGGGGGGGGGGGGGGGGAGAGGGTGAAAGAGAGAGAGAGAGAATGGGCATGCCAGGGCCGTTCAACAAATGTGAACGAACTCCTGATGTGTGCGCCCCCTTGTGCGCATGTGCGACACTGCACGTTTGCATCACTTTTGCCTCTGGCTATATTGGGCCTGGAGATTCAAACAAGTCTTTGTAGGCTTCTCAGACAAGCTCCTTAACCGCTAAGCAATCTCTTTTTTTGTGTATGTTGAGTATTGTCTTCTCAAGCCAGGTATGGTGGCCCACTCCTTTAATTTTAACACTTGGGAGACTTTGGTAGAAGGATGATAATGAGTTTGAGGCCAGCCTGGGCTACAGAGTGAGTTGCAGGTTAGCCTGGGCTAGATAGCTTATTTTATTTGTAATTTCTGATATCTGTTTTTTTAAATGTTTTATTTATTTATTGGAGGGGGCAGGAGAATGAAAGAGAGAATGGGCAGGTCAGGGCCTCTAGCCACTGCAAACAAATTAAAGATGCATGTGCACCTTGTGCATCTGGCTTTATGTGGGTACTAAGGAGTCAAACGTAGGTCCTTTGGCTTTGCCAACAAGTGCCTTAACTGTTATAAGCCGTCTCTCCAGCCCCTCAGTCTGTTTTTTAATGTGCTGTGGTGGGCTGGAAAATGAGATGGCAGCACATACTGTGGTTGAGAGTAAAGAGTGAGGGTCTCTTAGAAGAACTTTGTGATCTACTTCCCTGTTCCCCATTAAAAAATGTTAACTAGGCCAGGCAAGGTGGCTCATGCCTTTCTTTAATCTCAGAACCTGTGAGATTTGAGGTAGGGGGATCATTAATGACTTTGAGGGTAGCCTGGGTTAGAATGAGACTCTGGCTCAAAAAAAAAAAAAAAGAAAGAAAAGAAAAGAAAACTAGTCCTTGACCATGGTCTATTTAAGTTTCTGAGGTCACCACTTTTATGTACAAATGTTAATAACTTTAATCCTTCTTCCCTTAGGTCAAGTTCAGATTTCTGTGCAATAGAACCATTGATGAAAGTGGTTTCTTTTTTTTTTTTCCTCCAAAGTGGTATTGGCTGAGGACAATTTGGTTTCAGAAGCATTGCTATACTTCTGCAGCAGTATCTTGTGTATTTATTTGCAAGTGTAGGTGTATTTTGCTCCTTTTCTAAAAATGAGTAGAAAACAAGTATAAAAGGATCAGCTGGAGTTCTTAAACCTAATATCCTTTAGATACAGTGAGCTAGATTATGGGGATGAGTCTTTACACTTACTCTGGATTAGAGTTGTGCACGTTGGTTATGTTGGTTGACTTGTCTTAGTGGTGAATAAGATAATGAGAATGAAGTAGGAAATGATAGAAAATGTGTTGTAAAGATTGTATTTGTAAGGGGAATGTAAAACAGACATTTTATAATTTAATGCATTCTGAGGGTGGGAAAACCCCTGAAACAGGTAACACTTGTTTGTTTGACTCTGAAAGGTGACTTTTTTCAGATAGAGAAGGAAGAACACTTGGAGGAAGGTTTATTTATTTATTTATTTAAATTTTTATTTATTTATTTGAGAGTGACAGAGAGAGAGAGAGAGAGAGGCAGATAGAGACAGAGGACAGGGCGTGCCAGGGCTTCCAGCTACTGCAAACGAACTCCAGACGCTCCAGACGCGTGCGCCCCCTTATGCATCTGGTTAACGTGGGTCCTGGGAAATCGAGCCTTGAACTGGGGTCCTTAGGCTTCACAGGCAAGCGCTTAACCGCTAAGCCATCTCTCCAGCCCCAGGAAGGTTTATTTTTGTTTTGCTTTTTGAAGACAGGCTCTCTTGTATCTCAGGCTAGGCTTAATTTCTGATCCTTTCCCTACACCTCTACAGCCTTGCACAAATAATGGCCCATTTCCTTTCTCTTCTTTCTTATTATTTGTTTTTTCAAGGTAGGGTCTCACTGTAGCCTAGGCTGACCTAGAATTGACTCTGTATTCTCAGGGTGACCTTGAACTCATGGCTGTCCTCCTACCTGTGCCTCCCGAATGCTGAGTGTAAAGGTGTACACCACCACTCTTGGCTTCTTTCTTTCTTCTTTTTTTTGAAAGACAGGGTCTCCTAGTCCAGGCTCGCCTCAAATTCCATGTGATCCTCCTGCCTCACCCTTACAAATGCTAGGATTACCACCACCAGGCCTGGCTGGTGAAGATGATTCTTGTGGCTGCATAGCTGAATAGAGAACAGCAACAAAAAAATCTTCCTATAATTCTCCTTTTACTGACAGGGTTCCCTTCCCCACTGTGAAGGTAACTGAAATGTTATGAAAATAAGCTCTGACAATTGCTTTAGTGTGCTTAATCTCCTCCAGCTCTCTCTCCTCAAATACTGCTCAAAGCACATGCTAGCTTTATGACAACAGTCATTAGATAGTTCCAGCCTACATTTGCAAGGTTATTTTTTTCTCCCCACTAATAAAATGATCCATAATGGTGCTCAACCCTTCCATTTCCTCCCTCCCAGACAGGGTCTCACTGTTCTGACCAGGCTGGCCTTGAACTTGCAGTGGTACTGCCTTTGTTTCTTTGCTTTTCTTTTGAAACAGCCCCTGCTGTGGGGTACTTGGGTGCTTCATCACTCTTCTGCCCCTTCATACTTGAGCCAGAGTCTCACTGATCCCAGAGCATTCCTTTTTTAATGTAATGTGTTTTTTACTTATTTATTTGTGAGAAAGAGGCCAACCAAGAATGGGTGGGCTGGGACCTTTAGCCACTGTAAATAAACCTTGTGCATCTGGCTTGCATGGTTCCTGGGAAATTGAACCCGGGTCCTTTGGCTTTGCAGGCAAGTGCTTTCTTTAAATGCTAGCTATCTCTCTAGGCCTCCTTTTTAAAAACACATGAATATTTATTTAAGAGAGAGAGAGATACATTGTGTGTGTGTGTGTGTGGATGTATTGGGGCCTCTTGCCACTGCAAAGGAACTCCAGCTGCATGTGGTGCTTTGTGCATCTGGCTTTATGTGAGTACTAAGGATTTGAACCCAGGCCATCAAGGTTTGCATGCAACTGCCTTGAGTCCCTGAACCATCTCCATAGTCCTCCTTTTTTCTCTGTGAGCCACAGGGATTTCTCTGGTCTCTGCTTCCCATGGGACTGGGGTTACAGTGGTGTGCGGACATGCCCAGCTGTTTATGTGGATCCTGGGGGCTGAACTTAAGCAGTCTCTCAGGCTTTCTTGGATCCTCATGCTCACATGGGAAGTACTTTTAACCACTAAGCCATCTCCTCAGCTTCTTTTTGTTCTTTTTAAAAGATACTCTGGGGATGGGGAGATAGGTTAGTTGGTAAGATAGTTGCCACACAAGTATACAAACCTGAATTTGGAACCCCAGCACCCATATAAAAGCCAGGCGTGGTGGCACATACCTATAAGTCCAGCACTGGGGAGTCAGAGACAGGCGGATCCTTGGGAGTGCTTGGCCAGCTAGTCTAGCTGAATTGTTAAGCCAGGTTCACTTGAGAGGTATTTATTATATTAAGATACAAGGTTGGAGAGCAATTGAGGAAGCAGCCACTGTCAATTTCTCTTCTCCACTTGTGTACACACATGTGTACACACCCAATAAAGAAAAAATAGTTCTGCTTAGTGATAAATAATGGTTTAGAGAATGGAATAAAATAATGAGAGCCATAGGGCTGCTATTATAAGGGAAGTGGTACTAATACTTCTGTCTCTGTGTAGAGTCCTGAGCAAAACGCTTTCAACTCCTCCCAACCTCACTCCCTCTGTCTCTGGAAACTATCTTGAAAGGTCATAGAGAGAAAGGAATCTGGATTTTAGAATGACTACTCTCCCAACATGTGGTGTCTTAATATTTAAAAGGGTGGATTATCAAAACCTTCATCCTCCATGTGTAAGGGAGTTCGAACAGCATTAGCTGTATGCTTTCTTTGTTTTGTGCAGATATTATTTTGCTACTTTTAAGATAATTTTGTTGTGGGGTTGGGAATATGACTCAGTGGTTAAAGCCATTTGTAAAGCCTGCTGGCCTTGGTTCAGTTTCCTCTAAGCACCCACATAAAGCAGGATGCAAGGTGGTGCATGCTTCCGTGATCCCAATGCTCTTGTGATAATGGAAGGTGGAGCTAGGAGAATCCTAAACTTAAAGGCCACCTAGTCTGGTTTGCACTTCTTTTGTGGTACCAAGAAACCCTGCTTTTAAAAGTCCAAGTACAGACACCTGGAAGTTGTTCTCTGACCTCTTCATTTGTGTGTGTGTGTGTGTACACAAATAGTTTTTTTGAACTTTTTTTTTTATTTATTTGAGAAAGAGGCAGAGAGAGGGAAAGAGAGAATGGGTGTGCCAGGTCCTCTAGCCATTGCAAAAGAACTCCAGATGCATACGCCGCCTTGTGCATCTGGCTTATGTGGGTCCTGGGGAATCGAACTGAGGTCCTTTGCCTTTGCAGGTAAATGCCTTAAGTGCTAAAACATCTCTAGCCCTGCAAAAATAAGAGTTATTTTTTAAGGTAGCTGTAATTTCATTGTTTCCTATCTTCTGGGTGTAGTTTTTCTGTTCTTTTTAAAATAGCGTTCATATTTTAAGTCAGTGGAAGGGTACTGAAGTGAGAGTTAGAAGACTAGTTTATAGTTCCAGTTGTCCCACTCTGTGAACTTCACGGACCTCTTGGGTACTCATGACAACAGTAAGACCAAGGTGTTGTAGAAGAGATGCAGTACTTTTTTAAGGCAAGCTTGGTCTCACTGTAGCCCCAAGTAGACCTGAAATTCACCCAGTATCCCAGGCTGAGGTTAAAAGCAAAGCCATCTTGCCCAAGTAGGCTAGATATATCCCTCCCTTTCTCTCTCTGCCTCCCTCTGTCTCCCTCTCTGTCTCTCTGTCTCTCTTTGGTTTTCTGAGGTATGGTCTCAGTCTATCTCAGGATGACCTGAATTCACTATGTAGTCTCAGAGTGGCCTCAAACTCATGGTGATCCTCCTACCTCTGCCTCCCAAGTGCTGTGAGTAAAGGTGTGTGCCACCACGCCTGGCTATGCATAGAGCTTTTTAAAAAACTTTGACACTTTTTCTTCCCAACCCTTCTTGATTGGCTTTGCAGAAATAAGGTTTTAAAATTTTTAAAAGTTCTTGAATTTTATCTTTACCCTAGAGATAATGGGTGTAAACTGCAGTCTAGAGAAAATTTCAAGTAAAGGAAAATAGAATAGGTAAAATGGAAGTTATTAAAATGCTTTTCCTCACCCTACCTCTACACATAGGTGGCATCAACAAGGCTTTATGTAAGTTAGAGTCTTTTGGGATGTGGTTGGCTGGTAGTGTGAATCTAGGGATCATCTACTTGGTATTTGGGGTATAATTTGTTTTGTGGGTTTTGTTGTGCCAGGGATTGAACCCAGAGCTTCATACATAAGTAAGTACTACTCTACTACTGAGTTATGATCCCAGTTCAAAACTTAGTTTTCATCTCAAGTCTACCTCAAGGTATAAGAACATTAATGCTACTGAAAAATAATTGTAGCCTGTCAGGAAAAAGAATACTTAATGGAAAAATATTTTTTCTGAATTGACTATGAATGTACCTTCAGTAAATATAATAGCAATGATTTTTTTGTTGTTGGGTCTGGCACAGATGGTTTCAGAGGAAATAGTGATACCTCCTTTGCATTATTTTAAGAAAACCATCAATAGAAACTTACTGGTTTTTATTGTATTTCTTAGCTCCACATTCTCAGACTTGATGACCTCAAGACCAAGAAAGGACCACAAAGCACTTATGTATGTGGGGTTTTATTAATACTTATTATATTAGAAATTAGAGATCTTTAAATATTATATATGCACTTAAAATGACAGAAATAATATATCAGTGTAAATATTTTTTATGGAAAAAAATAACTTTTCCAAAAAAATTGGTGAGAAGAGTGATGATGTTTTACAATTCTTGCAGATCTCTAAAAAACAAACAGCTGGATTCTTTGTCTGCTTCTGCTTTCAGGCTATTGTAATAATATCATGTGGCCTCTGGAAGAAGTCCATTGTGCACTTGAGAATGAATGACAGTGAAAATGGCAAGTAATGTCTTATTTAGGAAATAATTTTGATTTGTTTGTTGAGGCAGTGTCACTCTAGCCCAGACTAGAACTTTCTCTCATGGTGATCCTCCTACCTTAGCCTCCCAAGTGCTAGAATTACAGGCATGAGATACCACTCATTGCTTGACCTCTTGGAATAGCATCTCAGGGAAACTGGGAATCCCAGAAAAAGTGCTTTAGAATGGCCCACACCCCCCATATACAAAAACAGTGCTATCTTTATAGTAGCTTATATAAAATTAATTAAATTAGAATTTAATTTTATAAGTTAAATATTTTTTGTGGTACTGGGGCCTCACACCTGATGGGCACCCTACCACTGAGTCATATTCCCACCCCTTAAAATGTTACTTTTTGACAGGATATAACTTAACTAAATAAGCACCAGTCAGAATGATCCAGAACATTTCTGAAATTTTAGGTTTCCTCATTCCCCCAAGACATATATTCTGACTTTTGTCATTCACTGAGGTATGCTTCTTTCTGGTTGGTCTTTGTTCAATGCATAGTTTATTTACTATAATCTCATTGTGTGGTATTTTATTGTATGAAATAGACCCAAGTTCATCTATTCTGCTATGGGTAGGCATTAAGTTTTCAGTGTTTTTACCAGTGCAAAATGTCAGCACCAACATTTTATGTATGTGTTTTGGTGATCTTCTTTTTAGCTTACTTTACATTTAAATAGATGTAAAATACATCAAGAAGTTTTATCATTATGATCTCCATTTCATGAAATAAAAGTTAAGTACATGACAATAACCTGTGGTCCCAGCTACATTGAAGGCTTGAAACCAGAGGATCCCTGAGCTACAGGACTTTCAGGTTAGACTAAGCAACATAGGGAGATTTAAAAAGTGTAAGGAATGATAAAGTACCATAATTGAATTTAGCATTGTGCACTATGTAGACATTTTTAAGGTAATTGATTTTTTTTCCCAAGTTAGAGTCTTTAGCCTAGATTGTGACTCCTTCTGTAGCCCAGGCTGTCCTCAGTTTACATGATCCTCCTGCCTCAACCTCCTGAGTGGGATTAAAAGGTATGGGCAACCATTCTGTGCTTTAGACTTTATTTTTAAAAGAATTTATTTGTTATTACTGAGAGGGAGAGAATGGTCATGCCAGGGCCTCTAGACACTACAAATGAACTCTGGATGCTTGTGCTGCCTTGTGCATCTGGCTTATGTGGGTTCTGGAGAATTGAACCTGTATCCTTAGGGTCTACAGCCAGGCACCTTAAACGCTAAGCCATCTCTCCAGCCCCTATGTTGACATTTTTAATGTTGTAATGTTGTCTCTTCATGTGTGCTTGAACATGGTATTTATTTATGTATTTATTGGTTTTTGCAAAGTAGAATCTCATTCTAGCCCAGGCTGACCTGGCACTCATTCTGTAGTCGTCCCAGGCTAGCCTTGAACTCACTGTGATCCTCCTACCTGTGTCTCCCAAGTGCTGGAATTAAAGGTGTGAGCCACCACATCTGACTGAACTCCTTACGTAACCTGTAGCTTCTACATTAGATTTTTCTGTTTTGAGTATTAGCCTTTGGGTGTTCTTTTTTGAGCTTTTGGCTCTTTAGGATTAATTGCACAAAGACTAATTTTTTCATGTTTATTTATTTGCACACATGTATGCTTGTGTGTGGGTGTGGGCATGCTAGGGCTTTTGCCTATGCAAATGAATGTCAGATGTTTGCACCATTTTTTACATTTGGCTTGTGTGGGTAGTTTGGGAATTAAACCTGAGCCATCTTCCCAGCCCCTGTACGAAGACTTTAGAAAATATTTTCTTTTAAATCTTAATGGAATTAATGTTTAAAAAAATTATTATAGCCAGGTGTGGTGGTGCTCACCTTTTTGTTTGTTTGTTTTTTTCAAGCTAGGGTTTCACTGAAGCTCCAAGCAATCCTCATACCTTGGCCTTCCAGTGCTGGGATTAAAGGTGTGCATTTAGCAGGTCGAGGTAGGAGGATCACTGTGAGTTTGAGGCCACACTGAGGCTAGAGAGAATTCTTGGGCGAGAGAGAGATCCTACCTTGAAAAACAAAAACAAAAAAAACTATTATAGAAACAACCCAAATGTCTTCAAGTATATACATATAAATTATATACCATACCATAGAATGTTATTTAGCAATGAAAATAAATGAAATACTGACACATGCTTCACTTTAGTCACTTTAGTGAACTTGCAGAAACGCATTCTGAAATGGAATAAACCAGTCACAGACAGCTTCATGTTGCATGATGCCATTCATATGAAAATGTCAAGAATAAGTAAATGTAAGGAATAAGGAGTGATTGCTTACTGTTAGGTATTTCTCCTTTTTCTGTTGCTGGGTGGGAATGGAATCTAGATCCTTGTACATGTATTCTACTACTGAGCTACACTCCCAGACTCAGTATGAGGCTTCTTAATGGAGGGGTCATAAAATACTATGGAATATTTTCCCAGAATGTTGATAATTTTACAATTCTGAACATGCAAAACCCCACCAAATTGTACACTTCACATAAATGATTTGTATGGGCTTTGAAATATTATATAATGGGTATAAACTTATTAGTGAAAAATAGTTTGAAATTCTTTTTTTTTTTTTCCTTTTCTTCTTGGGTTGTTGTTTTTCAAGGCAGGGTCTCACTCTAGCTCAGGCTGACCTGGAATTCACTATGTAGTCTCAGGGTGGCCTTGAACTCTCAGTGATCCTCTTACCTCTGCCTCCCGAGTGCTGGGATTAAAGACATGCATCACCACACCCGGCTCCAGTTTGAAATTCTTTAGTTACCTTTTTCATATCCTTTTCTCCTCTATTTTTGTGACTTAACCAATCTAATTGTGGAAGACCAGGCAAAAAGATGTGTATAAATGTTAGTTATTAATTATCTGCCTTGACTAAAATGTTGAATAAATGAAATGAGGGTTTTTTTTTTGTTTCAGTGTGTGCATTTCATTAATGGATTAGTAACTTCTAGAAGTATTGTTATTTGTTTTATTTATTTGACAGGGAGAGAAAGGAAGAGAGAAAGAAAGCTTGTCAGGGCTACCAGCCATTGCAACTGAACTTCAGATGCATGCAACACCTTGTGCATCTGGCTTACGTGGGTCCTAGGGAATCAAACCTAGGTTCTTTGGCTTTGCAGGCATGTACCTTAACCACAAAGCCATCCCTCTAGCCTGTGTTGAGATAATTTTGGTAGAGATTGGTGAATTCTATTAACTGATAACTTGAACTTTAATTTTTTAAATCATTTCAAGAATTGGGTGATAAAGCTGGGCATGGTGGTGCCTTCCTTTAATCCCAGCACTTGGGAGGCAGAAGTAGGAGGAATTTTAGGCCAACCTGAGAGTACGTAGTGAATTTCAAGTCAGCATGGGCTACAGCAAGGCCCTACCTTGAAATCCCCCCCAAAAGAAAATCAAAGCAAAGAACAGGGTGATAAGATATTACATATTTGCCTACTTGATAGGTTGATTTTTGTCTTAATATTTTAAGTCAACATTGTTAATATTGTCTGGCTTGTTTAGGGACTGGAATTTATTGTGAACTTACACCCTTTGTAAAGATTTACTAAAAATATATACAATATACAAAATATACTGAAAGTATATTCTGGGGGCTGGAGTGATGGCTTAGCGGCTAAGGTGCTTGCCTGTGAAGCCTAAGACCACCCCCCCCCCCCCCCCCCCCCGTGTAAGTCAGATGCACAAGGTGACACATGTACCTGGAGTTTGATTACAGTAGCTTGAGTCCCTGGTGCACTAATCCTGTCTCACATTAAAACAAAGGCTAGGGTGTTGGACTTGCCTTAAAAAAAAGTATGTTTTGGGGCCTAGGGAGATGGGTCAGTAGTTAAAGGCACTTGCCTACAAAGCCTGCCCCCTGGGTTTGATCACCGTGTTCCCATGTAAAAGCCACGTGCACAAAGTGGCACATGTGCCTGGAGTTCAATTGTGGCAAGAGGCCCTGATGTGACCAATATTCTTTGAATCCTAGCTTGCAAAACAAATAAAGTGTATCTTTTTTTTTTTCTTTTTCTTGAAGTAGAGTCTCACTCTATCTCAGGCTGACCTGGAATTCACTATGTAGTCTCAGGGTGGCCTCAACTCACAGCGATTCTCCTACCTTTGCCACCCAAGTGCTGAGATTAAAGTCATGTGCCACCACGCCCTGCTAAAAAGTACATCTTTTGAAAAAAAAAATCTGAACTATGTACACAATGAGTTTCAGATTGTTTTGTTGTTGTTGTTTATGAAGTAGGGTCTCACTCTAGCCTAGGCTGACCTGGAACTTACTCTGTTGCCTCAGGTTGACCTCAAATTCACTGTGACCCTCCTATTTGAGCCTCACTTATCCTGGGGAGACCTGTCGGCTAACAGCAGGAGGTTTTACAATATTAAAATGTACGGAAGGGGGGTCGGGTGGGAGAAATAGTTATAGAATCTTGTGTGTTTGGGTCAGTTAATTTCCAGATTTCTTTGAGCCACTTCTCCTTGATTTCATATACAAGGTTCTAGCTCTCTCTATATTTCTTTTGCTCTCCACATAAAAACAAGTTTTTACCTTTATTAAAGCAAGTCTGTTTTCATCCATTTAATTTGTGGGATAATGAGAATAACAGAGGAGACTTAACACATGAATGATGTGTTGGTGCCAAGGACAAGTGATGTCATAGCATACCATGTGTACAGAGTATAGTAATTGAATTAGAAGAACATATGTTAGCAGTAATATAGCCATACAGAACTGAAAGGAAGCCATGTCTTAGAAATCAGATCTACACTCTGTCATGTTACAGTAATATTAATAGATTTGTTTGTATTTAATTAATACATTTGTTTTTGTTTTTATAGCTGTATGAGAAATCCTCCAACCTCTGCCTCACAAGTACTGGGATTAAAGGCGTGCACCACCAGTCCTGGCATAGAAATTATTTTTAAAAATAAGAAGGGAGAAGCCGGGCGTGGTGGCGCACGCCTTTAATCCCAGCACTGGGGAGGCAGAGGTAGGAGGATTGCCGTGAGTTCGAGGCCACCCTGAGACTCCATAGTGAATTTCAGGTCAGCCTGGGCTAGAGTGAGACCCTACCTCGAAAAAAAAAAGAATGGAAGGGAGGCTAGAGAGATGTCTCAGCTGTTAAGGCACTTGCCTGCAAAGCCTAAGGACCTGACTTCAATTCCTCAGTATCCACATAAAAGCCAGATGCACAAGGTGGCACATGCACCTGGAGTTTTGTTTGAGGTGGGTAGAGGCCCTGGTGCACCCATTCTCTATCTGCCCCTCTCTCAACTTAATAAAATAAAATAAAATAGGAAGGAGCTGGGAAAATGGCTCATCAGTTAAACAGTTAAAGGTGTATGCTTGAAAAGCCTGCCTGTCCAGGTTCAATTCCTCAGCCACCCACATAAAGCCTAATGCAGAGAAATGGTGCGAATGTGTGGCATTCTGTTTGCAGTGGCAAGTGACCTTGTCACACCCACACATGCCTGCAGGGTGTGCACACACACAAATTAAATAAATCCAATGGACTGGAGAGATAGCCCAGAGGCCAAAGACTCATCCTTATAAAGCCCACCAGCTCTGATTCAATTCACCAGTACATAAAGCTAGATGTGTGAAATGTCATGTGTGTCTTGAGTTTATTTGTAGTGGCAGGAGGCCCTGGCATGCCCATTTTCACTCTGTTTCTCTCTTAAAAAATTAAAGAGACGGGGTTTAAATATATAAATATTAGGTAGAGCTGCATAGTTGTTTTAATAGAACATGGGGCCAGGCGAAGCAGGAAGAATAATTTCTGCACCAATCCTTTTCTTTTTGAGACTGTAACTTTATGTCTATATGCTTAATCATGCCACACATTTCTCTGATGTTCACTTTTTTTTTCTTTGCTGTTTTTCAGAATGCTTAACCTACAAGTTGACGATTCTGCCCCCTGACATTTCTGCTTTTGAAGCACTTGGGTGGATTTTTATTTCTGTTGTGATAATTTTCTTTTTAAGAAGTTACTTATGGGCTGGAGAGATGGCTTAGCGGTTAAGTGCTTGCCTGAGAAGCCTAAGGACCCCGGTTTGAGGCTCGATACCCCAGGACCCACGTTAGCCAGATGCACAAGGAGGCGCACGCATCTGGAGTTCATTCAGTGTCTGGAGGCCCTGGCATGCCCATTCTCTTTCTCTCTCTCTCTGTCGCTCTTAAATAAATAAATAAAAATAAACAAAAAACATTTTAAAGAAAAGTTATTTATTTGAGAGAGAGAATGGGCACACCAGATACAAGTACCACCTTGTGCATCTGACTCTACATGGGTGGGTACTAGTGAATCGAGCCCAGGTGACAGCCTTTGCTGCAAGTAAGTGCCTTTAGCTGCTGAGCCGTCTCCCTAGCCCTTGTTATATTTTTAGACTACAGAATTTTCATTTTGTTCTTTTAAAAAGTATTTTATTTTTGTTTACTTATTTGTTTGACACACAGAGAGAGAATGGGCAAACCAGGGCTTCCAGCCACTGCAAACAAACTCCAGACGCTTGCAACCCCTGGTATATCTGGCTAACGTGGGTCCTGGGGAATTGAACCTGGGTCCTTTGGCTTTGCAGGCAAATGCCTTAACCACTAAGCCATCCCTCTAGCCCTTGGCTCTTTTTTTTTAACGTATTTTGTTTTTATTTATTTGAGAGAGAGAAAGAGGCAGGTGTAGATAATGGGCATCCCAGGGCCTCTAGCCACTGCAAACAAACTCCAGATGCAGATGCCACCATGTACATTTGGCTTATGTGGGTAATGGGGAATTGAACTTGGGTCCTTTAGGCTTCTCAGGCAAGTGGCTTAATCTCTAAACTATCTCTCCAGCTCTTGGTTCTTGTTTTATTGTTAACATCTCTCTCTTTTGACTTCTTACTGATAGTCTGTTTAGTAATTGTAATATTTCCCTTAAGTATAAGCATGCTTTCCTCTTATTCTTTGAACATACACAGAAGTAGTTGTTTTGAAGCCTTTGTTAAGCCTGGTATCTGGACACTCTGAAAGCCAACTTTTTTCCTGTAGTAGATGTTCCACACATTCTTATTCCTTTGCATGAGCTCCAATTTTTGGTCTAAAACTGTACCCTTCTTATGATGTCTTAAAGTTGATACTTATTCTTCATACACATACCTGAGGCTTAGTTGTTTACATATTTAATGGCTAGCTGAACAATTTTAATAAAGTCAATCCTGCCATTACTCAAGTAACCTGTTATGGTGTTCTTCAGAAGGTGTAACATGTCATGTATACAGTCACCTTGTGATAAGTGATTTTAGCAAGGTTTTCTGTGGTCTGTCTTAGTGAGTGATCCAGCAAGTTTCTTTGCCTGCTCCTCTCTCACTCCCTTGTTAGCTTCTACAAATTACCCACTGAGTGCTCTGTTGTTTTTACACATTGCCTTGGGGTATAAATTTCCCTACAATCTGATCCCTGATCCAAATAAATTCTTGTGTTTTTCAGGGATAATCTTTGATGCCACTTTGACCCAGCATGGTTTCTCTTAGCTCTCTTTCTTTGCCTGGTTCTCTTTGGTCAGCTTCTAGTTGAGAGGTTCAATTTATTGCTTTCGTGGAACTACCAACCTCTTAATCCAAATAATGCCAGACACTGTTCTTCCTGAGGTATGGTAGATTTTCTTGATTAAAAGAAACTCCATTTGCTCCATGCCCTTTGGACAGTTTCCAGAGACTAATTTTTGTTGTTGTTGTTGTTTTGAGATACTCTGCCGAGTGACCTGGAATACATATATAGTCTTGTGATGGCCTTGACTTCATGGTGATCCTCCTAAGCCTCTGAAGAGCTGGGATTAGAGGCATGTACCACCACACCCAACTTCAGAGGCTTAGTTGGGGGGGAAAAACACAAAATTTCAGGCTTGGTAGATGGCTGAGTTGTTAAAGTGCTTTCTTGCAAAGCCTGCCGGCCTGGGTTCAATTGCTCAGTATCCATATAAAGCGAGATGCATAAAGTAGCTCATTCATTTGCAGAAGCATGAGGCTCTGACATCCTCATACCATTGTCTCTAGCAATAAAAATGTTACAAATAATTTTCACCTCTTGTATTTGAATGAGAGAGAGAATGGGTGCACCAGGGCCTCTAGCCACTGCAAACTAACTCTGGATGCTTGTGCCTCCTTGTGCATCTGGCTTACATGGATACTGGGGAATTGAACCTGGGTCCTTAGGCTTTTCAGATAGGCCCCTTAACCTCTAAACCGTCTCTTCAGCCCCCAGTTTTACTTATTTAAGAAAAATATTTTATTCATTCACTTATTTAAGAGAAAGAATGGCCTTGCCAGGGCCTCCGGCCACTGCAAATGAACTCCATATGCATGGGCCATCTTGTACCTCTGGCTTGCTGTGGGTACTGGGGAAGCGAATCTGGCTCCTTTGCCTTTGCAGGCAAGTGTCTTAACTACTAAGCTATCTCTCCAGCTCCAGAAGTCATTTTTAATTTGAAGTTTTTGAATTGACTACAACCACTTAAAAGTTGGCTTTGAGAATATCTGGGTTCAAATTCTTGATCTGTTATAACTTTGATAGCCTCTTTTCCTGTGCTAGTTTCTTAATACTTATTTTCTTTTTTCCAGTACAGGGCATTGTACATGCTAAGCAAGCACTCTCCGAACCTAACTACACTTCTAGTTCCTGATTATTTTTATTTTGTGTTCTGCTTCATATAGTTTTTGGGTTTGTACAATCTTATATCTAGAGAAGCATCTCCAAGCCTGTTATGCCATGAGTATTCTTTCTCATGTGTAGGAAAAAAAAAATCACTTCTATATATAGGATTCCTCCACACAAAAATGCAAAAGCAGTTTGTTTTTTAAAGTGTATTGACTGTCGTTGCAGTAGAAACTCTATTCAAAGTTCAAAAGGGTCTCAGTTCTATTGTCTTAAAAATAAGCTTGTTTGTTTGTTTGTTTTTCGAGGTAAGGTCTCACTCTAGCCCAGGCTGACCTGGAATTCACTATGTAGTCTCAGGGTGGCCTCAATCTCATCACAATCCTCATACCTCTGCCTCCTGAGTGCTAGGATTAAAGGCATGTGCCACCACACCCAGCAAAAATAAGCATTTTTGTAGTCTAAGATGGTAGTTATTTGAAAAAAAATTATTACCTAAAATATACTTCTTGTAGAAATATTTTAAAAAGAAAGTTTGTTACTTACTGTCTATTTTCCATTAAAATTTAGGTGGCTATTTTTTCCTAAAGCTTTTATAGCTTAAGCTGGCCTGGAACTGACCATTTCTCTACCTCAGCCTTTGGAGTGCTGGTATTATAAGTCTGTACTACTACACCCAACATAATTTACATTTTCTTTACTCTCTATTCTAGCCTATTAATTGAAAAGTCACTTACTTTATCCAAGATAATTATTTTTTTTTAAGTTCGTGTGATCTAATGCTTGGTCAGAGGTAAGTATGTCTCCCACCTCTGATGAGTCAAGTATTTTAAGAATGGAAATACTATTATAGTTGTCAGTTAAACAGGCATTTGGAAGGAAATAACTCTTCTATGATATGTGTGTGTGTGTATGTCTTTTTTTCTGAGGTAAGATCTTGCTCTAGCCCAGGCTGACCTGTAATTAACTATGTCGTCTCAGGCTGGCCTCATAAAATACTCATACCTCAACCTCACAACTGCTGGAATTAAAAGCATGCACTACCATGCCTGGCTCTTGTGCGCGCGCGCACACACACATGCGCTCGCTTGCTCCCTCCCTCCCTCCCCCTCTGTGTGTGTGTGTGTGTGTGTGTGTAGTGTGTGTATATATATGAAAAATTCACAAGATAAATTGAAAAGGTTTACTTTGGCTGTTTTTTTTTTTAAAGATAAAGTCTCACTCTAGTCTGTGCTGACTTCGAATTCACTCTGTAATTTCAGAGTGGCCTCGAACTCATGGTGACCCTCCTACCTCTGCCTCCCAAGTGTTGGGATTAAAGGCGTGCACCACCACGCCCAGTTAATTTGGCTAAAAATTTTTAGAAGTTTCAGTACATGATTGGCTCCTTTGCTCTTGGGCCTATGTTGAGGGAGCAGCATGTAGTAAGATCTGTTCAGGGGTGAAAGAGAAGGAACAGGGGCTAGGGTGCCAATAAGCCCCTTCAAGGATGTGTCCCCCACCCCCAGTGACCTCATATATACCCTACCTCTTAATGGTTCTACCAGCTCCCAGTAGTGCCATGGGCTAAGGGACCAAGCTTTAATACAGAAGTCTTTGGAGGTCACATCCAAACCATAGTATACTATTATCCTGTGTGTGTGTGTGTGTGTGTCCAATCACAGAGATATTAAAGTAGGAGGGAGAGGGGAAAAGGATGTGGGGAAGTTAGAGCAGAGAAGGAATAGTCACCGTAAGAAGGACAGTTCTTTGTAGGGGAGTTCTCTAATACTAAGGCCCTCTGATTTGATGAAAGCTGCTGAGAAAGGTCACCTCTACAAAGTTTATAGTAAATGCTTTTCCATTTACAGAGTGCTAGTTTGTTAAAGAGAATATATAGTCCTTCATCTAGATAGAGGTGATACTTCTCCCTGCATGAAACGCATGGGGATGCTAACTTTGAATGTGAAATAAAATGGTGTGTGCCCTAAAGGTAATCAAATGTTGCTCTCTTGGTTATACTTTGCATTACAGAAAAACCAAACACAATTTCTACTTTTTCACTACTTTTGCTTTTTATGAAGCAGAAGCCTAAAATTTCATGCAGTAAAACTTCACATTTGTGATTCATTAATTTGAGCATTTGGTTATGGTGTCAATCTTTAAACAATTTAAATAATTGAGTTAGTTTTGTGTAGGACTCTGCTGTTTTGACTTGGAAGAAAGCTTGTTCTAGTCTTGCTTAGGTGTGCCTAAATTAGCCCAGTGACATAGAAAACAATCTTCTGTCTGAGCCATGAGACTGTTCCTTGCAGACAGGTAAAACAAGTCATTCTCAGCTGTTTCTCCCACTTGGATTGAAAGGAATATGTTTGAGGTAGCAGTAGTTGTACCATATTTCTTTCTTCTTTTTTATTTTTTGTGGTAGGGTCTCACTCTAGCCAAGGCTGACCTGGACACTATGTAGTCTCGGGTTGGCCTCAAACTCATGATGCTCCTCCTGCCTCTGCCTCCCAAGTATCGGGGTCAACAGCATGCACCACCACTCCTGGCAGTGGTACCATATTTCTGATAAGCTTTTTTCCCACCCAAGCATTTCCATCTTAAGTATATTTGAAAACAATTACCATGTGTTTGATATATACGAAACACCTTTTATTGGGCTGGAGAAATGGCTTAGCAGTTAGGGCACTTGCCTGCAAAGCCAAAGGACCCAGGTTCAATTCCCCAGCACCCACATAAAGCCAGATGCACAAGGTGGTGGTGCGTGCATCTGGAGTTCTTTTGCAGTGTCTGGAGACACTGGCACCCCATTCTCTTTCTGTCTCTCTCAAATAAATAAATAAAAATGTTTAAACACATTTTATTAGTGTAATTCTCATAACATTGTTTGTGGGTTAATAGTATCTTGACTGGGTTAATTGATTATATCTCAATTTTAGGATACATGGGCTATTCTGGGAAAAATTGGTGCAATTCTCACCTTGCTTAGTAACCAGATATTTAGAAACTTGGTTTCTTAGTCTTGGTGGTACATTAGAATTTATCACAACAGGGTTTTTTTTCCCAAAATATGTTTCTCAGCCCTATGTCTAAAAATGGAGTTTATCCCATATGGAAAGGAACCTGAGCGTCACTGCTATTAAGAGCACCTTTGGTAATTTTACTGTGCAAATAAAGATGAAGCTCCCTAGTCTAATGAATATACAATTGAAATTTGACTGGTATTCTCCTGTATACCTTTGTTAGGTTACAAAGAATTCTTGGGTTTATATTTGTTTGGGGGTATGTGTGTTTGTGTATATATTTATGAGCATGTAGTGCCCTGGTATACATAAGGGAGATTTGATGTCAGTCTCAGGATGTTTGTCCTTTTCTTCCTTCCTTTGAGGCAGGGTTTCATTTTGATGCCTCCCATTACTGTAGGCATGTTAGGATTGTAGACACATGTGCCACTCTGTGTCCAGCTTTACATGGGTGCTAAGGAGTTGAACTCAGGTCAGTAGGCTTACAACAAGGCAGAGCCATCTCCCCAGCCCAGAATTCTTGTAACTAAGCATTTGGGGCCAGTAGCTCTGTTAGGGTTCCAGGAGTGCCTGTGGCCAAAACCTCGCCCAAAGTGGAAAGCTAAGGTCACTTGATACAACCAGTTGTATTGGAGTAGTAGTTACACAGTTGCTTTCTTCAAAGAAAAATCCCACAAAAAAGGGTAGGTGACACAGTGGGTCTTTTGGTTTGGGTGTGTGCATGGGTGGTTAACAGAAGTTTGATTTCTCACAGTTCTGAAAGTTGGAAGTCTAAGATAAGGTTTTGGTAGTTTTTTCTTTTTGTTTCCAGAAGCCTGACTCTGTTTTGTATCTTCACATGGTCTTTCCACTGTATGTGCTCACCCCTTGAATTTTTCCCAAGGTGTTAAAAACTTAAACGTCAAAGCCAGCTGTAAACTTAATGCCCAGTTTCAGTGATAAATGTTAGATGCTAGAGCTTTCCTGAAATGTTTTCAGAATTCATTTTTTGTTTTATATCCTGAATATACATGCTTTTGCAGTGTACTTAAGACATCAGCCAATTAAAGACAGGTTGTTTGCCATTCCATAATTTAAGTGGCATTAATTATCTTGATAATTTTGGGGGTAGTCAGTTCCAGAAGAAAACTGAAGTATTATATGATAAAGTTAGTATTGTATGTTTTCTTGATAGAAAAGCTGCCGTACCATTATTAAGTTGAATGTGATAATAAATAATAATAAAACTTAAAACTTTAAAACTTTTCACTTTTCCCTCATTTATTTAGTCACTTTTTCTTGAACTGATTCACTGGTGATACTAAATTTGAGCAGGTTAATTTATGTTTTTATATCTAAACCAATTATGCTTTTTTCTCTTCTACCTGTAGGTTATGCAATGGTCTCTGCAAGATGGTTTATTCTTGAATTGGAGCTTTTTAAGACTGACAAATGCTGGTACTTCATCTTTTATAAGTGGACTATAATTTCTTTTCTCAAGACAACTACATAAACAGACAAAATTGCAAAGATTTGCCCTGTGTCGAGTATGACAGCCACGACTCGTGGCTCTCCAGTTGGAGGGAATGACAACCAGGGCCAGGCTCCTGATGGACAGTCTCAGCCCCCCCTCCAACAGAATCAGGTATGAGAGTTTTGTGAGGCTTCTGTTTTTTGCTAGCCCTAAAGTTCATAGAATATTTTTTTTCTAGAAGAATGTATGTAAGGTACCTGGTCCCAGGTACACTCTCCCCAAATTAATTACAATTTGATTTGTGGAAAGGTTTTATTAAGAGAAATATCTGGCTAGGTGTGGTGACACAGCACTTAGGAGGCAGGGGGATCACCATGAGTTCGAGGCCAGCATGAAATTACATAGTGAAGTCCAGGTCAGCTTGGGCTAGAGTGAAGCCCTTCTTTGGAAAATTGGGGGGGGGGAGGAATTTCTGATTTTTAGGTGCGTCTTTTGTTAAGATTTCTAAGGAATTTCTTCATTGCATCTAGACTGTCAAAATTATTGTGATGCATAGTTTATCATTATGTTTATACATACATACAAACAAAAACTGAGAATGGAACTCAGTTCTTATTGCTATACCCCTGAGATATCATCTCCTTTGGCCTTATAGTAATAATTATTTTTATTTTTATTTTTAGTGTCATAGGACCAGTGGCAGTATCTCCTTGTTCATCTCCAGTAATGCTAGTTTGTGTTCTGTCTCCTAAACAGTCTTTTTAGGAGTTTACCAATTTCTATAAACTTCCTTCCCCAAAGAAAACTTTATTGGATTTAAATTTTCAATGCTTTTACATTTCATTTTGTAAAATAGAAATTTTCATTATTCATTTCAGCCTTCTTTTATTACATATAAAGCTTTGTCAATGTTGAAGTGTTTTTTTTTTTTTTTTTAATTTTTGTTTTGTTTTGAGGTAGGTTCTCACTCTCACCCATGCTGACCTGGAACTCACTCTGTAGTTCAGGCTGGCCTTGAACTCACAGCAGTCTTCCTACCTCAGCCTCATGTGTGCTGGTATATAGAGTTTTATATTTGAAAGTATTGAACTAAATAAGTCAAGCATTAAAATTTGTATGCTTAGAGGTAAATTAGCTGAGTTTGTACATTGGAGACACAAACATGTTGCTTATAGTAATAAAGTTTTGTAGAATTTGTATGGATAGGTTTTAAAGCAAAAATGTTATTGTAGACACAAACATGTTGCTTATAGTAATAAAGTTTTGTAGAATTTGTATGGATAGGTTTTAAAGCAAAAATGTTATTGTAGAGTAATTGTTAATTGGGGATAAATTCTTACTGTAAACCTGTTACAGGTTAGATATTCTATCACCATTATGAAAGAAAAGGGCTTCACTGCCTTTTCTTCCACTACCATTTTAAAGAAATGAGCAAGCTTAATGATCCCACTCAAATAAATATTCAACTTTATTAATTTCTTTTCCAGTTTCTATTTTAAGACATTAATATATGTGGTCACAAGTCATGGGGCAGAGTTAAATCTTTCTTGTGTTATAAATTGATGGCCAGTGTTCAGGTTTTTTAATGCTTAGCCAAAGTTTGTTGTCAAAGATAATTGTTTTTTTTTTAAATTTTTATTTATGTATTTATTTGAGAGAGAAAGAGAGAGGGCATGCCAGGGCCTCCATCCACTGCAAATGAACTCCAGACGCATGTACCACCTTGTGCATCTGGCTTATGTGGTTAATGGGGAATTGAACTGAGGTCCCTTGTCTTTGCAGGCAAATGCCTTAACCACTAAGCCATCTCTCCAGCCCAATATTGTTTTTAAACCAGGAGGTAGTAGTGTACAATCCTAGTATTTTCTATTTTGTACCTGCAATATGCATGGAATCCTAATCTTTTATACAATGTTTGTTGCTTTGCATGGTGCTACACGAAAATGAAGCCTTTAACATTACTTTTATTTTTAAACGTGCTTGATTTTTAGAGTTCTTGGATTTGTGATAGTATTACACATCTGTGTCATGTATTTGTGCACGTTGTCTTTTTTCCATTTTGAGGATAACTGGTTGTTAAAAACAAAGGAATATTAGAGTTTTACCTATATTATAATCACCCTGTAAAGTTGCTCTACTCACTTTGCTAAGGTCTACTTTTTTTTTTTCCTTTTTTCTTTTTGCATGTGTATGAGTGGGTGGTGGTGGTATATGAACATGTATGTTCATATGGCACCACATGCACTCACGTTGGCCAGAACCAGATTCTCTTTCTAAACCCATAGTTTGCCTTTTTTTTTTCCAAGCTCCAGTGATTCTTGGGTTTCTGTTCCCACAGGACTGGTGGTGTAGGCATTTGTAGCCATGCCAAGCTATTTATGTAGATCAAACTCTAGCAGTCTCTTAGGCCCTCATGCTTACACAATAAATGCTTTTATCTCTGAGCCATCTTTCCAGCCTTCAACTTTTTTAAAGTTAGGATTATAATTATTTATCTGGGCTGATTGTGGTGGCGCACCATGAGTTTGAGGCCACCCTGAGACTCATAGTGAATTCCAGGTCAACCTGAGCTAGAATGAGACCCTACCTCAAAAAAAAAATTTTTTTTTTTTAAAATCTGGTACTGTTGAACCACAAAAGAATAACCAAAGTACTAATTAGTGCCCAGCTTTGGGCTCACTTTTTTGATATGGACATGATATTGACATATTAACATCTAATAAAATTAGATTTTTAACTTTTGGGGTGTTTGTATAATGTGCACATTTGCACACCTGTAGGAGAAAATTTTAGTCTGTAGTGTGACATGAAATTCAATGATAAGTGAAATAGCTTTGGTAAAGGCAATATGAGATGAAAACTCAGATATGACTGGATTGGAATTTGGTAACCTAAGTGACAGTGGTCTTAAAAATAAATTATTTGAGCTGGGTGTGGTAGCACACACCTTTAATCCCAGCACTTGAGAGGCCATGGTAGGAGGATCACTGTGAGTTTGAAGCCACCCTGAGACTATATAGTGGATTCCAGGTCAGCCTGAGCTAGTATGAGACCCTACCTCAAAAAAAGAAAGAAAGGAAGAAAGAAAAAATAGGCAGACTGGGGAGATAGCTCAGTGGATACAGCACTTGCTGAACAAACACGACAAGCTGAGTTCAAATCTCCAGGACGCACATCAGACACAGCAATGAGCATCTGCAATCCCAGCCCTTCTACAATGAGATAGGAAGAGAGACAGGAGAATCCCAGATGTTTACAGGCTAGTCTTCTTGATGTGGTCAGCAATAAACAAGAGACCCTGCCTCAGACAAGGTAGAATGTAAGGACTGACACTCGGTGTTGTCTTCTCTCTTCTCTCCTCCACATATGCACTTTGGTATGTGCATACCTACAGTCACGCACATCATGCACACATAAAAATAAATACAGAACATAATCAGGAAGAGATGGCCCAGTAGCTAAAGACATCTTTTGCCACATGTAGTGGTGCACGCCATTAATCCTAGCACTCAGGAGGCAGAGGTAGGAAGATCGCCATGACTTCAAAGGCTCTGCTCCGGCTAGCTACCTCAGGCAAATGCCCTCTGCACAGTTGAGTGCATGGAGCCCTGCAAGGTCTCATACACATCCATACACACAAGTAAAAAAAAAAAATGGCCTACAGAAGCCACAATGAAGTCTTAAGTTATTTGATTAATAATTTGAAAAGGAAATTACAAAACATGTTTACATTTTCTTTTCTAAACAAAAAGTAAATGTGATGTTTCATATTTCTATAAAAATTTATCACAATAGGCTCATGTAATGGAAAACGTGAGGAGAGATAGTAGAAATAGTAGATAAGAACCCAAACTTTTCAGAATAGATCTGAATTCAAAGTGTGACTAGTGTTTGAGTTACATGACATTAGTTTGAATTTGTTTTCTCATCCATTGAACAGCAGTAGAATATTATGCTAGGCTATTGAAAATTAAGTGAAACTATTTTAAAGCACAGTGACATAGAGATTGTCTGAAATACAAACTTGAAAATAAAAACTGTGCTTCTGTCAAAAATTTCTAAAACATTGGCTGGAGAGATGGCTCAGCTGTTAAGGCACTTGCCTGAAAAGCTTAAGGACCTGGGTTTAATTCCCAATACCCATACAAAGGCAGATGCATCTGGAGTTCATTTGCCATGGCAGGATGCCCTGGTATGCCCTGTTTCCGTCTGTCTGTCTGTGTGTCTTTCTCTTGTGTCTTACAAATAAAAGTATTCTAAAAAATCTGTACTGATACCTGTTATGTTTGAATTAGTGGAAATGGTACATATGTTATAGAAACTTAAATCTGTAATATTTAATTTTAATCAAGACTTCATCGCCTGATTCTTCTAATGAAAATTCCCCGGCAACTCCTCCTGATGAACAAGGCCAAGGTGATGCCCCACCACAGACTGAAGATGAGGAACCTGCATTTCCACATACTGATTTGGCAAAGTTAGATGATATGATCAACAGGTCAGTTGATTTTTTTAAAATATTTTAAAATATATTATTTTTTAAAATTTATTTGAGACATAGAGTCAGAGAGGGAGGGAGGGAGAGAGAATGAATATGAATGGGCATGCCAGCGCCTCTAGGCACTGTAAACAAAATCCAGACAAATGTGCCACCTTGTGCTTATGTGGATACTGGGAAATCAAACCAGGGTCTTTAGGCTTCACAGGCAAGCACCTTAACTACTAAGCCATCTCTCCAGCCCCAAACCTGGTCTTGATACTTAACGTTACTCTGGGCCTGTCATTTATGATACCCCAAGAGAGTGTTGCTTTAAGTTGCTCTCAGGCTAATAAAAAGATGCAAAGAGGATAAGATAGAGCATGTCAAGTAAACCCAGGTAGATTATCTTTGTATTTACCATCATATACCTTGGCTTTTCTACAAATATGACATTTTTGTGATTAATTTTCTTTTTTACTGACAGCTTCTATAATTATACACGATAAACCATAGTAATTCCCTCCCCCCACTTTCCCTTTGCAACTCCACTCTTCATCATATGCCCTCCCCCTCTCAATCAGTCTCTTTAATTTTGATGTCCTCATCTTGTCCTCCTATTTTGATGGTCCTGTGTAGGTAATGTCAGGCACTGCGAGGTCATGGGTATCCAGGCAACTTTGTGTCTGGAAGAGTGTATTTTAAGCAGTCCCACCCTTCTTTTGGCTCTTACATGCTTTCTGCCACCTGTTCTGCAATAGACCCTGAGCCTTGGAAGGTGTGATAGAGATATTTCAGTCCTGAGCATTCCTCTGTCACTTCTTCTCAGCACCATGGTGCTTTCTGAGTCATCCCAAGGTCACCACCATCTGAAAAGAGAAGCTTCTGTAACTAAAAGTGAGAGTAGCAGTAATACATGGGTATGGACATTAGGAGAAGTGTTCACTGGGAACTTTGATGAGCATAGTATATACATTTTGCCATACACTAGCAGAGGTTACACCCCTAGAGTTTATGACTTCCCCTGTCTTAGGTTTTCAGTATCAGGCATGTATTCCCTCCCGTGAAGTGGGCCTTCAATCCAATGAGAGAGCAGTTGGGTTCCCCCATAACAGAGATGCCACTATTGCACGCATTGGCTCATTTGGCCTGGCTGGCCAAATTTATCTTGTAGTATCCACTGTTGTTTATCTCCACTGGTGATTTCTGTATCTTCCATGGAACTACATGCAGTATAGCTTTATCCAGCTTTCTGTCAGTTGTTCTACATGGAGGAGGTTTTCAGCTCAGTTCCAACAGGATTTCTCAGTGATCTTGCAACCCAAGCATGTGGAGTCTTCAAGCAATAGGGTCTTATCATCTATTCCTTGTGGGAAACCAAGAGCCTTGGCAGTGGCCTGTAATGTTTGGGGGCATCAGGTACCTCCCTGGCCAACAACTCACTGACAGGTATCCCATCCCTGGCACTGAAAATTTTCTAGTAACAATCTTTGGCTTCTGAGTATGTCATTGTCCAAAAAGTAGGTTTCCATATGCCTTATTTATATCATCTTACTTTTTGATTAGCGCTCCCCCACCCCCACCTTTCCTTTACTCAGTCTCTTCCCCTGACCTCACTTAGGCCTTTTCACCCCCCAATTAATCTGTTCTTCTGCTTACATATATACAATACCATCCTCTTAAGTCCCCCTCCCTCCCTTTCTATTCTCTTTATAACCCTTTCTAGCTTACTGGCCTCTGCTATTGAATTTTATTTCAACTCATATTGAAGTCCAATCATTTGTATGATGATATGAGAGAGAACATGTGACATTTGGCTTTCTGGGCCTGGGTTACCTCACTTAGTATAAGCCTTTCCAGATCTATCCATTTTCCTGCATTTCATAGTTTCATTTTTCTTTACTGCTTAGTGGAACTCTATTATATAAATTTGTCACATCTTCATTATCCACTCATCAGTTGAGAGACATCTAGAGTGGTTGCATTTCCTAGATGCCGTGAATAGAGTGGCAATAAACATGGTTGAGCAAGTATCTCTAAGGTAGTGATACGAGTCCTTAGGATATATGTCTGGGAGTGGTCTAGTTGGGTCATACGTTAAATCTGTCTCAGGAACCTCTACATTGATTTCCACAATGGATGCACCAGATTGCATTCCCACCAACAGTGTAGAAGGGTTCTGCTTTTTCCTCATTGTCACCAGCATTTATTATCATTTGTTTTCATGATGGTAGCCATTCTGAGTGGAGTGATATGGGATCTCGGAGTAGTTTTAATTTGCATTTCCTTGATTACTAAGGATGTAGAACTTTTTTTTAGATATTTATATGCCATCTGTATTTCTTCTTTTGAGAATTCTCTATTTAGTTCCATAGCCCAGTTTTTTTAATTGGGTTGTTTGATTTCTTATTATTTAGCTTTTTGAGTTTTTTTTTTTTATATCCTGGATATTAATCCTCTGTCAGATGAATAGGAGGCAAAGATTTTTCTCCCATTCTTTAGGTTACCTCTTTGTTATATTCACAGTGTCCTTTACTGTATAAAAGCTTTGTAATCTCATGAGGTCCCAGCAGTTGATCATTGGTTTTACTTCCTGAGCAACTGGGGTTATATTCAGAAAGTCTTTGCCTACACCGATATGTTGAAGGGTTTCCCCTAATTTTTCCTCTAGCAGTTGTAGAGTTTCAGCTCTAATATTAAGGCCTTTGATCCATTTGTACTTAATTCTTGAGCATGGAGAGATAGAAGGATTTGTTTTCACCCTTCTACAGATACATATCCAATTTTCCCAGCACCATTTGTTGAAGAGGCTGTCTTTTCTCCAAATGAGTATTTTGGGCCCTTTTTTCAATGATCAGGTGACTGTAGCTTCCTGGAGTTTTATCTGGGTCCTGTATTCTGTTCCATTGATCTACATGTATGTTTTTGTGCCATTATGACATATTTTTCTGTGTGGTGTTTTGAGGTAGGGGGTCTCACTATAGCCCAAAATGACCTGGAATTCACTATGTAGTCTCAGACTGGCATAGAACTCAATAACGATCTACCTACCTGTCTCCAGAGTGCTGGAATTAAAGTGTTCACCCACATATTTGGCAGGAAGAGGGGGGAGAGGGAGAGAATGGATGTGTCAAGGCCTCTAGTCAGTGCATATGAATTGCAGACATGCACCAGCTTGTGCATCTGGCTTTATGTGGATACTGGGGAATCAACCCTTGGTTTTTAGGGTTTGTAGGCAAGCTCCTTAACTGTTGAGCCATCTCTCCAGCACCAAATACGAAATTCTTTTTAAATTTTATTTATTTCTTTATTTGAGAGAGAGAGAAAGAGAATGGCACACCCAGGCCTCTAGCCACTGCAAGTGAACCCTAGATGCATGCACCACATTGTGCATCTGGCTTACATGGGTACTGGGGAATCAAACCAGGGTCCTTAGTCTTTGCAGGCAAGTGTTATAACTGCTAAGCTATTTCTGCTGCCCAGTATGAAGTTCCTTTTGTTTTTATGGGTTTTTGTTTGTTTATTTGTTGTTGTTTGGTTTTCTGAGGTAGGTTCTCACTCTAGCCTAGGCAAAATTCTTAATATATTTTTGTAACTTGCTTTCTTCATTTATTTTGAATATTTTCCTATCTTAAACCATTGTTTTAAATGAACTATTTAAGAGAATACATTATGTCATTCTAGTAGCCCTCTGTAGTAATTATGTACAGAGATCATGAAACAAAACAATGTAATTGTGTTTGGCTGTTCTCTGTAGCAGATACATCATAGACAACGGTTGTATTGTACTTTAATTTTTGTCTGATGATTGGTTACTATAGTAAAGTACTTAATGTAGACTAGAGAATAGGATAGCATATTAACAGTCTTTAAGGGAATAAAAATAGAGAGGATGTTTATATGTATAAATGACAACAGTTACTTGTTTCTAACAGACTATATGGTAATGGAATGATTTTTTTTTTTAAGTGGATGCATGAGTGTTAGGGGATTTTGTCAGATCTTAAGATAGAGATTAAAAGATAGGTTGATGAAGGTTGGTTCTTCTGTGAAGAGAGGGGTGAATTAGGCGAATATGAGCTTGAAGGATGAGGAAAAAGAATAGATGGATAGATGGTTGGGCCAGCGCTGGGATCCACAAGAAGGCTGCATCCTTATTTAAGGAAAGGACAGCTGTGAAATATCCAGACCTACGACTCACTTTTCTCCCAAAAGTTAATAAATCTCTACCTCCTAAAGTTTTTGGCCTTTCTGAGGAAGTTTAGATATGTGTCTTTTAATCTAAATCCTGAAAGAGCTTTTTCCTGTGAACTTTTAACAGTAGGGATCTATGATGCCTAATTAATGCATGATTTATTATGGTAATTTCATATTTTACATTATGATCTAGTTTTCTTCACTCATTTTTGTACCTTTCAGTTGATGGTATCTTTAAAAATCCCATTTGGAGGGGCTGGATAGATTGCTTAGTGGCTAAAGACTTTTGCTTGCAAAGGCTGCCAGTCTGGATTCAAATCCCCAGTACCCCTCCAAAGCCAGATACACAAAGTAGTGCATGGGTCCTGAGTTTGTTTGCTACAGTAAGAGGCCCAGGCATGCCCATTTTCTCTCTCAATTTTTTTTTAATCTGTTTGGAGAGATAGCAGATGTTTAATTTCCAAAACAATTATTTTATTTTCATGTTAGTATTAATATTTTCATAGTGAAGTAATCATAATTAGTAACTTACTTTTGGTACCTCTTTTAGCACATAACTGATAAGCATCTTTATTTTATAAACTCAGGCCTCGATGGGTGGTTCCAGTTTTGCCAAAGGGGGAACTAGAAGTGCTTTTAGAAGCTGCTATTGATCTTAGTAAAAAAGGTAAGTTTCTATGTTGTCCTTTTCTTCATGTATTCTACTGGATAGACTTTTACTTTATTCCTGAAAACCTCAGTTTTCTCTTTATGGGGACACACAGCAAGGTTACAAGCAAGGCTCATATTCTTTTAAAAGAACAGCTGTGAAAAACTGTAAACTCTGATATTAGACAAAAGTGTGTATATATATATATATATATATATATATATTCATATTTTTTATTTTTCAAGGTAGTGTCTTGCTGTAGCCTAGGCTGACATGGAATATTCACTGTTGTAGTCTTAGGGTGGTCCTGAACTCACGGTGAACCTCCTACCTCAGCCTCCCAAGTGCTGGCCACCATGCCTGGCATATTCCTATTCCTTTTTTATTTTATTTATTTATTTTGGTTTTTTGAAGTAGAGTTTCACTCTAGGCCAGACCTGGAATTCACTGTGTAGTCTCAGGGTGGCCTCTATCTCATGGCAATCCTACCTCTGCCTTCCAAGTGTTGGGATTAAAGGCATGTGCCACCACGCCCAGCCATATTTGTACTTCTTTGTTTTTTTGTTTTGTTTGTTTTTATTTTGTTTTGTTTTTCGAGGTAGGGTCTTGCTCTGGGACAGGCTGACCTGGAATTAACTATCTAGTCTCAGGGTAGCCTTGAACTCACAGCAATCCTCCTACCTCTACCTCCCGAGTGCTGGGATTAAAGGCGTGCACCACCACACCCAGCAATATTGGTATTTCTTAAGAGCACATCTATTGTTAGATTTGGGAAAAGGTTTTCAATCAAAAGTTAAAAAACATTGTTTAGACTCCTGTTATAGGAAGTAATATACACAAAAGGTTTTCAGGCATGTCTAACCTTTTGGCTACACTGTATTATCTACAAAGGACATGTAAGTACCACACAACTGAGTTACCAGAAAACCCTCAATGTTTTAAGTATTTTGTGTTGGGGTGCATTCATAGCTATTTTGGGCTGTAGCTTAGATGCACCTGCTAGGTAATAGGTTTAACTGGTTGTAAGAGAGTATGGAGATGGTATTTATAGTGAGCCATTTCTGGTCCTAAGATAAGTGCTGTGCAAATGTGCAAATTACTTGCACTTTCCAAGAATCAAAGGGCACATGAGTTTTAATCTACAAACCACTGAATGATGATTCCATTTTATTAATAATATGTTTCCACAATAAACTAGCTTTCTATTTTTTAAACATAGGAAAAGTGATTTTTTTTTCATTCAACAAAAGACTTTAAAGATGGAATTTTTTGTTTTAACAAAAAAGATCAAAAGCCAAATAAAAGGGAATGTTGGTTTTCAGTTGTCCAGATATGAAACCATAATTGTTGGGATTAATCCTTATTGTCATTCAGTTACTTTGGTTTACTTTACTTACAGCTGAATTCTCATAGCAGAGGACTACTGTTATAATGCTCAATTCATTTTTAAGGCATTTATTGTAGTTGCTTTCTCTTACTGAGATAAAGCACCCAACCAAAAGCAGCTGATAGGAAGAAAGTTTATTTTGGTTTACAATATCAAGGGGAAAGTGTGGCATGAGCAAAGGCTGGACATATCCATGTCACAGCTGTGGAAAACAACAGCAGGAAAGTGAGCAGAGTTCATGCAAGGGGAAGCTGGCTATAACACCCCTATGTCCACCCCCTGATACACATCTCCTCCAGCAAGGCTCTGCCTCCCAAATTACTATCAGCCCAAAACATAGGAGTTTATGGGGAACACATAATTAAAACCATTATGGCATTGGAGATTAAAAACCAGCAACAGGGTTGGAGAAATTGCTTAGCAGTTAAGGCAGTTGGCTGTGAAACCTAGGGATCCATGTTTGATCTCTCTCCAGATCCCACATAAGCCAGATGCACAAAGGGGAGGCAAGTGCAAGGTATCACATGCCCCCTAGGTGGCGCAAGCTTCTGGAGTTTGATTGCAGTGGCTGAGGCACTGGCATGCCAGTTTTCTCTCTCTCTTTCTCTCTCTAAAAAAAAAGCAGCAATAATCAGATTATAAAAAACAAAGTTTTATTTTGGCTTACAGTTTCAGATATTTCATACTATGATCAGTTGATTTGCTTTTGGGTCGGTGATGAGGTAGCATATGATGAGGGTCCCACAATCACCTTTGAAAGCATGTCCCAATATTTTAAAACGTAACCATCTCTTAAAAGCTTCACTACCGCCTAGTGGCACCATGGGTTGTGGCCCAAAACTTTGAAGGGTGTACTTTACCCAAATCACAGCACCAGCACCATAGAGTGTTATAACAAGTGAAATTAATTATGGACAAAACTAACATGTTTAGTACCTTGCTTGAGTCCGTCTTACTCCCTGGCAAGGGAAAACTTCACTTATAATAATTATCCCTCTTTTTTAAGTATCTTAATGGTTTATCAATTTTGAAAATCTATGAACTATTAACAAGGCTTCACTTTTCCACAATTGAAGGGAACACTGTGCTAGTTGTGTTCTAAGCCTTAGCCATCCAATCATAATTAAAAATAAAGGGTGGCCTGCCTTTATCTTCCTTCCTTCCTTCCTTCCTTCCTTCCTTCCTTCCTTCCTTCCTTCCTTCCTTCCTTCCTGCCTTCCTTCCTTCCTGCCTGCCTTCCTTCCTTCCTGCCTTCCTTCCTTCCTTCCTGCCTTCCTTCCTGCCTGCCTTCCTGCCTGCCTGCCTGCCTGCCTGCCTGCCTGCCTGCCTGCCTGCCTGCCTTCCTTCCTGTGGGGGGGAGGTTCAAGGTAGGGTCTTACCCTAGCCCAGGCTGACCTGGAATTTACTGGGTACTCACAAGGTGGCCTCCAACTAACGGCATTCCTCCTACCTCTGCCTCCCGAATGCTGGGATTAAAGGTGTGCACCACCACACCTGGCCTTCTTTCTTTTCTTTTTCTTTCTTTTTTTTTTTTTTTGAATTTTTTTTAAGGTAGGGTCTCGCTATAGTCCAGGCTGACCTGGAATTCACTCTGTAGTCTCAGGGTGGCCTTGAACTCACAGTGATCCTCCCACCTCTGCCTCCTGAGTGCTGGGATTAAAAGGCATGCGCCACCACACCTGGCTGGTGGCTTTTCATTTAATAGTATTGACATTCAGTGAATTTTCTATCTCTGTAGTTTATTTCAGATATGGATCATATATTTTTAAGTTTAAATGTCATCCATATTGTACAATCAAAATATTTCTTGTAGCAGTTTGAGTAGCTTTTTTTTTAATTTTTATTTATTTATTTATTTGAGAGTAACAGAGAGAAAGAAAGAGATAAGAGATTGAGAATGGGCGCGTCAGGGCTTCCAGCCACTGCAAACGAACTCCAGATGCATGCGCCCCCTTCTGCATCTGGCTAACGTGGGTCCTGGGGAACCGAGCCTCGAACCGGGGTCCTTAGGCTTCACAGGCAAGCGCTTAACCGCTAAGCCATCTCTCCAGCCCTTAAGTAGCTTTTTACTTTGTCATTAATAATTATAAATGAGTCATTTGTGGTGTTACAGGCCTATAACTTCCCAAAAGTACACTAGAAGCTGAGACAATAGTGGAGAGAGAGTTCAAGACCTGCCTATGGGCTTACATAATGAAACTGTCTCAATGAAATAGGAATTAATAGGTGTAATGAGATTGGTAACATGCTTGCACTTGGAACACTATAGCAAGGGTCATGGACTGTGTAGTAAGATCTGACTTGAAAAAAAAATATTAGACATGCCTTGTATTTGGTGGCACGTGACTTAACTCTGAATAACAGCGTGCTGGCTTGGTGGGCTTTCTGGGACTTGCTGCAGTATTGGATGTATCATGAGCCAAAGAGCATTTTTTTGTCTTTGTTTAAACTGACCAATCACTCTAGAGGAGTGGGCTTCTTACATTTGATTACATAAGTGTAGCTTCCCACTGGAAGAGTGGGTTTTTATGCTCCCTAGTGCCCTCTTCCATGAGGAGTCTGTTCTCTCTGCTTTCTTTACTTCTTACCTTGAAATAAACTTAAAAAAAAGGAATGATAAAAAGAAGCATAGATACTGCAACAGTGAAAGGAGACACATAAGGAAGAAGAAGCAAGTCATCTTACTTGGCCATACAATTAATAGTATAAGGGTGCTAAATGGATAGTTTACAACTAAGATTTTTAAAATGTTTATGAGGGCTGGAGAGATGGCGTAGCGGTTAAGCGCTTGCCTGTGAAGCCTAAGGACCCCGGTTCGAGGCTCGGTTTCCCAGGTCCCACGTTAGCCAGATGCACAAGGGGGCATACGCGTCTGGAGTTCGTTTGCAGAGGCTAGAAGCCCTGGCACGCCCATTCTCTCTCTCTCTCCCTCTATCTGTCTTTCTCTCGGTGTCTGTCACTCTCAAATAAATAAATAAATAATTTAAAAAAATGTTTATGAAATGTAAAACTTCAGACTTGTTTTCAGGAAGCAAATGCTAGGTAGTATTTAGATTGTCTGTCACATGGTATTGGCCACCATTTTGGGTTTAAAATCCAGCCTTGTAATTTGTAGCTGCAATTGCTGTGATTAGTTTCTGATTATTATCTTGTGTCATATAACTGAGCATTGTAAAACTGTGTTTATGTTTTTCCTCCCATTTTCTTAGGCCTTGATATTAAAAGTGAAGCATGTCAACGATTTTTTCGAGATGGGCTAACAATTTCATTCACTAAAATCCTTACAGATGAAGCAGTGAGTGGCTGGAAGTTTGAAATTCATGTGAGTCCTGGTTTTGACATTGAAAGCAGATTATATGATATTCATGTTTGTGTCCACATTTGTGTGTGTATATATGGTCCATTGGTTAGAGTATAAAACTTTCAGAATAATTTTATAGTAAATTATCTTTATTGAAGGGCAGTATGGTTCTATAGAATGAGCATGAAATTTAACGTTTGAAATTTTGTGTTTGAAATTTCTCCTGGGTTCATAAGTGCCTATGTGACTTACACAAGTTATCACATCTTATTGAATCTGATACTATCATTTGAAAGATACACCATTATTTATATATCATTAAGGAAGGAGAACACTGAAGATGAGCAAATAGTACATGTCTGGTGTACCAGAAAAGTCAGTGTTGTTGAAACAAATGAGAAATGAACTCATCATGTAGAAAAGGATAGAAAATAACATGTATATTTCAACTTTGGTACCTAAAAAAACCAAAGAATTTAAACCATAAGCCACTATTTTGTTTGTTTTTATTTTTTGAGGTAGTGTCTCACTCTAGCTCAGATTGACCTGGAATTAACCATGTAGTCTTAGGGTGGTCTTAAACTCATGGCGATCCTCCTATCTCTGCCTCCCAAGATGCCCTGCTTAAGCCACTATTTTAAATAGTTCTAAAGTCTGGATTAAAATCATAGGGTGTCATTTTGCTTTTATTTTATTTTATTTTTTGAGGTTGGGTCTTGCTCTAGCTCAGGCTGGCCTGGAATTCACTGTGTACTCTCAGGGTGGCCTCAAACTCAAGGAGATCGTCCTACCTCTGCCACCCGAGTGCTGGGATTAAAGGCATATGCCATCATACCCGGCTAGGTCTAATTTTTTTAAAGCCCTTTCAAGTGGAGATTTTAAAGTAATTTCAGGCTTATAATGTCTCCAAATGATGGCAGAGGCAAATTCACTTCAGTATTTATAAGATAGAATCAGATGACAGAGGTCTCAAAGAGTAGAAGCTACCCATATCTCTTGGACTGATAAATGTTATAATTGCTTTAAGTCATTGTTCTTTGATTCACTGTGAAAGTAGTCATAAGTAAAGTAGAAAATGTTTTTGTGGTCTATGGACTATTTTCTAACTGGCTATAGCTTAAAAATCCCAACATCATGTAATAGTTTGGATTTAGAAGTTGTAGGTTTAAGAGCCTGGCATGGTGATGCATGTCTTTAATCCCAACACTTGGGAGGCAGAGGTAGGAGGATCATCATGAGTTCTAGGCCACTCTGAAACTACATAGTGAATTCCAGGTCAGCCTGAGCTAGAATGAGACCCTACCTCAAAAACCAAAAAAAAGTATAGGTTTAGAAATGGAAAGTTTGAAAGTTAGGATAACAAATGTCCACCTTTGATAATGGACATGTCATTTTAATTTTAGAATTACTACCTTGGGTGTGAGGATCCAAGCAGAAGAAAAAAATTTTGTCTGAAGAAATAGAGCAGGAGTTGATAATTTATGGTACCAATGTTATTTTTTAAGCCACAGCAAAAGCTTTTGAAAATAGATATCATAAATTATAAATATCATAATTAATTTTGACAATTTGATCATAGTACTAGTGAAATTATAATTCACATGATCAGTATAAAGAAATGGAGAGATCATTTAATACTGAGATGAGAGGAATTAGGATTACAAAATACTTCGGTTTGACATTACAATGTTTTCATGTTCTAAATCACCTTTCTTCTGTATATAACAGAGATGTATTATTAACAATACCCATCGCCTGGTGGAGCTATGTGTGGCTAAGTTGTCCCAGGACTGGTTTCCACTTCTAGAACTTCTTGCCATGGCCTTAAATCCTCACTGCAAATTCCATATCTACAATGGTACACGTCCATGTGAATCAGTTTCCTCAAGTGTTCAGTTGCCTGAAGATGAACTCTTTGCTCGTTCTCCAGACCCTCGATCACCAAAAGTGTGTTGGTTTGTTACTTTCAAAATTAGACATTACAATTTTTCCTCTACCACAGAACTTCCAGTAATATGAACACCTTTTAATTAACATTGCAAAGAGTAATTTCATAGTAGTTGGATTTTGTTTAAACCAAAGCTATGTATGTTCTGTCTTGTATTTCTACCACTACTGAGGTTTTTGTGCTGAAATATTTAAAGTCTGATAACCAGTATGTTTTGAGACTTGAATGGAACTATGTAGAAGTAGGAAAAGGCCTTTCTGCGTAACCATAACATCGTTTTAGTTCATTGCTTGAGATTATTTTTTAGAACTTTTTCCAAGTACAGTTTTTTTGGATTGTAATGTATGGTGGTCTTTATTTACAACTTTATTAGCAATAAGGGGGAGAACTTTTAAACAACTTAATAATAAAGGGCATCTTGGCTATCCTGTTAAATAAGTCCCATTTAGTTTTTTGGGGGGCAGTTTTTTGTTTTTTTTTTTTTTGAGGTAGACTCAATCTAGCCCAGGCTGATTTGGAGCTGACTGTAATCCCAGGCTGGCCTTGAACTCACAGTGATCCTTCTACCTCTGCCTCTGCCTCCCAAGTACTAGGATTAAAGGTATGTGCTACCATGCCGAGATAAAAGGTCCTATTTTGCATGTCCACCTAATAGTCCAAAGATACACAAAACTGAATCTGCATATTTTATCAACTCCATGTAATTTTTAAAATATTTTACTTATTTATGAGAGAGAAAGACAGAGAAGAGAAAGTGACAGATACAGGGAATGGGCACACCAGGGCCTCTAGCCACTGCCTAGGAACTGCAGGCATGTGTGCATCCTGGAAAATCAAACCCAGGTCCTTTGGCTTCAGAGGCAAATGTTGTAACCACTAAGCCATTTCCCATTTTCCCCTTTTTTTTTTAAATTTTTGGTTTTTCAAGGAAGAGTCTTGCTGTACCCCAGCCTGACCTGTAGTCACTATGTAGTCTCAGGTTTTGCTCAAACTAACAGTGATCCTCTTTCTTAAGCCTCCTGAGTGCTGGTATTAAATACTTGTGCCACCCTTCCTGGCCCCATATACATTTTTAAAATATTTTATTTATTTATTTGATAGAGAGAAAGAGGCAGAGAGAGGGAGAGAATGGGCGTGCCAGGGCTTCCAGTCACTGCAGACGAACTCCAGACACATGTACCCCCTTGTGCAACTGGCTTATGTGAGTCCTTGAGAATCGAACTATAAGTCCTTTGGCTTTACAGGCAAATGCCTTAACCACTAAGCAATCTCTCTAGCCCCGGCCCCACATACATTTTTGCTCAGCCTATAGAAATAGTCATCATTGGGTTACTCTGAAATAAACCATAATTTCCTTTGTAGTTATAGTACAGGAGTTTGCTACTTTGATTATAAACCTCAGGTATTGATCTATAAAGCCTTCATAATTTGAGAATATCCTAAAATACTTGAAAATACATCACAAATAGAATTATAGAAAATATAAAGTGAAAGCAGGATACGTAGTAAATCTATTAAATCTCACTTAAATACATACTTGAATATATAAATGTAAATTTCCTATGTCATTGTAAACAGACCATAATTTTTTACTACGTTAGCAGTACATTGTTTTTATTTTATTTTTAATTAATTTTTATTGACAACTTCCATGATTGTAAACAATGTTCCATGGTAATTTCCTCTCTCACCCCACTTTCCCCTTTGAAAATCTACTCTACATCATATCCTCTCCCCCTCTCAATCAGTCTATTATTTTGATGTCATCATCTTTTCCTCCTATTATGATGGTCTTGTGTAGGTAGTGTCAGGCACTGTGAGGTTATGGATATCCAGGCCATTTTGTGTCTGGAGGAGCACATTGTAAGGAGTCCTACCCTTCCTTTGGCTCTTACATTCTTTCTGCCACCTCTTCCACAATGGACCCTGAGCCCTGGAAGGTGTGATGGAGATATTGCAGTGCTGAGCACTCCTGTCACTTCTTCTCAGCACCATGGTGCCTTCTGAGTCATCCCAAGGTCACTGCCATCTGAAAAGAGAAGATTCTCTAACCAAAAGTGAAAGTAGAGGGTATGAACATTAAGAGAAGTGTTTACTGGCAAGTTTGATGAGCATAGTATATACATTTAGCCAGACAGCAGCAGATGTTACAACCCTAGGGCTCATGACTACCCCTGTTGTAGGTTTTCAGTATCAGGGATGTATTCCCTCCCATGGAGTGGGCCCCCAGTCAAATTAGAGGGCAGTTGGTTTCCACCATAACAGATATGCCACTATTGTACCTGTTGGCTCATTTGGCCTGGTTGCCAAATTAAGGCTTGCAGTATCCACTGTTGAGTATCTTCACTGGTGATTTCTCTTTCTCCCATTGAACTGCATGAAGCATGGCTTTTTCCACCTTTCTGTCAGCTGGTCTACATGGAGGAGGTTATCAGCTTAGTTCCAGCAGGATTTCTCAGTGAGTTTGTAGCCCAAGTATGTGGAGTCTTTAGCAATAGGGTCTTACCATCTATTCCTGGTGGGAAACCAAGGGCCTTGGCAATGGCCTGTAATACTTTGGTGGCATCAAGGACCCCTTGCCAACAACTCACTGGAAGGTATCACATCCATTGCACTGAAAGTTTTCTAGTAACAATCTGTGGCTCCTGAGTGTTCCATTGAGTACATTGTTTTTAAATGTTTGAATTTAGGGAGACATTTTAAAGACTTTAAATATTCTAGGTGCTAGACAATTTGAAAGTATGGGCTGCAAAAGTGGCTCAGTTGGCAGAAGACTTACTAGCATGCACAAGACCCTGGGGTAATTTCTGCACTAGGGTGGTGGAGCCAGAATGAACAGGAATTTGGAGCCAGTCTGGGTTACCTGAGACCCTGGCTCAAAAAAATTGAAAGTCTTATGTACAATCCTTAGTTCATTTTAAATTTTGAGCTATTTTCAACTCATATTAATCCCACTAGGTGGCTTATTTTTGCTCAAGTAGGTCAGGTTGTCATCATCGGAATAATGGCAATCTTCAAAATCAAAAGTTTTATCTAAAAAAAAATTTAATCTATACCTGCATTCATTTTTTTTTTAAGATTTTACTCCATTTTTTCCCTTCAGTGGATAAATAATTTACAATTTGGGATACTCATGGGGAATTAGAATTTAACATGGCTAAAACAATGTTTTGGGGTAATTTCTGCTTTAACATGTTTTTATATCTTTGAAGTTTAATTCTTAATACCACAACTGGACATTTTCCCACAGACTCACTGCTGAACAGGGCAGCTTTTCTGAGTTCTAACTCCAGAAGTATGACTTCCTTTTTTCCCTTGCTTTCTCTTCCTTGGATGCCAGGTTAAATCGGAAGCATGCTTGCTCTGACACTTTGGGGACTTTTCCACCTTAAAAAAATATATATGTCTAAGCTGGGCTTGGTGGTGCATGCCTTTAATCCCAGCACTTGGGAGGCAGAGGTAGGCGGATTGCCGTGAGTTCAAGGCAGCCCTGAGACTACATAGTAAATTCCAGGTCAGCCTGGGCCAGAGTGAAACCCTACCTCAAAAAAAAAAAAACCACTATATATATATATATATATATGTATGTATGTATGTGTGTGTGTGTGTATATATATATATATATATGTATGTATGTATGTGTGTATATATATATATACATATATATATATATATATATATATATATATACATATATATATATATATCTCCTTACTCAGATAAAATTAGAACTGTAGCCAAGCATGGTGGTGCATGTCTTTAATCCCAGCACTCGTTAGGCAGAGATAGGAGGATTGCCAAACTGCTTGGGCTAGAGCAAGACCCTACCTGGAAAAACAAAAATCAAAAGATAATTAGCTTTCCAAAGCCTTTGGGTTTTTTTTTTTTAATGTGGCTCAAATTATGGTTACAAGTCAAGAAATAAAAGTATATTCATTAGAATTAACCTACTCACTACTGAAACCAGAGAAATTTTGTTTTCTCATATTGCTTAATAAACAAGAAACTTTGAAAATTGATTAAAGGATTTTTTATTGAAATTAAGTTTTTAAAAATATTTTATTGATTGATTGATTGATGGGGGGCCACGTAGAGAGAATGGGTGCACAGGGGCCTCCAGCCACTGCAGATGAACTCCAAATGAATGTGCCATGTTGTGCATCTGGTTTATGTGGGATCCTGGGTCATCGAACCTGGGTTCTTAGGCTTTGCAGGTAAGCACCTTAACCACTAAGTCATTTCTCCAGCCCCCAATTTTTTTCACAATTTTTTTTAATTTTTATTAACATTTTCCATGATTATAAAATATATCCCATGGTAATTCCCTCCCTCCCCACCCCCACACTTTCCCATTTGAAATTCCATTCCCCATCATATTACCTCCCCATTACAATCATTGTAATTACATATATACAATATCAACCTATTAAGTATCCTCCCCCCTTCCTTTCTCTACCCTTTATGTCTCCTTTTTAACTTACTGGCCTCTGCTACTAAGTATTTTCCTTCTCACGCAGAAGCCCAATCATCTGTAGCTAGGATCCACATATGAGGGAGAACATGTGGTGCTTGGCTTTCTGGGCCTTTTACCTCACTTAGTATAATCCTTTCCAGATCCATCTATTTTTCTGCAAATTTCATAACTTCATTTTTCTTTACTGCTGAGTAGAACTCCATTGTATAAATGTGCCACATCTTCATTATCCATTCATCAGTTGAGTCCAGCCCCACATTTGACAGAAATTTTAACTATGTCCTTAGTTAGTACAGACACTATGATATCATGAAAAATATAAATGAAATGTGAATGTCTATATTTTTTCCTCTTTATCTCCAGAGATTGAGTATTCTTTACTTGAAGTACTTGAAACCAGAAGACTTTCAGATTTTAGATTTTTTTTCAGATTTTGGGAATATTGACATAATTCAGTGATTGAGCATTCCTGATCCAAAAATTTGAAATGTGTCATTCAGTCATTGAAGATATTTGATGAGAATAAACTTTCCAAACTGTAAATTAATTTATAGTACTTAGTTTGTAGTGGCTTCTGTTTACCATTGAAAAATTCCAAATTATAACTGGCTGTGTTGGTGCATGCCTTTAATCCCAGCACCAAGAAGGCCAAGGTATTAGGATATATTAGGATAGTAGTGAGTTTGAGTCCAGAGTTACACAGTTGAGTTCCAGGTCAGCCTGGGCTACTGTGAGACCCTCCCTCAAAATTGACCAATAAAATTGCAAATTACAGAGCTTAAAAGTCTTGTTTTTGAGTCTTCCTGTTTATCACCTAGAGTTTTGGGTAGGTCTTCACTTCCCTCTGTGAACTCCCCTCAGTGTTAAACTTGGTTGGTCTCAGTTTTAAACCTGTGACAAAATTAAAGTGCCAGACTGTTTTGGGGAGTGTAACTGACCTGACTATGGTGGCATTTCCTCTGCTTCACACCTCTTCTTTGATGTTGCTTAAATGAGATTATTGAAATGTTGAAAATATAGTAAAAACTTAAATAGTGGAGCCAAAAGATCTAAGGAAAAATATACTTGTGCTCTTTGGTAATAGGAATTTGTATCAATAGTATAGGTAAAATGACGTTATAAATATTATGACCTATTCTAGGCTTGACAACTTATAGTCAGACAAGAAAGGCCCTTGTTTGCAATTGCTAAAGCTAGCTTACTCATTTTTTTTGTTTGAAGCACTCTAAATATTCTTGAGTATTTCTATTCTGTAAGTACACATTGCAGCTGAGAAATACAGAAAAAATACCTTTTGACTGCTTAATTATTGTATGCTAAAAGTATATTAAATAATGAGCATGTATGTTTACTAGAATTACTGAATACCCAAAGGAATCTGGTAAATTAATTACTCAGTTTTAATTAATTTGAATTACTCTTTTAAGCCCAAATACAAAGATAGGAAAATATTGTAATGAACTTGCTGAAACATTGTTTACTTACTAGATGATGTAGATTCCCTACTATTAGCAATGGTATTTGCTTTTCAAAACATTAACCATTTTTTTATTTAGCATTTTCTCCTTTTTATTAATTAGGAATTGTTTTTGCTAGAGGCTTAATAGAGAAATTGCTGTTTGCTCATGGTTTTCCCTCAGTGGCTTTTAAAATGTGGCCTTTTAGAAGTTGGCAAAATATAAAAGGCTGTCTTTAGTTCATTAATTTTCAGATGGTGATATGCTTTTAGCAACTTAACTGCTATATATCCCAACTACATTATACTTTAAGTTAGTACTCTTCCTTAAAGAACAGGCTGAAAGATTCTTGTTACTGTTCCATGATGCTGCTTCTAACATGAGTACTGAATGCATGCATAGAAATTAGCAAAAGTATCAGCATGTAAATTGATTCAGAATTTATTATAATAAGTTAGGATACTAAGTAGCTTCTGGACTTAATAGTTTTTGAAGTATTTCTGCTTCCTAAATTAATAGAAATTCCTTCAGATATTTTGAAGATACACATTCTCTTATTGGTGGGGTTGCTGAAATAGAGGCATGCCCTCTGATTCTTATTAATCCACTGTTACTTACATGAACAAACTGTCCCTACAAGTCTAATTTGTACTTGGTACTTATGCTGTTTCTTCCCAGATGGATTACTGTGAACATAATGCAGTATTTTGAGGTCTTTTCCCAGATTACTTGATATTATTGAATGTTCTACTTCTTGAATTATGTTAGTACCTTGTCCCCCTAAAAGCAGAGGAAGTTACTCTTTTTCATTAATTGTATTGCAGGGTTGGCTAGTGGATCTACTCAACAAATTTGGCACTTTAAATGGGTTCCAGATATTGCACGATCGTTTCATTAATGGATCAGCATTAAACGTTCAGATAATTGCAGCCCTTATTAAGTAAGTTGTATTTTAAAATTAATGTTCAATGTACTATCAAAATTGTTTTATTGCTTCATTTAAAAAGTAGTGTAAATCTTAGATTTTATGAGTAGGTGTTTTAAAAAGTAATACGTATAGCCAGGCATTGTGGTGCATGCCTTTAATCCCAGCACTTGGAGAAAGTTAGGAGAATCACCATGAGTTGGAGACTATTCTGAGATGACATAGTAAATTCCGGGCCATCCTGGGCTAGAACAAGACCCTACCTCAAAAACCCAAACCAAAAAAGTAATGCATGCAGTATGAGAGCACATTTGTTTTCAAGAGATTGAGTTATAGAAGTATTGTATCTTTCTTATTTCAGACCGTTTGGACAGTGCTATGAGTTTCTTACTCTTCATACAGTGAAAAAGTACTTTCTTCCAATAATAGAAATGGTCCCACAGTTTTTAGAAAACTTAACTGATGAAGAATTGAAAAAAGAAGCAAAGAATGAAGCCAAAAATGATGCTCTTTCTATGATTATTAAATCTTTGAAGAATTTAGCTTCACGGGTTCCTGGACAAGAAGAAACTGTAAAGAACTTAGAAATATTTAGGTTAAAAATGATACTTAGGTAAGTTACTTATTGCTGGAAATAATACTGTACATGAATTTTTAGAATCATACTTATGAATGAATTTCTCTTACAGATTATTGCAAATTTCTTCTTTCAATGGAAAGATGAATGCACTGAATGAAGTTAATAAGGTGATTTCCAGTGTATCATACTATACACATCGGCATGGTAATCCGGAGGAGGAAGAGTGGCTCACAGCTGAGAGAATGGCAGTAAGTCTTTTGATTCCTTAAATATCTACTTAAGGATAGAGTTACTAGCTAAAAATTAAGATTAAGTGATGTTTGATGGATTGACAATGTTGTTAATCCTGAGAAATTTTTGTAATAACAAGGTCTGTTACTACTTGGAAGTAATAGTTTTTGGCTTAAAATGTCTCTGATAAATGTATTGAATATAGTCGTGAGAAGTAATTATTAGCTTCTTAGAGAGATTTGTATAAAAACAGGCAAGTTGAGCCAGGCATGATGGAGCATTACTTTAATTCCAGCATTCAGGAGGCAGAGGTATGAAAGTCACCTTGAGTTCCAGGCCACCCTGAGACTATATAGTGAATTCCAGGTCAGCCTGGGCTAGTGTGAGACCTACCTTGAAAAAAAATAAAGTAGGGAGGGTGGGCTAGAGAGAAGGCTCAGTGGTTAAGGTACTTGCCTGAAAACCCTAATGTCCTGGGTTTTATTCCCCTGTACTCACATAAAGACAGATGAACATGCTATCTGGAGTTTATTTGCATTGAGTAGAAGGCCTGGCGTGCCCATTCATATGCTCTTGCTCTCTCCCTCCCTCCCTCTCTCCTTACAAATAAATATTTTTTAAAATCTTGGGCTGGAGAGATGGCTTAGTGGTTAAGCGCTTGCCTGTGAAGCCTAAGGACCCCGGTTCAAGGCTCGGTTCCCCAGGTCCCACATTAGCCAGATGCACAAGGTGGCGCACGCATCTGGAGTTCGTTTGCAGAGACTGGAAGCCCTGGCGCGCCCATTCTCTCTCTCTTCCTCTATCTGTCTTTCTCTCTATGTCTGTTGCTCTCAAATAAATAAATTTAAAAAAAAATTAAAAAAACAATCTTAAGGGCTGGAGAGATGGCTCATTGCTTAAGGTGCTTGCCTATAGAGCCTGACAACCCTGGTTCAATTTCCCTAGTTTCCATGTAAAACCACATGCACATGGTGGAGTATGCATCTGGAGTTTGTTTGCTGTGGCTGGAGGCCCTTGCATGTCCATTTTGTCTGTCTCCTATCTCTCTGCTTAAAAGAAATAAAATAAAATAAAATTTTTAAAAAAGATAGAAGGGCTGATGAGTTGGCTTAGTGGTTAAGGCACTTGCCTGCAAGTCTAATAACACAGGTTCAGTTTCCTAGTACCCATCTGAAGCCAGATGTAGTGGCACATGCATTTGGAGTTCTTTTACAGCAGTTGGATGCCCTGGTGTTCTTATTCTCTCTGCTTACAAGTAGATAAATATTTTTTTAATAAAAGAATTGGGAAGTTTATTGAAATGGAGCAGATAGAAGTAATCTTGGATGAGATGGATGAGGTAGTATCAATCTGATACGCAATGAATGAAGTGGTTTCTTCCTCATTTGAGCAATTCCAATTAATGGTGTGAAAATAGGAAATACAAGACTAGACATGATGATATACATTTGTAATCCCAGCATAGAGAAGGCAAAGGTAGACAAATTCACTTGCAAGGACTTGGCTCACCTGGGCTACATAGTGAGACTTTTTCTCTGAAAACATAAGTCAAAATAAGAGATACAGTTACTGAAATAAAAGCTATACAGATTACTATTTTATCTTGATTTTGAGAATTTCTTTTTTGGTTTTTCAAGGTAGGGTCTCAGTCCAGCCCAGACTGACCTGGAATTCACTGTGTGGTCTCAGGGTAGCCTCAAACACATGGTGATCCTCCTACCTCTGCCTCTGAGTGCTGAGATTAAAAGCATGTGCCACCATGCCTGGTGAGAATTTCATTTCTTAAAGCACATCATTTTGCTATTGAAAATTTAGAAATCTTTATTTCCCATAGGAGGCCTATGGGTGTGCCAGGGCCTCCAACCACTGCAAACAAAACTCCAGAAGCATGTGCCATCTTGTGCATTTGGCTTATGTGGGTCCTGGGGAGTTGAACCTGGGTCCTTAGTTTTTCCAGCCAGACACCTTAATTACTAAGCCATTTCTCCAGCATTACTGTAGATTTTCTTAATTTTTATTTGTTTGTTTTCTTAAAATATCTTTAATTGCAAAGAGAGAATATGAATAAATATAAGAGAGAGGGGAAGTGGGTTCACCAGGAACTCTACAAATGAACTCTAGATACATGCACCACACTTAGGCATCTGGCTTTATGTGAGGTACTGACTGGAGAATCAAACTCAGGCCATCAGGCTTTGCAAGCAAGTGTCTTTAACCACTGAGTGATCTCTCCAGCTCTAATATTTTTATTTTACTTTATCTTTATTTATTTGAGAGAGAGAAAGTGGCAGGTAGAATGGACACACCAGGGCCTCCAGACACATGTGGCACCTTGTGCATCTGGTGTATATGGGTCCTGGACAGTTGAACCTGGGTCCTTTGGCTTTGCAGGCAAATGCCCTAACCACTAAGTCATTTCTCTAGCCCATCCATCCCTAATTTTTATAAGTTTATTTGCAAGCAATGTGAGAGAGCATATGAATATGCCAGGACCTCTGCATTTGAATTTCAGCTGTATGCACCACTTTGTGCATGTGGCTTTACTTGGGTGCTGGGTAATCAAAACTGAGTCTCTAGGCTCTATATGCAAGTGACTTAACCAGTAAGCCATCTCTCTAGCCCCTGATATTGTAGTTTTAATATGAGTGAGTTAACACTTAAATCATAAAACCTCTTTTTTTAGCATAAACTATAACAGCCATGAAAACTATAGAGGGCAAAGATCCTTACCCCCCAGGGATCACATAGTAGGAAAAATAGTAATTAGAATGTGACTTTCAAAATGTGGAGGTAGAGCTCAGTAAGGCCCCATGTTCAGTCTTCACCAAAAAGAGGACATGTGGAGAGTACTTAAACATTGTCCCTGATTGAGGAGATCAGGTGGTAGACATCTGGTTCTCTTCATGTGATATGCATGTCTGTCTTAGGAAAATTAAGTACAGAGGTACACAAGATGTGGTCTTAAGTTGGTGTTGGTCCTTGAGCTTGTTACTTGTCCTAGAGAAAGTACAGAAAATTGTATTCAAGTACATAGAATCTTTTATAGCAGTTGACATTGCTGTAAGTCACAAGTTAGCACTTTATTACTATAGAAGTTAGGTAAATGCTAGCCAAGCAACAACTTTGTATAGTATATGGGAACAGACAGTGAAAGTATGCAAACTTGATTCAGATTTCAGTGCCAGCGCTTTCATACCTGTTTACTGTTCTGTAGTAGAATAATGTAATTCTCAGTAGGTTCATCCAGTGATGAAAGAGGTAATGAATCAGTAATAATAATGTCTGGCACATGGTGATCAGTGAACAAATAAAAGTATAAATGATTAAAAGTGTATTTTCTTACGCACCCAAATAAGATTAAAACAGTTCTGAGGCAGAATTGATGTAAAGGATTCAAAGATGCCAAGCTTGATTCCTGTGCCCATCCTACCTACAGCTTCATGATTGTTGCACTTAAAAAATGTTTTTCTGGGAGCTGGAGAGATGGCTTAGCAGTTAGGGTGCTTACATGTAATGCCAAAGGACCCATGTTCAAATCCCCATGACCTACATAAGCCAGATGCACAAGGTGTCACATGTATCTGGAGTTCATTTGCAGCAGCTGGAGGCCCTGGCAGGCCCATTCTCTTATCTCTCCTTCTTTCTTTCTCTCTTAAGCAAATAAAAATAAAATATGTTTTTCTGGGATAAATGAACTAGTCTCTGTCTTTAGGTGCTGACAGTTGAAGCAGGGGCCTATGCAGACCCTCCCCTACCTTTGAGTACATAATGATTTGAATATTTATAATTTATGGGGATATTCTTGTAAGTGCACAATTAAATTTTTTTTACAAATTAATGTGGGTGGTTGTGGTGGCACACACCTTTAATCTCAGCCTGTAAAAGAAGTTTGGAGGCAGAAGGATCACAAGTTTGCCACCAACCTATGCTACATAGCAAGACCTATCTCAAAACAATGATTGACAGGGCTGGAGAAAAGGCTTAGTGGTTAAGGTGTTTGTCTGCAAAGCCTAAGGACCCAGGTTTGGTTCCCCCCAGAACCCAAATAAGCCAAATGCATAAGGTGGAGCATGCGTCTGGAGTTATTTGCAGTGGCTAGAGGCCCTGGCGTGCCCGTTCTCATATTCATTCTCTCTCTCTCTCCCTCTCCCCCTGCCACTTTCTGTCTCAAATAAAATAAAAAATCCTTTAAAAAATGATTGATAACACAATTTTGTGATTTATTTTCAAATTCTTACTTGATACTGTTTAATAATGTGAATGGTACTTTTAAAAGAAAACTTCTGTTTAATTTCCACTTTGAAACCAACTTTTAAATTACATTTAGGAATGGATACAGCAGAACAATATTTTGTCCATAGTTTTGCGAGATAGTCTTCATCAGCCACAGTACGTAGAGAAGCTAGAGAAGATTCTTCGTTTTGTCATCAAAGAAAAGGCTCTTACCTTGCAAGATCTTGATAACATCTGGGCAGCACAGGTAAGGATTTTGAGGTGGTAATTGTGTTAGTTTCTAAAAGAAAGCTATTAAAGACTAATAAAATACATTAGCCATCACATGGTATGCAGGCCTGTGTTGATTTTTCAAGATACCTAAATGCATATTATATTTATAGAAATTCTGCTAGGAAATTTCCAGTACTATGTAAACACTCATTATTTTTTTAATTAAAGTTAGTCATTTGTAGGTGGTCTTAAATAGGCAAAAAGTAGAATAATAAATAAATAAAACTGGATGTAGTTACGTACACCTGCAATCTCACTAACCAGGAGGCAAAATCTGGAGGATTGTTAATTAGAGGTCAACCTAGGTTATCTAGGATTGTCCTGTATATAAAAGGCTAAGGGCTGGAGCCATTGCTCAATTGGAAAGCACTTTCCTAACTAAGTACTGCACAAATAAGTTGATGAAATCAATTTCTTGGAAGAATACCATTGACTTGGTAGACTTACAAAGCCTCCAATAGCAGGAGAATGAAATGACTTGGTTTTGTTTGGATTTTGTTTGTTTTTGTTTTTCGAGGTAAGGTCTCACTCTAGCTCAAGGCAATCCTCCTACTTCTGCCTCCCAAGTGCTGGAATTAAAGGTGTGTGCCACCATATCTGGCTGACATGATTATTTAAAAAATTTTTAAATTATAATGATTATTCCAAAGAACTTCTCAGAAGGATTAGCCAGAAACTAATTCCTTCAATGATCTTAATGATAGTTTTTTTTTTTTTCTCATAGACCTCTTAAGAAGCATTGTTGAATTCTAGATGACAATGCTTTGAATGTTTTTTATCCATAGAAAATCTAGAAAAATTTAAGGTTCCCATTTTCAGTAGTATGCCTTATTTTTCTATTTATAATATTAAATGCAATAAATTGTAGTAAAAGTTCATATGAGTTGTCAAAGTACATATTAGTCAGGTATTTGCAGAAGTGGCGTGGTCAGGTTTTAGGTCTAAAACACTTACTGTTCAGACTTCTATGAAGTGAAGGTTCTTGTTTTTCATAGTCTAGTGTGCTATGATCTTTGGTTTTATTTTTCAACAGGCAGGGAAGCATGAAGCCATTGTAAAGAATGTACATGATTTACTGGCAAAATTGGCATGGGATTTTTCTCCTGAACAACTTGATCATCTTTTTGATTGCTTTAAGGTAATTGCTAACATAGTAAAGTTACTGTCATTTTATTTAAAATAGAATTAATTCATTATATCTGTCTATTGACTTCCACCCCTGGCATATCAAATCAGTCATTATGGATGAAGCCTAGGAATCTGTATTTTAACCAAATTTCTTTGGTGAATCTTAAGCACATTAAAGATGTAAATCAGTGCCTTGCTGAAAATGTAACCACTTTTTCCCTTAAAAGTATCAACTTAATCTTTTATATGTTTTAAAATATCTTTTTACATATTTGGTGCATACAAAAATAAAACCTTTATACACTTTCTCATCCATTGAAATATGTTAAAAACAGCTGAGGAAATTATGTATTTATTGTGGGTGCCCTACTGTTAATAGTCATTTTTTTCTAAATCTTAAGATGATATTCTTAAATGGTGATACATGATCCGTGATGGCAAAGACTACAGGAGGAAAGAAATGAAATTGTCATTACATCCCCTGAGTCCATCTCTTCCAAGGATGACCTTTATATAATTGTTTATGATTTTGCTCTTGGTTTAATGAATATTTATTGAGTACTTGAAAGCTTCTGCTAAGAATGTTCATGTTTTAGTTTTCTTTAAGAGTACAAAATAATAAATTTTATTATGACATTTTGAGATAGGGTCTTACTGTGTAGCTGGCCTGGAACTCATGAGACTCTTGCCTCAGCTTCCTGAGTGCTGAGGTTACAGTAGTGCCTCATCATGCACAGCTAAAGATGATTAAATGAAGCATGATTTGGGTCAATTTGTAGTCATTTGTAGGTTGAAACCAAATTAATTCTTCTTGTTTAGATTTTACTTGGTCCAGAGTGTAGCTTTTAAATATGTGACTTCAAAGTATTTGCTTTTAAATTCATTTATTATCAGTTATAGTCTCATTGAAAGATTTTCCTCCTTGACAACATTTGGTTTTGTCAGCATTTGTATTTTTGACAGTTTGTGTAATATGAAGTATTACCTTATTATGACATTATGATACTTGTTTTTATATCCTTGGTCAGAATAAGATTGAATATCTTTTTTTGTTATTCCTTGAGGTAGGGTCTCACTCAAGCCCAGGATGGCCTGGAATTCACTATGTAGTCTCAGGCTGGCCTTGAACTCAGTAATCCTCCTACCTCAACCTTCCAAGTACTGTGATTAAAGGCATGTGCCACCACCTTTGACTGAATATCTTTTTTTTTTTTTCCCCTCTTTGAGGTAGGGTCTCACTCTAGCTCAGGTTGACTTGGAGTATACTATGTAGTCTCAAGGTGGCCTCAAACTCATGGTGATCCTCCTCCTACCGTTGTCTCTTGAGTACTGGGATTAAAGGTGTGCACCACCACACCCTGCTGAATATCTTTCTTTTTTTAAAAAAAGAGATTTTTAAAAAAAATAGTTATTTGCGGGAGCTGGAGAAATGGCTTAGCGGTTAAGGCATTTGCCTGTGAAGCCTAAGGATTCTGGTTCTATTCCCTGGGACCCACACAAGCCAGATGCACAAGGGGGCACATGCGTCTGGAGGTCGTTTGCAGTGGCTGGAGGCCCTGGCATGCCCATTCTCTCTCTCCCTCTTGCTGTCTTTCTCCCTCTTCCTCTCTCAAATAAATACATAAAATATTTTAAAAAACAAAAAAAATTATTTGCAAGGGGGAAGGGATAGGCATGCTAAGGCCTATTGTCACTGCAAATGGAATACAGATGCATGTGCCACTTTGTGCATCTAGCTTACAAGAGTGCTGGGGAGTAGAACCCAGGCCATGAAGCTTTGCATGCAAGCACCTTTAACCAATGAGACATCTCTTCAGCCCTTTATAATATATTCTTTATAATATAATATATTCTTGAGCTGTTCTTTTTTGTGACTGCCTGTTTGAGTCTTAGTTTAACACTTAAAACTTTTTGCTGGTGTGTTTGCCTCTTTCACTTATGGTTGCTTTTGGACAGTTTTGTTTTTTAAATTTTCCTATGTAACTATCATAGTCTGTATCACTAAAGGATGAGTACATGAAAAAATAATCACTTTATATTGCAAAAAAATAGATGTGTCAGGTATATATATTGCAAAAAAATAGATGTGTCAGGTTATACCTCATTTTCAAAGTTTGATTCAGGATCCTTGTGCTTCATTAATTGTAATTTGTTGCTATTTCTTAAATATTTGAAACAACAGCTTCCTTTATGTTTCTTTTCTTGGTGCCTATCAATAGAAGCTTCACTGAGTAATTGCTAGAGAAATTGTAAGTGATGATAAATTCTTTCTTTCTTAAGAAAGGTCTTGCCTGTTTCTGTAATGTTAGCCAGAGGTTCTTAATTGAAACAACTAAAATTCAGTCCTGTATTCTTACTGTTATTTTGTGCAGGCTAAGGCTATGAGAAATTAAAGATGTATTATATTCACCATGGTAAACACTATTTCATAATTCAATGTAAAGGATTTTCATCATTCTAATGTTTGCTATTAGGTTCATTTTGGTTGACTTCCCAATAAAAACTGATTAGCAACTTTGTACATGAAACATTTCCCATTTTTGTTTAGTACTATTCCTGGCCTTTTAAGCACTGAAGGGAGGCTGGGAGATGGCTCCATGGCTAATACGCTTGCTTTGCAAACAAGCATGAAGATCTAAGTTTGGATCCCTTGCATCTATGTAAAATGCTAGGCATTATGATGTACAAGGGGATTGCTGGCTAGCTTGTCTAGCCAAATCAGTGTGCTTTAGATTCAGTGAGAGACTCTGTCTCATTAAAATAAGATGATGAAGGGATAAAAGATGACTTCTGTCATCAACCTATGGCCTCCACTGCCCCTTCCTCTCTCAAGATTGTGATAATGATATTTTATTAACTTGACATTTGAAACATCATTTTGGAAGGCTGGTGGTGCTTCCATTTTAATCTTTTTTTAATTTTTTTTTTTTTTTGAGATAGGTCTCACTCTAACCCAGGCTGACCTGGAACTCAGTATGTAGTCTCAGGGTGGCATCAAACTCACAGCAATGCTCTGCCTCCCAATTGCTGGGATTGAAGGCATGCACCACCACGCTCAGCTTTTTAATTTTTAATTTTTTAATTTTTGTTTTTTGAGGTAGGGCCTTACCTGGAATTCACTATGTAATCTCAGGGTAGTCTTTGAATTCACAACGGTCCTCCTACCTCTGCCTCCCAAGTGCTGGGATGTGCCACCACGCCCAACTTTTTTTTTTTTTAATTTTTAAAGTTTTGGGGTTTTTGAGGTAAAGTATCACTCTAGCTCAGGCTGACCTGGAATCTACTATGTAGTCTTGAACTCACAGTGATCCTCCTACCTCTGCTGCCCAAGTGCTGGGATCAAAGGTGTGTGCCACCATGCCTGGCCCCATTTTAATCTTTTTTTTAGTTTATTTATGAATTTTCTTAATATAAATTATTTATTTCTCTGGGCAGACAGCCTTCACCTTATTGCACATCTGTAATACCAAGCTACAGGACATGTCTTTTTTTTTTAATTTTTATTTATTTATTTATTTTGAGGTAGGGTCTCACTCTGGTCCAGGCTGACCTGGAATTCACCATGGAATCTCAGGGTGGCCTCGAACTCACGGGAGATCCTTCTACCTCTGCCTCCCAGTGCTGGGATTAAAGGCGTGCGCCACCACGCCTGGCCAGGACATGTCTTAACAAGAGTTTGTATTCAACTTAGCACTGTCTACCAGGCACTGTAGATGAGCGGGATGAGGAAAGCCAGAACCTGATCAGGAGGCCAAAGGTTGGGTGGGGGAGGAGGTTACACGTTCCCTTTCTGACAGTTGTTTTCTCCCAGTAAGGTGCACATGCAAAGCTTACTCTGGATTCTGGGAGTAGGGAAGAGTTGGAAGGCTGAGAAGCCTATGTGACACAGCAGCTCAGCTCAGCTCCCTTTGAGGAGAAGTGAGGCTCACCTTTCATTTATAACAGAGTGAGGCTTTGGGGCAAAAATGGGGTAGGAGTTTATCAGAGAATTAGCAGCAATTAAGAATGTACTGCCAGTGAGATGTCTGTCATCGTGTCACCAGGGACCTGAAAGCTGTGTATTTGAGGGAGGGGGTGCCATTCAAGACCCAGAGTTGGCTTTGGACACCACTGAACCCAGTGGAGCGCGGGGGGGGGGGAGCTTCAAACTTCTCCATAGCACAAATGGCTTTGTGATCACACTAATTAGCAAAACTCTGGGTGTTGGGTTTTCCAACCATTGGTCAAAGCTGTAAGCAGAGTGAAGGGGATTCCTGAGTAGGAAGAGGAAAGTTCATGGGAAGAAGAGTCATCAGGCAGTGATTGTAACATGATTCATCCGTAGGGAGTGGGATTCGAAAGAAGGATCTTCAAGTCCTCGGAGTTCCCTCTTCACTCTGCCTTTGTACTACTCTTGAAGACAGGTTGCTCACATTCTAGAGCACATTCTTTTTTTTTTTGAAGGAAAAAAAAAGGTTTATTTTGGCTTACAGGCTTGAGGAGGGAAACTCTGTGATGGCAGGGAAAACGATGACATGAACAGAGGGTGGACATCTCCCCCTGGCCAACGTAAGGTGGACCATAACAACAGGAGAGTGTGCCAAATACTGGCAAGGGGAAACTGGCTATAACACCCATAAGCCTGCCCCCAACAATACACTGCCTCCAGGAGGCATCAATTCCCAAATCTCCATCAGCTGTAACCTAGCATCAGAACACCTAAATTTATGGGGGGCACCTGAATCAAACCACCACATTCCGCCCCTGGCCCCCATAAACTGATAACTATACATAATGTAAAATGCAATGCATTCATCCAACTTTGAAAGTCCCCATAGTTTTAATCAATTCCAATGATATTCATACACCTCCATAGTCCAAGATCTTTTAACTGAGCCATAATACCAAAAAATAACCTCAGAAAACCCGTAACGGGGGCTGGAGAGATGGCTTAGCGGTTAAGCGCTTGCCTGTGAAGCCTAAGGACCCCGGTTCGAGGCTCGGTTCCCCAGGTCCCACGTTAGCCAGATGCACAAGGGGGCGCACGCGTCTGGAGTTCGTTTGCAGAGGCTGGAAGCCCTGGCGCGCCCATTCTCTCTCTCCCCCTCTATCTGCCTTTCTCTCTGTGTCTGTCTATCTCAAATAAATAAATAAAAATTTTAAAAAAAAACCCATAATGGCATAGAATAACATTCACACTGCAAAAGATGGCATTGAGCATAGCAAAGAAATACTCAAGCAAAAGGCCAAAGCCACAGTCAGGTGTCTAGCAGCAATCCCACTCCTTGGTACCACTTTATCATTGCAGTCAGGTTCACATTGTAGAGCACATTCTTGATACAGGAGTAGGGACTTGGGGCACATGGCAATTTGGTATTAGGCATTAGGTGAGAGCCAGCCACATTAAGCCTTTATGAGGGCAGCCACTACAGCCTTGGCATTGAGACTGTGTAAGTCACAGTAGGTCTGGTCAATGCCCACAAAGACGATGAGTTTGCTTGTGACGTATGTCATAGAAATAGCACCGCCCACCTTGTCATCAACGGTGTCAAATTTGGTAAGGACAATGCCATCAATGAGCTGAGATGTTCGAGCCATAGAATGGGCAGTCAAGGCTCTATTAAACTTGACCGACTGGTCCATGGCTTCATTGCTTACTAAGGCTTTCTCTACAAACAGCACCAAGTCAGGTGTATTGACAGTAATTAGAGTTTCGCCAGGGAAGTCATCAGGGGAGCACTGTCTTGCATGTGGCCAGCTGTATCCACCAATACCACATGCAAAGGTAATAGCTTCCATGGCAGTGCCAGCTGCATCCTTGCCATAACCTTTTCCAAACAACTGCACCATTGTGCGGCCACTATGGTTCTCAGAGGGATGTAGGGCAGTCAGACACCTAGTGTGTATGTGCAGCTGCTCTACAGCGCCAGCATGAAAAGTATCCCAGGCAGCAATGAGGACACTGAAGCCATTCTCTAAAAGCCAGAAGGAAATCTTGGCAAAACAAGTAGACTTTCCCACTTCATTGACACCATAGAACGTGACAATATAAGGATGCTGGCGACGTTGGGCATCCATTGTATCCCTAAGCATGTCTACACAATGATGTGGCTGCAGAATCTGTACCAAGGACTCCTGTACAGCTTGCTTGGCGTGGAAGTCAGCATGCTGAACGTCCCCATCATTTTCCCTTCCAACTTGCTGGTAGCAGATTCACACAGCTGGGGAGCATGTCAGCAGCCACATTCTTAGCTATAAGATGATCACGCATCTTATCCAGCACAGATTCCACGTCTTCACGACTCAGCCTCTTAGAACCCACAAGGCCCTTCAGCATCCCAAACATGCCACCTGGACTCTCCTTGGCAGCACTTGGTTTTATGGAGTTCTGAGTGGCTTCTTCATCATCTGAGCTGCTACAGTCCAGATCTTGAAGCTGCCCACCAGGCCTAGATCCCCCAATCAAGTTGATATCTTCAGATAGGACAGCCGCTGGGATTCCATTGGTGGTGGGAGTGACATACTCCAAGACTTCTTTGTTAGCACAGCCTCCCAGTGCCCACACTTGGAGTGCTTTCTTGCCCTTCTCCTTTGGAGCATCTGACTTCGTAGACTTGCTGGATTTGTCCAAACCCTTCCCATGCTTCTGAATGAACTCTTCTCTCTTCCTGCATATTAACTCCTCTTTAGAAAGTTCACCATTTTCAGTCCCCAAAGGGAGACCTGATTTTCTGCAGGGGCTATTTTGCTGGTATTCAAGGGGTCATCGGAACCTTCTTTCTTGGCCCCCTCCTTTTATTTTTCTTTTAATTTTTTTTTTTTTTTTTTTTTTTTGCTGTTCTTTGCTTTTTCTGTGGCCTTTTCCCCTCATGTTTCAAGCATGGACCTCACAGGTTTCTTGGCCTTTTCAGAATCTCCAAATTTTTTCATGGTAGTGGGAGTCCAGATCTGACTGCTCTCCTCCACTTCACGAAGGAGCTGTAGGAAGTTATTTTGGAAATCAAAAGTGCCATTCAATTGACTTAAAGCACTTAGTTGTTGGATCTCTGTGTGGTACTTGTCCCGAAACAGCCAGTGCACATCATCTGTCAATTTGTCTACGTGGTCAGTGTTAGGATCTTCTGAAAACCAACCCACAAACACCAACTCAAGCTGGTTGTCCAGTTTATACTTGAGTGGAGGACCTCATGGTGAAGGAGTTGTTATATACCCGTTCCTGCAGCAGTATAGAACGAATCAATGCATCAACAGGCCCGGTGCAGGAATCGCTCATTCCCTGGAAACACCAGAGCACAAGCCCACCCTTGGAGAAGGTGGTGAAGAAGTCAAGCATGGCGGCAGCAGGAAAGGATCTGGGGCCGAGGCTGGCGCCGGGAACTTAGCTGCTACCGCTTCCTGCTGGGCTAAGCGCCGAACACGTCACACCAGCAGCTCAGAAACCACCTCCTCTATTTTTTTAAAAATTATTTATTTATTTATTTGAGAGTGACAGACACAGAGAGAAAGACAGAGAGAGAGAGAGAATGGGCGCGCCAGGGCTTCCAGCCTCTGCAATCAAACTCCAGACGCGTGTGCCCCCTTGTGCATCTGGCTAACGTGGGATCTGGGGAACCGAGCCTCGAACCGGGGTCCTTAGGCTTCATAGGCAAGTGCTTAACCGCTAAGCCATCTCTCCAGCCCCCCACCTCCTCCATTTTAATCGTTTTAGATTAATGTTTTTTCTAGATTGTGATGATATTATATTCTGTGTAAATTAGGATTTTTTTCTTGGTTAATAACTTGGACTTGGCCACAGACTTTGTTTTCACATATGTAGAGCACAGTGCTCTGTAATCACCTTTGATTTATTGCGAAAATCTTGGTATTTCAGTTTGTATTTACCATCTTCTATGATGTACCAAATAGCACATACACACTAAGACAGCGCTTCTCAATGAGAGGCTCTTGTAGGTAGTTGCCTCTCACCCCTAGAATATTTAGTGATTTTTAGAAATGTTTTCGGTTGTTAAAACTAGGGAATGGTTATTTGATACTGGACTGAAAGGTACTGGATTCATTTAAGTGGAAGCCAGGGATGCTGCTGAATATCCTACAGTGCATTAGCCCCTACAACAAAGAAATTTTCAGACCCAAATACCAGTAACACTTGCATCATGAAGTTGTAGCTATTTAACTGTAAATTGAATTCCCCACCCCCATGATTTAGCTCTCTCTTATAAATACTACTGTTGTCTTTAAAATGTCACTATGTGGGGCTGGAGAGATGGCTTAGTAGTTAGGTGCTTGTCTGTGAAGCCTAAAGACCCAGGTTTGATTACCCAGTACTTACATAAAGCCAGATACATGAGGAGGCACATGTATCTATCTGAAGTTGGTTTGCAGTGGCTAGAGGCCCTAACATGCTCATATTCATATTTTCTCTCTCTCTCTCTTTCAAATAAATAAAAAATATTTTCATTTTTAAAAAATGTCCCTGTAGGCCGGGCATGGTGGCGCATGCCTTTTGCCTCAGCACTTGGGAGGCAGAGGTAGGAGGATTGCTCTGAGCTTGAGGCTACTCTGAGACTATAGAGTGAATTCTAGGTCAGCCTGAGCTAGAGTGAGACCCTACCTCAAAAAGAAAAAAAAATAATATCCCTGTGAGCTGGGTTTGGTGGTACACATCTTTAATCCCAGCACTTGGGAGGCAGATGTAGGAGGATCGCCATGAGTTCGAGACCACCCTGAGACTACAATAGTGAATTCCAGGTCAGCCTGGGCTAAAGTGAGACCCTACCTTAAAAAAAAAAATCACTGTGGATTTTCTGATGAATATATAGTAAACCTAATAACATTTCAGTTAAGGAGAGAGAACCAAATATGGTTTGTTTTCATGCCATTTAAATGTTTTCCTAGGCTAGTTGGACAAATGCAAGTAAAAAGCAACGTGAAAAGCTACTTGAGCTGATTCGTCGTCTTGCAGAAGATGATAAAGATGGTGTGATGGCACACAAAGTATTGAACCTTCTATGGAACCTGGCCCACAGTGATGATGTGCCAGTAGATATCATGGACCTTGCTCTCAGTGCCCACATAAAAATACTAGATTATAGTTGTTCCCAGGTAGGTGGGTGCCGCTTTACTGACTTCTGTGACATTTCTCTTTTCCTTTATGGTTAAAATATCTTAATTGCAGGATAGTTTCATGTTATTCTGATATTACTTTTAAATGATCTTCAAGAATTGACTGTTAATAGCCTTTTTACTTTACTGAGGTCTCTCTATCAAGGTACTATAAACCATCTGACCCTCCTTGGGGAAAAGTACCTACAATAGGCTATGTAGTGGTGATATTGTCAACTGAGTGATAAAATGATGACTTTAAATCATAAAATAATAAAGCTGAGCAGGAACTTTAGAAGTAAGAGAAATTAGGCCTTTTTCCTTACAATGGTTTCCTGATTAGCAAAACTTTTCATCAGGATGTTGCTTGATTCTGATAAGGTAAGCCATCTTAAAACATTGGCTAAAACTCATTACCTTCAGGCAAATTTAAAATCAAAAACTTTATTGAATTTATTTTAATTCTCAGAGTTTTAGTAGTGTGAAATTAACATATAAAGCTTTTAATATACCCCAACTTAGATGCCTGGTAGAAATTTCCTGAGTATTTTATTTTTATTTATATTTTTTCTGAATATTGATTTATATAAAATATTGAAATTGTTTAAGGACCGGGATACCCAAAAGATACAATGGATAGACCGCTTTATAGAAGAACTTCGCACAAATGACAAGTGGGTTATTCCTGCACTGAAACAAATTAGAGAAATTTGTAGTTTGTTTGGTGAAGCACCTCAAAATTTGAGGTAAGATTTTTAATGGTAAACAAGTTTAGTATTTTTACTTATTTTGTTGAAAAGGTGGTAAAAACTGATTTTGTCTTATTTATTTATTTATTTTTGCAGTAGGGTTTAGCTCTCACCCAGGAGGCTGACCTGGAATTATTCCCTCAGGGTGGCCTTGAACTCATTCTGAGATTAAAGGCATGCACTACCACACCCAGCTAAAAACTAACTGTAATGAAAGAAGTGGAGTGACACACAGAAGAGAAGGGTTAGTTGGGAACAAAAAAATCCTATATTAGGATAGAGAGATGGTTCAACATTTAAAGGGGCTTGCTTGCAAAGCCTCTAACATCCCCAGATTCAATTCCCAGATACCCATGTAAAGCCAGATGCACAAACTGGTGCATACATCTAGAGTTTGTTTGTAGTGGGAAGAAGCACTGGCACATCTATTCTCCCTCTTTCCTTGCAAATAAATTATATCACTCATATGAATAAAATAACTCATATATATATATATATATATATGAATATGAATAAAATAAAGATCATATATATATAGATAGATTCTTAGGAGCTGGGCATGGTGGTGAATGCTTTTATTCCTAGCACTCAGAAGGTAGAAGTATGCTGTAAGTTTGAGGCCAGCCTGGGAATACAGAGTTCTAGGTTGGCCTGGTCTAGAGTGAGACCCTACCTTGAAGACTAACAACAAAAATGATTTTTAGGGGGCTGGAAAGATTGCTCAGCCATTAAAGGCACTTGCTTGCAAAGCTTAACAACCCAGGTTTGAATCCCCAGTACCCCTGTGAAGCCAGGTGCACACAAAGTGGCACGTACATCTCGACTTTGTTTGCAGTGGCAAGAGGCCCTTGTACACCCATTTTCTCCCCTCTCTTCCCCATCATGCTTGCAAATAAACTATTATTATTATTTTGGTTTTTCAAGGTAGTATTCAATTTTTTAAGTTAATTTAGAAGACTGAGTTGCAAAGACATGTAAATTATGGAAGATGGAAAGATGCAATTTAAAACTATTTTTATTTTTTTTTAATTTTTAAAACATTTATTTATTTATTTGCAAGCAGAGAGCGAGAGGTAGGAGACAGACAGAATGGGTGCTCCAGCCGCTGTAAACAAACTCCAGATTTACATGCCACCTTGTGAATCTGGCTTTACGTGGGTACTGGGGAGTTGATTCTGGTTCGCTAGGTTTTGCAGCAAGCATCTTAAGTACTAAGCCATCTGTCCAGCCTCCTTCTTTTTAATCACAATCTTCAAATGTACTGTTCTGGATGCCAAAATTTGTTTGCTGAAATGACTTTCCTCTCATATTTTCTGGTAATGGATGGAACTGGAACTAATAGCATGAAAAGGAAAAAATAATGTAAGGAGAAAAAAAGCTGAATGTAGTAGGAAAATTATTCACAAATGGAATCAGTGTGTCAATTCAATTGTTTAATCTTAGGAACATATTTTTCTTAAATATATGATACAAATGGCTAGATCTGTTACAGCTCTGCATTACTCTATGAGTATGTCTCATTCTGTGTATGTTTTGATGTTAAGTAACAAAAGAAATTGGAAAGGAACTAGGTGTCTTTCTGGTGACACTTTAAGGACAAACTTGGCTGCAAACCAAGTGCTCCTAATATGTACCTTGAGTAACTTAATGATTAAACTCTGTATTCGCAATTGCAATGCTAGTTGTGTAAAAAAAATGTTTTAATTTTTTAATATTTGATTTAATTCTCTGAGGGGTGGGGAGATAGAGAGGATGGGCATACCACGGCCTCCAGCTACTGCAAATGAACTCCAGATGTGTGCACTACCTTGTGCATCTGGCTTATGTGGGTACTGGGGAATCAAACCTGGGTCCTTTGGCTTCATGGGCAAGCACCTTAACTGTTAACCATCTCTCCAGCCCATCTTGTTTTACAATTGTCCCATCATCATGTAACCTAACTCAAGGACTACCTTAATATAAGAATAGAAATCACTCATTCTGAAGAATGACTCTCATGGAATAGAGTTAAGAGAATATAGATGTTTGTTTTCAAACTGCTTAGAATTGTCATTTAAAAGTACATGAAAAAAACCTAGTTTTTAAAGCTTAATTAGTTGCTAAGAATTTAGATAGTATGAACTCTTTTGATTACAACAGAGTTTAATTGCCTAATTATATTGTTAAGTTCTTCTCGTTTCAGTCAAACTCAGCGAAGTCCCCATGTATTTTATCGACATGATTTAATCAATCAACTTCAGCACAATCATGCCCTAGTTACTTTGGTAGCAGAAAACCTTGCCACTTACATGGAAAGCATGAGACTGTATGCCAGAGGTATGTGTTACAAGATAAAATGAGCTGTGAGAAATAGCAGCAACTTCTTTCTTGCATTAATTACCTTACAAATGGTAATTTTACTGGGGCTCGGTTTGACATTCCTCAGACTCTGCTATGATCTTTTCTTTGTGATACAAAGCCTTCAGAGTTGTCAGCGCAACCCTTATCCCAAAGTGAAGTCATAAATTTTATGTGCTACACTACTGATTTTTTTTTCCTGAGGTGGATAGAGTCTTACTCTAACCCAGGCTGATCTAGAATTTTATCAGTAGTCCTACACTGGCCTTGAACTCACAGTGACCGGACTACCTCTGCCTCCCAAGTGCTGGAATTGAAGGCATGCACCACTTCATCTGGTTCATTGTTGATTTTTTTACGTTCTTTTCTTATACATCGTGTTGCATTTCATTATCAAAGATTGGAGACAATTGTTGGGTACTCAAGAGATGATGTATGTGTAATTCAGCTTCACTTCAATTTTCTCCATTTTAGTCAAATTCTATATGAATTGTTGTCTCATCTTAATTTCATGGTCATTTTCAAGACCATTTTCAGTCTTCAGATTGTTTTTCTTTTCTTATATCTGTATCTCTACAAAGTAAGATATGTAATTCGTGCATAGTATTGCCTAGGCCTGAAACATGCCCCAAACATTAGCTATATGACTTTGAGCAGGTTACAAAACAATTTCTGTTACATAGTAAGCATTGGGTATTTTCTTATAAGCATTTTGACAGCATAGACCTTGTGCTTCTAACTAATTTTCATACTATTCCTTCCTATAACTTACACTGTTCTTTTAATACCCATGTATCTATGGATGAGGGTAATTTTTGTTGTTTATCTTTTTTATTTGAGAACGACAAATAGAGAAAAAGAGAGAGAGAAAGAATGGGTGCACCAGGGCCTCCAGCCACTGCAAACAAACTCCAGATGTGCGTGCCACTTTGTGCATCTGGCTTATGTGGGTACTGGAGAATCAAGCCTCAAACTGGGGTCCTTAAGCTTCACAAGCAAACACTTAACCACTAAGCCATCTCTCCAGCCTGATAGGGGTAATTTTAAAGCTAGTAAAAATCTTCTATTAAACTCTTTACATTAAATCACTTCTGTTGTAAATCTACCAACATTTCTGAATTTGCAATTCTATGAGATTATGGTGTTTTTCCTGTGCACAGTAAGTGTTCCATGAGTCTTATTGGAGGTGAACTCCAGGCTTCCACTCTTTACTTGTCTTCCCAGTTTCAGATAACCATTTCCCAAGCATTAATTTCGGCTAGCATCTGAAGCATATCCTCAGTTGCATACTTGCTAAGGCTCCCTTCTGCTTTAATGTTGTTCAGTTAAAGGAATGAACAAATTAAAATCTTCTAGTATTTGCTCATATGTTCTCATTACTGATTCTTAACAAAACCCTCTGTAAAGATTTTCATATGTGTGTAGAACATAGTATCTTTCAGTTGTCACTGAAGCTTTAAATTCACTCTAGGATGGTCATTGTACTGATTTTTTGAACACTTATTGACAAGATTTTTTTCTGGGTGGTGTTGAGTTGTCTCATTGTAGATTATACTTGCCCTTTTGTTTTGCTAAGGACTATCAACTTCCATTACCTCTTCCCAATGTCTTAATCTAACACTGGCAGCTTTTAGGAACACTTGCCCAATGCACACAAAAAGATTTCCTCAGGACTGTCATTCACCATCAGTTTAATATTTAGATGCAGCTACAAAACTACAAAATGACTCATTAAAATAAAATGAAAAAGAACTTCCTACATTCAACTCTACAGGTCCACATATGCCAGACTCACAAGGTTGCACATGTGCACAAATGCTGCACGTGTATGGAGTTGGCTAGAAGCCCTGGCTTGCCAATTCATTCTCTGTCTTGTAAAAATAAAAAAGTACAAAATAATCTTTCAAATCATACTCCAAAAAGTAGAGTGCTCAATGAATTATGGTAGCATGCAAAAGGAGCACAGGATTTGGCTTTCACTGTCCCAAATTGGGTGAAAGTAATTGAACCCATTGAATAAAATATATTGATATAAAAGAAAATATCAACTTAAAGAGTATGTCCTTACCAAAAAGAAAAGCATTCTGTTGGGTAAAAATGTTAAAATAAATTTTAGTTATGTATAGTATATGCATCTGTATACATTTGCATACACCACATGTACATCTACAACACACATATCATCTCAATAGAGGTAGTCAAAGCATTTGACAAAATAGGCCCTTTCATTATAAAAATGCTCAACAAGCCAAGAGCAGATGAAAACTTCTTAATCTTATCAAATGTACTACATACGGTGAAAGACTGTCCTCTCCTAGGACAAATAAGTAAATAAATACAGGAAGTGCTCTTACTGAGCCATTTCCCTAGCCCATCATTAGGAATGAACAACCTAAAAATTCAGGGGGAAATTTCAGTTGAGTAAGTAGTAACAGTTTTAAAAAAATATCAAATTGGGGCTGGAGGGATGGCTTAACGGTTAAGTGCTTGCCTGTAAAGCCTAAGGACCCCGGTTAGAGGCTCGACTTCCCAGGACCCATGTTAGCCAGATGCACAAGGGGGCGCATGCATCTGGAAATCGTCTGCAGTGGCTAGAAGCCCTGGCACGCCCATTCTCTCTCTCCCCCCCCTGCCTCTTTCTCTGTGTGTCACTTTCAAATAAATATATAAAAATAAACCAAAAAAATATCAAATTTATAGCAACAAGTTGGACAAAAGAACAGCAAAACCTAAGGAAAGCCAGGCATGGTGGTGTGGTGGCGCACACCTTTAATCCCAGCACTTGGGAGGCAGAGGTAGGATTGCTGTAAGTTCAAGGCCAGCCTGATACTACATAGTGAATTCCAGGTCAACCTGGGCTAGAGTGAGACCCTATCTTGAAAAATTGAAAAGTAAAAGGTGCTAAGGAGATGGTTCAGTGGATAAGTACTTCATGTGCAGTTCTGAAAACCTGAGTTTGAATCTCCAGATCCTATGTAAAAAGCAAGAAGCTCTGGTGGGCTTCTTTCCCAGTGTACCTATAGGAAGAAAGCAGAGATGAGAATTCCCAGGGAGTTCACGAATGGAGCAGTAAATAGCAGGAGGCCCTACCTCAAAATAGGTACTGGCCTGAAAGTTGTCCTCTGATCTCCACAGACATGCCACAGCATGCACATACCCACAAAGAATAATTTAAAAGAGGTCTAGGGAGATGTCTCAGTAGTTAAAGGCAGTTGCTTACAAATCTGACAAACAGTTTGGTTCTACTTAGTGCCCATGTGATAAAGCTGCATGCCTTTGTAACCGAGCATGTCTACCTTCAGCAAGTGGAGGTAGAGCTTGGATTATCTAGAAACTAACAAATAACACCACGAACAGAGTCTCTGTCTCAAAAGAAGGGTAAAGGAAAGGATAAACAACAAGGTTGTCTTCTGACATCCACATCATATACGTACACACATATTTATTAATCTTAAGAAATAAAGAGAACGCTTGGTATGTGGCTCAGTAGGTAAGAAAGCTTGCTGCTCAAGCATGAAGATCTAGATCTGCCCTGAGCTCAATCCTCAGAACTCATGTGAATCGCTGTGTGTGGCCATGCATTTCTGTATCCCCAATCCTGTGGGAGGTGGAAATGGGAAAATTGTTGAGGTTCATTTGTCATTCAGTATGATGGAAAAGCAGTAACTTTGGGTTCAGTGAGGCTTCATCTCAAGGAAACCAAACAGACGGCAATAGAGGAAGGCACTCAGCATTCTCCTGTGATCTCCATATGTGTGCACATAGAGCACATGCATCTGCACACACACACACACACGCACCCCACACCAGTTTTCAGGATAACAGGCAGAAAACGATAGGAAAAAAATTGTCTTGGTTGTTCATTTTTGTGAACCACATAATTCAGTCTTGAGCTGTAATCATAATTTGTTTCTGAGGGAGAGATGGCCCAGCAGTTAAAGGCACCTTGTGCTGTGCATGGTGGTGCATGCCTTTAATCCCTGCACTCTGGAGGCAAAGATAGGAGGATTGCCATGAGTTTGAGACCACCCTGAGACTACATGGTGAATTCCAAATCAACCTAAGCTAAACTGAAATCCTACCTCACAAAACAAAACAAAACAAAGAAAGGCACTTTCTTATAAAGCCTGATACCCTGGGTTCAGTACCCCAGTACCCATGAATAGGTAGATGTGTAAATTGTTTCATTGTGTATGCAGATGAGTAAAAGAATTGTTCTAGAAAGAATTATTTTGATTCACATTGAACAGATGATTTTATTGTGCTTATGTAAAAGATTTTATTTTTTGAAGACATTTTGAGATGGATATAAATCACCAATTATCAGTTTTTAATAGAGTTTAAGTTGTCTTCTAATGAGAAAGGATTAATGACCTTTTATAAACAGACAGTTACCTTGGTTGAGGTCAGCTGTGTGGATATCCAGTGGGTATAATGCATGGTTTTTCTTAATTTGTAGATCATGAAGACTATGACCCACAAACTGTGAGACTGGGAAGTAGATATAGTCATGTTCAAGAAGTCCAAGAACGGCTTAACTTCCTTAGGTATGTTTGATTATTCTTTTTAAGATACAAGTAAAGAATGCAGTGTGACTATGCTGTCTAGCTGTCTTCATTGGGTGGTGGTCTTTTCTTTGCCACTTTAAATTTTCTTATATAAAAATTAAAATGACATCTCAGGGCTTAAAAGATGGTTCAGTGGTTAAAGGCACTTGCTTGCAAAGCCTGATGGTCTGGGTTCATTACTCAGTACACATGTAAAGCCAGATGTACAAAGCGGTACATGTATCTGGAGTTTTTACAATGGCAAGAGGCATTGGTGTGTATACCCATTCATTCTCTCTCTCTTTCCCTCTCTCCCTCCTTGCTAATTAATAATAAAATATTTAAGAAAACACTCAGGACATCTCCCTGTGTGTATTGCTAAATACTTTATTTATTTTTTTATGCCTGAGTATTTCTTGGTATTTGAAGAAAACACACTTTATCTTTAAGGTAGAGTTCTCATATTTGGTTTTTGCTTTGTTTTGTTTTAAGGTGAGGTCTCACTCTAGTCCGGGCTGACCTGGAATTCACTATGTAGTCTCAGTGTGACTTTGAACTCACAGTGATCCTCCTACCTCTGCCTTCCAAGTGCTGGGATTAAAAGCTTCTGCCACCTTCCCCAGAAGAGTTCTCATATTTGTTTATGGTAGAAATAATTATTTTTAAAGGACACAGTTCCATGTTTTGGTACAGCCAGATGGGGAGAACCATGCTGATATTAATCTCATAGAGACTAGGAAATTTGGGACAAATGGCTCTTTACCAGATTTGTTTGGGTCCTGTAGTGAGTGCCTTGTTATAACAGTGGCTGACAGAGACAATCTGAAATCATGCTAATAACATAATTTCTGACAAGGACGAGAAAAATGGGTTTATCCCATTAAGCCAGACTGTAGTATCCAAAGCTGGATTTGCTCCATGATACTTGGCTTTCTTTTAGTGATTATACTTCTAAAGATTAGGAAAGTAACTTTGTGGGATTGATGGTTAGAAATATGTATCTTATAAATCTTCTTGTCCGTTTAAGATTACTGAAATCTGTACATGTGTATGGGAGAAAATTGAATTGCATAATTGCTTAACTTGAGAGAAACTCTTCATCAGATTCTAAGAAAATTGCCTATGGAGAATACATCTTGAACATACCCGATCTCATCTGATCTCAGAAGCTAAGCTCGGTCAGGCATGATTAGTACTTGGATGGAAGATTGTAAGAAAGTTGGCATTTGTTTAAAGTTGAAATCATTTTTTAACTTGGGGAGAATCGACCTGGAAACATCCCAACAATTATTTTGGCAAGACGGCTACCAAACTCTAAAGCACAAGCTACGTGTCCATAATACCTGGGGGGTGGGAGGGCAGATGGAGGACATACCAAACACAAGATGCAGTATGTCTAAACAACTTGAAATTATAATCCAAGGGTAAAAGCTGTAAAACTGTGCTCAGTTTCAGCTAGTGATTTAGGGAACCTTTTCTTGTTTCTCCCAAATAAGTTAAAGTGATTTTTTGTTTTTTCGAGATAGGGTCTCACTCTAGCCTAGGCTGACCTGGAAAATTCACTATGTAGTCTCAGGGTGGCCTTGAACTCATGGTGATCCTCCTACCTCTGCCTCCCTGGTGCTGGGATTAAAGGCGTGTGCTACCACATCCAGCTGAAGTGGTTTTTATATTTTTTTTTTTATTCTAACCACTTAAGTAGTACCTGCCTTTTCCACATTGAGACTTACTGCTATAGTGAGCTATTGTGGACTGACCAGTTTTATATCATTTTGGTTTACTAGAACAGAAAGTGGATGCAAGTCCTTGACTCTGAAACCTATATAACAGCTCATTGAAGACAAAGGAGCCTTATTTTTATGCCTTCTGTATATTTTCTTTTTTGTTGTTGTTGTTTTTGTTTTTGTTTTTCGAGGTAGGGTCTCACTCTAGCCCAGGCTGACCTGGAATTCACTATGGAGTCTCAGGGTGGCCTCAAACTCACGGCAATCGCCTACCTCTGCCTCCCAAGTGCTGGGATTAAAGGCGTGTGCCACCACGCCTGGCTCCTTCTGTATATTTGACAAGTGTTAAATACTTGACATTTTCATTTCAGTGAAGTGTTGCTCACATTTGGTCAGTAAGAAAACAAGATGTGTGCCGGAGAGATGGCTTAGCAGATAAGGTGCTTGCCTGCAAAGCCTAAGGACCCATGTTCAACTCTCCAGATTCCATGTAAGGCAGGCACACAAGGTTGCAAAGGCGCACAAGGTGGCCACACATCTGGAGTTTGATTATAGTGGCTGGAGGCCCCTGGTGATACCAGTTCACTCTCTCGCAAAAAAGAAAAAGGCCAGTCTGTTGAGCTTGCATCAAAAAAAAAAAAAGAGAAGATGCAGGCAGAGAGTAGCTTGACGGAAATCACACAGCCTGTATGTGACAGAATTGTACTTCTCAACTGTGTCTTAAGTCTGTGCTCTTACTGTTAGATAAATTTTCAAGCTCAGGAATTTAGGACTTCTGAATAGATTTCTTAATATTTCTGAATAGGTAATGGGAAGTTTTGACCTAGTTCTTTCCTTTAACCCCTCCTAAAACTTGGAACAGCTCTGCTTTTTTTTTTTTTTTTTTTTTGAGTGGGATTTTCATTGAAGAAAAGTATCATTGGGCCTCAGTTTCCTTATTTGTAAATAAGAGATGCACAGGGTTAGGTAAAACTAGATTCTAGAAGCCCTTTTTAAGGCCCCAAAACTCAAGAAAATATGCTAGAACTTAGATCCCAAAATACTTGGAAATTGAAAGGGAACCTATCAGCATAAGCACATTCCACCTTATTTTGTTTATTTATTAATTTTTCTGAGCATGGTGGCAAATGCCTTTATGCCAGGGCCTCCAGCCATTGCAGTCAAACTCCAGATGCATGTGCCCCTTGTGCACATGCATGACCTTATGCTTGTGTCACTTTGCTTGACTGGCTTACTTGGGATCTGGGGAGTTGAACATGTATCCTTAGGCTTCGCAGGCAAGCATTTTAACCACTAAGCCATCTCTCCAGCCCCTCTACCTTACTTTGGATCTGAGTATGCAGCCATCATCTTGTTAGCTAAAAATTGGGTTATTCAGAAAAAAATGACATGTTCTCTTTCTCATTCATAGATATGACAGAACAAGGTGGGTGTTGAATGTTGAAAGAAATCAGAGAGCTAATGAAAGAAAGAGACTTTAGTCATAGCATAATTCACCTGCTGTATTGTTTGATTTTAATGACCAAAGATAATAAGTCACAAAACTAAAATGATCTTAAAGACTATCACTGATTGATAATAAACATCCAGTTGGTGATGGACATTTTAAAGTTTAAATCGTGGAAGATAGCATGTTTAGTACAGCCAGGTGCTAACTGATGAGTAATATATTATCAGAAAGTATTAAAATTTGAATATTTTTAATTCACAAATATACACAGGTTTAGTTATCTGTGAAAGTCTCTTAAATACCTCATTTTTTCAGTGATGCCATATCAACAATGCCATGTTTTTATTTTAAATTCTAAGTATCCATATCTGTATTTTTTCAAAAATAAGTTTTTAGAAAAATGTATTTTTTTTATTTATTTGAGAGATAGAGAGAATGAATGGACGCACCAGGGCCTCCATCCACTGCAAACAAACACCAGATGCATGCGCTTCCTTGTGCATCTGGCTCACATGGGTCCTGGGGAATCAGGGAGCCAGGGTCTTTTGGCTTTGCAAGCTAACGTCTTAACCACTAAGCCATCTTATCCAGCCCCCAAATGACAGGTTTTAAAAACTCAGCCAGGCCTGGAGAGATAGATGGCTTAGAGGTGAAGGTGCTTGCCTGCAAAGCCAAAAGACCCTTGTTCGATTCCCCAGGACCCACATAAGCCAGATGCACAAGGAGGTGCATGCATCTGGAGTTTGTTTGCAGTGGCTAAAGGCCCTGGTGCTCCCATTATCTTTCTCTCAAATAAAAAGAAATTTTCAAAACCATTTGAATTCAGAGAATGAGTGTTAGCAGAATTCTATAAGATCCCATAGTGGACTGATCAATATAGGCTTATTGAATGAGGATCTACTATTTTAGTGTCCAATGAAAGCTGAGAAATGAGTTCTTAGAAAAAACTATACTTAAAAATATGGTTTTGAGTCAGACGTGGTAGTGTACACCTTTAATCCCAGCACTTGGGATGCAAAAGTAGGAGGTTTGCCCTGAATTCCAGGTCAGCCTGGGCTAGAGTGAGACCTGGCCTAAAAAGAAAAAAGAAAAATCCTTTTAAAAATATGGCTTTGACAGTAAGTTGAAAAGGAGACATAAAGGGAAGAGAAAGGAAGGGAGAAGGATACTTAATAGGTTGATATTGTATATATGTAATTACAGTGACTATAATGGGGAGTCAATATGATGGAGAATGGAATTTCAAATGGGAAAGTGTGGGGGTGGGGAGGGAGGGAATTACCATGGGATATATTTTGTAATCATGGAAAATGTTAATAAAAATTAAAAAATATATATATGGCTTTGATTGGGAGTGTTGGCATAAGCCTTTAATCTCAGCACACTTGGGAGGCAGAAGTAGGAGGATCACTGTGAGTTCGAGGCCACCGAGTCTGCATATTGCATTCTAGGTCAGCCTAGGCTAGTACAAAACCCTACCTCAAAAAATCAAACACACACACACACACACACATATATATTTGTGATGTATATATAATTTCCTATGTATACAGGTAGGTTTCCTTTCAGGATAAAAATTACATAAATCATAAATCTAATGGCTGTTTTTCTTTTTTTTTTTCAGATTTTTATTGAAGGATGGCCAACTGTGGCTGTGTGCTCCTCAGGCAAAACAGATATGGAAATGCTTAGCTGAGAATGCAGTTTACCTTTGTGATCGTGAAGCATGTTTTAAGTGGTATTCCAAATTGATGGGAGATGAACCAGACTTAGATCCTGATATTAATAAGGACTTCTTTGAAAGTAACGTGCTTCAGCTTGATCCTTCCCTATTAACTGAAAATGGAATGAAATGTTTTGAGCGATTCTTCAAAGCTGTGAATTGTCGAGAAGGAAAACTAATAGCAAAAAGAAGAGCCTATATGATGGATGATTTGGAGTTGATAGGATTAGACTATCTTTGGAGGGTAAGTCAAAACTAGAAACTCCAATCATTATATCTGATGTAGTTCTCCAAGTAAGGAATTGTAGCTAATACATTATGTAATTTGTATGTATTCCTATATGTATAAAATATGTATTCTCTTAATGTTTGTCCCAGAAACCTGGGGTGGTAATTTATTTTTGTCTTAAATTGTTACTCTAGAGAGGTTTGTTTTTGTTCTCTCTGTGTTCCTTGTTCTCACAGTGGTGGTCTTATTTTTTACTCTAAGAATCTGTGTGTTCTATTATATTTAGGAACATAAAAATTAGCAGTCTCCTAGGTAAATTAATAACCCCAACTCGAGTTTTCATTCATTATAGACCTTTCTTCTTTTTTGCTTTTAATTTTAGGTTATATGTTTGACACTAAAATAGAGAAAAGAAGGTATTATGAATATTGTATACTTACTGGTAATTTTTAACTATAAAGGTATTTTTAAATACCTACAAGAGTATAATGTTAATCTAAATAATGTTAATATGAAATATTTTTCTGCAAATCATAAACTAAAATGTTTAGCATGGTATTAAGAGTGCTTAACAGTTTTTAATTTTTTTCTAAGCAGTTGAAGAGGTTGAGGGGGAGTATATGCTTAAGTGTATATGACCCTAAATTCAGTTCCTGGTGTACATACTTTAATAGTGTTATACACACACTTTAAATCAAAATTTATACTCCAGATATGGTGTTACATACCTGTCATCCCAGCACCTGGGAGGAGAAGGCTGGAGGATTGCTAGTTCTAGGCCAGCCTAGACTACATAGTAAGAGCTTATCTCTAATAATAATAGTAACAATCAAGCAAAATAATAATCCAAAATATAAACATAATTGAACAGAGGAAGCCTATGTGCTTTTGTTCCATGTCCCCATGTTGCATCCCCTTGGTCCTCCTAAGCTTCTTAAGAGATCAGCCCTGAAATGCTCCTTTAAACATTAGGGTTTTCAGCATAGCTTGAAAACTACTAGTGTAATTAGGTGAATAATAAAGATTTATAGAAACATGGAATACAGGAGAGAGCCCTCTACACTAAAATTGTATTTCATGTAGTATCTTATTTTCTTCCAAGTAAAATGAATTCCTCCTTTATTAACTCATAATTTGATCAAGACATTTTATCTTTAGTACAATGCCTTATAATCTTAAGCAAATTGCTATTTTCAAAGAGTTACATTTTATATTTATTTTCTTTCTCTTATTTTTCTCAATAATGAAAATCAGATTATAACTGAGGATATGACTTGAATTTAAATGCTTAGCTAATATGTTTCTTGAGAGATTAACCTTTAATCTTTTTGTACCTAGGTCGTGATTCAGAGTAATGATGATATTGCCAGCCGAGCTATAGACCTCCTTAAAGAGATATACACAAACCTTGGTCCAAGACTACAGGTCAATCAGGTAAGGATCAATGCTCATTAAAGCTTTCTCACTTGAGCCGGGCATAGTGGTATATGCCTTTAATCCCAGCACTCCAGAGACAGAGATAGGAGGATTGCCATGAGTTCAAGGCCATACTGAGATGACATAGTGAATTCAGGTCAGCCTAAAGTAGAGTGAAATCCTACCTCAAACAAAGAAAAAAAAAAAAAGCTTTCTCATTTGAATTCCTGTTGATAACTATAATACTTACAGGATTTTTTTTTCTTTAATTCAGAATTAACAGGAAATTGTTTCAGCTCTTAGCAAGAAAAAATGTAAAAGTTAATTATGGTGTTACCTAATACAGAGGCTGACAAGTTCCAGGCCAGTCTGGACTATATAGTTGTGCCTTACCTCAGATATACATGCAAATGTTTATGTAAAATATTGAGTCTATATTTCTCTTAAATGAAATACTGTCTAGGTGAATCTTGACTTAATTATCTCAAGGTGGTTGAATTATTTTTTAAAATTGTTTATTGGCAGCTTCTATACTTACAGACAATAAACCATGATGTTCCCTCTCCTTCCCCACTTTCTCCTTCACAACTACACTCTCCATCATATCCCCTCCCCCTCTCTCCATTAGTCTCTTATTTTGATATCATCATCTTTTTTTACTATTATGACGGTCTTGTGAAGGTATTGCTAGGCACTGTGAAGTGATGGATATCGAAGCCCATTTCTGTCTGAACAGTTGCATTTAAAGAGTGGTATCCCTCCTTTGGCCATTATATCCTTTCTGCCACCTCTTCCACAGTGGACCCTGAGCCTTGGAGGGTGTGCTAGAGATATTTCAGTGCTGGACACTCCTCCGTCACTCCTTCTTAGCATGACGTTGCCTTTTGGATCATCGCCATCTGAAAAGAGAAGCTTCTCTAACCAAAAGTGAGAGTAGCCTTAATTAATATATGAATATGAACATTAAGTGTAGAGCTTTCAGAGCAGTTTGGTGAGAAAAAATATATATTTTTCAAGTTTTGTTTTTCAAGGTAGGGTCTCACTCTGGCTCAGGCTGACCTGGAATTAAATTAACTATGTAGCCTCAGGGTGGCCTCGAACTCATGGCAATCCTACCTTTGCCTCCCAAGTGCTGGGATTAAAGGCATGTGCCACCACGCCCAGCTTATTTATTTATATTTATATAGCCAGGCAAGAGCAGGCTTTACACCCCTATGGCTCATGACCTCCATTGCCATAGGCTTTTGATTAGGTTTTCAGTACCAGACATGTATTCCCTCTCATAGAGTGGGTCTGTAGTCAAGTTAGAGAGCAGTTTTCCCCCAGAGCAGACATGCCCCTATTGCACTTGTTCAGTCATTTGGCCTGTCTGGCCAAATTTAAGGCTTCCAGTGTCCACTGTTTTCACTGCTGTTGACTTCTGTCTCCCATAGGGTTGCATGCTATACAGTTTTTCCAGCTTCCAGTTGGCTGGTCTACAGGGAGAAGGTCTTTAGCTCAGCACCAGCTTGATTTCTCAGTGACCTTAAGTGACCTTGCTGCCCAGGCATGTGATGTTTTCAGCAATAGGGTCTCACCATATGTTTCTCAAGGGAAACCATGGACCTTGGTAATAGCCTGTAATGTTTTGGAGGCAATAGGGACCTCCCTGGCCAACAACTCACTGGAAGGTATCCCATCCCTGGCACTGAAAATTTTATAGTAAGTCTATGGCTTTTGGATGTGCCATTATTCAAAAAAGTAGGTTTTCCTATGTCTTATTCAGAATAACTTGAATTTTGATTGACTCTTCCCCCCCCCACCCCACCTGCCCTTCTTTTACACAATCTCTTTCCCTGGTTTTGCTTAGGCCTTTCCACCCCCTGTAATCTTTTCTTCTACTTACATATATACAATACCATCCCCTTAAGTCCTTCCCTCTCCTCCCTCCCTCATAGCCTCTTTCCAGCTTATTGGCCTCTGCTACCAATTTTTGGTTCCAGCTCACACACAAGTCTGTACATTTGTAGCTAGGATCCACATATGAGAGAGAACATATGATGTTTAGTTTTCTGGGCCTGGGTTACGTCACTTAGTATAATCCTTTCCAGATCCATCCATTTCCCTGCAAATTTCATAATTTCATTTTTCTTTACTGCTGAATAAAAGTCCATTGTTTAAGTGTACCGCATCTTTATCATCCATTCATCTGTTGATGGACATCTATTCACAGTGTCCTTTGAAGTACAAAAGCTTTGTAATTTCATTAGATCCCAGAGGTTTCTTAGTGGTTTTATTTCCTGAGCAATTGGGTTTATATTCAGAAAGTCTTTGCCAAGACTAGTATGTTGAAAGGTTTCCTCTAGCAGTTTCAGAGTTTCAGGTCTGATATGAAGGTGTTTGATCCATTTGGACTTGATTCTTGTATATGGAGAAAGACAAGGATCTATTTTCATCCTTCTATGTATAGCCAGTTTTCCCAGCACCACTTGTTGCAGAGCCTATATTTTCTCCAGTGAATATTTTTGGCATTTTTGTCAAAAATCAGATGGCTAAGCACCACATGTTCTCTCTCATATGTGGATCCTAGCTACAGATGACTGGGCTTCTGCATGAGAATGAAAATACTTAGTAGCAGAGGTCAGTAAGTTAAAAAGGAGACATAAAGGGAAGAGAAAGGAAGGGAGGAGGGTACTTAGTAGGTTGATATTGTATATATGTAAGTACAGTGATTGTGATGGGGAGGTAATATGATGGAGAATGGAATTTCAAAGGAGAAAGTGTGGGGGAAGGGGGGAAATAACATGAGATTTTTTTTATAATCATAGAAAATGCTAATAAAAATTTAAAAATAAAAAAAATCAGATGGCTATAGCTGCCTGGATTAACATCTGGGTCCTCTATTTCATTAATCTATACATTGGTCTTTGTTCCAGTACCATGCTGTTTTTGTTACTATGGCTTTGTAATATAGCTTAAAATCAGGTATGGAGATACCACCAGCCTTATTTTTGTTGCTCAATATTGTTTTGGCTATTTGAGGGTTTTTTTGTGCTTCCAAATGAATTTTAGGATTTTTTTTTTCTTTCTGTGAAGAATGCCATTGGAATTTTGATGGGGATTGCATTACATGTATAGATTGCTTTTGGTCATATTGCCAGTTTCATAATATTGATTCTTCCAATCTAAGAACAAGGAATGTCTTTTCATTTCCTAGTGTCTTCTGCAGTTTCTTGCTTGAGCGTCTTAATGTTCTCATTGTAGCGATCCTTCATGTTCTTGATTAAGTTTATTCCAAGGTAATTTTTTGAGGCAATTGTGAATGGGAGAGATTCCCTGATTTCATCCTCTGCATGTTTGTTACGATATAGGAAAGCTGATGATGTCTGTGTGTTTATTTTGTATCCTGCTATGTTTCTAAATGTGCTTATCAGCTCTAACAAGTTTGCTGGTAGAGTCTTTAGGGTCTTTTATGTATAGAATCATATCATCTGCAAATAATGATAACTTGATCTCTTCCTTTCCAATTTGTATCCCTTATGAGTGTCTCTTGCCTTATTGCTATAGCTAAGACTTCAGAACTATATTAAATAAAAGTGGGGACAGTGGACAACCTTGTCTTGTTCCTGATTTTTTTTTTTTTTGCAATAGCATCAAGTAAGTTTTTTCCCATTTAGTATTACGTTGGCTAAAGATTTATCATAAATAAACTTTATTATGTTGAGATATGTTCCTTCTATCCCCTGTTTTTGTAGGACTTGCACCATGAAGTAATGTTGGATTTTGTTGAATGCCTTTTGTGCATCTATTGAGATGTTCATGTGATTTTTGTCCTTCCGTCTATTTATATAATGTATTACATTTATCCATTTGCATATATTCTACTATCCTTGCATCTCTGGAATGAAGCCTACTTGGTCAGAGTGAATGATTTTTTCTGATGTATTTGCCAATATTTTGTTGAAAATGTTTGCATCTATGGTTATGAGGGAGTTTGGTCTGCAATTTTTTTTTTGTTGTTGTTCTGGCTTTGTCTGGTTTGGGTATCAGGGTGATGCTGGCTTAATAGAAGCAGTTCAGTAGAATTCCTTCCTTTTTTGTTTTATGGGGAAAAAATGAGAAGCAGTGATGTTAGTTCTTCCATGAAAGTCTGGTAAAATTCACCAGTGAGTCCATCTGGGCCTGGACTTTTTTTAGTTGAGAAACTTTTTATAACTGCTGGGATCTCTGTACTTGTTACAGGTCTATTTAAATTGTTTACCTCATCCTTATTTAATTTTGAGTGGTCATATAAATCAAGAAAATCACTCATTTCTTTCAGGTTTTCAAACTTAAAGGCATATATATTCTTAAAGTATGTCCTCATGATTTTCTGAATTTCTTTGTTATCTGTCTTAATGGTGCCTTTTTCATCTCTAATTTTATCCTTTTTGTCTCTCCTCCCTTTCTTCTGGACTGATTTGCTAAGGGTTTGTCAATCTTGTTTATCCTTTCAAAGAACCAACTCTTCGTTTCATTGATTCTTTGGATTTTTTTTTTCCCCTTTGTTCCTAATCTTTATTATTTCTTCCCTTCTACTGACTTAGGTCTGTCTTGTTCTTCTTTTTCCTAAGGCCTTAAGGTGAATCATTAAATTGTTTACTTACAAACTCTCTAGTTTCTTAATATAGGCACTTAGAACTATAAATTTCCCTTAGGACTGCCTACATTGTGTCTCAAAAGTTTTGGTTTGTTGTATCCTCATCATTTGATTCCATGAATTTGTTAATTTCCTTTTTGATTTCTTCAATGACACATTGATCATTCAGTAGTATACTGTTTAGTCTCCATGAATTTGTGTATACTCTAGTTTTTCTTGTTGCTGATTTGTAGTTTAATCCCATTGTGGTCAGATAGAGTACAAGGGATTATTTCAATTTTCCTGTATTTGTTAAGATTTGCTTTGTTTCCTAATACATGCTCTATTTTAGAGAATGTTCCATGTGCTGTTGAGAAAAATGTATATTATGCAGCATTTGGATGGAATGTTCTATAGAGATCAGTTAGGTCCATTTATTCCATGACATCACTTAATGTAGATGTGTCTCTGTTTATTTTTTGCCAGGATAACCTGACCATTGATGAGAGTGGAGTAGTGAAGTCACCCACTACAATTTTTGGGGTTATTTGTGACCTTATGTCTAATAGTGTGTGTTTGATGTAATTGGGAGCCCCATGTTAGGTGCATAAGTGTTTAGGATTTTAATGTCCTCCTGTTGGAGTGTTCCTTTAATCAGTATAAAGTTACCTTCTTTATTTTTCCTCACTAATGTTGATTTGCTGTCTGTCCTGTCAGATATTAGGATAGGAACCACTGCTTGTTTCCTAGGCCCATTTTCTTTTTTTTTTTTTTTATCAGAAGACAAGCAGAAAGAGAGTTACTTTTTTTATTTTTTTTTAATTTTTATTTATTTATTTATTTGAGAGCGACAGACACAGAGAGAAAGACAGATAGAGGGAGAGAGAGAGAATGGGCGCGCCAGGGCTTCCAGCCTCTGCAAACGAACTCCAGACGCGTGCGCCCCCTTGTGCATCTGGCTAACGTGGGACCTGGGGAACTGAGCCTCGAACCGGGGTCCTTAGGCTTCACAGGCAAGCGCTTAACTGCTAAGCCATCTCTCCAGCCCTAGGCCCATTTTCTTGAAATAACATTTTCCATCCTTTCACCCTAAGATAGTGTCTATCTTTTATTGAGACATGAGTTTCCTGGAGGCAACAGGTGGCAGGATCCTGCCTTTTAATGCAGTCTGCAAGCCTGTGTGTTTTGGTTGAGGCATTGAGTCCATTGAAAATAAGAGTTATTATTTGAAAGTATGTATGTTTTCTTCCCATTCTTCTTGTTTTGTAGTGCTTCCTGTTTTCCCTTTACTCGCTTGTTTTAACTGTTAGTTGAGTATGGTTTATTTTTTCCTGTTTCCTCCTGTGTGTTTTGCTTTCTCTTAAGTGTGAAGAATCTGTAGATCTGACTTAGTTGTCATAAATTCCTTTAACCTGTTTTTATTGTGGAATGTCCTTACTTCTCCATCAATTTGGATGATCAATTTGAAGGATGAAGTAACCTTGGTTGAAAGGTGTTATCTTTCAGAAGATGGAATGCATCATTCCAAGCCTTTCTGGCTTTTAAAGTTTGTGTTGAGTAATCTGCTGTTATTCTGATGGACTTGTCTTTGTAGGTGACTTGCTTTTTCTCTCTAATTGCTTTCAATATATTTTCTTTGGTTTGCCTGTTTAGTAGTTTAATTGTAACATGGTGAGGAGAGGTTCTTTCCAGGTTTTGTCTGTTTGGTGTTTTAAAAGCTTCCTGTATCATTGGCATTTTTTTCCCACTTTGGGGAAATTTTTCTTCGATGATTTTGTTGAAAACACCTACCAAGCCCCTGGATTGAATTTTTCTACTTCTACTGTGCCCTGAATTCTTACGTTTGACCTTTTCATAGTGTCTTAGATATCTTGAAATTCCTTTTCATACCTTGCTATTAGCTTGCCTTTTCTCTTTGTTAGAGTGTATTATATCTGCCACCTAGTCCTCTAGTTTAGGTATTCTGTTTTGTCCTTCATTCTACTGTTGAAACTTTCCCCAGAGGTTTTTTGTTTTTTTTTTTTTAATTTGGCTGACTGTACTTTTCAGAGCTAGAATTTCTGTCTGGTTTTTCTTGAGTATTTCTATTTCTTTACTCTTGTCTTGAAATGACTTCCTTATTTCATTAAGCTGGTTTCCTGTGGTCTCTGGGAATTCCTTCAGCAGTTTGTTTTCTTCTTTGATTTCTTTGAGTATAGATAAAATCATTTTTTGAAATCTTTGTCCAGCATTTCATCTATAACAGTCTCATTGGGGGCCATTTCTGATAGATTTGTAATTTGGGGGGGGGGGGTTATATTGTTTTGATTGTTTGTGTTTCTTGTATTATAATGTTGTGATTTTTGCTTCCTGAGTTGATTTGATGCTTGGGTTTTCTTACAATCTGCAGTGCTGGAAGTGTGCTTCAGAGTAGGAGTTTAAGGTGCCTAGTGTAGCTCTTGTACTCCAATCCAACCATAGAAGTAATCCTAGGTGTTGAGTTTGCCTGTCATTCAAGTGTTCTAGTGGGCTTGGTGGAGCATTTTACTGGCAAATTCTAAAGTTCAACTGAGCAATATACACAGTCAATAAAAACCACCACAGGGTATGAAAGTGTGGGGATTGAAACAGATAACCTTATAAAGCCACAAACCCTAAAGGTGTGTGTTGCTCTACACCCTTAATCCTGTCAGCTGGGATATGGAGGTTTGTTATTTCTGAAATCAGTTCCAGTTCACGTGGGTCTGAATCAGCCCCTGTCCCCAATAATGACAGAAGAAAAAGACAGAGGCCCTAAGAATATGAAAGCATTAAAGGCAACAAAAGTTAACCCCCAAATACAGCTTAATTGAAGATGATTAATCCAACCAAGAATATGTAACCTATAACCTGCCCTGACATAGAAAGGGAGATTAGCATTTCCGGTACAGGCCTATGTACCTGCCTTGTTGTCAGTTGGCCTCATTACCTTTTTGGGTAGCTTCAGATTTCACCAATGCTTAGTGCCCACCTCGATACATCCCTCTGTGTTGAGCTGTGCAGTTGGTGCTGTGCGTAGCTGCACTAGATGCCCTGCTGCCAGGAGCTGAATGTGTTCTCCCTCCAGCTACAGTTCTGTTGGTTAGGGGATGGGAAAGTGCAGGAAGTCTCGAGTTGTACTGCAACTGCTCAGCTCCTTGTCTCACCTGTGTTCAGCCATATCCCATTCAGATTTCTTGATTTCGCAAGGAGGCTAATGTGGCTGGAAAATCCCCTTGTTTGATCTCTGCTCCTGCAACGTGGTGCTGCTCAGGTCTGCAAGATCCTTGGTGAAATTCTGGCCAATTTCCTCCTTTCTGGTAGATGTTAGTGTCTCCTGGCTTCTCCACTATGGTGGGAAAAAAACCTATAAACCTTCACTTTTCAGGCGAAGAGTGCATTTTGCTGTGGTTTTACATAAATCCCTTCCTAGGCTGGATTAGTGTGACTACTATGCAGCCATCTTACCCAGAAGCCCTAATTGAATTATTTTGAATGTGATTTACTATTTGTTAAGCTACAAAGAAATTCTACAGAATGTAGAATACCTAATCTGATAAGGTTTACTTTTATTTTTAGTTTTTTGAGGTAGGGTCTCACTCTCTAGCCCAGGCTGACCTGGAATTCAGTATGTAGTCCCAGAGTGGCCTTGAATCACAGTGATCCACCTACCTCTGCCTCCCAAGTGCTGGGATTAAAGTTGAGCACCACCACGCCCAGCTTAGGTTTACTTTTTATTATCTAGTTTGTGCTTGTTAACATAGGTAGCACTAGCTGGCCTTGAAGAAACATGACATACTTTATTAATGGATACAGACAATCTGCTTCAAAGTGATTATTGTTTAGAGCAACTTTAACTTAGCTGTCATTCCTCCAATTGGGTTGTTACATATTTAATTTTTGCATTCCAAAAGCAACTTGAACTATATTTGATCCATTATTTGTAGGTGGTAATCCATGAAGACTTCATTCAGTCATGCTTTGATCGTTTGAAAGCCTCTTATGATACCTTGTGTGTTTTGGATGGTGACAAAGACAGTATTAATTGTGCAAGACAGGAAGCTGTTCGAATGGTTCGAGTATTAACTGTCTTAAGAGAATATATAAATGAATGTGACAGTGATTACCACGAAGAAAGGACAATTTTGCCTATGTCAAGGTTTGTGAACAACTGACAATTAGTGTTAATTTTGAATTATTTCAATGTGTACAGTTAAAAGAAGGAGAAAATTAACCTTTTTTGACAGAGAAGTGGGGGGAGAGAGAATGGGTACGCCAAGGCTTCCAGCCACTGCAAACAAACTCCAGACACTTGCACCCCCTTGTGCATCTGGCTACCGTGGGTCCTGGTGAATCAAACCCGAGTCTTTTGGCTTTGCAAGCAGACACCTTAACCACTAAGCCATCCCTCTAGCCCTCCCAAGTGCTTTTCCAAAAGAAAATACTGGGCTGGAGGGATGGCTTAGTGGTTAAGTGCTTGCCTGTCAGGCCTAAGGGCCCCGGTTCGAGGCTCGATTCCCCAGGACCCACATCAGCCAGATGCACAAGGGCCGCATGCGTCTGGCGTTCCTTTGCAGTGGCTAGAGGCCCTGGTATGCCCATTCTCTATCTACCTATCTGCCTCTTTCTCTCTCTGTCGCTCTCAAATAAAAAAGAATTAAAAAGAAAATACTCACCATTAAATTGCCTGTTGATCTGTGATGGTATTTTCCTTTCCCTACAGAGCTTTCCGTGGTAAACACTTGTCTTTTGTAGTTCGATTTCCAAACCAAGGCAGACAAGTAGATGACCTGGAGATATGGTCTCATACAAATGATACAATTGGTTCAGTTCGACGATATATTCTCAATCGCATTAAAGCCAATGTAGCCCATACAAAAATTGAGCTCTTTGTGGGTGGTGAGCTGATAGATCCTGGAGATGACAGAAAGTTGATTGGGCAATTAAACCTAAAAGACAAATCGGTAAGTATGTATAGTTATCAAGGTAGTTTAAAAAACTGAACCTGAGACTGTGGTCGTTTTGTATTTTTCGTAGTCTTTGGTACCAATGTATATAATGTATATCATTTTCAGCTAATTACAGCCAAGCTTACACAGATAAGTTCCAATATGCCTTCAAGTCCTGATAGCTCTTCTGATTCCTCAACTGGATCTCCCGGAAACCATGGTAATCATTACAGTGATGGTCCCAATCCAGAAGTGGAAAGCTGTCTGCCTGGAGTGGTGAGTAGATAAAATTTTGGAATACATTATGCTAGGGTTTTTGAAAATACATATATAAAGTAGGCTTTTGTTTAATGAGATAAAATATCTGTACAGTTAACTATCAAGTTGAATGGATCCCCCTGAAAGGTAATTCTAACTCAGTTTAAAACAAAATTTTTTCATTGACATAATCATATTTATATGTAATTCATCTATTAGCTTGATTAGAGCACTTGAGTATGTAAATTTAGAAAAACAGTTTTGAATGTTTATACCATAAAGTAGACCCTTCCTTTACAAAACTATTCATTCAGGGAGGTAGTCTGTATTCGTAGAATGTCAGTGAAATATCTTGTATCCTGATAAACTGATGTCTCCCTTCCTTGCCCTCTTCTTTACATCTCCCACAAGCATTTTAATGGCCATGATAATACCATCCACTCCAGTGTCAGAAGGATTTTGTATTTGGGTTAGGGAGATGGCTTAGTGGGTAAATGTGCTTGCTCTGTGCAAGCATGAGGACCCAGATTCAATTCCCAGCACCCACAGAAACAGCTAATTATCCTTGTAACCCCAGTGCAGAGGTGGAAATGGAGACCGAAGGATTGCTGGGTTTCACTGTTCTGCCAGCTTAACCAAAAAACAATGAGCTACAGGTTCATGGAGAGACTGATCCTTTCTCAAGGAAGTAAGTCAGAACAGTGATAGAGAACGGTACCTACATCTACCTCTGGCCTATGCACACTTGTCTGTACACTTGTCCATAGTGCATACATATCTGTATACACAAAGGATTTGGCTCCATACAACAAATGAATTAGGAATTTATTAGTATATATAGCAGCCTTTTTTGTGTGACTAGTCTAAGTTGTATGTATGAGAGAAGTAGAAATGTTTTCTTAACAGAACAATAAAAGAGCTGTCATGCTGTAGTAACTAGAGGTGTCTTAGATGATGAGTTCAGTCTATATTATGAAAGATTTCTAAAGGAAGATGAGGAAGACCAAACTTCTAACGAGACCTTTTCTGAAGAAGGACTAACTTACAAGTAATTATTTTGTGTCCTAGATCATGTCACTTCATCCCAGATACATCTCTTTCCTTTGGCAAATCGCAGACTTGGGTAGTAGCTTAAATATGCCACCTCTTAGAGATGGAGCAAGAGTGCTTATGAAACTTATGCCACCAGGTAAGAATTTTTCAATGATGATAAAATGTATGAGTGTGTAGCTAGCTATGACCAAATTCTTTTTGGTTTTTTGAGGTAGGGTTTCACTCTAGTCCAGGGGCTGACTTGGAATTCACTATGTAGTTTCAGGGTGGCCTGGAACTCACGGTGATCCTCCTACCTCTGCCTCCCAAGTGCTGGGATTAAAGGCGTGTGTCACCATGCCTGACTTTTTTTTCTTTTTTTTATTGACAACTTCCATAATTATAGACAATAAACCATGATAATTCCCTCTCCTCCCCCACTTCCCCCTTCACAAATCCACCCCCTATTATATCCCCTTTTTTCTCTCAATTAGCCTCTCTTTTATTTTGATGTCATCATTTTTTCCTCCTATTATGAGAGTCCCTTATAGGTAGTACCTGGCATTGTGAGGTCATGGATATCCAGGCCATTTTGTGTCTTGAAGACTGCATTGTAAGTAGTCATGACAGCTAATTCTTTTTTATTTAATTGAGCGATGAGTGGTTAGTAAAACTATAACCCATAAGCTATATCCATCCCACCACCAGTTTTTGTATAGAAAGTGTCTTTTTAAATGGCTAAAAGTATAATTAAAAGAATTCTATTTTTAAGTATTTTATTTATTTGCAAACATGGAGAGTGTGCTAGAGTGTGGGCACACCAGGACCTCTTGCCACTGTAAATGAACTCCAGATGGATACACCACTTTGCATCTGGCTTTATGTAGATACTGGCGAATTAAACCCAGGCCATTAGGCTTTGCAAACAAGTCATTTTAACCACTGACCCATCTATCCAGCCCCAAGAATACTATTCTTTGAGATAGTCATGAAATTTAAATTTGAATGTCCATAGTGAAAGTTGTGCTGGTGTAAAGCCACACTCATTTCTTCATATAATGTCTGCAGATGCTTTTATCAAGTAACATCAGATCTCCATGAATTGTAGCAGAGACTATTGTGGCCCAAAATCTTGAAATATACTCTGGCCTTTTCTGTCCTATCATATGGATCATGTGTCATACACAGATGGCATTGTTATTTCTTACTCCTTAGGAACATACACTTTAACTTTAAAAGCTAAAGTTGTATTTTTATGTCAATTTTCTTAAGATTTATTTTTATTTACTTATTACAGACAGAGGAGAAAGAGTGTGAGAATGGGTGTGCCAGGGCTTCCAGCCACTGCAAACAAACTCCAGACGTAGGTGCCGCCATGTGCATCTAGGCCATTTCTCCAGCCCCTTACATGGGACCTGGAGAATAGAACCTTAGGCTTCACAAGCATGTGCCTTAACCATTAAGCCATCTCTCTAGCCCAATATGTATTTTTATATCTGTAAATAATACATTTGTACAGCCATTTGTCACCTGTAGATGTATATTGATTTTATTATGTATAGATGAAAACTAACTTCCATATCCAATGTTTGCTTAAATTCACATTCAACTGTTACATTTTCAAGACTGAAACATAGTTCTGGATGACTGATAAGATTGCTCCTAGATTTAATCATTCCCCTTTTATTTTATTTTCTATATACCTGTCATTAATTTTTCCCGCATACCTTCTAGGAATGTCTCAATATGCTTTTTAATTATTTCAAGCATTACACAAGATGTCAGCTCTGCTGTTGATCTGGAACTTTTCTTTATCCTTGTCATCTGATTGTTCTTTGTCTGTCACACAGCTCTCATTTGGAGACTTCTCTCTTAACTTTGCTGTGCCATATCTATATTCCATGGTTTCTGTGTCTTAGGCCATTCTTCAAATATTCTTGGATTGTGTCAAAGTATAGCCTCCTAGTTAGAAAGTATATGTTGAGGGTAGCTTCATTTTCTTTAAGATAAAATTGTCTAGTAATCCATGTGGAGTTTAAACAGAAAATTAATAGAAAATAATTAATGTCTTCAAAGACAAGGTGGTCAGCCTAATAAGGTTGAATATAGTTGAGGGCTGCCACTGGAAAGAGTAAACAAAAGCTTGTCAATGTTAAGATAAAAGAAGTAGAAGTGGAGCTCTAAGACCCATGGACTGCCATTAAAATGGGCACAAGAGTAAGTAAAATATGTCAATAGTCATTAAAATCTGTAAGTATCGCAAGGTGTGGTGATCTGAACATTTGGGAGGTTGAGGTAGGTCTTAAGTTTGAGGCCAGCCTGGGCCTAGGAATGAATTCCAGGTCAGCCTGGACTAGAGCGAGACCCTGTCTTAAAAAGACCAAAAGATGTTTAAAATCTGGTGCAGGTACTCACTGTAAAATGTCCTTAGAGTTCAGCAGCCTTTTATTGCACTAGTGCAAGGTTGAAGGAGTTGGGTTGCTGGCTATAGTTGTCTGGGAGAAATTATATGTAAACAAACTCACTTTCCACGCTATACTGATACTTTGTTTTCCAGTTGAATATGTTGTAGTTGAATTTGTAGTGTATCTTTTGGGGTTTTGTGCTTTTGAGACAATATCACATATAGCTCAAGTTGGTCTCACTATGAAGCTGAGGGTGAACTTGAACTTTTGATCTTCGTCTTCACTTCCCTAGTACTGAGATTACAGGCAAGCACCACCATACCTATGTGATGTGATGTGATTTGATTCTGGGGATCAAACCCAGGACCTAGTGCATACTAGGCAGGCACCCAACCTATATAACTGAGCTATATTCCCTGTCCCTAGAAGTATATATTCTGGTATAACAGACTATACTTATTTCTGTAAATACTGTTGATATTTTCTTGTTGTTTCTTTCCAGTATTGTCTCTTAACTTCCTTGAGTTCCTTTTTTACCCATGATCTTAGCTTAAAGACAGATATGATTAAGCTTTCTTAAAAAAAAAAATAGTCATTTGAAAGCAGAGAGGAGAGATAGGGAGAATGGGCATGCTAAAGTCTCTGGCTGCTGCAAACAAACTCCAGCTGCATGCACTACTTTGTGCATCTGGCTTTATGTGAGTGCTGGGGAATTGAACCTGGGTCGATTGGCATTGTAGACAAATACCTTAATCCACTGAGCCATCTCTCTAACCCTTGAGCTTTTTTTGTTTTTAAAAAAGCATTAAAGGGAAGGGGAAAATACACTCTTCTACTGAAGTATTTTCAGAATACAAAGAAATCCCAGATTAAGTGACATTTTGCCATAATTATTTTATTGGGGTTTGGTGCTACATTGCTGATTAAGTGCAGCTCAATACATACATAATTAAGGTCCAGATAATTTTTTAAATTGATTTATTAGGGGGGGAGGAGAGGGAGATAATGGACATGCCAGGCCCTCTAACTGCTGCAAATGAACTCTAGACACATGTGCATCTGGCTTATGTGGATTCTGGGGAATCGAACCTGGGTCCTTAGGCTTTGCAGGCAAGCAACTTAATAACTGCTAAGCCATCTCTCCAGCTCCCAGTTAATTTTTAAAACTTTCTTGTATATCTGTTGATTCTGTTTTCCAAAGTTAAATCCTTGTTGGCCTTTCTCATCTGCTTTCTGGTTCTTACAAGATATAGTTAATTCACGTAATCGATTTTCAGCTTTCCTTCTCTATTTGGATTTTTATTTAACCCTTGCCTGTTAGTGACAGTCTTTGCTTTGTGGGTGCAAATTCACCTGTACAACATATGTAAAAACAAACCCAGGGTAGAATCTTTGAGCTTGTGATTAGAGTTTACTGCCACCAGATGGAGACATAGCTCTTGCCAGGAAGTTCAGCCTAGAAACTTAAGGAAGTGCTTTTCGCATTTTGTGCAATCAAAATAGTACTTAGAAAAGAGACTAATTGGAAAGAAGAAGGTATTCAGTGTTGGGTGGATATGGGAGGAGGAAAACAGGGGTGATGGAAGTGGATTATATTGGTTTATTGTCTATACTTATAGAAGCTGTGAATAAAAAGTTTAAAAAAAGAACTGGGCGTGGTGGCACATACATTTAATCCTAGCATTTGGGAGGCTGAGGTAAGAGGATTGCTATGTTTCAGGTTAGCTTGGCCTAGAGTGAAACCCTACCTTGAATTTTTTCTTTTTTTTTACAAGCCGGGCATGGTGGTGCACGCCTTTAATCCCAGCACTCAGGGAGGCAGAGGTAGGAGAATCGCCATGAGTTCGAGGCCACCCTGAGATTACATAATGATTTCCAGGTCAGCCTGGGCAAGAATGAGACCCTACCTCGAAAAACCAAAATAAAATAAAATAAAATTTTGAAATAGTCAACTGTTTTTATCTTGAGGCAGAGTCTCACTCTGACCCAGGCTGACCTGAAACTCACTCTGTAGCCCAAGCTGTCCACAAACTCGTGAAAATCCTCCTACTTCTGCCCCACCCCCCACCTCCCAGTGCTGGGATTAAAGGCATGAGTCATCATGTCCACATTGAAACAGCCAACTTGTGAAAAATCTAGTAATTGTTTTATAGTAGAAAAATCATATTCATTGGACTGGAGCAGGCTAAATTCATATCCTGCTTCTAGTTGCTATGATATAGCCTAAAATATAAGTTTTCTTAGTTGTTCAGTGTTTACTTATCTGGCAAATTGGACTAGCTTTTTCACAGAATTGTGCACATTAAATGAGGGTTATGTGGCTGGAAAGATGGCTTAGCGGTTAAGGTGCTTGCCTGAAAGCCAAAGGACCCAGGTTCCAATTCCCAGTACCCACAGAAAGCCAGATGCCTAAAGTGGTCCAGCATGCATCTGTAGTTTGTTTGCAGTGGCTAGAGACCCTGGTGCACCCATTCTCTCTATCTGCATTTCTCACTCAAATAAATAAATAAAATATTTTAAATGAGGGTTATGTGTGAAATTTCTAGCCTGGTGCCTCTGGTTATTATATACACGAGTTTTAGTTGTTCCCTCCCCCCACCCTTAGGGTCTCACTGTAGCCCAGGCTAACCTGTAATTCACTATGTTGCCTCAGGGTGGCCTCAATCTCTCCACAATCCTCTCGCCTCTTCCTCCCAAATGCTAGGAGTAAAGGCATGCGCCACCACGCCCAGCCAACAACTGTTTTTTATTTTCTTAGTGTATGTGTGCATATGTTGTCACATGCATGCCACAACACTTGTGTGGAGTGTTCAGAGGACACTTGTGTGAGACAGGTCTCTTGGTGCTGCAAATGAACTGCCAAGAGTCTGGTCCTTGAGCTCCTGTTGTCAAAAGTATGTTGTGATCACCTCAGGCTTTACTTGAGTGTTGGGGAAAATGGAGGCCCAGCCAGCAGACTTTGCAAGCATCTCCCCAGACCCTATACACTACTACTGAGAAGAAATGAAGCTGAACATGGAGACCTATGCCTGTGGTCCCAGCTCCCACAAGAAAGAAAAGTCTATTGATGTATGTAGCTCAATGGTAGAACATTTGCTTAACATGCATGAGGCCCTTGGTTCAATTCCCAGTAAGAAATAATATAAATGGCATGCCAGGGCCTATTGCAGATGCAAATGAACTCAAGATGCATGCAGCACTTTGTGCAGCTGGCTTTATTTGGATACTGGAGAATTGAACCCTGGCCAGCAGGCTTTGCAAGCAAGTGCCTTTTACTGCTGAGCCATCTCCCTTGCCCCCACTATTCAATTTTAAAATGCTTTTGAAAATACCAGAAGTAGCCGGGTGTTGTGGCTCATTCTTCTAGTGCCTGCACTTGGGAGACTGAGGTAGGAGGAATGCTAAGAGTTCATGGCCAACCTGGGCTAGTTAGACTCTGCCTCAAACAAACAAAAAACTTTACCAGAAGTCAAAAGTGAGATTTAAACATATGAATTATTTTTACTTCAGACAATGTCTATCTTTCTTGCAGATAGCACAACAATAGAAAAATTAAGAGCTATTTGTTTGGACCATGCCAAACTTGGAGAAAGCAGCCTTAGTCCATCTCTCGACTCACTTTTCTTTGGTCCTTCTGCTTCACAAGTGCTATACCTAACAGAGGTTGGTTATTTTCCTTTAAATTTATTTGTTCTTTGCATTTTATCTTTGATGCATTAATATGAAGAATGTGGTTAAGATTATAATGATACATTTTTGAAATGGTTAAGAGTTTCTAAAGTATGATGATAGAAATACAAGTTGTTAAATTGTTATTTTTTAAAACTTTTTAATACAGTTTTCCCCTTCCCTCTTTTGTTTCCAGGTAGTCTATGCTTTGTTAATGCCTGCTGGTGCACCCCTGGCTGATGATTCCTCTGATTTTCAGTTTCACTTCTTGAAAAGTGGTGGGCTACCCCTGGTCCTAAGTATGCTAACCAGAAATAACTTCCTACCAAATGCAGACATGGAAACTCGAAGGGGTGCCTACCTCAATGCTCTTAAAATAGCCAAACTCTTATTAACTGCCATCGGCTATGGCCATGTTCGGGCTGTGGCAGAAGCTTGTCAACCAGGTGTAGAAGGCGTGAATCCCATGACGTCGGTAATATGGACTTTTAAAAAATATTTATGATAATCGTAATTTTTTAAGGTTAAATATATCAGCAGCTCTAAAGTGTACACAGTTCAAGATTGACTCAGAATATTGAAACCTTCTATACTGGATATTATATTAATTGACATTTTCATTTGTTAGATTATAGTTGTATTAAAAATGCAAGTGCTCTTCACTGGCTGTGCTGCTAATTTAAGAAGATAGTTCTTCTCTGACCAATGAAGTCTTGTTTGACTCAATTATTTTAAGCCTAACAAAATCCCATGTAAATACTTTACTAACTTGGACTTCATAGATTTTTGTTGGTAGGGGCTTACTCTAGCCCAGGCTGACCCTAGAACTCACTGTGTAGTTCCATGCTGGCCTTGGACTCAGTGATTCTCATACCTCTGCCTCCCAAGTGCTGAGATTAAAGGTATGTGCCACCATGCCCAGCTGTACTTCATAGATATTTAACAACACACATGATAATAAGAGTTATAATTAATTTAGTCTGTTGTCAGCTTCCTTACCACTTTCATCAACTTAAACTCCAATTCTGAGCTTGTTGTTAATTTGTTTTTGTCCCATGTTACCAAAAGTTCTCAAGACATGCCAGAATTTGATGCCTTGATGCCTGTTCATTCAAGGTCAAACTAAATGTTCAGTTATAATGAAAATTGTAGTTCCTTTCTACATCATAAGTGATAGTTTTTAGAAAATTAATAATAAGATCTGGGCTTGGTGGCACATGCCATTAATCCCAGTACTCGGGAGGCAGAGGTAGGAGGATCACTGTGAATTCAAGGCCACCCTGAGGCTACATTGTGAATTCCAGGTCAGCCTGGGCTAGAGTGAGACCCTACCTTAAAAAACCAAAATAATAATAAGAAGATAAAAATCTAGGGGTAAGGGCAGGGGAGTTTGGGTCTACAGCATGGCACTCTTTATCTTTTAAAATCATAATAAAATGGCTGAGGAAGAAACAGGCCTGTTGATCCTCATAGTAAATACCAATAACACCATTGAAGACCCTCAGCAGAATTGTAGTTGGGGGTAAGAGAGTCAAAGAATACAACCTTTTGATAAATAAATAGGGCTGGAGAGATAGATGGCTTAGTGATGAAGACGCTTTCCTGAGAAGCTTAAGGACCCAGGTTTGATTCCCCAGTACCCATGTAAGCCAGATGCACAAGATGACACATGCATCTGGAGGTTGTTTGCAATGGCTCGAGGCCCTGGCATGCCTGTTCTCTCTATCTGCCTCTTTCTCTCAAATAAATAAATAAAAGTTCTTAAAAATTCAATAAATAGGGACTGGAGAGATGGCTTAGCTGTTAAGGCATTTGCCTGCAAAGCCAAAGGACTTCAGTTCGATTTCCCAGGATGCACAAGGGAACACATGCATCTGGAGTTCGTTTGCAGTGGCTGGAGACCTTGGTGTGCCCATTATATCTTTCCCTCTCTCTGCCTCTTTCTCTCTCACAAATAAATAAATAAATAAATAAAGTTGTTTTTTTTTTTTTTTTTTTTAAACTGGGCTGGAAAGGCAGGCATGTTGGCGCACGCCTTTATTCCAAGCACTCGGGAGGCAGAGGTAGGAGGATCACCGTGAGTTCCAGGCCACCCTGAGATTACATAGTGAATTCCAGGTCAGCCTGGCCAGAATAAAACCCTGCCTTGAAAAAAAAAAATAGTGCTGGAGAGATGGCTCAGCAATTAAGGTGTTTGCATGCAAAGCCTAACAATTGGTTCAATTCCCCAGTCCAATACCCATGTAAAGCCATTTGCACAGTGGCACATAAATCTGGAATTCATTTGCAGTGGCTAGAGGCCCTTGTGTGTCCATTCTATATCTCTACTCTCTCTCTCCCCCTCTCCCTCCCTCCCTCCCCCCCCCCCCCTCTCTCTCTCTCTCTCCTTGAAAATATTTATTTGCAAGAAGAGAGACAATGGGCACATTAGGGACTTTAATTGTTGTGAGTCCAAGGCCCCTCTGAGACTACACAGTGAGTTCCAGGTCAGCCTGAACTAGAGTGAGACCCTACCTCGAAAAACCAAAAAAAAAAAAAAAAAAAAAAAAGAAATCAGATTCTATTTATTTTGCCAGGAGAGAGAGAGCACTGAGGCATCTTGCCCACTATAAATGATTTCCAAACACATGTACCACTGGGGCAGCAGGCCTTGCACGTAACTGCCTTTAACTACCGAGCCATCTCCTCAGTGCTACAACAGATTCTTGATCCCTAACGTAGATGCTTAATGACACACATACACACCAATTACATTCTTCCCTTTTTACATATTCTTTAATATTTGGATAATGTGCTAGTTCAAAAAAAAGAAAGAAAAAGCAGGGTTTGGTGGTTCACAACTTTAATCCCAGCACTTGAGAGGCAGAGGTAGGAGGATTGCTGTGAATTCCAGGTCAGCCTGAGCTACAGCGAGACAACCTTGAAGAAAAAAAAAAACAAAGTGTGCCACTTGTAGATACCAACATAGAATTTCAAGGACCTCACAGTCAGTAAAAAGGTAAATGCAGATTTAATAATGTAGGAATATCTTAAGATATTTACAATACATAAAAAAGGAATTACAACTCAAAGGCAGTTAGAAGTGCCTGAATGGCTATTTAATCTGTTTCTCATAGATTTAAACTTTGGTTATGTTATTAAGTAAAAGCACTGTCTGTTATATGTTAATCTTATTTTATATTCATATACATTCCTTAATTTTTCTTTTCGTAGCATTTCATGACAGTAGGGAATGTGAACAGTGCCTGTCCAGAGGGCATTTATGTGAAAGTTATACTTTACAGAGTCTAAAATGAGGTTGGCCCCCATCTATTCATAGAAATATGGGTCAAGTTAATCTAGAATGGAGGGTTGTAGAGATGTGACACTTTAATGCACAATAAAGAGAAACAGTCCATGCCTTGTTGGCAACATAAATTGCTTTGTATATAAGTTGCCACAAGTGCCATAGTGTATATGGAAGAAGGACATCTTGAGGGAATGTTGATAAATGGTTGGATCTAGTTTTGTATAAAATACTCACAAAATCATTGTTTTTTTCAGGTTAACCAAGTTACTCATGATCAAGCAGTGGTGCTACAAGGTGCCCTTCAGAGTATTCCTAACCCATCATCTGAGTGCATGCTTAGAAATGTGTCTGTCCGACTTGCACAGCAGATATCTGATGAGGTTAGTATTGTAGGAATTGCATAGGTGGCTTGGGGAGATGGCTGGCTTCTAGTTTAATTCCCCAGTATCCACATAAAGCCTGACGCAAAATGTGACACATGTGTCTAGAGTTACTTTGTATTAGCAAAAGGCCCTAGTGTGTCCATACACACACACTTGCAGGTAAATGAATAAACAGAGATAAGGTCTATTTATGTATGTAAGTATATATGATGCTTTTTGTGTCATAAAGATTATTATAGGGGCTGGAGAGATGGTTTAGCAGCTAAGGCATTTGCCTGTGAAGCCCAAGGACCCAGGTTCAATTCCCCAGTACCCACATACGCCAGATCAGATGCACAAGGTGGCACATGCATCTGGAGTTCATGTGCAGCAGCTGGAGGCCTTGACATACCCATTCTCTTACTACTCCCCCTCCCGAAAATAAATAAAATATCTAAAAATAATATTATAAAGACAATTTTAATTTTCTCGGATTCATTTTACTGTCTGGTGTTGCCTTAATGTCAACTTGATTAATGTTAGTACTTTATTAAAAAAAACTATTTTTATTTATTTGAGAGAGAGAGAGAGAATGGGCGCACCAGGGCCTCCAGCCACTGCAAACAAACTCCAAACCCATGCGCCCCCTTGTGCATCTGGCTAATGTGGGTCCTGGGGAATCAAACCAAGGTCCTTCGGTTTTGCAGGCAAATGCCTTAACTGCTAAGCCATCTCTCCAACCCAGTGCTTTATTTTTTTTATCAACTTTATATATAACAAACAAGATACTTATAAAGTATATATATTCAGTTTTTGACCAATATACATATTTATGAACACTATTGTGCTGGGAATCAAGATCAAGCCCAAGGCTTCACACATATAGCTGTGAGACACAGAATATTTCTATAACTCTTCCTTATGTCTTTTTGCAGTCTATTCTTCCCTTCAGCTCTGGTCCCAGGTAACCACTGATCTTTTTGTCCTAATAGAAGAGTTTGGATTTCCTTGATTTTTGTACAATAGGATCATGTATCTTTAATCCATGCTTGGAAGCCTAAAATAGGAGGATAACATGTTCAAGGCCAGCCTGAGCAACGTGGCAAGATCTTGTCTCAAAAAATAAAATAGATGGTGCATGCCTTTAATCCCAGCACTTGGGAGGCAGAGGTAGAAGGATTGCCATGAGTTCAAGGCCATCCTGAGACTACATAGTGAGTTCCAGGTCAGCCTGGACTACAGTGAGACCCTACCTCAAAAAAACAAAAATACATAAATAATAATTTTAAAATGAATGAGGACTGTGAGCTTTGTCTATGTTATCAGGGTCAGTAGATAATTCCTTTTATTGCTGAATATTATCTCATGAATATTCTGCACTTCTCTACTCCATAAACTTAGCAAAAGATATAATCGGATTATATCCGGTCTAGATATAAGTTGCTGTGTACAAGTACTTGAACTTAGGTTTTCATTTCTCTTAAATAAACACCTGGGAGTGGAATGGTTGTCATCTTTATAATAGTCTTGCTATTCTGATGAAAATACTATAGGGCCAGGTACTAATTTGGAGAATGTGTTTTGAGGTATTCATATTTAAACAAAGAACAAAAACAGAAGTGTGCTAAAAGACAATAATAATGTGTACAGCAATTCCTATTTCTTGGCCAAAGAGAAACGTTTTCATTTTTCTAGTGATTATTCCAATGTAATCTATATACTTTTAATTATTATCTTGCAGGCTTCAAGATACATGCCTGATATTTGTGTAATTAGAGCTATACAAAAAATTATCTGGGCATCCGGATGTGGGGGATTACAGCTAGTATTCAGCCCAAATGAAGAAATCACTAAGATTTATGAGAAGGTAAGAATTGGCACAGATAAATGCCCTTTTAAATAAATATGGGTTAATTGTGCATGTGGCTACATTTTATTATGTTCATCATTTTTTAACCCCATTTTATTCTCTTCCTAGCCCCACTTCCCCTATCCACCCTCCATCATATCCCCTTCCCAATTAGTCTCTTTTATTTTGATGTCACCATCTTTTCTTCCTATTATGGAAGTCTTATGTAGGTAGATTCAGGCACTGTGAGGTCATGGATATCCAGGCCATTTTGTGTCTGGAAGATTGCATTGTAAGCAGTTCTACCCTTCCTTTGGCTCTTACTTTCTTCCTGCCATCTTCCATAATGGATCCTGAGCCTTGGAAGGTATGATAGAGATGTCTCAATTTGAACACTCCACTGTCACTTCTCAGCATTATGGTGCCTTTTTTAAAAATATTTTTAAGCTTTATTCTTTATTTATTTTTATTTATTTGTTAGAGAAAGCAGCAGATAAAAAGAGACTGGCCAGAGCCGTGTGTGGTGGCACACACGTATAATCCCAGCACTTGGGAAGCAGAGGTTGGAAGTTCATCATGAGTTCGAGGCCACCCTGAAACTACATAGTGTATTCCAGGTCAGCCTGGACTAGAGTGAAACCATACCTCGAAAAACCAAAAAGAAAAAGAAAAAAAGAGAGAGTGGCCATGCCCAGGCCTCTAGCCACTGCAAACGAACTCCGGACACATGGGGCATTTTGTGCATCTGGGTTATGTGAATACTAGGGAAATAGAACCTGGGTTCTTATGCTTCATAGGCAAGCACCTTAACCACTAAGCTATCTCTTCAGCCCCTATGGTGCCTTTTGAATCATCCCAGTGGCCACTGCCATCTGAAAAGGGGAGCTTCTCTAACCAAAAGTAAGAGTAACATTAATATATGGGAGTAAACATTAAAGAAAGTGCTTACAGGGCAGGTTGTTGAGCATAAATAGGCATTTAGCCAGGCACCAGCAGGAGTTACTCCTAGGGCTCATAACTTCCCCTGCTATAGGCTGTTTTTGTATGTTTTGTTGGTTTGGTTTGGCTTTTTGAGGGTAGAGTCTACTAGCCCAGGGCTGACTTGGAATTCATTTTGTACTCTCAGGCTGGCCTCTTACCTTGGTTTCCTGAGTGCTGAGATTAAAGGCATGCACTACCACATCCCACTCTATAGGCTCTTGAGTAGGTTTTCAGTATCAGGCATGTGTACACTCAATGGAGTAGGCCTCCAGTCCAATTAGAGAGTGGTTGGTCTCCCCCATAACAGACATGCCAGTATTGTACTAGTTGGCACATTTGGCCTGGATGGCCAGTCTTGAGACTTACAGTGCCCACTGTTGTTTACCACCATTAATAAATTCTCTCTCCCATAGGGCTGCAGGCACCATAGCTTTTTCTAGCTCAGCTGCAGCTTGATTTTTCAGTGACCTGCAGCCCAAGCATGTGGAGTCTTTAGCAATAGGGTCTTAAACATCTATTTCTAGTGGGGAACCAAGAGCTGTGACAATTGCCTGTAATGTTTTAGAGGCATGAGGGACCTCCCTGGCCAAGAACTCACTGGAAGGTATCCCATCCCTGGTACTGAAATTTTTCTAGTTACAATTGATGGCTTCTGGGTGCACCATTGTCCAAAGAAGTAGGTTTCCTTATGGCTTATTCATAACATCTTAAATTTTGATTGACCCTCCTCCTAACTTTCCTTTACTCAATCACTTCCCCTGACCTCACTCACTTGGGCTATTTCATGCCCAGGAATCTGTTCATCTACTTACATGTATACAATACCCTCTCCTTAAGTCCTTCCCTCTCCTACCTCCCTTATAGCCCCTTTCTAGTTTACTGGTCTCTGCTACTTTTACTCCCAACTCACATACCAATCTAAACATATATAGCTAGGATCCACATTTGTATACTCATTTTTAAAAACCTGATCACTTACATCTTAGTTGTTGCAAATTAGCTGTCGAGTATAATTAGAAATTTAATAAAATCTTACTTTGAAAATAAAGAATTTAATGCATGTAAGAGGCTGCTTTAAAAATGAAAGAGGCTGGGGAAATGGCTTAGTGTTTAAGGAGTTTGTCTGTGAAGCCCAAGGACCCCAGTTCAATTCCCCAGGACCCACGTAAGCCAGATACACAAGAGGTACATGTGTCTGGAGTTTGTTTGCAGTGGCTGGAGACCCTGGCATGCCCATCCTCCTTCTTTCTGCTTCTCCTCCCCTTTCTTTCAAATAAATAAATAAATAAAATAAAGACATAAGCCACCATTCCTGCCCTTAAAAAAAAATGGATATTTAAAAATGAAAGGGTATTTTTGGCCTCTCATTGGTGTCAAATATAACTCATGGCATTTGCTTTTCTCCCATTTTTTTTTATCTTTTTTTTTTTAATTATTTATTCATTTATTTATTTGAGAGCAACAGACACAGAGAGAAAGACAGAGGGAGGGAGAGAGAGAGAGAATGGGTGCGCCAGGGCTTCCAGCCTCTGCAAACGAACTCCAGACGCATGCGCCCCCTTGTGCATCTGGCTAACGTGGGACCTGGGGAAGCGAGCCTCGAACCGGGGTCCTTAGGCTTCACAGGCAAGCGCTTAACCGCTAAGCCATCTCTCCAGCCCTATCTTTTTTTTTTAAGGTAGGGTCTCACTCTAGCTCAGGCTGACCTGGAATTCACTAGTAATCTCAGGGTGGCCTTGAACTCACAGCAATCCTCCTACCTCTGCCTCCTGAGCCCATTTTTCTTTATTCTTGTGTCATCTTTAAATTCTATATAATTTAAGGGTTTTTTGGGTTTTTTGTTGTTGTTTGTTTATTTGTTTGGCTTTTCGAGGTAGGGTCTCACACTAGTCCAGGCTGACCTGAAATTCACTCTGTTGTCTCAGGGTGGCCTTGAACTCAACAGCGATCCTCCTACCTCTGCCTCCCAAGTGCTGGGATTAAAGGCGTGCGCCACCACGCCCGGCTTAAATTAAGGTTTTAGTTGTCAATTATTTTATTATGTCCTTTATTGTCTTAAAACTGTCTTAAGAAATGGATTAGCCAATTTTCCCTGCCTTGCTATTATATTAAGCAAATTATGCCTAAAAGAAGCTGAACTGAGGTGATTTTCAGACATAAAGTACCTGCCCCTGCATACTGCTGCATATGTAGGAGAAATTGTGTATGGTTTATATAGAGGGGGGTGAGACACACACAATTTCCAAGGTACCTCAAGTTTCAGGCCATGTGATTTAACTGTGTAGGTAATAGTTTTAACACTAACTTAAAGTCATGTAGGAGTTTTCTTCAAAGCTTCTTTAGGTAATTTATTCTCAATTATAATTTTACAGACTAATGCCGGCAATGAACCAGACTTGGAAGATGAGCAGGTTTGCTGTGAAGCATTGGAAGTGATGACATTATGTTTTGCCTTGATTCCAACAGCCTTAGATGCTCTGAGTAAAGAAAAGGCTTGGCAGACATTCATTATTGACTTACTATTGCACTGTCACAGCAAGTAAGTATCTCTTTTAAGAAATAATCTTATTTTGTAAGAAAAAGTGAATTGATATGTGCTGTATCCCAGAAACCAAATATTTATTTACTTTAATTTTAAATTAGTTTTATTATTATTTATTTATTTATTTGACAGAGAAAGAGGGGGCGAGAGAGAGAGAGAATGAGCACACCAGGGTCTCCTGCCACTGCAAACGAACTCCAGATGGGTGTGTCCCCTCATGCATCTGCTAACATGGGTCCTGGGGAATTGAACCTGGGTCCTTTCGCTTTGCAAGCAAATGCGTGAAATGCTAAGCCATCCCTCCCACCCCAAAGATTTATTTTTATAGCACATTGATATTGAGGAAGTTTCTATTTAGCCATTTTTTTTAAAACATTTTTGTTTATTGTTTGTTTATTTGAGAGTGACAGACAGAGAAAGGAGGGGGAGGGAGGGAGAGAGAGAGACTGGGTGCGCCAGGGCTTCCAGCCACTGCAAACTCCAGACGTGTGTACCCCCTTGTGCATTTGGCAAACGTGGGTCTTGTGGAATCGAGCCTTGAACCAGGGTCCTTAGGCTTCACAGGCAAGTGCTTAACCTCTAAGCCATCTCTCCAGCCCCCTATTTACACATATTTTGATGAACCTAACTTTATTTAATTTTAGTCTCTGAAAGAATAGGCCATTGGCCTCCTGCCTTGGATTCCTAGATGTCAGGTTTTCATTAATCAAACTATTAATTTGATGTGAAATTCATGAGAGGGCTATATAGGAATTTTTGCATTTTATACTAGAATAAAGGTAAGTTATCAAGCTCTCAATTTGTTCATTTCAAGAGCATTTAATTGGTGTCAGGGACTTTGTTTCAAGCTTCTTTTTGTGCAAGTCAATCAGATTTGTAGAATATGTTGATTTCCATCCTCTTTTGCCTGTCTGATCCTGATCTTCATATATGAGGTATTTTTTAAAACTCTTAATTAGTGTCACTCTTACATGTAATTAATCTATCTTACATAGATTTTTGTGGAGGGAATAAAAAGAAAAAAATACTCTTTGTATCCTTGTCACTTGCCTTTCAACAGTGACAAAAATTAAAAAAAAATGATGAAGGGTTAGTACAAAGTCAAGAGAAGCAGTTGCTAAAATGAAGTGTAATGACTAAAGCTTAAAAATATACATGGTGTAATGGAGTATATTGAGCTTGGTACACTCATGAGGATGCACTAAAGTGATATAGCAGGATCTCATGTGAGAATTTTTATTCTTCAAAGACGTTCCTTGAGTAATTTCCTTGAAAACAGCCAAGTAGCTTCTTCAGAAACTCCTTTCATAGGACCTACAAATCTAGAACAGGGAAGACTTGCTTTATATGCACTCTTTGAAAAGATTTTATCATTGTTGGGAAACTCTACATTGGAAACTATAAATATGTCTATTTCCATTTAATAATGTATGTGGGTGGTTTAAGTCCTTAAATTAGGAAGCACTTCACATCTTGGGCTTATATAATTTAAGGAACTGGGTTCAGTAGATTTTCTGCTCTTCTGTTGATCAAAATTCCCAATAAATAAGGTAGAATCATTTTCCCCCTCTCAGTTTTATGTTTATGGGTGGATGAGTATTTGTAATACTAGGGACTGAGCCCAGGACTTTGTGTCATGTATGGTAAGCAATCTACAATAGAGCTTTTTCCTCTACCCCTATTTTATTTCTCATTAAACCTAAAGGTATTAAAGGTAATGGAGCACGTGCTGTAGAAAGCACTTCATCTCGTTATGTCTCTTAACTTATCTGCAATATTAAGATTAGGACCTTTGTGAGTTTTAGCAGGGTATGTGTATATGTGTAGGTCTTTTCCTCTAATACAGATTGTATGCCCTTTTTCTGTAATGCTTGGGACCAGAAGTGGTTCAGATTTTGAAATACTTGGATATACTTCACCAGTTGAGAATCCCTAATTAAAATATTCTAGGCCAAGGCTGTGGAGATGGCTCAGCAGTTAAGGCACTTGCCTGCAAAGCCTAACCCAGGTTTGATTTCCCAATACTCACATAAAAACCCAGATGCACAAAGTGGTACATGCATCTGGAGTTCATTTGCAGCAGCTAGAGGCCCTGGTGTGCCCATTCTCTCCTTTTCCCTCCTTTTCCCCTCCTCCCCCCGCCTGTTGCAAAAATAAATAAAATTTAAAAAATACATGCCAGACCAGGTCAGGTGTGGTGGTGCACACTTTTAATCCCAGCACTTGGGAGGCACAGGTAGGAGAATCGCTGTGAGTTCAAAGCCACCCTGAAAATACAGAGTGAATTCAGGTCAGCCTGGGCTAGAGTGAAACCCTACCTCAAAAAATCTAAACAAAACAGAATTCTAGGCCAGGCATGGTGGTGCACTCCTTTAATCCCAACACTCAGGAGGCAGAGGCGGGACGATTGCTGCTGTGATTTCAAAGCCAGCCTCAGACTACATAGTTAATTCCAGGTCAGCCTAGACTAGAGTGAGAATTCACCTAGAAAAAAAAAATTCTAAAGTTTTTTTTGTTTGCTTGTTTGTAATTGATTCTAGCTATTTACCTACTGTAGATACAAAATCCTTGTTTTCATTTCACCCTTAATCCTGTCAACTAGTAGGCTAAGATTTCTGGCTGTTGAGGGTTCCAAGTCATCTTGTGACCATGTGAGACCCTTCCCTGGTGTAATCCCAGTTATAGTATGGGCTGATTTTGGTCTCAATTATGCTGCGCTCCTGCTTGGGTCCCTCTTTGTTTTGCTGTGGATTCAGGTAGGCTGGCTGGGTCGCTGAATCCCTGTTCTGATCGCCTGTTGGCTGCTGTGTAGGTGAGCTCCCTTCCCCAGGTCTCTGGTGCTTGCTGGTGGTGGGGTTGGGAGGCTGTGGATGGTGGCTGATATTTTCCCGCTGGTCTTCCGTTCTTCCCTGCCATCATCCCTTCACGTTTCTTGACTGTGAGAGGAAGGAACTCCGGTGTGAGTGGAGAGTCTCCTCACCTGGCTTTTCCTGTGGCTCAGGCCGAGCCTTATGGCTAGAGCCACACAGACCTGGTGCCGCTGCTGCTGGAGATGCTTCTGCTTGCCTATGTGGGCTCTCTCCTACTTCTCTGCTGCCTTTGGTAATTTATTATACACCTCACTTTTTAGTAGAAGAGTGTATTTTGCTGGCTTTTTTTTTTTTTTTTTTTTTTTTGCTTTTTATTACCTAGGCTGCTCTGGCATGTTTCCTACGCCACCATCCTAACCGGAAGCCCTCCATTTCATTAAAAAAATGACAGCAAACCATTAGCATTAACTTTTTTTAATTTTTTTGGTTTTTCAGTGTCCAGGCTGACCGGGAATTCACTATGTAGTCTCAGGGTGGCCTCAAGCTCATGGCAATCCTCCTACCTCTGATTTCTGACTTCCGAGTGTTGGGATTAAAAGTGTGGGCCACCACATTCAGCAGCATTAACTTTTTTTAAATTTGCATTCCCTAATTTACACAATCATGAGAATTTTAGATTAGGGTTTGTGGACCTGCGTGTATTAGTGTGCCCTCAAACTTGTACTTGAATTATATTACTAACCAGCATGATTCTTTACAAATCATTTCTTAATCCCTGTAGGAACAAAGAAGTAGACTTCAAACCTTGAAGTGTAAACCCTCCCTGTAGTCAATCCCCAGTACTTCCCCTTAAACATAAACTTTGCTGAAAGGAGGGAGAAAAACTGTCAAAATTAAAATGACTGATGAGATTGAAGTACCACTAATGGCCAAAACTGAGAGTCAAGGTTTTCTAACTCTTGAATTCTGAATTATTTCTGCCACACAATTTTTTAGCAGTGAAAATTTTCCTTTTGAGCTGCATGTTGACAAACAAGCTGACAACTTGGAATAAAAAAAATTTGGAACCAAAAAAAATCCCAGCAAGGACTAATGAAATTTATACCTGCATGTCATTGTAGTTTAATGTTAATTAAATGGTGCTTTTCTTTTAGCAGGAAGGAGGAGGGTTTTTTGTTTGTTTGTTTGTTTGTTTTTTGTTTTTGGTTGATTTAGTTCTTTGAGACAGGATCTTACTATGTATCCCAGACTAGCCAGGAACTCCTGATCCTTTTGCCTTCTATGTGCTTGGAAATTAAATTCTAGCCAAATAATGAACTTTGAGACTGAAGTTAATGTCATAGATGTATGGTGCTTTGGGACTTGGAAGTGGACCAGGAAGAAGGAAACAAAAGTAAAGGTTTTATGCATAGCATTTGACATAACTTGGAGTAGAATTTATATTTGCATTAAAATGGAAAATGAACGAGTTGGGGAGAAAATGTCACAAGCATCTGGTGTTCCTTTGCAGCAGCAAGTGATCCCGGCATGCCGACACACATGCAAATAAATGGGAAAGTGTAGCCAGGCATGGTGTTGCAGCACTTGGGAGGGTAAGATGGGAGGACCACTGTGATTTCAAGTCTAGCCTGGGCTGCAGAGTAAGTTCCAGGTCAGCCCAGGATAAAGAACTTGCCTTAGAAGAAGGGGGTTGGGGAGTGAAAATGAGGGTCTCGATAGAATGTTTAGCTAGAATGCATAAGGCCCTTGATTCCATTCTTGTCCCTAGATAGGAGGGAGGCAGGGAGGGAGTCTAGCCAGTGTTTCCCCTCTCTCAACCTCACTTCCAGTTGTGTTCCTTTTACTTTATGTAACTTTCAGCTCTATGCACTGTCCTCCTCTCATACTGCTGCTGTCGCCGTCTACACACATCGCCTGGATGACTGGTATTCTTGATCTTCCTAGTCTCAGTGTTGGATACCTCTGGCCTGCGGATCACATTGCAGAACAATTGATCTCTGCAAAATACAATATGTGTTGATTTCTTGCTTAAAATTTTCCCATGTCTTCCCAGTACCTTTGAGGCCAAACAGTTAAATTTGGCCTATTACCACTCTACCATTTGTCCCCTGGTTTGTTTAAACTGCACAGCCACATTTTTTTCAGTCACTTTTTCTCATCCCTAGACCGTTTTTCCCAGGTCTCTGTTCCTATTAAGAGGTCTGCTTCTACCTCATAACATGAATAAAGTACTTGAATTTCTACAGGCCCTTTACTAAGACTACTTACAGGGCCCAATGCTTTATGCTTTTCCAGATATATTCATTTAATTGCCTCTGATTCATGAAGCCATTTAACTTCACCTTGGCCAAGGTGAGGATTTTGGTTTGATTAAACAGAAGTAAAGACTAACACTATGCAGGTGGTTTATAGGAGTCAATTTGACAGGCATTTTTTTTTAAGGTAGGGTCTCACTTTAGCCCAGGCTGACTCTAGTCTCAGAGTGGCCTCAAACTCATGGTGATCCTCCTGCCTCTGCCTACTGAATGCTGGAATTAAAGCTGTGTACTGCCTTGACCAAAGGCTTTTGATTCTAGGATCCAAGTGATACTAGATGTCAGTTTGATAGGGAGTCTCATTTATTTAATAAATATAATGAACTTAAATGGAGAAAATCTGCCTTGTCAGAGATTACATAATTTCTGGGAATGGGAAAGAGAAGGCATACAGGAAAACACATAGTATATGAGGCACTAAAATACTGTAAGGAGCAGTAAAATGGGGGGGGTGTAGTAAGTCTTGTGCTCAGTGTAGTTGTGAGTAGCTTCTGAGAATTTGGATGTCAAAGCTCTAGAAGGGATAAGATAATGATCCTACAGCTAATGAAGGAAGCATGTTTTAAGAGGGAGCAATAGGTGTAGACACATGAGGCAAGAAGTATGCCTCATATAAACAACAGAAAAATGAGTATGGATGGAGTAAGGGAGGTTGCACAGTTTCAGGGAGTGAATCCAGAAGGGAGCACACAGGTCACTTTGAAAATATTGAATCAGATGATAGGGTTTTGAACAGAGAAATGATGTGCTCTGTGGTTATTAATTTATACAAATGAAAAATAACAGGAGCTGAAAGTGTGGCAGGAGTAGAAGTGGCAATGAATGAGTAGATTCTAAATATGTTGTGAAGATAGAGGCAGGCAACCAGAGTTCTTGATAAAAATGTGGGTTTTTTTCAAGCACTCTAGAAATGTGCATATGTTTAGGGGCATTTGGTGAGGAATTAATATTCATCTCCTATTTATAGGTCCCCACTGTACTGTGTCACATACCTAACTTGGGTAAAAACGAATCAGACAGGAGTAACATGTACCTTTGAAAATCAGATAAAATGTTATGGGCCTTCTCTCCAGGAACTTAGATCCTTCTGACTACAGTTAACTTAGGTTCCTTACAAACTATGCTTGCAAAAATACTGCAAGCTACTGTATCTCTCTGGTTTATAGGTTCCTGGATGGGTTTCAGAAGCATAAACACCATCCAGGAAGGAAGCTAGTACATAGATATGCTGTGAAATCCTTAAAGAAAGTTCTGTACTCTCAGTAGTTAGCACAAAGACAAAGGAAAATGTAGTTTGTGTTGTGTACAATTAAAAAAAAATGCTTAGTTATGAGGTCTTTGTTGATCTTCTTTCACTGTCAGTCATGGTTCTAAAAGCCAGATATCAATGAAGCAAAGCCCCTATCCTGAAAGCTTACTTTCTAATGGAAACAAACCACCAATTTGTGAATAAATAGTACATTTTTTAACTGGTTTAAATAGTAAGTTTTGCAACTGGTTCTTAAACACCTATATTTCAGGCATTCTTCGAGGTTTTAAAAGCACCATGTCAAACAGGATGCTTCTGCCACCTTGGAGCATTTATTCTAGTAAGGTCTATATAACTATGTAATATAGATAGGTTTATAATGACTTGGTAAAATTCCTGGTATTGAAAGTAGCAACAGGTTTTTCTTATGAGTCATTATAGAGGATATAGTATATAATACAATGGTTCTCAATGTGCATCAGAATCGCCTGAAGGGTTTGTTATCACAGTGTTGGGCAGACCCTGTCTCTACTCCCACTATTTCTGAATTGGCATTTCTAACAATTTTCCAGGAGATGTTGGTGCTGCTCATCTGTGGACTGAGCTTTTAGAATCACTACTACAATATGGGAATGCCTGCAAACTATATCACTTGTATGGTTATAACAGTTCCCACTGGATGAGTGAAAATTCTGTGAAAGTTCAAAAAGATGCATAAGGCTTGCTGTAGAGCATGTTGTATCTAGAGGGGCAAGTCTGTTCAGAGAGAAAGATGTGAGAAAGCATTCCTCCAACTCTTTGAAGTTGTAGACATTCAGCTTCAACACATCTATTGTATATTGCTCACATGAGTTTTTAAGTGGGAACCCTTAGCTTGTCTTTACTATTTTTCTTATGTACCACCCACCCACAGAAAAAGAGTGTTAGAGGGTATATTTTTTAGTGAAAATAATGTATTAAATATGAAACATTTCTATTTCAGAACTGTTCGTCAGGTGGCACAGGAGCAATTCTTTTTAATGTGCACAAGATGTTGCATGGGACACAGGCCTCTACTTTTCTTCATTACTCTCCTTTTTACCGTTTTGGGGGTGAGACTTTTTAAAATATGTTTACCAATGTAATTCATTCTTTAAGCAATGACATTTTGGAATTTGTGAGTTTGGCATACATCAAAGTTAGGTCTGTTTATATTTGAGAAAATATTAGAACTGTCCCTGACTATTTTAGTCAACATGGGTTCATTTGTTAGTCATGGTGCTGAGGACCAAACCTAGGTCCTCATGTTTACCACACAAGCATTCTGCCATTTAGCTATGTCCTCAGCCCCAATTGATTTAGTTAACTAATTCTGGAGTTTTGAAGTGTATTCCAGTGAATTCATACTGTACTTTATTATTTTCAGAGCACAGCCAGAGAGAGAGCTAAACATTCAGGTGACTACTTCACTCTCTTAAGGCACCTTCTCAATTATGCTTACAACAGTAATATTAATGTACCCAATGCTGAAGTTCTTCTCAATAATGAAATTGATTGGCTTAAAAGAATTAGGGTAAGTTGAAGTTAATGGTGTTTGTTTATATTATTGTTGTTAATAAATGTTTAATTAATAGATGGTTTGTTATTAGGAACATTTTGGTCAAATGGAAAAGTCCAAAGTAATAAAACCGTCCGAAGAATATACATTGCTTTGTTGTATATTAATAATTCATGATTTGCAGACTAAATACCATTTGTATAATATGCTTTGTTTACTTAAGATTTGTCCCATTGATGTTCAGCTGTTGCACTGTTAGTTTAAGGGCCTTTTAGCAAATTTTTCCTGTTTTATAAAAAGTATTGTTTTCACCAAATCTTATATATTAACACTTACATTTTTGCTTGTGGGTGTATAAAGTGGTAGAGGTATGCATATGTATGTGCCCTTGCAAGCACCCCTATGTGCTCACCTGTGGTGGGTGTCCTACCCACCTCTGGAGAGGCTTGAGTAGAACATCAGGTGAACTGCTCCATTGCTCTTCTGTCTGATCTAGTTTTGAGGTGGAGTCTCCTTTTTACTAATACCTTTTTTAAAATTTTGCTTAATTTTTATTATTTATTTGAGAGCGACAGAGAGAAAGAGGCAGATAGATAGAGAATGGGCATGCCACGGCCTCCAAGCACTGCAAACGAACTCCAGATGCATGTGCCACCTTGTGCATTTGTCTTACATGGTCCTGGAGAATCGAGCCTCAAACTGGGGTACTTCAGGTTCACAGGCAAGCACTTAACTGCTAAGCCATCTCTCTAGCCCATTAATTCCTTTTTTTTAAAGTATTTATTATTTATTTTGGAAATAGAGAATGAGTGCACCTGGGCCTCTTGCCACTTGAAAACAAACTCCAGACACATGCACTGCCTTGTGCATACGTGGATACTGGGGAATCAAACTCTAACCATCAGGCTTTGCAAGCAAGCACCTTTAACCTCTGTGCCATCTTTTTCCAGCCCCTTTGTACTAATTCTGGAGCTTGCTGGGCTCCAAAAATTCTTGGACCTCTGCTCCCCTGCAGGACTGGGGTTACAGCTGCACATGGCCACGCCTAGGTATAGGTGTGATCTAGAGATTTGTTCACTGGGCAGTCTCAGGCACAAGAGGCACACTTAAGTACTGAGCCATCTTTCCAGCCCAGACTTACTTTGTTTGTTTGTTTGTTTGTTTGTTTTGAGGGTAGGGTCTCCCTCTAGCCCAGAGTGGCCTATAACTCACAGCAATCCTCCTACCTCAGCCTCCCAAGTGCTGGGATTAAAGGTGTGCACCACCACACCCAGCCCAGACTAACATTTTTGATTATAACTCTTGAAAAGAATTACAAGAATTTGCCAGGTGCAGTGGCCTTTAATCCCAGCCCTCAAGAGGCAGAGGTAGAAGGATCACCTTGAGTTCAAGGCCAGCCTGAGACTACACAGTGAATTATAGGTCAGCCTGGGCTAGAGGAAACCCTACCTCAAAAAGAAAGAATTATGAGAATTTATTTCTGATGAGATTTGTTGTTTTTAGCATTCAAATGAGCATTTCTTACAGTAGTTCATAAAGAATACTTCTAGAAAATTCTGTAGATAATATAAACTTGTTTGACTGGAAAGCTTTAGGTAAGTTATCTCATTTCCTATAATTATCTTGTTCAGGGTCCTGACAACATTTTCTTTTCCTTTGGCAGGATGATGTTAAAAGAACAGGTGAAACAGGTGTCGAAGAGACGATCTTGGAAGGCCACCTTGGGGTAACAAAAGAGCTACTGGCCTTTCAGACTCCTGAAAAAAAGTTTCATATTGGTTGTGAAAAAGGAGGTGCTAATCTCATTAAAGTAAGTTTATCATTCTTGGTCCATTAAGTAACATATACTTCTTTTTTAAATTTTTTGCTTTTGATTTATTTATTTGGAGCGACAGGCAGAGAAGAGGCAGATAGATAGATAGAGAATGGGTGCGCCAGGGCTTCTAGCCACTGCAAAGTACCTCCAGACGTGTGTGCCCCTTGTGCATCTGGCTAACGTGGATGCTGGGGAATCGAGCCTCAAACCGGGGTCCTTAGGCTTGACAGGCGAGCGCTTAACCACTAAGCCATCTTTCCAGCCCAAGTAACATATACTTCTGTTTATTATTTAATCTGATTAATTGGTAGTATTAAATCTTTAATGTGCTATCTTTGAACTTTTAAAAAATATATTTATGCCGGGCGTGGTGGCGCATGCCTTTAATCCCAGCACTCGGGAGGCAGAGGTAGGAGGATTGCCTTGAGTTCAAGGCCACCCTGAGACTACAGAGTTAATTCCAGGTCAGCCTGGACCAGAGTGAGACCCTATCTTGAAAAACCAAAAAAAAAATATATATATATATATATATATATATATATATATATATATATGTATGTATGTATGTATGTATGTATGTATGTATGTATGTATATTACAAGCAGAGAGACATAGGAGATAGAATGGGCAGCCAGGGCCTTTAGCCTCTGCAAACAGACTCCAGATGCATGTGCTACTTTGTGTATCTCACTTTACATGGGAATTGGGGAATTGAACTCCAGTTGTTAGGCTTTGCAGGCACACACCTTAACTGCTGAGCCATTTCTCCAACCCTTTAATTCTTTTTTTTTGTTTGTTTGTTTGTTTGGTATTTTTTTTTTGTTTTGTTTTCTAAGGTAGGGTCTCACTCTAGCTCAGGCTGACCTGGAATTCACTGTGTATTCTCAGGGTGGCCTCAAACTCTCAGCGATCCTCCTACCTCTGCCTCCCAAGTGCTGGGATTAAAGGCATGCACCACCACGCCCAGCTTCTTTTTGGTTTTTCAAGGTAAGGTCTCTAGCCAAGGCCAACCTGGAATGCACTATGTAGTGTCATTGTGGCCTCGAACTCTCAGCGATCCTCCTACCTCTGCCTGCCACGTGCTGGGATTAAAGGCATGTGCCACCATGCCCAGTGAACTTTTTTTTAAAGTTGGTCTTATAAGAATCTTTGCCAAGCATATAATATTTTTTAAAATGAGCTTTTTAGGCTGTGTGTGGTGGCACATGCCTTTAATCCCAGCACGCAGGAGGCAGAGGTAGGAGTATTGCCGTGAGTCCAAGGCCACCCTGAGATTATGTAGTGAATTTCAGGTCAGTCTGGTCTAGAGTGAGACCCTACCTCGAAAAACAGACAAACAAACAACTTTTTTAAAGAACTTTGCCAATCATACAGTATTTTAAAAACTTTGTAGGGCTGGAGAGATCACTTAGTGGTTAAGGTGCTTGCCTACAAAGCCTAGGGACCCATGTTTGACTCTCCAGCTCCCACATAAGCCAGATGCACGAGGTTGCACATGCATACAAAGTGACACACACATCTAGAGTTCTATTACACTGGCTACAGACCATAGTATACCAATTCTCTTGCTGACTCTTGCATGAAAAAGGCCAGTCTGTTGGGCTTGCCTCAAAAACCATGAATTTGGCAGGCGGGCAAGTGGCTTCATAATATGAGTGTCCTAACATTATGAATCCATCAAAGATTAGATCATTAAGTCAGAACCTTCATGATCCAGTGTCTTTGTAGGAATGATCTTAACACTAGACCCAGAGGTGTGCTTTACTAATCTCCTATTTCTCAGTTCAATCATGTTAACAATTAAGAGCACACCTTTAATCCTAGCACTCAGAGGTGGAAGCACAAGTATCCCTGTGAGTTCAAGTATCAAGGTCAGCCTGAGACTATATAGTGAATTCCAGGTTAGCCTGGGCTACAGTGAGATCCTACCTCAAAATCTGCCTCCCTTCCAAAAAAGAATAGTTATTGGGCTGGGGAGATGATTCACTGGTTAAAGGCACTTGCTTGCAAAGTCTGCTGGGCTGGGTTCAACTCTACAGCCACCCATGTAAAGCTGAGACCCTGGTGTGCACATACACAGATAAATTCAATTTAAAAAATAGTCATCATGCTGAGCATGTGGTACATACCTGTAATCCCTGCACTAGGAATGTAGAGGCAGGAGGCTTAAGAGTTTAAGTTCAACTTTGGCTACATATGGAGGCTAGCTTGGGAGACATGAAATTCCATCCTCCTGCCTCCCCAAAAATAGAAAGAATAACCATCACAGTAAAATACAATGGCATCTCTTAGGTGTGTGTGTGTGTGTGTGTATCACATTTTTAAATGATGTCTTTTGTTGTTTTTGAGACAGGATCTCACTCTAGCCCAGGCTGACCTACTCTATAGTCGTCAGCTGGCCTTGAGCCCACAGTGGTCCTCCTATCTCTGCCTCCCAAGTTCCAGGGTTAAAGATGTGTGCCACCACGTTTGGCTCTTTAATGAGTTTTTTTTTTGGGGGGGGGGGTGAATATTTTGTTGTTATTTATTTGCAAGGATAAAAAAGAGAGGGAAGGAGAATGAGCATGCCAAGGCCTCTTGCCACTGTAAACAAACTCCAGAGGCATGCACCACTTTGTGCATCGGGCTTTATGTGGTTACTGGGGATTCAAACCTGAGCCATCAGGCTTTGCAATCAAGTGCTTTTAACCAGTGAGTCATTCCTCCAACTCCTAAATCATTTTGTTAAAAGTGACAATTGTTTCTTCCTTTTTTTAAATGTCATTGCTAATATGTTGTCTTATTTCAACTGTTTAGGAATTAATTGATGATTTCATCTTTCCTGCATCCAACGTTTACCTGCAATATATGAGAAATGGAGAGCTCCCAGCTGAACAGGCTATCCCAGTCTGTGGTTCACCAGCTACAATTAATGCTGGTTTTGAATTACTTGTGGCATTAGCTGTTGGCTGTGTGAGAAATCTCAAACAGATCGTTGATTCTTTGACTGAAATGTATTACATTGGCACAGCAATAACTAGTAAGTATTTTAAATTACACGATTGTAGTGATAATTCTAATGTTCCAAATTATTTGATTTTTTTATAAACTTCTTCATGTCTTTTTTTTTTTTTTTTTTTGCTTCTTTTAGCAACTAGTTTAACTAAAAAAAAAAAATGTTTAAATGGGGCTGGAGAGATGGCTTAGTGGTTAAAGCACTTGCTGGCAAAGGACCCAAGTTTGATTTTTTTTTTTTTTGATTCCCCAGTACCCATGTAAAGCCAGATGGACAAGGTGACACATGCTTTCTGGAGTTTGTTTGCAATGACTAGAAACCTGACACAGCCACTCTCATATTCTTTCTCTCTCTCTCTCTCTCTCTCAAATCCTCCCCCCCCTTTATTTTCCTTTTTTTTTTTTTCATGGTACAGTTTAACTCTAGCCCAGGCTGACCTTGAACTCAGCTCTGGAGTGCTGGGAATTAAAGGCACATCCAATTGAAATCCTTTTTAAAAGCATAAACAAGGGCTGGAGAGATGGCTTATTGGTTAAGGCAATTGTCTATAAAGTCAAAAGACCCAGGTTTGATACCCCAATACCTACATAAACCAGATGCACAAGGTGGTGCATGCATCTGGAGTTTGTCTACAGCAGCTAGAGGCCTTGGAGCACCCATTCTCTCCCTGCCCCCATGTAAATAAGTAAAATAAATTTTAATTTAAAAAAATATTTATTTAGTTGAGCGGGACAGACAGGGAGAGAGAGAGAGAGAGAGAGAGAGAGAGAGGGAGGGAGGGAGGGAGGGAGGGAGGGAGGGAGAGAATGGGTGCGTCAGGGCTTCCAGCCACTGGAAATGAACTCCAGATGCGTACACCTCTTGTGCATCTAGATAACGTGGGAGCTGGCACAGGCAAGTGCTTAACTGCTAAGTCCTAAATAAATTTTAAAAGAAAGAATATAAAAGAGTTGAGGAGGTGGCTCATCAATTTTTAAAGGCACTTGTCAATTCCCCATTACTCACATAAAGCTAAATGCTCAAAGTGGCACATCCACCTGGTGCTGATTTGCAGTGGCAGGAGACCCTGACTTGTCCATATTCTCTCTTCTCCTCTCCCTTTCTCTCTCAGATGATTTTTTTTTTTGGGGGGGGTGTTCAAGTTAGGCTCTCTCTCTAGCCCAGTCTAACCAGGAACTCCCTCTTTAGTTCCAGTCTGGCCTTGAACTCACAGTGTTCTCCTACATCTGCTTCTCAAGTGCTGAGATTAAAGGCGTGTGTCACCACACCCAGCTTTGAATAAAAGAAGCAACACTGGCTAAAATATGGGTTTCTAGATAAATGGTAAAAGTGTGCAGTGTTGTTGGTTGCCTAGATATATCTCTCTAGGGAGAAATGCCAAGTGAGAACTTGGCCTTTGGTGATGGCTTGGGTAGTGGAGTTATTGCAGTTAACATTGTTGCCTCAAGCTGTATCTATTTCAAGTTAACAAAATGGTTGTATTCATGCTATATAACTTCTTCTCAGCTTGTGAAGCACTTACTGAGTGGGAATATCTGCCACCTGTTGGACCTCGCCCACCTAAAGGATTTGTGGGGCTGAAAAATGCTGGTGCTACTTGTTACATGAATTCTGTGATTCAGCAACTCTACATGATTCCCTCCATCAGGAATGGTATTCTTGCAATTGAAGGCACAGGTAGTGATGTAGATGATGATATGTCTGGGGATGAGAAGCAAGACAATGAGGTAAATTTTATTTCTGTTTTCTGTGTTTGAGGTTCTGAATATGGCAAGAGACACTGTTTCTCAAGAAAGTGTATAATCATTCCTCAGTAATCACAGGAGATGGTCCAAGACCCCATTCCACCCCCTAAGGATGTCAAGATCCATTTATCAAGTAGTCTGCATAAAACCTACACATATCCTCCTGTATACTTTGTAGCATATGCAAATGATTTATAGTACCTCATACAGTATAAATGCTGTTGTTACATTGCATAAGGAATAAAGACAAGGAAAGGTGGCTATGTGTTTGATGCAAATGCAGTTTTTCCCCCAATTTTTTTTATTTATTTATTTTTTTTTTTTTTGGTGAATCCATAGATGTAGAATCAGTGTATGGGAAGAGCAGACTGGTGTGCTTGCTTTCATCAAATTTCAAAATATATTTGAAAATTGGAATTGGGATAGACTCACCCACTTGGACCCTCTTTATGTGGTATATGTCTCTTAATGCAACAGTTGATATGCCCATCTGGTGTTTTTTTTTTTTTTTTTTTTTTAAGTTTTTCGAGGTAGGGTCTCACTCTGGCCCAGGCTGACCTGGACTTCACTATGTAGTCTCAGGGTGGCCTCAAACTCACAGCTACCTTCCTACCTCTGCCTCCCAAGTGCTGGATTAAAGGTGTGCGCCATCATGCCCGGCTTTCCCATCTGTTTTATATATTTATATTTTCTGTGTTTGATACAATTTGGAGTTTAAATAATTGTTTAAGTTATATTTGCTTTTCTTCTACCCACCCTCCCATTTGAAACAGTCTCAGAATGTAGTTCAAACTGACCTAGGACTCAAGGTTTTCTGGCCTTAGTTGCCTAGTGCTGGGATTCCAGTGTGTACCACTACACTTGGCTACATTTTTACTTGTATCTGTGCTTGGTTGTAGGTGATATTTTTATTTCCCCTAGTCCATGGTTGTTCTTGCTTAGTAAACTCCTCTCTACTTAAAAGTAGTGTTGGGCTGGAGAGATGGCTTAGCGGTTAAGCGCTTGCCTGTGAAGCTTAAGGACCCTGGTTCGAGGCTCGGTTCCCCAGGTCCCACGTTAGCCAGATGCACAAGGGGGCGCACGCGTCTGGAGTTCGTTTGCAGAGGCTGGAAGCCCTGGCACGCCCATTCTCTCTCTCTCCCTCTATCTGTCTTTCTCTTTGTGTCTGTTGCTCTCAAATAAATAAATTTAAAAAAAAGTAGTGTTGTGTGTTCTTGAGATAAAATGTAGGCTGCCTACAGAGGAGCCAGTGCAGAGTAATGCAATGAAAAACATAGGTGATAGTAGCAGGTGAAAATTGACAAAACTATGATAAGGCTCTTCAAAAAAAAGAATGGGGCAAGACTGAACTTGTGATCATGTTTGTACTCCCTCTACATTTCTTTATTTTTGTGTTCTTTTTTTCTGTTTGTAGTGTTAGTGGAAAAAGATGGCCAGGGTGTATTCTCATTGTAGTAAAGGATGTACTTTGTAAATGATACTTTGTACTTTTCCATACTTTCAGTTATCAAACCTGGTTTTGTTTGAAGAAATAGTTTCCTGCTTATGGGGCTTGTAAAACATGCTTGTCTCCATTCTGAACACTGAACCACATAATCCAGGGATTAGGAAGTAAGCATTTTTCCTTAAAGAAATTTACTAGAGGATGCTTGTATCCTCTAATAAGTAGATACTATTTCTTTGCTAAAAATCTCAGAACAAGACATTCACTTAATTTTAAACAATTAAATTTTCCTCTGTTGGCCTTAAGCTAATGACCCTTGGTAATCACATATCTATCTATCTATCCATCCATACATACATACATACATACACAGATACATATACATACACACACATATCTTGGTTTTTGTTTGTTTCTGAGACTCCTTCTATGTTGCCAAGGCTGGCTGCAAACTCTTAGGCTCAGGTGATCCTCCTGGTGCAGCCTCCCAACTAGCTGGAATGACAGGCACACATTGTAGCACCTTGCTGTATTGTTTTTTTTTTCTCAAGGTGGTAAAATATTCATGACCTTAAATGTACTTACAATTCCAGCATTCTGCCTCTCGACTTTATACCTACTATACCTTCCTCTTAATTCCTCTTCTCCCTCATTTTTTTTTCTAGCTTCCTGGCCTCTTCTCTTAACCATAGTTTAATAATATAAAGTTAAATGGCATTAACTACATTCATATTACTGTTCACCATCACCACTGTGTCCAGAACTCTTTACATCTTGTAAAGTAGAAACTTTGTCCTCATTAAACAACTCTTCTCCCTGACCCTATCCCAGCCCTTGACCACCACCATATTTTTTGTCTTTTATGAATTTGTCTAAGTGGAATTATATGATATTTGACCTTCTGTGGGTGACTTGCTTTATTTTTTAACAATAGTGTGGGCTAGCCTGGAATTAGTGATCCTCCTGCCTGCTGAATAATTGGATATATGTAGGACATTTTCCTTATCCATTCGTCTGTCAGCTGACTCTTAGGTTACTAACTCATTTTCACTACTGTTAATACAGCTACTATACAAACAAATATACAAAAATCTTTTGGCTGAGGAGATGCTTAAGGGATAAAATGTTTGTGCATGTGTGAGGACCAGGACCAGCATTTGGATCCTCAGCACCAACATAAATGCTGGGAGGAGCAACTAGTGTGTAATCCCAGAGTTCCAGGGACAGAGGCTAGGGAATCTACAGGGCAAGCTAAATGGATTCCAAATCAGTGAACTTTAGGTTTAGGTAAGAGACCATGCCTCAGTAAAGTGAAGAGCTATTGAGAAAGACATATGATACTAACCTCTAGCCTCCATACATGTGCTTACATAATGTGTGCCCACATGCACACCACATACAAGCACACACAAACACATAAATAAAAAAGGTTCTTATTGACAACTTCCATACATACAATTTATATACCCTGATCAGAATCCCCTCCTTTGTCCCTTCCCATATTCCTCCTCTAATAAACCCCTTCTTTCCAACTAATCCCCACCATTGAACTTCTTCTTTCCTACTAGTACCTCTGAGATATTGATGTCTTTTTCTCCCTCATAGTATACAGATCTTGTATAGGTATTGTCAGCCACTATAAGGCCATGAATGCAATAGCCACTTTGTGTATGGAAGCGGGGAGAGAAAGTGTGCAGGAGGGCCTCCAGCCATTGCAAATGAACTGCAGGTGCATGTAACCACTTTGTCTATCTGGCTTTATGTGGGTACTGGGGAATAGAACTTGGATCATTAGGATTTGCAGGCAAGCACCTTAACCACTGAGACATTTTTCAAGCCCCTACTTGAGTTATTAACAACTTCCATGATTATAAATAATATCCCATGGTAATGTCCCCTAATTGAGTTTTTGAGGTAGTATATGTTGTTTGTAGAAATCTCCTTAAATCTTTTGTGCATTTTTAGTTGAGTTGTGTTAAATTTGGTAGTAAGTGTTAAGTTTTAGAAGTCCTCTCTATATTCTGGATTTTGCGGGGAGGGGGGGGTTTCAAGGGAGGGTCTCAATTTAGTATAGGCTGATCTGGAACTCACTCTGTAGCTCTAGGCTGGCCTCAAACACACAGTAATCCTCCTACTTCTGCCTACAGAGCACTGGGATTAAAGGCATGTACCACCATACCCGGCTCTATATTCTCTATTTTAATCCCTTATCAGATAAGTGATTTGCAGATATTTTCTCCTGTTGTATGAATTGCCTGCTGGTAGTTTTATTTGCACAAAATTTTTCATTTTTATGAGGCCCAGTTCATTGTCTGTGCTTTTGTTGTCATAACTAATAAATTATTACCAAATTCAGTGTCTGAAAACTTTTCCCTTAGGTATTCTTCTTTTTTTTTTTTTTTTTTTTTTTTTGTTTTGTTTTTTCTTTTTGGTTTTTCGAGGTAGGGTCTCACTCTGGTCCAGGCTGACCTGGAATTAACTCTGTAGTCTCAGGGTGGCCTTGAACTCATGGCGATCCTCCTACCTCTGCCTCCAGAGTGCTGGGATTACAGGCGTGTGCCACCACGCCCGGCTCCCTTAGGTATTCCTGAAAAGGTTTATTGTTTGAGCTCTTGGGTGCATTATGAGTTGATTTTGTATATAATGTTAGGTATAATGATCCAGCTTCATTCTTTTTGTTTTTCTTTTGGTTTTCCTGTGCCATTTGCTAAAGAGCACTACTACTATTAATGTATATATTTCATTGAATGTCTACAGTTTTGAGCACTTTTTTTTTTTTCAAGGTAGGGTTTCACTGTAGCCCAGGCCGACCTGGAATTCACTCTGTAGTCTCAGGGTGGCCTGGCACTCACGGTGATCCTTCTACCTCTGCCTCCCCAGTGCTTGGACTAAAGGCATGAGCCATCATGCCTGGCTTAAGTTCTGAGCACTTTTATCATCTCATAATCCTATTCTCCCCACTTACACAAGAACACTAGTGCTTAGAAAGTGAAGCAGTTTTTGCTTCACCAAAATCACTTAAATTATGAGTAGTAGAATCTGAGTTTGTGTCCAGTTTAATTTAGTTTAATCACTAGACTAGTTCTTACCTTGCTAGATATATTAATGGTATTTATATTAGCTACCTCTAGATTACATGATCAGAATTTTAACTTATAATAATATGAAATGGTGGAAATAAACACCAATGAAAGTTAAATCTTAGAAATTAAAGGTTAAATGCTTTGGAAATATAATAGAAGGACAAATCATATGACCGCTAACTAGATTGTCTCTTAACTGCACTTCAGATTAAATCATTAATGACTTTTGGTTTTGTTTTTGTTTTCTTTCTAGAGCAATGTTGATCCCAGGGATGATGTATTTGGATATCCTCAACAATTTGAAGACAAACCAGCATTAAGTAAAACAGAAGATAGGAAAGAGTACAACATTGGTGTTCTAAGACATCTTCAGGTGATCTTTGGTCATTTAGCTGCTTCTCGACTTCAATACTATGTGCCCAGAGGATTTTGGAAACAGTTCAGGTAAAATATTTACTAAAACTTGATGAATATCTCATACTTCCAAGGCACATATTACATCTTTATATTTAATATTCCCACTGTCCTTAAATTTTCTTCCTGATGTTGCCCATAAAAGAGAAAATGTCAGGCTGGAAAAGAATGCTCAGTGGTTAAAATCACCTGCTTGCAAAGCCTGACTGAGTTCGATCCCCTGTACCCATGTAAAGACAGATATACAAAGTGGCACATGCATGTGGAGTTCACTCTATACTTTTTTTTAATTTATTTTTTAATTTTTATTAGCATTTTCCATGATTATAAAAAAAATCCCATGGTAATTCCCTCCCTCCCCCACACACACTTTCCCCTTTGAAATTCCATTCTCCATCATATTACCTCCCCATCACTATCATTGTACTTACATATATACAATATCAACCTATTAAGTACCCTCCTCCTTTCCTTTCTCTTCCCTTTATGTCTCCTTTTTAACTTACTAGCCTCTGCTACTAAGTATTTTCATTCTCATGCAGAAGCCCAATCATCTCTGTAGCTAGGATCCACATATGAGAGAGAACATGTGGCGCTTGGCTTTCTGGGCCTGGGTTACCTCACTTAGTATAATACTTTCCAGGTCCATCCATTTTTCTGCAAATTTCATAACTTCATTTTTCTTTACTGCTGAGTAGAACTCCATTGTTTAAATGTGCCACATCTTCATTATCCACTCATCAGTTGAGGGACATTTAGGCTGGTTCCATTTCCCAGCTATTATAAATTGATCAGCAATAAACATGGTTGAGCACGTACTTCTAAGGAAATGAGATGAGTCCTTTGGATATATGCCTAGGAGTGCTATAGCTGAGCCATATGGTAGATCAATCTCTAGCTGTTTTAGGAACCTCCACACTGATTTCCACAATGGCTGGACCAGATTGCATTCCCACCAGCAGTGTAGAAGGGTTCCTCTTTTTCCACATCCCTGCCAACATTTATGATCATTTGTTTTTATGATGGTGGCCAATCTGACAGGAGTGAGATGGTATCTCAATGTAGTTTTAATCTGCATTTCCCTGATGACTAGTGACGTAGAACATTTTTTTAGATGCTTATATGCCATTCATATTTCTTCCTTTGAGAATGCTCTATTTAGCTCCATAGCCCATTTTTTGATTGGCTTGTTTGATTCCTTATTATTTATCTTTTTGAGTTCTTTGTATATCCTAGATATTAATCTTCTATCAGATATATAGCTGGCGAAGATTTTTTCCCATTCTGTAGGTTGCCTCTTTGCTTTTTTCACTGTGTCCTTTGCAGAGCAAAATATTTGTAATTTCATGAGGTCCCAGTGATTAATCTGTGGTTTTATTGCCTGAGCAATTAGGGTTGTATTCAGAAGTCTTTGCCAAGACCAACATGTTGAAGGGTTTCCCCTACTTTTTCCTCTAGCAGTTTCAGAGTTTCAGGTCTGATGTTAAGGTCTTTAATCCATTTGGACTTAATTTTTGTGCATGGCGAGAGAGAAGAATCTATTTCCATCCTTCTACAGATATATATCCAGTTTTCCCAACACCATTTGCTGAAGAGGCTGTCTTTTTCTCCAATGAGTATTTTGGGCATTTTTATCGAATATCAGGTGGCTATAGCTACTTGGGCTTAACATTTGGGTCCTCTATTCTGTTCCACTGATCTACATGTCTGTTTTTGTGCCAGTACCACACTGGTTTTATTACTATGGCTCTGTAGTATAGGTTAAAATCAGGTATGGTGATACCACCAGCCTTATTTTTGTTGCTCAGTATTATTTTAGATATTCAAGGTCTTTTGTGATTCCAAATGAATTTTTGGATTGTTTTTTCTATTTCCATGAAGAATGCTTTTGGAATTTTGATAGGGATTGCATTAAATGTGTAGATTGCTTTTGGTAAGATTGCCATTTTCACAATATTGATTCTTCCAATCCAGGAACAAGGGATGTTTATCCACTTTCTAGTGTCTTCTGCAATTTCTCGCTTGAGTGTTTTAAAGTTCTCAATTGTAGAGATTCTTTACTTCCTTGATTAGGTTTATTCCAAGGTACTTTTTTTTTTTAATGCAGTTGTGAATGGGAGTGATTCTCTGATTTTATCCTCTGTGTGTTTGTTCTTAGCATATATGAAGGCTACTGACTTCTGTGTATTTGTATCCTGCTTCACTGTATACTTTTAAATAAAAATATTTGAGATAGGGAGAGAAAAACTTATCATAGTAAGGGGAATAAGATTCTTTATTAATGTTTGTTGGTGGGTTGGTCTCTCTAGGTGGGGTCTTGCTGTAGCCCAAGCTGGCCTTGAAATCACAATTCTTCTACCTCTGCCTCCTAGGTGTGGGATTAAAGGTGTTGCCACCATGCCCATCTTGTTAATTCTTAAATTCATTAAAAAATCACTCATTTATAAGATACTAAGTGATGCTGTGATATATAAAGGGTCAGCATTTTATGTGTTCTCAGGGTGGCCTTGAACTCATGGTGATACTCCTACCTCTGCCTCCCAAGTGCTGGGATTAAAGGCATACGCCATCATGCCCAGCTCTCAAATGATTTTTACTGGTATTTTTTTTTTAAATCAGAATCCAAATGTGGTCCATATACCACAAATAGCTAATAATGACTTTTTTTTAGCTTTGTTTATTTTATTTTTTTTTTTTTTTTTTTTTTTTTTTTTGAGGTAGGGTCTTACTCAAGTCCAGACTCACCTGGAATTCACTACGTAGTGTCAGGCTGTCTTTAAACTCACAGTGATCCTCCTACCTCGACCTCCCAAGTTCTGGGATTAAAGGTGTGCACCACTACACCCAGCACTAATAATGACTTTTAAGTCACTTTTAGTGTGTTCTTTTTCCCCTATAGAAAATAGAGTGAAGGACAGCTAGTTTACTCTGCAGATTTTGTTTTTTATTAATACTGCTTCAAGGTACTGGGGATATACTTTAGTGGAAACAATTGCATTTCTTCACCTTCCCTATAAGTATACTTCTCAGATTTCTTCAAATCCACTACTTCATACTACAGTGACCACATACACGCACACAACCCCACCCCTACCAGCAAACATATCAAGTTCCCTTCATTTCCCTAATTATGCCCTTGTTTAATCTGTACCTAGTAGCTTACATGCTTCACCACCCTCATAGGTCTGCGTGGTGATTTTAGTCTCATCACCCAGCATACTCCCCAGTTATCAGACTATTTTCCCCCTTCCTTTATCTCTTCTGCCATAAAGCTTTTAGTATCTGTTCCTGCTCCACCAAAGTACTCCATACTTTCTGAGGTTTTTAATCTTAGTTTGTTACTAAGTTACTGTTGTTGTTCTTGTATTTTTCTGTTTAATGTTCATGAGTTTTATTTTGGTGAATTTGGTTTTGTTGTTGAGGTAGGTTTGTAACTCAGGCTTACCCTGAACTCTATTTATTTATTTAGAGAGGGGGGGGGGGGAGAGTACGGTCGCTCCAGGCCCTCCAGCCACTGCAAACGAGCTCCAGACACATGTGCCACCTTGTACATCTGGCTTATGTAGGTCCTGGGGAATCGAACTGAGGACCTTTAGCTTTGCATGCAAGTGCCTTAACCACTAAGCCATCTCTCCAGCCCATGACCCTGAACTCTTGATCTTTCACGCAGCTTCCTGAGTGCTGGGATTATAAGCATTGTGATACAATACTGGTCATTTTCTTATGATGGCTTTGCTGCTTTCTACTCTTTATTAGTGGAGCTCACAATTGGTCATTTTGAAGTTTTTATTTTTTGCTTGCTTATGGTATAGTGTATGCATAAGTGTATGTGCACATGCAGATGCACACAACCTGTATATGCTCATGTGGAGGCCAGAGGAAAATACTAGCTATCCTTTTACTGTAGCAGTTTAAGACTGAGTCTTTCAGTGAACCTGGACCTGTTGCTTTATCAGACCCATCTCAGGCCCTTGTACTTGCACATCGAGTGCTCTTATCCACTGAGTTATTTCCTCAGCCCCACAATTATTATTTCTTAATGTGTGTTTGTTCTCTTATGATTAGATTCAGGTGTGAGTTGAAGGAGAAGAGTAAGAAAATACATTAATAATGATAGTCTTCTCACTTTGTATACATGGTATCCATTCATTTAGTTAGGATAACAACTTTTTTTGGTTTTTCATGGTAGGGTCTCATTCTAGCCCAGGCTAACCTGGAATTCACTATGGAGTCTCAGGCTGGCCTCAAACTCACAGTTATCCTCCTACCTCTGCCTCCCAAGTGCTGAGATTTAAAGTGTGTGCCACTATGCCTGGCATTAAAAACATTTTCATTTATTTGTATAGGGAAAGAGAAAATGGGACCCTTGCCACTCACTTCAAACTCCAGATCCATGTGCCAATTTGTGAATTTAGCTATATGTAGGTACTGGGGAATTTAATCTTAGGCCATTAGGCTTTGCAAGCAATCAACTTTAATTACCAAACCCAGCCCTGCAGGTTACATTATGTATGTCTGTTATTCAGTAAAGACAACACCAGATATCATAGCTTTTCAGCAGGCTCTGGGCTTGAGCAGTGGCACTTCTAAATTTGTGATGCATGTGAGTGAGTTTGTTTTTGCAGGATTGGTTTGCCTAATGTAAGACTCAGATTATTCAAAAGAGATTGACTTGAGAACAAATCAAACTTTTCCCCTTATTTTTTTGGGGGGGGGTTCGAGGTAGGGTCTCACACTAGCCCAGGCTGACCTGGAATTCACTATGTAGTCTCAGGCTTTGAACTCATAGCAATCCTTCTACCTCAGCCTCCCTAGTGCTGGCATTAAAGGCATGTGCCATCACGCCCAGGTTAAACCTTTTTTTTTTTTTTTTTTTCCACTTGGGAAAATCAATTTAATGAAGAGTAAGTAGATACATGCTTTTATTGTCAATAATCTGAAATTTATCAAAATGAATAGCTGACATCCATGTAAGATCCACCACCTCATTTTAATAGCATCTTTAGCTGGGTTCAAGATGCATATCACATTGCCTGAAACAACTACACTTCTTGGAGGCATATAATCCATCAGCCACATCAGAGGTTTGGAACAGTTCTTTACTACTGGAATACTACTTGTATTATGAGTCTCACTGTCCTCACTACACATTGTTTTCTGTTTTGTTTTTTTTTTCTACTTGCTCACATAGTCTGTTATCATTTATCGGTTGCCTTGCCTCTTCCCCCTAGAAAATATAATGTATATATCATGTCATTTGTTACCTGATTTCTTCCTTTCATTTCTTAGGCTGTGGGGTGAGCCTGTTAACCTGCGTGAACAACATGATGCTTTAGAATTTTTTAATTCACTGGTGGATAGTTTAGATGAAGCTTTAAAAGCCTTAGGACATCCAGCTATGCTAAGTAAAGTTTTAGGAGGTTCCTTTGCTGATCAGAAGATTTGCCAAGGCTGTCCACATAGGTAAGTTCTATTTATGTAGTAAAAGTCTATATAGTACTATTGCATTCTAATAAAAGTAAAATTTTGGGAGTGGGGAGATGTTTCAGTAAATAAAAGTACTCCACTGCTCAAGCTGGAGTTCAGTTCCTGGGTGCCACATAAATCAGAAGTCCTGATGGACTGTGTAATCCTAACACCCTGGTGGTAACATTGACAGCAATATGGGAGAGAGACAGGAGAATATCCCAAAAGTTTATGGTAAGCACAACAAAGAACAATACAGCAAAGAGACAACAGTAAGAAACCGTGCCTCAAATGAGGGGGAACAGTCAAGGACCAACCTGAAAGTTGTCCTCTGACCTCCACACACAAGTGCCATGGCACACATGCATGCACACATACTCACGCTTAATTTACAAAAAAAAAAAATAGTAAGACTCTTACTGGCACTTAAACAAAAATGGAATATAGGGCTAGGGAGATAGCTCAGTAGTTAAAGGCACTTCTTGGTTGCAAGGCCTGGGATCAATTCCCCAAACTTCATGTAAAGCCAGTTGCAAAAAGTGGCGTAAGCATCTGGTATTCGTTTGCAGTAAGAGACCCTAGTGAACCCATACACATATATAAATAAATAATTTCTTAGCCAGGCATGGTGACACACACCTTTAATCCCAGCATGTGGGAGGCAGAGGTAGGAGGATCACTGTGAGTCCAAGGCCACCCTGAGACTACATAATGAATTCCAGGTCCGCCTGGGCTAGAGTGAGACCCTACCTCGAAAATCCAAAAACTAAAATAGAAGTAAATAAATAAAATTATTTAAAATGGAATGTGCCACCATTTATTAATGCCTACAACTGAATGAATTGTATACTGTGCATAATTGGTAACTGTTTGATTCTTGGTTTGTTTTGTCAGATAACTTTTTATTACTTTTACTTGGCTTAATTTCTTACTACTGCTGGGCATGATAGCGTACATCTTTAATCCCAGCACTCGAGAGGCAGAGGTAGGAGGATCGCCGTGAGTTCGAGGCCATCCTGAGACTACATAGTGAATTCCAGGTCAGCCCCTGAGCTAGAGTGAGACCCTACCTCGAAAAAAAAAAAAAAGAATAAACATAGATTTTTAAACTTATTTCACTTATGTTATCTGTTAATGATGAGTTGCAAAATATGTAAGATGGCATCTTACACAAGCCAAACAAAACTGTTTCTCTGTGATCATAGGCTGAGTTTGTCTATGGATAATGGAAGCATTTTGTTTTTGAACATAAAAGTTAATGATTAGAAAGAAGACTATGTAAATGAGGGGTTATAATCTTAGCATTCACTTATAATTTGGCATGTATTGTTTGCTGAGCCTGAGCAACTTTGGGTTCACTGACAAAATTTTTTACATCAAGCAAGTAATAAAATTGCCATTTTAACTTCTTTTTTTTTTTTTTTTCTTATTTTCTTTCAGGTTTGGGTTCTTTTTGTGTTTTGGGTTTTTTTGTTGTTTTGTTTTGTTTTTCAAAGTAGGGTCTTACTCTAGTTCAGGCTGGCCTCAAGCTAAGGGCGATCCTCCTACCTCTGCCTCCCAAGCGCTGTGATTAAAGGTGTGTACCACCACACCTATTTTTTGTTTTGTTTTTGTTTTTGTTTTTGTTTTGGGGGCAGGTTCTTGCTCTATATAGTCCAGGCTGACCTGGAATTCCCTTTGTAGTCTCAGGGTGGCCTCAAACTCATGGCAATCCTCCTACCTCTACCTCTCAAGTGCTGCAATAAAAGACATGCACCATGACACCCAGCTTCTTTCTTTTAATTACTGTTAGAGTAGTCAACTTTCTGGTCATCTGTTTCTATGAGTCCTTAAAGTAAATTTGTTTTCTTTACCCAGTGAAATTTGTTTCAGGACGTTATCTTGAAGTCAGATCCTTAGTGCCTGACCAGCAACTTAATAAGTCTTGTTTGGGCCAGGTGTGGTGGCCTTTAATTCAAGCCCTTGGGAGGCAGAGGTAGGAGGATTGCTGAGAGTTTGGGGCCAGCCTGAGACTACGGAGTGAGTTCCAAGTCAGACGGGAGTATGGACTTAATCCATCCTGTCATGTGTTTCTATAAAGTTATTTGAACATGCTCTCTTAATCATGGACTCTCCATCTACTTTTGCTAGATTGGCAGAATTGAGTAATTGGCCAGAAACTATGATTTCTGTTTATATACAAACCTCAGTATCAACCTAAAATCAACAGAGGAAATTTGAAACCCGCAAACAGAAAGAACTGGCTTCAAAATTCTGTTTGATCAAGTTAACCTTTTTTAACCCATTTCTTTAAAGTGAGAATGGTGATAATTCTCTAGCAAGTTGATCATGAAGGCAAAGAATGTAGCACATGGAGTATATATGCTAACCCTAATATACTGACTCACACAGGTTAAATAAATGCTATTGCTGTTGGTAGGATTCTGCGACTTACCAGGTTCATATTATAAAAATTGCAAATTTAATTAAGTACATAACTAAATAACATGTTTAAGAAACTAAAGAATTTTTTTGATGATTTCTTAATATTTGTAGGTACGAATGTGAAGAATCTTTTACGACTCTGAATGTAGACATTAGAAATCACCAAAATCTTCTTGATTCTTTGGAACAGTATGTCAAAGGAGATTTATTAGAAGGGGCAAATGCGTATCATTGTGAAAAATGTAATAAAAAGGTATGGATTATCTGAATTTCATTTAAATAGGATATTTAATGATTTTCAATTAAGTTTTTTTGTTCATTTTCCTTTTTTAAAATACTTTTTAAAACTTTATTTATTTATTTAAGAGAGAGAAAGAGGAAGGGGGAAGAGAGAGAGAATAGATGTGCCAGGGCCTCCAGCTACTGTAAACAAACTCCACATTTATGCGTCACCATCTGGCTTACGTGGATCCTGGGAAATCAAACCTGGGTCCTTTGGCGTTGCAGGCAAGCGCCTTAACCACTACACTACCTCTCCAGCCCTTTTTGTTCATTTTCAAAATACACACTTTTTATTCTCTACCCTACTTGGTTGTAGTGATAACAGAAAAATAGTCAAGGTGATAACTGATTTTGAAGTCTTATCAGAAAGAGGTAAAAAATAGTTACAGACAGGCTAGAAAAAATGAAATTGTAATAGCTTATTATCACATTTACAAAACATTTTTCCTCTTATGTCCAGTGTTCCTTGCCAGGGCCCTTAATTTAATTACATTGAGATTTCTTTTACCACCTAATAAAGTTTGGTTTTTTGAGGTAGTGTCTTGCTCTAACCCAGGCTGACCTGGAATTCACTATGTAGTCTCAAGGTAACCTTGAACTCATAGCAGTCCTGCCTCTGCCTTCTGAGTGCAGGAATTAAAGGTGTGCACCAGCACTTCCCGCCTGATAAAGTTTTTATCTTTGAAAACTGAGCTGTACTTTGGGAAAGACTACTCACCTACATGCATACTAATCCATATGTATCTTTTATGGCTTCCAAACATTCTCACCTTAAAAGAACCCATGTTGTTTGGCCTTCACACCATTTAAAGAAGTTTTAGTCTGAAGATTCAAATGGTGAGCTATGTATACTGTCTGCCACCTTCAACTTTTGTCTCATAAGACAAGCTACTTAAGTTTTATTGATACCTACTTGAAAGAGTTGAGGATTAAATGCTGCTACTTGTGTATCACTTAATACTAACTGGCAACTAACTGTCCAGTAAGTGATAGCTGATGATGAAGGTGGCTCACAGTGTGCCACCTTCATTAGAAAAATACTAAATATCAAGTGGTAATGGCTAGATAGCAAGGACAGTATAGAACTTAGGCAACAAGTAATGTCTATCACTATTTTTTCAATTTATAATAAGTAGCATAATTTCTATAATATTAACTAATATTTACATCAACCAAGAAAATTACCTTATGTTTATTATCTTGAATTTGTTTAGCAATCCGACTATGTCTTACAAGAACTTGATAGTGCCATCTAAGAGCTTGCTTGAAGCCACGCATTATAGTTCACCCCTGTTATCTCGGTACAGAGGAGGCTTAGGGCAGGGGCAGAGGAGTTACCATGAGTTCCAGACCAGCAAAAACTACGGTGTGAGACCTTGTTTCAGGAAAAAAGAAGCTGGTGTGGTGGCACGTGCCTTTAGTCCAAGAGTTCAAGGCCACCCTAAGACTACATAGAGAATTTCAGGTCAGAGTCGGGCATGGTGGCACATGCACTTGGGAGGCAGGGGTAGGAGGATTGCCATGAATTCAAGGCCACCCTGAGATTACATAGTAAATTCCAAGTCAGCCTGAGCTAGAGTGAAACCCTACCTCGAAAAATCAAAAAAAAAAAAAAAAAAAAAAAAGGAGAATTTCAGGTCAGCCTGGGCTAGAGCGAGACCCACCTTGAAAAACAAACAAAAAAGAAAGTAAAAAGCAAGGAAAACATAAAAATAATTTGCTTGATCCAGGTCTGTTGGTATAGACTTGTACTCTCAGCTACTCAGGAGGCTGAGGCAGGAAAAATCACAATTTCAAAGCCAGCATGAGAAATTTAGTGAAATCTATGTGAAAATAAAAATGAGGGTAGGGTTTGGAGAGATAGCTCAGAGTAGGACATTTGCCTAGCATGTGCGCACCTAAAAAAAAAAGATAGTTTACTTGGATTGTTTTGTTACGGTTTTTGTTTGCTTTTTGCAGTGGATTGTATGTGGTAATTTTCTCTATTGATTTTAGGTTGATACTGTAAAGCGCTTGCTAATTAAAAAATTACCTCCTGTTCTTGCTATCCAACTCAAACGATTCGACTATGACTGGGAAAGAGAATGTGCAATCAAGTTCAATGATTACTTCGAATTTCCTCGCGAGTTAGACATGGAACCTTACACAGTTGCAGGTGTTGCTAAGCTGGAGGGAGATAATGTAAACCCAGAAAGTCAATTGATACAACAGAATGAACAATCTGAAAGTGAGACAGCAGGAAGCACAAAATACAGACTTGTGGGTGTGCTTGTGCACAGTGGTCAAGCAAGTGGGGGGCATTATTATTCTTACATCATTCAAAGGAATGGTGGAGATGGTGAAAGAAATCGCTGGTATAAATTTGATGATGGAGATGTAACAGAGTGTAAAATGGATGATGATGAAGAAATGAAAAACCAGTGTTTTGGTGGAGAGTACATGGGAGAAGTATTTGATCACATGATGAAGCGCATGTCGTACAGACGCCAGAAAAGGTGGTGGAATGCTTATATACTTTTTTATGAGCGAATGGACACAATAGACCAAGATGACGAGTTGATAAGATACATATCAGGGCTTGCTATCACCACAAGACCCCATCAGATTGTTATGCCATCAGCCATTGAGAGAAGTGTACGGAAACAGAATGTACAGTTCATGCATAACCGAATGCAGTACAGTTTGGAATATTTTCAGTTTATGAAAAAACTACTTACATGTAATGGTGTTTACTTAAACCCTGCTTCAGGTAAGTGTCAGTAGTTAGTTTCTTAGAAGTAAAGAGTAATTGTAAAATTTCTTAATAGGCATAAGCATGATTTATTTATAAAATAAACTTGTCACTTTAAATGGGTCTAAATTTTGCTTTTGGTTAATCATGCTTAAGATAATATTATACTTAATATGTTTTATCAACAGAGGAACTTTTGAAGCAATTTGGTTTTGATTCATATCATCAGTTTGAAAGATGCTGTGAAAATCAGGAGTAAGAATTATTTAAGTAGCCTAAGAAGGTCTTAATTTTAAACAAACTTAGACCTTCTCAAAAATACAAACATGTTTGAAAGTGGGGCTTGAAAGAAATGTGTGTTTGTTTTTTAAGTATCTTTATTTTATTTATAGGACAAGATCACCTGTCACCCGAAGCAGAAGAAATCACTATGATTAGTATTCAGCTTGCTGCTAGGTTCCTCTTCACTACAGGATTTCACACAAAGAAAGTAATCCGTGGCTCTGCCAGTGATTGGTACCTTGCTTTGGATTTTTATACCTCTTATACTAAGATTTGGTGGGATTCTTTAATCAAAACCAGGAGAGTATTGTTTCAAGTTGGAAGTGCAGAACAAAAGTTGTTGGTAGGCCAGGAGTAGTGGTGTGCTCCTTTAATCCCAGCACTTGGGAGGCCAGCCTGGGCTATAGAGTTAGTTCCAGGTCACCCTGGACTAGAGTGATACCCTACCTCGGAAAAAAAAGGGGGGGCACTTGTTTGCAAAGCCTGCTGGCCTGGGTTTCAATTCCCCAGTGCCCATGTAAAGCCATACATCTGAAATTCATTTGCAGTGGCAAGATACCCTGGAGTATGTTTTCTCTCCCTCCCTCTCACCCTCTCTCTTCTTTCTTTGTGTGTATATGTAAAGATACTTTCCAATATATTTTAAAAATTGTTTGTGTCAGCTGAGCGTGATGGTGCATGCCTTTAATCCCAGCACTCAGGAGGCAGAGGTAGGAGGATCGTGTAAGTTCGAGGCCACCCTGAGAGTACATAGTGAATTCCAGGTCAGCCTGAGCTAGAGACCCTACTTCAAAAAAAAAAGAAAAAAGAAAAAATTTGTGTCGGATGTACTGGCATACAGCTTTAACCTTCAGTGCTCAGGAGGCTGAGGTAGGAGGATTGCTGTGAATTCTAGGCCAGCCTCAGGCTACAAAGAGAGTTTCAGGCCAGCCTGGTCTACAGTGAGACTACCTCAAAGAAACCAAAAGAAAATATTGTTGGTAAAAATAATGAGAGAAATCATACTGAAATAACTGGCCTACCTGCAGCCTCTTTTTTTTTTTTTTTTTTCATAATTCAGAACCTGGCTTCTGCTGCTTTTCACCTTGTCCTGTTTTTGACATACCTGTATACAAAATTAGAAGATGAGATTGAAAAGTTTATTTTTCATGAAATTATTAGATTTTAGCTTCCCTAGGTTAAATCAGGTCATAGATTCAAAGAGTAGAAATAATAATAATAATAATAATGGTTTAAAGTTTATAAAAATATACAGGCCATTATACTACCTTAACAATTTTTTAAAATTTTTATTTATTTAAGAGGCAGAGAGAGAGAATAGGCGCACCAGGGCCTCCAGCCATTGCAAACGAACTCCAGACGCGTGCACCACCTTGTGCATCTGACTTACGTGGGTCCTAGGGAATAGATCCAAGGTCCCTTGGCTTTGCAGGCAAAGGCCTTAACTGCTAAGCCATCTCTCCAGCCCTAATTTAACAATTTTTACTTATCCAGAGGTAAATGTTAAGATAAGGGAAGAAAAAGAGTACTTAGTCATTGAGGTTAAGATTTTGATCCTGGATTAGTGGCCAATACAAGCTTGTACCTATTTTCTAACTCCATAAAACTAGAAGGAATAGCATTTTTTAGAAAAAAAAAAGAAACTTTGTTAAAGAGAAGAAACATAAAAATGATACTGAATCTTAATAGTTACATGTTTTATTTATTTGTTGTAGGTATGATGCATTGTGTATTCTCCTTCGTCACAGCAAGAATGTACGTTTTTGGTTTGCTCATAATGTCCTATTTAATGTTTCAAATCGCTTCTCTGAATACCTTTTGGAATGCCCTAGTGCAGAAGTGAGAGGAGCATTTGCAAAACTTATAGTTTTTATTGCACATTTTTCCTTACAAGATGGGCCATGTCCTTCACCTTTTGCATCTCCTGGACCTTCTAATCAGGTAATTGCACAGCTTTCTAATTATTAAGTGCTTACCAAAAAGTAGTGTTTCTTGGAAGTTGAAGTGAGAAACATATATATATATCTGATGTTTGCCTGAGTGAAACCTATACACACACAACTTGATGTCTGAATTCCACTAAAATTACTACCTAATGGGGCTCAGGAGTTTTCTCAGCGGTTAAAGACCCTTGCTTGCAAAGTCTGCTAGCCCCAGTTCAATCCCCAGCACCCATGTAAAGCCAGGTGCAAAGTGCTGCATGTATCTGACATTCATGTGCAGAAGCAAGAGACACTGGCACTTAGATACACGTAAACGTGTAAATATGTTAAAATTACTGTCTAGTGCTGAGTGTGGTGGTGGCATTGCCACACACCTTTAATTCTAGCACTCCAGAGGCTAAGGTAGGAGGATCACTGAGTCCAAGGCCAGCCTGTTGCTGCAGAGACCCTACCTCCAAACAAACAAAAAGAACTACATAGAAACCCATGTTTAGTTCTTGCCAGAACCTCTTAAAGCCAGACACAAAGTGGAATGGGTCTGTGGTCCCAGAGTGTCTATGGCAGTGGGACATGGGACCAGGAGTTTGGAGCACACAGTGGTAATAACACAAGAGAGGCTATCTGAAAAGAAGGTGGAAGGAGAAAACAGATGCCTATATGTTGTCCTAACTTCCACATGAACCATAGAATATGCAGACATACATAAATACATACATTAGTTAAAAAAAAAATAAAGGATGCGTGTGGTGCACACCTTTCATCCCAGCACTTGGGAGGCAGACGTAGGAGGATCACCATGAGCTTGAGGCCACTCTGAGGCTACATAGTGAATTCCAGGTCAGCCTGGGCTAGAGGGAAACCCTACTATGAAAAACACCCCCCAAAAATTAAGAGTGTACTGTGGCAGGGGGGGGGCGCTCATTGGTAGAGCACTTGCCTAGAATGTGCTAGGCCCTGGGTTCTTTTACAGTCTGTGAATTTGTATTTTCAGTCCTTAAAGAAATGTATGTTTATTTCCAACATAAATGTGCATGTAGCTTTTTTCTTTGTTTCTGTTTTGTTTCTCTTTAATGTCACTTTATTAATAAGATTATATCTGCACCTTTTGAGAAATAGCTTTTTTGTCCTTTGCAGGCCTATGACAACTTAAGCTTGAGTGATCACTTACTAAGAGCAGTACTAAATCTCTTGAGAAGAGAAGTTTCAGAGCATGGACGTCATTTACAGCAGTATTTCAACTTGTTTGTAATGTATGCCAATTTAGGTAAGAAAGAATTTAGGTTTTTATAACCTCTGTTAATTGATTACATTAAATAATGAAGTCATTTAGGTCAAGTGATTATAATCTAGTAGAAACAATTTTTTTCATCAAACCTGTTTTGAATTTTATCTAAATATAGAACTATATATATATTTATTCATGTGTCTAATCTGTAGGGTAAACAGTGAGGTTCTGTGTAATCATGTTTTACCTCCCAAAGCATTAATGTCACATATGGCTGCTTTTTTTTCTTTCTCTCTCCCTCTCCCTCTCCCTCTCTGTCTCTTTGGGGTAGCAGCAAGTTCTCACTCAAGCCCAGGTTGGTCTTGAACTCACAGTGATCCTCCTACCTCAGCCTCTCTACTTCTGGGATTAATGACCTGAGCTATCACACCTGGCTCCTGGCCGCTTTTTGAACATAATTATTCCTAGACCTCATCCCACACTGATTGAATCATAATTCCCAGCCTTACTGAAAGAAATATTTGTATTTCAAATGGTCCCCAGATGGGTTTGATACCACATATTTGGGAGAGGTCTGCAATAAGTTAAAGTAACATAAGAGAATATAAATATTCACTTAGGGTGCTGGGGTGTAGCTCCGTGGTGGAACCACCAAACCAAGAAATCAGCAAAAACAAATGACTTAAGAATTCACATAAAGGGCTGAAGAGATGGCTTAGCGGTTAAGCGCTTGCCTGTGAAGCCTAAGGACCCCGGTTCGAGGCTCGGTTCCCCAGGTCCCACGTTAGCCAGATGCACAAGGGGGCGCACGCGTCTGGAGTTCGTTTGCAGAGGCTGGAGGCCCTGGCGCGCCCATTCTCTCTCTCTCTCCCTCTATCTGTCTTTCTCTCTGTGTCTGTCGCTCTCAAATAAATAAATAAATAAAATTTAAAAAAAAAAGAATTCACATAAAATAATTCTTTCCTATATATTAGATCTCCTTCTCATAGTAGCCTATTCTTCCTTCCTGTCCTTATTCTATTATGTTATATTGCCTTCTACTTCTCTTGGGTACTAGCTCAATGGACGAACACTTGCCTAATACTGGGTTCTATTTCCAGCACTGCAAAGGAAAAAAGCTCACATAGTAGCACTCAATAGATGTTTGTTAGCCAGGCATGGTAGCACATGCCTTTAATCCCAGCACTCGGGAGGCAGAGTTAGGAGGATCGCCATGAGTTCGAGGCCACCCTGAGAATAGAGTGAATTCCAGGTCAGCCTGGGCTAGAGTGAGACCCTACCTCAAAAAACCAAAAGAAATAAATGTTCATTGACTAGATGGTAATGAGTGTCATTTTAAAATGATAGCATTATTTTTTTCACTTTTTTTCTTTTAATCTTAGAAAGTAGATAACTTTTCTATGATTGAAATTACACAAAAATTGTCACTGTGGTGGTGTTCGGATCTCAAAATAATTAAGACATTTCTGTCTAATGATGATATATGTGGCCGTGATAGAAACTGATTCAGAAATTTTGTAGGTAGATTTTGAATAACTTATTTCAAAGTTAGAGATGTGGGGCTGAAATGGCTCAGTGGGTAAATGCACTTGCTTGCAAAACCTGCTGGCCCAGCTTCAGTTTCTCAGTGCCCACATAAAGCCAGGTGCATAATATTTATATACACAAAAGATGAATGTTCTATCCTGGTTAAGTAATTTTCAGAATGCTAAGTAAAAGTGACATACTTCTAGCCAGGTGTGCTAATGCATACCTTTAATCCCAGTACTTAGGAGGCAGAGGTAGGAAGATCACCATTAACCTCTTACCATCCTAATTTTTTCCTCTCTGGTTTGTCTCTACTCATATCTTCCCTCTCTGCAGGTGTGGCAGAGAAGACACAGCTACTGAAACTGAGTGTACCTGCTACCTTTATGCTTGTGTCTTTAGATGAAGGTCCTGGTCCTCCAATTAAGTATCAGTATGCTGAATTAGGCAAATTATACTCAGTAGTGTCCCAGCTAATCCGCTGTTGCAATGTCTCTTCAAGAATGCAGTCTTCAATCAATGGTAACGTATTCTTGGCAATAGGTTTTTGAAGATGCTTAAAATACAAGAGTCTGGGGGTGAGGGAGATAGGTCAGTCAATAAAGTGTCTGAATGTGGTGGTGGATGCTTTAATTCCAGCCCTCTGGAGGATCATTGTGAGTTGAAGGCCAGCCTAAGGCTACAGAGTAAGTTCCAGGTTAGCCTGGGCTAGAGCGAGACCCAACCTCAAAAATAATTGTTTTTAAAGTGCCTCCCATGCAACTCTTGAGTACACAAGTTGGTATTTCTAGACCCCATGTAAAAACTGCAAGTTGTGGCATACTTGGGTCTGAATATGCACACCCACCCAATGAATAATATAAATAAATTCTAAAAAAAAAAAAAAAGAGGCTGAAGGAAAGACCGTCCATGCTCATTACTTTTTGAAAATAAATTCCTAGGGTATTTTCTGTGAAATTTGTGTATTATTACTATGTAAAAGTTTATTAGTTCATTGATGCCAATCTGTATTCTAGGTAATCCTGCTCTTCCCAATCCCTTTGGTGATCCTAATTTATCACAACCTATAATGCCAATTCAGCAAAATGTGGCAGACATTTTATTTGTGAGAACAAGTTATGTGAAGAAAATCATTGAAGACTGTAGTAACTCAGAAGAGACTGTCAAATTGCTTCGCTTTTGCTGCTGGGAGAATCCTCAGTTCTCATCTACTGTCCTCAGTGAACTTCTTTGGCAGGTTAAAGAAAATTAAGCATTCATAAATCTCAATGACTTGATTTGTTATTTATATATTATTGACTCTGTCTTATCTATTTCTAGGTTGCATATTCCTATACTTACGAACTTCGGCCCTATTTGGATCTGCTTTTACAAATCTTACTTATTGAGGACTCTTGGCAGACTCACAGGTGGATGCTCTTTTATTACTGGAATAATTACTTTACCAGGTGTTACATACCTAGACAATCACCACATCTTGTTTTCTTCTGTTTTGTGTTTAAAAGAAAAAAAAAATCATTGGAATTGTAGTGTGTGTTTTATGTTAAAGGGAAAACTCAGCCAGGTGCCGTGGTGCACACTTGTAGTCCTATTTGGGAGTTAGAAGCAAGACAATTTTTTTCATTGTCCAGATTTTATATGCTATATCCTTTCCACTGAATTCTCATTCATTTCTCCCTCCCTCCCTCCCCCCCCCTCTCTCTCTTTTGTAGAAAATGAGCATAGACTTTTGGTAAATACTTGAATTCATTAATGAGCCTAAGATTATTGTTGGATTAAATTACATTGTAGTGAATTCCAGGTCAGCCTGGGGTGGAGTGAAACCTTACCTGGCGGGGGGAGCCTCCTGAGTGCTGGGATTAAAGGCATGCAGTGCTATCATGCCCAGCTTTTTTTTTTTTTTTAAGAAAAGGAAACTTTACATTTGAATCACTTTGTTCAACTTATGCTAGGAAAGTGCAAATTTAGGACTACAGGGGTTGTGTGTTTTTCACCACTTGGCCAACAAAGCACCTTGAATATTGATTTTTTTTTTTTTTGAGTAGGGTCTCACTCTAGTCCAAGGTGACCTGGAACTCACTCTGTAGCTTCAAGCTTGTCTCAAACTCCTTCAGTGAGTGATCCTCCTACCTCAGCCTCCTGAGTGCTGGGATTAAAGGCATGTGCCACCATACCCAGCTTGAATATAGAAATTTTTTTGTTTGTATTTCGAGGTAGGGTTTTGATGACCAAGCCCACGCTGACCTGGAATTCACTGTGTAATCTCAGGTTTAACTGATTTGTCAAGCTTGACCCAGAATTCTCCTATTCAGTTTATGGATTTTTTGTTTGTTTGGTACATGCTTAATATATTTAATAACTAAGAATTATATTATTGATGATAAGTTATGAAATTGACAATTCTGCCAGGTTGGGTTTTTTTTTGGTTTTTTTGAGGTAAAGTTTCACTCTAGTCCAGGCTGACCTGGAATTCACTGTGCAGTTCCATAGCTGGCCTTGAACTCATGATGATCCTTCTACTACTGCTTCCTGGAGTGCTGGGATTAAAGGCATGCGCCACCACATCTGGCCTTCTGCCAGGTTTTATAACTTTCTACTTGGGCTATTGTATAACTGACTTTGGAAAACAACTCAAAATCTCCTATCTGTTAATAAAACAAACTTGAAAAAAAAGTTTAGCTAGGGATGTGCCTCAGGTTGTCATAGTGTTTGCCTGGCATTTACACAAACCATGGGTTTCATCCCCAACACCACATAGATACAGGGATGGTGGTTGTAACAGACAGCTTCAGGTTTGCTGAGATGAACTTCCAGACCAGGCACAGTTATGGAGGAAGGGATTTTTATTGAAGCTTACAGACCCAGTGGAAGTTCCATAATGGCACAAGAAGCTGGCCTGCACTCACAGTTCCAAGCAGAGAGAAAAGCACAAGCCAAAAGCCACACAGCACAGCACACTTCAGGAACTCCAGATAGCATACTTTGCATACCTTTATATTGAAATCTCAAACCCACCACCACATCTTAAGATCCACCCAGTGAAACTGCCTCCAGCCAGGTGGCTGCAGATGCAAACTGCAAACTAATAAAACTCTGAATATATTGGGGCCATCTATTCAAACTACCACATTCTGCCCCTGGTCCCTAATAAATGTATAACCATCACACATGGTAAATTGTACTCAGTTCAGTTACAAAGGTCTCCGCAGTCTTGGACAATTTAAGATAGTAAGTCCTATAAAATCAAACAAGTTAAATACTTCCAACATATAAAAGCACCGAGTAAACATTTTCAACTGGTATGATGCATAGCAAGGAGAGACTAAAACGATGTAAACTCAACCACCATCAAATAAACATCAAACTTTTAGAGTTCAATTTCAATATAACCAGAGGGTGACATGTCTCCAGATTTTCAAATTTTGCCCCTCCACCTGGGCAGAGGAACCAGGGAACATTTCCATCCCTGACTGACAGTGCGCTATATGGTAGCTCTGGCATAGTCCTGGTATATCCAAAACATCTTCAGGTCTTCATGTAAACTATGGTCCATCTTCCAAAGGTTCTTTCAGCCTATTATGCCGCATCTTAGCAGCAGCTCCTGGAACTGTGTTCAATCCACAGCCACTCCATGCATTTTTTATGCTTCTGAAACTAATACCAGGTGTGCAGGACACAGCCATATTCTTAATTCAGGGACAAAATAAATCCTACCTTGAAAAGCAGGTTCCTTCTTGAGTCACCTCTTTCCAAAAGAGTTTGTATTTCTATGATAGTCTTTCCTCGGGCATCCTTTCCATTGTAAAGCAGTTGAGCCATCTTCCTTAAGATTTCTCATGTGTTTGACAATAGCAGATTCAGTAACCTAAGACCAGTCTTAGTGCCTGTAATTTTTTTTTAATCTTATTTTAATTTTTATCATTTTTTAAAACATTTTCCATGATTATAAAAAATATCCCATGGTAATTCCCTCCCTACCCCACTTTCCCCTTTGAAATTACATTCTCTATCATGTCCCCTCCCCATCTCAATAAGTCTTTCTTTTATTTTGATGTCGTGATCTTTCCCTCCTCTTATGATGGTCTTGTGTAGAGAGTGTCAGGCACTATGAGGTCATGGATATCCAGGCCATTTTGTGTCTGGAGGAGCACATTGTAAGGAGTCCTACCCTTCCTTTGGCTCTTACATTCTTTCTGCCACCTCTTCCGCATTAGACCCTGAGCTTTGGAAGGTGTGATCAAGATGTTACTCAGTACTCTAGTCACTTCTTGCCAGCACCATGATACTTTCTGAGTTGTCCCAAGGTCACTGCCATCTGAAAAGAGAAGATTCTCTACCCAAAGTGAGAGTAGCATTAATATAAGGGTATGAATATTAAGAAAAGTGCTTACTGAGCAGTTTGATAAACATAGTATATACACTTATCCAGACATCAGAAGATGTTACACCCCTAGGGCTCATGACTGCCCCTATTTTAAGTTTTCAGTATCAGGGATGTATTCCCTCCCTTGGAGCAGGCCTCCAGTCCAATTGGAGGGCAGTTGGTTTCCACCATGACCGATGTGCCACTATTGCACCCATTGGTTCATTTGGCCTGGCTGGCCAGGTATAGGGCTTGCAGTGTCCACTGTTGAGTATCTTCACTGGTGGTACCTCTTTCTCCCATTGAACGGCATGTAAAATGGCTTCTTCCAGCTTTCTGTCAGCTGGTCTACATGGAGGAGGTTATCAACTCAGTTCCAGCAGGATTTCTCAGTGGCCTTGCAACCCAAGTATGTGGAGTCTTCAGCAATAGGGTCTTACCATCGATTTCTGGTGGGAAACCAAGGGCCTCGGCAATGGCCTATAATGTTTGGGGGGCATCAGGGATTTCCCTGCCCAGCAACTCACTGGAAGGTATCCCATCCCTCAGTGCCTGTAATTTTTTTTTAAAATTTTTTTTTTGTTCATTTTTTATTTATTTATTTGAGAGCAACAGACATAGAGAGAAAGACAGATAGAGGGAGAGAGAGAATGGGCGCGCCAGGGCTTCCAGCCACTGCAAACGAACTCCAGACGCGTGTGCCCCCTTGTGCATCTGGCTAACGTGGGACCTGGGGAACCGAGCCTCGAACCGGGGTCCTTAGGCTTCACAGGCAAGCGCTTAACCGCTAAGCCATCTCTCCAGCCCAGTGCCTGTAATTTTAATTTGAGGTTTTCCAGTTTAAAACATCTTAAATCTCTCAATCCAATTATCCTTAGCCAAGGACATCAGTCCATTACAAATTTAACCTTGATTAAACTTTCTGGACCTGGGCAGCAGTAGCCTAGTTCCAACAAAGTCCTCTGCAGTCTTTCCTTCCCCTTAGAAAGCTCATGAGCCAAGCCTCAAAGTTCAATACTGTCTGTACTTAGCATTCTCAAACTCTCATCAGAATAATCCATAAAACTTGGTTTACCATTCCAGAAGTCATCTTCAACTGGAAGCACCAAGTCTATGCCCATTCCTCCAAAACAAAGTTTCCAAAAGACCAACATCCACATCTCACCCCACTCCTGGTACCAAGTTCTATAGCAGACAGCTTCAGGTTCGCTGAGATGAACTTCAAGACCAGACACAGTTATAGAGGAAGGGATATTTATTGAAGCTAACAGATCCAGTGGAAGTTCCATAATGGCACAAGAAGCTGGCCTGCACTCACAGTTCCAAGCAGAGAGAAAGAGAAAAAGAAGCAAAAGCCACACAGCACAGCACACTTTAAGAACTCCCGCTAGGCACACTTTGCATATCTTTAGATTGAAATCTCAAATCCACCACACCTAGAGATCTGCCCAGTGACACTGCCTCCAGCCAGGTGGCTGCAGATGCAAACTACAAGCTAATAAAACACTGAATATATTGGGGGGGGGCATCTATTCAAACTACCACAGTGGTATACACCTGCAATCCCAGCATTTGGAAGGTGGTGAGGCCAGGAGGATCAGAAGTTGAAGGTCATCCACAGATACATAATGATTTCCAGGCCCACCCTGAGCTACATGAGACCCATCCTCAAAAAATAAGGAAAAGAAGCCGGGTGTGGTGGTGCACGCCTTTAATCCCAGCACTCAGGAGGCAGAGGTAGGAGGGTCACTATGAGTTCAAGGCCATCCTGAGAATACATAGTGAATCCAAGTCAGCCTGGGCTACAGTGAGACCCTACCTTGAAAAACCAAAAATAAACAAATAAATAATGAGGAAAAGTTTTACTCAGAGTAATTTTCTCATAGCATTTTAGTAAACAGGTCTCATGTACTTAAGAACTGTCTCCTATGTGCTCAGCATTGCTAGTTCACATGAAACAAGGCAGATAAAGATAGTGTGATTCATTGGTATGTGAAAACTGTACTAATGGAAGAAAATGTGACGTGATAGAAATAATGTGACTTTGTGTCACTTAAAGAGATGGGATGTAGCTCAGCGGCAGAGCACTGCCGGTCATGTGCAAAGGCAAGCCCTAGGTTCCATTATCAGCACTGCATAAAAGGGAAAGAAGCCTATATGTGTGTGGGAAGATTTTTGCAAAATTGATAAAATAATATTTTCCAGACAAAGCATTATATGACTGCATAAGTTTTTAAATTTTGACTATTTGCGTCATTTTTGAGGTAAAATTCACATAACATGAATTCAGCCACTTTAAAGTATGCAGTTGGATGGCTTTTAGTGTGTTCCAAATCTGTGCAACTATTACCACTAATTCTAGGACACTTTCATGACCCCAGAAGAAATACCCCAACCCACTTAGTCATTTCTTGTCCTTCCCTCACCTCCTTGACAACCATGAATTTGCTTCCATTGATCTTCCTATTCTAATAATTATGCCAAAATAGAATCATATATGGCATTTTGTGTCTGGCTGCTTTCCCTCAGTGTGTTTTTAAGGTTCATCTTTACTATGTACCAGTATTTTACTTCCTCTTTTTTTTAAATGAGGCTCTGGGCATGGTGGCACAAACATGTAAATCCCAGCAATTGAAAGGGTGAGGCAGGAATATTAAAGAGTTCAAGACCACCTTAGGCTACTTAGTTTGGACTTGACTCAAGAAAGAGGAATAAAGAAAGGGAGGGATGGGGTGGGACAGGAAGGGCTGAAAGGAGACTATTTTCAACTACAACACTTAGAAACTTGGTTGTTAATAAAGCAAACTTTAAAAAGAAAGTTAACTATTGAATTTCTGAATTTGCTTCTACTAATATATTTAAATTTAATATCATAATCATTTGGGGCTGCTAATCAAGTTAGTAAGAGCCAGATGTAGTGGTGCATGTCTTTAATCCCAGCACATGGGAGGCAGAGATAGAAGGATCACCATAAGTTCAAGGCCCCTCTGAGACTACATAGTGAGTTCCAGGTCAACCTGGGCTAGAGCAAGACCCTACCTCAAAAAATAAATTAAAACAAAAGAAAGAAAGATAGAAAAGATAGATTCATGCCAGACTAGTAGACAGCTATATGACCATGGGAAACTTGAAGGTTTTTTTTTTTTAATCTTCCATCTGATTGTCTTTCAGAATTCATAATGCCCTTAAAGGAATTCCAGATGACCGAGATGGGCTATTTGACACAATCCAGCGTTCTAAGAATCACTATCAAAAAAGAGCATATCAGTGTATAAAATGTATGGTAGCTCTCTTCAGCAATTGTCCTGTTGCTTACCAAATCCTGCAGGTGAGGGTGTTTTCTTACAATTTAATAGAAATCTGAATCAGAACATAAGATCTGTGGTTAAGGGGCCAGAGCTGTAGCTCAGTGGTATAGTGGCTACTCCACATTGTAAGGACCTGGGGTTCATGCTTTAGCACCATGAAATAAAAAACAGTGGCATTTAGTCCTACTAAGCCAAACATGGTAATTCCCGCACTTAAGAGACTGAAATCAGGGGCATCCTGGGCCACACAGCAAGTGCCAGGCAGTCAGGGCTCTATATATTAAGATCTATCAAGAAAGAGAGGAGGGAAGGAAAGGTAAGGGAGGAGGAAGGAAAGAAAGAGAAGATCCTGAACATTTGGGGTTATCATTTTAAGTTAATCTTTGAGATAATATCTTAAATCCTCTTACATGTATAAGGTCTTTTCTTTTGTAGGGCAATGGAGATCTAAAAAGGAAATGGACCTGGGCAGTGGAATGGCTTGGAGATGAGCTTGAAAGAAGACCATACACTGGCAATCCTCAATACACTTACAACAACTGGTCTCCCCCAGTGCAAAGCAATGAAACATCAAATGGCTATTTCTTGGAAAGATCTCATAGTGCCAGGATGACGCTGGCAAAAGCTTGTGAACTCTGTCCAGAGGAGGTAAAAAAAAGAAAAAGTCAATAGTGTACAACAGATAAAAGAAAGCAAAGTAGTTCTTTGCTTAATAGTCTAGTGTCTATATATTAATGATAGTGTTTAAAAAAATGCTACGCCAGGTGTAGTGAGTGGTACACACCTTTAATCCCAACATTTGGGAGGCAGAGGTAGGAGGAGGATCAGTGTGAGTATGAGACCAGCCTGGAACTAGAGTGAGTTTTTCAGGCCCATCTGGGATACAGTGAGACCCTACTTCAAAATATCCATTAAAAATGCTAGAGCAGTGTGTGGTGACTTATGTCTTCAATCCCAACACAAAGCGGGCTGTGACATAGGATCACTGTTAGTTTGAGGCCAGCCTGGGCTAGTGATAGTAAGACACTGCTTTAAAAAAAAAAAAAAACTGCTATGGGCTGGAGAGATGGCTTAGCGGTTAAGTGCTTGCCTGTGAAGCCTAAGGACCCCGGTTCGAGGCTCGGTTCCCCAGGTCCCATGTTAGCCAGATGCACAAGGGGGCGCACGCATCTGGAGTTCGTTTGCAGAGGCTGGAAGCCCTGGCGCGCCCATTCTCTCTCTCTCCCTCTATCTGTCTTTCTCTCTGTGTCTGTCGCTCTCAAATAATAAATAAATAATTTTTTAAAAAAAAGGTGTGCCCTACCACACCTGGCATTTAAAAAAAAACTGCTAATGAGTTTTGTTTGGTGATATGCTAAGTTGATGTGGGTATCTTTTTTCTAGAAACCATTTTTAAAGATAACATATTATTTTATTTATTATTTACTTGTAAGGGGGGAGAGAAAGAGAGAGTATGAAAATAGGTACACCACAGTTACCTCTTGCTCCTTCAAATGAATTCCAGATGCATGCACCACTTTGTGCATCTGGTTTTATGTGGGTGCTGGGGAATCAAACCCAAGCTGTCAGCTTTCAAGCTTAACTAACCTTAACTAACTGCTGAGCCATCTCTCTAGCCCCTGGAAACTATTTCTGTAACATCACATGAGAAATGTGTTCTATTCAATTTGTGTGTGTGTGTTTGTGTGTACATGTACACACATGCATAGGTACACATGTACCTCTTGCCTCTCTGCAAATGAACAGCAGATGCATGTGCCACTTTTTTTTTTTTTTTTTTTGGTTTGGTTTGGTTTGGTTTTTGAGGTAGGGTCTCACTCTAGCCCAGGCTGACCTGGAACTCACACTGTAGTCTCAGGGTAGCCTCTTAACTCAAAAGCAGTCTTCCTGCCTCCGCCTCCCATGTGCTGGGATTAAAGGCATGCACCCCACACCTGGCTTCCTGGCTTTGTTTTAATTTTTGAAGAAAGTTTCACTCTACTCCTGGCTGACCTAGAACTCACTCTGTAGTTCTAGGTGGCCAAATTCAGGGCAGTCCTCTTAACATCAGCCTCCCCAAGTACTGATATTATAGACATGAGCCACCACACCCAGAAAAAAAAAAGTATTTGGGGCCTGGAAAGATGGCTTAATGGGTTAGGGTACTTGCCTGCAAAGCCAAAGGACCACGGTTTGATTCCCCAGGACCATTGTAAGGCAGATGCACAAGGTAGTACATACATCTGGAGTTAATTTGCAGTGGCTGGAGGTCCTGGCACACCTATTCACACTTTTATCTCTGCCTCTCTCTCTCACAAATAAATAAAAATAAAATACTTTAATAAAAATGTTTTTTTAAGATAATCTAAATTAGAGATTTATATTTGCTTTAATTTGATCATGTACAGTAAAAAGGAAGTTAACATGTCTGTTTGTAGATTTTTTAATCAAGTTCAAAGAGAAAAAGCAGTGATATTAATATTGCCTGCTTAATTTTTTTTTCTTTAAATATTTAAAATTAGGAGCCAGATGACCAAGATGCCCCAGATGAGCATGAGTCGCCTCCACCTGAAGATGCCCCATTATATCCCCATTCCCCTGGATCTCAGTATCAGCAGGTAAATAGGAGTCAGATGGTGGTTTTAGCCTCTATAACTGATGTTTATGCTTAATTTTTAAAGTGTGGCTTTTTAAATTTTTATTTATACCTATGTATGTGTGTGTGTATGTTTGGGCACACCAAGGTCTCTTGTTGCTGTAAATGAATACTCATCTAGCTTTACATGAATGGCTAGGGAACTGAACTTACACCAGTAGACTTCGTAAGCAAGCACCTTTTTTTTGTTTTGTTTTTCAAGGTAGCCTCAAACTCATGGTGATCCTCCTACCTCTGCCTCCCAACTGCTGGGATTAAAGGCATGCTCCATGATGCCCAGCAAGCACCTTTAAAAAAAAATATTCTTTGGAAAACAAACAAATTAGGGCTGGAAAGGTGAATTCATGGTTAAGGAGCTTGCCTGTGAAGGCTAACAACCTAGGTTCGACTCCCAAGAACCCACGTAAACCAGATGTGCATGGTGGTGCATGTGTCTGGAGTTCATTTGCAGTGGCTAGAGGCCCCGGTGCTCCCATATTCATATTATCTCTCTGTGTCTCTCTAATAATGAAGTAAATAAATGTTTAAAAATCATTTCCATATGTGTGCATATGGCCATACCTGGGTCTTTTGCCACTGCAAATGGATGTTCATGCCACACTTTGCACCCAACTTTACTTGAGTAGCTAGGGAATTGAACCCCTAGCCAGCAGGCTTTGCAATCAAGTGCCTTTTAGCTTCTGAGCCATCTCCCCAGCCCCATGGATGGCTTTTTGCTGTGACTATGAAGCTTTGAGGGCATGATCAGAAGAAAAAATGGTTGGCATGGGTCTTGGTGCAACTTTGAAATTGTCCTGGTGGTAATTGCATTGTCAAGTAAGTGCCACTCAAGCTAAGAATGACAGGTAGTAAAACTTCGTGATTATTTCATGTCTATTTAAAATAGTAATCACTGTTTAATGTGAAAGATTATGATGATGTTTCCTCTTAGGCTGAGTCTTCATATGGATTCTGAAGACACTAAAGTATGGAAGTGAAGTAAGCAGTTGTGGTCCATGCTTTAGCCTGAGTTACGGCAAAAATTATAGAGGACAAAATAACCCAAAAAAGGAGTGGGTAAAGTAATAGCCTAAATGAGTGCTTTATTTTGAAACATAGATGTGACTAAGTCAGGTGTTTTTTTGAAGCTGCAATAATACACAAGCAGGCATCAGCATCCTGGAGGGTTTGTCTTAGTGCTGGACATTACCAAAGTCTGCTGGGGCGGAAGGTCTACATTTCTCACAAGTCCACAGGTGTTGCTGGTCTGAAAATCCAAAATTTGAGAAACAGTATATGTAGCATTCTTAAATTTGAGTCTATGAACAGAAGCACACTGAGTACTTAGGACATGCGTGTTTATTTTATAATGCAAATCATCAAAAATGAAGTCTAAGCCGGGCGTGGTGGCACACACCTTTAATCCCAGCACTGGGAGGCAGAGGTAGGAGGATCGCAGTGAGTTCAAGGCCACCCTGAGACTACATAGTTAATTCCAGGTCAGCCTGGGCTAGAGTGAGACCCTACCTTGAAAAGAAAAAAAGAAAAAGAAAAAAAAATGAAGTCTAAAATCACCAGGGCCTGACTAGTAGTGGTGTAAAAAAAATCTGTTGCTGGAAAGATGACTCAGTAGTTAATGCACTTATTTGCAAAGGCTGGTAGCCCGGATTCAGTTCCCTAGTACCCACATAAAGCCAGAAAGTAGTGCGTGCATCTTGAGCTTGTTTGCAATGGCAGGTGGCCCTGGTGTGCCTGTTCTCTCACACTCATTCTCTCACACTCACTCACTCTCTCTCCCTCTTTCCCTCCCTCCCTCTCTCTCTCTCTCTCTGTGTCTCTCAATTACAGACAGACAGACATACCAGAACATTGTCTGGTTCAGACATTTAAAAAGCTTTAAGGAGCAGATGTAGTGGTACATTCGTATAATTCTAGTACTTAGGAGGCAGAGGCAGAAGGATTGCCTTAAAATAGTTCCAGGCTAACTAGCTAGACTGTCACCAAAAAAATGTTAACCAAATTCAAAGAGAAAAAAGTAACTTTGTTCAATCCTTAGAAAGCATATGCATTAATCATATGTGGTTACTTCATACTTATTCAGTATAGTTTTGTTCTCTTTTTTAATATTTTATTTTTATTTATTTATTTATTTGACAGAGAAAGGGGAGAGAGAGAGAGAGAATGGGTGCACCGGGGCCTCCATCCACTGCAAACAAACTCCAGACACATGTGCCCCTTTGTGCATCTGGCTAACATGGGTCCTGGGAAATCAAACCAGAGTCCTTTGGCTTTGCAGGCCTTAACCGCTAAGTGCTCCCTCCAGCCCTAGTTTTGTTCTCTTTAATATAGTATTGTTCTTGCAGATCTCATGTTGTGATCAGTCATGTAGGCTACCTTACACATCATTCGTTGTGAAGACTTAACAAAATGTACTAATAGGCTAACCTCTTATTTGTTGGACCCTAATGCCTATACCTTTAGCACTAAAAATATTTTGGACAAAGATTTGTGTAATGCTATGTGTGATGGTGCATTCCTTTAATCTCAGCCCTCAGGAAGCAGAGGTAGGAGGATCGCTGTGAGTTTGAGGCCAGTCTGAGATTACATAGTGAATTTCAGGTCAGCCTGAGGACTAGAATGAGACCTTACATCGAAAAGCTAAAATAAAATAAAAAAAGCAAAAGGGAAAAAATGTGTAGAACTATATGTTTTGTAGAGCTTAGAAGTTTGTATTTCCATTCACATTTTCTTTTTTAAACAAGTTTACATTTTTCTTTTTAGTCCAAGCACATGTGTGTAAAGCTTAAGTCCCAGGAATAAAAGAAATGTTTGAATTTCCACAAGCTTCAGATCATGATTTTCAAGCTTGCTTCCTGTGGAAGGCCAGCTGTGCTTGCTACTATACCACCAGTGTAGATTAAAGTCTGGTTACTATGGGAAGAGTTTTAATATACTTATCTCTTCTTCCCTTCCAGAATAACCACGTGCATGGACAGCCATATACAGGCCCAGCAGCACATCACATGAACAACCCTCAGAGAACGGGCCAACGAGCACAAGAAAATTATGAAGGTGGTGAAGAAGTGTCCCCACCTCAGACCAAGGATCAATGAAATGCATATAATTAACTGGTTCCATCAAGACTGTGCACCCAGGCCTTACAGTCCAACCTTTTTCTGTGTCTGGCTAATATTTGAAACTAGAAACTCTTCCTAATCAATTTGGAGTGGAAAGTTTATTCACTGTCTTATCTGCAGAAATTTGCTGTCAATATATAACCCGCCTGCAGTGGAAAGTGTATAGTGTTTTGTAATAAATGGCCTGATGCTAATGTGTAAATGGCAAAGGTGTATATAGTATATTAATGTTTGACTGTTAATTCTTAAGCAAGAAACTTTTTTCTTGATGAAATTCACAGATCTACAAAAAATACATATGTTAATTTTCTTGTTATACCCACTGCACTCTGCAACCAGTGTTGCCTGCCTTGTGGCAGTTGGATCGCCTCCTTTACAAAAACAAAGTAAACCAACAGCAACAAAACAGCCCATTCATATCAGCCACACAAATAGTTTCATGTTAATTCTTTGCCAGTGGAGTTCATTTTACTATGAGCAATGTAAGGCTGGTTACCTTTAAATTATTTGGTTGATGTGGAAAATTGGTGATGTAACATTGTTTCTAGATCTTTTTCATTGCCTTTTTATTCTGATATTAGGTTAATCATTTTGAAGCTATAGTTATGCTGTAACATTTAGCATGGCTTCACACCAAGTTAGTGTAGCCAATGAGGAAACAATTACCGTAATGACTGCAGTTGTCCCCAAGTGACAGCTGTATTGCTCAGAGCTTTTCCTTTTTAAACCTAGACTATAAAACAAAATGAGGGGAGAAATGTGACAAAAAGGTGGTTTTTAGTTGCACATATGTTCCTTCTCATGTTTGACAGTTCAGTCTCTGGGTGGAATAAAGAACACTTAAGTATCAGTGATGAGAATTATGAAAGATTTAAAATCAATATTCAAAAAATTTGCTATGCCAGGATGCTGGAGCATAATAGAAGACTGTATTTGGTGTGCTTGTTTTGTTCTTTGGTAGAGCTTAGGTGAATCTTCTAAAACTTTCCTTCTGCTGGATCCCAGTGATGTGGAAGTCGCCAGAATCCCACAGTACTTGGAGTACCTCTGCATCAAAATGTCTGGCTGATTTTCTGCTCAGTCACAATTTTACTTGAAAGCAAGAATTGTTCTAGCTCTTTTTCCATTCATTATTCCAAAAATTTTAACGTTCAGAGCAGGGTCTAATTAAAAAAAAAAAGAAGCTACTGATACTGATTAGTTAATGTAATTGAAGTATCACAATTTCAGAATAAATTTGATTAAAGATAAGGAACCTCATCTATTAATACTGTATTTAAAAGGAACTGATGATTTGAATTGTGTGTAACTTTTTGGAATCTGTCTAAAACCAAATACCCCTGCAAACAGATACAGCCCACCCTATTCTATTTAAATATTTCGCTGTTTTATTTTATAGAAATTATTTTGCTGAATTCACAAATAGAATTTGATTTAAGAAGAACTTTTTGTCCTGTGGTGTGTTTTTGGTTATTTTTTGTCCTTTTTTTTAAGGACCACACATTTCTGGAAAGTTAATCCTGTGTATGGCATGCATAGGCATGACACTTGATTCAGGATTTCAGTTACATTGAGTTTTTGTGCACAGAAAGATGTTACCTTTGGCCCTTTACTAAAGACTTAGAGAAAGTGAGATGTTGACACTGTAAAAGTTTCCTAACAATCACTCTTGTACTTTTTGTATGTTTTTTATATACATGTATATTTAATGAGCACAAGCTTGGTTGTATTTTTTACAATTCAGTTAATAGGAAAATGTGTTGTCAAAAGGCTATAGACAAAACTGAACAAAGCAGAAACAAAATTGAGCATTATTTTATGATTAAAAGGGGCAGGTGTTTTAAGATAAAGCTTTGGGTTTTGGGGTTTTTTAATTTGCAGTATTCCATACTCCAACTGCTTGTAGGTTTCCTATAATGGGAATTTTTGAAACCAGATAGTTTTTACATTAACTATGTTACATACAAATTAGCTTTGTTCTGTTTTTCTTGTGGAGCTGTCCAGGGCCTCATGCATGCTAGGCAGGTACTCTACCATTGAGCTACTTACCCCTTCAACCTGAATTTAAGTTTGAGCAAAGGTTGCACAGTGTTTTCAGTTTTAATTGGAAGTTTTACAGTTCTTCAACTAGTGAAGTAGGTGAGCTTTATTTGGACAAGTAACTGATATCATTTCACCTTTTGACAGGTGATTTTTATATTTCCTGCTAATTAGCAAAGGTATGAAATGTAATCTTAGTTCCTTGGTAAGAGAAAACTTGACATTTTAAAAGGCTGTGAATTCTTCTCTGGTGGGAGATCCCCTCCTCCTTTTAGTTGCTTTGAATTTACAAGCCCTCCTTGTGCCAGATGAGGGCTTAGGAATCATGCTTCCCTCCACTTGAGGAAGAGCAGGTCTGCATTGTGACCATGATTGAGGGAGAGTGGACAGTTATTTTTGTTTGTGCAAATTATTTTCTGTATTTATCTCTTAAACATTAATGTATAACAGGAAATTTTAAGATGCATGTTATTGTAAGAGCAACATAGTGGTGATTTTGAGGTCTTTTTTTTTCTGAACATAAATGGCACATCTTAAATTTCAAGTCTTAAAAGTGCCTAAAAGTTATTTAATCCTCCCTCAACTGACTCTCTTGAGCCATACGTTTCCTACTTTAAATGTTTGTTGCGGAATCACTAGTCTTCCTTTGAAATAGTCCCAGATTTCTAAATGGCATGATTATTGAAGACAGTAGAATCTGCTCGCATAAGACTGCAGATATTTAGTTGTAAAACTGTGTGAACGCGTGCTCACTTCGCAGCACATATACTAAAATTGGAACGATACAGAGAAGATTAGCATGGCCCCTGCACAAGGATGACACGCAAATTTGTAAAGCGTTCCATATTTAAAAAAAAAAAAAACTGTGTGAACTCTAAGGCTCTGCCCTATTGGATCTAAGCATTTAAGTGATAAATATCTATATATATTGCTGCTGTTTCTAAGCCCTCCGCCAACCAAATTTTTGTGTTCAGCATTGCAGAGGCAGAAATGAGAACATAATCCATACAGGCTTTTTTTTTTTTTCATTGATTTTTCTCAGTGATAATTTCCCAGCCTTGCATCTCCTAGCTATTTTAGAATTATTAAAATGTTTTCTATTTTTTTCATGATTAACTTTTATTAGTGAATAATGTTAATCCTCATACTGGCTAAAAAGATGAGGAAGCTTTTTTTATTTGAATTACTTTTGTAAAGGAAAGCAACAGTCTGTGAATATTCAGGTGACTACTTCAGAATAGTTCTTTCAGATTTTTGTTAGTATTTTTCCAGCTTATGTTCTCCCATGAACTAGTTTGCTTTTGTGATTCAGTGGACATATCTTGCCTTATTTAGAATTATAGAAAATTGCCTTCTTATGGTAAGTGCCCCAATTTGGTCTCTAGTTTGAAGGTGTGAAAACATGCAGACTGCTAAGAAAAGACAGTATCCCTTCACCTGGCTTTTGTGTTACCAAGAGAAAAACCTTTAAGTACTGGTTCCATTGTAGGGCTCAACCTGAATTGATCCTACACCTACCTTAAATGAGTGTTTCATATTTGAATATAAGGTTTGGGGTGTGATATAAGTCACTACAGAAGTGCTGAATGTATTAAGAACTTGCTGCCGATTGTATTTCTAACAATTATTTTGTGTTTTCAGAAATGTAGCACTTGTCCTCTCCAAATCTACAGGTGTAAGAGAGGAAAAGGTGAACCACATTTCAAAGTCACAAATGAGGACAGTTTTTAATTTTGAAACAGATTTCCCCAAAGGAAATTTCACAACCCAAATCACACATACTACTTAGCCTTTTACAAATCAACAGACTGACATAAAGATTGTCCACAGTTCCTAAGATCTAGCACATATACAAAAATAAAACTTTATAAATTAAATTTTGGGTTTTCTTTTATTTATTTAAAATAGGATTTCTAAGATCTAAAGCCTTTTTTCTGTTTTGTTTTGTTTTGTTTTTTTTGTTTTTTCTGCAGTGCTAAGGGTGGAACCCAGTGCCTCAAGCATGCTAAGCAAGTGCTATATACTGGGCACCCACAGCCACTAAGGGAGGGGAGGTGTTTTTGTTTTTGAGTCAGGTTCTCTAGTCCAAGCTGACCTGGAAATAACTGTAGCCCAGGCTATCCTTAAGATCCTGGTGCTCCTAATTCAAGCCTCCTGAGTGCTGGGATTAAAGGTGTGTCCCACCATGCCCAACAGGAAGGTGTTTTTTTGTTTTGTTTGTTTTTAAGAAAATAGTCATTTTGCAGATCCAACATGTATTCATACTTAACAGTTGACATTGTGTTCTCTAATTGTTGACCTAATAGTTCTTTCTAAAACCAATTTTCTATAGTTTACTATTTGCAACATCTTTGAATCTGAAATAATGCAAGCTACTTGTTTTGAGGCTTAGGAGTCAAAATTCAGGTAGCATTCCATTTGATGTTTATGTTCTTAGGAAATCTAACACCTCCAGAAGTTTTCAATTGATGATTCCCTATAGTTGGCTATTTCAAGGATTACTGCTAAAGAAGAAAGGCATCCCAAATATTCATGTGTAATTTCACTGACATTTTATATAGAAGGTCTGTACCCCAGGTTGGTTGGAACTCACTATGTAACCCTGTAACTCTAGCTGGCCTCAAACCTGTGGAAGTCTTCCTGCCTCAGCTTCCTGAGTGCTGGATTTATAGCCACCACTCAGTTGATATTTTTAAGATCAGAATCAAGGGTCATGCCTTTATTCCCACTTGGGAGATGGAGGCAGGAGAACCAAGAGTTGAAGGTTATCCTTTGGGTATTTACCAAGTTTGAGGCTGTCCTAGGCCATATGAGACTGTGTCAATTTAAAAATCAAGTATGCCTTTTGGAAAATTTCCTCTAGTTTGATTAAGCCTTTTCATTTGAATTTTAAGAACTAGTTGGTTATCTAAATGTGACTACAATTTTTGGGGGGTGGGTTTTCCCTAGTTTTGGAATGCTTGGATATATATGAGATCTCGGGGATGGGACCCAAGTGTAAACAATTTGTTAACTTTGTATGCACAGCCTGAGAGTAATTTCATCCAGTGTTTGTATTGGCTATTGAATTTTGAGGTCATTTATTTGCCATGCTGGGGATAAAGCCAAGGGCCTGGTATATGCTAGGCAAGTACTCTACCTCCGGCCCAATGTAAGTCAGGCATGCATTTGGGAGGAAGAGGTAGGATCACTGAGTTCAAGGCTAGCCTGGGACTACAGAGTGAGTTCCAGGTCAGCCTGAGCTAGAATGACACCCTGTATAACCAAACATGGCATCACATACCTTTAATCCTAGCACTCAGGAGGCTGAGGTAGAAGGATTGCCATACTTTAAGGCCAGCCTACACAGAACCTGCCTAAAAAGTGAATTCCAGGTCAGCACTCTGGAGGCAGAAGCAAGAGGATCACTGTGTTCAAAGACAGTCTGAGACTACAATAGTGAATTCTATGTCACCCTGGGCTAGAGCAAGATCCTATCTCACAAAACAAATTCAAGGCTGCAGAGATGGCTCAGTGATTAAAGGTACTTGCTTGCAGAGCCTATTCTGGGTTCAGTTCTCAGCCACCCATGTAGAGCTAGACACAAAGTGGCACGAACATCTGGCATTTTGTTTACAGTGGCAAGAAGCCCCGGCACACCCATACACACATGAAAGTTTTTTTGGTTTTGTTTGGTTTTTTCCAAGGTAGGGTCTCACTCTGGCCCAGGCTGACCTGGACTTCACTATGTAGTCTCAGGGTGGCCTCGAACTGATGGCGATCCTCCTACCTCTGCCTCCAGAGTGCTGGGATTAAAGGCGTCCACCACCACGTCCAGCTGTTTTTTATTATTTTTTTGTTTTGTTTTTTTTGGGGGGGGTTTTATTTTGTTTTTTTGTTTTCTGGTTTTTTGAGGTAGTGTCTCACTCTAGCCCAGGCTGACCTGGAACTCAGGGTGGCTTCAGAATTAACAGTGATTCTCCTACCACTGCCTCTCAGGTGCTAGGATTAAAGGCATGCACCACCATGTCTGACAGCATTTTTTTTTTAATTTTTTTGTTCATTTTTATTTATTTATTTGAGAGTGACAGAGAGAGAGGCAAATAGACACAAAGAGAGAGAATGGGCGCGCCAGGGCCTCCAGCCACTGCAAACGAACTCCAGATGCGTGCGCCCCCTTATGCATCTGGCTAACGTGGGTCCTGGGTAATCGAGCCTCGAACCGGGGTCCTCAGGCTTCACAGGCAAGCGCTTAACCGCTAAGCCATCTCTCCAGCCCAGCATTTTTTTTTAAAGGAACATTCCATTTAAGCATACAGAATTCAAGAGTAAAATGAGAAGTACAACAGGGTTCTCCATCAACACAGAGCAGAGTATTTCACTAAAAATTGCCATCCTATGTAAGGAGCATCATCAGGAAGAAAAGTACTGATTTTCAGAGATGTTTCATGGGGAATCCATGCAATGGAATGCTTTTGTTACAGGCTTTTCTGGTTTTAGCCCTTATTAGTGTAGAAATTCTATTTTTGTGTAGTTGCTAACAAACCTGGCCAATTTCAAAATTTAGGAAGAAAAGGCTTGATGGAACTGGACCTCTGAGCAATTAACAAACTTAATGAATTGCCCTATATAGCAGTCCTCCTGAGATAGTTATGTGTTATGGCCTCCAGATCCTACCTGTGGTATATAATAAGGCTGCACCTGCGTGAACTTTCTACTCTTAACTAATGTTCAGCTACCCTGGATCCTGCAGTGATATACTCTTTCCTTTGAAAGTAGTGACTAACTGGAGAGATGGCCTACCGGTTAAGGCACTTACCTGCAAAGACAAGGAACCATATTCAACTCTCTAGATCCCATGTAAGCCACGTAATGCAAGCACACAGCTGGCACATGCGTACAAGGTGGCTCATGGGTCTCGAATTCCATGCAGTGCCATGGAGGCCCTGGTGCAATTCTCTTTCCCTCTTCTCTCAAATAAATAAATAAAAATAAAATATTACAAAAGAAAAGAATATAGAGCCCAAGAACTAGAGAGATGGCTTAGTCATTTAAAGTGGCCTGCTTACAAAGCCTGCCAGCTTGTGTTCAAGTCCCCAGTACCTATGTAGAAACATGCACAAAGTGGTGCATGAGTCTGGAGTTCATTCACAGTGGCACACCCGTTACACCCCCTTTTCCCCTTCCAAATAAAAATAGCCAGGTGTGATGGCACACGCCTTTAATCCTAGCACTTTGGAGGCCGAGATAGGAGTATCACTGTGAGTCTGAGGCCACCCTGAAACTACATAGTAAATTCCAGGTCAGTCTGGACTAGAGCAAGACTTTACCTCAAAAATCCAAATAATAATAATATAATTAAAATGCAGCATGAGAGTACTCCTGGCTTCCTTGCCTGCCCCATTAGCCTCCCTCTCCTAAAGGAACTTAGTGGAGCCATTTTCACAGAGTAAGGACTAGATACAGTGTGCTTCAACTATGGATATAAAGTACAAAATACTTTGGACAGTAGAATGTTTTTGCATGGTGTTCTTTTGGAGTGATTATATATATGTGTGTGTGTATGTCTCATGCAAGTAATCACATGTATATGCTGGAAATTGAACGTGGAGCCTTGCACGTGCTGGGCAAGTGCACAACCACCAAGCTGTATACACATCAAACCCTCTCATTTTTCATTTTTATCTATTTTTATTTGAGACAGGGCCTTCTATAGCCCAGGATGGCCTCAAATTTCTGGACCTCCTACCTGCACTACCCAAGTGCTGGAATTGGCCATTTTGTGCCACTGATAGGAATTATGATTAAAGTAGTCCCATTTTGTAGGTAGTCAGGGTTATAGGCCCAGATGGGATAAATACATATCCATATGTCCTGACAACAAACATGGAGATTTTGTAATAAATTATATTACTAATGTAAGTCCAGAGAACAAAGTGTGGGGACTTTAATTCAAAACCTTTGACTCACCAAGATGTCAGTTGACCACCAGCCTCTCCTTTCCCCAACGCCCTTGGTTCTTTCTCCTTGGAACCTTTTGGCATGAACCCACACCTCTTTGCCTAGCTCACCAACCTATCTAGGACCCGCATGTACATCTGAAGCAACCAACCAAGTCCACCCTGACTTGATGCCAAATTTACATCCCTAAGGTATAATGACTCCTAGTCAAGTCACTAAGCAGTTGTCCTCTCAGGCCTCCTTCCATGTTGGGTACTTTCTGCCTTACTCTAAAAGCCTTAGCTGCATTAAAGACATGGTGACACAAGCATTTAATCCCAGAACTAGCACTCGGGAAACAGAGGTAGGAGGATCTCCATGAGTTCAAGGCCTCCATGAGTTCAAGGCCACCCTGAGACTACAGAGTGAATTTTAGGTCAGCCTGGTCTAAAGCGAGACCCTACATCAAAGAAAAGTGAAGACAGCTGGGTGTGGTGGCACACACCTTTAATCCCAGTGCTCAGGAGACAGAGGTAGGAGGAGGATCACTGTGAGTTCAAGGCCACCCTGAGACTACATAATGAATTCCAGGTCAGCCTGGGCTAGAGTGAGACCCTACCGCAAAAAAAAAAAAAAAAAGTGAAAAGAATGCAAGCATGATAGTGCATGCCTTTAATCCCAGCACTCAGGAGCCTAACTAAGGTAGGAGATTTGCTGTGGGTCTGAAGCTAGCCTGGAGCTACAGAGTGAGTTTTAGGCCAGCCATGGCTAGAGTGAGACCCTACCTCAAAACAGTAAAGTAAAAAGGTAGGGCTGAAGAGATGGCTCAACAATTAAAAGCCCTTACTTGCAATGCCTGACGGCCCAGGTTCAGTTCTGCAGTACACACATAAAGCCAGATGCACAACGTGTCGCTTGTGATGGCACACCCATATTATCTTCCTCCCTCTGGCAAATAAATAAACATATGTTCAAAAAATACTCCTGGTGTATTTCTGGTGAAGATGGTGGTGTAGGAACCACACCAAAGGAGCCTAGGAGAGAAAAAGCCAAAAAAAAAAAAAAAAGCAAAATACACTCTTCTAATTAAAAGGTGTATAAGAAATTACCAACTGCAGTAGAGAAGTAGGAGAGCGCCAGAGAATCTGGAACCCACATAGGCAGAAGCAGCTCCAGCAGTGGCAGCACCAGGTCCGCGGGGCCACAGCTGCAAGGCTCGGCTTCTGCCGCAGTAAAAGCCAGGTGAGGGGATTCTCCACTCAAACTGCAGCTCCTCCCACACTCAAGATATTGAAGGAAGGACCACAGTGAACAATGGAGGAGCAGCTCGTGAGGTAGAGGATCACATGGACCAGCAGGAGAACTAGAGCCACCATCCACATCCTCCACTCCCCCACTGCCAGCTAAAGTGCCAGCAAGAACCAGAGACCTGGGGAAGGGAGCTCACAGCACCCAGCACAGAGGACCAGAGCGGCAATCCAGTGATCCAGCCACCCTACCTGAACCCACAGCACAGCAAAGAGGGACCCAAACAGGAGCGCAGCATAGCTGAGACCAAAGTCTTCCCAAAGGTAACTAGGATTACACCAAGTCAGTACCTGCCAAATACGGCTTGAATCGAAAGTGCTAATTGCACCATACATCATGTCAGGATAAATTATATGTTAAATCCAATGAATGGTAAGATCTGCCATTCTTTTTTGTTTGTTTGTTTTTGTTTTTCGAGATTGGGTCTCACTCTAGCCTAGGCTGACCTGAAATTCATTATGTAGTCTCAGGGAGCCCTCAAACTCACAGTGATCCTCCTACCTCTGCCTCCTGTGTGCTGGGATTAAAGGCATGCGCCACCATGCCCAGCAGATTTGCCATTCTTAAATAAGCTATAGTTTGGCCTTGTCATTTGTTGCTTCCTGATTTATAGTGGCTTTGTTTCCTTTTCTGTTATTCATTAGGCAAGGGTCTCACATGGTCACAAGCTAACTTGGAACCCTCAACAGATCAGAAATCTTAAGACTCCTAGTTCACAGGATTAAGGGTGTAGGGCAACACATACCCTAAGGGACTGTGATTTTATTAGAGGATCTGGTTGTCATAATACCTACTCTTGCATAAGTACTTTGTCCTGTTTTTCAATGAATGTGTACATTGTCTAGTTAAATTTTAGAATCTGCCTGTATTTTGTTCCACTCAGCCTACTTGAATACTCTTATAGCAGGCAAACCCAACATCTAGGGTCATGTTTATAGACACTGTGAGAGTCTTAAGAACCACACCTAGCACCTTAACCTCCTACCCTGAAAATAAATAACATCAGATTGATTGACACATCTAATAATATTGCAGCTAATTAGAAAATCCAAGCATTAAATTAATCCAAGATGCAAAATATGTACATTATAACACAAGAGACACCAAAAATTAAGTCAATATAAATCCATCAAAAAGTATTAATGCATCAGAAATGACCTCCAGTAAGAATGATTTAGAGGAAATGCCTGAGAAATATTTCAAAAGAATGATTGTAAATATGCTCAAAGAAGTCAAAGAGGAAATCAAAGGACTCAAAGAAGACACAGGAAACCAATTTAATGAAATAAAGAGGTCAATACAAGATATAAGTAAGGAAATAGAAATAATAAAGCAAAACCAGTCAGAATTAGTAGCAATGAAGAACACAGTTAACAAAATTTTAAAACTCTGTAGAAAATCTCACCAGTAGAATGAATGAAGAAGAGGAAAGAATATCTAAATTAGACCATGTGGCAGATCTAGTACAGTCCAACAAAGAGAAAGACAAATTAATAGGAAAGTATGAGTGGGAATTTCAAGATATTCGGGACACTATGAAAAGATCAAACATAAGAATTCAGGGTATAGTAGAAGGAGAATTTCACTCCAAAGGCATAGTAGGCATTTTCGACAAAATCATAGAAGAAAACTTCCCCCAAATTTGGAAAGAGATGCCAATGCAAATACAGGAACCCTTTAGAACACCAAACAGACAAAACCTGGAAAGAACGTCTACTAGCCATATTATAATTAAACCACCAAACATACAAACCAAAGAAAATGTATTGAAAGAAGTTAGAGAAAGAAAAATTGTTACATACAAAGGCAAGCCCATCAGGGTGACAGCAGATTACTCAACACAAACTATAAAACCCAGAAGGGCTTGGAGTGATGTATTCCAAGTTTTGCAAGACAACTGTCAAACATGGTTACTTTATCCTGGAAAGCTATCCATTCAAATAGATGGAGAAATAAGAACATTCCACAACAAAAACAGGCTAAAGGAATATTTGAAGACAAAACCAGCTCTACAGAAAATTCTTGAAAGAATCCTGCATGCTGAAGAGAAAGAAAAGCATACATGTAAGGAACCTGGAGAAAACAAACCATGCTCAAATACTAGTTAATAAAAGAGAGCAAAGGAAAAACCAGAAGAACTACAAAAACAATGGCAAAAACAAATACACACCTTTCAATAACATCTCTTAATATCAACAGCCTCAATACCCCAATCAAAAGACTTATGTTTGCAGACTGGGTTAAAAAGCAGAATTCTGCCGGGCATGGGGGCACATGCCTTTAATCCCAACACTTGGGAGGCAGAGGTAGGAAGATCACTGAGAGTTCAAGGCCACCCTGAGACCACATGGTTAATTCCAGGTCAGTCTGGACCACAGTGAGATCCTACCTTAAAAAAAAAATCAGAATCCTTCAATTTGTTGCCTCCAAGAAACTCACCTTTCTACAAAGGATGGACACTATCTTAGGGTGAAAGGTTGGAAAACTGTGTTTCAAGCAAATGGGCCTAGAAAACAAGTAGAGGTTGCTATTCTAATATCTGACAAGGTAGACTTCAGTGCAACATTAGCTAAGAAAGATAAGGAAGGTCACTTTATATTGATTAAAGGCACACTCCAACAGTAGGACATTGCAATCCTAAACATATATGCACCTAACATGGGGGCTCCCAACTTCATCAAACAAACACTATTAGAACTAAGGTCACAGATAACACCAGACACAGTGGTAGTGGGTGACTTCAACACCCCACTCTCATCAATTGACACATCATCCTGGAAAGAAAAATAAACAGAGAAGCATCTGGATTAAATGAGATCATAGAACAAATGGACCTAACAGATATATACAGTACATTTCATTCAAATGCTACAGAATACACATTCTTTTCGGCAGCACATGGAACACTCTCTAAAATAAACCATATATTAGGATACAAAGCAAATCTTAACAAATACAAGAAAACTGAAATAATTCCTTGCATTCTATCTGACCGCAATGGAATCAAACTACAAATCAATAGCAAGTAAAGCTATAGAGCATAGACAAAATCATGGAAACTAAACAATACACTACTAAATGATGAATGGGCCAATGAATAAGTCAAGAAGGAAATCAAAAAATTCAGAGTCAAAAGATAATGAGACCACAACATACCAAAACCTTTGGGATACAATGAAGGCAGTCCTAAGAGGTAAATTTATAGCTTTAAGTGCCTATATTAAGAAATTAGAAGCTGGGCGTGGTGGCGCACGCCTTTAATCCCAGCACTCGGGAGGCAGAGGTAGGAGGATCACCATGAGTTCAAGGCCACCCTGAGACTACAGAGTTAATTCCAGGTCAGCCTGAGCCAGAGTGAGACCCTACCTCGAAACACCCCCCCAAAAATAAATTAGAAAGGCTCAAGTAAATGACCTAAGGCTTCAACTTAAAGCCTTTGAAAAAGAATAAGGTAAACCGAAAATCAGTAGACAGGAAGAAATTATGACGATTAGGGCAGAAATTAATAAAATAGAAACAAACAAACAAACAAAAATCCAAAGAATCAATGAAACAAAGAGCTGGTTCTTTGAAAGGATAAACAAGATAGATAAACCCTTAGCAAATCTGGCCAAAAGAAAGAGAGAAGAGACATAAATTAATAAAATTAAAGATGAAAAAGGGAGCATCAGGGAAATTAAAAAAATCATAGGGACATACAATATGAATATATACTCCACTAAGTTTGAAGATTTCACAGAAATGGTTGATTTCCTTGATTTATGACCTACCTAAATGACATCAAGATGAGATTAATCACTTAAATATACCTAGAACACGTATGGAGATCCAAGTAGTTATCAAAAATCTGCCAATTAAAAAAAGCCCAGGCCCAGATGGATTCACTGCTGAATTTTACCAGGCCTTCACAGAAGAACAAACACCAATGCTTCTTAAACTTTTCCATAAAATAGAAAGAGAAGGAATCCTACCAAACTCCTTCTATGAAACCAGCATCACCCTGATACCAAAACCAGGCAAAGAGAGAACAAAAAAGAAAATTATAGACCAATATCCCTCATGAACATAGATGCAAAAATTCTCAATAAAATATTGGCAAACAGAATAAAATAATATATCAGAAAGATCATTTGCCCCCACCAAGTAGGCTTTATCCCTGAGATGCAGGAATGATTCAACATACACAAATCAATAAATGTAATACATTATATAAATGGACTGAAGGACAAAAAACACATGATCATCTCATTAGATGCAGAGAAAGCGTTTGACACAATCCAACACCCCATCATGATAAAAGTCCTACAGAGACTGGGAATAGAAGGAACATATCTCAACATAATAAAGGCTATTTATGACAAGTCTACAGTCAACATATTACTAGATGGGGAAAAACTTGAAGCTTTTCCACTAAAATCAGAAACAAGACAAGGGTGTTCACTGTCCCTACTTTTATTTAATATAGTATTGTAAATCTTAGCCATAGGAAGAAGGCAAGAGACACACATAAAAGGGATTCAAATTGGAAAGGAAGAGATCAAGTTATCACTACTTGCAGATGACATGATTCTATACATAAAGACCCTAAAGATTCTACCAGCAAACTGCTAGAGCTGATAAACACCTATATCCATGTAGAAGGATACAAAATAAACACACAGAAATCAGTAGCCTTCCTATATGCTAACAACAAACACACAGAGAATGAAATGAGAGAAGTGCTTCCATTTACAATTGCATCAAAGAAATAAAGTACCTTGGAATAAACCTAACTAATTGGAGAAAAGACAGCCTCTTCAGCATATGGTGCTGGGAAAACTGTATTTGTATCTGTAGAAGGATGAAAATAGATTCTTCTCTCTCGCCATGCACAAGAATTAAGTCCAAATGGATTAAAGACCTTAACATCAGACCTGAAACTCTGAAACTGCTAGAGGAAAAAGTGGGGGAAACCCTTCAATATATTGGTCTTGGCAAAGACTTTCTGAATACAACCCCAATTGCTCAGGCAATAAAACCACAGATTAACTGCTGGGACCTCATGCAATTGAGTTTGTATGGCAAAGGACACTGTGAATAAAGCAAAGAGGCAATCTATAGAATGGGAAAGAAATCTTTGCCAGCTATACATCTGATAGAGGATTCATATCTAGGATTTACAAAGAACTCAAAAAATTAAATAATAACAAATCAAACAACCCATTTAAAATTGGGCTACAGAACTAAATAGAGAGTTCTCAAAAGAAGAAATACAGATAGCATATAAACACCTAAAATATGTTCTAAATCCCTAGTCATGAGGGAAATGCAGATTAAAACTACGTTGAAATTCCATCTCACTCCTGTCAGATTGGCTACTATCATGAAAACAAATGACCATAAATGCTGGCAAGGATGAAGAAAAAGAGGAACTCTTCTACACTGTTTGTGGGAATGCAATCGGGCCCAGCCATTGTGGAAATCAATGTGGACAGCTAAATATAGATCTACCATATAACCCAGCTATAGCACTCCTAGGCATATATCCTAAGGACTCATCTCATTACTTTAGAAATACTTGCTCAACCATGTTTATTGCTGCTCTATTCACAATAGCTGGGAAATGGAACCATCCTAGATATCCCTCAACTGATGAGTGGATAATGAAAACTCGGCATGTTTATACAATGGAGTTCTACTCAGCAGTAAAGAAAAATGAAGTTATGAAATTTGCAAGAAAATGGATGGGTCTGGAAGGGATTATACTTAGTTAGGTAACTGAGGCCTAGAAAGCCAAACATTGCATGTTGTCTCTCACATGTAGTTCCTAGCTACAAATAATTAGAATAGAAAGGGAGGGAAGGGGGACTCAAGAGGATGGTATTGTATATATGTAAGTAGAAGAACAGATTAATGGGGTGGAAAGGCCTAAGTGTGGTCAGGGTAAGAGATTGACTAAAGAAAATGTGTGGGGAGGGCTAGTCAAAATCTAGAAGGGTAGGAGTAATTCATATGAAAACCTACTTTTTTGGACAATGGAACAATCTGGAGCTGTAGATTGTTACCAGAAAATTTTCAGTGCCATGGTTGGGATACCTTCCAGTGAGCTGTTGGACAGGGAGATCTCTGATGCCCCCAAAACATTACAGGCCATTGCTGAGGCCCTTGGTTTTCCCCCAGGAATAGATGGTTTGGTAGTGTGATTCAGGTGTCCCCCATAAACTTAGGTGGTCTTTATGCTAGGTTCCCAGCTGATGGAGATTTAGGAATTAATGCCTCCTGGAGGGAGTGTATTTTTTGTTTGTTTGTTTTGTTTTGTTTTTTCTTTCTTCCTTTTAAATTTTTTAACATTTTCCATGATTATAAAAAATACCCATGGTGCTGGGGGTGGTGGCACACGCCTTTAATCCCAGCACTTGGGAGGCAGAGGTAGGAGAATCGCTGTGAGTTCGAGGCCATCCTGAGAATATAGTGTGAATTTCAGGTCAGCCTGGGCCATAGTGAGACCCTACCTTGAAAAACAAAAACAAAACAACAAAAAGTATCCCATAGCAATACCCTCCCTCTCCCTGCCCCACTTTCCCCTTTGAAATTCTATTCTCCATCATATCCTGGAGGGAGTGTATTGTTGGGGGAAGGCTTACGGGTGTTACATCCAATCTCCCCAAGCCAGTGTTTGGCACACTCTCCCGTTGCTATTGTCTACCTTATGTTGGTCAGGGGGTGATGTCCGTCCTCTGCTTATGCCATCGTTTTCCCCTACCACAATTGAGCTTCCTCTCGAACTTATAAGCCAAAATAAACGTCATTTTCCCGCAAGCTGCTCTTGGTTGGGTGATTTCTACCAGCAATATGAACCTGAGTGCAACAGATGGTAAGACCCTATTGCTGAAGACTCCACATGCTTTGGCTGCAAGGTCACTGAGAAATCCTGCTGGAACTGAGCTGATAACCTCCTCCATGTAGACCAGTTGACAGAAAGCTAAAAGAAGTCATTCTTCATGCAGTTCAATGAGAGAGAGAGAAATCACCAGTGAAGATACCCAACAGTGGACATTGCAAGACTTATATTTGGCCAGCCAGGCCAAATGAGCCAGTGGATGCAATAGTGACACATGTTATGGTGGAAACCAACTGCCCTATAATTTGACTGGAGGCCCGCTCCATGGGAGGGAATACATCCCTGATACTGAAAACCTACAACAGGGGTAGTCATGAGTCCTAGGGTTGTACCATCTGCTGCTGTCTGGCTAAATGTATATATTGTGCTCATCAAACTGCCCAGTAAGCACTTCTATTAATGTTCATACCCATATATTAATGCTACTCTCACTTTTGGTAGAGAACCTTCTCTTTTCAGATGGCAGTGACCTTGGGATGACTCAGAACGTATCATGGTCCTGGGAAGAAGTGACAGAGGAGTGCTCAGCACTGCAATATGTCTATCACACCTTCCAAGGCTCAGGGTCCATTGTGGAAGAGGTGGTGGAAAGAATGTAAGAGCCAAATGATGGGTAGGACCCCTTACAATGTGCTTCTCCAGACACAAAATGGCCTCGATATCCATGACCCCACAGTGCCTGACACTACCTACACAAGACCATCATAATAGGAGGAAAAGGGCATGACATCAAAATAAAAGAGAGACTGATTGAGAGGGGGAAGGGATATGATGGAGTTTGGAGTTTCAAAAGGGAAAGTGGGAGGAGGGAAGGCATTACCATGGGATATTGTTTACAATCATGGAAGTTGTTAATAAAATATAAATTAATTGAAAATAATAAATCATTCAATAAAAATGCTCCTGGTGCTGGAGAAATTGCTTAGCAGAGAAGGCACTTGCTTATAAACCCAAAGGACCCAGGTTCAATTCCCCAGCACTCACATAAGCCAGATGTACATGGGGTATATATATCTGGAGTTTGTTTGCAGTGGCTAGAGGCCCTGTCATGCCCATTCGCTCTTTTTCTCTCTCAAAGAATTTTTTTTTGTTTGTTTTGTTCTTCAAGGTGGGGTCTCACTCTGGCCCAGGCTGACCTGGAATTCACTATGTAGTCTCAGGGTGGCCTCGAATTCAAAAAGATCCTCCTACCTCTGCCTCCCGAGTGCTGGGATTAAAGGTGTGTCTCGTACAGTAGCAGCCCAGGCGCCGAGTGTGAGCACTTCCGGTGCCGCTCCTCTTTCCGGGTGAGAACTGCCAAGTCAGTTCCGGCCTAGAGCGCAGAGAGAAACCGACCGGGCCTGTTCCCAGCCGGGCCCTCCAGGTCCTCGGCCCGAGGATCGGGACGGGCTGCAGACACCCGGAACCTCGCGGTCGCCGGACCTTGGCCTTGAAACCACGACGTCCTCCTTCCTCCTCCCTCGCCCGAGAGCCAAGGGCGGTGGCGGCTTCGACCCCGCAGGTTACCGGTGCAGGGCCTGCGCGAAGCTCCGGTCTGGCCTCGGCGCCTCTGCACGGTGGTGTGCGTTGGCCTGGCGAGCAACATGGCGGCCAGCGAAGGCCCGGGTTGTCCCCGAGGGGCGTCTGCGCTAAGGGGAGCGCCCGCACCGATCCTCAGCGCTCGCCTGGCCTCCATCACCACGAAGGCCTCAAGATCAGCCCATCCCAAGATGACGGCGGGTGGAAGGAATGGTTGGCCGCCCCGCCATCATCATCACCACCACCACGAGGAACGGTGAGGTGCCACGCCTGCATATGGCCATGGGGACTGGCCCGCTGAAGATTTACTGGCCGCTTGCAGAAGGCCCATGTAAATAAATGATATGAAAAAAGCTGCTCTCAACCTACCCCCCCCCCACAACCTGTTCAAAGAAGACATTTGCTAAATCTGGACATTCTAGATGTAGAGGTTGCTGGCCTGTGATACAGTAGGGGGTAGGAAACCACACGTCTGTGCAGGCTTATGTTCCCCGAGGGCCAGCAGTAATGGTGTGAAGCCGTCCCGTTACTTTTTCTATGTCTGCTCCGCAGGCTTAAAACAGGCGGGTGACCACGGTGGCTCGCTTCCCAGATTAGACAGTGCAGTGAGTGCAGTGTTTAGACGTCTATCGTGAACATTTGCACAAGCGCCGTGCCCGAGGAGGTTGGTGTTTCCCCCCTGCACGCTCTGTACAGGCATCATCCGAACGGTTTGTCTCCATGGCGTAGCATTCTCCAGCACGAAGTCTACCACCTCTTTCTGGTGGTACCGGCTGCGAAGTGCAAAGCAGTTGTTGGAGTGACCATCGTCCAGGCTCGCCCCGTTCACCACCCAGTTCGCTGCCGCAATCAGGATGCTCTGCGAAGCGCCGCCTCCACCTTCCCTCTTCCCTCTGCAGCTGCTGCTGCCACGACCCAGCCTAGCCGCAGCCTTGTTTATCTCCAGCCACCGATTCTCTCCCCCCTCCCCAGCACGGACTCGCGAAGGTGGGGGTGCAGATGAAGCCAGCCAGCGACCGCTCCTTCCTCTCCTGCCCCCCTCCTTCGAATGACTTTTTGAATGGGGTTGTTAGACCACCCCACCACTCGACCCTGGTCCCAGCTTGCCCAGTAGGTTAGAGGATGCCAACCAGAAGGAGGAAGAGGTCTGGTGCCAGTATGTCCCATGGAGAAGAAGTGTTAGTTTTGGACTATAAACAAGATTGATAAACCCTTAGCAAATCTGACCAAAAGAGAGAAGAGACACAAATTAATAAAATCAGAGATGAAGAAGGTAACATCACAACAGATTCCAGAGAAATTCAAAAAATCATAGGGACATACTATAAAAGCATATACTCCACAAAGTATGAAAATCTGAAAGAAATGGATGATTTCCTTGATTTATATGACCTACCTAAATTAAAGCAAGATGAGATTAATCCCTTAAATAGACCTATAACAAGCATGGAGATCCAGACAGTTATCGATAATCTCCCAACTAAAAAAAGCCCAGACCCATATGGATTCACTGCTGAATTTTACCAGACCTTATGTGGCACATTTATACAATGGAGTTCTACTCGGCAGTAAAGAAAAATGAAGTTATGAAATTTGCAGAAAAATGGATGGATCTGGAAAGGATTAAGTGAGGTAACCCAGGCCTAGAAAGCCAAGCGCCACATGTTCTCCCTCATATGTGGATCCTAGCTACAGATGATTGGGTTTCTGTGTGAGAAGGAAAATACTTAGTAGCAGAGGCCAGTAAGTTAAAAAGGAGATATAAAGGGAAGAGAAAGGAAGGGAGGAGGGTACTTAATAGGTTGGTATTGTATATATGTAACTATAATGATTGACATGGGGAGGTAATATGATGGAGAATGGAATTTCAAAGGGGAAAGTGCGGGGAGGGAGGGTATTACCATGGGATATTTTTTATAATCATGGAAAATGTTAATAAAAATTGTGAAATGAAAAAAAAAAGGTGTGTCTCTCAAATAATTCTTTTTTAAAGCTTGTTAACATGCTGGGGTGTGGCTAAGTTGGTTAGAGTGCCTGCTTAGCATATATGAAGCCCTGGATTTGAGTCTCAGCACCACACAAACAAGACATGTTGGTACATGGCTTTAATCTCTGCACTTGTGAGGTAGAGGCAGACGAATCAAAAGTTCAATGTCACTGGAGCTGTAGGAGCCCCTGTCCCAAAAATATTTGAAACTTGTTTATTCATTCTAGTGATTTGAATTAAGGGTCCCCCATGTATTTGTGTTTTGAATGCATAGTTCACAGCCGGTAGCAATTTGGGAATCAGAGCCTTGCTGGAGGAAGTGTGTTTTGGGGGCCTGGCTTAGAGATGTTCAGCTCATTCTCCTGCTGCAGTGTGACACCAACTGACGTCCACCCTTTGCTCATGCCACATTTTCCCCTGCCATCATGGAGCTTCCACTCAAGTCTGTAAGCCAAAATAAACTTTCCTCCCACTAGCTGCTTTTAGTCAGGTGTTTTTCCTAACAACATAAAAATACCTGCAGCATTCATATTAACCCCTCCTGTGTTGATTAAAGACATATCTCCACAGCACAGGTAGGCAGCATGGGTAGTCATTTGCCAGGTCTTCAGACACACCTGTCATCCCAGCACTGAGAGCAGGGGAAGGAGAGGCCAGAAGATTTAAAAATTCAAAGACAGCCTGGGCTACATGAAACTGTCTCAAAAAAGTGGGGCTAGGGATACGAGCTGATAAGAGTACTTGCCTAGCATGCACAAAGCCCTGGCTTCAATCCCCAGCACCACATAAACCAGTCTTGGCACACACCTGTAATCTCAGCACTTGGGAGAGGAGGCAGTAGGATCAGAAGTGTGAGGTCATCCTTGGCTAAATAGCAAGGCCATCCTGTACTACATGGGACCTTCTCCAAAGAAAGAGAAAACTCTACAGCCTCTGAACACGAATGTTCTTCTTGTGAGAAGTTAATTGGATGCTTGGGTTTGTTTGCCCCACACCCTTAATCCTGTCACCTGGGAGGTTGAGATTTCTAGTATGAAACGGTTCCCAAATCAGCCTGGTGCCAGTCAGCCCCTGCCCCCAATAATGACAGAAGAAAAGACAGAGGGTCTAAAAATCAGGAAACATCAAAGGTAACAATGGTCAACACCAAAATACAGTTTATTTGAGAAGGGTAAAACCAAATAAGAATATATCATTCAAATGTAATACATCACACCTTTCCTGACATGGAAAGAGAGATTAGCACGTCCAGTGAAGGGCTTTGTATGAGTACGCCCTGCTACCTTTTGGGATGGCTTCCAATCTCGCCAATGCTGAGTGCCCACCTTGATCTCTCTCGTTGCTGGGTGGCTGGAGGGTGAGTGAGTTCTCCAGATGTTCACAGCCCTGACGGTTGGGGGATGGGAGGCTATGCAGGGTACCTGGAGTTGCACTGGAGCTGCTTGACTGGTCCTGTCTGTATTTTCCTTCAGCAGCTGCTCAGCTAGTTCTCATTTCCTGCTTTACTAAAAAGATGGATTTTTCTAATACCAGGTGTGGTGGTTTGATTCAGATGTTCTCCATAAACTTAGGTATTCTGCGCGCTACATCCCCAGCTGGTGGCAATTTGGGAATTAAAACCTCCTGGAGGTGGTGTATTGTTGGGGGCTGGCTTATGGGTGTTACAACCAGCTTCCTCTTGCCAGTGTTTGGCACACTCTTCTGTTGCTGTTGTCCATTTGATGTTGGCCAGGAGGTGATGTCCACCCTTTGCTCATGCCATCGTTTTCCCCTACCATCATGGAGCTTCCCCTCAAGTCTACAAGCCAAAATAAACCCTTTCTTCCCCACACACTGCCTTGGTTGGGTGTTTTCTGTCAGCAATGTGAACCTGGCTGCAACACTGGGGAAACAGGAGGTACGGTCCATCCTTCAATAACCTCCAAGTTTAATATCTGCCTACCCACAACACCATCTGAGTACTGACCGAGATGTACTTATTTCAGTGTACTAACAACCAGCAGAATTCATCATTGCTTTCTGTATTGGATCAAAACAAATTAACTGGAACAGGGGGAAGAAATGAAGTACAACATTGGTTAATAATGGTTTTCTGTCATTCTTTAAAGTCAGCCTGTCAAGTAAATTTAGGGTTAGAAAGATGCCTCAATGTGACTAATTACCAACTGTGGCAGATATTAGCATTTTAGTAATCAAAAAACTGCCCTATTTTCTCATTAGCATAAATCTGCTTCATTCAGCAGACATTCTGCCCTGGAAGAAATTGCATTCCCTCTGGGTCTGAGTGGTATTTGCATTTGAAATGAAAATAAGAGCAGCCTATAAACACCAGTGCCCTCTACACTGGCTCTCTAGGGAAAACAAAGATTGTTCAGTGCCACAGAGATTCAAAGATGCTAAAACAGGTTCTGATTTTGAGGCAGGATAGAAGTAAAGAGAAAACTAAGGGTACATGAGAGGGAAGGAAGCCTGGGATCCAGTTTGCTTTTTCTGCTAAGAATAAAACAAATAGGAAAAATAAAGTAAAACATACAACTTGTGAGGTTCAGAATTTAGAAAACCCATGGAGGCCGTTTTTTTGGAACCACAGTTTTCAAAGGGGGGGGTGCTAGGGTCCAGAGCAGAGAGTGGGAAGAGGACTCTGAACCTTCTAGGAATAGAAAGGAGAGTTTTAAACATCTTCTTGTGGTGAAACAGAGAGGGGAAGGTATTACACTATGTTGTGGGGTGTCCCAGTCCTGATGCTGTATGGAGTCTCTTTTCTCATGGGGGTGGGAAATTATGCTGCAGCATACAGTCCCAAACCTTCCTAAGGTGGACTTTGATCTCTCCTTTGATTTCGCAGGTGTTAGTTCTGAGGAAAGAGCTGTTTTCTCCCATGCAGACAAGGAAGGGCCTTGAAATTACCACAATGGTGTTGATTCTAGGATCCCAGACCTACCCTGAGTTTACTCACAAGGAGCGGTAGAAGCAACTTTTTGAAACCTTAATTTTTATATCTCTGTTTGACTGGGGGTGTAACAGGGTACTAGGAATTCAGGAAAGTCCTTGAACCCCAAACCCTAGTTTCATGTCTACCTTTAACCAAAGAATTGAATAAAATAAAATTGAGAAGATTTTTTTTTTCCAGGTAGGGTCACTCAAGCCCAGGCTCACCTGGAATTCACTTTGTAGTCCCAGGCTGGCCTTAAACTCATGGCAATCCTCCTACCTCTGCCTCTCAAGTGCTGGAATTAAAGGCATAAATGACCACACCTGGCAAGAAGGATCATCATTAACTTACTTTACTTATTTAGGGAAATACAGAACCAAGGACAGACACCCACGTGGCTTGAGAACCCACATAAGGGGCCTGGAAAAACCACAGAGAGCACAGAAAAGAAGTTACAAAAAGAAGAAGCCCATGTGAAAAGCGAGGATGAGGGAGGAGAACCAGCAGAAGCTGGAGGTTCAGGAGAGGTCAGGCAGCACAAAGACCTTGTCCTGCCCTCGCAAATGTATTTATAACCTTGTGGTGGGCTCTACTTTCCAACTCAGGTGAGCCAGATGGACAGCTGATTGGTTAGGGTTAGGTGCTGTGTCAAGAAGAGGCTAGCCATAACGCCAAGTTCTGGGGTGTAAGCTTTACCACAATGTTAGGATTACATTTAAATCCAAGGAAAGACCTCTCTCCCAGGAGGGGCCCAGGTTGTTTGTGGATAAACAGATCCAGGGAAGAGATAAGAAGCCATATCATACTTTGATCTCTTACAAAGTGGAGACTGCAAGAATAGGCTCAAAGATATTCCTGCTTCTTACTTTCAGGAGCTCAGTCACCCTAACTGCCTAACAAAGCTACGTATCTTCCTCTTAGGGGAGCTCAGAGACTGACAAAACTGATAAAACCAAAATTCCCTACAGAAATGTCTAGGTTCATTTGAGGTTTACAATAGAGGACCAAGGCAATTGCTTGAACCAAGATTTTTTTAATACCAGGACAAACAGTGGAATCTGAAGCAAAGGGGAAGGAAGCCTTCAAATGCCAGGAAAACTGGTGGAATCCAAATAAAAGAAAGGGGAGCCTCTGAATGCTGAATAAAGGGGAAAGGGAGATTTTAAGGGCTTTCAGGAGCTGGAAGTGAAGCAGGACAGGAGAAAGCTAGCTTTCTTAAGCAATTTTAGGTAGAGATTGAGGCCCAAAGAGAGAACCAAGAGATTCCACCCCACATGCCATCTTGCCTTGACACAAGAACAGAACTCTTGGCAGAAATGGAACTCATATCTGATCTAGACTGATCTGCAGTACCCCCTGATACCCACAGGCATGCTACCTAGACAGTGAAGGGACCAAACTGTCACGATGACAGGCTTCAGTCAAGTGCCACCCTAACTAGGGCTAAGTTTCAGTTTCCTGGAGAGGCAGGCAAGACTTCTGGGAAAGGGCAGGCTGTTAAGCAACAGTGACCCTGACAGAAAATATAGCCACCCAGGGGCTGAGTCAGTTCCTGTAGACATGTCCAGACATGTCCCTTTTGTGCCTTTCACCCCAACCAATCAAAGATGTACAAATGTAATTAATTGCTGCCTGCCTAGCCATTCATGATGAAGGATTACCCAATCTGCCTGGAATTCCTCTAGACCCAGCTGGCCAAAACTTTAGGACCAATCAGAGAAGTACAAGTACAGTTACTGTTCAAATTAGCCGATCATATTAAAATAGACTAATCCAGCAGAAAATTCCCCCAGCTGTGCTTAAAAGGAGCCTGTGAGCTGTCATGCTCGTCATTTTGTATGAATGGTTGACCTCTGCATACTGGCTGATTCTGCAGAATAAATACTCTATGCTTTTACATACTATTTGAGTCTGGAGTCTTCAGCGATTTTCAGACCCTTACAGACAGCTGGCCCAGGTGGGCTGACTCTGGTATCGGTCCATCAAACCTACCAACAAGTTGTGTCTTCCCCTTACCTATAAAGGCTTTTGTCTTCTTCCTGTCACAAACTCCACCCCACTCAGCTCAGCTCAGCTCTCTTTTTCTGGCTCTGTCGCTAGGCTCTGCCTTCTGCTTGGGCCACAGGGACATATGTAAGTCTGGCTTCCTGCAGTGAGGACATAATCTTGTTTCTTGGTTTGGATGGTTTTTCTTCTTGCCTCTGCTTTATAGTTTGGGATAACTACTCATTTTCTTTCTTTCTTCCATCCTTCCCTTCTTTCTTTCTTTCTATTTGATTTATTTGAGAGAAAGAGAGAGAATGAGTGCACCTTCAGCCACTGTAAGTGAACTCCAGATGCATGTGTGACCTTGTGCATCTGGTTTACATGGGTACTGGGGAATCAAACCTGGGTCCTTTGGCTTGCAGGCAAACTCCTTAACCAATAAGCCACCTCTCCAGCCCTAACTTCTCATTTTAATCACATACATGATTTTCCTCTGGTCTCTGATCTACTATGTAGATGCTTTTTCTTACTCTATGCCTACTGTCTATGTAGATACCTTAAAACTCTGGGTAACCATGAGCTCTGTTCATTAATTTTTTTTTCTCTTCTGAATATGTAGGTCTCTGCTTTTTTATCTTCCCTCTCATTTTTACCTTGATCCCCTTAACTTCTCTAAAAACACATGGCAGATGCCATTCAGGTTTCTCCTAAGCATCTATAAACAAGTTCCTAGCTTTTACTTTCCACATGCCAGAAACTTTACCCTGCTTTTTCTTTAAAAGCCTCAGTTTTTCTTAATTCCTTGTGCTTGAAGCTTTACCTTAATTTCTCTTTAAACACCTAGTTCATTCCCCTCCACAAGCTGATGACTCTATTCCACTTTTTCCCCAAAAAAACTCAATTTCTCTTAAATGAATCTTATAAACTATGCAGTGTTTCCACATGAGAGTGTGAATCCTAAACCCAACAATTTGTGATATCTCCATAAATAAACTTAATAATTGATAATTTATCCTTCTCAAGTCTGTCTCTAACAATTTTTGTTAAAGGTAGGACAGAACTCAAGAGTTGGGGTTCATATAAATTCTGGGGGACCCTTCATGGGCCCCCAAATCCTATATCATAATGAAGGAGAACTACACTTCAAAGGAAGGGGTTGAGCAACTATGACTCAAGCCTACATGATGGTGGGGTGCATTCCTTTGCTGAGTCTGGATTTTATGACCAGTTATTAGTGAAGGAGACTCAAGAGAAAGCTAGCTTCTTTTAGGCGGTTTCAGACAGGAGCACAAAGAGAGAATTAGATGTCATCCCACCTTGGGAGGAATGGAATTTGTGTCTAATCATCTGATCTCATTTCATTCACAACAGCTGCAGTACCCTCTGCTACCTCCACAGTCTAGTACACTATCTAGGTGGGCTGGCCTTTGAATCAGCCCCTTGACTCTGTGAACCAATCAGGCCTTCCCCTCACATAACTAAGTCTCATGAAAGAATACACACACACACACACACACACACATACATACATATGTTTCTTGAGGTAGGGTTTCACTCTAGCTCAGGCTGATCTGGAATTCACTATGGAGTCTCAGGGTGGCCTTGAACTCATGGTGATCCTCCTACCTCTGCCTCCCGAGTGCTGGGATTAAAGGCATGCGCCACCATGCCTGGCTAAAAAAATATTTTTATTTATTTGACAGAAGAGAGAGAGAGAATATGGGTGCATCATTGCCTCGAGTCTCTATAAATGAACTCAAGATGCATGTGCCACTTTGTGCATCTGGCTTTATGTGGGTACTGAGGAATTGAACCCCAGTCATTAGGCTTTGTACGCAAGCACCTTAACTGCTGAATGATCTCTCCATCCCCATTTTTTTGAGGTACAGTCTCACTCTAGCCTAGGATGACCTGGAATTCACTATGTAATCTCAGGGTGGCCTCGAACTCATGGTGATCCTCCTTCCTCTGCTGCTGTAGTGCTAGGATTAAAAGCATGTACCACCATGCCTGGTCTAGAATCCATTTTTATTTTTTACTTTTTCTATTGACAATTTCATAATTATAGACAGAAAACCATAATAATTCCCTTCCCTCCCCCACTTTCCCCTTAGCAAATCCACTCTCCATCATACCCTCTCCCTCTCTCAATTAGTTTCTCTTTTATTTTGATGCCATCATATTTTCTTCCTATTGTGAGGGTCTTGTGAAGACACTGCAAGGGCATGGGTATTGAGGCCAATTTGTGTGAGCAATTGCATTGTAAGCAGTCCTACCCTTCCTTTGGCTCTTACATTCTTTCTGCCCCCTCTTCCATAATGGATCCTGAACCTTGGAAGGTATGCTAGAGATGTTTCAGTGCTGAATACTCCTCTGCCACTTCTCAGCATTATGGTGCCTTTTGAGTCTTCCCAGTGGTTAGTGCCATCTGAAAAGAGAAGCATCTCTAATCAAAAGTGAGAGTAGCATTAATATATGGGCATTAACATTAAGAAAAGTGCTTATAGGACAGTTTGGTGAGCATAATATATGCATTTAGCCATACAAAAGCAGGTGTTACACTCCTAAGGGCTCATGACCCCCCCACACACCATAGGCTTTTGATTAGGTTTTTAGTACCAAGCATGTATTCTGTCCCATGGAGTGGGCCTCCAGTCAATTAGAGAGCAGTTGGTTTCCCCAATAACAGACATGCCATTATTGCACACCTTGGGTCATTTGGCTTGGCTGGTCAAATATCAGGCTTGCAGACTCCACTGTTTTCACCACTGATGACTTCTCTCTCCCATTGGGCTGCATGCAATGTAGCTTTTTCCAGCTTTCTGCCAGCTGGTCTACAGGGAGGAGGTTTTCAGCTCAGCTCCAGCTTGATTTCTCAGTGACCTTGAAGCCCAAGCATGTGAAGTCTTCAGTAATAGGATCTTGCCATCTATTTCTGTTGGAAAACCAAGAGCCTTGGTGATGGCCAATTCTGGCTGCTTCTGTGGTTGCTAGGAGTTCTGAGTCTCTCTCACTTCTCTGATGAGTTTGATAATTTCTTGTACACCTCACTTATTGTTAGAAGAGTGTATTGTGCTGTTTTTCTGCTTGTTTCTACCCCTAGACTGCTTTGGCATGGCTACTATACCACCAGAAATCCTAGAATCCATTGTGTATTTATTTGTTTTGAGAGAGAAAGTGAAGTAAGGAAAGAGAGAGAGAGAGAGAGAGAGAATGGGCACGGCAGGGCCTTCAGCCACTATGAATGAAATCCAGATGTTTGTGTCCTCTTGTGCACATGTATGACATTGTGTGCTGGCATCACTCACTATGTTGGACCTGGAGATTCAAACATGAGTTCTTAGGCTTTACAGGCAAGTGCCATAACTGCTATGTCATCTATACAGACCCTAGGATCCATTTTAATTGAATTATAGAGGCTTGTTCCTGTTGATCTCTGTTCTCTCTGCCCTGTGATCTCTGTCTAGGCAAAGAGCATGCTTCTTGGCCTGGGTAGTTTTCTGCTTGCTTCTATCTGCATTATGCTTTGGATACCTTTTATCTCTGATTACAAGTATGATTTTTTCTCCTATGTGTGAGCCTTCCACATGGGTATCACCTCTAAAGTCTAGGCCTGATACATGTGTAATTTCTCTAAATTTGGGGTAACCATGAATATAACTCTCTTTACTGTCCATTTATCATCTGATTTTACTGGCTTCTGCTTTGGGACTTTCCTTCTGCTATTCTTACTTAAGCAATCACTAATTTATCTTTCAGGGTGGATGCTGTGCCTCCAACTTGAATGTGTTTCTTCTAAATCTCCCTACATAAGCTTCTAGATCCTATTTCCACATGCTTGTGGCTCTGCTCCAACCTTTCTCTAAATCCCAATTTCTCTTAAATGAACCTAATGATTTCTCCCTAAATAAACTCAGTAATTGTAGCAGACAGCTTCAGGTTCACTGATATGAACTTTCAGACCAGACACAGTTGTGGAGGAAGGGATATTTATTGAAGCTTACAGATCATTCCATAAATGGCAGAAGAAGCTGGCCTGCCTTCACAAGACCAAGCAGAGATAGAGAAGTACAAGCCAAAAGCCACACAGCACCGCACACTTCAGGAACTCCACCTAGGTACACTTTGCATATCTTTAGATTGAAATCTGAAACCCACCACCACACCTAAAGATCCACCCAGTGACATTGCCTCCAGCCAGGTAGCCAGCAGATGCAAACTACAAACAATAAAGAACTGAATATATTGAGGGCCATCTATTCAAACCACCACACTAATTAATAATTTATCCTTCTTATGTCTATTTTTATTAATTCTTTCTTAATGGGTTAAGGACACAAAATTGGAGTTCGTAAGTTTGGGAGACCCTCCTGAGCCCCCAAATTCTGCATCATTATGGTGTCCTGCAGTGCTTGCAGAAACTCTCAGGTAAGTGAGCCCTGAACTTCCATATCCTTGCCCCACCCAGAACCATGCATACCTTAGTCAGTTTCCTTAACAGTAAATAAGGACTATTTGGTCTTGGACACTCTAGGTGGGAGCGGGAGGACAGCAGAGGCAGCTTTCTTGGACTCAACCAGAGATAATATGTGTTTTCCTAAAGACATCTCAAACAAAGGTGTTAAAAAACAACAAATGGTTAAAAAAAAAAAAGGCCAGACATGGTGGCATTTGATTTTAATCACAGAAGATGGGAGGTAGAAGTATGAGGATTGCCATAAATGTGAAGCCAGCCTGGGCTAGAGTAAGTTTCAGGTTATTCAGATTCAGGATTAGAGGGAGATACCCTACTTCAAAAAAAAAAAAAAAAAAAAACCAGGGCTGGAGAGATGGCTTAACAGTTAAGGCACTTGCCCACAAAGCTGAAAAACACATGTTTGAAGCCAGGTGTGGTGGCACATGCCTTTAACCCCAGCACTTGAGAGGCAGAGGTAGGAGGATTGCCATGAGTTCAAGGCCACTCTGAGACTACATAGTGAATTCCAGGTGAGCCTGAGTTAGAGTGAGACCCTACCTTGAAAAACAAAGAAAACAAAAACAAGAACAAAAGACATGTTCAAATCTCCAGGTCCCGGGCTGGAGAGATGGCTTAGCGGTTAAGCGCTTGCCTGTGAAGCCTAAGGACCCCGGGTTCTCCAGGTCCCACGTTAGCCAGATGCACAAGGGGGCGCACGCGTCTGGAGTTCGTTTGCAGAGGCTGGAAGCCCTGGCGTGCCCATTCTCTCTCTCTCCCTCTATCTGTCTTTCTCTCTGTGTCTGTCACTCTCAAATAAATAAATAAATAAAATTAAAAAAAAAAACTTAAAAAAAAAATCTCCAGGTCCCACATAGTCAGATGCACAGTGATGCAAGCATGCAATGTCACACATGTCCACAAGGGGGCACATGTGTCTGGAATTCATTCACAGCAGCTGACAGGCACGCCCATTCTCTTTCAAAAAAATTTTTAATTAATAAAATGTCAAAGAACCCACTCACAAAATGGGGCAAAGAACTGGATAGGCAATTCTCAGAGGAAGAAATACAAATGGCAAACACACACTTAAGAAAATGTTCATCATCCCTAATCATCAGGGAAATGCAAATTAAAACAACTATGAGATTCCACCTTACACAAGTAAGGATAGCAAACATCAAATAATCCACTGAAAGCCAGGCATGGTGGCACGCGCGTTTAATCCCAGCACTTGGGAGGCAGAGGTAGGAGGATCACCGAGAGTTCAAGGCCACTCTGAGACTACATAGTGAATTTCAGGTCAGCCTGAGCTAGAGTGAGACCCTACCTTGAAAAAAAAAAAAAGACCAAAAAATCCACTGAAAGTAAATGCTGAGAGGATGTGAAGAAATAGAAACCCTCATCTGTTGGGAGCCATAGAGCAAAAGCCTCTCCATTTTTCCTGGGCCTGCTCATAAACTGACTCATTACTCAGAAAGCGGGTCCATCCAGCTTTCTGTTAGGTACTTCTGGAACCAGTCAGCAGACTGCTTACAGAATCTTATCTTTTGCAAAAGGCCAGTTTATGGTCAGGATGTGAAGCCTGGTGCAGTCAGGATGTTAAGCCAGTGAGGCAAGATTATATTTTTTTGTTGTTCATTTATTATTTATTTATTTGAGAGCGACAGACACAGAGAGAAAGATAGATAGAGGGAGAGAGAGAGAATGGGCGCGCCAGGGCTTCCAGCCACTGCGAACGAACTCCAGACACGTGCGCCCCCTTGTGCATCTGGCTAACGTGGGACCTGGGGAACCGAGCCTCGAACCGGGGTCCTTCGCCTTCACAGGCAAGTGCTTAACCGCCAAGCCATCTCTCCAGCCCCAGTGAGGCAAGATTAGATGAACACCTAATTACATCCCCTCTAGGTTTCCTGACAACTCCTTGCCCTGACCATGTCCCCTTCCCCCTACAACCCTATATAAACCTACATGTAAGAATAAACTCTTGAGGCCTTGACAAACATCTAGCATGGTCTCCTTCTTGTGTCTGTTTCTCTTTTTTCATTCAGGTTAATTTTCCCCTCGTTTCCTTGTTCAACTCCCTGCTGGCCGGGGCACTCATCCATTGTTAGTGGGAATGTAAGATGGTACAACCACTTTGGAAAGCAATATGGAGACTCCTAAAAAAGCTGACTATAGAGTTACCAACAGACCCAGTTATTCCCTTACTGGGCATGTACCCTAAAAGCACCATGTCTCAGTTCAAAGGGATTTTCTCAACCATGTTTATAGCTACTCAATTTGTAGTAGTCAAGTGCTGGAATCAACCCAGATGTCCATCATTAGATGAATAGATAACTAAGATGTGGTATATCTTCATGATGGAATTCTACACAGCAGTAAGGAAAAATGACAAAATGAAACTTGAAGAAAAATGGTTAAACCTGGGACATATCATTCTCAGTGAAGTTACTCAATCACAGAAAGATAATCGCTGCATCGTCTCACTTATCTAGAGCTCCTAACCTGAATCTACCCAAGTTGCTGACATACCTAGCAAGCACCTCGAGGATTGGACATAGGGAGGGTGGGAATGGAGGGGAGGGTAAGGGAGGGGGTTGGGGACACAAAACTGGACCCAAATGGCAATGGTACCATAAAACTCTGCATCCTAAAACACAGACCAAATGGTTGAACCTTCACCAGGTCCTTAGAAGGAACACCTGATTATCAAGGCACTGGAGAGGGTACGATGAAAACTGACCTTTATCTCCTCCTGTTTCTCTCTCTCTCTCTCTCTCTCTCTCTCTCTCTCTCTCTCTCTCTCTCTCCTCTCCTCTCCTCTCCTCTCCTCTCCTCTCCCATCTCTCTATCTCTTTTATATCACTTATATTTTTCTTCCTTCTCTTCTTGGGTGCTGACCTGTAACTCTCAGTACCCAAAGGTGGATAGCATCCACAATGAGCTTCTGATCAGAGAGACCTACAAGTTTCCCAAAAGAAGAAAGATTTATGTCAGAGCACTTGATGACCCACCATAGGTTAGTGGTAAGATCCTAGTGCTGAGGACACCATACACTTCTGGCATGTAACATGGAGTGACATGGCTAGAAGCTGGAAGAAAGTCAGCCCCCAGACAGTTAGCTTGTCGAGTGCTGGAAGGTGCTACATGAGTGACTGGGGGAAAGATGACCACTATCTGTCCAAGCAGCACATGGTCTAACATACTTAGCAGCAAACAACCTGACATGATGCTCACACAAGTGCAATAGTGGTGCATATCCATAGTGGAAAACCAACTGCTCTCAATTTGGCTAACTGCTCTGCTCAGTGGAACGGAACCCATAGCTGAAGTTGGGAAACAAGTCAGAACCATATCCAAAAATGAGCCTGCTCTCCATTAAACTCTCTCTAAAAAACAATGGTTATCACATTTACTGGGTGCTAACTTTGCTCTCCATTAGAGAATCTGCTTCTCTTTTTCAGATAGATGCAGATCCTAAGGAGAGAACCACCCTATCATACCACAAAAGGGCCCCAGCTGAAACTAAGAATAATTGGGGAAACATGCAAGAATTCTGTTTGCTTGGCAAACTGGGAAGCAGCACAATGGTGAAGGAGATGGACACAGAGAACAATCAACTCCTACCAAAGCAGATATCCAGAGACACAGAGGCTTCCAATATCTCAATACTGAAGCAGACCTAAAATGAACCCAACATGGCTCAGGGAAATTTGCGGAAGAGGGGACAGAAAGAATGTCAGAGCCACATGTTGGGTCATGACATGCAGAGACATTTCCTCCTACACAAAACTGAAGGCTAACCCCACAATGCACGGCCTATATACCCCGACAAGGAGGGTCCCTGTGGAGGGGGGAGGACAGGGAGGAGGCTAACAATGGTACCAAGTTGACTGTATTCACTGAGTACAAAAGTAAAAAATAATAATAAATTAAAAAAGAGTATAACTCAATGCAAATATGACAAATATACAATATGTTCATATACTAAAGTTCTCAATAAAAATAAAAGAATACTTTTTGGGGGGCTGGAGAGATGGCTTAGCGGTTAAGCACTTGCCTGTGAAGCCTAAGGACCCTGGTTTGAGGCTCGGTTCCCCAGGTCCCACGTTAGCCAGATGCACAAGGGGGCGCACACGTCTGGAGTTTGTTTGCAGAGGCTGGAAGCCCTGGCGCGCCCATTCTCTCTCTCTTCCTCTATCTGTCTTTCTCTCTGTGTCTGTCACTCTCAAATAAAAATAAATAAAAAATTTTTAAAAAAGAATACTTTTTTTGTTTTTTTTGAGGTAGGGTCTCACTCTAGCCCAGGCTGACCTGGAATTCACTATGGAGTCTCAGGGTGGCCTTGAACTCATGGCAATCCTCCTACCTCTGCCTCCCGAGTGCTGGGATTAAAGGCGTGCACCACCACACCCAGCAAGAATACTTTTTGAAAAAATAATTTATTTATTTATTGACATCTTCCATAATTGCAAAAAATTTACCATGGTAATACCCTCCTCCCCCACCACAATTTTCCCCTCCCCCTCTCAATCAATCTCTATTTATTTTGACGTCATGTCTTCCTATTATGATGGTCTTGTGTAGGTAATGTCAGGCACTGTGAGGTCATGGATATCCAGGCCATTTTGTGTCTGGAGGGGCACATTGAAAGGAGTCCTACCCTTCCTTTGGCTCTTATATTTTTCCTGCCACCTCTTCCACAATAGACCCTGAGCCTGGGAAGGTGTGATAGAGATATTGCAGTGCTGAGCACTCCTGTCATTTTGTCTCAGCACCATGGTCATCCCATGGTCACTGCCATCTGAAACAAGAAGATTCTCTAGCCAAAAGTGAGAGCAACAATAATATATGGGTATGAACATTAAGAGAAGTGCTTACTAGGTAGTTTGGTGAGGAGAGTATAGACATTTAGCCAGACCATACACCCCTAGGGCTCATGACTACCCCTGTTGCAGGTTTTCAGTATCAGGGATGTATTCCCTCCCATGGAGTGGGCCTCCAGTCCAATTAGAGGGCAAATGATTTGCCCCATAATTGGTGTGCTACTATTGCACCTGTTAGCTCATTTGGCCTGGCTGGCCAAATACAAGGCTTGCAATGTCCACTGTTGAGTATCTTTACTGGTGATATCTCTCTCTGCCATTGAATTGCATGCTAAATGGCTTTTTCCAGCTTTCTGTCAGTTGGTCTACATGGAGGAGGTTTTCAGCTCAGCTCCAGGAGGAATTATCAGTGACTTATGTGAAATCTTCAGCAATAGGGTATTATAATCTATCCCTGGTGGGAAACCAAGGGCTGTGCCCATGGCTTGTAATGTTTTGAGGGCATCAGGGACCTCCCTGGCCAACAACTCACTGGAAGGTAGCCCATCCTGGCACTGAAAATTTTCTAGTAACCATCTATGGCTCCTATGTATTCTATTGTCCAAAAAAGTAGGTTGCCATATGAATTATTTATATCCTCTTATATTTTGATTAACCCTTCCCCCACCTTTCCTTTACTCAATATCTTCCCCTGTCCTCACCCCATTTATCTGTTCCTCTACTTACATATATACAGTACCATCCTATTAAGTCTCCCTCTAACACTGTTTATTCAGCCCCCTTATTATTATTATTATTATTTTTGAAAAGCAGAGAAGAGATTTAATCAGCGTGGTACAGTGGGTAGGGTAAAGAGGTCCAGCACCCCTCCTTATTTTTATTTATGGACAACTTCCATAATTGTAAACAATATCCCATGGTAATTCCCTTCCTCCCACCCCCCCCCACTTTCCCTTTTGAAACTCCACTCTCCATCATATCCCCTTCCCCTCTCTATCAGTCATTTTTTTTTTATTTTGATGTCATCATCTTTTCCTCAAGTTATGATGGTCTTGTGTAGGTATTTTCAGGCACTGTGAGACCATGGATATACTGGCCATTTTGTGTCTGAAGGAGCACATTGTAAGGAGTCCTACCCTTCCTTTAGCTCTTACATTCTTTCCGCCAACTCTTTTGCAATGGACGCTGAGCCTTGAAAGATGTGATAGAGATATTTCAGTGCTGAGCACTCCTCTGTCACTTCTCAGCACCATGGTGCCTGCAGAATCATCCCAAGGTCACTGCCATGTGAAAAGAGAAGCTTCTCTAACCAAAAAGGAGAGTAGCATTAATATGTGGGTGTGAACATTAAGAGAAGAGCTTACTGGGCAGTTTGGTGAGCATAGTATATGCATTTAGCCAGACATCAGCAGATGTTACACCCCTAGGGCTCATGACTACCCCTGTTACAGGTTTTCAGTATCAGGGATGTATTCCCTCCCATGGAGTGGGCCTTGAGTCAAATTAGAGAATGGTTGGTTTCCCCCATAACAGATATGCAACAGTATTGCACCTGTTGGCTCATTTGGCCTGGCTGGCCAAATTTAAGGCTTGCAGTGTCCACTGTTGAGTATCTCCACTGGTGATTTCTCTTTCTCCCATTGAACTGCATGCAGCATAGCTTTTTCTAGCTTTCTATAAGTTGGTCTACATGGAGGAGGTATTCAGCTCAGTTCCAGCAGGATTTCTTAGTGACCTTGCAGCCCAAGTACATGGAGTCTTCAGCCATAGGGTCTTACCATCTATTCCTGATGGGAAACCAAGAGCCTTGGCAATGGCCTGTAACGTTTTGGGGGTATCAGTGATCTCCCTGGCCAAAAACTCACTGGAAGGCATTCCATCCCTGGCACTGAAAATTTTCTAGCAACAATCTATGGCTTCTGAGTGTTTCATTGTCCAAAAAAGTTGGTTTCCATATGACTTAGTTATAACCTCTTAGATTTGGTTAGCCCTCCCTCCACCTTACCTTTACTCAGTCTCTTCCCCTGACCTCACTTAGGCCTTTTCACCCCCATTAATTTGTTCTACTTACATATATACAATACCATCTTATTAAGTCCCCCTCCCTCCATTTCTATTCCCTCTATATCCCCTTTCTAGCTTATTGGCCTCTGCTACTGAGTTTTCTTCGCACTCACATAGAAGTCCAATCATTTGTAGCTAGGATCCACATATGAGAGAGAACATTTGATGATTGGCATTCTAGGCCTGGGTTACCTCACTAAGTATAATCCTTTCCAGATCCATCCATTTTCCTGCAAATTTCATTTCACTTTACCACTGAGTAGAACTCCATTGTATAAATGTGCCCCATTTCATTATCCATTCATCAGTTGAATAGGGCAGTATTCAACATGTTTGAGAAAATATCTATAAGATAGTGTGATATGTCCTTTGGATATATGCCTAGGTGTGTTACAGCTGGATCATATGCTAAATCTATTTTTAGCTGTCTCAGGAACCTCCTCACTGGTTTCCACAATGGCAGGACCAGATTGCATTACCACAAACAGCGTAAAAGGGTTCCTGCTTTGTAACCTCACCAGCGTTTATGGTCATTCATTTTCATGATGGTAGCAAATATGATAGGAGTGAGATGGAATCTCAACATACTTTTAATTTGCATCTCCCTGATGGCTAGGGATGTAGAACATTTTTGAGATGTTTATATGCCATCTGTATTTTGCCTTTTGGTAACTCTCTATTTAGTTACATAGCCCCCCCCCCTTTTTTTTTTTCCAAGGTAGGGCCTCACTCTAGCTCAGGCTGACCTGGAATTCACTATGGAGTCTCAAGGTGGCTTCACATTCACGGTGATCCTCCTACCACTGCCTCCCAAGTGCCGGGATTAAAGGTGTGTGCCACCATGCCCAGCCATGGCCCATTTTTAAATTGAGTTGTTTGATTTCTTATTATTTAGTTTTTTGAGTTCTTTGTATGTCCTAGATATTAATCCTCTGTCAGATGTATAGCTGGCAAAGATTTTCTCCCATTCTGTTGGTTGCCTCTTTTCTCTATTCAGTGTCCTTTGCTATACAAAAGCTTTGTAATTTCATGAGGTTCCATTGGTTGATCTGCTTTTTTTTTTCCTTTTCCTGAGCAACTGGGGTTGTATTCAGAAAGTCTTTACCATGACTAGAGTACTGAGTAACATCTCGATCACACCTCCCAAGGCTCAGGGTCTAATGCGGAAGAGGTGGTAGAAAGAATGGAAGAGCCAAAGGAAGGGTAGGACTCCTTACAACGTGCTCTCTCCAGACATAAAATGGCCTGCATCTCCATGACCTCATTGTGCCTGACACTACTTACACAAGACCATCATAATAGGGGAAAAGATCATGACATCAAAATAAAAGAGAGACTGATTGAGATGGGAGGGGATATGATGGAGAATGGAATTTCAAAGGGGAAAGTGGGGGAGGGAGGAAGGGTATTACCATAGGATTTAATTTTTTTTTAAGTTAATTTATTTATTATTTATTTTTTATTAGCATTTTCCATGATTATAAAAAAAAATCCCATGGTAATTCCCTCCCTCCCCCCCACTTACCCCTTTGAAATTCCATTCTCTATCATATTAGGGATATTTTTATAATCATGGAAAATTTAATAAAAATTGAGAAAAAAATAAAATAAATAAAAAAGTCTTTACCAAGGCCAATATGGTGAAGGTTTTCCCCTGCTGTTTTCCTCTAGCAGTTTCAGAGTTTCAGTTCTGATATTAAGGTGTTTGATCTATTTGGACTTAATTATTGTGCATAGAGAAAGATAGGGATCTATTTTCATCCTTCTACAGATACATATCCAGTTTTCCCAGCACCATTTGCTGAAGAGGCTGTCATTTCTCCAATGAGTAATTTGGCATTTTTGTTAAAGATCAGGTGGCTATAGCTACTCAGACTTACATCTGGGTCCTCTATTCTGTTACATTGATCTACATGTCTGTTTTTGTGCCAGTACCATGCTGTTTTCATTACAATAGCTCTGTGATATAGGATAAAATCAGGTATGGTGATACCACCAGCCTTATTTTTGTTGCTCAATATTGTTTTAGAAGCCAGGCATGGTGGCACACACCTTTAATCCTAGCACTCAGGAAGCAGAGATAGGAGATTTCTGTGAGTTCAAGGCCACACTGAAACTACATAGTGAATTCCTGGTCAGCCTGGGCCAGAGTGAGACCCGACCTTCAAAAGCCAATGTGTGTGTGTATGTATATATATAGTTTTAGATATTTAAGAATTTTTGTGCATCCAAGTAATTTTTTGGGTAATTTTTTTTTCTATTTTCATGAAGAATGCCATTGGAATTTTGATGGGGATTGCATTAAATGTGTAGATTGTTTTTGGTAAGATTGCCATTTTCACAATATTGAGTCTTCCAATGCAAGAACAAGGGATGTCTTTCCATTTCCTATTATCTTCTGGAGTTCCTCACTTGAGTGCTTTCAAGTTTTTATTGTAGAGATCCTTCACTTCCTTGGTTAGGTTTATTCCAAGGTACTTTGGTTTTTAGAATTTTTTAAAATTAATTTATTTTTTATTAACAACTTCCATGATTATAAGCAATATCGCATGGTAATACCCTCCCTCCCCTCACTTTCCCCAGTAAAATTCCACTATCCATCATATCCCCTCCCCATTTCAATTAGTCTCTCTTTTATTTTGATGTCATGATCTTTTCCTTACTAATATGATGGTCTTGTGTAGGTAGTGTCAGGCACTGTGAGGTCATGGATATCCAGGCCATTTTGTGTCTGGAGGAGCACATTGTAAGGAGTCCTACCCTTCCTTTGGCTCTTACATTCTTTCCGCCACCTCTTCCACAATGAACCCTGAACCTTGGAAGGTGTGAGAGACATATTGCAGTGCTGAGCACTCCTCTGTCACTTCTTCCCAGGACCATGACGCCTTCTGAGTCATCCCAAGGTCACTGCCATCTAAAAAGAGAAGGTTCTCTACCAAAAGTGAGGGTATCATTAATATATGGGTATGAACATTAAGAGAAGTGCTTAATGGGCAGTTTGATGAGCATAGTATATACATTTAGCCAGACAGCAGCAGATGTTACAACCCCAGGGCTCATGACTACCCCTGTTGTAGGTTTTCAATATCAGGGATGTGTTCCCTCCCATGGAGTACTATATTAAGGAAAAGTGGAGACAGTGGATACCCCTGACTTGGTCCTGATTTTAGTGGAAAAGCTTCAAGTTTTTCTCCATTTAGTATTATGTTGGCCATAGGTTTGTAAAAAGTAGCCTTTATTATGATGAGCTATGTTCTTTCTATTCCCAGTCTCTGTAGGACTTTTAGCATGAAGCGATGTTGGATTTTGCCAAATGCTTTTTCTGCATCTAATGAGATGATCAAGTGGCTTTTTCCTTCAGACTATTTACATAATGTATTACATTTACTAATTTGCATATGTTGAACCATCCCTTCATTTCTGGAATAAAGCTTGCTTGGCTGGAATGAATGATCTTTCTGATATATTCTTGTATTCTGTTTACCAATATATTTTTTTCAAATTTTTATTAACAACTTCCATGATTATAAAAAATATCCTATGGTAATACCCTCTCTCCCCCCACTTTCCCCTTTGAAATTCAATTCTCCATCATATCCCCCCCCCTCAATCAGTCTCTCTTTTATTTTGATGTCATGATCTTTTTTTCCTCTTATGATGGCTTTGTGTAAGTAGTGTCAGGCACTGTGAGATCATGGATATTCAGGCCATTTTGTGTGTCTGGAGGAGCACGTTGTAAGGAGTCCTACCCTTCCTTTGGCTCTTACATTCTTTCCGCCACCTCTTCCACATTAGACCCTGAGCCTTAAAGTTGTGATAGAGATATTATTGTACTGAGCACTGGGGTCACTTCTTTCCAGCACCATGATACCCTCTGAGTCATCCCAAGGTCACTGCCATCTGAAAAGAGAAGATTCTCTACCAAAAGTGAGAGTAGCATTAATATAAGGGTATGAACATTAAGAGAAGTGCTTACTGGGCAGTTTGATAAGCATAGTATATACATTTAGCCAGACAGCAGCAGACATTACACCCCTAGGGCTCATGACTACCCCTGTTTTAAATTTTCAGTATCAGGGATGTATTCCCTCCCATGGAGCAGGCCTCCAGTCCAATTAGAGGGCAGTTGGTTTCCAGCATGACAAATGTGCCACTATTGCACCGTTTGGCTCATTTAGCCTGGCTGGCCAAATATAAGGCTTGCAGTGTCCACTGTTGAGTATCTTCACTGGTGATTTCTCTCTCTCCCATTGAACTGTATGCAGAATGGCTTCTTCCATCTTTCTGTCAGCTGGTCTACATGGCGTAGGTTATCAGCTCAGTTCCAGCAGGATTTCTCAGGGGCCTTTCAGTCCAAGTATGTGGAGTCTTCAGCAATAGGGTCTTACCATCTATTCCTGGTGGGAAACCAAGGGCCTCAGCAATGGCCTATAATTTTTGGGGGGTATCAGGGACCTCCCTGGCCAACAACTCACTGGAAGGTATCCCATCCATGCTGTTTGCCAATATTTTGTTGAGAATTTTTGCATCTTTGTTCATGAGAAAGATTGGTCTGTAATTTTCTTTTTTTGTTCTATCTTTGTGTGGTTTTGGTATCAGGGTGATGCTGGCTTCATAGAAGGAGTTCAGTAGGGTTCTTTCCTTTTCTATTTTATGGAAAAGTTTGAGAAGCATTGGTGCTAGTTCTTCCATGAAGGTCTGGTAAAATTCACCAGTGAATCCGTCCGGGCCTGAACTCTTTTTAGTTGGGAGTTTTTTGTCTTGTTTTGGTTTGTTTTGTTTTGAGGTAGGGTCTCTCTCTAGCTCAGGCTGATCTGGAATTCAGTATGTAGTCTCAGGGTAGCCTTGAACTCATGGCAATCATCCTGACTCTGCATCCTGAGTGCTGGGATTAAAGGCATGAGCCACCACACCCGGCTGATGGTGCCTATTTAATCTCTAATTTTATTAATTTGTGTCTCTTCTCTTTCTTTTGGTCAGATTTACTAAAGGTTTATCCTTTCAAAGAACCAACTCTTTGTTTCATTGATTCTTTTTTTATTTGTATTTCATTAATTTCTTCCCTAATCTTTATTATTTCTTCCTGTGTACTAGTTTTTGGTTTGCCTTGTTGTTCTTTTTCAAAGTCCTTAAGGTGAAGCATTAAGTTGTTTATTTTTGACCTTTCTAATTTCTTAATGCAAGCACTTAAAGCTATAAATTTCCCTCTTAGAACTGCCTTCATTTTGTCCCAAAGGTTTTGGTATGTTGTGTTCTCATTGTCATTTAACTCTATGAATTTTATTTCATTCTTGATTTCTTCATTGACCCATTCATCATTTAGTAATGCATTGTTTAGCTTCTATGGTTTTTTGTATGCCCTATAGCTTTTCTTGCTGTTGATTTATAGTTTGATCCCATTGTAATCAGATAGAGTGCAAGGATCTATTTCAATGTTCCTGTACTTGTTAAGATTTGCTTTGTGTCCTAATATATGGTCTATTTTAGAGAATGTTCCATGTGCTGCTGAAAAGAATGTGTATTCTGCAGCATTTGGATGAAATGTTCTGTAGATATCTTTTAGGTCCATTTGTTCTATCACCTCATTTAATCCAAATACATCTCTGTTTATTTTTTTTTTCTTTTTTTGGGGGGGGTACTTTTTTTAAAATTTTTATTAGCATTTTCCGTGATTATAAAAAAAAAAAATCCCATGGTAATTCCCTTCCTCCCCTCCCCCACACTTTCCCCTTTGAAATTCCATTCTCCATCATATTACATCCCCACTCTGTTTATTTTTTTTCCAGGATGACCTGTCAATTTCTGAGTGTGGGGTGTTGAAGTCCCCCACTACCACTGTGTTTGGTGTTATCTGTGACCTTAGTTCTAATGGTATTTGTTTGATGAATTTGGGAGCCCCCGTGTTAGGTGCATATATCTTATGATCCTATTGTCCTCCTGTTGGAGTGTTCCTTTAATCAATATAGAGTGACCTTCCCTATCTTTTCTAACTAATGTTGGTCTGATGTCTACCCTGTCCAATATTAGGATGGTGTCCCTGCTTGTTTTCTAGGTCTATTTCTTTGAAACACTGTTGTCTAACCTTTTACCCTAAGATAGTGTCCATCCCTTGTAGAAAGGTTTCTTGGAGGCAACAAATTGAAGGATTCTGCTTTTTTAACCCAGTCTGCAAACCTGTGTCTTTTGGTTGGGGCATTGAGGCCATTGATATTAAGAGTTGTTACTGAGGGCTGGAGAAATGGCTTAGCGGTTAAGCACTTGCCTGTGAAGACTAAGGACCCCGGTTCATTCCCCAGGACCCACGTTAGCCAGATGCACCAGGGGACGCATGAGTCTGGAGTTCGTTTGCAGTGGCTGGAAGCCCTGGCGCGCCCATTCTCTCTCTATCTGTCTCTCTCTCCCTCTCTCTCTGTCACTCTCAAATAAGTAAATAAAAATGAACAAAAAATATTAAAAAATGAGTTGTTACTGAAAATGTGTGTTTATTTTTTGCCATTTTTCTTGTTTTGTAGTTCTTCTGGTTTAACCTTTGCTCTCTTGTATTAACTAGTATTTGAGTATGTTGGTTTTTTTTTTTCCAGGCTCCTTATATGTGTGCTTTTGTTTCTCTTCAGCATGGAGGATCCTTTCAAGTATTTTCTGCAGAGCTTGTGTTGTCTTCAAATATTCCTTTAGTGTGCTTTATATACCAGGCTTTGTTGACAGGTACCTTTTGGGGTGGCTTTCGTCTCAACTGTGCTGCACACCCCCTTGGGCCCCTCTTTGCTGCACTTTGGACTTAGGTAGGCTGGCTGGGTGGACAAGCTCCTCACCTGGCTTTTCCTGCAACTCAGGCGGAGCCTGGCATGTGCAGCCACACGAACCTGGTGCCACCGTTGCTGGAGCCGCTTCTGCCTGCTTCTGCTTCTAGATGCTCTGGATCTCTCCTACTCTCTGCTGCAGTTGATAATTTCTTATATACCTCACTTTAGGAGTGCTGTTTGTTTTTTATTATTTTGTTTTGTTTCCTAGGCTGCTTTGGCGTGGTTCCTGTGATGCCATCTTAACCGGAAGTCTGTTTTTGTTTTTTTATCTTGATTTTTTTTTTTTTTTTTGGTTTTTCGAGGTAGGGTCTCACTCTAGCTCAGGTGGAATTCACTATGGAGTCTCAGGGTGGCCTTGAACTCACGGCGATCCTCCTACCTCTGCCTCCCCAGTGCTGGGATTAAAGGCCTGCGCCACCACACCCGGCTGTGTTTGTTTTTTGTTGTGGTAGCATCTCACTCTAGTCCAGGCTGACCTAGAATTCACTATGTAGTCTCAGGTTAGTCATGAACTCACAGTGATCCTCCTACTTCTGCCTCCTTAGTGCTAAGATTAAAGGCGTGCACCACCAGGCCTCGCTTGGATTATTATGTCCCTTCTATACCCCCTTTAAGAATAGACCCACAGGTTACCATGAGTCAATTGCCTGTATGTTAGGTAGCCATCTTTTGAAATTACAATTTGAGCTTCATTGGGATGCATTCCCTCCTGAATGAGAGAGAGACATCACCCTGGTTTTCCTTTGCCCTGATGACAGAACCTCTGGAAGATAAGGAAACCTGCCCCCTGATCCTTTAGCATGTTTTGTAGGAGGAAAAGACAATTAACTGAGGTCTTCTATGTCCAACTCTTTTTCTATCTCTGACACCATTGAGTGCTGGCCCAAATCCGTAGGTAGATCCTCAGGCTTCTCAACTGCCTGGCAGATAGAGACTAAAGCTTCAAGATCCAGGGCTCAATTGTGCCAAAGGTCTGTAAAATATTTGAGATCCATTTTGTCATGGAGATCTGGGGTATTAAGTGGAGAGTAGATGAGGCCCATTGTTTTCTGCTCACTCACTGAAAAACTCTCAAGCAACTTGAGAAATTCTTGAGAATCACAAGGTTCTGCCAGTTATGATAGAACATGCCAGCCAGGAATTGCTCAAGAGGTGAAGGCAGGAAAATCAGGAGTTTAAAGCCAGCTTACCTCCAGGCACCAGCAACAAAAGCCCTTTTAATTCCTGAAGCTACCAAATTAATTTTGGGAAATGACCTGCTGTATACCTCAATGGTGTGTTGGGCCTGTTTTCCTCCCAGTAAAAGTTCTGGCTAACTAATAATTCCCCCTGAAATAACAGGTTTCCTTCTTAGGAGTTCCTTTATAGAACAAATAATCCCCAGGGCTGGCTATGCAGTAGCACCCCTCAATGAGACAAGTAAAAGGGTACCCTTTCATTAAGGAAGTAGTGCACAGCTAACAAAACTGGTGGATCTCAGTAGGGCACTAGGATTAAGCAAAAATCAGAGAGTTAACATTTACACTCATTCTAAATAAAACATCCTGGTCTTTCATGCTCTAAAGGAGGGAAACAACTACTTTGACTTTCACTAAACTGCAACTTTGTTTCTAGATTTACAGGGAAAAAGAAGCAGCCATTTTACACTTCCACTAAACTACAACATTGTTTCAAGGTTTACAGAAACAAAAGCAGCCACTTTACATTTTCACTAAACTGCCACTTTGTTTCAAGATTTACAGGAAAAAAACAGCCACCAAAAAAGGGAAAAGAGAGCTGGGGAGATGACTTAGCCGTTAAGGCACTTGCTTACAAAGCCTAAGGACCTAGGTTCAATTCCCCAGGACCCACGTAAGCCAGATGCACAAGGTAGAGCATTCTTCTGGAATTTGTTTGCAGCGGCTAGAGGCCCTGCTGTGTCCATTCTCTCTCTATCTCACTCTCTCTTCTTCTCTCTATCAAATAAATATTTTTTTTTAAAGGAAAAGAGCCGGGCATGGTGGTGCACACCTTTAATCCCAGCACTCAGGAGGCAGAGGTAGGAGGATCACCATGAGTTCGAGGCCAATCTGAGACTCCATAGTGAATTTCAGGTCAGCCTGGGGCAGATTGAGACCCTACCTCGAAACCTGCCCCCCCCAAAAAAGGAAAAGAATGAACCCATTCACAGAAACATACATTACCACCTCAGGGAGTCTTTAGACAGAGGAAAGAAAGCTACTCTAGTCTGAAGCTAAATAACAAAAAAGGTCTTAAAACAGAGATGCCAAAATTTTGGACTGCTTTCTTTTGTTTTTTGGGAATAAAAGATCTTTTATTGACAACCTCCATACATACATACAAGGTACCATGATCATGATCCCTTCCGACCACCTTGCCTTTTCCTCTTTCCCTATTCCCACTCCACTGAGTCTCTTCTTTCTTGTCTCTCTTCATTTTTTTTCCAAGGTAGGGTCTCACTGTTTCCCAGGCTGACCTGGAATTCACTCTGTAGTCTCAGAGAGGCCTTGAACTCACAGTGATCATCCTATCTCTGGCTCTGAGTGCTGGGACTAAAAGGCATGTGCCAACATACCCAGCTTTCTCTTCTATTTTGATGTCATCATTTTCCCTCCTATAACACAGGTCTTATATAACAGAGTCAGCCAATGTGAGGTCATGAATACCACATCTCCCTTGTGTCTGGAAGACAGTATTACAAAGCACTCCTCCCTTTCCTTTCCTTGGATCTTACATTCTTTCCACCACCTCTTCTGCAATGGTCCCTGAAGCCTTGGAAAATGTGATAGAGATGTCTCCGTGCTGAACGCTCTATTGTCACTTCTTCAAAGCACTTTGATGAGTTTTAAATCTCCCCAGTTGTCACTGCTAGCTGAAAAGAGAAACTTCTCTAACCAACAGTGACAGTAACATTCATATGTGGACATAAACATAGGTGCTTAAATCTAGCATGGTCACTCAGCACTCTGGGAGGCAGAGGTAGAAGGATCACCATGAGTTCAAGGCCACCCTGAGACTACAGAGTGAATTCCAGGTCAGCCTGGGCTAAAATGAGACCCTACCACGAAAAAAAAAAAAAAAAAAAGAGGTGCTTAGAGGGCCGTTTGTTGGGCATAACATATCCATTTAGCCAGACAAAACTAGTTGCTTCCCCTTTAGGGCTCATGACCTCCTCGGCCATATGCTTTTTATTAGGTTTTCAGTTCCAGGCAGAAATTCCCTCCCATGGAGCAGGCCTCAAGTTCAATTAAAAAAAAAAAGTTTCACCATAACAGACATGCCACCAGTATTGCACAAATTATCACATTTGGTCTGGCTGGCTACCTGTCATGCTTGCAGGGTCCACTGCTGCTTAAAACCCTTGGTGAATTTCTCTCCCCTTAGGCTGCATAACTCATTCTGACAGCTGGTCAGGTGGGCTTTCCCATTTTCTGGGAACCTTGCTCCTGCTCAGATGGGCAGGAGCTTTGGGTTTCATTCATTTCCTTTAACTCTAAGCTCTACCTTGCTCTGTTCTTCCTCTCCTGCGCTATTATTATTATTAAATCTTGCTAAACCTTATCCTCTGGTCTGTGGATTTCATCTGTTGAATCTGGAAGCCACTGACTCAGCACAAGCTTTGCATGGCCATACTCTTCCAGGGCCCTAGCTCCTGTGTTGTCCATCCAAGAGCCAAGATAAGGCTGTGAGGCTCTCAAGGATACCTCAACTTTCCATATGGTCTCAAAACAGAACCTTAAATAGAGCTAGAATATTTATAGCCTTGAGTTTACTGTATCTGCATTTTGCTTGCATAGGTGGCTGAGGAATTGAAGGCATGTCAGTAGACTTTGTAAACAAATGCCTTCAACCACTGAGCCATCTTCCCAGGCCCCCAATTCATGTATTTTTACCTAACTTTTAAAATTTACTAAAATCTTAGGGTCTTTTAATTTTTTTATTATTAAGATTTTATTTTTATTTATTAGAGAGAGAGAGAGAGTGAGAATGGCCCACCAGGGCCTCTAAACAATGCAAACTAACTCCAGATGCATGCACCACCATGTGCATCTTGCTTACATGGGACCTGGAGAATTGAACTGGTGTCCTTAGGTTTTATGGGCATGTGCCTTAACTGATAAGCCATCTCTCCAGCCTGGGTTTTAAATTTTTTTAATATTTTATTTATGTATTTATTTAACAGAGAAAGAGGGAGGGGGAGAGAGAAAGAGAATGGGCACGCCAGGGCCTCCAGTGACTGCAAACAAACTCCAGACATATGCACCCCCCCTTGTGCATCTGGCTAACATGGGTCCTGGAAAATCCAACCTGGGTCCTTTTGGTTTTGCATGCAAACATCTTAACCGCTAAGCCATCCATCCAGCCCTTAATTTTTATTTGAGACACAGAGAAAGATGCAGAGTATGGGCACTGCAGGGCCTCCTGCCATTGTAAGTGAACTCCAGACACATGCTCAACTTTGTACATCTGGCTTCACATGGGTACTGGGGAATTGAACAAGGGCTGTCAGGCTTTGCAAGAAAGCACCTTTAACTGCTGAGCTATTGTATGAGTCCAGGAAAAGACAGGGCAGCTGGGAATTGTTGAGTGCCATCTGGACTACATAATCACTGTGTCAAATAAAATAAGGGCTGGGAGTGTAATTCAGCCTCCCAAATAGCTGGGATTAATCTAATTAAAATATACTTCAAGCTGGGTGTGGTGGTGCACACATTTAATCCCAGCATTGGAGAGGCAGAGGTACGAGGATCACCATGAGTTCTAGGCTACCCTGAGTCTACACAGTGAATTCCAGGTCAACCTTTGCTAGAGGGAGATCCTACCTTGGAAATAAAAGAAGGGGGCTGGAGAGATGGCTTAGCGGTTAAGCACTTGCCTGAGAATCCTAAGGACCCCGGTTCGAGGCTCAATTCCCCAGGACCCACATTAGCCAGATGCACAAGGGGGCGCACGCATCTGGAGTTCGTTTACAGAGGCTG